>NW_023503157.1:1200000-2400000 GCF_014466165.1 Pleurotus ostreatus | reverse complement strand
TGAACTCAGCTCGGCAACCTGCTTGTTGCTCAACAATACATTGACCTCTACTCAACTCAGCAATTGTACCCACATCACCCTACGCGCATACGGAACTTTCACTCGAAACCCAACTTTCCTAGCTGGTGCCAATACCTTGGACGTTGCCAAAGTCGGCATAGATCAAGCCCTCCTTACCAGCAATGTCTCGCTCATGACGGATGCGTACAGTCGTGGTACGTACCCCCGGCAGCAGACTTACGCTCGTTAATTAATCGGACGATGAGTATAGTTCATCGAGAACTCGTTATTCAAAACGCCATCAAAGCTGACGGCATTCGAGCCGACGGTAGCTTCGGTCAACATGCCGGTATTCTATACAACGGAAACTATGGCAAAGATTAGTGAGTTCCTAAGGACTTCTGGACTTCCGCGCAGGATTTCGTCTAATTGACACTTGCGTGCAGCACGAATGATTTACTCAACATCGAAGTTGAGGCAGCTGGCACTGAGTTCGCTGCAAACAACGCATCGCAAAGCGCACTATCTACTCTGTTCGACGGAGACTTGTGGATGACGTACCGAAACGTGCTCTCTGGCAGAAATTTCTGGGACTTCGTGAGTTACACTCCCTTTCTCCAAGCACTCATCGAGGAGCCTGACCTTGAGTTTCGCAGGCTGCTTTGGGACGGTTCATCAGCTTCCCTGTCATCGATGGCCAGTGCGTTACCTTCATTTTAATACAGTATTCCATTTTGTTTATTCTATTCGTAGGGCATCTGCCGGCCTCGGCATGAACTTATCGAGGGTCCACGAACTTGGAGAAGAGTGGGGCGCTGATGCTCTCATCAACTTCGCCAATACCTTGTCCCAGAACTCTTCCAACAGTGCCAACGGAGCCAAACTCAATGGAAACCGAATGTTCTACGCCAACGATTATATGGTGGGTATAACGTATATTCCTTTCGAAAGGTCTGAGCTAATTCAAGGCCCCCAGGTACACCGTGGACAGAATTATGTGACTTCGGTTAAGATGTATTCTAAGCGCACCGTCAACACAGAATGTACCAACACGCAGAATGTACGTTATTCTCTATTTGTATCCGGCGTTGTTCTAATCTTAGGGCAAATCAGCCGCTCGGTTTCCATCTTTCTGATGGCGTCGTCCACACATATTTGCAAGGAAACGAATACGAAGACATATCCGCTGCGTGGGACTGGAATTTAATACCGGGGATCACTGTCGACTATGGAGCCACTGCATTAAGCTGTGACCGCACTGGCTTCACCGGTATCGAGGCTTTCGTGGGCGGAGCATCCACAGGACGTATTGGCGTTGCCGCAATGCGCTACTCCAACCCATTTACAAAGGCCTTCCACTTCCAGAAGGCGTGGTTCTTCTTCGAAAATGATATCCAACACGTCATGGTCTCCAATATCTCATCAACTACGACCGCGCCCGTATTCTCCGTCCTCGACCAAAGGCTTCACGTGGGCGAGGTCTCCATCGACAGTGTCTCGTTGCGAGAGACGGGCAATATAACCAGGGCAGGCGCTGAGACGCTATGGCACGGAGGAGTGGGATATGTGTTCCCAAGGTCAAACGCCAACACCCCGTTACATATCCAAGTAGGCAACAAGAAGGGTAACTGGTCCGCCATTGGAACATCAACCCAGCCACCACCAACGGTCGACCTTTTCGCCGCATCTCTCGAGCACAAAGACATCCGCCAAGCAATCTCCTACACTGTGCTTCCTGGAATCGACAAAGACACGTTCCACATCAAGAGCAAGACTATCCAGTTACGTTCCGTGCAGAATGATGGCCACATTTCGGCGGTGTATGACCCGGTTAGCGACGTCGTTATGTCGGTATTCTGGGATACCACTGGGGGATCGACGAGCTTCACATCGAACTCCAAAACAGCACCTATAACCGTCAAATCCAGCGGCAACGTCGCCTTAGTCTTCAATCACCGCACTGGAGACGTAACTGTCTCAGACCCCTCCCAGAGCCTACAACAAGTAACCATCCAAATAAACACCGGCTCATCTACTTCCAATCTAGTCTTCACTTTGCCATCCGGCGGATTAGCTGGCAACAGCGTTACGAAGAAGATATGACCATATACCTTGCTACATATATATCCAATGTACTTACTTTTTATCTTTTGAATGACAACTGACTCAAATGATAACCTTGAATTTTATGCGGGCCCATGAAATGATATCGTGTTCGGGGTACATGAAGAGAATCAGAATACAGGTTGCTCAGCACCATAGCCTTCCGGCTGTTGGTAAGCTGGCTCCTGAGGAGCGTAGGCCTCCTCAGCTGGAGCGGCGGGCGCAGGGACGGCGATGGGGTCTTTTTGTTCTGACGATGGCTCACCCACAACCTTGTCGACAGGGGGCTCGAAGATTTGAACGGAGTCTGGGAGGGGCTTCCTGGGTCCAGTCTGTCCCTCGGGATCGTGGCCCTTCATGCTGTGGATGGAGCAATAAGCAACAGCTTGCTTTCAAGAAAAACCCGACTTACATCTTGACCTTAATACCAAGGACACCTTGACGAAGCATGACGTGGCGGACAGCGTAGTCAACGAAGTCGCGGGCGGGTTGACCGGAGTGGATCATGAAGCCGTCGGTGAACTTCATGGACTTAGCACGGGCAGCGCGAAGCTTGCCAGAAACGACAACTTCGCAACCCTTGGCGCCAGATTCCATGACGAAACGAAGGACACCGTAGCAAGCCCTACGGAGGTCTACGGTCAGACAATATCATTTCAATCGGGAGACAAAGCATTACCTGCGGACGGCAAGACCACCAAGGAGTTTGTACCTCAAGCTCTCACACTGGGCAACGGCAGATAGACCACGGTATTGGACCTTCTCGGCGAAGAGTTCGAGGGAGTTGTCGGGGAACTTGAAACGCTTTTGAACGAGAGATGTGAGTTCACGGATGCGGCGTCCTTTCTCTCCAAGGACCTCCTGGGTACGAGTAGCACGGATGATAATCTATGCCGATCGAGACTCAATGAGGCGTCGATAACGAGCACCTGCGATGTACATACCTCAGTGCGGGCGTGGGTTACACGAACATCACATCCAGAGTATCCCTCCTCAGAGAGCTCTCGGGTGAAGAATTCGTTGAGTTCGGCGCGGAAGACACCGTCGGCCACGAACTTGCGCTTCTTGCTGATTTGGGTGGCCATTTTGGATTTCTGGACAGTATCTACATAAATCACTCTGCGAACGGCATCTGGGCATGATCATACCTTGAATACGTCGGCTCAACGGTGCTGAGGAATGTGGTCGCTGCCTGGAGTCAAGTGCTTGATGAAATGTACCGTGAGAGTTCGTCCCTTACAACTGTACAGTTGCTTACGTGATAAATCTTTGCCTTAAGAAATTTCTTGAGCGCGTTCTGACACGCTCACGTTCTTCCTGACACCACGACCGCGTCTGTCTCATTTCCAACTGGTCAGTACTTTTCTGTTCCCTTTCCCCATCGCCCATGACGAGTGTTGCATACAACCCATTGGCACCTCTTAGTCGACCTGACCGTCAAGCTTGCTTGATGGATCACTGACATGAATGACATCCTGAGGCAATCACACTATGCTCGATGATACATGTTCGCTAACATCTTGTTCTCAGGTACCCGATTATACTTTCTTATGTTGTACCAACCACTTCTATAGAAGCACTGCTTTGTACGCTATATGCAACAATTCCTTGGTGAACATCACTTGGTAGCCTCGTTAACAAAGATCCCTGCTGCTCCCATGCCGCTACCGACACACATGCTTGTGCATAGAAGATGACCTCCGGAACGTCTCAATTCTGCCAGACCAGTGGCAACTTGCCGGGTGCCGGCTACAAATGTCAGGTTAAACGTCATAGGACTACGAACACAGCAAAGAACTTACTCATGCCCACCGGGTGAGTGATAGCGATGGATCCGCCGCTGAGAAGACATCAGCTCATGGTCGAGTAAAACCGTCAAAGCCGCTTACTTGACATTGATTTTCTCGATGGGAATCCCCAATTCCTCAACGCAGAAGGCGAATTGCGACGCAAAAGCCTCGTTGATCTAAAAGCGCATTTGTCAACGACGAGATTCGTAAGTTTTGGGCAAAGCTTCCCACCTCCCATAGGTCAATGTCTTCTTTCTTTAATCCGAATTGATCCAATACTCTTGGGATAGCATCAATCGGCCCTACACCCATATGCTTAGGCTCAACACCTTCGGATACGCCAATTCTTCAGATTCATAACATTAGGCGAGGATGACAGGCTTACCGACAACCGCAGCGCCAACCCATTTCCCTATGATCGGCAGTCCTTCCTTTTCAGCTCGTTCCCTCGTTGTCATAATGCATATAGCAGCCCCATCGCCAATACCGCTAGCATTACCAGCGGTTGTGGTTGCAGGAGCCCATTGAGGGAAGGCAGGTTTGAGAGCTGTGAGGGATTCCATCGTAACATTTGGTCGGATTGTATCATCCACGGAAATGGTGGTGCCACGGATTTCGATGGGAAGAATCTCTTCTGCGAGAATACCTTGAGAAGAAGCCTGTTAATCATCGATTCAGTCAACCTTCGATCGTGAACGTATGTTTTTTGGCCTACCTCATTGGCCCGGGTATGTGATAAGAGCGCATACTCGTCTTGCTTCGTACGAGGGACATTATAATCCAGGGCGACCATCTCTGATGTCCAACCCATTGGCTTCATAACCTCAGTATCCTCATCTATGGGTCGAACGAAAGGAGCTTACTTGTATGGCATCCGCGGCTTTGGAATGACTGGCAACTGTGTCGACAAGCTCTGGAGTGGGTCGTGGGCTGCTTTCATGAGAACGTGCAACAAAAAACTAGGCCTTGCCTACGTACTTCAGACTCATGCTCTCAACACCTATCGCAAGACCTAGAGTGATTTCCCCGGCCTGTATTGCATGTGCGATGGTTCGTATTGACATTAGGCCAGATGAACACAGTCGGTTGACAGTAGTAATAGGGACATGGGACGGGATGCCTGCCGCTAACGCTGCTGCTCGCGAAACGTACAGCGGCGACGGGGGATGGCAAGTGCCTGCAGAGTGCTTGTTACCATTCTGACCACGATACAACACGTTCCAATGCACTTACCGACGCAAATATCTTCAATTTTACTTGGATCTAGGTGTGTTTGTGCAAACGTAGCCTGGCAAGTAATGTTCACGTTTGTTACCCTACAACGATTAACTGGGAAATAATGACCTTTAGCATTGCCGTCAGCATTTCGTCAACGGGTATGTCCTTCAGTTGGCCTTTACGTGCCCTTCCCAGAGCCGTCCTCTTTGCAAACGTTATGACAACATCATCAGGGTTCTTCTGTAAGACAGCGTTGAGTCCACGTCCACGCGGGTTTGCTTGAGACGAGGCGGCACGAGTGTTGACGATGCCCGCGACACTGCGAGAGATACGACGCCTGAAAATATGAAGCATCTTCGACGTTGGGAAAGATAACGCGTACCGTGTCCGTTTCCCAGGTCTTTATAACGAATACGGGTAGGTGGCCGCCGGATCTTCGTTCACGCTTGCTCAGAAGGTCACATGGCCAACGTCGTGGTTGTCGGCGGCGGCCGCAATATTTACATCGTCCTCTGAAGCCACCATGCATCAGTGCCCGTTTGGATTGGATCAAACGCGCGCGCAGTGCCCGCCAATGTGAAGCGCCTTTGCACACTGCGCTGAGCAACGAGGCTGTTCTATGCATCACGTGACTTCTAGTACATAAATGATGGGCAGAACCGTTGACGATCTCTCATCGCTCCCATGTCTTTCTTCAAACGCAACAATAGCAAGCCTCTCATCCCTCCAGTGGAATCGGATAGCCTCAAGTCGGGGGGAAACAGCACCTCGCCCCGTCCGTACCGCTCCAGTGCTGCGACTTACATCCCTAGCCGGGATGGTGATCAATATAGTGCGCCTTACCGGTCGTCACCTGCGCCAGCTCCCCCGAGCAACGATCAGCCGACGTCTTTGCAGGATAGGTATAGTCGAAACAGAGGTGTAGGCGATGCATACTCTAGAGGCGAAGGCAACCTCGACCAGGACCGCAACGAGCTCTTCTCCGGATACAATCCAGAGAAGCAAGGCTCAGGGAGATTCTTCGACGGACCGCCAAGGTCTGGTAGAGGCACTCCCCCTCCTGGAGAGGAGAACGATGAAGATGTTGAAGGAATCAAGCAGCAGACACGTTTCGTCAAGCAGGAGAGTGTCGCCTCGACTAGAAATGCTTTGCGGCTGGCCCGTGAAGCAGAAGAGACTGCAAGGAATACTTTGACAAGGCTTGGTGATCAATCTGGTGTGTTTCACGACCCGCGCACTGCTTCCAGCCGCTGAATACTTGCCGTTTCAGAGAAGCTCGCTAACACCGAGCGCCACCTTGACGTGGCCAAAGGCCATTCACAGCGGGCTGATGACCGTACTGACGAACTCAAACAACTCAACCGGTCCATATTCAGGCCCGTGATCACCTTCAACAAAGACGCCAAGAGAGCGGCACAGGAGGCCAAAGTGCAGGCTCGCTATGATGAGGAACGAGAGGAACGGGAGAAGGGCATGATGGATATTCGCGAGACTCAGAATCGTATTGGACGAGCTGCAACATATGGACGAGAAGAGGGTGGAAGTAGATTCAAGACAGCGGAGCAGTTGGCGTCAAGGAAGGAGCAGCAGAAGCGGTACAAGTTTGAGTCCACCGCATCGGACGACGAGATGGAAGACGAATTGGACGACAACCTTGATGAGATTAGTGACATGACCAAGCGGCTGAAAGCATTGGGCACAGCCATGGGTCAAGAGCTTGATAACCAGAACTCTCGAATTGAGCGCATTGAAGGAAAGACGGTTGGATTGGACAGCAGGATCTTCAGGAATACGGAGCGTGTAAGTGGTCCTCACGGTGCTTATTACTTCCTCGTGCTTAATGCTTTCTTTACAGCTCAAGAAGATCAAGTAATGGCAATAGAGGGTACTAGGGGTGGGGAGACGCCCGCTGGGACACGGATCCAATTTAGGGACTCACTTTTGTTCTCGCTTACATGCATGCTATTATCCTCCTTCTGTGATACCAGTCACTTATGCTGAGCACCTATTGATACACAATCAAATCTAAACTATGGACGAATCAGAGGGGGCTGGCCTCCAGGAATGGTGCGTGCTGCTTGTTACGCCTGCATCGTGGTAGAACATGTGTATTCTAGGAATAACCTGCAAGAGAAGCAGACGGGTTCGTGACTGCAATTATGTCGTATACCAAATCTAAACGAACGTATCTCAGCTCTATTCGCCGCTGCCACTACAGAAATAGAAACTGCTCGCCTCAAAGTGCGAGAGCTCGAACGAGAATTATCCGTGTGGAAGATAGCACATAAAGTGATTAGCGACGAGAAAGATGCAATGGTCAAGAAGGTTTCTCGTTTGGAACAGGAAATTGGGAAATGGACTGTGAGTTTGTTTCAATAGGGTTGCTCCTCTGACATAGTGAGCTTCACCAACACAGGGTGATAAACCGTTGATTGTTGCCCTAATTGACGGCGATGGACATCTATTTACTCAAGACCTCTTCTCGGCCGGTCAAGCTGGCGGTAGAACGGTGTGTTGTCGAAATTTAGGCAAACGTTGCATACTATCTGCAGATACTGAACTCTCACCACAGGCCGCCACCTTGTTGCGAGAGGCATTACTTGGATATGTTGCAGACAAAACCCCAGGGATAGCCAATAGGGCCGAAATCCTTTTGACGATATTCTGGAATGGAAAGGGTCTAAAAGAGACTTTAATGAGGAACAACGTGTGTACTTGGGACGAGTTTGATGGGTTTTGCCATGGGTTCAACCAATCTACTCATCTATTTTCAATTGTCGACGCCGGGAATGGTAAGGAAGCGGCCGATACGAAAATAAAAGGTGCGGTAGTTGGCTTTCTCTGCTTCAGTTCGTTCTGAAGAGTCTAACGCAGAACATCTTCGCCTTTTTACACATTTCCCACAAACTGAGCTCGTCTTTTTCGGAGGTTTGCCCGCTCTTCCCTATCTATCTACATAATGCGTGATTTATTTCAACAGGCGGCCACGATAATGGCTACACTTCGACACTTACCTCCCTCGAAACCGAGGGTTTGTTACACAAAGTCGTGCTTGTGCGGGGATATTCGGACCTCGCGCAGGAAATCCGACATTTAAGACTGACAGAACTATTAACGACGGGAATCTTTATGACGAAGAAGCTCATATCGTCACCAATTAAGGGCAATAACAAGCCTCTTCCGCTAGACTTTCACACCAAATCACCTTCTTCGTCCTCTGACGTGATGAGCCTTACAGAAATACCAGGCGGAGGGACTGATCAAGTCAGCCGTGTTACTTTCTACCGCTAAGTAGCCATTAACATCATTCTAGCTTCCAACCAGTCCACGGAAACCACAACGTAATGTAAGCATCCACATCGCAATATGATTCAAATTGACTGAGGGATTCTACTAGTGTTTTTGCATTTCATTTCTCCATGTTGCACGGGCTTTACTCTCCTACAGGGAAGGCTGCTGGGAAGGCTGCGGGACCAAAGCCTTGCAATTTCTACTACCTCCATCCCGGCCGTTGTCAGAGACGGGATTGCCGATTTGCTCACGATTTGACTTTGAGTGACGCGATGATCGGTCAAATGCGCGCCGCAGCCCAAAAGAACCCTTGTACCTTCGCGAATAATGGTCTGTGTCCTTTCCAAACCTAGTCTTCGCCTCTTTAACAAATACAGTAGGGAAATGCACGGACAGAAACTGCATTTGGGGGCATCATTGTCCTCAAGGGACATCGTGTCTGCTTCAGGCCTCCCCGACGGGTTGTAGATTTCGCGGTGGTAGGGCTCCAGTTATGTTCTTTGCGTCCCGTTTACTAAGTCTCTACCAGCCGAAATGCACTCAAAGCCGAAGCAAACTACGAGCTCGAATGACACAATCGATAGCTTGGGATTGAACACAATCTCTTTCGGAAATTATCACCCTGCTGACGACGACGACGACAGCATACAGTATTATATGGACTACTAGCTCTAGGTCATCTGGCTTCTAGCTCCTCTCATGTATAGCTTTGTCATTGGGACACTGGATCTCGTGAACGGAATGAAGTATTACCTTGCCCCTGTTGGCCCTGACCTCTCCTGAACGCGGCCCTGTGACTTCAGCTCCCAGACTGATCGTAGCTCTGTCTCTTTGACCACTACTTTGACATCACATATGGCTATATCAGAATACGAACGGCAGCGCGACGAAAATATTGCCAGGAATCAGAAGCTGTTGGAGGAGCTCGGTCTTGACAAACCCATCTTCGAGCCAGTGGAAAGTAAACGACCGGCGAAAGCGAAGCGAACTGACAAAAAACGCAAAGTCGACGATACGGATGTCACCCCCGACGCGCCGAAGCGCGTCAAGAGCAGTGAAATACCGGAGGGCGGTGTTAGAAGAAGCGGAAGAAACGTTGGGAAATCGATCGACTATAAGAAGGAAGTTGTTCGCGCTCCAACGGTCTCTGCGGCCGTCCAGAGTGGAATCAAATCAGTAGAGAACGAAGGCCCGATGGGTCGAGAAGAGGGCAAGCGTGTGCACGACCCGTATGCTTTCTCTTCGCTTTCTAAAACTCGCGACATTTGTTCATCCGTATATCTGACAGGAAAACATTTGGTGCTATCCCTGGCATAGAGGTTGGAACATGGTGGGAAACGCGCTCAGGCTGTAGTACCGATGCTATTCATGCGTGCGTCGGAGAGATTGACAATGATCTACGCGTTTTCATTCTGTTATACCAGGGCATGGGTTGCAGGGATCTGTGGTGGCCCAGACGGTGCCTACAGCATCGCTCTCAGCGGGGGCTACGAAGATGACATAGACCTAGGGTATGCATTGTGAGTTGGCCCTACTAAGCAGTCGCGATACACCTTTCATACATTATGGAAAGCACGTACACAGGAGCAGGTGGGCTAGCCATTTTATTTAGCCTCCCTGCGATGTATTCAATTTCTTTGTCACAGGTGGTCGCGATCTGAAGGGAACAAAGACTAATCCCAAGAATGTGAGTCTTGGTCTGGACGTAGGCAATATTCAACTCACAAGCTACATAGTTGCGTACCGCTCCCCAGGACTCTGATCAGACATTTGAGAACCGTGTTAGTGTCCTTTGCCCTGTTACTTTTCTTATGTGCTGATGCACCAGTAGTCCAATAAAGCCCTGCTGGTACGTTTTGGCTTGCCCTAATACTCCGTCTTGCGCTAAATCATCAACCAGAAATCTGTTGAAACCCGTAAGCCCGTTCGGGTGATCCGTGGATACAAGCTGAAGTCTAAGTATGCCCCCAGCGAAGGGTGAGGTCGTGATTTGCTGAAGCGCGTGGGCCTGGAGCTAATCTTTATTTTAGGTATCGATATGACGGACTATATGTCGTGGAGAAAGCTTGGAGGGAAAAGGGCCTCAAAGGTTTCCTTGTCTGTAAATATGCGTTCAAGGTCCGTAGTATATATTTCATCCCTTGCTATCTATATGAACTCTTCAAGCAGAGATTGCCCAATCAACCGCCGTTGCCAGTGAGATCTCAAGTTACCCAGGTCACTGCCTCTCCGTCCGACAATGCAGAAGCCAGCGAGCCTGCCTCCGACAATGATTGACTGCTGCTGCTTACTCGAATCTACTCGCTTTCATATGTTTTGTGCTGTCATCTACACTGATTTAGGATTGCTTTGTTCATAGTTATATCGCCAATAGGATTATGCTCTGATATGTCACTCTCCCAGTCCTTCGTTGAGATGAGGGTAACAGTTGTCTTCTCCACGCTGTACTGATTCTATGCATGTAGAAGAACCTTTACCTCCCAGACCTTCAAAGTGTTGCCTACACTCTTTTCATAGAGCATCCGAGTAGGCGTATCTCATTTTCGTCGGTGTCTGACGCTTCGACTATCACCGGTCCATTGATTTCTCTGTCAGCTAGCACCCCGCCCGGTACTTATCGCCTGACAGGCTCACTGGATCTGTTCGTCGCAGTCCACATAGAAACCCGCCTATGGGAATGGAGCCGTTTCAGCAATGACCGGTGTTAGGATTAGATACTCCCGGAGGACTTCCAGTACACGGGCTAACCCAAGTTCGTTGTTGTCGGTCCCTCCTGACGTCCTGCTGACTTTCGCTCCATTCAGTGGGTATTCTATGATCAACATCTTCCTATGGTGTGTGAAGTAATTGGTTAAACAAATAACCTCTGTAACCAGGAAGGCTATATAAGTAACCAAAATGAAGGTGGGCTGCGGTTCAGAAACTATGCTCGCTACAGTTTCCTTCTTGATTGTCTTCGGCATTATCTTGACGGCAGTACCTTCTGTCCATGCCGTGGCAGGGGTGACTACGTTCAACGACGTAAGATAATCGTTGACACTACTATTTGCCTGCAAAATCGCTCATTTCTGCAGTATGGAACACAATCCGGGGTTGCTTGTCCAGGTACTTGCTTGATTACCTTACTTCTGGCAACGGTCCTTACTTCCATTGCTAGGCTTTCTACCGACGAATTCTCAAGGAAACGGTATTTTTGCTTCCGCGATGAGTGATTTGTCGCCGTTGTGGATAGGTGCTCGGTGCCAAGGCTCTGTGGATGCCAGCAAATGGTTCGTCCTCGATGTCCTAAACATTGTGATTGTTGACGACGCTTCACCAGCAACGGTCGAGGTGCATGTAATGATTGCATAGGGCGTAGGTGGCATCTTTGTCCGCTGCCCTAATCTACTAACGATGGGTGAAGCCGCTTGTCCTGACGAACAGCAATGTGGACATGTCAGTCTCCAAGTTGCTAAACTTATTTGATCTTCGTAACTTAGCAATTCTGAATAGTGTTTCAATGTCAGATGTGCGCCGACCCGTAGGCCACGTTGGTCCAAATACTGACGAGAGTGTAGGTACTAGTTCCTTAGATGGAGAAACTCGAGGTGCTTGCTCGGGGAATACCATCAAGGTGAAAATCATTGACGCGTGGGTGCTTCGCAACTCTCTTCATTCGCGGGCTCATTGTGAGACAGATGCCCAGCAACCCACCCAGCGAAC
The DNA here is from genome assembly GCF_014466165.1 of Pleurotus ostreatus. Lineage (NCBI taxonomy): Eukaryota > Fungi > Basidiomycota > Agaricomycetes > Agaricales > Pleurotaceae > Pleurotus > Pleurotus ostreatus. Next base: position 2,387,896 of record NW_023503157.1, on the reverse strand, counting down.
TACTGCAAGATCGCAGCATTTGGAGGCGTACGCTACCATTCGTTAAATTTAGGGCAGCTTGCGAATACTGATATGTTCGCCGCGGCAGACTATCAATCCACGCGAGGCTTGCGAAGCGAGTGGCGTTAACGCATTGGATATAGCCACAACTGCTAGAACCGCACTATCTTCCTTTGTGAGTTTCTTTTCGTCGTATCGTCACCTTGCTTAGTACGTCGTATTTAACAGCAAGGAAACTTGAATATCGACATTGAAGCGACGAACTGCTAAGGAGCTTCGCTGTTCTGAACCTTGATTCGAACCCCGCGAGTAATGGAAGTATTCAGAATCACCTTGGTACTGGCTTGGTACCGTTCTAAATCGTGTAAAGACTATCATGCCATCATACGCGCTTCCTGCAACTTCACCTCCATGCCTCCGCAACGCGTAAAAGACGCTTCCAGAACGAGAAGTCAGACACCAGTGCGATAAAAATAAGACCATGGGAACAAGCTGATCAATGATCAAAGATTTCTGGTGCCTTACTTTAACTTTTCTCTGGTCACAACAACCACCAAATTCATAGCTCCCCGCTGTGTTCTCCCTCGCCCCGCTGTCCATAGCAGCTTGTCATTCTTTATAGCCTACCCAAACACATTCTTTTGCTATGCTGTACTCCTCCTCTACTCGCTCGCTGTCGATCCTTGTTGTCTTTCTAGCCGCGATCTCAGCAAACGTTGCCCCCAGTGCGAATGCGCATGCGCTCGACCTCAAGCGCGACAGCCACGCACCGCGCTCGCCTCGCATGGGCTTGCACAGAAGCTCTAGTCGACGTCATGTCACTTCCTTTGACGAAGACGGTGGGAATATCCCCAGAGAGCCCGGTCAATTCTCGCGCCCTGACTGGCGTCGGGATGTTGAAGGTCGTGGAGAGGTTCTTGAGAAACGGGCTGATAATGCTAGGTTTACTCTGTACAATGCCGGCCTGTGAGTGTTTGTCTCCCCCTCTCCTCTCCACGCCTCGGGGTAGCAGTGTACTAAGTGCTCAACTAACGTGTGTAGTGGCGCATGTGGTAAATACAACTCAAACAGCGATGCTGTGAGTTATGTCTCATCCTTAATATCTACGTTCACCCAATATAGGAATGAACACAGATTGTTGCCATGAGTGCCCAGGTACGTTCTTATCCACCATTTGCCTCATGCCTATAAACTCATACAAACGTGCGTTCTCAGGACTGGGCTGGAGGTGCTCACTGTTTCGATAAAGTGACCATTACGGCCAAAGGTAAAAGTGTCCAAGCGACCATTGTCGACAGAGTAAGTACCATCTCTCCAAATACTATAGCATCACAATTGATGCTTGAATTGGGTCGGTAGTGCGTCGAATGTCCGTCCGGCGCCCTCGACTTAACTCCGTCGCTGTTTGCTCAATTCGATGATCCGAATAACGGTGTCTTCTACGGATCCTGGTCTTACGGGAGCGGGGCGCCAGAGCCTAAGCCCGAACCCAAGCCATCACCGAAGCCTGAGCCTAAACCGGAACCCAAACCATCTCCCTCCCCCTCCCCATCTCCATCACCAAAGCCCTCCCCAACATCTACGTCGCAGAGGACATCGTCGACTTCCACGCGCGAGGCCACGTCCACTCGACCTTCCTCTACCTCCACGACTTCCTCGTCTTCAACTACGGCCAGTTCCTCGACGGCTATCGCGCCCGCAGCTACCGTTGCCGCAGACGATCCACAAGTGGTAAACCAGTTCAACATTGCCATGCTGCAGCTCGGTGCTCTGGCGATCGCTGGTGCCACTCCTTCAGAATAGGTGTTCTAGCTATGTAGTCCCTCCCATGCTTATGCGTTCTGCTGTCGATACCCCGCTTTTTGGTGCTATATCATTGTTGACCTGTTTACAGTTATACATGGATAATCGAATGCTGTGATGTGTGTGTGAGATGCTGGTATGGTAATACACAAAGTCAAGCCCAGTGAAGGTATACATGCTGTGAACGGCCTTTAAGGTTCTTGAATTGCTTGACGAACTAAATTGATGAAGACGTCCTGCTCAGATGACGTCGCGATGCCGTTAGGTGGCGCCTGAAGCTTGCCCGCTTTCCACAGACGGTATATTCCCCGAATGCTTTCTTTTACAGCTTCTGCACCCTCGTCACCACAACTTCCCATAGCCTGTCCGGCTAATGGAAACTGTTTCTCTTTGGAAGCGGGCCCGGGACTGCTTCCCAGGTTTTGGAATGGTGGAGAAGCGGTGTCCACGCTGAGATCAACAGGTAAGCGTCTCTCAGGTGACCCAGCAGATTTGACTCCCAGCTTGACGAGACCCGGAGGTGGTGATGGCGACGTCGAATCCGAGTCAGACATGGTGATTGGATCAGTGGCAGTAGTGAAGTCGGATGACTGCACGGACTCGGGATCATCAAGCGGGGACGCAGTCGGACGTGCAGAAATGGCGTTAAGCCTTTCGGTAAGGGTATTGGGTGATGGGAAGTCTTGGTTGAGCTTCGAAAGAGGGTTGAACAGCGAGCGAGAGAACACAATTGGTTCGTTTCGCGAATGAGGCTGAAGGTGGGGATGGGAGGGGTCGTTTGGAAGATGGTTGGATTTATTGCGTTTGGTAGGGAGGGGTGAAGGCTGAGTAGAATCTGCGGAGCCTTGGAGAAAGTTATCAGCCAATTGGATGTAAGTTCATAACACGATATGAAATTGCTCACCCTGCACGACCGCGTACTGTGCCCAGTAGGCATCTTCGCTGGCGTTTTGATGATCTGCTTTGAGATCGGCGGCGATACGCCTTGGGGCAGCGGCATCTTCGTCGTCATCGCCATAAGCATCCCAGTAAGCGTCGTCGTTATCGTGATCGTGGTCTACGCGAATGGCTTCGGGCTCGTGGAGGAAATCATCGTGCAAGAAGGGGGCCATGGTGGTGGACTGGGAAAGAGAAGGCTCGGCTCCTGGGGGGAAGGGCATGAGAGCCGTGTTGTGAAATTTCCATTGGCGGGTCGGGTCATCCCAGTGGAATACGAGGCGGAGGTCCGGGGAAGATGCGGGGTCGTGGATTAAGCGGAGGTGGCAATGGGCAAACGTGGATTCTGCGTCCGCGGTATACGCCACGGAGAAATTCGGCAGGGAATTGAGGCCCGCATATTCAAGGAGCCGATCGACGGCCCCCGCTGAGTCTGGCGACGGCCACGAGAGAAATTCGCGGTGGTCGCTGGGGTCGATGGCGAGGAAGTGGTGTCGTTTGCGGAGGGGGAGGGAGAAGAAGTCGGGAGGGAGCGCGCCCGAGTACGAGTGCAGCGAGCTCAGCACCAGCGCCAGGTCGTGCGCTTCAAAGGGGGCCGGCGCCATCATCGTGTCTCTTTCAGGGGTCCATGCGTGACATTTTATACCTCCAGATCACGTGGCCTGCAGCTTTCTCTTTGCAACGGTCTTCCATCGCCAGCATTCGCCACACATGCGATCCTCTCTCCTCCCTCTCTTTCTCCTCCCGCTCTTCGCATGTGCCCAGGTTCGTTGTGCTGCCATGCAAACCAGCGCTGCGCTCTAACTCCTCCCTAGCAGCAGTCAGGCGGAAACTCAAACAATGTCCAGCTCTCGACAACAATCATCGTCAGCCCAACACTAGGTCCTGACCGAGCAGAGTCTTCCGTCACCATCACCCGTGTCTTTACCGTAACGCCAGCCGCGACCTCCGCTGCCCCGACGGCCACTGGCAACAACCCTAGCGGCTCAGCTTCGGGCAGTGTGCGGCCCTCCGGCAGCGGCAATGCTCCCTCAGCAACCATCACTACGACCCCCGCAAATCTTCCAACCGCGCAGAGCATCGACGCGGGCCAAACACACAGTGCACCCATTCCCGGAGCGAAAGCAGGCGGTGGGATTTACGGCCCAGACGACGATTACACCGCTGGCGCCCTCGCGCTTAGACGGAGCACCGTGCTCATGGGAGCGGCAGGTTTAGTTGCTGGAGGTGCGGTTATGTTACTTTAAGGTGGCCGTATGCCCCTTCACGTCCCCTCCACGTCTGGTATTGTTGCTGTTCTGCGTTGCATTGGACTTGGACTTCTTTTCTCTCGTTTGTACTGGACTTTACACCTCGCATCAAGGGCTACATCTCTATCCTTAATTACTGCATGCATACTACGTCCCTGAACCCTTCGTTATTATCTCACCGTGCCATTTTGCATACTGCTGTAGAAGTAAAGCCAGAGGGCGTGGAACTTTCCTTATGATCGCTTTTGCTTTCGGGCGTCTGCGCCCGGTACTTGGTAGTCGAGTTCCAATCCATCGATATCAATTCCACCATCGCATACAACCGTTGTCTCGAACGATGTCCAGCGAGAGCGAACAAGCCAGCAAGAAACAGAAGATGACCAAAGCAAGTTTCACATTTCTTCATCCGGTGTCTCCCCTTGAACTGGTACCATCAGGTCATTGGTACTCACAATGGCACTTTCCATTGCGACGAGGCTCTAGCAGTGTTCCTGCTGAGATTGACGAACACATATCGAGAGTCTGGTAAGTCGTTTTCTTCCTGACCAATCGGATTCTGCTGAATTGTCCACTAGACTTGAAGCGAACCAGGGATCCAGCCATATTACAAACATGCGACATTGTCGTCGACGTGGGAGCTGTCTATGACGAGAGCAAGCAGTTATTTGATCACCATCAGAGAAGCTTTACTGAGGTGTTCGGCCATGGCTTCACCACCAAGTTATCCTCCGCGGGTCTGGTATACAAGTATGATATTCCTAACTATTGATTCCATTGGTTCGAACAAACCTTCCTTCCTGCAGGCATTTTGGAAAGGAAGTCATATCGAATGTCACTCAACTGCCGACGGACGATGAAAAGGTGGAGACCTTGTGGTTGAAGATGTACAAGGTATGTGGGTTGATGACATCTATATATGCGCACGATATTGAACGCAGATGTAGGAATTCATTGAAGCCATCGACGCGATCGATAATGGCATTGCGCAATATCCTGCAGACGTCAAGCCTCTGTACAGGAGCCGCACCGACCTCTCGAGCCGCGTCGGCCATCTGAACCCCACTTGGAATGAATCCGTGGACGCCCAAGCAGTGGATGTAAGTCTGATGATTCTCAGCACACTGCCAGAGGTGTCGGGTACTGAAATGTATATCGGTTCTACCAGGTTCTCTTTGGGAAAGCCTCTGCGTTGACTGGTGAAGAGTTCCTCGGCCGCCTGAAGTACTACGCCAATGCCTGGTTGCCTGCGAGGAACCTGTTGATCGCCTCCATCGCGAACAGTCTGAACGTTGACCCGTCTGGCAAAATCATCGTATTCGAGCAGTTCCTCCCTTGGAAGGTGAGCTCATATCCACCTCCTTCCTACCCCCCTCCCGTGTTGACCGTTCCTTATAGGAACATCTCTTCGAACTCGAGGAACAGCAGCAAACGCCCGAAGACTCTAAGGCCATTTACGTCGTGTATCCAGACGAGATGGCTGGCGCATGGCGCATTCAGGCCGTGCCAGTCTCCCCCGAGAGCTTCCAGAGTCGAAAGGCGTTGCCAGAGGCGTGGAGAGGGCTGCGCGATGACGAGTTGAGCAGCGTGTCCAAAATTGAAGGTGGCATATTCGTTCATGCCAGTGGATTCATTGGAGGCGAGTCTCTTCATGCGGTTATGAATTTGATTCGGTTTGAGCCCTCCTTAACCCGATTTCATTTGTTCTTGCAGGCAACAAGACCAAGGAAGGCGCCATGGCTATGGCTGTGGCAGCTTTGACTATCTAATGCCTTTCCTTGCATGACGGTAGTCCAAATTTCTCGTAGTTTGTTTTCTTTTTGCTCAAAGCCTCGAAACATCGCGAACTGCGATGATGTTCGCTTAAGCGAACATGGCTACGGCTTGTTTAGCAGTACCTGCCAACCGGCACTGTTTCAGTGCCAGTGACTTTACACAAGTCACTTCGGTCCGCGTCGCCCAGGGCAGCCCTGGCATCTGGACTTACAATCTTACCCAGTGCTCTCTGTCACGATCAACGTTTTTCATCGGTCACGTACCTCTCGCCTATTCTTAATTTCCGTACTCGAGATGTTTGATTGTGACCTAGATGAAGAATGGAAATGTGTTGCGCTAAGGAGACTGGTGACGAAAATCGGCGAGTCCGAACGCTGATCAGGGTGAGGTCCACTGAACGTAACCGCGCCCCGGTGAAAGAAGCGTGTGGTTTTGGCTCCTCTTTGAACGGACCAGAACAGCGCGACGGACCCTGCCGCGTGCTCACCACGTTCGATTGCGTTACATGATGACCGGGACGGCCCTTGAGTGGGCGGCAGACACGAGTCCCGCACAGCGTCTCGCGTTGTGATCTGTTGTGATGCATTAATGAGGCACCCGCTTGCTGCATCACAATTATCATATCAAGTTTCGTCGCAGCACACATGCACATTATGCGTGTTCGGTGGCCATGCCTCGCGCATGCACGGATAGTCTGACTCTCTTTGTTGCTGGAACACCCCATATCTTCTGCGCTAGTGGCAGGCGTTGCCACTCAATATCCTCTCGCTTTCCTCGACTTCCCTCTATTCGGTATTTCCTCAGTTGCCCTGCATGGCCCATTTTATCAAGGCGCACTATCATCCGTTTCTATTCGCCCTCATGACCTTGTCCGCCATGGCTGAGCTGGGGCTCACGGCCTTCCTAATCAGCGCGGGGAACGAAAACGGCACTTGGCCGAGCCCGAGATACCATGCTCTGTGAGTGGCCCATATGACCCTTCGAAGTTGGATGGATTTGGCTAACTGCTTCCTCAATTGGTTCGCGTGCTCGTTAGGTTAATTCTCTTCCTCTTCAATGCCGTGTGGACAGTGGCATTCTCTACAGCGTACATGTTATGGATCGTGGACGGCGCGGTGCATCTGCTTGCGAGCATCGCATCGTCCGTGATTTGGTTGCTAATCTCATCCGTGCTATGGGTGCGTTGCGTTCGAGCTTAGAGTTGATTGATTTCTGATTCCTTCCGCACCGACTGCATCTTTACGTCAAATAGGGTACTGCTGCCGGAATCATGCACAACACTCGCTCAGGTGGCAATTGCGCGCGTGTGCCTCCCATTTCACGGTGTGTAACATCTGCTTCCGCCTTCTCTATGCGTAAGATAGTCCCCAGTATCTTGTGCTTGGGAGTAGTTATCTCGGATCAAAAGCTCACCTGTCGCATAGATGTAGGCAGTCTTTGACTGTGGAAGCGCTGGGATGGACAGAGTTTGGCCTGTGTTTGATAACAATGGTACGATGCATCCGGCTGCCCGCTTCGCGCTTTCCATTTGAGTGATTGACACCTTCGTTTCTAGACTGCGACATGTCTATGGGTACGAACTGGCCGAAGGAACTATGTGAGTGATCCACGAAAGCTGGTGTAAACGTGATAAACGGGTTTCCTTAATGTACATGCTATCTACAGAGGTCCAGTTACTATGCCTGAACAGTCTGCGCCTGACGATTTATTTCTTCCGTCGTGCACATAGACTCATTGCAGTGTAACTTATTATGCGCTTGTGTATTTTATGGGAGCAGTATCCCAATCTTATCTGATTTGTGTTCGGACTCGGAATCAGCGGAAGCAAATCACAGGATTAACTCCGATCTAGACAGGACTCGATTATCTGATTAAGGTCCAGCCGGTCGGCAGGAGGCCATCCCCAAGAAGCCCCAAGCGTCCCAGAAAGTCCTCTTGATCAGTTCCCTCATTGCCAATGCGCCTGTGAATACGCCGTCCCCAAGTTGCACTCGCTTTCCCCCGTCCTTCTCTAACAACAATAATCAGCATTCAGAAGGCGTTGACATGCTGGAGGAGCCCGAGCAGAGCTACCGACGCTCGTCTTGCGATGAACTACTGTTTCAAGCTGAAGTCGACATGGACGATCAGAATTCTATAGCCTCCTCGCAATCTTCCTCGAATGCGAGCGTAGGGGACGTGCTCCCCCAGCCTGTACCGAGACGAACAGCGGCGGACGTCGCCGCGCGGAAATGGCGAATGTACTGCATTCGTTTGATTGCCCTCCTGTGTGCATGCTCGCTGAGCATTGGGAGTCATTAGTGTGTCCCCCTACTCTTATGGTTGATCGGCCTCGCCTAACCGTCCCCCAGTGCCTCATATGTTCTTGGGCCATTGAAAAGTCGTCTGTCACGCGAGCTTGGTACTTCGCATACCGAGTTCAGTCTCTTGATCTCCGCATTTAGCTTGAACAGTACATGGACACCCCTCGTTGGCGGTGTGATGGCTAGCCGCCTCGGAACCACCTTCACTAGCATCCTTGCCACAGGCGTGATCCTCCTTGGCCAGATCCTCCTCCTCACTGGCGACATATACGGCAACGTCCGTATGATGGCGCTCGGGATGTTCGTCTTCGGCCTCGGTGTCAGCCCGCTTGCTGTAGTACAGGAGACTATCATTGTTCGCTTCTTCAAATCTCATGGGTTAGGAGTCTCAATGGCCTTCGGGCTCATCGCAGGCAAGGGTGCTTCGTTCATCTCCGCCCGCACTTCGTACCCCCTCACCGAACGGTTTGGAAGCCGTGCACCATTCTATGTCGCGACCGGTCTCGCGGCGTTGTCCGTGTTCGTGAATCTCATATACATCGCTGCGTCCCGATGGTTGGTAGACGGCGCAGGAGCCGAGTTAGAAGCTGCCGACATAGATGAAGAGGCCCGAAGAAGATCATGTCATGATATAAGCCAGGCCCAGGCTTTGGAGAAGGTTGCGGAGAAGCGAAGGGTTCACATTAAAGAGATTACGAAGCTGGGGGATATCTTCTGGTCGTGAGTATCTCCTTTAGGGCTATGCTCTTGTGTTGCTTCGACGCGCTCAACCCACCGCTTTAGCTACGTCGGCCTCAATGTACTTTGCGGTGCCATCTGGTCTCCGTTCACTCACCTTGCTGCGTAAGCAAACATCATCATGTCGTGGGTTTCCAAATTTATGGTGCTCCAAGAAACATCGTCGAAAAGCGGTATGGTATGACAGAGGAAGATGCGGCAAATCAAGCCTCTTACCTCCTCGCCGGGAGCCTTGTTCTTTATCCTATCGTAAGGAACCTTTCTACTTTAAGATGTCGTCTGACCTCTGGGAACGTGTAGTGTGGTTATATCGTTGATCGATACAAAAGCAAGCAAATCGTCATCCGGTTGTTCATGTTATCGTCGATTTTGACGGGTAGCTGCTACCTATGGCTTTCCCTCCCACCTTCTTGGACTCGATCATCATGGCCAGGTATACTCTCGTTCTGTATCGGCCACGGATTTGCTCCCCGTAGGTCTTATGTCATCCGGTGGGATGTCTTTGGACTCACCTTTCGCCGACAGTACTCCTTGTTGTGTTGGTTCCGAAGATTGTTGCTCTGAAATATGTGTCAACTGCCTTGGGAGTCCACAAAAGTGTAAGTAATTTGTTGAATCCGTTTTCCTCCTTGAATCGGAAACTCACGCGCCGCCTCGTGTAGCTCGAACAAACAGGCTCGACGATATTCCAAACCATGGCTGGTCTGGCTTTAGACATGCACAATCCGAAGCCGCAGGACCCGAATGGACCAACACCTCCTTCGCAGAAATCGTCTATACAGAAACTGCTCAACATTTTCGTCATCCTCAACGGCGTACAATTCCTCAGTATCTTGGCTTTATCCTATTTGCAGCAACGTCAGAAGCGCCTTCTAAGGCACAGATCGTCCATATCGGAAGGGGCACTCAGCGACAGTGTCAGCACTGTGAAGCCTCACGACTCTGGGTCGAATATCGAACCTCAGGCATCTGGGTCCGATCATAGTCAAGAAAGACCACTACTCGGCGACTCGGAAGTCTCACACACGCGTTATTCTTCGACTATGTCCAGGCGCTCTGGTCCTACTCGAGACGAAATGCGACAAAGAGCTGAAATTAGACGAGGGAGGATTTTCGTGACCCTGTCTGCATCGCTCATAATATTCGCCTGGGTCTTATTCATGGGCACCGCGTGGTTCAGACTTGGGTTGAAGCACGAAACGAATTGAACGAACAGTCGTACTAATAAATGCATAATCTTACTAGTTACCCTTCTCAACGTGTATGTAGATATCGCGTCCTTATACCACACATTCCGGATAATCGCAACCTCAACACCGTTCGCATGAACACAAGTAGATCCAATCAATAAGTTTAAAGTCGCGTCTAGAGAGGGCGTCTAATCACAACTAGCGTCTATGTCGGAAATAGCCGTGAGCTGTATAGTTTCAAGCCTCCCTCAACCGAATTAGGAGAGGTACCTAGCGCCTAGCACCGACATCGACAACCTCAACATCAAGGTGAGTATGCCAGCGGGTAATACGACGACGAGCTTACGATGTATGGCGCAGACGCGGAATGGGTGCCTACAAGTACGTCGGTGAACTTTACAAGAAGAAGCAGTCGGACGTCCTCCGATTCTTGCTTCGTGTACGGTGCGTCCTTCAGTTTTCAAAGCATTGGGCCGATCACATATACTCTCGTCCATTAGGTGCTGGGAGTACCGTCAACTCAATGTCATCCACCGCGCATCGCGACCATCCCGACCCGACAAAGCCCGCCGCCTGGGCTACAAGGCCAAGCAAGGCTACGTTATCTACCGCATCCGCGTCCGACGTGGAAACCGAAAGAAGCCCGTCCCCAAGGGTAGATATTGTGGTTTTTTCTGCGGCGGAAGAGGTGCTGACTCTAATCCAAAGGTGCCACTTTCGGCAAGCCCGTTCGCCAGGGTGTCAACCACCTGAAGTTCCAGCGTGGTCTGAGAAGTACTGCTGAAGAGCGTGTTGGCAAACGATGTGGCAATCTTCGTGTCCTGAACTCCTACTGGGTTAATCAAGACGGTGTTTACAAGTACTACGAAGTCATCCTCGTGGACCCCAACCATAAAGCTGTCAGTTTGTTCTTTATGATGCGTAAGACCGATACCAATGATGTGCTCTAGATCCGCCGCGATCCCAGGATCAGCTGGATTACGAAGCCAGTACACAAGCGCAGAGAAGCTCGTGGTCTTACCAGCATCGGGAAACAGGTATTTACGATAGTTTTGCCTCATTTCGTCCGTACCAACGCTTCTCTCTAGAACCGTGGCTTGGGCAAAGGTCACCGTCACAACCACACTCCTGCTCGGTCTACCTGGAAGAAACACAATACTCTCAGCCTCCGCCGCTACAGATGATTTTCTCTTGTTGCATTATCTCCATGTCATTTTATGTTCCATGACGGCTACCATATGCATGTATGCTATCAGTCGACCCCAAAATACTACACTGCTTGTCGCGTACTGCTTACCAGGATTGTCGAAATGAGTGAGAGTGCCGAGCCGTGACCACCGGCGTTTATATTTGGATGCCATGAGGCCTTGGGATGTTCTAAACTTTGCTCCGGCTATGCTCCAAGGATGATGCCTGCTGCGTTTTCTTGAAACGACCATTTATGACCTGACTCGACTTTGCTGATCACGTATAAATCCCCAAATTTCATCCATAACCTCCAACTTCTACCACGATGCACGCAAATCGCTGTCTCTCATGGGCATTGACTTTCTTGGTGTTCAACTCCGAGTTTGTCGCTGCTAGACCATGGCACGATACTCTCAATCCTCTATACTCTCGACTGGAGCCATGGATCCCATCGTCGCTCTTGAAGCGCAGCAATGTCGACTTGAATCCGAACGGAACCACATTTCTATGGCTCATCGACGACGTCTTTCAAGGCAAAACTTTCTTCGAGTATGTCTATGTCTATGTCGGAACGGGCTCAGTTTATATTTGACCTGGTGCTTTGCAGTAACTTTGAATTCTTTAAATGGGCAGATCCCACAAAGTAGGCCAGATTCCGCGCTTTCATCCCGGCGGCGACTAACTTGGCTCCAAACTTCTACTTTCTGCAGTGGGCGCGTAAAGTGAGTTGCTGGTCGATCTACTGGAATCCTCGAACCCGTGACGGGGGACTTACTCTACGCTCAAAGCTATATCGATAAAGATGCTGCCTTTGCCCAAGGACTGGCCTTTGTCACAGACGACGACAAAGTAATCATGCAGGGTGATAACACTACGTGGTTAGATCGGGGCCAGTTTCGAAACAGGTGAGCATGGCCCGGACAATGAAGGATCCATCCCTAAACTTGCTGTACCAGCGTTCGAATTCAAGGACACAAACAGTACAATACGGGTCTGTTCATCCTGGATGTTGACAAAGCACCCTGGGGATGCGGTACGGCCTTGCCTACCCCTTCGTTACGCACATCTCACACTCCTTTATAGCCGTTTGGCCTGCATTTTGGACCGTTGGGATGGGAGGTTGGCCCCAGGTGCGTGTCTCCACTATTCACACACTACATCTCTCATGCTTGCGATTAGTCAGGGGAGATCGACATTATCGAAGGCGTCCACGATAACTCACATAACCAAGTTACATGGCACAGCGGATCAGGTATGAATCCATGCAACTCTTTCCCATCGAGACTCTTATCTCCTCTGTTAGGCTGCCATCTTACCCCAAACGCAACCTTCTCCGGTACAGTAGTGGTTAGTTCCACACTTTTGTGCACGATCCTTCACCTGACTCCACTCATGATAGGAAATGGACGGCAAGCAACATCTAGACTGTGATGGTCTCCTTCCTGGCAACCCTGGCTGTGGCATAACAGAATGGAGTAGGGCGTCTTACGGCCCTCTGTTCGATGCCCAAGGTGGTGGCGTTTATGCCATGAAATGGGACGAGAATGGCATATCAGTTTGTAAGGTTCTTAACGTTTGCCAACCTGACGTAGGCTAAAACTTGATCATCTGAAGGGTCCTTCTACCGCGCCGCCGTTCCTCAGGACATTACCGACGGTAGCCCAAATCCATCAGGCTGGGGTGTCCCTGTGGGTACTCTGTTGCCAACCAATTGTAATCCTCTCAGCAAGTACTTCTACAACCATTCCGTCATTTTCGGTAGGTGATTCCGATCATTCATGAAACTGTTTACCGACATCTTCCGCGCACAGATATCACCTTTTGTGGTAAGGAAATTCTGTTGCTTTCCCGAAGCTGGCGTTCATGACCGCATTTCTCAACAGGTGACTGGGCTGGCAACTCCTACGCTACATCTGGTTGCCCAGGTACTTGCGAAGACCGGCTCATGGATCCAAACAATTTCGTCGTAAGTGCAAAGAAATATCAGAACGTCGAACAGTTGTTTGATCTTCTGGCGAACAGAACGCCACTTGGATCATCAATTCTCTCAAGATTTATCGGAAGACGATGCTTAATACAAGACCCGCGAATGCCGCGTTCCGTCTCGAAGTTTCTATTGCACAGCTCGGCGTATGGGGCATGTTGCTGTTCGTGTTGTCTGCATCCGTCCTCTGATGGTTCTGGCACCCACCCAAAGACACTCTAGAGACTTACATACATCTGTATCTATCGAGACATATACATTTACAACTTCATCTTCCACACCTTCTCTTCAATAGCGATTTCTTCATGGTCTGGCTCAGCGAAGCTGGCTCGTAGGGGTGTCACGCTAACCCAGCCGTTATGAATTGCCCAGCCGTCCGAACCGACTGGGAGCGAAGTCGAGTCTGGAGTGATCAAACCCCTCATGTCAGGCTTAAACTTGAATGTAAGACTCCTTGTTGGTATGGAAGACGAGGGGTTGCCCGAGTTGTCGAGATCAGAAGGTCGAGCAGCGAGCGAATCGGGTCCAGCAGGATCTATTGTTCTTCCTGCGTCTCCAGAAATTTCCTTGAAGAGGCGGCCGTACGAATTTCTCCACATGCGAGTCCAACAGACCTTCAGACCTTCTTCGGCCAGCAATCCTTCTATCAAAGGGATATTCACGCTGTATAGATCTACTTCATTATCCCGCAAACCACCTTCGTCTTCTCCCCAGTTCTCCCATAGATGCCGGACAATGCTAGCACCAAGGAGATGTGCAGGCTGGAAGTATGTAGAAGGTGTTGGATGTATGACGGTTCCGTACGAAAGAGCAATCGAGCGTATCTGAGATAAGGATGATGAGAGCGCAGCACCAATTGTTCCCGACGAGAGAGCAAATGCAGCTATATTTATCATTAATAGTGGCGACCATGGATATTGAGTTGATACTCATCCACGAACATGATGTGTTTCGGCCGAGATTAGGACCGCTTATCTATACTTTGCAGTTAGACTGGTATGTCATGAGGTGAATGGCGAGGCAGTGGAGGTTACCACAAGGTTGAAGTGTCCGGGGTATATATTATGAACCGCAATGTTAGCGCAGGTTGCAGGGGTCTGCAGTTGAGGGGTTCAGCGAGTAAGCACATGGTACATTGTCGAGAACGTACGCCGTCCAGGAGAATCCATTCGGCCTGTATCCATTCCTCACTTGTCAGTCCAGAGAACGTCTTGGGCGTGGCTACTCGGACGCACCACTTCGCCATCTTTCAACGGTCTAGAAATTTCAGATATCTCGCCCATGCCATCTAATCATTGATATCATGCCGTACATACATACCATCATCAAATGTGAACATACCAGGCTCTCTTGGGTAGTAATATCTACCCTTGGTGATTTCCGTGATGTGATACGCTTTACCTGCGATAATTGAGTCGGGATGTCGGCAACGGAATCCCAGGCAACACACCTATCCAACTCTTCTGAGAACTTGGAATGACGACTTTGACATCCCAGCCTTTGGGTGCCGAGCTTGAGCAAGGGCGATCAGAATTCACTTTGGAGCTGCGTACCGTGATGGGTTGTCAAATGTCGAAAGAGGCCATAAATGTAGGGGGAATCCCGCGAGGGAGGCCCATCGTCGTTCTGCGAAATTAAGGTGAATATCAGTGACAATACAATAAAATTAAGTGACTGAGGGGTACTGTGAGCAATATTCTGGGAGTGGAAACATTGATGGATTGAGACATGGTGGTGGCTGTAACCCAAAAGGTACAAGCCATCGCATCTGGCCAAATTTGCCTCTGGTCTCTGATTTACTGAACTGACGCTCGCTCTGCAACTTGATGCCACTCGCTATCGCTCTCTGACACTTCAACCATGGCTGCCCCGTCTTCTGCGCCGCCGCTACCTCCACTCGCAACCAGCTCTGTGCAAATCCCCGACGACTGCAACGCTCCTTCAGAAACACTACTCCCCACCGATTCTCATGCTGCTTCACCCACTTCGCCTGACGACTCATTTTCGTCCGCCCTAACGTCTCCAACAATTCCTCAGCAGCGCCCGGCGTCGCCACATGGCTCCACGTCTCTCCTACCGGTACAACCACTTCGAAAATCGCTCTCCGTCGACTCTTTCGTACAATACGCCCGTGACGAACCGTCTCCAGTAACAGGGACGCGGCAGAATCGAGGAAACACAGGCTCAGCAGTCGATCCACCCCGTCATCTCGTCTATGGTATATCAGATGGTCTACGGCGTGAGCGGGAACGAGCCCGCTCTGAGCGCAGTAGGGGTGCGAGCGTCAGCACAACCGGTGATGATTACGGTGATCCCTATGTCGGGGACTCCGATGTCGAACGATCAGATCCGTTCCATAGATCCACTCCCACCAACAGAAGCATTTCTCATAAAGCTCCAGATCAACTCAGGGCGTACGTACGCGCTGGTGAACTTCCATTACCGTCGCGAACCCCGACTCTCAGTACAGCGTCCAGCGCCAGTAGCATGAGCGCAACCAGCTCCATCGTTCAGGAAGACTCGCCACGCTTGCGCAGTACCACGTCAATGCAATCAATGCCGCGGCGCACTAGCGTGCCCACAAACGCCGCCACTGGGAGAGTGCGTAGTGGTAGTCTTGGTGTTTACCATCCGTCGAGCAATAGTGGGATAAGGATGGTGATCAACACGCAAGTTTCGACGGTGAGCCTTTCGCGCTGCCGATAGCATCATGATGTTCATGTCAAATCTGTCCAGCACTCGGACAGTTCGTCTATCACTTTAGCTATCGTTGGGGCCCCAGGGTGC
Organism: Pleurotus ostreatus; assembly: GCF_014466165.1. Classification (NCBI taxonomy): domain Eukaryota; kingdom Fungi; phylum Basidiomycota; class Agaricomycetes; order Agaricales; family Pleurotaceae; genus Pleurotus; species Pleurotus ostreatus. The sequence continues at coordinate 2,371,944 of NW_023503157.1, read as the reverse complement.
GGGAAATCTTTAGCAATTCGGAAAGGTCTCAGGGCCTACTTTTTGCAAGAGCCTGCCACCCTCCAAGGTCCATCGGAAAACAATACTTGGTCTCGATGTACGCTTTCTGCCCATATGCTCAGCTTGTGATTGTTCTCACCGCGAATGACCTAGACACGCAAAGCGTTGGTCGCGTCAGCCGTAACGACAGCCATCCGGACTGTTCCTTATATGTCATTGAGATCGATATCGTCGCATCAAGGCTGGACCCGCCGCCATCAAAAGCCACCGCCTGGCCAGAGGGCACCCCCCGTGTGGATGGCGTTATCATTTGCTACGACGCCTCGGATGAGGCTTCATTTAGTCCTGTAGAAAGCCTTCTTGGTGAGTTCTCGTTCCCTCGCAATCCTGCAAATGCTAATGATGCCCCAGAGGGCTATCGCGCTACTCTCAAACTTCCCGTTATCGTTCTAGCTTGCAAATCTGATCTGCAGCGTCGTGTCATTCCCGAGCTGGCCTTAGAAGTTCTGCAAAGGTATGATGTTGGGTTGGTAGAAGTCACCGCCACCGAGGACGTGGGGAAGGATAGGCTGAGGCGTTCATTCGAGTGGATTTTGCAAGTGATCTTTCGGACTCGTGAGTTCGAACTTCTGTGATGCTGTGAAACTCTCAAGCTGTGATCTGTAGGGACTACTAAAGGGCTTGACGTTAATGACCGCAATCCTGCATCCCCCGATCTGCTGAAACTTCCACCCCTCCCAGAAAACTCTCCCTCATCTCCACCTACAGCGACACCCTCTGCTTCGTCTTCGATGTCATCTATGAGAACCGTAGCGCAATCGCAACCGCGCTCGAGAAACTCCCAGTCGCATTCCGCCCTTCCCCATGTACCGTTACCTCGTTCTCCAAATACACCAAGCTCTCCAACTCGGACTCGTTCCACGGGCGATCTACTCCACGGCCTCGAAAGATCGAGACGCGAATGGCCAGAGCGTTCAACGGAGCACATCGCTCCCGACGTCATCTCTGATCCTCGTAGTTCAAGTTCGGACGCCCCGCGAAGCGCTGGAGAGGTCATTCATGGAGTCGAAGACCAGCATGAGGAACCTAAGGACGAGCGGGAGAAGCAACCGTTAGTTCTTCCGTCGCTTGTTACTTTCGTCATATTGCTTACTCGCTTCTAGACGACCGGCTCAATGGGCAACACTAGACGAACTTCTCGATAAGCTTCTCTTTCTGGCTGTCAGCGGAGACGGTATGAGTGCGGGCAATTCCTCAAACATCCAGCCTGATCTATATTCTACTAGATCCTTCATATATCACGCATTTTCTGCTAACTTACCGAAGGTTTGCAACTCCAAGAAAAATAATACTAGCTATGCAGAAACGCATGCGTCAACTAGACAATCCATCGGGAGACCCTATGTTTGCATGCTTCGCTCAGATGAGGTTAGTTTCTAGGATCTCTCCACCAAAATGACATTCTCAACTCAGCGATCTGCAGAATTTGCCATCTTCTCCATCAATGGAGACTAGAATATACACATGACTTCGCCGTTACGGGTACCGCTGGCGCTCTCAATGCTCTCACGAAGTCGATCATCTCGAAGACATATCTCCTTCACTACGGATCCGACCTCTTACCGTTTTTGGAGATGCTGCCTACTATTGAGGACGACCCAGACGCTGCTTGGGCCCTGAAACCCGAGCGGGTTGATAGCGGTGAATCATCTGATGAGGAGGAGTTTACGGCCAAGATGCCTGAGACGGAGACGGAGACGCCAGCCTCCGCCTCTCCAACCACACTTCTCTCGGCTCCACCTCTCACGACAGCTGCTTCTCGGGAGCGGAAATCGAGCCTTACCGCGGTGACCTTGTTGACACCCAAAACGCCGTCCAGTTCTGGGCCGCGTCACATCATCAAGGAACTGGCTAGGGTTGCGCAAGAATTGCAAATGATCGACCCAGAAACCATCGCTCAGCAAATAACACTGGTCCAGGTCAAGGCCTTTTTGGCCATTACGGTAAGACTAGATGCTCGCGCGCCACGGTTCTCTACTCACCCATGCGTAGCCTCGGAATTGGATGTACTACACGCTAGTGTCCGGGAAGAAAGACCCCATCAGTGATCCAATATCCCGCTTTAATGGCATAGCCAACCGCCTCGGGGACTGGTGAGAATAGCAAATTTATCATCAAATACCCATTCACCCATACACCATTCATTTTTAGGGTTGTTTCCTTGATCCTCTGCCACGATAAATCGAAGGCTCGCGCAAAACAGATTGAAAAATTTGTTGATATAGCAGCCAAGTTGAGAGCCCATAACAATTATTCTGCACTACGCGCCTTTGTGGCGGGCATCAACAACGCAACCTTCCCTGGAGACGAGACATTGGAGAAGTTCAATAGAGATTCCCCCGAACAGACCAAAAATCTCCGGTCTTGGGAGGTTCTATTGCAAGCTATGCGGTCTCACCGGGCATACCGATTAGCTTTGCGCAATACCAAAGGGGCATGTGTACCAGCATTGTACGTCTCATCCCCCCCTTTATACGTCCGCTAAATTATTCCCCACAGAGAGGTCCATATGTCCGATCTCATTCGCGCACATGAAGGGAATCCAGATTTCAACGAAGAAGACCCCAATAAGATACATTGGGGTAAATTCAACATGATGGGTCGGTTCATCAATAGTACAACTCTGTGTCAGGCCCAATGCCGAGATGAACACACCGAGTATACTTTCAAGGAGAAGCCGCACATAAAGGCCCTCATATTTGACACGCCCGTGATGGACATCGAGGTATTTCCTTGTCCCTCCGTTTTCGTGCATTTTGCTTACCACAAGGTTCATGGCAGTTGCAAAAGTCGAGAATCGCGCCTCCTGATGAAGGAGAAAACGAACCCATTCCCCCTCACGCTCCACAATCTGCCACAGTTTCGACGAAAGATATTGCATTGCTGCGCAAACTCGTTTTCTGGTAGCTCGACCATCCTTCATTTCGCACAGATATCACACGGACCTCTCATACTCATATTTATCATTTCATAACTTCATCCTCCCGCTATGCAGTATACCCTTGCACGTATCCATTGTCGTCATTACTGTGGCTTTCTCTCCATGTCGGTATATCTGTACGCATGTTGTAACTCTGCATATCTGATACCTTGTATCCTCGTGTGTGTGATAAGACTCAAAGCCAATGCGAAAATACAAGTAGTGTTGAAGAGTTGGGGGATATTCAATATTTAGGCCCAGGGGTCGCGTTCATTATCGTTCATACAATCACGTGAACGTGCTTTATTTTCCTCCACTTCGCGTTCACCACACCGCTGAAGACTTCTGACGATGGCGGGGGAATACATAATGACTCTGGAGTCTGACGCGGAGGACGATCCAGTAAAACCCGACAAATTACCTCCCAACGAAGACACTCAATTAGATCCCGACTTCAGTTTCGACGTGACTAGCGACCCATACGCCGATATACTTGGCGATTCCAGTCATATAGCGGACATTGTGCAGGCTGGTTCAAAGCCGGTATGTATATGATACCATTGTGCTTAGTCCTACTGAAGCCATCTAGCAACCTATATCCGTGGATGACATTATTGCTCGACGGCAAGTTAGGGCTAAACGGAAAAGACAAGAGGTTGAAGACGAAGGTACTAGCGACGAGGAACATTCGGCCGACTCCCAAGATGATGATTCTGATACGGACGACGAGTTCGCTTGGCCGGACGCACCAGATGTTGAGGACCCACTATCTGCCTCTGAAGGGTCCGAGTCCGACGGTGCTATGCCAGAGGATGAAGAAGCCGACTCTGCGGAGGAGGACGATGCAGACGATGCTTCGGACGACGGTGAACCCGAGACACAAGCCGAGCTGGACAGGAGGGCAGCATTCTTCGATTCCGAGACGACAACCTCCGATCACCTCACATCATTCCTTGCTATGAACCTCTCTCGACCTCTCATAAAAGCTATCACAGCATTAGGGTATCACAAACCGACTCCAATCCAGTCCGCTACAATCCCTGTGGCTCTCCTTGGAAAAGATGTGGTTGGAAATGCCGTCACAGGTTCAGGGAAGACGGCAGCATTCATCATCCCAATGATAGAGCGGCTTCTTTATCGAGAGAAGGGCAAAAAATCTGCAGCCACCCGTTGCCTTATTCTTGTACCTACGAGAGAACTTGGTGTCCAGTGTCTCGACGTCGGGAAGAAATTAGCGTTACACACAGACGTCGACTTTTGCCTTGTCGTCGGTGCGTGTGCAGTGAACGGGAAAACCAGGTCGGGACTTACTTCTTATAGGCGGGCTATCGTTAAAGATCCAAGAGGCTGCGCTGCGAAACAAGCCAGACGTGGTGATTGCTACACCAGGACGACTTATTGATCATATACGGAACTCACCAACATTTACACTCGACGCCCTTGATATTCTCGTCTTGGATGAAGCCGACAGGATGTTATCCGACGGATTCGCAGATGAGCTCACTGAGATTGTCAAATCATGCCCCAAATCTCGTCAAACCATGCTATTCTCAGCCACAATGACGGACTCCGTTGACGAGCTAGTAAGATTATCACTCGATAAGCCTGTTCGATTGTTTGTGGATCCTAAACGGACAACTGCTCGAGGGTTGGTACAGGAGTTTGTGCGTGTTCGCGCAGGGAAGGAGGCGGAACGCCCTGCTTTGCTTGTAGCCCTCTGCCGGAGAACGTTCAAGTCGAACGTCATTATCTTTCTTCGCAGTAAGAAGTTGGCCCATCAAATGCGAATCGTCTTTGGTCTTCTCGGGATGAAGTGTGAAGAATTGCATGGTGATCTTACCCAGGAGCAGGTTCGTCCGTTCTCTACCTCTTGGTCGCACCCGTTCTCAACTATCTTCAATTCTCGTGCACAGCGTTTGCGATCCCTTCAGCTATTCAGGGATGGATCTGTGGACTTCCTCATGGCTACAGATCTAGCGTCTCGAGGCTTGGATATCAAGGGAGTCGAAACGGTCATCAATTATGACATGCCAAGTCAACTCTCCCAGTATCTACACCGAGTCGGACGCACGGCGAGAGCTGGCAAGCAAGGACGGTATGCAGTCTCCCATTGATCTGCTTCCTTACATTGAATGTGTTCAAAGTTCTGTCACTCTTGTCGGAGAAGCCGATCGCAAAATGCTCAAAGCTGCTATTAAGCGTGGCGCTGGGGAGGATCAAGTGAGGCATCGCATAGTCCCGTCAGAAGCTATCGCAAAATGGACGACGAAGCTTGATTCGCTGAAGAGTGAGATAGCGGAAATCATGAAAGAGGAGCGGGAAGAAAAACAGGTTCGTCGTCTTCATCTTTCCGTGGTCGTATATCCCTAATGTGCATGCAGTTGCGGCAGGCCGAGATGGAACTCAAAAAAGGTCAGAATATGATCGAGCATAAAGATGAGATCTTTTCTCGGCCCGCTCGGACATGGTTTCAAAGTAGCGCACAGAAAGAGCAAGCGACAGGTTCGTCGTGGTTATCTGCACCTTCCGTATAATCTGATTGCCTCTCGAAGTGCTTGGGAAACAACAACATCAAGGCAATGACCCCAAGAAACAGTCTTCCAAAGGCGAGGATGTCAAGGTACTTAACTCTACCATTATTCTCACATGATACACCATACTAAACAGCGGAAAGCCTAAACGAGATAAATTTTCTGGCCTTTCAAGGAAGGCCAAACGGAGGAAGATGGCGAGAGAAGAGGACGAAGCTGTTGGGGACGGGAAGGCCCTGAATGCTGCCATACGATCAGCCAAAAAGGCCTCTCGTCCCAGCAAGATTGGTCTTCCAGATACAGCCTCTCGGCACGCCAAAAGCAAAGGCGCCGCGCGGAAGAAGTCCCGCGTCGGGTTTGAGAAGGACTTAGGGCAACGGAATACCGAGGGCACTCGAGCAAAAAAGGGAGATTCAATTGGAGGGATGGGCAAAAAGGCTTCTAAGCGGAGGAAGCTCAAGTAAATGCGCATTCATATACACATGCTCATTTCGGTCTTAACTAGTGTGCGTAGAACCGTGGGATAAACTTACTTCTTAGTTGGGGAGTGCGTGAGACTGTTTACGTAAGACCAATTTGTGCTCGAATTTCTGTTTGTTCTCAATTTGTGACCCGTTACGGTCGACCAGCGCGACAATGGAAACGAACGCGTTTTCCTCGCTCGCAGTCTTGAATCTGCAGTCATCTTACTCTTTGTTTGAATCTGCCTGCTGTCCAGATAAAGATCTCGTCGTTTTGGTTTCGCGACATGGACGGAAGGATCGATTGAGTCTCTGGAAGATTCAAGGTCCTAAAATATGGGAAGTCCAAGTCGGGGCGAATATACAAGAGATTGTCAATGTGGCGTGGAGTCCCGATGGTACGCGTGCTGCTCTCACTCAACATCTCTCTTCCCTACTCACTGCACCAGGTCAGACAATTGCGGTGGCGCATAGTCCCCCGGGATTGACGCTGCATTCCATGCAGGATGGTCACGAGGAACGAGTGCTCCTTCTTGACCAGATACACTCCTCGACATTGCATGCGCCGCGTATTACTGGCCTGTGGTGGACTCAAGACAGTCGAAAACAAACTGGGGTTCCTGTTGCTGATATATTCCGGCGGAACAACGTTATTGTAGTGCCTTGTCCCTCTGTTATACCAATGTCAATGCCAACTGGACGGTTAGACAGGTTCAGCGCACTCCATCCTCAAGATTCTACCGCTGCTTGACCACTTACAAGAAGACGACAACCAACTAAAGTAAGTTGTACACCTCACCGTTCGCTCTGTACGCTAAAGTTGTGAAGTGCTGCCGACCTATTCGCTTTCCAAGGGACGCAGACCCGATCTCAAACAAAGCGAGAGCTCCCTGACTTTATGAGGCAATGGCCAGCATTGCAATCCGATCCAGTAACAGCGTCGATGAGCTCTCATTTGCCTGGCTCAAATTCCAAGAGTACAGCGTTGGATGCCGAAGCCTCAGTAGTCGGTGAAAGTCTGTTGTTCGTAGCGGACAACGTGGGTCGTCTATTTTCCTTCCTCGACGGAAGTTATCCTACAGGATATGTTACTTTGCAAACCGAACACTCCATCAAATCATTGTTTCAGCATTCGCCACGCTCCGTTTTCACAGCCCATCTGGCGTCCTCGGCAAAGACCATCTCCCCGTCTTGTTTTTACCCCACTCTTATTACAATGCCGCTGCTTGACAACCGCCTTGTTCGCGATGTTGCCAAAAGCTCAACCTCGGCTCGTACACTTCTTTGGTACATCTGGCGACTGGTGAAAGATATGCGTGCCGCGTGGCTTGGCTCCGAGTCGATGAGTGGCGCCCGTGAACTTGGGCCTCGGTGGGTTCGCGCGTTGGAGATGAAGCAAACGGCCGATTTCGGAGGTCTGATCTCCCTGGTATTGTGGAGCTACACACTCACGCGCCCGTTGCTCCTCAGAGAAGGATTCCGCGGCTATTTTGGATCTCACGCGACTTCTGTTGACCGGTCGCAGCACTGAGGCCCTGGCTGATCTTTTGGGGAGCGGAGAGCAGATGAGCGAGCGGGTACACTTCCTAAGCATTACCCTCCTGAATGACAAACTGATCCATTGGCATATAGGGCATACAAAAGTGGGAAACGACGGTCTCGGAAACTTTGATCAAATTGCGTGACTTTTCAGAGAAAAGGGTCACTCCTGCCTTTCAACGACTTCACCTTGTTTTAGAGGAAGTTGAAGGCTGGTCGCTGCTGTAAGTATAGTTTAACTTGCTCTAATTGACATTCTTACTCCAAATAGTCCGCAGTATGCCGCCTTTGAGTTTTCGCGCGACGACGTTGATGCCTGCCGTCACCTCTGTGCCCGGGGAATTGTGGTTTCTAGTTGGCTAGCTTCTGTTGCTCGCCGAGAGCTTCGTCGCTTCGCTTCGTTTGTTGCCTGGCTTCGGTTTTGTAAGTTTGATAACCTTCAGTCTGAATCATCATTAGTTACCCCTTAGCAGCAGTCAACAATTTGAATACCACCAATGAAGGGAACACTGGCGCTCGGTACGATGTCCTTGAGGTTAATAACTATTTCATGTCGGGGTTGCAGGCCAGCCCCATCGACAAGTGGTTCGTTGGTCCAATCCCCACCTTTACGCCAGAAGACCTTGGCGTACCAGACCAGCGGCAACCCCTGCAAGAGGTGCTGGAAAAAGCGAGGCAAGCGGCGAAACAGGGGAAAGAAGAAGGCTGGCGCAAGGTGATCAGCTATCATCCAATTGTATGATATCCGTTTGATGAATCAATGGGTAGGCCACCTCCCAGAAAGATCTAGATCACATTGATAGAAACCTCGATGCGCTCGCACAAGAGCTAGCGACACGATGCCAGCGCATATTCGCTCATGCTGCTGGTGCAGTGTCTCGATCGGCTTCCGTCACCCTTAAATGTGGTTCGACGGAGAGTTTAGGACCGGCAGACAATCCTGAAGTTGTGATTCGTGAACGGATCATAATGCAGGCGGGGGTTGAGTGCTCCATTGTTGCATCAAATGAACTGCATACCAACGCTTTTGACAGGGCTACACTCAATTTCTGGCCACGTTGGTAAGCGCGGGGGGACGAAGCTGTAGTATGTGGACTGTGTCGTTATGCGGCCTCGTCGCTCCACTATTGACATCATGAACAGTGTGTTTATTCCGAGTGCCGTACGATGCCGCAACGCACCAGCAGCCGTCTAGGGTAGAGGTCTCCATACGCGAGTTTTACCTACCTGAAGGGGGTGAGGAAGGCATGCCGGTGGACTTACTGGAGGTACAATTCTTCGACGATGAACATGTGGTAATTGTTTACCGACTACCGAACGAGACTGGTGAGCATGTCTAGTCTGAGCGATACTGTTGATCGTGATCGAAGCTTTCAGGACCAGTGTTTGTAGCGACAGGGAGCTACAATGATTTAGGGTATGAATCGTTGCAAGCTGACGCGTACGTAAACATCTATGCCCGAGAGAAGCTAGTCATGGCCACAGTAGAGGCATGGAACAAAGGCCAAGTAAGTAGGGTTGGACCTCCAATATTGTATAATCTAACTTGGAACGCGCATCAGCTGCGGTCTGTTAAACAAATGATCACAAGGCGCAGACGGCTAAACATCCAAGGCGGAGAGCGTGTTTCGGTCGCTGTGAACGGCCTCGCAGGGCGGCGGGTCGCGTGCGTGCTAAACGAAGAAGGGGTGGCAATGGAAGGACTTGATTTGGAAGGAGATGGGGAAGACATTGAGGGCTCGGGGGAGGATGGGTAGTGGATGTGATATCGGGCCGTGGGGGTAGCGTTTTTCCTTGCAATGTGTTTTGGTAACAGCCTCGAGGAAATGTATTTGGACCTGAGTCGGCGGGAAATGGATGGGGATAGTGTCTCGCAAAACTTCCAGAAAGGTTGCAAGTGACACCGTGAAGCGCCGCATCCTTTCGAGCCAATCTTAAATAATAAATTGTCCACAACATCGGCTAAGTTCAGCGTTGCAGTGTCCAGGGCCGCGGACCCTCTCCTCGTGCCCTTGATTCGAATTCTTTTTTCCATGCCATTTTAAATCTCCACCTGCAACACTGCAATCCAGCAGTAAATCGTTCCCCATCGATGCCCAAGTCCCCACCGTCCTCTCCAACAGAAAACAAACTGCAGCAGGATGACAATACCTCGCGTCTATCAGACGTAGCCCTCCGGAAGAAGAAGAACGCAGACGCTCAGGCGGCGTTCAGAGCTAGGCGTGCAAACTACATTGCCACCCTTGAGGAGACAGGTTCGTCGTCCCCGTTGCTGCTGGAATAGGTCTTTGTTGTAACCGCCGTATTCTTCTCACAGTAACGAGCCTCGAATCCGTCGTTCTCCAGTTGCAGGATTCCTGCAGAGAGGCTAGGACGGAGGCCACTGAACTGAAGCAGGACAACGCTCGCTTACGCCATGAATTTCGCGAGAGAGAGAAGTTCTGGAGGGCATTGTGGCAAGCCAAAAAGACCGGGCAAGGACCAGAGCTGGATGACCTGCCGCCACTCCCAGCATTCGCGCAGCCTGCAGCGACGATGAACTCTCAGCTGGGATCGGGTCACATGCAACAATATACGAACGACGGAATGGCCTACAGGGCTTCTGACGACCCCACAGCTTGCAATAATCAATATTCGACCAACTCGTACTCAAATCATTCCCCACCCATGCCGTATGCGAGCCCCGACATCGATCCATCGGGGGATTGCTCTTCCCACTCAATGGCTACGCGAGTAGCCAAGTATGCACCGTACCCTTACTCTATGCAGGGCCCAGGACGGGAGGGTCCATGGCCATCCGCGATCACTCAGAGTGGATCGTCGGGCGGTGAATCAGGGGGGCCCAGCGCCCATTCGTCCCACTCTCCAGGGTACACAGAGTCGCCGACCATGACATCCGCAGACATGTCCTTCGTGAATCGATATCAAGTCGATGAACAGAAAGTGCCTTTGAGCGCGCTGGAGAGCGCGCCGTACGTTTTCTCGAACAGCCGATCACTCTCGCCCTCCTCTACTCCCCCGTCCTCCTCCTCTGCGTCTTTGACGTCACCATTCCAGTTCGCTTTCCCTCCGGAAGGTTCTCTCGATCGACCTGACGACTACCGTCGAAGCCACACCGGGGCAGAGGTCACCCTTCACGGAGGCACGGCCGACATTTCGCTAGCAGGATCAGGAAGCGACGGACTGAGGTATAGGCTTGGGGCGCGGCCGCCTGTATCTAACTCTGACCGGACTCCTATGCCGAGCTTATCGTCACTCTCCGACAACGATCACGCATCACAACGCGACCAGAATAGCGCTGACCGGGACCTCAATCAAAGACTCCGTCCTCGCCGAGGAACAGCGCCCGCGCGGACTTCTCATTCCCCTTCACCTGGCCCGCCACCTATCTCCGGAACCCTGGCGGTAATCAAGGCTCAGGCTTTCGGCGCTCTGCGACGGACGAGAGCAAGAACTAAAAAGGGTTCTGACGGTGCCGCTCGCCTCGCCATGGATGTCCTCGAAGCCAGAGGGATCGGCATGGGGGTTGGCGCACCGCCTTCCAATAAACGACCCCGTCTGGACACTGACGACGACGATATGCCTTGACGACGTTTATGTATTCCTTAAATTCCGGGATGGAGGGACCTCTTGTATCACGCATGCTTTTCACTTAATGCTTTCCAGTTTTGACAGGACTGATAATCTAGACATATAATCATTTTAGTGATACCACATTTGTTATATACCTGTATTGCTATTGTATCATATTTCTTGCGTACACTGTACATATTATCTACCCATTGTATATATATACAACAATCTTCACCATTTACCACCTTCTAGCGTTGCTGGCGTGGAGCCGGAGGTTTGCTCAAAAAGGCAAGTCGAACCTTCATACATGTTAGGTGGTATCTTGGGACCCCATCATTTGCGCCTCTGATGTCCGTCGTCATATTAAACAGGGTGCAAATGGCATATGAATCGGCTACGATATGACTTCTCATCGATCGTATATCGATGTAGTACACTTGGTGCGTCCCCTCTGATCGACTGATTCTGGCTCTGATCGATTGGCAACAACTACCCAGGGCTGCGGTGTCGACACGAAGTCATCTGCGAATACCATAACAAGCAGACGCTCGGCGCCGCCCACCAATCCACGCCAGGCACGTTCATCCAATAGGCCGCGTTGCTGAAGTCGCGAACCACGGAGCTTATTCGACGCCGGTATATTCAATGACGAGCGGGAGATGTCGAAGGCGTGCCGAAGGGGCAGGACAATCGCAGAGTCAATTAAGCCTGGGTACAGCGACGTCCCAAGGCCCTCGGATTTCACTAAGGCTCTGTCAGGCTAAAAGCTTCGCTTGAAAGCAAAAAAATGCGAGACATACTTCTTGTACCTTTGGGCCCAAATCAACACCCCGGGAGCAATGAACGTAATCCCAAACAAGGCGAAGAAAAACAGCCATGTTATCGTGGTGGATATCGATGCGGTCAACACGAGAGAGAAGCTCGCTAATGTGATGGTCAACAAGGATTGAAACAACACGGGCGAATCCTTGTAAACCGCCATGCTGATTCAGAACAAGACCGAGAAGCCTAGGCAAGACGGCATACCTGTAGGCGATGCCGAAACATTGGGAATAGGGCGAATGCTTGTACTGCGAATAGGACAAGGGCAAATACTGATAAATCATCTGACAAGCGCGAGGCGAGGACGACCGAAGATGAAATCGCGGCGTTCATAGATAACACGGAGGTTAATCTAAGGAGGTGGTCCAGCGTGTCGTTTCTCTATGTTTGGAGAAAGATAGCTTACCTTTCTTGGGTGTGCCCTTGAAGCTTGGAAGAGCTGTAGTCCGCAAGGAGAATGTTTAACAGGAACAAAGCTGCTGACAGAGCCCAAATAGAATCTGAAGATGTCGCCGCTGTGAGAGTCCTCAAGACTGGGGAGAGGGACATCAACGCCAGAAACATCAAGATCGAAGACTTGAGTGTGGTGACAACTAAATGAAGAATCAATTATTGCCTCCACCAATAACGACTGTGTCCGCACAATTCGCATAGTAATCGACGTCGAGGCCTCCAGACAAATCCAGTAGCACCCAGGCCACGTACCCCACGACGAAACAGCACACCGAGGACCAAACAAGCAGATGAGGATGGAGCGTGAGGTCCTTTAGACGAACATAGATGCCAAGAAAGATAAAGAGCGAGGAAAGGTGCTGTGTTACGGCGCTCGAGAGAAGAACCACAGACCAGTACGTATACGGCTGGAAATTCGCTGTACACGAGTCAGGACCAATCAAGACATTTGAAGGAACTCTATAGCTCACGATTGGTCCTCAGCGATGACAAGAAGGCATCGGGCGGGATGTAATTGTCGGGAAAGGGCTGCCGCTTCCACAGCACCTTCTCCCAATGTCCCATCGTGGAAAGAGACACGGTGGCCGTGCCGTTCTCGGACTCGGGCACAGTTTCTCATTCACACCATCTCAAGTCGTGTTGATCAAAATTCAAATATATATTTGTGGCACCACTTGTTTTGGTGCGCAATCTCGCGATACGGTGTTGGCACAGTCCAACGTGCTAGCAATGAGGCGTACACGGCGACACCCAATATGTTCAGAAAAATGTTCGCCGCCCCTCATGGCATCGAATATTTGAATTCCCAATCGCATTGTTTATCGGCGAGTCGCAAGATGCCCGAGAAGCCATGATGGCGATAGTAGAACCGAATTTCCTTTGCATTATTGTGTGCAGTACCTCGTTCTCAATAGGCGGCAATCATAGTACCTCAGCCTTCCTTCATTAATCCCACTACGAACCCTTTATGAAACGAGGTTCTACGGCGAGTGCAGCGAAGGCGGACGCACCACTAATCTGTCATCCTTCCCATTATTTGCGGTGGCACTCGAAGGCTTCCCAACTTGAGCTGCAAGATGCCCTCGCTTAGGGTTTGCGGCATGCGTGCCCCGTGCTTGTTCCTAAAGACGGTCCCTTTAGTTGCCCCAGGAATGCAGTCATTGATCGACTTGAAACTCACTGCTTGCTGTCTACGTTCTGCAGCCGCTGCAGCCGCCGCTCGCGGATCGGGTGGGGATTGTGCTCCCGGTGCTGGTCGAGTGCCTACTGAACCCGTCGAGCCAAGCACCGTATGACCGCCCGAGTGAGTGCTAGACTTGGAGCATAACGATCCCATACGAGTGTAATGTAAGGGATGAGTTCGAGCTGCGGTTGAGTCAAGGAGCGCCTTGATTTGGTCGGTTGACGCCCGTATATTACCCGTATATGTTCCGATGCTTTATGTTCAGACGTTTAAATTTCAAAATACCCATACTCAGATGGGGTACTTCGGCCATGAAGCTCAAAGGGTACGCTCATCATGGAAGTTAGTAACATGACCACGAATAAATTAAAGTGTCCACTAGAACGATCATATACAGTATCTACCTACTGCAGCGATCATCGTATTAAGTCGTCCGCGTTCACCAGTTATCTGGGGCTGTCAGCCTGAGACACCGGAAGATAACTGCGTCTAGATAAACCGTATTCTTCATTCGATCGGCGCGGTACCCAAGCCTAGCATGAGGAGAGATTTAGAGCACATCATGGAGACAAAGAGGGGAAAAGCACCGACCTCCCACCACCTCCTGCCTGCACCCCATGGGATGTTTGTCTCAAACCCTGCTTTCGCCATCCTGTTCTTGATCCCCGCTCCCAATAAAAGACCGAATACCGTCAAAACAAATAAGGTGACAACTAGCTGGTCTCGCGGCGAATCACGTTCTAGATAAACGGGATAAATGCAGATTTATTTGGTTACTTGGGCCATGGTGGAAAGGTGAGGCAAGACATACGGAAACAACGTGCTTCTACGTCACCTTCTTTGCCAGTAGCCGTGTCGGGATCCGTATCGCCCAGTGACGCGCCAGCACATATCGGCAGATTTTGATTTAGGCACCATTGCTTAGTACACGACAAGCAAGGCTGGGACGGATTATCCGGAATGGCCAAGTGCAAGATGGTATAATTGGAAGAGAAGCAAATACCTGTGCCTAGTCAGCCCTGTTCAAGCGGCCACGGTGCAGCACATACATTTACAGAAGTTTGTGGCCTCCCATTTGTTTAGAATGGCCAGAGCATTACCCTAAGCACGTTTGAGACATTGAAGAAGTAGAGAGTAGATTCTGCACTCACCGACAGACATAAGATCACCAGAACGACGGTCAGTATACACTGCGAGGTGGTCATGGTCAGGAGTTGACGACGAAGCGCCGGTCCTCACAGCTGCGCCAAATTGCGCCAAACACGAACTAACGCGTCGCTCAGAGACCACCCGTGTCGCCGTCTGCAACAGTGCCAAGTGATCGCTCTATCCCAGGGAGCAGCGGCCTCCGACAAACATCAGGAGAATGTCTGAATACGACGACGTGCTCACCAATCAGCCAGTGGTCATAGACAATGTGCGCGTCTTTTCGCCTCCGAAGCATAAAGCCAAAGATGCTAACACGAAATGTTCAGGGATCTGGGACTATCAAGGCGGGGTTCGCAGGACAGGACCACCCTAAATGCTTCTTTCCATCCTTGTGCGTCGCGATATTACAGAGTGTAGTTCTCGTGTATGACTGTATGGGTCTAGCGTCGGTCGGCCAAAGCACATCAAAGTCATGGCTGGCGCCTTGGAGGGCGACGTCTTCATAGGCAGGAAGGCGCAAGAGTTTAGAGGATTGTTGAAAATCAAGTACCCTATGGAACACGGCATAGTGACAGACTGGGATGACATGGAACGCATATGGAATTGGGTATATACAGAGGAACTGGGAACTCTAAGCGAAGAGGTGTGTGCTATGATACATAACATCATCTCCACAAGATCTCATACAGCGCGCATATCGTCTGTAGCATCCCGTCCTGCTCACCGAAGCACCTCTGAATCCACGAAGTAATCGAGAAACAGCCGCCCAGATTTTCTTCGAGACGTTCAATGTCCCCGCCCTCTTCTGCTCCGTTCAAGCGGTTCTATCACTGTATTTGTGTCCCCTAACTCATGTCTGAGTCTGTGAACTAATCTCCACCGCTCTAGATATTCTTCGGGCCGAACAACAGGGATTGTACTTGACTCTGGGGATGGCGTCACTCACGCCGTTCCGGTCTTTGAAGGTTTCTCCATGCCACATGCCATACGACGGATTGATATTGCTGGAAGGTAGGGCTCAGTTTCAGCCTTACTATCGCGTCCGTGTGACGAGCTTAGCTTTGGTCCACAGGGATGTCACTGATCATCTACAATTACTCCTCCGCAAATCTGGACACCACCTACACACCACAGCTGAGCGGGAGGTCGTTCGAACCATCAAGGAGAAGTGCTGTTATGTTGCCCTCAATCCTGCCAAGGAGGAGAAGGATACCCAAAGCCGCTCTGAAGATCTGAAGCTACCGGACGGGAAAGTCATCCAGGTGAGCATGGATACCTCATTTATGTGATCAAAGCCACTGAATTACGATTGTGTCAGCTTGGTTCTGAGAGGTTCCGTGCACCTGAAATTCTCTTCAATCCAGAACTCATAGGGCAAGAGTACGCTGGTGTTCACCAAGTGGTAGTCGATTCAATAAATCGGGTCGATCTTGATCTACGGAAGAGTCTCTTCTCCAATATCGTATTGAGCGGCGGAAGTACTCTGTGCAGAAGTGAGACCCCTGCATTTGCCTTCAATACTGTTCTGATATGATTTGGATCTGTAGACTTCGGAGATCGACTGCTGAACGAAGTGAAGAAACTTGCGCTGAAAGATGTCAAGATAAGAATTTATGCACCGCCTGAACGTAAATACTCGACATGGATCGGTGGATCAATTTTGGCTGGCTTGAATACTTTCAAAAAGGTAGGACGGTCTAGTCCTCCTGTTATGACGTTAAACTGACCAGTACGGTAGATGTGGGTTTCCGCAGAAGAGTACCAAGAAGATCCTGATATCATCCACAAGAAGATGGGCTTTTAGAGTATTGACCTGGGCGAGTTCTTATATACATTATATCACGGTAGCTGTTATGATACCCCCGTACTTATTTTCGCGCGACATTTCAATGGATGCAATCATAATAATCAGAGTGAATTGGAGGCATAATGGATCATATTTGCCATGGATTGGTACGAGATGAAAAGCATACGAGACACATGCACCAAGTAAACCGCGAAACCAGCACTCCGGGGTAGATAACAATATGAAGTACACGGCGCGCCAGGATTACTTGCCCTTCTTCGGAGGCTCGGCGGCCTTGACTTTTTTGGTGCCACGGAGCTGCGTTGCGAGAGATGAGTAAATTAAACGGAGCACGGACGTCTGGACGCACCTTCTTGGCACGGTTTTTGCGCTCCTTCCGCAGCTTACGTGACGCCTTCTCCACCTTCGGTGCTAGCCCAGACTGCAGGCATCGTAAGTAAGGTGTCCAGGTTCATGCCCGAGCCTGTAGAATACGCACTCGGACCAAGCGATACCGGGGTTCGAACTTCTTTTGCGATGCTTCATCGTCGTAGATCAAGGCAAAGCCAGTACTGCGTCCTCCACCAAAGTGCGTGCGGAAACCAAAGGTCACTACGCGGTTCTTCTCAGTCTTGTACATCGATGCGAGCTTCTCGGAGAGCTCCTCTTTCGAGACGTTTGGGCGGGAAGGATGGAGGACATCGAGGACGAATTGACGGCGGGCAAGCAGCCGGTTGGTGATGAATTTACGGGTGCGAAGGGTGATGGGGGCGGAGCTGTCGGCCTAGGTGAACGCAGAGTCAGACAATGTCGCCAACCTCCACAACCTGTTTTCCTGTGCCATCACTCCATCCCAATCCATCGTGTGATATCGCCTACCTCGAAGAAACTTCCAAACTCACCATTGTTGCCAATCTGAACTTCGCTTCTAAAGTCCACGGCGGTCAGCACAGATAGGCGGCAACAAATTCATAGCTACTAACCTTGGTCTTGAGGTCGTTGGGGCCAGCGCCGGTAACTAATGCTGACTCTTGTCAGATGCGGTGGCTGACAGTGACTATATAGGACCAACGGCATCTTCCGGTCCAATAGCAACAAGATTCATTGCGATCGTCTTCCCTTTCCAGTAAACCGTAGAGAGCGCGCACTTTATTAGGTGCAGCATCCATATAACACACACTCGTAGGACCTCGCAACGCAACTACTTCATTATACTGCAATCTGCACATTCATCGATATATTTTGCTGTTGGGCTTGGCTCGGGCGTCTAACTTGAGAGCCTACTGCTGACTCATCATTTACCTAAGGGACGCGTTTCCTGAGCGCTTCTTAGTGACGTAGAGACAGTGGCCGTTTCAACACTCAATTCAAGCAAAGGAGCTCGGATCGATACCACGCCTCCTGAAGCTTGAAGATGACCACCTCGTCGAGTTTTGCGACGTTTGCGCCATATGTGAGGTGCATGCTATCCAACCGGGATCTTCTCTAATGCCAAGTTCATCACATTCAGACACCTCCACCGGACGATCCATCTCGCGGCCCATTGTCGGCCTCGTCGTCCCATCCTTCAGCGCGGGTATGGTTTCCAAATACCGAAGACACCTCATATCAGTCCGGTGGCATACCTAGCTTCAACGCATCCATGACCGGGGGTGGCCCTCAGGTCGACGAAGAGGCAAACGTGAACCAATGGGAGACGACCTATGGACTGCGCGTCGATGTATTGGCAGCGGTAGCATATCTATTAGGACCATTCTCAGGTGCGTTCAACACCATTCCTTTCCGCGAATCACTCACTCACGACATGTCCAGCACTTGTCATTCTCATCCTAGAAACCCAGAACGACTACGTCCGCTTCCACGGTGAGTTGTGGTCGTACTTACCTACCTCCTTTAGACTCACTTTTGATGCTAAATAGCGTACCAGTCGGCTCTTGTTAGTACTCCGCTGGTTATTATCTGGATTGTAGCATCCTTGCTGTCGTTTCCATCCTGGCTGCGCACATTCTTTGCCATATCTCTGATGGCTACAACTTTGTATACGGCGTAAGTGTCTTACACCACCGAGTGCCCAATTCCTGCGCCACTAACTATGTTCTTCCTTAGATTTCGAGCATATAGAGACGTGACCCATAGTAACCTTACACGGTATCATATACCTATATTGGGCTTATTGGCTGAGCGGTGGTTATTAGAGGAATAATAATCTTGACAATTTGTCTCTCTTAACCGCGAGGAGACTGATTGATTAACGAAGGATACAATAAGGATATGAGCTACGGCTACAGTGTATTTCATACAACATCATATATGCGCATAGACCTGCTACACAGCGGCTGATTTCAAATTTCATAGACCGAGGCCAAGATCGTTGATAAGCCCGTCGGAGGAGTTCTCCGTGAAGTCGAGAAGGAACTCTAGGATGCACTTGATATCGTAGACGACTAAGAAGCAAGCGATGAGATGGGATGCAGAAGGGAAATGGGCAAGGAGAAAACTTACTGTCGGCGAGCTCAGGGAAGTCTTCTGCGGTCAAGAGGTAGGTTGCTTTCAAGAGGTCCTTGTTGACGTTGATAAGGTCCTTCAACGCAGTCTCTAGTTCGCTGTTGCGGTCGTAATTGAGGAGACCTTTGGCAGCGCCCAATGGTTTCAAGAGTAGGGCGAGGCTCTGGAGCCAGAGGTGAATTTCTTCCAGGAGGTCAATGGTCGCCTGTCTGTTTGCTGGGTCTTGTGGCGAGTCGCTCGCCAACGTGGCTGTGATATGTACGAATAAGTATGAAGGGCCTCCTAGAGAGTAGTCAAACGAACAGAATCTCTGGTTCATTTCTCGTCCTTGGTTGCAGTTCGTCAGGGCTAAGTGTAAGAAATCTAGTCCAAGGAAACCCGTCGAGCCAATGGGAGTAGAAGCTCGAATGACTGGCTGGGCGTGTCCACCGCGAGACTGAGAACGAGCCAAGTAGGTCGACACGCGAGATGCGGGGCTGAGGCGGTTTGAGATGGTTCTTGGTTCGAGGCCAGTGGGTATCGGAGAGGCAGCCGCCAGCATAGAGGACATAGGCGAGACGTTCGAAGAGAGCAAGGCGGCGGCGTACACGGCGAGTAGGACTGAGCGAGAGATGTTCAACATGATTTCGCGTTAGGCGGCTGGCGCTGGGAGGTCTTGAGGGACTGGTATTAGGAGAATTAGGTAGGATGATGGCGGTTGGAAAGAAAGTTGTGCTGGGGCGCGCCCACCCTTCTTATACTTACTTCCAAGATGTTTGGCTTGAACCTTATTTTGTAACGTCCCTGATTGGCTGCTTTCGGAGCAAACAACGCGCATATCACGTGCGTGTATAGGGGCCGTCTACTGGGTACGAGGGTCCATAGGTGAATCCAAATTTAAACAGGAGAAGCGCGTCACTAAATACGAGAAGCACAGGTATCGAAAGTATATTTAGTCCGAAGTATATACTAAGAATGTCCTAAGGTCCATCGACAAGTTCATTCAGACAAACGAGTAAAGACAGAAACAATAAACGAGCGAAGACAGAAGCACTGGTAGATCAAAGGTGGATGCAGCTACTTCTGTCATTTGAAAGACGATATCCTCCAGCGCAAGTATAGACTAAGACAAATTGAGATTAGTATTACGATAAAGAAGCGAACAGCAACTCACTAGCACATCGTCCGGCTTCACAGCCGACATTCCAAGCTCCACGGATTGCCGTACAATCTTGGCCTTGACCGGTGGACGTGCACCCACCGCAAGATTCTAGATCGGTCGACGCGTCAATGCATTCGTATTCACGCGATCCTAGCCCTCCAATATGACAGGCATCCAAGCCTTGGGGACAGAGCGAATCTGATCGCGATTTCATGCTAGTGGAACGCCTTCCGTATCCCCCATGATTATGTCCGTAACCACCACCTCCGCTTCCACCACCGTGCCCGGGCTTGGGCTTGGGGGATGGGGCAGGTTTAGGGTTGTTGGGCTTGGTAGGTTCGTGTGTGCACTTGCGAAGAGCGGGAACCCACTGCCAGCCCTTGCGGCACTGAGGAGGGGGGTTGTTAGGTGGGGCCGGGTTGCGAGGAACGCAGCACCCTTGTTTCTGACCCCAATAATGACTAGTTGGGGGGCAATCACTGTCGCTCGGTGGGGGAGGCGGGGGCTTTGGGGGACCACCGCTTGGAAGACAGCAACCGGCATCCTTATACCTATGGGATATGGGATATTGAACAATCAAGCTGACCCGTATAAATTATTCTACGGAATGGGCGCACCAGAACTCCGTCTTCTGGCAGCTGCTTGGCCCAGTCTTGGGAGCGGTTGCTACTGTAACGTGAAGGAGGGCAGCCAAAATGGCCAGACAAGCCCCAAGTCGGAAACTAAACGCCATTAGTCGGGGAGGGGCAGAAAAGAGTGACAAGGAAATTAGGGAGGGAGCGCAAAATACAAGAGAAGGAAAAGGACGTGAAATTTGCACAGATGAACATTTTTTGCTTATATATGCGGTCGTATCTCGGACTCGTTAGAAGCACAACGGACAAAAATAGAGATCGGCGATGGAAAACATGTGTGGAACCTGTGTGGGATTGAGGTGATGATCTTGATGTCTGATTCATTGCCCGATCGTCAGCATTATTACGTTCGATGCAAAGTTCTGCATCCCCTGCTTGTTGATGGATATGGTGGAATACCTGAAGATGGAAGCGAATAAGGCGCGAACGAAAAGAACAAACGAGTGCTGGAGTATGCGCACCTTTCGTTGAGTTCCCTTATGATGTTATTGTCAAGTTGCATTACATGTTCTCACGCGCGATCATTCTGATAGATTCAAGGAACAAGGAGTTGAATGTTGAGCCTGATGTAACTGTTTGGTTAGTTTTGGCAAGGGGATGAGAGACCGCGTAACAGAATGATAAGTGACTTACGAAGCTGACGTGAAGCAGACAGACGTAGGAAAAGCGAATCGACTCGAACGGACTAGACAACTAATTGGCCTGCAACGATAGGTATCACATTGTATTGTCTCTTGATTTATGGTATTGAACCGAAAGTATATGATAGAAGCTAGCTGGAAACACTCCTCGCCGGGTACGGTCCATTACAATCCCCCCTGGAGTTGGGGTCATCATTAAGAAGTCGTCATGGGTACAATCGACTGACCTCAGGCCACCTCAACAGCCTTCTGAAGGGCACGGGAGGCAAAATACCGAACATCGGCATCCTGGTCATTCTTTGCTTGCTCTAGTGCGGGTATAAGTCGCTGCTGAACCATCTCCTTCCCCTCTGGCGTGCCACCGTATGCCACTGCGAGGACCTCCAAGCATTTGGCAACATTGAAGCGTATATTTGGGATGGGATCGATTGCTAGCTGCAGCAACGGTTCTAGAATATCAGCGCGCACCACTTCAACATTCAGCGAAGGGGCTACGGTCTACCCAAAAGTCAGCATAAACGCTGTAATGCAAATATGGAGCGCACCGTGATCGCTTGAACCGTAGTCATTCTGAATAAATAATTGGGGTGCCCGCCCATACCCATAACTTTGGGTACAATAGCTGTCCTCGCCCATTCGACACCGAAGACCTCGGTCAGCTTTTTGAGGTTTATGGTAGCAGATTCCCTGATGCTGTAGACTGTATCACCTAACCATGACATGCACAAATTGCCCAGCTGTTCATCAAAGAATGGTCGGCCCAACTGTGTCGCTAACAGAGGGATATACTCGATGATGGCTTGCCTAACCCGCCACGATTTGTCCTCCGCCAATTCCACGATTGCAGGCAAAAGGCTCTCAGCCAACAATTGTATCCCAATAACTTGATGGTGGTATAAGCATCCATATTCAAGGCGGGGATTTCGCAACATACGCACCGGTATTGACCGTTTCGAGCTTGCTGATAATATTAAGTCGAACTTCCGGGAATTCGTCCTTAAGGAGATGAAGGAAACGAGGGAGAAGATGCTCGATGGTAGCTTCCTTTCCAAGGAGCGGGGCCAAACCACTGATCTGGTTAGCCAGTGCGGCACGGACATGTTGCGAGGTGTCTTCTGACAAGGCTTGTACGCAAGGAACTATCCTGGCGAGAATCACTTCCTTATCAAGAAGCTTGGAGAACCCTGCAAAGTCGATATATCACTTCTAGATACGAAGATGACAGGGCACGCGACCATACCAGGTATTTGACCAGCCGCTGCCGTTCTAACCTCTGCTTCATTGTCTTTCAAGAGTTGGACGAATTGGTTGATGAGCTCGGTGCGAACAAGGTTAGCACCAACAGCTTCTGCGAGCTAGCAAATGTCTCAGGATCGTCAAATCGAAGCTACTCGGATCGCTGGCGCACCTCGTTAAAGTGACTTGCGGCCATGTATCGTACTCTCCAGCTCTTGTCACCGATGCTCAGCCGAATCTGCTGCAAGAGCTGTTCCTCCACTTCGGCCGGTGTAAGTTGCTGAGCGATCACGATCAGGTCTTCCACAGTCAACAGGCGCACGGAATCCTGGTCATCCATCTGCAGTCTTCGGTATATCGGCAGACCATCAGACAGCACATGTTCTTTCGACAGAGTTTTGATGAATGACTAGGATGGGAGGTTCAAGCGCAAAACTGAACGGATAGATCGCACACTTACACCCAGCCACTTGGCTGCAGCTCTTCTGACCATCGGTGTATCATCAGATCCCAAAATCGTGAAGCCTTTTCGTAATTCTTCTTGGATGGCGGGTGAAACTTTGGGGTATGCGGCGGCGAAGAGGGCCGCTGATGATGTTCGCGACGTAAACCACGTCCCGCGAGAAAGTCGCCTGAGAAGCGGTATGTAGTATTCTTCTACTTGAGAACTGGACAGAACGGCGGCAACCTTCGTAATGGATTCCGCTGCCTACACGAGAAAGAAATGGAAGAGTCGCGCCACACATGTGTAGAGAATGATGTGAGAAGATAGTTACACAAGAGGAATAGACGTACCTTATCGCGAACCAACGTCTCTTCCACTGCTGATAGATTCTCTAATGGTCCCAGTATAACATGCGCGTGTGCGTTGCCTCCAACATATTCTTCAAAGTTTTTCCCCAGCTCTTCAGCCAGAGCCAAGAGTACTTCATCCTCATCGTCCACCGATTCTCGGAGGAATGGAATAAGCTCTTCCCTTGCACGATCAGGACCAAGGGCGAGGGCAATGGTGGGGATGCTGTGGATGGCGTTCAATCTGAGTTGGACATCTTCTGAGCGTAGCTCATCCATAAGAATGGCAATCGGGGCGACCTATACAACGATGAGGACCACGTCGGTGAGAAACACGGTGCATACGGACATCGTCTACTGAATATCCAGGATCCATCATGGAATCTTGGGGTGAATCAAGCTGCACGAGCATTTAGCCGTATACAAAGCGTTTCACTGGAACAAGAGATCAACTTACGGACTGAAGGGGAGATTGAACAAATGGAAACAATCACTGAGGCTGGAACTGGAGAATGGAATGTAGAGTGATCTTGGAGCGCTTATTGGCGGCGCCTCTACTTCTGTAACATCACGACCAAACAAAAGATACAGCGGGGTACAGCTTGCCATGAATAGCCTCTGAGCACAGGAACTGACAGTACTACGCGTTCTTCACGCTGCTCTACGTCAAATACTTCAAATTCACCCTCCCTTTCTCCTTCTCCTTCTGGACGGCTTGGTGCAATGTTTTCTTGTATCAGCCCCCTATGGTTACATAATCCAATCCCATAGATTAGATTATCGCTGGTGTGGCCGCAGCACTTGACGTCACGCAGCCTTGTTCCTGCATCTACGATATTTTACCTCCAGGTCAGCGAAATGCCCGTCGAGCAGAAAGAGGACAGAGTTATCCTGAAGCATCCAAAGGTGCTTCAAATAAGTCATTGATCGGCTTACTACCCCACTCAGCAATATTATGTAGGGATCGTCCGTTGAGATATTGTATTATGGCGCGACTGTGATTTCATGGTTGTCTGTGATCGGCCAAGGATCTGAACCAGTCGAGTGTCTCTTTGTGTCATCCAAGGCCGCTTTGGATGGCTCTAAGCCAGGTGTGTAGCTGATCCTACCCGCCGCTGGCAATGCGCTTTATCATTAAATTTATCTAGTTCGTGGCGGTATCCCAGTAGTATTTCCGTGCTTTGGTGCCCCTTCTCATCCAGAGCACGCTAAGCTTTCTCAACATGGCTTCGCGAGAAGCTCAACTTGGAACTTTGACTCCATTGTCGTGGACAACGACGCTGGCGTCTCCGTGAGACTAAGTTTGTTTCCGGCTCATTGACGACCGCGCAATTCTCATGATGCTTTCCAGCCCTATCGCCTACCCAAGCCATTCAGTCAGTTTATCCTCACGACTTTCTACTCAGTTACGTCGTGACCCTGGCCGAACATCAGCTCAGCACCGATCTACACGTCACCAACAAGTCAGACAAGCCTCTCGAATTCCAGGCCCTGCTTCACAACTACATCCGGGCACCCGCTAAAGAGGTCACAGTATCTAATCTACAAAAATTGAACTACTATGATAAGACGGAGGCGACAGAGGAAGCTCGAGCCACTGCCAAAGTCGAATCAAGGGCAGGCGTAGATGTCCGTCGTTTCACGGATTCGGTCTACGAGAATGCACCTCAGCATTATTACGTTACCTGGCCCGAAGGAGGAGTCGAGATTAAGACAGTAAACTTCAAGGATGTCGTCGTCTGGAACCCTCAGGCGGAGGCTGGGAGCAAAATCGGCGATATGGAGGTAAACGGATGGTAAGTTCGTCAGACCCTACGAGTAGGCCTGAGACTGAATAGATAAATCAAAGGGACCATTACGTCTGCGTAGAGCCGGGGCACGTTCGAGGATTCTTTTCTCTGGAGCCTGGAAAGACTTGGATCGGGCAGCAGACCATCACATCTCCCGGAAGCAAATCTCACTCACTTTGACCCTAGCCCCTGGTCATTGTCTTATGTAAATGTAGTCACGTGGCACAATGTTAGACAGGGTCGATGCGCTTAGCTTTCTTGTACAAAGCTCTACTGTACTCGCCACAATCGACTCATGGAATCTAACTTTCATGTTCGTATCAACCAAATTGATCACTGTATGGTACCTCCTGGGCCTCTGGACTACTCACCATTCCCCAAAACACCTGTGCCAGTACTCCGCGTCTATGGCCCTACATCGTCGGGGCAGAAGGCCTGTATCTACATCCACCAAGTTTATCCGTACTTCTATGTTGAGTACAAGGGAAGCATGGACGTGCCATATCGTATGCATACTCACTGCGCTCATAATCCACTGCTCATGGATGCCACTCTAGTACTCAAATACACTCGGAAGCTGCAGCGTTCGTTGAACCACGCAATTGCTCTTTCCATGAAGCGGGACCCTCACTCACCCAAATCTATCTTCATTCGAGCCGTCGTCGTCGTCAAAGGCGTGCCGTTCTATGGCTTTCACGCGTCGTATGCACCATTCCTAAAGATCTACATGTTCGACCCTAAACTCTTGTACCGGGGGGTGGCAATATTACGATCTGGAACTGTAATGCAGACGCGGTACAGTGTGTATGAGAGTCATCTAAGCTTCCCTTTACAGTTTATGTGCGACTTTGGCCTCTATGGGTGTGGTTGGATTGACATGGGGGAAGTCTGGCAGCGAGGGCTGGACAACGAGTATGTTGACCCGGACAAGAAGACGACTCTACGCGTGTCCCCATATCATAAACAGGCGAAGATGGATCTCGAATTCGATGTTGTCGCTCATCAAATCCTCAACAGAAACCGGCTTACAACGCGCGACATTCATCATCAGCTCCAGATTCCTGCTGCACCAATGCCGACTGAACCGTTGATTCTCAGCGTGCGTGAACTATGGGAAGACGAGCGAAGGCGCAGGCTTGCGAGAGGCTTGTCTGCTTCCCCGGATATGCCTGTGGATCTGAGCGAGAACCGTAGGGGGGACGGTGGCGATTGGACGGCGGAGGCGCGATGGTGGCGCGAACTGAGAGCAAGAATCGAAGCAGAACCCACTGAACACCTGGAACCAAGCAACTCCTGGGATAAGAGGGTCATGACAACATCGCAAAGCATTGAAGCGCTATGGGAGCCTACGTTCAGAGTGTGGAAACCTCAACAAGCAGAAAGCTCCACCGCGCCGGTTGACTCAACCTCAGGCTCATCTGTCTCCAGGGCTTCGGTTCAACCCAGCGGGGAGGATGAAGAAGTAGATGTCGACGAGAGTTTCCTCTCGAGTCAAGCCATCGAAGATGCTGATGATCCTGAGCCGTACATCAATGAAATGGAGAGCTTTATCGAAAATGACCAGGCCCAGTCCCTTGAAGATGGTCCAGATGAGGGCATATACGACAAGGATTTCGAAGAGGACCTTGTCGTGGAACAAGAAGAAGAGAATCCTTTCCTTGACAATAACGAAGGGTTTGTTCCTATATCGATAGATGTCAATAGTTCTGACCTTTGAATTGCAGTCCAGCCGCTCTGGAGGCGGATGGCGAGGGTGGCGCAGGAGACGCCGCCGGGGCCAACGATTTTATCGCAAGATTGCAGCATAGCGTGGAAGACAATACCTTGGGCGAAACGTTTAGCGGTAACCATCCATTATTACCTGCCCCGACCGAGTCACCAATAATCGAAGCACCGGCGAAGCTTTCTCCAACGGAGAATGCAGAATGGTCCGTTTCATCCTTTGTCACCGTTCAGCTTCACTAAAATTATCTCGGTAAAGCCTTATGGAGCCGTCTCACCCAAAGTCAGAACAGCCCGAGCGCCCCGCCAAGCGGCGAAAAGTTGAAATGCCTAATGGCGAAATTCAAAGCCAACCCAGGACACAAACGCGCTTGCGAAGGAGTGAATATTTCACACAGACAAAGCACACTCTAACACAGTCAGATCACATTAAGTCATCGTCCTACAGCGTTCCCGATAAGTGTTATGCATATGCACATCTGCCGCCAACAAAGGACCATCTACTTCAGACATTGGACGAGTACAACGTTCCCAGTAGGATTTATCGCAATCCGCATTATTCCCATTCCGAGGATGCTCCTGCGAGACCTAGGGAATATGCAGGCTTGGTTTACCGTCTCAAAGGTGGCGATGGCTTGGACACATTGTCCGATTGGCAGACTTCGACGAACACAATACATGAAGTCGATATTGCTCCAGGGAAGACCTTCGATCCTTCTGGAATCGGAGGCTGGGAATACGCCGGGTTTCCGCCCAAGAGGAAGGTGGCTCAGCGGTGGCTGCTTGAAAACCCAATTCTTCCTCCCCCGAATCCAGTTGTTTCACGCTCGCAGGTATGTGCTCCTTTTGTCGTGAAGCTGGTGGAAACGAATGAAGAGCCTCTGCTTCCAGATTGGAGGCCCTACCCAGGTTAATACGTACGGGCTGAAGTCTTCTTTAGGAAAAGTAGATTCCAACTCCTCCCAAAAGAATGAGACGATGTCAATTCTATCCTTCGAAGTCTACGGTGTGACCAGCTCTTGTCGTTGCTTTCAATAGCTGCTCAGTACTCCTACATAGCGCTGTCTGATGGCGGCCGACAACCCATCCCACAGGAGGACGAGATTGCCCTGGTGTTCTTCGCATTCCAGGGCGACCACGGGATAGACGATGTTTTAGAAGTTAAGCATGGCATCGTTGCCGTCGACAGCGAACACCTTGAACCGAAACGATTACGGGGTCATCAATTCGAAACAATACCAAGCGAACTAGAACTACTGCACAGAATTGTTGACATCGTCATCGACCTCGATCCCGATATACTTTGTGGATGGGAAGTACAACTGTCTTCTTGGGGCTATTTGCAAGCAAGAGGGGCTGTATACGGTTTGTTTAACGTCATATTCTACTAGATGGGCGTTCACAGTGCTTGCTTAGGTCTGGACATTGATGAGCTCATCTCTCGTGCCCCTGCTAGGCGCAGAGGTGGAGTAGATCAGTGGGGTGCAAGACACGCATCGACATTCAAAGTGGCGGGAAGACACGTCCTCAATGTCTGGAGAATAATGCGAGGCGAACTCTCACTCAACATGTATAGTTTTGAGAATGTCGTGTTCAATGTCCTTCGGCGGCGGTACGATCTATGTCTTACTTCATCTGTGACTGTCTCAACACAACATCAGGGTCCCGCAGTACTCACGCACGACACTTACGTCCTGGTTCAACTCACCTTCGGCAGCACGCGTGAGCAGACTGCTAGATTACTTCGTCGGGAGGACGTCCATGGTGCTAGAAATACTCGAGGCATCGCAGATTGTCACTAAGACGTCGTTAGTGCTCATTCATCTATCCTCTTCACTGTATCTTTCATCTTACATTTCACAGCGAATTTGCTCGAGTCTTTGGTGTCGATTTCTTCTCCGTCATCACTCGAGGGTCCCAATTCAAAGTTGAATCTTTCATGTTTCGCCTAGGGAAGCCAGAAAACTTCGTTTTTCTCTCCCCTAGTAAGATTGATGTTCGTCATCTGGGCATTTAAATTACAGCTCTGCTTACATTTATCTAGGTCGGAAAACAAAACGCAGCTGAATGTATGCCCCTAATCATGGAGCCCTTGTCCGCTTTCTATAGCAGTCCCCTCCTGGTCCTCGACTTTCAAAGTTTGTATCCCTCAATCATGATCGCCTACAATTACTGCTATTCGACATGCCTCGGTAGAGTAGCCGAGTTCCAAGGGACCAACAAATTCGGCGTTACAGAGCTGAACCTACCACCTGGATTGTTGAACACTCTCAAAGATCACACCAGAAGTACGAAAATGACCCTGTTAATTAAATATATGCTGATGCTCAAATGGCTCTACTAGTCGCTCCGAATGGTATAATGTATGTGAAGCAAGAAGTGAGGCAAGGGTTGCTGGGTCGCATGTTGAAAGAACTCCTCGACACCAGGGTAATGGTGAAGCAAGCCATGAAAACCAACAAAGATAATAAGGTAGGCTCCTGACATATCCCCTGAGAGTTCACCCTGACGCCTCCTACTCTAGACTCTCAGCAGGATACTAAATGCTCGACAGCTGGGTCTGAAGTACATAGCCAATGTAACATACGGTTATACTAGCGCCACTTTCTCTGGTCGGATGCCTGCAGTGGAAATCGCGGACAGCATTGTCCAGAGCGGCAGAGAAACCCTCGAAAAGGTACATGTTGTCCTCATGTTCGAATTCGAGAGCATTCTCTAACTGTTACATAGGCCATCCGCTTAATTGATTTAACCCCAAAATGGGGTGCTCAGGCAAGTGGTCGCTCTTTCCAACGGATAGTGTCCGTGAATCCTCTATACCAGGTCGTTTATGGCGACACAGACAGCTTGTTCATGTACGTCTGCGCCCTGTAAGCTAAACACACCGTTAATTATTAGAGCAGCTACCTTAAAGGCAGAACCAAAGAACAAGCTTTCAGAATCGGGAATGATATAGCCGACGCAATCACTGCTAGAAACCCAGCCCCCATCAAATTGAAGTTCGAAAAGGTACCATTCATGATTATGTGACGATAGCTTGCCAACTCAGTGTCGCGGCCAGGTTTACCTCCCCTGCGTCTTGATGGCCAAGAAGAGATACGTCGGCTTCAAGTACGAGCACCCCGACGATACGGAACCCATCTTTGACGCCAAAGGAATTGAAACAGTTCGCAGGGACGGCGTACCTGCTCAGCAGAAGATGACGGAGGTGTGCCTCAAGTGAATACTAACATTTCCACCACTTCCAAAGCACAGTGCCCTAATTGCGATACCAGGAAACTTTTCAGGTCCCAAGACCTCAGTGATATCAAGGAATATTGCTGTAGATCATGGACAAGCATCCTCGACCACAAAGTGCCCATCCATGAATTCATATTCGCCAAGGAAGTTAGAATGGGAACATACAGGTACGCACCGGCGTTCGATGTCCTTTTGCCTCTTTAACCTCTAAATCCTCTAGCGATGTATTGCCACCGCCGCCAGGCGTAGCAGTCGCAGCTCGACGAGTATTGATCGATCCAAATGACGAACCGCAATATGGCGATCGGATACCATATGTCATAGCTCGTGGTCCTCCAGGATCCCGCCTGGTTGAAAGAGCGTTCACTCCGCAGGAAGTACTGACGGCGGGGTAGGTGTTAACTTCCTTGTTGAAACCACGCTCATCCCTCGGCACAGGAAACAGCTCGATGCCGAGTACTATATAACTAGGGTATTGATTCCTCCATTGGAGCGAATCTTCAATCTCGTTGGAGCCGATGTCCGAAGATGGTACGATGAGATGCCCAAGCCGCTAAGGATTAGCCAAACGGATATCTTCTCTCCCAGCAAACGTGATCGGTTCGCCGTTATGGATCGCCATTTTCCAAACTCCCAATGTCTCACATGCGGGGAATTCGCATGGACTGGTAAGTCCGTCTCCGTCTCTTGCTGCGCTTGTGAAATTGACGTGAGAAAGCCGTCTGCGATGACTGTAGGGCGCATCCTCAGACCACGATGGCAAGCATCCTAGATCTTGTCAGGAAAGGGGAGAAGCGTCTCACCAACGTCCATGAAGTTTGTGCGTCGTGCGCCGGTACATCACCATTGGAGCAGGTTGAGTGCGAATCTCTGGACTGCCCTTGGCTATACGAGAGGAAGAAAGGCGACAACAATGAAGAGTATCTCGAAGCCTTGAGGATGCTCTTGGCAGAAATTGGCCTTCCGAAGGGTTCGGCGGACAGCATTGTTGAATTAGACTCTGATGGAACACAGACAGAGGTCGAAAGAGACGGTACGGAGTCGATGACTGAGTAATTTACGCGCAGTAGATTATACCGACGTTCGAGAGGCAGAGACAATACGTAAAACTTCGCAGTAGACCGTACTAAACCTGGAATGGACCAGTAGGAGGGGGTCCGGGGGGAGGGTTGGCTCCCACTTTGGGCGCTGGTCGGGCATCTACAGACTCTTCGTCAAGACTTTGATAACCGTTACCCAGGCCGCCGGGCATGGCGCCTGACCAAACTGCGCAGCTGTGTCAGCCTTGGAAACGACGCTCAAAGACAAAACACACCAGTAGCACCACTCAAGTCGCCGCCTCTTATCCCTAAACCACTGAATTGCGCGCCTCTTTGCCGGAGGGTTAGACCAAAGGCGAAGAATACCGGGATCTAAGAGCGCGTTGATATTGTCATGAACGGAACGCGAATTCGGCTTACCTTGAGAAGGAGAAGGACAACGGTCATGAACTTTACGAACCCTTGCTGCTCGTTGTTCATCATCCACAGGACATCAAAGAAATGAGATATTCCTAGCAACGCGGTGAACTAAAGTCCGGGAAACAAGTTAAGGCATGACCGAGTGGATGTTCACAACACAAAGGCTACCAACAGTTTGCAATGATTGGACGCCTTCGGTATTCTCTTGTGCATAGATACCAAACAGAAATATTGGGAGGTTGTATGGGGGCGCCGCGAAAGGGCTGAGAAGGAACGAGAGTGCCTGTAATAACAAGTCTGAGCCAGGAAGGCTTTTGGTGAGCCATACACATGCGCACCGTCCCGCCGAGAACTAGTTTGGAGGGGTCGAGATTCTGCACGAAGTCGGCCATGGTTGCCACGAAGCTGCGCAGCGAAAGTGGGATTGAGCCGCAACTATTCGCTGGGAAACTGGTTTAGACGCCCGTGGCTGTAACTCTTTCCACTGGCACAGTTCGAATGCCCGAGGTCGATACCGTTTATCCTGCTGATGCGCTCGAGTTCTGTCCGCATCCGGCTGCTCAAGATATCTTCGTGTGTGGAACGTACAAGCTAGACGATGCCTCGGAAGACCCAGCGGCAGCACCATCACCACAGCACAGACGTGGACAATGTCTTGTATTTGCCGTTGAGGATGCAGGCGAGCCGAAGATGTGAGCTTGATATACAGTAGATATCAATGGCTGAACTGTATATAGTGTGAAATTACAAGAGATCGACCTGCCAGCTATTCCGGATATGAAATGGTATCTGCAATAAACCGCTGTCAGCGTCGGGTACATATTCACCCAAATTGTAGGAGTCATCGGTCTGAATCCAACAACCCGTTACTGGGAGTGGCAAATTCTGAGGGTCGCGTAACTTTACATGAATGGGAGAGCAACGAGGTGCTTCTAGTCCTCTTTGACAGCCCTTACCATGTGCCAATAACATCTTTACTAGAGAAATCTTCGTCAACTAGCTGACATAGAATGCGCTTCTTCAGATATTCTCTGTTTATCCCTTGACTGGTCTAATCGCCGGTATACTGGAACGTACGACGTTCCTCGCTACCGAATGATCCGTCAATTCAAGATTTTACGGTAGATCAGCGGGACTGGCTCTTTAGTAGTTTCTCTCTCCAACGGCCAATTGGCTCTATTGCAACCCGACGACCAGAACCTCGCCGTCACACAATTATGGCATGCGCATGATTACGAGCCTTGGATTGCTGCTTGGGATTACTGGAACACTAATTTGATCTATTCGGGTAAACATCCAGTCTGGTTATACATCGCGCGTCTTACAGAAAATGGCAGGTGGTGACGACTTGCAATTGAAATGCTGGGATATTCGTGAGGGCTTTTCCAAGCCTGTATTTTTGAATCGCCGGTATGAATGTTTCATATCTTCGCCGCTCGGTGTCGTCACCTGTGCAGTTTTGAGGCAGGTGTAACAACTTTGCAGAGTAATCCCCATCGGGAGCATTTGATTGTTGTAGGGAGGTGAAACTCAACTCTATTATCCTTGATTGGTATATCGTTATTGATAGTC
The DNA here is from genome assembly GCF_014466165.1 of Pleurotus ostreatus. NCBI lineage: Eukaryota > Fungi > Basidiomycota > Agaricomycetes > Agaricales > Pleurotaceae > Pleurotus > Pleurotus ostreatus. Next base: position 2,338,733 of record NW_023503157.1, on the reverse strand, counting down.
ATCCAATCGTCTCTCAGTTACGATACCTCGGTACGGCTGTATGACTCCAGGAAGGCGGTGGCCCCAGTTGGTACAGCCGACGCAGGTGGTGGAGTTTGGAGGGTGAAATGGCATCCATCCCCGCTTCGGGCGGACGACTTACTGGTGGCCTGCATGCATGACGGTTTCAAAATCCTCCACTTCGATGGCGCAGACAAAGCGCCGATGCAAATACAAGGAACTGTGGCAAAACGCTTTGACGATCATCAATCACTCGCATATGGCGCAGATTGGTCCTACGCCAGAACAACCACGAATAAGACTGACCGAACGCTTATTGGTAGTTGCTCATTTTATGACCACAAATTATGCCTTTGGAGAGGCTGAAAAATGTTACGCGCCAGGATATAATGATCACTCTTCTCTTCTCACCGTCTTGAACGGAGTCTCTGCGCTTGGCAATGCTGGGCGTCACTGTTACACCGGAACCAGAACAGACGCCGTCAGATGATCAGGCCGATCGTTTATAGCAGTTCGGTTTGCTTCCGGCGGGGAAAACTGGTTTCTCAGCCTCCGAACTTTATAAAGGGTCCTTGACTTTACATGACCAAATATTCACTCAGTCCTTGCCCGCGACGTCGACGCGCCTACAAATGTCTGAATTCGACGGACGACGCGACACCGCTGAACCCGCCATGATATTAGATGTTGATCAAGCCGCTGGCAGCGCCGACGTCGGGGAGCCAGTTGTTTTACCCGCCTCGCCCACTGAGCAGCCTCCAGTCGACGGAATGCCCTATTTGTCTCCCAGTCCTGAGCGCGCGCTGTTCACCAGGCCTCTGCCTGCTCATGAACCCACGCTTGATCCTCGCAAGAGCCCACCAACGATACCGCCGGTTCACGATCATCGGACGCTCGTGTTATGCTTTGATGGTACGTCCGTTCATTTAAAGCCTGTGTAGATTATACTCATAATATTCGTTAGGCACTGGCGATCAGTTCGACGCGGATAACTCAAACATCGTCCAGCTGTTCTCCTTGTTGAAGAAGGATGACAAGACTAAGCAGATGGTTTACTACCAAGTGAGTTGGCTCAAGACATTTGCTGCCATATTTTGCTTAATTACTTGCAAAGTCGGGTATTGGGACGTACGTCTCGCCGAAGGTAGCCACGCCTGTGATGTCTAAAGTATCCCAGGTATGCTTCTTCGATCAAACTTTGATCCAGTACCTGACGAACGACATCAGACCCTCGACGCGATGATAGCGTGGAACTTGGATGCACATGTGATGGGTATGCCATCTGCTTCACCCATTATAGACGCACGTTGATCGAATGACCCATACAGATGGCTATGAGTTCTTGATGCAGAACTGTAAGTTTGACGTGGGCCGTGCCCGACCTATGCTCACCGAATACCGTGGAACAGATATGGATGGGGACCGCATTTGTATTTTTGGTTTCTCCAGGGGAGCATACACCGCTCGTGCCCTGGCAGGTATGCTACACAAAGTGGGGCTCCTCCCCGCGAGCAACCACCAGCAAGTTCCCTTCGCGTATAAAATGTTCACGCGGGCGGATCCACTGGGTTGGGAGCAGTCAAATGCTTTCAAGGAAGCCTTCTCTATCGATGTCACCATCGAATTCATCGGTGTTTGGTATGATTGACATACATTCGCAAGATAATATGTATCATTACTCATACGTTTATTAGGGATACTGTCAGTTCTGTGGGTTTGATCCCGAGGCGTTTACCGTTCACTACATCAAACACTGTTGTTCGTACCTTCCGACACGCCGTTGCCTTGGATGAACGACGAGCGAAGTTCAAAGCGAATTTGTGGAACAAACCACTGCCCCACGAAGAGAACCTTGGGACCAGCAAAACTCCAAAGGTCGATAGATCGAAAGTGCAGCACAAAAAGACCACTGGTGATTCAGATCAAAGCGAAAAGCATTCTTCGTTCATCAGAATCAGCGAAGAAGAGCACGAGCTTACCCAGCTGGAAAGGCAATACTCTGAGCTCCAAGGTAAACCGACGGATATCGAGGAAGTCTGGTTTGCTGTACGTCTACCTTCCTCTACCCCAGCTGAACAGCAATCTAATATCCTTTGTAGGGTTGCCATTGCGGTACGCACCTCTTAGCAAGTCGCAGTCAATAACTCATTTGCATCTGCTTATAGATGTCGGCGGCGGTTCCGTTTCGAACAAAACCAAACATTCTCTGGCCCGTATATCACTTCGCTGGATGATCCGGGAATGCTTCAAGACGAATACTGGAATCATGTTTGATGCCGAGCGACTCAAAAACGTTGGCCTTGACCCACAAACACTTCACCCCTTTGTCACCCCTCGCCCACCTTCTCGTTCCCCCGGCTCTTCGAAGATCATGAAGCGACCAAAGGAGGAAAAGCGATGGCGCTTTCCGTGGTCAAAGAAGCCGCCAGCTGCTCCTTCTACCGCTCCTTCTGAGAAGGAAGGACTTCTGTCGCGACCTCCCTCCCCTTTCCCTCCCGTAGCTTCCGTTTCTGAAGAAGAGGAGGAACTACTCGATGCGCTGTCACCGAAGTACGACCAGCTTAAGTTAAAGCCCTTCTGGTGGATACTGGAATTCATCCCAATGGAATACCGGTTCCAGGTTGGAAAGGACAACCGCTGGGTCTCTTACTTTGGGTATGTTCCTATTCGTCGCGATGGTTGTGTACCTCCATCCATATTGAGCTTTCTTCACAGCCCAAACAAAGCACGATCGAGAATCATCCCGAGGCAGCGGTCGTGTGGGTTCAAAGTACACCGCAGCGTCAAGATCAGGATGGAAGCCGAGCACGAGCATCACAACCCGAAGAAACAAAAGAAATACACGCCCAAGGCCAAGTTCCATACGGATCCCATCTGGGTGGATTGAACATTCACGCAATTCACGAATCTATCATACCATCATAATTTATGCGATTTACGACCATACTTAGACACTATACGACGAGTTAATGACGCCTAATGCGTTTAATGCCAATTATTGCATTCAATTACATTTCTGATTATCGATTATTGTTCATCTGGGTATTGGTTTCAACCTCGCACCCGGGGACGTCTTCGTGTGGTGGCGTCACGAGGTAGAGGTAGCCACAATCAGTTGCTGATCTGATCGCCTGTCTTCCTGAAGCCAGCGCGAGGACCCTTCAAAATGAATGCGGCAGTCCATTTCGAGAGTCCTCGGAGGGAGTGCGGTTTGTGCATGGCTCCGGTTATTAGTGTTGCGAATGATAGGACAAACACCAGACTTCATCAATTGAATTCAGCGCAGCTAACCATAATCGGGACGGGAGAACTCACCGCTCGAGGCCCCGAGCCAGTGGGCGGTTGCCCCGCAGCCAGGAGTTGGGGAGGAGCGTCCGTATAGCCCTCGGGAGGACATACAGTGCCATCTCACCCCGACGCCTACCATTTTCGATCCAGATACTGCTTCCACACGTCAAGCACGCAGCCATTATACAGCCGTACGGCCCATCCCAAAAGTCGTGCGACACGGAAGGAAAGAGTCGCGCGAAGGCGAGTGTACGTGTAACGCACACCGTAAAATAATATGAAGACACAAACGTAGAAAGGAATGTGGCGCTTCGCGCGGCTCCTAGAAGCACGGAAATGGCTTTATGTGGTTGGAGCAGTGAGCTCGGGCGACCCAGAAGGACTGGAAGTAGATGAACCTGTGGATCTAAAGTCAAAACGCGCTCTGTGACAGGCGGATAATTTCCTACGGGGAGGTATATTGCCATTGCTTCAGCGAAGGCATATGCGCCTCTGACCACCGCATTGGCGGTGCAACTGCCATCAAGCCCGAAGCGGGAGGTGATACCGCCATGAACTAGTTCGCAAGGTATACCGCCAACGCCTGATCGGTTGTGCACCCCCAGTTTAGTCCAAGTTACATTGGCAGCTCGCCCTCCGAAAGCAGGGAGCGCGGACGGATCTCCCCATGCTGGGGGGTATCCCAGGTCTTGTGAGAGGGATGTCAACAGATGGGACTCTTTGGGTGAGCCGTGGATGTAGCTCCAGCGCCCGGTCCGGATGGCACGCAGTGCTTCAGGGAGACGGGGGTCCACTGCTGCTAAGGAACCGATCCATTTGACGTAGGCGCGAGGGAGCCTGGTTAAGATTATTTGGACAAACTCAGCCAGCACTCGCGATCGACTGAAGTTGAGACAAGCACCTTGCTGGTCGGTAGAAGAAACACCACATTATTCTTAGGGTTTGGTAAGCACATGCGTACGGATGGGCCTGCCCTACGAAGAGGCAAGGGCCGAACTAACCTAGCGCCGCAAGCCCAAAAGACCAGGGCATCTATACGAGTCGTGAGGCCCAGTCGCCTGCGACGGAACTGCTTTTCTTCTTCGTGAACATCATCCATCTCGTCGGGTATTTTTGTAGGCAGAGTTGATTTCTCCGGAGCGTTATTACACCGCGTGAAGACAAAGCTTTGGCAGAGGGAATCGACAGCTCTGACGAGGAGTAGGAGGGTAAGATCAAGTGTAGGTGAGGGTACCGCAACGCCCGAACGCAAAGAATGGGGTATAGATACTGTCAAGGGTATAGCATCCATAGACGGGGGATTGTTCCTCAGCCGCAGGGATCTATCGCGGCCAGCCTGTATGAGGAGAATAGATATAGCTGACGACACGAAGTTCGCCACGAATGTCCTTTGTGCCGCCGAGAGCCTTGCTAGCAAAGAGCGGAGTGTTCGACGCGGTTCTGCGGTTGGGCTACCCTCCGCTGGCACTTCCCCAGAGGCCTCCGCTGAGAAATACCGGTTCAAAGCCTCACCACCGGCAATAGCGAGAGTCATGGCGAACGCGAACCCATCATGTCCCAGTTCCCTTCGCAGCACTTTGAGCAAGGCACGGCCGTTGTACTTGGTCGAGCCGGTGGATCTTGGTGCGACGCGGCTAAGGACGAATGGCAGCAGTGACGGGCCCAGCGAAAGTGACAAAGCGAGGGAATACGTCCGCAAGGCGACATGGGCGATGTGTGAGGGATCGCCGGGCAGACCTGGCACTCGATCCATCAAATTCTTCCACTTCATCGCTGTTGCAGACGATGATGATGGGAATCACATGTAAACATGCGGGCGCGTCAAAATGAGAGGTACAATTGGCGCTATGATAAGATGACGCGGTATTGATGGATGTAAATGGAATATGTGAATAGATACGGCATGCAGAATGACTGCTCCGAAAGGATAATCAAGAACTAAAAATCGACTGTAGTAGCTTTTCCTCCCTGCACAGAGAACCGTATCTCCAAGTCTTTGATGTAGCTGTAGAAGTCCAAAGATCTGGCGAGCCAACTCGACGTATCACCTCTAATATAAGGAAGAGCCCCGGCGAGAGCGAACAGCTCGACGAGATGCGCACGAGATTCCGGATAAACGAAAGATTCCATGATGTGATTTGCCTAACATAGAGCGAAATGAATAAAGTTGCCTGGTTTCATTATCACAAAATGAAGGCAACGTACGTGTATTTTCAAGACTGCACCAATCTGCTGCACGGGCGGATCAGATACGGGGACATGGGCAATCCTCGCATCGTGCGCTGCGACTTCAGAAGGTAATGGCTCGCTGTCCTCTGACCATTGCTTCTTGACGACTTGTCGGCGCATCTTCGACTTTCCAATCGTACTTGACAGATCCATGTGCTTCAGGCCGAGCCATCGATGCCACAGCTCAAGCTTCTTCCCATCGCGTCCCGCAGACTTCAGAAGGGTGTGACACCGCTTCCAATCCTCGTCGGCATCATCGCCCACAAAGACTTCGCGAGGGTAAACTTCAAAGGGATCCTGTGCTGTGCCCATTGAGATCGCATCCGGAGACTCACGACGCACAGGATGGGTGTCGCTATCATCGTTGCTATTGGTATGGTGGCTCGCTTTATGTGTATCTTGCCTTGCAGGCCTGACCATGAGTCGCAACCACCTTCTACGCCTCACGAATGCCCCGCTACTCAGCTTTGAGGCAGCGTGCCACTTGTGTTTCCGGAAAAGCAAATTATACTCGAATCCGTCGTGCTGTACCTGCCCAGTGGCACCTCGCATATCCACCATCCAGGACTTGGAGGCCCAATGCCAAGAACCATCGGGTAAAGGGTAATTAGACAGGGAGACTTTGAACTGCTGAGAACGGTGCTTGCCAGCATTGGGCATGGTAAACGGCAGGGGGTCATTGGGGAGTAGAGAAAGATGTGAATAGTAAGCCGTGGAGAATATATTCAGGCTATTCCATCGCATGTCAGGATACGCTACGCAGAAAGATGCTAGATGCATACCCTCTTTGATTCTCGTACACGATAGCCCATTGGTACTGATCCTGGAATTCCTGCTGGTCATACACATGCGGCTTCAACGTCGTCGTTCCGTCGCTCAATGACAGTTCCCCAATTTCGTTCGTAGTACTGGGTCCACCATCGCTGTTCTCTGCATCTGATGTGTGCGTCCTGCGCGCCCCATTGGACACGCTGTCCTTGCTGGGCTTCGGGTGTGGTGTGCGACGAAAGGGAGACCTGCTGAACCGCTTCTGGGGAGGCTTTGCGGTCTCCTCGTCGTCGAGTTGAAGAAAGGAGGGTGGGGGGACGGAGTTCGCCGACGGGGTCATCCTCTGGAGGACTCACAGCATAATGTCAGTAGAAGCGACATAAATACCTGCTCAGGGCACTCACGCCGACAGTCCCCCAGGTCACATGATGCCAGCCACCTTCAAGCCTCTTCAGCTTCAGTTCTCAAGAACTAGGATTGACTGTAGCTCCTTCAGTGCACAAGGATTCGTCTAGTAGCACCACGTACACTTGGATTACCAGATACAAATGCCATTCAAGTTGTGGACTTATTGGACAGCGCAGCGCAGACGCGTGATTTGCGTACTACACTCGCTCGCATTCCTTCTCTGAAGGCCCGGACAAACAGGGTCGCGGCTAGGCGTCTTGTTTCCGTTGTTTTGCTGATTTTTCATCATTTCTTTGTTATACGTGTCACTTAGCTGCGTCTGCTCGGCACCCCTTCATCTCAGCTTCCAATTCATGTCGAAATGAAGGGGTCATGCTATGAAGGATATGGATGCTCGTCAACCAAAAGGACTAGACCTCGTCCTAGAATTGATAACTCGACGAAGGCCGCACATCCACCAGACCAGGTTTGAGTCAGATTTGTTGCTTACGGAGTCTGGATTTGTGTAACAGTTAAATCAATTAGCGGACAATTTACGATGCTAGTATGTAGCGTTGAATCCAACAAATAGCACTTCGCAGCGAGCGTACCGCCGGCGCGTCCTGCGGAGACTCCATATCATGAGGCTGACGCCGAATCCCGATGCTCCACTCGGTCTCGGACATGTTGCGCTTCTACCATCGACCACTTTCTACAATCCTTAGACAACGACCATGTCGCCTTCGGACACTATCCAGTCCCTTCAGAATCGGAGAATCGCTTCGTTTACCAGTTGTTGCTTTCTCGACTCGCGTAGAGCGGATTCCAAGGAAATGCCCATCTTGCCATCAACCTCTCACGACCTCCATACCTGCGTGCACGAATTGCTGGTTTATCGCGGGCCTTCCATCAGATATCTCCTACCATGAACTACTCGGATTGCCAGCAGACACAAATCCATTCGCCATTGATACGGCCGCACTCAAGAGTAACTTCAGACGGGCGCAGCAGGTGTGCCACCCAGATTCATGGGCTTCAAAAGGGGAGGTATGTGCTATCTCTTCCGTGTCATTTGATGCTTCGGTCGTAACATGTCTCAAGGGTAAACAAGACCTCGCACATTCCCTTTCTTCCTTAGTCAACAACGCGTACCAGAGGCTGCTGAAGCCGCTTGCACGCGCCGAATACATCCTGGAGCGCAATGGGCACCCGATGTCGGAGGAAGACAAGCTAGACGATATGATATTTATTTCGGAAGTCATGGAGGCGCGGGAGGAGATTGAGAACGCGGACAATCCAGTCTTAATCCAAGCCATTCGAGAGGAGAATCGAGGTGAGCAGGATGCAGCCTTTGAACCCATCTCTGGTAGCTAATGTGTGCTGCAGGGAAAATATCGGACATCATAGATGAGATTGAGACATTGATTGAGGCAAAAGACTGGGCTGCAGTCAAGGAGGCCACGATCCGTTTGAAATATCTAGAAGGCATAGAGCGGGCTGCGCATGCTCACGAGGATGCCCACTCGTAAATTCTTGTCATCGAACAGTCGGAAGAGCTGTGTTCACTGCATTCTGACATTTGTCCCCGTATCCCCACTTAGTCATTGTACTCGCATACCTTAGTTGTTGAACGTTCGAGCTATGTGTTACTTAGTGCTCAGGTACGCAGAAGCCACGGAGGCAAGGCGGCGGAGGCTACCTGCAGGAATGTCCTTCTCCGATCCGAGTCACTCAGGGGCATCCGCTCGGCCTTTACCGACTCGACTCCTCATTTTCATACGCGTCGTGCTTAATATTACATTCTGAACGCGCTCGACTTTTCAAAGAACGGCAAGAATACGCGCAAGCAAGCCAGACGCTCGGGGGACAGTATTTGGTTAGTGTGGGACATTGCCCACGGTGGTCTGCTGATCCCACCTGAAGAACAAGAATTATGCGCATCACCCCCCTGCGCAAGCTCGGGCGTTGCGTCTTCGTGACAGTTGAACAAGCCAAGCTCAACGCGTCTCACTCCTTCCTTCCTTCTTCGCACTGCAAAGGCCCCACGTTGAAGCGCTCGTTCGCTCACCAGGCTACCGCAACCTTGCGAGCTTCATTTGAGGGTGGTTCGCAAGAAGCTGGTCCTTCGTCGTTATCGCGGAATCAGCGTTCGAATGCACCGGCAACACAACGAGCTACGCCAACGCCGCTAGTTTCCCCCCAGTTCAAAATGCTCCCATCTTCATCTTCGTCACGCCGGGGAGCACCCAGAGGAAAGCGCGGCTCGCCGCTGGTTTCTAGTTCAGCATCGAATTCGCGTGGAAAGGGAAAACAGAAAGAGAAGGGCGACAGAGGGCGGGGTGATAGAGGGCGCAGTGGATTCGATCCGCCGATACACGATAAAGCGTACATCCTGAAGACATATCGAGGAAGCAATCCACTGAAAGCGCAGCACGAAGACACGCCCAAGTCGTCGATAGGCAATTTCTGCATGATTGCGATCTCGAAGCTGCCCGACTACAAATGCACGCAGGGGACCGTAGTCGAGAGCAGCGGGAAACGGACACTGATGTGGAGGTACGGCGCGCGTACTCAGTCTGGTGCTCTATTGACGGTTTTTTAGAACGACTGTAGTCATCAATGTGGATCCACCTATCGAGGGAGTCGGGGATTCCACTGACAAGAAGGAATCAGAGAAATTGGCGGCGCTGTCGGCAGTCTATCAGCTAGACAAACTAGGACTGGTATGTGCTCTTCGTTGGATTCCCGCGTTACTCGAGTCTGAGTGGAATGCAGCTGGAAAATCCGCGTTCTCTCAACCCATCGGCCACTGTCGCATCGACTGCCACCCTTTCTGACGGCTCTAGTGTTACATACGAACAAGCCCGCAGCTTCATGGATTACTACTGTCGGCGATTTCGTTTCGGGAAGCCAGATCTCACTTACAATGCACTCCCTGGCTCGACGTGGGAGGCGGTCATGACCGTCGACGAGCGGCGCATCGGGCTGGGAAAGGGCCCAAACAAGAAAGCCTCCCAGACGGCCTGCTACCTCGACGTCACGCAGTATCTGGAGAAATGTGACTCGGATTTGTGGAAGGCCTACGTCGAAGCTGCCAAGACGGGAGATGATCTAGGTTTGGCTCCAAAAGTCTTCTTCCAGGTGTCGAGCAATGTGGCAGATCGGATACAGGCTCTGTGCGCGGACATCAAGAAGAGCGAGCTCTACAAGAATCGGCCGGCCCCTGGTCCCACAGAGATTTCGGCTACAATGGGCAATGCGCCTCGGCGGAGACGTATTGTAGGCCCTGAGGTTTTAGCGCAGAAGTCTCAGAAGCTTCTGCAACGCCATGAAGCCTATCTAGCCGACGCCAGGATGGAGAGGATGCGGACAACGAGGGCGTCGCTCCCCGTTTACACACGCGCTCGGGACATCCTCGCACACGTCGCAGCTAACGACGTAACAATCTGCATGGCTGCAACTGGGTCCGGCAAAACGACGCAAATTCCCCAATTGATCTTAGATGATTATATAAAAAGAGGCGACGGGTCTTCCTGCAATATCATCTGCACTCAACCGCGGCGCTTGGCGGCCATCAGTGTCGCAGACCGTGTTTCGAAGGAGCGCGGGGAATCGTTAGGCCATTCGGTTGGATACCACGTCCGGTTCGAGAACAAACTCCCGGAAGACAATGGGTCCATCACTTTTTGCACCACTGGTATTTTCTTGAAGCGTATGCATTCTGCGCTCTCCGGGATCGGGGACGCGATGTCTACATCCGACCTCGACAGCGTCACCCACATCATCGTCGACGAAGTCCACGAACGCGATCTCGATACGGACTTGACGCTGGTGGTCCTGAAGCGATTCCTCTCCGATCGGAAAGCTAGGAATAAGCCCCTGAAAGTCATCTTGATGAGCGCAACTATAAACCCAACGTTGTTCCAGAACTACTTCCCGGATACGCAGGGGATGCCCGCTAAGGTCATTGAAGTGCCTGGGCGGTCGTTCCCTGTGGTGAAGCACTTCTTAGACGATTTCGTTCCCCAACTCGTCAGCGAGCAGCCCAATCGCTGGGTGTTCTCCCAGGAACCCACGATCAAGTATCTCGTGAAGGAGCTTGGGGTGCAGCCTGCCGCGCAACTGGGGATTCGACTGCAGCAGGGTGCGACGATAAACGATAATGAACTCGAGCTCCCGTTTGCGTTCATAGCGCTGACGATCTCGCATGTTCTGCAACGTACGGACTCGGGTCATGTTTTGGTCTTCCTGCCTGGTTGGGAAGAAATTCAATCTGTTCAAAAGGCCCTACTGTCGCCACAAGGTCCTACACGACTTAACTTCAACGATCGGTCAAAATATTCTATTCATCTCTTGCATTCGTCCATACCATTACCAGAGCAACAGGTCGTCTTCGAGCCTCCCCCGGACGGCGTCCGCCGCATCATACTCGCGACGAACATTGCGGAAACCTCTGTCACCATCCCCGACGTCGTCTACGTAGTCGATACCGCCAAAGTCAAAGAACAGCGATACGACCCAGATCGTCATATGTCCTCTCTCGTGTCGGCCTGGGTTGGATCCTCGAATCTCAACCAGAGGGCGGGGCGTGCAGGCAGACATAGACCCGGGGAGTATTTCGGCATTCTCGGTCAAAAGCACGCTCAAGAGCTCCATCCGCACCAAACCGTCGAAATGAAGCGAGTCGACCTGAGCAACGTCGTCATGCACGTTAAAGCTCTCGACTTCCCCGGTATGGCCGTGGAGGACGTCCTCGCCGCCTGCATCGAGCCGCCTTCCCCAGAACGCGTCGTAGCGGCGATGAAGGACTTGTTCATGGTAGGCGCTCTCGACGAGGATCAGAACCTTACGTCTCTGGGACGGCTTCTGCTTCAGCTGCCAGTCGAGGTCCAGATGGGCAGGTTGGTGCTCTACGGCAGTTTCTTCCGGTGCCTCGATGATGCCTTGACGCTGGCCGCTATCATGACCAACCGCGACCCCTTCGTCTCGCCTCTCCATCGTCGCAAGGAGGCGCAGGAGCGGAAGGGCTCGTGGTGCCCCCCGGAGTGTCGCTCTGACGTTCTGACGACGCTTCGCGCCTACAACGCCTGGTGGGCCATGCAGTCCCGAGGCGAGTACGTTTCGGCAAATCGGTTCTGTTTGGACAATTTCCTCGCCAAGCCTACGCTTCTGCTGATTCAGAAAATTAAGACCCATCTTTTGCAGTCACTTAACCAAGCCGGTGTTCTTGATATCTCTGGAGGCGGCACTTTCGACGCTTCGAGTAGTAGAATGCTCTCGGTGCCCCCTGAGCTTAATACGAACAGAAACTCGATCCCTGTTCTGCAAGCATTGATCACGATTGCATCACAACCAAAATTCTCCATTCGCACTGGTGAAATGACTTACCGTACTCAACAAGACAAGGTCAGTTGATTGTCTTTGGATGATGGTTGTGATACTGAAATTGCTTGGAAATAGAAAACCTTCATCCACCCTTCCAGTGTGAATCATCGTAAACATATAGCCTCCGACACAGACGCTGAGTCGGCAGGGGAAAGGCAATTGTTTGCTTTCTTGGAAAAGAGACAGAACGCGTCCGTTGTGGGCTCCACTCCTCAAACCTACCAGATGACGACCACTCGCTTGGATCCTTTGACTTACATGCTTTTCGGTGCATACAAACTTGAAGTCGTGGAACGCGGCATCGAATGCGACGGCTGGCTCCCGATTGTGGGCAACCTCGATGCTCTGGATGACGTGCAGCGACTCAAGATATCGGTGGACGCCTGCATGCTGCGTGTGTTCGAAGGCATCACTATGGCCCGCCGCCAGCGTCCCCGCCCTCCGACCTTGTCGCGCGACGAAGAGCCCCGAGAAGACGAAGACGACGAGCAAGGGAGGAGGGATCTCTCTTTATCGCGCAATGAGATCAGAGAGCTGGATTATCTTTCCAGGGATATCGTCAACATTCTCAAAACCTACGCTAGCGAGCGGGAGCAATTCCAATCCCGCGCCAGCTCACGCTCCGTCACGCCCATTGGCTCTCCAATAGGCTCCCCCTCCTTCCCTACCATGCGACTCCCCCGATCATCGTCCGGCTACTCTACCCCTGCTCACCACGGTCTGCCATTCAGTTCAAGACCGGGCACACCGAGTCGGCTTTCCCGCCGATTTTAGACATCATAACATGTTTTTCTTCCACTTGGGATATCATACGGACATCAAACAATATCTATTTATCTTGCTTATCGTCGTACATGTTTTGCTCTAGAATGTTTAGCATACTTAATACACTCAACTCAACCTGCATATATGGGCACACGTGACTACTAGCTGCCTAAGCGACCATTGGCGCGAACACTTGATGCACTCTACATCCCTCGCGGCGACATTCATCCTTCATCGAACACCTCAAGCTAGACCTGTAACTTCCCCCCAAATAACGTCGCAATCATGGCGGCCAACATGCGTGGTCTCACGCAGGTGAGGGCCTCCAGTTCGCTCGTCTCATCAACACAGTTGACGAACGATGGAACTAGTTTATTGCGGACATTCGAGGTGCCAGGGTTCGCGAACTGGAAGAGAAGAGGATCAACAAAGAAATGGCGAATATACGGAAGAAGTTCAAAGGTGTGGTTTCGTGTCGAGTGATCCTGGGTACATGACTCTAATATGGCGCTGCAGACGGTAATCTGGATGGGTACCAGAAGAAGAAGTCAGTTGTTATATCCCTTACTTCAGAACTCTCCCGCTGACTGGACTAGATATGTCGCGAAGATCATCTTCACATACATACTGGGATACAAAGTCGATGTCGGCCATATGGAAGCCGTCAATCTCATTTCCAGTGCAAAGTACAGCGAGAAGCAGATAGTGCGAGGCCTTGTTTCTGGTTCCTATGCATATCTGACTGCAGGCATAGGGATACTTGGCCGTCACCTTGCTAATGCACGAGAACTCGGATTTCCTGCGTCTCGTGGTGAACTCTATTCGCAAGGATCTTGATGCCAACAACGAAATCGACAACTGCCTCGCGCTCCATGCTATAGCCAACGTAGGAGGAAGTGAAATGGCAGAAGCTCTAGTCGAGGACGTCCATCGGTTATTAATATCCCCGTATGTGGATTGCACTGAAGCACGCGCGTTCTCCACTTAATCATGGCTCAAAAGTACTTCGCAGACATTCGTGAAGAAGAAGGCGGCTCTCACTCTTCTGAGGCTATACCGCAAACACCCAGATGTGATCCCTGCTGCAGAATGGGCTCTACGAATCGTATCACTCATGGACGACACGGACTTGGTATGGCCTCATCCATCACGTCCAGTATCAATTACTAATAGCATTCAAGGGGGTTGTTGTTTGCGTTACAAGTTTGGTCATGGCGCTGGCACAGGACCACCTGGATGCGTATGCCGTTTGCTATACCAAAGCCGTAGATCGATTGCACAGAGTGAGCTGGAAGTCCATGCGTGCCTCACACGCTAATATGGGATAGATTGTCATTGAACATGAATACGCAGCAACATACGCCTATTACAAGGTGCCCTCTCCGTGGCTGCTCGTCAAATTACTAAGGCTACTACAATATTACCCGCCGTCTGGTACGTTCCGGCATATACCTCCCTTGATATCTTTTTTCCTCATTCCTATCCCTCAGAGGACCCAACTATTCGTTCAATGATTCATCAAGTCCTCCAAACGATCATGAACAATAGTGCCGAACCCTCACGGAATGTTCAACACAACAACGCTCAGCATGCCGTTTTGTTCGAAGCTATCGGTCTAGCCATACACTTGGACACCAAATCTCCGCTTGTCGGCACTGCAGCTGTCTTGCTTGCTCGTTTTATTTCATCCAAGGAAACCAACGTCAGATACTTAGGCCTCGACACAATGGCGCATCTAGCTGCACGCGCTGATTCTCTGGAGCCAATTAAGAAGCACCAAAACACGATCATATTATCCCTGCGCGATAAAGATATATCTGTTCGGCGACGAGCTCTTGACCTTTTGTACAGCATGTGCGATGTTGATAATTCTGAACTCGTAGTGGGGGAATTGTTGCGGTACCTCAAAGTGGCAGATTATGCATTACGTGAAGAGATGGTGCTCAAGATTGCCATTCTTACCGAGAAATATGCCACATCATACAAGTGGTATGTGGACACCATCCTTCAGTTGATCAGCGCTGCCGGAGACCACGTTGGCGACGAAGTATGGTACCGGGTCGTCCAAATCGTCACAAACACAGAGGATCTTCAAGAATATGCCGCGAAAGTTGTCTTCGAGCACCTCAAGGCACCTTCTACACACGAGTCCCTCGTCAAGGTTGGAGGTAAGTGTATAAGCCCCCCCCCTGATAACCTTAATTCCTGACCGCCACACAGGATATATTCTTGGCGAGTACGGACATATGATCGCCAACGAAAGAGGTTACAGCCCCATCGAACAGTTCCAACTTCTTCACTCCAAGTCTCAATTCTGCGTTGCATCGACACGTTCCTTACTTCTCTCCACGTACATTAAATGGGTCAACGTTTTCCCTGAGATCAAGCCGCAGTTATTAACAATCTTCGACCGCTATCGACATGTACTCGATGCAGAACTCCAACAGCGTGCCTGCGAGTTCTACGCTTTAGCGTCACGTCCAGATGATGACGAACTCCTGCAGAATGTGTGCGAAGAAATGCCTCCCTTCCCGCCTCGTGTTAGCGCTTTGCTTGGAAGACTGAACCGGAAACTGGGTGATACGGAGGATAAGCGGACGTGGGTCCATGGTGGGAAGGAGGCAAATCTGGATCGCGCAGTTACGAAGAAGCGTACGGAAAACGGTACGGACGCGGCGACAGCCACGGCAGACGGTTCAGACATCCTGAACTCTCTTGCTGGTTTGGACCTAACGTCGACATCTCAAACGCAACTCGGCTCGACAGAAGACTCATTCCCTTCGGACAAAGCACCCAGGCTCACCTCAGGACCAAACATAGACCGTTGGTTCGACAAGCTGGTATACAATGCTGAGGGTGTGTTGTACGAGGATGTGCAGTTGCAAATAGGCATCAAATCGCGATACCAAGGTCACATAGGGCAACTGGCAATATACATGGGAAACAAAGTTTCAGCTCCTCTAACGTCCTTCACAACAACGGTCCATGTGCCCGACCCGAACGCCTTGACCGCATCCTTCGCAAAGATCCCTCCCAGTACCATTCCACCATTGACCCAGACCCAGCAACTGCTGCATATCGAATGCAAAAAGGCCTTCACTTCACCCCCGATCCTCACGATATCATTCCTCGCCGGTTCTCATCAGACGATAACAGTCCGGTTGCCCGTTGTGCTCACAAAATTCTTCGAGCATGTCAGCCTTGGGCAAGCCGATTTCTTTGAAAGATGGCGGTTGATTGGTGGGCCTCCCAGAGAGGCGCAGGCCATTTTCCCTGTTGAGCTAACAAGTTCGGGGCAACTGGATCTTGTCAAAAACCGTAATGTTGTTGCGGGGCATGGTTTGAATATCCTTGCAGATATCGATCCGAACCCTAGCAATCTTGTGGGGGCCGGCGTATTGCATATGTCGGTAGATGGTAAAGTTGGTTGCTTACTACGGGTAGAGCCAAATCGTGAAGCTAAGGTAAGCCCACCAAGCACTTGCTGGTATTGGTCTCACGGTTCTGCATAGCTCTGTCGTCTCACTGTTCGAAGTACATCAGAGGAAGTTGCTCAGGAAGTGAAGAACCTCATACAAAAGCCACTGAAAGCAGAAGGTACATAACAAACAATAATGGGATACATCAGGGACATTTACACGCTCTTACGAGTCCATATATAATAATACCACTTTATCGCCTTAAGATACCACGGAATATACCCAAGCCCCTCATTCCTTTTCCAGTGTCATCAGACATTTCTGCAGCTGCCTCAGGCTTCGCGGTGCCTAAGTCAAGGCCAGATGTAGGCATGTTCTCAATGGACTTGGATTTGCTCTTTAGTCGTTTTCTGGTGTGATTGTCCTCGGCTCCTGGCGGCGAAGAGGGCGTGACTGGAGGGTGTCCTCCAAAGACGCGCAATGGACGATTTGGGCTAGAAGGTCCTGAGAAGTGGGTTTGGCGATGACGGGGAGTATCCGAATCCGACGCGGAGGGGGCCGTAGAAGGTCGCGTTGATTTTCGTGATCTACGCGTGCCGTTGGAAGAAGTGCTCGCCGCGAAGACCGTTGTGCTATTCGAAGGCGTCGGGGTCAGAGGGTTTACCGGTGAAGACGCAACGGATGCACGCCGGTCAGTGGACATCCGCGTGGCAAGTTTGCTGACACGTCGCAGGGCGTGTTCTTCGACTTCGAAACACTTTGTACATAGTTGGTCCAGGGCTTGATTATCGTCCCCGCCGGTTTTCTTCGCACTATAATCCCGAGAATGGCGGATTACAGCGGAAGCAATGATCGAGAGATGTCTGGATGTATCGAGGAGATCTGGTAGGATAGGGATGGCCTCGCGGTTGAGGACGGGCATCTTAGCTGCTCTGTTTCGTAGATGGTTGACTATGTGAAGGCGCGAATGGCGTCCATCCATGGGAGTTGGATGAGGGTCGTATGGTTCATTGGTAGGAGTGGATATCACTATCAGGTAGTCAATCATGGACTCCCTGTTGTCTGCTAAGAAATCTTTGATCCCTCGCATGAATTCTTCCTTTTGCACGGACTAGGGAGAAACGTGTTAGTTGGGCCAGAAGAGATGAACGAACGTCTTACAGCATTCAGGTTAGCCAGACTTTGCATAACCTTAGCTACGAGAGTAAGACTGCGCTTGACAGCAGGGCTCGGCAGACCTAGAGATCGTTATTAACTGTAAAGACATTGTTGTGAAGTGTCTCGTACCGGGGCATAGGCCGAAGAGATGGGGATGCAAAATCGCGGGGACTATAAACCGGAGGAAGCAGAATGCGGATACGCTCTGCCACGGTAGGTCGCGATTCTGCTCCTGGGATAGATCTCCGAGATTATATCTTCCCTCGACAAGTTTGCGTACATGCTCAAATAATTTACGCATTTCACTGACGCAGCGTAAGCTGAATGCTCATCCCAAAGGGTGAACAGGACTTACTTGGGGCATTCGTTGCGAACGGAGTGTATCTGGATCCAAAATCTCTCGCACCATTGAATCAGCAATTCGCGGTTCTTATCCATGTCTCGGGTACTCTTGCCGCTCCTTACTGGGTCCACCTCGATTGCCACCTTTTCGTCACATAGTCGACGGAGAACATCACCAATACTAGCCTCAAGGAACGCTTTTCCATACCAAGACATGCAGGCCTCCATGACCTTGGTCAAAATGGTGTTACCACGGAAGAGTGTTTGGTGGGCTATTCAGATGAGAATGTCAACACGGCTATGATACTAAATTGACAACTTACATGACGGAGTGCCATCTACCTCCCTATCAGCCAGCTCCTGAACTTGAGGAATGAGTACGTTCCTGGCAACAGCAATAGACATTAATTGCGTGGTGATGGTCTTCAGATGCAGCTTTGTCTCGAAGTCAATCATCCAGTCGAGGAAGTTGCGTGAATTGAGTGCCTGCGGAAGGAATTTAGCACGAGCTCTGAAGAATGAAGATCATTTAGTATACCTCGAGTAGACCTTCATAAGTGGTAGCGGGCAATATGATTTCCCTAGCACTGTTTCAGAGTCAAGTCGCTGAATGAATGCAAACTGAGGCTGACTCGTCGACCCGAATCTTCAATCTGATTTCGCCGACTTGAACATCATTCCCCGCAACTCCCGAGTGGAGGACAGGGAACCACCCTTCCACAGCTTCGCCCCGCCTGAAGTTGCTGAGGGTGATGCGAACGGAACCCATCATCGTCGGCTTGAACAGTTTCTTTTCGCGCCACACATTAACGTCCAACATCTCGAACGGGGGAAGGTCGGGAAACGTGAAGCTCTCGTGCCAGTCGGGCGAGCCTATGCCTTTCTTCACGGTAGTACGGCCGCAAATGACGTCGTTGAGGAATATCTCGCATGAGACATCCATGTCTATGACTTCTGGTTCTTGGTTGGTCTCGGTGGATGGGGGCACCGCGCCATTCGCGCCTTGGTCTCCCAGAAACCGGGCACTTCCCAAGTAGCGACCTTGTTGAACGGTAAGTTCGACTTGACGCCACATTCGATATGACCCGCCGTCCTCTTTGAAGAAGTAGCGACCATAGATCTCCGGAATGGCGTAAGATCTCAACAGCGCAAGCCACGAATGACAGGAATCGACATTCGGGAAATGGAGGTAGATTGGTTCCACGGGATAGCCCGCGTTCCAACGTTGGGCACTACAGATACCGTTGTGAATTGAGTGACGAGATCAACCAAACCAATGCGCACGCTTTGCCATAGATTCCTAGACAGTACTTCCTGAAGAAGAGGGAACTATCTGCCTCCCGAATATCGGTATGGTTGAGGAGGTGAATGGATACAGTTTGATACAGCATGGTTTCCTGGCTTCCCGTGAGCCCCGTCAATCAAGGCTCTCGAATAGACTCACATCAACGTAGATGTTCAACAAACATCGGTCGCCCTCTTCTGATAGCTTGCATGTAGCAGATCTCCATTGGCCTGAACTTGTAGCCTTAGACAAGCTCAGCCAGCTGTGTTTCTCTGGCAAAGGCTTGGGTGAGGCCCAGCGAAGCTAGAAGATCGAACGACGCACCCTTGAGCTTCTTGTCGTCTGGATTCGATAGTGGTTTGATAGACTCTCTCCTCTCCAGCTTCTTGCGTTGTGCAGGCAATGGCTGGACGGCATATGGTCGCTTCAACAATGTCTCACTCCGCAAATGAGACTGGAACGCACCTTGCGAAAGGCAACGCTGGCCGCCTGTGACAGATACAGCTCGACATTATTCACAATGAACTCGCGTGGAACCTCACCCTTCCCCGAAGGAGGGTAATCCCAGGACGTAGTCATCGAGGGATTGCGAAGGGTCTAGCAACCGAATTGGTGTTGCTAACCACAGTTGAGGCTATGCAAGTTGATCTGGCGTTTATTCAGACGAACTAGCAGCGGCAGACCATTACACATGTATTAGGGTAACCGATATATAATGATAGAACGACTGAGAGGCCATCTGTCAAGGAGCGACAAATCAAAAACCAAAAGGAAAGTCTGCCATCCTGTCTAGTATCGTAGGATGCTAGGGATATAACGGGTATAATAGCATCCAAGTGAAGACATCTCATTTTGGTTTATCCTACGTGATCACCAGAACTACTTGTGCCTATGAGACAACGTTAGAGAAGCGTATCGGTGGAAGAGACTACTCCACGTACGCATGACCATTGGCTTTCCCATTTGCAACGCCGTTACCATTAGCGGTGGGCTTCGGACCCCTCGAAGGCTTCTTGTACGTCTGGATGTAGAAGTTGATGAACAGGAGCAGGTAGCTGCTAAGAAGACCACAGCCAAACAAAGCAGCCTGCTCTGTGCCTGCGCAGTTACCGATGTGAGGCATGGTGTCGGCCCAGTAGACGTACGAGAAGTGCTGGTAGGCTGATAACACCCTAAGTAAGCATGCCGTACACGGTGCAACCATTTGCCGACTCACTGCCAAAGTAAACAACAAACAGGTCAATGACAAATTGAGCGATTTGCATAGTAGTCAAGTACTTCTTCCACTGTTGGAAGACTTCGTCAGTACGCGCCTAACGGGGATAGATGCTGGCACAAACCCATATCTTAGCACCTCCAGCCGTGGCATAGTAGTAATAATCTGTTAATGGTTCAATGGGTGGGCTTAAAGAGGCGATATATATGTGAAACGTACACATCAAGACGTGGACCATCAGGTTGAGAGATATCACGACCCATGACTAGTCAGGGATAGTTAGTAATCGGCGGCATGACAAATACAGAGGCAACGCAGCGTACCACACTAGTCTTGCCGTTGAGTTGCGAATAACATAGGAGAGCAGTTGCAGAGTGATGGAAAACATGCAAGAATGCTACACGCATCCAAGTTAGCCAAGCTAAAAAACCAAGATCCAGGAACAAGTACGGACCTAAGGGCTTCTTTTTGAACGCGAGGAAAACCGTGTCTAAGAGTTCTAAATATTTGAACGAATAGTTGATCATATAATAAAATTCCATGCGCTGCGAGGCTCCAATCAGTATCTGATGGGGAATTGATGCGATCTAAGCACTCACAGGTGTCCACGATGCCTCAGCACACATAGCGTGGTATATGCCGTGCTTCCAAAATATGGGGAGAATTTCTTCGAGCATGAGGACCAGGAGCAAGAGACTGCCTCCACTGAGGATAACGTTATGTATTTGGAACAACAGCGTCAACTTCAGCGGTTTCTGGTTCTTCATGATGGCCTGAATCCCGAAGATGATGGCGAGGTAAGAGGCGAGCGCTGAGTAGACCACGACGTCGGTGGACAATGGAGTTTTGCCTTGTACATAGGTCGTCAAGTAATGGGGGATATTAGAAGGTACATAAGCCAGAAGGAAATCCGCAATCGGCGCCATTGGAAAGGAAAAAGGAGGGTCTCGGACTGAAGGAAAGTCGACTTGGAACAGCGCCTGAACAGTTCACACTTAAAAAGTTCGACTATCGAGTGACGGCGTGACCATTTCCACGTACCAATTTGTCACGTTTTTTCGGAATCACCGGCTGCGCTCGTTATGTGCATCATGCAGTTGCCACGAAAAGCATATGGTTTGCAGGCACAACATAATCCTTCGGTATAATTGGCTTCCACCGTCTGGTATAGTACAAGTGTATAGACGAGCATGCGACAAAAAATAATGAGGTTAAGAGATGATCAGACACGGAGCCTTCTTCAAGTCCGCGAGAATAACGTGTTTCCTAGAAATCGGCAATGTATTAACGATGGAGACATTGTTGAAAAGCGATGACATACTGTTGAATGGGACCGGATTGGTGCACCAAATCGGACACGTCGGTCATTTTGGCTTGCGAGGAGTTCAAGCCTGGCGGCAATGCACACACAACGCAGAGGGATGTATCAGAGGGGGTGAGGCTATAGGTAGTGTGTATCTTGGGCGCTGTCAGCAAGCTTGACTCTCGGTCATGGGGGAAGTGAATTCACCCCAGAAGCTCTCAGTTTTTGGATGAGGTCGTGAATGAAGACGAGCAGTCGTGAACGTAATTCATGAAGGTCATGGAGGTCAAGGCCTGCAAGCAATATATTAACGCTGCACTCATGGGCTAGCCAATCGAGCACACTCACAGTTGGACGATGAGTGCGACCAAGTGGGAATTGTGCAATGGAGGTGGATGGCTGCATGCTCCGTGCCGACGAGCCTAACAAACGTGGTAATCGCAAGTTAGTCATTGGGCGAAGCCATCCATAATCCATGCTGACCTGGAGAACGGTTCTACGGCATCTTGTAGGCGAGATACCTATGTAATTGACCGGTCGCCGAAGTCAGTGATTCTGAGCGCGGAAGCAAATAGACACGGTGCTTACCTCGTTGAAGCAGGGCTCGGGGGTGTTCAAGGGGGCCATAGCGGCTGGAGTGAGGACAGAGACCATGTTGAAAAGCTGGTAGTTTGGTAGTACAGTAAAGGGGAGAATGATTGAGCGGGCACACGACCGCTAATGAGAAGTCCATGTCTTATAAGTAGCACCGAATGGGCCTCATTTCTGGTCACATCACACGGAACCTGGTCGGGATAAACAGGAATGATCGGGCATCCTATATATTTACACCAGTTGCCTGGCAGGTGGTTTCTCTGGTAAAAAATTGGGGTGCAGCCGGAGCTAATCTGAAGTGCAGGCTATGCATCTCATATCGATTTCGCGAACTGAATGAAGGAATCAAACCCACAGCGATATGAATAGATATAGCTCACTGTTCTCTGCTTCGAAGAAATCGGTCGTCTTGCTAGAAATATGATAGGAGGCTCTGCCTCCACAGTCATGAGGTGCAAGCGGGCAATGGGATCCATCCAGTGGCGAAATGTCTCACCACCACACCCGGCGCTCACTCTGGCAAATGACTGCTTTGTGGCGTTTGCCAAGGATTTAGCGTTGGGCGACGCCGGACCACCGCTGGGTCGACTGCCTTGGACACGGTGAATCGCAGACCTAGGCGGTTGTACGCCGGGCTAGAGTCTATCTATTCTAGAGACTGTCCGAGGAAGCACTGGTCCGACACTGGCCAGGCGCGCGCCGGTCGTCTCAGAAGCTTCAGAAGCTAACAAACACAAACACTGACGTACATGGGAACACTCTCGCACTAGCACGCACCATATCCAGTCCTCAGTTCGACCACGAGCAAGACACGCTACATTCGCGGCTCTGGTGAACGCCATCATCTCCCAACATGTGGTGGCTAAACCCTGGCAAAGAGGTTCTGAACAGGGTGCGTATTCTACACGCTCTGCAGAGACGGGGTAACGAATGTCATTGCCCAGATATTCAATAGAATCTTGGCCCCGTATGTCGAGAATCTGGACATGAATCAACTGAACTACGGTATCGGCCAAGGTTAGCCGCGGCGACCCATGCTCAGATTCCCATCTCATCAAACTATTAGGTCAAATCACTCTCCGCAACCTGAAGCTCAAGAAAGGCGTGCTCGATAAATTGAAGCTTCCAGTCGATGTCGCGGAAGGTATGGTGGGTTGACCGCATGGCAATCTATCTGACCTCTCGCCTCTTTAGGACACCTGGGGAATTTTACCTTGTCTCTACACTGGCTGAACCTCGGAAACCAGCCCGTTGAGGTGCTGATAGAAGATGTCTATCTTCTAGTAATCCCGTCAGCACAAGCTAAATATGATGCAGCGGAGGAAGCGGATCGGATGCATACGCTCAAGATGGCCCGCGTTAATGGCCTGGATGTCAAACCGGACGCCAAAACAGCTAAAATACAGGGTGAGCATCCATTCATGGGAACGGTGCTTCTTAACTTACATGTGGTTGCTACAAGGCAATGATGCGGACGAACGGCAGTCGCAAGGCCTTATCCAAGCGATGATGGCCAAAATTATCAACAACGTGCAGATAACTGTCAAGAACGTTCATATCCGATACGAAGACAAGCTGAGCGTGCCGGGGGTAAGCGTACGAAACACGTAAATTCTCAGGTTGCTTCATTTCAGACACACTTTCTAGCATCCGTTCGCCGTGGGCGTTACCTTGGCTGGTTTCACCGCGTACTCTGTGAACGAGAACTGGGAGCCTGCCTTCATAGAAGGCTTCGTCAGGACCGTACACAAGGTAAATAGTACAGCAGCCACGTTTAGGCGCATATACTCACCCAAAGTTTGATCAGCTGGGGCAACTGCAATCATTAGCTGTTTACTTCGATACCGATACGCCGAGCTTGGCCGGACTTTCTCCAGCGGAGGCCATGAAGAAGTTTACTGAAATGGTGCGTGGTATTATGTTTAGCAGTCTACGTCACGTAAATTAACACGCTATCTAGATCAGCACAGAGGATAAGTCAGGCGAACATCAGTTCATCCTTAAACCTATCTCCGGTGAAGGAAGGGTGAATATTCATTATGACGGCAAAAGGTTTTGTGATACTCATGGTGGCGTTTCGGCGGTCTAGATGACGATCAATAAACGGATCAGCAAAACGCGTCCTAAATATGACATTCAGCTGTCGTTTGGCGAAGTCGGTTTCCGACTGGATGAACACCAGTATCGTGATACGATTTCGTTAATTGAAATGTATCATTTCTATGTTCGGCAGGTGCAGGTAATGTATATCGCCCCAAGGAATATTCGCGCTATTAATAGTTTGCATAGTATCGAAAATACCGGCCCAAGGAGGAAGTATTTGCTCAAAACAGCGCCAAAGCACGATTTCGCTTTGCGCTGGATGCGATTAGTGACGGTGTTCATGAGCATAACAAGACGTGGACATGGGAATATTTCGCCGAACGTCGCGAACGACGCCTTCGTTACATCG
Source organism: Pleurotus ostreatus (assembly GCF_014466165.1). Lineage (NCBI taxonomy): Eukaryota > Fungi > Basidiomycota > Agaricomycetes > Agaricales > Pleurotaceae > Pleurotus > Pleurotus ostreatus. Next base: position 2,314,142 of record NW_023503157.1, on the reverse strand, counting down.
AGCTCCACCAGAAGCGACTTACAGGTGCACACACGCCAGAGGTACGTTTGTTCTAGTCAGAGCTTTGTCGCTTCTGTACTGAAGTATCTATCTCAGGAGCTCGAAGAGATCGATAGCTTGGAAAGAAAGCTTTCTTACGAGGACATTCGCTCCTACCGCTCTAGGGCAGCGAGCGAACTAGCCCGGGACAAAGGGCTACGACGAAGGTTACTCGACGACAAGAACAAGCGGGAAGCGCAGAATCAAGGCTGGGTGGGCTGGCTTCTTGGCACGGGTACAACCCAGCAGCCAGAAGAAGAATGGGACCCAGAGCGTGACGGTGCTCCCACGCAGGCCATGTGGGAGGAACTTACAGGAGACCCGAATTTTGGAAAGCCTGAGGAAGAATTCGAGATCGAGGCAGATGACCCCTCTGGGGCTCTTCCGCGGAACTTGTTGCAGCTTACGGCCGGTGCACACCTGAAGAAGGGCACGTTCTCGCTGCAGCTCGACCCGTGCGGCACACCGAAGGATATTTTGTCGATTGTCTTCGAAAATTTCCGTGCCACTGGGATACAGCGGCCTGATAATATCGAGGCCTCTGTTGCACTCGGTAATTTCAGTGTATATGATTACACAGCTTCTGGGACGCTTTACTCTCAGATTGTTCAAGTGAAGGATGTACAGAGCGACGAAAAGGCGATTACCTCCAAGTCGGGTAGCGAGGACGAATCTTTCTTTTTCTTCAAATTCGAAAAGAATCCTTTAGATGAACGTGCCGACAACGCTCTCACACTCCGCCTGCGACCTATGGAAATTGTTTACAATAGAGGGTACATCGAGGCCATCTACAAGTTCTTTAAACCGCCAGCCAGTCAACTGGAATCCGTTGAAGCATTGCTCGTTCGTCCCCTTCTGTCCGTCCACTTATGCTATTCTGACCCTGTGTAGAACGCGGCGAGTGAGAATTTGGAGGCTTTCCGAACTCAAAGTCGCGCCGTACTGGAGTATGCATTGGAGACCTCGAAGACACTGGATATACAGGTCGACATGAGCGCGCCCATTATCATCATTCCCGAAAGGTATGTGTGCTAGATTCATGCTCGGAGGGTGTACTGACATGCGAGTAGCATCACTACTACCCAATGCAAACACTTGATTGTCGATGCTGGGCACATCGCTATCGAGAGCGAGCTGGCCGACCGCCAAGCCAATAAACGGACTATCAACGCCAAACGCAAACAAGCTTACACGGAGCACGATCATAAGGAGCTCGAATCTATGGTATACGACAAATTCAAGTTCAGGTTGGAATCCGCGCAGGTACTTCCTTCAACTATGTCTAGACAATGTCGTGTCTAATAATCTTTGCAGTTCATTCTCGGCGACGACCTGGAATCTTGTCGGCATGCACTCATAGCTCAATCGAGAGACACCTTACATCTCCTGGAGCGGACTAACCTTGAATTCCAAGTGCAAAGCTCTATTGTGCCCGCTGCTCTTAACATCACGCGCTTTAAAATCGTTGGCAAACTACCTATTTTACACCTCAATTTCTCGGACACGAAATATAAGGCCCTTATGCGCCTGATTGACGTCTGCATGCCCAATTTCCCCACAGAGGACGCCCCGCTGTCGGTCCCCTCGGGACCAGAGACGGGATTTCAATTCAACAAGAAGTTCTTTCCCAGCGAAGTTGGAAAGGAGTATCATGTTGAGGAACTTCCGGATTTGGAATCGAGTGACCAAGAATCACAGGTCGGGCGTGAAAGCGGTCAGGACAGCTCAGATGTGAGTTCGCCGATCTTTTTTTCCGGTTGTGAAGTTGACTGTGGTTAATTATGTAGCCTTTGGCGTTGCATCATCATGTCTTCGAGTGTGACTTCAGAGTCGATGATCTACGGGCTACTATATCAAAATCTACTGGGCGGAATACGGAGAGACCTTTGGGATCTATAGCGTTCCAAAGGTTTGCTATGTCTATTGCCCAAGCCAAGTTCGACATGAAAGTAGACATCAGCTTAAGGTTAGCTTGAATCCTCGTTTATATAACATTCATCTCACTAACTTGATCCTAGGTCTATTGCTATGGACTTGATACAGCCGGACGACAAACCTTTGAAACTAATTTCGTCCAGCGATCAAGATGAGAACCAGGAAGGTGACCTACTTACGATGACTTACAACAGAGCGCAGAAAGCCTCGCCGGAGTTCATCTCTATTTTTGAAGGGATAGATCAACATGTGGATATCAAGCTCTCGACATTCATATTCCGGGCAGCGCCTGAAGCTGTTATCTCACTATACGACTTCATCATGTCTACCTTCGTGGCCCAAGCGTCTCCTATCACCCCGCAATTACAGGCCGAGTTGAGTTCCCCGCAGGTTGACGAGAAGGCAATCACCCAGCAAGCGAAGAAGGAGAAGATTCGTGTGCTAGTTACGTTGGCCAGTGCTCAGGGTAGGATGCATTCACACCCGTGGCATATTTTGTACTAACTGACATCAAGTTCGCTTCATCCACGGCATCGAGAGCTTCGCCACGCTCTCCTTGTCCACCGCAAATGTTGCCGTCCTCCTTCATCCCACTACTATGGAGATCACCGGGAAACTCGGTAACCTTGCTTTGAGTAATGACAACGTTCACAGCGCTCTTCCGAACTTCAAGGATATCTTGTCTATCGAGGGGGAGAACTTCGCTGAATTCAAGTACGAAACATTCGATCCGACTGCGGAAGATTACAGTGGCGTCAAATCGTTTGTCTATCTCAAATCAGCTTCAATGAAGTTATACTTCATTGAGCAGCCCCTGCATGACCTCTATATGTTTACCACAAAGCTAGCTCAGTTGAAAGGATTGTATGATGCTGCGACACAAGCTGCCGTTCAGCGAGCCTCCGAGATCGAAAGGATGAAGTTCGACATTTCCATCAGCACGCCCATCCTTATTTTCCCATCCGACCCGCTGAACAGCCAGGACACCCTCGTCATGCGCCTGGGAGAGATGAGAGCATCAAATGCCTACGATGGTTCCGACCAACAGCTGAATGCCAGCCTTCAAGGAGTACAACTGGCCTCGCACCTTTATCATGATGGCGAAGTTTCAACGCTGAAGATGATTGATGACATCAACATCAAGGCCGAAATGCTGCAGAGATTGGGTGTAGAGTACAGTAAAGATACTGACTCGCCTGAAACTCAGGTATATGTAATTAACTTCTTTACCATAACAATAGCTAATACTCTTTGCCTGAAAGCTCTCAGTGAACATATCGGATATCCGTCTACATCTGACACAGGTTCAATACAAGCTACTCTTCCAACTGTCTCAAGCAGTTCCTCGCATCTTCTCTGGGCCCTTTGATACGGACGCAAATGATGCCTTGTCACATGCTGAGGCGTCCCAAGCATCTCCTATAGCCGATTCCGCTGTCGCCTTCCACCCAGAGCCTCGTCCTACAACCACATCGTCCAGTCAAACCATAAGGTCAAAACTTGATTTAGTTGTCATCGTGGACGCCATCAAGCTGCACCTGTACGACGCTAAGGCAACAACCCCGTCCAACATCAAAGACCATGGAATCGCGAGATTCGCGCTGAAGGGTAATTCGCTGCGCTTCAAGATGCTCTCCAACGGATCGGGAGAAGCTCAAGTTGTCCTTCAGTCATTTACTATCACGAATACTAGGCCGGGGAACTCTAGATTCAGGGAGATTATCCCCGCTTCACACCACAACCGCAACCAGTTCATGCTGCTGTACACAATGTCTGGTGGAGATACCCCTACATCTCTCGCTGTTCTGACTGTAGATGCACCTCAAATCATCTTCTCGATCGACCCTGTCTTCGCCTTACTCGATTTCGGTCTGAGTGCCTTCCCGCCACAGGAAGATAAACAAGTAGCATCTAGTGCTGTAGCCCCTCAGGCTGCTCCTCCACGTAGTGGCAACGCCGGCGCCTTTGACTTCCGCCTCGACCTTCACGATGTGTCCATCAGTGTCCTCGCGGACGATACGGACCCTGAATCACAGTCCATTAGATTAGCCATTGAACACATTCTAATAGCGCAGCAGGTAGGTCAACTTTCTGGTTACACACCGAACACACCGCTAGTCTACGATAACAAACAATATCTAGGGCATTCTTGCACTCACCATAAACAAATTGGGCATGTCTTTATTACGTATGGGTAAAGACACGGAAAACGTCCGCTTCCTCGACGACGTCGACTTAACTCTGTCCTTGGATTCTCGGTCATCATCCGCACAGCAATTATCTAGCATCGAAATCACCTCCAAACCAATTGTCCTTCGTGCATCTTATCGCGATATCACCCTCATTATGAGTATAGTAAACAAAGCGATAGCTATGTATACCAACTCCTCGGGTAATTCATCGACCAACTCTCAAACCTCTAATTCAGCATTCAATGAGTCGACTACGTCGCTGGCAATGGTGCGGGCACCGGAATCCGGTAGTCGGGAGCCCGTTGGACAGGCTAACGTAGTAACATCGAAGGAGCAGGTAATTGGTTACCAACGCTAGTGGTCGCTCATGATGCTGAGCGATTTCTAGCTTTCAGGATCTATCGATGGGTTCAGACTTATTCTGATCGGGGATATGCATGAACAACCAATGCTGCATTTGAAAGTAAAGCCTTTCATCCTAGGCGCGAAGGATTGGTCTGGAGAGGCGAGTGCTCATCTTACCGGAGCCACTATATCTTAACGCCACAACAGCTTCAAGCGACCACGACTATTGCTGCGCAAATCAACTACTGGAACATGGCAAACTCGCACTGGGAGCCTTGTGAGTTACTCATTCATTTGCAATCGGCACCTCTAATGTTTTCCAAGTGATCGATCCTTGGTCGTTTACACTTTCGGTAGGTCTCAGTGTTCCCTAGGAAGCGTTTCTAACGCAGCACATTCACCAGGTCCGCCGTAATGTCCCTTCCCAAGGCTTGAACTTGAAAATGTCATCCCGCGAGCGACTGGATGTCAACCTTAGCGCAGCATTCGCCGAACTTGTCGCCACTACCTGGAAGATGTGGGGTAAAGAAGGTGACCGAGTCCTTCAGAGAGCTCGCGGTAGCTATGCGCCATATCGCATATGGAACCGCACAGGGTACCCAATTTCGGTTTGGGCTGCTCCTGATGCTACTGCTGGCAACAAACACTCTGCACGAGTTCCTAGTCGCACGAAAATAGCTCACGGACAGACGGTGGACTGGAGATTTGGTGACTGGCAAACGCAAAGAGAGGTGAGTTGTCGTATCTTCTGCCGCGTATTACTATTCGAACATGCCCTTCAGCACGTTTCTTCAGACCAAAATCATCTTGGTATCGGGTTCGAAAATAAACCCTGGGACGAGTTACGTGTCCCTGTCGATAGAGAGGGGGAGTGTGTCTTTCCCCTGCAAAGAGCCGACAGACATTCACATCGGCTCCTGTGCGAGATCAAAGTTGAAGACACCGTGAAAGTCGTTGTGATTAGATCCACATATCAGATTGAAAACCAGACGCTGTACCCTCTGGAACTGACCTTGGTCGACCAAACCGGACATCCAGTCTCTTCCATTGAGAAGATTCCACCCGGATACGACTACGCCCTCCCGATTGAAACTGTGGGGAAAACCAAAGTCAGAATTCAACCTGACCGTGAGTGCATATCTCAACCGCTCATATTGCTGGACCTGAATCCATATTCCAGAGGGCTTTGGGTACAAATGGTCTTCGGCTATACGTTGGGAGGATCTGATAGCCAGAAAGTCGTTCACTATCCGGTGCCCGCATACTGACCCCAAAGAAGCTGCGTTTCGCTTTCAAGCATGGGCACAAACAAGCGGCGACGATACTCAGTTTAAGTGAGTCAGGTATTTACTTGTCGAAGTAATCCGCTCAACCTAGCCCAGGAAGATCCCTAGGATTCAGCTGAAGTTGCGCGCACCACTGGAGTTAGAAAACTTATTGCCATATAACCTTCAATATCGCGTCTACGACAAGGATACAGACCAGAACTGGCGGAGCTACTTACGCAAAGGCGGAATAATGCCAGTTCATTGCGTAGAACTCACTCATCTTGTCTTACTCAACATAGAAGTTCAAGACACTGGTGAGACCTTTCTGCTCATGTTGACGTTTCTCTTAATTGTGTAGTCTTCAAACAGAGCGACTTTGCGATTGTCAATACAGACGGCAACTCAGATTTCGATATTGAAAAGCGACTTACTCTGCGTGATCCGCAGGGACGTAAGCTCGAGCTCAATTTGAACTACGTGTCAGTGTATGTTATGCGTGTTCAACACGATCTAACATTGCTGTAGGCGATATCCGGACTCCGGAGGGGCATTCAAAGTTCAAATTTACAGTCCGTTTTTGGTGATCAATAAAGCTGGATTACCGTTCTTTGTCAAGTCCACGCGTATAGGCCGTGCTGGTCCTCCTGCGGAGGCCGCTGGGGATACATCTCTAGGTACTATTTTATTTCTTCCATTTACCTAACTGTTAAACTCTGTTGTGTGATAGATGTACTCAGCTCTACGCAACCTTTCAGTAAGTTATATATCTTCTCGACCAGTGATTCTAACCCATTCATTGCCATTCAAGTGTTGTCCCATCCTCAGAATCACGCCCACGAGTTTACTTTCAAAGTGGGAGACTTCGCCTGGTCCAAGGTAATAATTACACTGTCATAATTCGACCAACTCACCCTTGGCGGGAGTAGATGATCAGCCTGGAAGCGCCTGCCGCGGAGACTGCCCTCGTCATGCCCTCCAAAAATAGAAAGGAGGAACTTCATATAGGTCTTGCTTGGGCAGAAGGGCTTGGTAAGTACAAGTTGACAAAGGTTATTACAATTACGCCTCGGTTCGTCTTGAAGAATGCCTTGAACGAGGCCTTATGGGTTCGCGAGCACGGAACTCCCACCAGCACACAGCTTGAACCCGGTCAGCGGCGGCACCTCAATACACTGCGAGCTAGCCAAGAGCATCTCCTCGTAGTAGCTACTTCCCCACGACAAGGCGACGACCGTTGGTGAGCTTTGCCTCCGTCTCCTGGTGAAATTTTATAACCTTGGCGGAAGGTCCCCACCGTTTAACGTTGAAGATATCGGTCCAGTGCACCTTCGCAACCCTGGGAAGAGTGGTTTGATTCGCACTGACATTCAAGTCGACGGTTCGACGATCTTCGTGACTTTTGCGGCCGCGGGTAACGACTGGCCGTTCGTAATAGAAAATCGCACGGACTTAGCTTTTGTTGTTTCTCAGAAGGTAAGGACGCCATTATGATGCCGTTCTAGTCAGTAACGCTATTTAGGACGAACGCCCTCCCAAGAATCCGGTACAGGAGTACACCGTACAACCACACACCACCATATGCTACGCATGGGATTATCCTGCTGCCCGAGATAAGCAAATACTGCTTACCGTGGGGCAGAAACGTCGAGCCGTTGATATTATGGAAATCGGCGATTTGCTACCCTTCATGCTCACTGTGGGTCACCTTTTATGTGGAACAGATACGATAACTAGCGACTGACTCCCCTTCTGACCTAGCCTCCCGGAGGCAGGACAGCGAAGGGCGTTTCCCTGGATATCAGAGCGGACGGGCCCAAACAAATCCTACGGATAACAAAGTACAATCCAGATAGAAGCATCTATAAACCTAAGCGTCGAGGATCAACAGCGTCTATACGCCAGCAAGAGGGCATCGAGGCCTTCCAAATAGACGCTCAGGATACGACGCCGTCCTTGGCTATCGCGCTCGACTTGGCAGGCATTGGTGTATCGTTGCTGAATCGAAAGTCGCTGGAAGTCTTATACATCTCCGTCGACAATTTGAGCTTTGGTTACACCGACAGCCCTGCCGCTCAAGAAGTCCATCTGGCAGTCGGCGCTTTCCAAATCGACAATCAACTACATGATGCGATCTACCCAGTAGTACTACAGCCAACTCCCGTCAAGAAAGAAAGTAGCGCTGTTGCTGCCCTTCCCACTATTCAGGCTTCCGTTGCCCTGCTGAAAGACCAAGGTAAGAAGCAATCTGATTCTAACTCAACCCTCTCTCTCACCATTTTCAAGCGCACGGTGTACTGTACATCAAATACTTCTCCGTCCTTCTGCAAGCGCTCACTATTGAAGCGGACGAGGACCTCCTCTTCGCCCTCTACGATCTCATCCAAATCAAGGGTGTCTCATGGGAGGAAGATACTGTCGAGTGGGTAGCTTCTTGGCAATGGTGTTGCGCTTGTCCAATGGCCATCTTCTAGTATCCTAATCAACGAGCCCGCGGATATTCCCGAACCTCAAGCAACAGCTGTTGGACAAGTCCTGTATTTTGAAGTCCTTGAACTACAACCGATCAAGCTGTCTCTGTCGTTTATGCGAACCGGGCGCGTTAACAGTGACGAGAAGTAAGCGGTCCACTTGCAGGTTCTGGATATCTAAGCGAGCATCACTTTGTTAGATTGAGTTTACGAAACCCGCTGGCTGTTGTCTTAAACGCCCTGACCATGACTGTCGGGAACATCAATGATGCACCTGTCGAACTCAACGCGCTGGGCATCAAGGATATGCGTCTTACGCAGCCGGAGTTGTTGAACAGGATTATGTATCATTATAGACAAGATGTTCTACGTCAGCTCTATCGAATACTCGGTTCGGCGGACTTCATAGGTAACCCAGTAGGCCTATTCACAAACGTTAGCTCTGGCGTGGCGGATATCTTTTACGAACCGTTCAATGGAGTCGTAATGCACGGCAACAAGGAGCTAGGCATTGGTATCGCCAAGGTAAGACTATTGTTGTTCATCCCGAGTTTGTATTAATGTGCTGTTTTAAGGGCGCGGCCAGCTTCGTCAAAAAGACTGTGTTCGGCGTAAGCGACAGTGTCACTAAAATAACTAGCAGCGTGGGCAAAGGTCAGTTTGACGACAATGAACTGATGCGCATTCGACGGATGCTGATCCTGTTTAAGGCCTCTCCGCTGCTACTTTTGATTCTGAATATCAGGCTCGGCGTCGTATGACTCAGAGAAGGAACAAGCCCCGACATGCTATGTGCGATTCCTTCTTCGTTCATGTCACGGTTATTTATGCCTCATACCAGATATGGCGTCGCGGCTGGAGGCGAAGCCTTCGCAAGCAGTGTAGCGAGCGCGATGGAAGGAGTACTGGTTAGTAACCGCTGAACGGTCGCTCTTACTACTCTTCTAATTTACTCCATCTAGATGAAACCAATTGAAGGCGCTGAGAATGAAGGAGCACTAGGATTCTTCAAGGGAGTAGGCAAAGGATTGGTAGGGTGAGCTTCATTCCAATATCTTGGGCTAAATGCCGTGACTTAGTACAAGTAGCGCCGTAACCAAGCCAGTCGTTGGTGTGTTTGATTTAGCTTCGAACGTGTCCGAAGGTAGGCCGTGAATGTGCCATATATGCGATCTACTCAACTTCGCAAAATAGGTATACGGAACACCACTACCGTATTTGACAACCCCGCACGAGACCGCTCAAGGCTGGTAAGTGCAAGTCAACTTCTGCTCAGCTAAACACGTCTAACGATTCACTGTAGCCGAGACTGGTGCCGTCTGACGGTGTTCTGAGCGTGAGCGTTGGACAGTAAGCTCAGTAACGCTGTACCTGATTACATCTCTCTACAGCCTTATTCTGCTCGGGAAGCTACGGGTCAATATTGGATGCGCGATCTCGAAAACGGGGTTTATCGGAAAGAATCGTATGTTGCCCACATCAGTGAGTGTCATGTCATTCTTTCATCTGCAATCCTTATATCTGAGACGGTTGTTAGATGTTCATGGAGGCGACAACGTGGTCTTGCTGACTACTTCACGTGTTCTATCTTTTTGGTCTAACAAACTCAAGCTCGACTGGGACCTTCCCTTCACTCATGTGGCTGGAGTCACGATTGAAGATACAGGCATTCGATTCACTCACAAAGCCGGTAAAGAACAGGACAAATTTGTCTTCATTCCTGATAAATCCTCCCAATCATGGTTCTACGACCAGATAAGTTCGGTAGTACGGATGCTCAATTTGCGACGAAAAATGGACTAGTAAATGCAGGACATATCCAAATGTAAATGTGTACAGTGCGAATGACAATCGGTAACCAATCACAAACGGAACGAACGTGGGGGACGACGGGCTTCCAAAAAAAAATGAACGAATGAAAAGTGAATGAATATCAACTAGAAGTTGTATGAATTAAAGTGTTTCCTGTATCAGAGTGGTCGGTCCTGCACCACAATTCACATCGGGTATCTTACCTCGTAAACTGGACACTAAATAATTTAGATATGTTTAGACACACTGCGTCCCTGAGACACAATGGTATCTTCACTGAAAGTCGGACTAGGCTCTGCCATGTCGCTGGGGCTTATGACCGTAGCAGTACTGGTGCTGGATAGGCGTTCACGTCGGTTCTTGGCGAAAACGGGTAGATTATCGGGATGATGGTAGTCTAACTTGAGTGGAGCAGGGACCCTATCATCAAGGTCTGCATCTGCAGCGTTCTGGGCGACGTCGAAGTCCCCGTAGCTTTCCCTGGGGCTGGTCGAGTAGGCGCTCTGGAAGTCGGTGTCAGAATCATCTGTCACACTAGCAGTGACTGGCGTCAACGCTGGGGTCGTCGGTGTCAACTGTGAAGGGGATATAGGGCGGGCGGTGGCTGAAGAAACGGTTGAGGCATTTGCAGAGAGATGTGAGACATCAGCATCGGATTCCTGAGCCTTTGTAGGAGTCGTGTTGTCGGGAACTGTCACCACTAGCCGCGAATTCGAAACGGTCGACAAAGTCCCATCATCGGTATGCGTGACCGTACTGCTGTTGGTCTGGGTCGACGACTGAGTCCCAGAACGGGTTCTATTTCTGGTTCCTTTTGGTCGACGAGGCCGAGTGTGTGTTGACTCCGAAAGATCATCTCCACTTTCGTAGTTCCCATTCATATGGGACCGCCATCGCGCTGTTCGGCGATCAGTTGCAAGTGCGGTCTCCAGCTATCAACACCACAATGTCAATACAATCGCTTTTCACATGCTACATGCATACCTTTTGCTGGATTTGGAGGACCTTCTGAGCAATCTTGTCACTCTTCTGGCTAATGCCCTCGTCGACGGCGTTCATACCATCCTGCGGAACGTCAACATCCGTAGCAGAGAACCGCTTCTTCTTCGATGCCGACACCGTCTCATCTTCCTCATCAGCTTCCTGGATGGTACCTGTCTCCCTCTCCTTGTTCACTCCTGCTGCTGGAGTAACACCAACGATAGTATCGTCTCCGTCGAATGTCTCCGCTAGAGTTGTATCAGTAGGGAAGGAACGCAACCGCCCGTTACTTGACTTGCTCATCCCAGCGTCGCTGGCGCGGCGAGAGCGGGATGCAGGGGGGGGATTGCCAGCAGACGTGGACGACATTCGGCTGCCCGGCCTTGAACTTCCATAATCCGACTCGCTGATGTCAACTGTCATAGATGCAAGTGCGCGTTCGATCTGGGCTTCAACTTCGGCCACCATCTCAGCTCTCTCCTGCTCCATCCGCTCCATGGTCTCCCTCATCCGCTCTAGCTCGAGCATAGCTTCCTTGTGAGCACTCTCCGTATCTTTCAGCTCTGCAGATGGGAAGTCAGCATGAAGCAGGTAAAATAACACTAGGCAGATCAACGTACGATTGTTTAGCTTGGCCTTCTCAGCTGTCGTCATTGACACAAGTCCGCTTAGCCTCTTGGTCTCCCTCTGCTCCTTGGTGATCTTTGCCCGAAGTTGAGTGGCCTCCGCACTGAGTTTCTCGGCGTACTGCTCGAACGTCACGAACTTGTCTCTCCAAAGATCCGACTCTGTCATCAAGAAGTTCAAGCGTCTTGAAAGTCGGCCTATCTTAGTCTCCAGATCATCTCTAGCGTCGACAAAGGCAGTTGCACGCTTGCGGATAGACAGTTGTATGAGTTGCTCAGCTGCGGTGAGTTGAGGGGCACGCTTGACAGCTCCAAACATCGATATACGCTTCAGGAGTGAGGGCTTCTTGAACTATACCGTGCGTTAGCTGGGGCCCAACTAGATACAAGACAAATTGCTCACCTTATCCTGTAGAACGATGTCAAATGCTTGTATAATCCTCGTCGAATGCCACCATTCTGGCGGCTTGATTTGCTCAGCGACCGCACTCGAACCGGCACCTCGCTTTGCCTGTATTTTACACACGGGTCTAAACCGACCAGCAGGGAAGGCTTCTTTGAATTCGCTCGGTATGCAATGATCAGGATGATAATGGGCCTCAAACGCGCCGAGCAGTGTTCGACGGTACTTCTCCCGCTGTTGCTTGACAGAGACAACGCCGGGAGGAGGCGAAGGGCAAGAAAGGTAGTTGATGTCGAGGTCGCATACACACACTTCAGGCGCAGGGCGGATAGCGTAGCGCATTTCGGTGGCAGCGCCCATAATCCATGGACCTGGGTCGTCAATGTAGATCTTGGCGTCTCGGGAGTGAACGGCGGGGAGTGCGATGCCATTCCACCCGCGAAGCTCGACGAGGTACTTTATTGTTGATACGGCGATGCCCAGCATAGCAGGGTGACGGGAGAAGAAGAGAACACGGCCAGTAGGGGAGAGGGCGATCTCGCAAATGGTGAGAATGTTGTCGATGTTAAGACATTTGAACAGTGGCCACATAGTGAAGTTGATATCTACGAGCCCACGTCCAAAGTCCAGGCCACCAGGGAAACGAGCGATCACTTCGAGACTGGCCGTATCGTTGGAGGAACCGTCAGTCTTGGGCGACGCATCGAGCCGAATGAGTTCGCCTGCGCGAGGAGCAGGGTGAGCGAGAATCTTGGAGATTTGAAGGGTGTGCGACTGGACATCTTTGGAGAAGCGAGCCCAGGAGAGAGTAAGGTAATCGCGCATTAGGTCGTATATAGGATGCCGGGAAACAAGCGTGAGGGCGTATGGTAGCCAGAAGACGGTGTCTCCAGGGAGGAAGAGAGTGCTTTCACCGGGACCGTGTCCAACAGTGCTAGCGACATCGAAGTCGCTTTCACTCATTGCGCCATCGTTTTCCGTTTCGTTGTCGGTTTCAGCATCTGCCCAAGGACCACGGGCGGATTGCTTAGCCGTTCGACGGGCCTGGGTAGTGGGATCACCGCTGTTCAGCGAGTCCACGTTGATACCATTGGCATCGGCACGAAGAGACTTCAGACGAGAGGCCACAAGGGACTGGGCCGATTCTTTGCGGGAACGGCCTGCCTCAAGGGTCCTGCGAATTGCATTGGAGCGTTCGGCGTCAGCATGAGACCAGACGGTAAGACAAACGCCATGGTATGTTACAGTGCTTGGTTGGGCGAGTTCCGTGGGCGTCGAGGAGGCTGCAGGGCCGCTTAAAGTGAAAGGGGAGTGCGCAGAGAAGGGACGCGGGGCGCTCAGATGAGGATTTGATCCGTGTCCAAGCAGACTTGGAGGGCCCAGGTACGCGGAGGATGGGCGCGCAAATGGATCATCATGGGCGTACGCAAAGGAGGTAGATACAGCGGAGATGGGCCTGTCGGAGGTGGTAAGAATGGATGCACGGAGAAGGTCACCGGAGGGGGTTGGTGCGAGAGGCGTTGACGGAGCAGGGAGAGTAAAAGTGAAGGTGTGAACCGTGGAAGCCGGCTGCAGGGTAGAAGCAATGATCTCGACTTCTCGAGTGAAGGAGAGCTACGAGCAATGAGCTGCCTTCTGCAAGAGAGAACGACCAGACTAACCTTGAGAGCCTTGGAAAGCATTTTTCCAACCTCCTGTTTCGAAAGAGCACCCGCGCCCTTCAGAATCTCCTCGCCCTTGCCTCGCTTCTTCTTCTTGCCGCCCCCTGCACCAGGGCTAACGGTGCTTCCAAGGACCTCAGGCCTCCACCACCTGTTCACCGCGCCGTCACTATGATGCAGTCCCATTACTGAGTCTGGGTCGGCAAGGGTCCATGTATGCGGCGACTTTGGAAGGCCCGATACGACGTAGAGGGACGTGAGAGGTAGGGTGGGTGTCGCTGAAGGAGTAGGAGGAGGGTCCCGGGCAGAATGGGTGGACATGATAGAGTTCCTGGCCGACGCAGGAATGGGTTCCATACTCTTGCGATGCTTGATGCCGAGGATGCGGGAAGCCTTATCAGTTCTGGCGGGGTGAGAAAGAGCGTTTGAGTCGGGGGTTGTCACTGTGATGTAGTCGAGCTCTCGCGCTAGCGCGTCGGCGTCGAGTTCTTCTGGGCCGTTTGTGGCAGCGACGGCGGGGGCGGCGGGTAAAGGATTGTGGTGGTTAGAACGAGAAGCGATTTTTTGCGGCGGCGAAATGTTGATGATCGACTGAGACGCGCCGGTATCCCTTTTAGGCTCTGGCTTTGCTGACACGAGGTTCGCAGCAGCCTTCTGGGCGAAAGAACGCGTAAACGACGACTTTCTATCCGCGTCGTTGCGTAGGGCCAGGTCTGACCAACTGGACTTGAGCTGCTTGTCGTTCAGCGGAGAAGCGGCGACAGCGGTTGGAGGTAAAGCAGCCCGTCGGGACCCAGTCGCCACCGTTGTCATCGCAGAAAGAAGGAAAACGGAGAATTACAGCAGCAAAGGGGGACCGAGCGAACCTTGGTCTTCTCCTAATATTCCATCCGTTATTTCTCACTGAAAAATATCTTCAACAATCACTATCAGGGTCGCAGAGATGCGTTCACACCCCACGCGACAGCCATGAACCTCAATTAAATAACCGGCCTCACAGTGCGCAATATTCCCTTCCGAAGACCTCATTCGGCTGGCGTCGACACCTCCCCGCTGCACACATGGCCAACTTCACTCTGAGCTCGACGGTCGACCACGAAAGACCAGTTCGTTGAACGGCAAAAATAGCACTACGCTTTCCCACGATCATGTCCCTGATTCCTGACAGCGTATTCGCGCGTCGATCATCCGCGTCGCAAGGCGCAACGAAGGGCAAATGGAGGCTCACGGGCTCCCTCGGGCTCCCCAACACTGCATGAGTGGCGTCGTGCTACAAGACCTCTAGATATACCCTCCAAGGTCAAGCTTACTGTACGCATCTGACCATGACAACCGTGTATATGATAAAATACATTCATCAAAGCATCTTTCGAAGCTTCCATTTTGACTTCCATATGGGCATTTCTCATGCCCGGTGACACCTGCTCTATCCCACCAATACTATAGTACTATCCAGCTTGCCCTTCACCGTGCTCTCATACGCTCGCGATGCCTACTACACTTTTTGCGCTGCAGCAAGGTAAGTCACAATACGTACTGCGTAACAGTCTCCAGCCACTGAAGGGAGGACTCTCACAGTCGAGTGCCTTGAACCAAACCTTTTCGGGTGGCTGGTAACCGGCTCGCCCAGGTTCGCCCTGTGTGCCACACGGTTACGAGGGTTCGCTTATCTTGGCGTGCAACGTTCGTAAACGCGTAAACTCACTGTACAGTCCTTTGGGACCGTGCATCACCGCGTAGAAGCGCGTAGACCACATTCCGCACTTATCCATGTACTCAGTATAACCCACGGTAAGTTACACAATTCCAGCAATGCAGAAGAAAATCAGTCCCGACGCGTCATGAAGACGCCCTTCAACCACTTCCATCGACCTTTCGCTGGTCGGCTACCCATCTTACCCTTGCCCTTTGCGCCGCTATCAAGAGTTCCAGATCCTTGGGCCCGTCGCTCGTTGTCACTTGAATCGTCGCCGCGCTCAGCGTGTCCTCCAGATTCAGCCAAATCAGCGCGCCGCTGTTCGTCTTCGCCCAACAATGCCACTGTTCGGGTGAAGTCTCCTTCACTCACTGTCCGTCGCCTCCGCTCATGCCCAGATTCCTCGCCCAAAGAAGCCCCCAATCCGCTGATTCTCCTAGGGCCCCGTTCCCTCGGGACGATAGAGAATCCAGGACTCACAGGAGACAACCCTATCTGGAATCCACTAAGCGTGGATACCGCGGGGGACAGATGAGATAGAGTGTTGGCATGTCGTGGAGAGGTAAGATGTTTATTACTGCCGTGGTTACGGAAGGGTCCTGTATAGGTATCAATGGTTGGCCTTCTACGATGTCGACTTGACCGATTGGAGGTATCGAGAGAAAGTGGTATAGTGTCAGATGACTGTCTCGCATGAGAAGAGGGTCGTAGAGAGGATGTTGGGGGCAATAGAGTGGAAGTGTCGCCCTCTCTGTGAGAAGACACTGGCCGTGGAGGTCGTCCAAAGCCAAGACGCTGTGCAGCGGCAGCATGATCAAGGGAAGGCGCTATTTCTGCGATATTAGACTCTGACTTGACCAATCGCTCCGCTAGGACATCTGCGTCTTCGTCATTGCTTTCTTCGACATCGTCATCCACTCGAGTGGATGGTTGTAATTGTCGTGGGGAGGACGCAACTTCGACGTCACTCAAGCTACTAACCTCCCCGTCACTCCAATCACTATCTTCAGCCGCATCATCTGAGGACTGGATACTGACGACCCAGACGCCGCTGAGAAGTACGGCCATACCAAGGCCAACGAGGCCGAGATGGAGAGGCGGGATCATGGAGAACTGGTCGTAGTATACGAGACCATTGACGATCGAAGATATGTTGTAGAAACAGAACGCCGCTAATATCCTGAACAATCAGAATCAAATCCTCCCAAGGTTTATAGTGATGGCACGTACAAGGACAGACGAGGGTCGGATCAGCCAACACAAGTGCTTTGTGAAGGTACCAGAGCTGGAGAAGGGCGAAAACGACGAGCCCCAGGACTAGAACCCAGGACTCCCATCGCCAGAATTGAAAGTGCCCTCGTAACGATAGCACAAGTAGTTCCACCCCACTCTTGGCGAATATTAAGCACATCCCCGAGAGGATGCCAGAGAATGAAGCATAAGAAATGGCTAGCAGAAGCCGCGTTCGCTGAATGGATGCTCCCTTAGAGCCAGTGAGGAATGATGAATTAGTGGATGATGCAGAGGACAATGTGCGGTTCTTGCGGGTGAGAAGAGGTGTCCTTTCGGTTGTGATAGCTTCGCTAAGTGTGTTTGTCACACCTGTCGTAAGGGTAGACGGGTTCTCTGGTAGGCTAGCATGAACCACTGGTGTTGTTGTGACCAATGGAGTATCATACGAGGTGGTGCGGCGCGAGAGGGAGTATTCAACTATATGGCTCTAATACATAGTTAAGATCACGAAACATACTTCATAAAGAATGGAAGAAGCTTACAACAACGAGAGCGACGAAGACGACGGATCCGAGAGTAGAGAAGTAGGCAACGAATGGAGGTCGCCTGAAAAGGGCAAGCAGATCCTCTAATGAGTGTGTGGGTTCGGGGACGATACCGAAAACGGCAATGAGGACGGCTCCTCCGGCAATGAGAAGGGTTCCAAGGATCATCCAGGGAGAGAAGACATCTCCCAAAAGCATTCTTGCGAAGAATGCATTCCATAACAGAGATACGGCGCCTAGAGGAGCAAGAATGACAACTGGCAACGAGGCTATTTGCACTAGTGACCCCAGGATATTGGAAGATATGAAGATGGTGAAGCCCAGTAGCCAGAGACTATTCCCGAAGCAACGTCCAGAAGAGCGGATTTAGTGCCGAGAACATGCAACATTTTGTGAATTGCTGTCCACAACATATGGAGAGATTCACGCACGGTCTGCGGTGTTCTACACGCTGCTCATGCTCTGGAAGTTGCTGGTTGAGAACGTGGCTCTTTCGCTGGATTGTGAGGCCGAGAGATTGGATGAATGAAGCGAGAAGGCCAATGAATATGCCTAAAGGAATGGAGATATAGGTGTCGGCAAGGTGCAGATCCATTTGCGCAGAAATTGAGCTCGACGATGAGCTTGATGACCACGAGCTCATCGTGCCATGAAGTTGGTGATGGACGTTCGAGATGGTGTACGCTCTGATGCCACAACAGCACGCTCAACTGCTGCTAAACGTCGCACGTGGTTCAAAGGGGCTAAACAGGGGTTCTTGTCTCAAGTGCTCGCCCTGGAGCTGAGACTTACATCGATAACAGAAAGGTCACCATTCACCACACCGAGGCCGTATATATTTACTCCGAATGGTAGATTGGTGACAACCTTGAATTACATCGCCCGCGCCAATCCCGCACTCTTCTAGCCTAATACAGCACACGTTGGTGGTACAACGGTAATGCAGCGAATCAGAGTCTATGTATCCACTGAAGCACCCGGGGTGGCAAGACCGTAATAGCTTGCTAATGAGCACACATATGAGCGCTCCAAACCCGATGGTACGGGGATACTATCGTCTCTTGATGCTACTTCCGTGAGGTACTGGTGCTGCAAACACTGTCCTGATGTCAGGCGCTTGGTAGGATCGTACCGCAACAGTTCTAAGATAAGTCGAATCAACTGATGCGGGACATGCGCATCAAACAGCGTGGACAGTCTTTGTGGAGGGTCCTTCAAGCCCGTTAGCAAATACTCCATATACATTGAAAGTTTGAACGGCTAAGTACCTGTGGAAATGTGAATCCGACTTCGCGTGCTAGCTTGACCCCTTCAGACCATGGACCCCCACCCAAAGGCGTCCCATCAACACCCACTCCGTAATCCCTACTCGGATCGCCTAGAATCTCTGTGAGTTTGGTTATCTGATCCACTTGCCCCGACCCAGGAAACAAAGGTTTAAGATTGACAATCTCTGCCAGGACGGTACCGAGAGCCCACATGTCGACGGGGGCAGAATAATTGCGACTGAGTAGCAGAACCTCGGGAGCACGGTACCAGCGAACTGAGACATATTCCGTGAATCGCGGGTTGCTCTCGATTGCGCGTGCGGATCCAAAGTCAGTGATTTTGACGATGACAATGACGTCTCTCTCTGGTGGCGCGTTGGGCGGGGCGTTGGGCGAGACGGAGACATATTCATGAAGGCCAATTGTTGTGATGAGTATATTCTCGGGCTTTAGATCTCGATGAAAATAGCCCGACGAGTGTATGTGATCCAGCCCGCCTACGATTTGTCGACAGATGGTGGAAACGAGGCCACCAGCAAGTTTAAGACCTTTGCGAGCTTTGATGAAATGATGTAAATTGCCTTCCATCGCATCGAAGACCATACAGAGCGCAAGCTCATCGGTGGACAAGAAGAAATCATATAATGATATGATGTTAGGATGAGGCGGCATAGTGCGCAAAATCTAGGTAGTAATATTTAGTATGATATTCTTGCAGCGACCGAAGTGTACTTACTTCCAACTCTCTGAACTTCATACACTCTTCCCAAGTAAATATTTGCTTCATCTTCTTCACGGCGACCAGATGCTTCAGGCGTCTCCACTCCTCTCGTGCCCTGTCTCCGCATTGCACCGGTGAGAGGAGGGCAGAGGAGGGAAGAGCTCCATGCCAATCACATAACCAAACCACCCCGAACATCCCATCGCCTAATTGTTTGAGGACGGTGTACGACCTCACGCCTATGGAAGTCACAGAAGTCAAAATTAATTTCCAACCATGAACGAGGACTGACTAATTTCTGTCGACTCGATTTCCGGATGGTCCCTTCCTAATGTCACGGACTCCGGTACTCCCACAATCGTGACCACCTCGAGCGTGCTTTCTTGGGGCAAGCTGTTCGATGGCGCTGGCGCTGACATCGGATCCGCCTGCTAATACAAATGGTTTTCATAGAACATACCTTTATAAAGCTGTCTCAATGGAGCCGCTAGACTCGAACGGTGTGAGGGATCATTAAATCAAATGATGGACATTCACTGAAGCGGTCGAAGTCTGAACTTACTGTACATGTATAGGCTGTGCAAGTACAACTGACTTTAGCCTAGGATTGAAAGGGGAAATCATGTTATAAACGTACATGTGGTGATACTATTCTACAATTGAGTTTTAATGCGTTTGGTGTACATGGAGTGAAGTGATACAGCTTTTTTTTAAAACATGACGGTGACATTCCCTTAGTCCATCTCTTCAATTTCAATATCGTCGTCGTCATAATCTACATCCATCCCTTGTGTTTCGGTCGCTTCGTGATTCGGGATGATATTCAGGCGATTGTGAGGTCCGTCAAAGCGAACTTTCACGACCTCGCCGTCACGAACTTGTTCAGATAAGATCATGATCGACAAGGGGTTCAAGAGTTCACTTTGGATGGCCCGGTTCAGTGGACGAGCGCCGTAAGCGGGAGAATATCCGGCCGAGCTGAGGTAGCTCTTCGCCACGTCGTCGATGTCGATCGTAATCTTTCGCTCGGCGAGACGCTCAAGTACTTCCTTGAGACGAATGTCCACGATTTTCAGCACGTTCTTCTGTGAGAGCGCCCGGAATATAACAATCTCGTCGATACGATTCACGAACTCGGGAGGGAAATGACCTTGTATCGCGCCCATGACTAGTGTTCTTGTCTCAGGGCGAACAGGTCCATCGCCCATGTCGTTGAGATAGGCGGCGCCTAGGTTGGATGTCATGATGATAACCGAGTTTCTGAAGTCAACGACACGCCCTTGACCATCAGTAAGTCTGCCGTCATCGAGGACTTGCAGGAAGAGGGTGACAAATTCTCGACAGGCCTTCTCGATTTCATCAATGAGGATGATGCTGTAAGGCTTGCGGCGAACGTATTCCGTGAGTTGACCTCCAGCATCGTGGCCGATGTACCCTGGTGGTGCTCCGATCAAACGAGCAATAGAGTGCTTCTCTGAGTACTCGGAGCCATCAATTCGGATCATAGCATCAGGCGAGTCGAAGAGAAGTGTCGCGAGCTAGTCAAATGGTCAGATCTGATTGAGGAAACCAAGAGATATGGACTTACTGTTTTTGAAAGAAGAGTTTTACCCGTACCACTGGGGCCTGCGAAAAGGAAGCTTGCAATGGGTCTTTGAGCGTTCGCGAGCCCACTGCGGGATAGCCGGATAGCATTTGCCACAGCCTTCACCGCCTCGGGCTGTCCAACGACATTTTCGGTGAGAATCTTCTCCATCCTCAGCAGCTTCTCCTTTTCGGAGGACATGAGCCTCGAGACGGGTATGTTGGTCCACCGACCAACAATATCTGCGATGGCTTCTGGGGTCACTACATCGGCTGCAGAGCCGGTCGAAGCGTCCTCTGCTGCCTTCTTCGCTTCTAGCTGCTCGATACGGGCTTGCACTTCGGGGACAGCATAGAATTTCATATCGGAGGCAGTGGTAATGTCGCGTCTAGATGCATTATTATCAGCATTTGGCTCAAAAATATTAAGAACTTGACTAACCTTCGCTCAGCCTCTTCGATCTTCGCCTTGAGTTCGTCCATCTTCCGCCGCAGTACGTTGAGTTCATCGCCTCGCATCTTCTCAGCCTGGAACGCGGCCTGAAGAGGTTGCAATTCCTCATCTATGTCGGAAATAGCTTTCTTCGCGGCTTGCAGACGCTCTTTACTTGCAGCATCCTTCTCTCGCTCGAGGGCATGAATTTCTATCTCAAGCTCAAGCCTCTTGCGTTGAAGCTTGTCGATCGCCTCGGGCTCTGTTTCGCGATTAACACGTACACTGAAATACTGCATAAGCATAACGTTCACACCGAGAGTCAAGGATCAAACGGCTTACCTAGCACAAGCCTCATCCACCAAATCGATAGCAGCATCAGGCAGACGCCGAGATGTCAAGTAGCGGTGTGCCAATGTCGCGGCTTGTATCAACGCGCCGTCCAATATCCTGACACCATGATGGACTTCATACTTCTCCCGAATGCCTCGAAGGATACTGATCGTTTCCAGCACGCTCGGTTCGTTTACTAGTACCTGGGCGAATCGACGTTCGAGAGCCGCATCGGTTTCGATGTATTTTCGATACTCGGCGAGTGTGGTCGCGCCGATACACCGAAGCTTGCCACGTGCAAGAAGAGGCTTGAAGAGATTGGCGGCGTCCATGCCTCCTCCTTCTGCGCCACGCCCGGCCATGATGAGGTGCAGTTCATCAACAAAGAGGATGACGCCTGGACCACCATCTTCGGAGGCCTTCTCGACCTCGTTCAAGACAGCCTTGATACGTTCTTCGTATTCACCTATTCGTAATCGTAAATATAAACACATGAATACACTTGTGGAGGATTTATAGAGTACTTACCCTTATACTTCGCGCCTGCCATCAAAGCACCCATATCGAGTGAGTATAGTCTAGATATCAAGCTAGCCGGTACATCTCTCTTGACTATTCTCTGTGCAAGACCCTCAGCGATCGAGGTCTTTCCTACACCAGGTTCACCGATTAGAACCGGATTATTCTTCGTCCTTCGGCAGAGAATTCGGATGACGCGACGAATTTCATTGTCGCGTCCAATTACTGGGTCGATCTTGCCTTCCTCTGCCAGAGCGGTCAAGTCGACGGCGTATTTCTGCAGGGCATCGAAACCCTGTTCGGCGGTTTTGGATTCAATACGACGGTTTCCTCGTGCTTGTTCAATGGCAGTTTTCAAAGTAGCTTCGGTAAGCCCGGCTTCTTTGATAATTGTTTGGATGGTCGCGTCCTTCAAGACGGCGAGGAGTAAATGGTCTTGAGCGATGTACGAGTCGTGCATTGTCTTCTGCAAGCTCTGCGCTTCTCGTACAACTTTGAGTACCGGTCCACTGAAGTAAACTTCTTCAGGAGGGGGATCTTGCGTAGGCAGTCTAACGACTGCACGCTGTATTCCGCGTTTAACTACTGCCTATTGAGATGTTAGGACGCTGAAATTAGAAGTTACAGTTCAAACTACTTACTGGGTCACCGCCGGCCTTTGAGATTGCTGAATGGAACAAGGATTGGGATCTAGATGAGGATGAAGTGTCTCCCAATCCTCCCGGCTGCTCATCTTCTCCTGAATCATTCAAGAGAGCTGAGGCGATATGCACTGGGTGAACTATTCACGAGGACGTGAGTATATATGGGGTTATATGCGCATACATGCAACTTTACCTTGAGCATTCGCATAGTCCTTTGCCAGTTGGACGGCAGCAGTGATCGTGCGGCGAGTTTTGTCGGTAAAGTCGAAATTATCAACAGACATGATGGGGGTATCAGAAAGAGTGGTATATTCTGGGGCTCAGCGTCCTCCAGACCACCACCTTTTATTTCTTGAGCGTAGATGACCGGGACCGTGTCGAGGGTTGCGGATGAGTCTGGACATCGTTCGAATGTTCTTGAAGCCTCTTCAGAGTTGTTCCGAAATGGGGTGATGTCACTTCCTGTCACGCACTGAGCCACGTGGGAAGACTCGACGGCACCTTCTTGAATAAACATCGGTAAACCAGCCGCTTCTAGATCCCTCAGGATCCCTCCTGGATCGCGTAGGCGGTCTGTGATAGTTAGGTGCGTCCTCATCATTTCGATCGTTGACAGAATATTGGACTCGCCGGCATCTTCTAGTGTACATCGAGCGCACATATGAAAACGCGATATTTGCAGCGGCATGCATCCTTGATCCGAGACTCGTACAGAATGTAGTGGTCTCATCTGAAATACAGCCGATCAGCAGAACAAGGAGACATTGTCTCATTTCGCTGGGTATGATGATGTCAATGGTGCGGTTTACGAGGTCTCTCATCTTTCTCTCGTACTATAATGATCCCCGCCGCTTCCCCAGGTCAAGAGACATCAGTGCGCCAGGAGTGCAAGAAGCTCAGCTTTCAAGCACTCCAGACCGCACATTCCGGCAATCACTGCGCGGCCGAACAACTCTACCTACGTATCGTTCGAACGAAAACATGCGTTTTCGGGGCTCAATCGGTAGAAACGGCTGCCTCTCACAATGCGTTGGGCGAACTCTACGTGAAGATGAATCGTCTAGCTGAAGCCGAGTCTGAATTTATGACCGCAGTTGGCATCAGAAGTCGTGCTGGGCCAGACCATGTATTCGACGCTGCTGTATCGCGCGAGAATCTTGCCCAAGTCTACGA
Organism: Pleurotus ostreatus; assembly: GCF_014466165.1. Lineage (NCBI taxonomy): Eukaryota > Fungi > Basidiomycota > Agaricomycetes > Agaricales > Pleurotaceae > Pleurotus > Pleurotus ostreatus. The sequence goes on along the minus strand of NW_023503157.1, from coordinate 2,290,263 downwards.
AATGACTCGACGCATACTCGCCGCGAAGAATATGCGGCTTCTTGGTGCACCAAATAAGATATTATGTGCCTACTATTATGTGAGCGGACGTCCTATTGCTGGGTCTTGACCTCATCTAACTTCTCATTGAAGTGCCCCCGCGCAGTGCTGAGCATTGGGCAGCTCTCGACGTGTGGGCAATGCAAGGTAAGCAAGGAATCAAGTTGTGTACCATTGTCAATATTGACGTCGTCCTAGGCTGTCTTCTACTGTTCCGATGTTTGTCAGGTAAGTCTATTTTAACGTTCCACAACCATTTTTTAAAGCCCCTTTAGCTCAAGGATTGGAAGCCTCGGCACAAGAGATTCTGCAAGGCGATGTAGTATTTGTGTCCATACTCTATCAGTTCAGAACCCCGGAGATACTATACCATATGGAACCTTTCTAATCGCTTACACGCAAGGCTTTAATGTCTAACTTATCAATATTATTGCCGATTGGCACCTTATCAGCACCAAAATAAACAGTCGGAACGAAGGGGAACCTTGGGAAGCACGAGTTCATAGACCTCGTGGCTCAGTAATCCAAAGGAAAATGGAACACTCAAGCTCACAAGTCGCCTTCTTAGCCCTTCAATGCATACTAACAACTTCGGACTAGCTCTACCGCACCAAAGAAATAACTTGGAACGATCCATACTCCTAATCGCCCCTGTGAATGAGATTACGTAATTAATCACTTAGCTGCTATTCCGACCTTGTTGCGCCAGAATCATTCCCGACCTCGACCATGTTCAGTCGCCTCGTATCGCAGCTCAGGCAGAGCCACAGGCTGATCGCACGCGCCAACTCATCCATCGCCTCGTCGACCGTAGCGGTTCCATCAAAGACGTCCCCCCAAGCTCCCAATTACCCGTCTACATGGTCTACTAGTCAAAATCCAAGACCAGCCGGAAGCTCGGGCCCACGTTTCGAGCAAACAGCTATGGAAGTGCAGCCCAACCCACTTAGCGCAATGGAACTCATTGCGAATGAGCCCATTCGGCTCGTTCACGGCCGGAAAGCTGTATGTGATGGCGGTGAGTAGCTTGCTATCAAATTGCTGTGGGCCTCACAAAGCGCGCTTGCATAGGTGGCGGTCCTCTGGGCCACCCTAAAATCTACATCAATCTGGTGCGGTCTATCTAAAACTTCATAGCATTCCGATCTTATTTCTCATTCTTCCAGGATCAACCCGGTCCCAGACCATGCGGGTAAGTGTTATTCTTTTCTGTGGCAGCTTAGACTAAATCTAGTTCTTCACCCAGGTATTGGTGCGTTGGACTTGGCTTGACTCACTGAGCTTCCCCAGGACTTACAGCCCATCGTTGTTTAGCGGGATTCGTTTCGAACAAGCACCCCACGATCATTAGCGCACATACTACGCTGTAGTTCGTCCACCTCAGCTGTGTTGATATGTTCGTAGCGCCGACCTTAGAGCGGCTACATAGCAACTAGACAAAGAACTCGATTTCCTTGACGCGCGAGAATTGCAGGGTTGCCGTGGACTTACACGGCACATAAAAATACAATTGGTCTGTCTACTAAGATGCCTAGTAAGTCCGGCTCGGAAAGTAGGACTAGTGGAACGATATGTACGATATAATAAAAGGTGACCAGACTACTAGATGTGCAAGAGGCAGAGCCATGACGGTTGATTAGGTTACTTTGCCTAAGGGTACAACCTCCCGGGTCCATGGCAAGTGAGTGTGACATTGACGAATGCGACATTGAATGCGAAAAGATGACAATGAGAGTGCGAATATGCTGCTGAAAGAGCCGGAAGAAACAAATAGCGAAAATAAACGATGAAAGGAACGAATGCCCCTCTAATGCATCATACATCTTCAGGCGTATGAAAGGCCATTGGCGAAAGGGGTGGATATTCACCCTCTGCGACAGCTTCCAGGTGGCTGAAGGGAGGTAGAGTGGGGGCAGGCTCTAGGCCATCTCCGTGTGGTGATGCTGGTAGTGGAGGCTAAACGAAGGCGTCGGTTGGAGGTCGTAACCGGAAGGATTGCATCGGGTACTCACTACTTTAAATATAGGATTTATGGCCGACTTTGGGTCATACCCCGGACTTGGCGGGTGGCTATGACCATGCCCCGAATAGTCGTAGGGACTATGTCGGCCAGAAGGATTAAGGTGCGAAAGGGAAGGTGGTGGTATGGAGACATATTGATGATCTCTCTGATTCGAATAATCCTGCGGATGCTGGACGTGTATCCAAGGCGGAGATGAGGGTATTTGTGGAGAAAGCGTAGGAGAAAGCGAGAGCATATGTATTGGAGGTGGGGAGACACTGCCGGATAGAGGTGTTACCGGGTCAACAGATGCTTGCACACGGAAGTCGTTGGCCAGTTGGCCTTCTAATGACAGCGAGTTCGAGCTACGAGCAGAGGCTGGGAAGTCGTCGAAGGATGTTCGCAACGAAGACGTCGAAGTCATACGATTAAGGCCAAATATACTCGGGCGATTTCGTATTCGATTCGGTCCAGGATCACTGTCGACGGTTGCGAAGGATATCGAAGACATTCGACCGATGCTGTGGACATCAGACGAGGACATCGTTGACATCCCATCATCGAACTCCTGGCGTCGCACTTTCGTAGCTCGTTCATCGTCTCTCCGCCATTCATTGCTCTTCGTCCCTTTTTCTGATGGCTGCGCAAACATCCCCGAAGCCGCACCAATGGTCGAAGATGCCCCGAGATGTCCAGATGAATTGCTGGGCTGACGTACCCGTCCCGATACAGGCTCCTTACCCTTGTTTAGAGGGTCATTGAAAGCTATACGCGCCTCGTTCCCGTGACTTAGCCATTCGAGATCGTTGCCGGTAGTTTTCTGCAGAAGCTGGTTTCGCTTCATCATTACAGCTCGTGCTTGGTCTCGTTGGGTCTTCTCCATAAGCGCGCGTCGTTGTTTCTCTGCCTCTCGTTGAACCTTCTGCGCTTCCTTCTTGTTGGCTTTCTTGAGATCGCCTGGAGGCAGCGGAGGATCGACAACAGGAGAATCTGGAGCGGCGATGATATCTGGAGGGTTGGCACGTTTAAGACCATTCGGATTAGGTGGGACCTCTTCGACCGGAGGCAATCCATTCTGCTGCGCTTTGTCGCCACCAAACCATCTTCGGAATCCGAATCTTGGTTTGCTTCCCTGCTGATGAACATCCCCATGAGATTGTTCGACAGCCTCCATGAAATGCCCATTGGTGGGGAACGATTCCTGCTTCTCGCCTTGCGGTGAGATAAGCATCGGATAATCGCCATTCTGAGGAGGTTGATCTGGAGCGGGCCAATTTGGATGTGAGCCATTGCGCTGTTCTTCATTGACCAGGGTGGAACTCGCAACAGGGTGTTGCTGATAGATGCGACCATTAGAGAAGTCAGGGGTTGATATAGAAGGAGACGGTGCAATAGATCCAGTTGAGGCGAAAAATGGTGCGCGGTGCGAAGATGTACCATCTTGGATCGAATGATGAGAGTGGGACGGCGGTAAGGAGCGCGGAGACTGTGACGCCAAAGTTGGGGACAACGGTCCCGTCCGCGGAGACTTGGTGGAGGACGGTATTGAAAGTTGGAGACCACTCGGCAAGGGTATGTGATTGCGAGGCGTGGTCTCCAATAGGTATGGATGCTCCAGACATTGCCGTGCTGTCAACCGCTTATCAGGGTCATACTTGAGAAGTTGTCCAATAAGTTGAACAAGCGAGCTCGGCACACTACGATCAAATAGCGAAAAGAAGTCCTTGGGATGAATCTACGGCAAACAGTAGTGAGCTTTAGCAAGGACATCGTAGAATTTTTGAGGCCGACCTTCGGGAAAGCAAAGCCAACGGCTCTTGCAAGCTTGACACCTCTAGCCCACTTCCCGCCCCCAAGGGGGAAACCATGCGAGTCAAGACCGTAATCCTCACTCGGGTCGCCCAAAATCTCGCAAATGCGTGCTACCTGATCAACCTGCCCGGAGCCGGGAAACAGCGGTCTCAAGTTGACAAGCTCTGCCATTATAGTCCCCAAGGCCCATATGTCGACCGGATTTGAATAGTCTCGGCTGAGGAGAAGCACCTCTGGAGCACGGTACCATCTCGTCGATACATATTCGGTGTACGGGGGCTTGCTCTTCGTTTCCCTTGCCAAGCCGAAATCAGCGAGTTTGATGATTGCGACGACATCTTTTTCTGGTGGGCCATTGGGGGGAGCGATAGGAGAGACAGAGACATAATCATGGAGGCCGATGGTGGTGACGAGAACGTTTTCTGGCTTCATGTCTCGATGAAAATAGCCCCATGTATGAATGTGATCGAGTCCACTGACAATTTGCCGAAAAATGGATGAAACGAGGCCGCCAGCAAGGGCCTTACCTTTGCGGGCTTTGATAAGGTGGTAAAGATTGCCTTCCATAGATTCGAAGACAAAGTAGAGCTCCTTGGACGTCGGCAGCAGGAAGAAGTCATATAGAGGAATGATGTTGGGGTGAAAGGGGATTGCGCGCAACGACTATCCAAGCGGGGCGGCGTTGGCAACGCGGAAGATAGAGAACAGCAAGTGAGCGGGAACGCACCTCGAGTTCTTTGAGTTTCTGGCACTCGTCCCACCCGCCTTCCCATTGCTTCTTCATCCTTTTGACGGCTACTAGTCGCTTCCCAGCCCACTCCGGGCGCGCGCCCCGACCACATTGCATGGGAGAGAGAGGGGTATTGGGGGGTAGGGTCCCATGCCAATCGCACAACCAGACGGTTCCGAAAGAACCATCTCCCAGTACCTTGAGGGGTGTGTAAGATCGTGTCGAACCTGGATTGGAGGATGAGTGAGAGGGCTGTGGGCGACAAAAGAGAGCGACTGACTGCTCTGCGAGGAGCCGACCTCGAGACGATTATTCTGGATGGAGACGGAGGGAATGCCGACGACGGTGACTGGGTCCTTGTGGTGCTGTGGTTGAGAACGCTGGGGATGGTGGCCGTTTGTGGGATTGTTGTGGACATTGTGTTCAGATGGGTACATGATACGCTTAGCATTGCCCGTCGCCAGAATTGAGGAACATATGGTAAGGAATAAGGATAAGAAGGAAGATGAGTGTACAAGAGCGAGCCGAGTCCAGCTTGCTTGCTTCGAGGACCAAAAAAGATGACTGTCACCAAACCCTTTTCTTTTCCATCAATTCCAATTCCCAGACTCCTGCACCTACTCGCTTCCCATCAAAATCATGCTCGATTCTTGCTTTTTGCCCGCTTTTTCCTGCATTTAGACATATCTGATCTCACAACACCGATCGAACTCTAGTACAAAATGCAGTCCTAGCCTAGTACGGAACTTCGTGGAATAGCTTCGACACACTCTCCCCGTAATGGCTGCGACGGATCACCTCTCCTAGCACCAGCCCAATGTCAAGCACCTCGATCTTGGGGCACGCCGCCTGGTTGGCCCGCTGAGGGAGCGTGTTCGTCACAATCAGCTTCTCTAGCACGCTCGAAGTCACCGACTCAAGGGCATTGCCGCTAAGGATACCATGTGTCACAATTGCGTACACCTTGGCGACACCGGCCTCCGTCAGATGGCGTGCAGCTAGGCAGAGCGTCCCGCAAGTGTCAGCCATGTCGTCCACCAGAATCGCCGTCTTGTCCTTCACATGGCCCACCAGAACCATTCGCGACACTTCGTTCGCCTTTTTGCGCTCTTTGTGGAATAGGGCGAAATCGACCCCCAATCGATCAGCCATCGAAGTCGCCCTAGAAGTCCGTGCATCCCTGTAAGTCACGCCTCGTGCTGGTAATTAAATACGCTTACCTCTTCGCACCTCCAGCATCCGGCGAAACGATTACGACGTCCTCTAGCTTGAAGTTGGTTCGAATGTATAATATGGCCGATGGTTCCGCATAAAGCTTGGCAAGCACAAACTATGAAGGGTTTTTACCAACGGATGATTACTGCGTCAACTCACGCTGACGAGATAGCCGATGGTGAGTCTGCATTCCCGCCAGACCATTGGATAAACTCACTTGTCAACCGGGACGTCAAAGAATCCTTGTATCTGGGACGCATGCAGGTCCATTGTCTAGGCAGCATAAGGTGTTTATGCTATGCATTCCCAGAACCCGACTAACGGACTTACTATGACGTGATCGCAGCCAGCCCTCTGTATCATATTAGCCACCAGCTTTGCTGTGATGGGTGCTCTACTCTTGTCTTTCTTGTCCTGCCTGGCGTAAGGAAATAGCGGAATCACAGCGGTGATCCTTTTTGCGCTCGCGATCTTGCAAGCATGTATCATAATGCACAACTCCATGAGTGCGGTGTTGATGGGACTGCATCCAGTGTTGATAATGTACACATCGTCCTCACGAACGGATTCTGCGATGCGCACACTGGTTTCGCCGATACCGCTGCGAGTAATTTCGGCCTTGGAGAGGGGTAGACCAATCCTAAGGGTTCCCCAAGTTTGAGCGATCTTTCCTGCGCAGGAATCTGGCAGCAAATTTACCGCCTGGCGATGATTTCTGCCAGCTCTGGGTGGCTTGTTCCTGCATCGCACTGAGCTGAACAAAGCTGCCTTGGCCGGTGAATTCTAGTGGGCGAGACATACCAGAGAATATTTTGATACTGCTGCCGTTGAGCATGGTGCGTGAGCTCTAAAATGACAAAAGCTATAATAGATAGTAGACAACGTCCATGGAAATGTAGTAGAAGGAGTGACGAAGGCTGTAATGGAAGATTGAAGGTGATAATTGCTGCTGAATATCCATTTTCGGCGCCGAGAGCTGACAAATGGCCGAGATCACTGCATTTGGAGGTTCGGAGACTCGGCGCGCTTGAATATGCCGGGTGTCCGAGTCCGAGTATCACGTATGGTGCATCCGGGGATCCAGTGCTGCAGCCACAGGATATTGGATGTCACTGCTGTAAATGGCCGGAATTCTGAATCCCCAGTGACAGCGACTAAGCTCAGAATCCCATGTTCCATTATTCCATTGGACCGCTTGCAGTTAACATGCTTCTCCACCCAAAGGAAGCCAAAGGGTCAGCCACAAGCTTCGATGTCTGATGCCGCAACAGCTCACATGTGGTGTCTGCATCAACCGAGGCCTAACCTTCTTTTCTGTCATCCGCTGGGTTGAAACCATCTTGCTTGCACAGCTCTCGTCAATCGACGGATCCGACGGCAAGGGCTCCCGTTCGTGAGACAACGCACATCTTCGGATTCAGGCTGAAGCGCTGACATGTCGCCATAGCTCCAATTGTTGTCGCCCCGAAATGCAGAGCGCATTCCCACCAGTACGACTCCACCTGTCCTCCCCATCGACCCTCGTTGATATGCGCTGGAAATGCAAGGATCTACATGCCCCACCTCCCTATTTCTTCTTGGCAGAATCAACCATTGGTTGGACCCTGCGCTAAAACCGTTCAGGAAGTCTAGATTCGAGCATGGCTGTCAACTCCACACGGTAGCTATAGATTCAGCACTAATTACTTGCATACTAAATATAAGCCCCGGCTCGTAATAGCATCCCAACCAGTTCAAAGTTAAACAACCTCATATTTATCCAACTATCGAGACAAAACAAGTATCAGTCCAAGGATGTACAATAGTGGCAGATTGCAATTGTTAAGACGATTGATAGACGACCAAGTGATATGTAAAAAGCTACAGACTACAGAAATACTGCGATGTACATGCGGTGCGCGACAGAAGCGTATATGTAAAGAGTCAGATGAAACTACGGAGGAGGGATTGGGGTGCTTCAAGGTAATCACTATTGACGGGAAGAGGAAACTTTCAAGAGCTATAGGGAGGGAGAAAGCGGATGCAGCGGAGATAAAATATATGTATGAGACGGGAGCAAAGCCGCAGATAATAGTGTATACGAGCAGGGAAGTAGTAGACTGAAACCAAGGAATGTGGCAAGCTGACGTTTTTACGTGAAATCATCAGCGAAAATAGAGATCTGAGTATAATCTACGTTACGCTTGCTTAGCGTTGAGAATGGATAGCAAAGGGTTGAAGGCAACGGCACCGCGAGGATTGAACCCTGCAGAGTCACCTGGGGATGCCATGGCCATACGGTTGTTGCCTTGGATGAACGCACCAGAGAACTGGGACGAAGGCCGCGGCATGGGCGGGGGGACAAAGGGCTGCATCATTTGCGGGCCAGCTGGGGGAAGAGGCATCATTGAAGGAGTCTGAAAGAATGGCTGGAACTGCATGGGGGAAGGAATAACGTAGGGTGCAGGTTGAGGAATGTGCACGATACCGTGGCCCGGCATTGGGCTACGATAAGAAAGGCTGGTGTGCGGACGGACTTGGAAAGGATCGGGTTGCGGTAGTGGGTGATATGTGCTAGGGAAATGCGCATTTGAAGGCGGACCTGCAACGGGATTGGATGAATAGATCACGTGCAAGTCGTTTAGATTGGGTGCTAGTGTAGAGGGCGCATTCATTGGCCCGGGAAGAGCAGAAAATCTGCCCGCATTTGAAAATTCAGAACCAACAGAAGGAAGGCCACGATTGGCTAGGGTTGGAGTCACTTTCTCCGACTCATTAGCAATAGATTCTAGAAGGGCAAGCTGCTTAAGGGTTTTGGCAGAAGAAGGCGCCTCGATGGTACGAGATAAATAAGGAGAGATATCTGCGGTACTTGCTGTGCGCCTCGAGCCAAGCCCACGCGATCGAGGAGAGATGGGCGACGTGGGGGCAATCAATGATGGTGGATTGACGGGAGCAGCTGCGACAGGCGCTTGCCGGGACGCCGGCGCCTTGCTTGCCTGCGGGGAAGACGAAGTCCTTTGCGATTGTTGTGGTGGTGAAACGGGCAACGCTGGCTGAGGCTCTTCGTGACTGACCGACCGACCGGCGGGCATCTTGAACGACGTCGTGCTGGGAGCAAGTTGAGCATTGGCGACCTTCTTGGCTGAGACTTCATCGACGACTGTACTCGTGGCAGACAGCGTGAGGGACGACAAAAGCCGGGCCATATGCGGGTCGACGGGCTCTGGGTGTGAAGCGGCGATATGTGGCGGTGCGCGGGCAACAGCTTGTATATACTGGGGAGACGGGGTCTGAGGATCGCCATTATCCGCCGACGAGGACTGGGAGCTAGATTCTTGCGTTGCATCGGAGTAATCTGCATACTGTCCTTGCCCAACTGATACAAGGTCGGCCCCCTCGTCCTCCTCTTCTGTGGTGGGCAAAGCGGGAGCAGGGGCACGCCTTGTCCGCCCCAGCCTTGTGGGTCGTCGGGCATTGATAAACGCTTTCAAGGGGCTATACATGGATAGGTGAGTGGGAGGTAGTGATGCATAACAATGATGACGACAAACCCAATAAAAGGCGAGATAAGATAAAACTTGCCAGCAACAGTTTTGTTACGTTTCCAGGTGGGGAGGTCGACTAAACGAAACCATTCGATTTTCTGAGGATACTTCAGCATTTATGATGTGATGAACGGAACCCTTAGGTGCGTACACTGATCTCCTTCCGTGTTTTCGTCATGAAGGGATAGTCTTCAGGTACTCCGGAAACAATATACAAGGATATTTTCTGGTCTTTGATTGTCGTTGTCAAAACATCGTCCGGGACAATCTGTCCAGCCAAATCATATCCGGTCTCTTCCAAAACCTAAGTCCCGCAACAATCAGCCGGAACTTACTCATCCTTTCCCAAAAGACGTACCTCTCGAACGGCACAAACATGGGGTGGTTCTGACTGATTAATCTTTCCCTTGGGAAATCCCCAACCAGACGATGCTTTCCAGCCCTTCACGAGCACACACTAGACCCAGCAAGTCAATCAGCGTACTCGCACATGATCACAAGACGACGAACCTTATCCAGGGAATCGTTCAACATGATAGCCCCGCAAACCGGTACACGGGTCTTGTATTGCATGAATTGGGTGAAAGCCTCTTCATGATCATCACGCCAGCGATGTAGAAGCGGGCACTCGCGAAACAGCATGGCCGAGAACTTCTTCAACGGCAGTGAAGGCAGCTTGGGATTTTCCTCGCGCATGAAGTCTTCATAAAACCAGTGACTAGGGGGGCATTCAGCGTCGTTACGGTCAATCCAGATAAGCGGGAAACATACGCCTGCTCCACTTGAAAACATATCCGCTCTAGGGAAGCAAGCTCTTCCTCGGGAAGATTGACAATAAAGCGGCTACAAGGCGAGTGAGTTCAAACCGCATAAGCTGTAAATCGGTTGATAAACCCACCTAGTAAGTTCTTCAAGGACTTCGTCGTGGGTTGCGTGCTTGTATGAGAACTTTTCGTGCTGTGGGTCTGTACTTGTTGAAGGCAGGATTTCGGGCGATGAGGAGGATGAGGAAGTCATAAGTTCAAGAGAAGGAATTTGGTGCGTCTGCCAGGATGGTGGTGGTTGAAAGCGTCAAGGAAATATAGAACAAGAATTGAGGATGTTGGAGGTTACGGAGAAGGATCTTACCAAACAAAGCCAACGCCACCCAACAAGGCCAGCAGCAACTCTGGGCGCCTCTCGATTTTACCAGAACAGGCAAGTCACGCGCTGCAAGTGGCTTGAACTTTACACCAAATGTTACACCGCTGGAGCTGAAGATAATTACAAGATAGCGTACGTTGCAGATATATAAATACGAGCCAGTGAATTGTGTCGCCACTCATCTATATCCCATCCTTCTTGCATAGTCACGCTCTTCTTCAATCGTCAGACGATCCGTACCCGTCCAATTAGCAGAGCTAGTTCTTGCTCTAAATCGGCTCGTCCTCGATCTGAAAATCTCTTCCATCCGCAAAGGCCGGATGGCGCCAAATATATCGTCGGGATTTATTGATCCCTGGTGCAGCAATGCCTGCCTCAACTCGGGGGATTGAGCCCAACTAGGCGGGTTGAACGTCCGCGGTCGATCCTCGTCATCGGAATCGGAGTACTCGCTATTTATGTCAGGTAGATCAATGGCCTCGCTTGGTATAGCAGGCTCTTGAGCCCGAGCCGCGTCTAACTGAGCCTTAGCCCGAGCCGCCATCTGGCTTTGGAGCAACTGCGCAGGTTGTGTACCATCATCCTCGACAATCTGATTTACTGCTTTCCCTTTCGCTGAAGCAAGCGCTGTCTTCGACGCTTTGGATTCAGGCAGCTTCGAACTAGATGCAGTGGGCGGCTGAGAAGTCGTGTTATATGCAGCGGAGGAGGCAAGTGCCGGGGTTTGCTTGACGATCGGCTTCATTAGTGGCTTCGTCGAAGGACTGGGCTTGGTCGACTTCGTGGGCTTTTTTATCTCCGGTTTCTTGTCCATCTCTACGGTAATCTTGCGCTTTTTATTTGTATCTTCCTCCTGCACCCAAGACAGACTTAGTCGGGCGTCTACCAATGAAAGATGCGACTAACCTTCTTCGTAAAGGTACTACCCTTCAGCGGTCGTTTCTCGGTGTGCTCCTCACGTTCTCTTTTCCTGCGATCTGCGTCTTCTTTCATCTTGCGCTCTTGTTCAGCGGCCTTTGCTTTTTCTTCTTCAGCCTTCCGTTGCAAAGCAAGTTGACGGCGGTGGTCCATTTCTTTCAGGCGCGCCGCTTTCTTCTCGGACTCTTCTTGTTGCTGTAATGCACAAGGTCGGTATACAGAGAAAAGGCAGAATAATGCAATCAACCTTCTTGGCAGCAGCAGCAGCGAGTTGCAAACTCTTGACTTCTGTCTTGCCCTTCTTGCTTGTTCCCAAGACACTACTGACCAACTTTGTGGCTTGATTGAAGAATCCGCCTTGCGATTGGGAAGATGATGAAGATGTGATGGACAGCTGGCTCTGACTGCGAGGAGCGTTATTCTAGGAATAAAATCAGCAAATAGATCGATCGAGCGAGAGGAAACTATTTCGGTTACATGTTCGGATGGCTCTTCGATATCAGTCTGTATGTCGTTTCCTTCGCTCTCTGCAACATCTAGATCGCCGTCTACGCCCCCCTGCTCGAAATCCATATCAAATGAACCTGGAATGGCGTGGGACGGGCTCCTCTCGACGTCCTGTATTTCGTGCGTGCCAGTTAACAAGGGGCCAGTATCGCCTCTCTGACTCTGAGTGGGCAAACTGCTCCATGTCATGCTGTCATCTTTGCTCGAAACAACGTTGAACGGCCATTGAACCGCACCAGCGACCTGATCCTGCACCGGCCAACTGTCGTCGTCTTCATCCAATTGCTTCAACCTGTCCAGTCGTCCCGACTGCGACATCTGCGAGCTGTCTAGATACTCGGTATCCTGGGTGGAAGGCATCCACGCCGGTTCGTCTTGCGAACTGAAGACGCGGTCCGAAACCAAGCTTTCCAACGTCGACTTAGCTGAAAGGGGGTTGTGATGAGTGTTACTCGGAGGGGGGCGGAAAGATCCAAGGCCAAGGGACATTGGCACAGGTAGCGAGAATGTGGGTTGGGTTACCTTCGAGGGCAGTCCACTTGCGGCCTTCGCTTGAGGAATAGGATCATGTGGAGCGGGCGGCACAAATACAGGAACAGGCTTGTTGAAAACGGGACCAGCAGCAACAGCAACAGGAGGAGGGAAGTCAGATGTGCTTGCTGGGGGAGAATGAGGTGGTGTCGTGGACACACTACCTAGGGACGAGGTTACCGGGTTGCTCGACTCGCCACGATGGAAGACCTTCGCATTGAATACTGCATCTTTACTCCATTCTGTATTCTTATCGACGACCAACTCGGAGACACTAAGGCGTCCTTCCCTGCTGCGTCGTTCCGATTCGTGGGACTTAGCGACGGCATTCCCAGCCAATTGCTCTATACTCATCGGAGTAGTCTTGTCCTCGACATCGTTGTAAATCGCGGGGTTCGTTTGCTTCTCGCGTTCCGCGATCTTGGCCTCGGCGGCTGCTCTGGCCTCGGCGAGAGCAAGAGAAGCGCCTGCAAGAGACTTGCCATTCCTACCTATCTGGGCTCCAAGACCTTGCATCGTCTTCTTGAACGTATTGAAGATTCCAACTTCATCTCGCTCGGACGTCTTCTCAACGTCAGTCGAGGGCGCATAATGACCAGCGTCGTGTGTTGGCGCTTCTTCTGCAGATTGAACGGCTTCGGGGACCGAGAGGTTGAAGTCACCTAATGTAGATTTGGAGGCCTTGGGTTTGCGCGACTCGGGATCTCTGTCTGCAGTCCCGCCAATTCCCTCCTCTTCGCTTTTGCGCTTGAGCCCTTGTAGGACTGGTTGGGACTGCTGAGGGTAAATTGACGCAAGGGCCGAGCCAGTCGGAGTACTGAATTTCTTACTGGTCTCTTCCATCGCTTTAACCTCTCTAGCCTTTTTCAGCCACGAAGTCCGTTTACCACCAGGGAGTCCTGGTGTAGCCACTCCCAGCGTCGCTTGGGGTCCCATTAGTGGTTCTGTGGCCTTGCGCATAGACTTGCGAAGAGGAGCAGGCTCCGGCAGTATAGGAAAGGCGGACACGCTGGCCTTACGAGTTATGGTAGGGGGATTCTCCTCTCGAAGGGGTATCTCGATGTCGTTCTCTTGCGTCTGTTGTTCTGTGTTCAGCGGTGCGCTACGCAGTACGTCCTTAAGGTGGGGTTCGGGCTCTAGTATCGGCTTAGGTGCAGAATCGGGTGTCGAGAGATTGGCGCTGAGTTGTTGGAAACCGGATTGTTCCTCGTTGGGGATTTGTGGCGAGTCGAGAGTAATGGAGTGGAATGTTGCCACCGATGACGACGTCGTCATATCTGGTTGCAGAGATGCTGAAGGTGAGATGCCACCTTCACGCTTGCTATCCAACGCAACAGATTCGAGTGAGACACCGTGAGACGAGACATCAGGTCTTGCAGGCGTCGCCACGGCGAAACTACGGTCAGCTGGTTCGTCACCCTCCACAATTACTGACAATTCGTTTTGCTCGGGCAACACCACATTGAGGGTTTGAAGCTCATGAACAGAGTTAGAAGTGGCAATGGGGACATGCTTGTTCTGCTCAATTGCTGATGAAGAAGGCGGAGACGTCGCATTGGTTGGAGGAACTTGATCTTCGCATGTCGTAACTTCTTCCGCAACATGAAGTGCTTTCTCGAAGGAGGGTACTGCTAGATGTTTGAAGGGATCGCCATCAGCATGTTCCGATGTTATACCGGAGGGTAGAACAGTCTCAGTATCGAGTGGTGCCTGTACTTTGATGAGATACGAAGTCAGTGCTGTCTGATGGTCACACTTACATCGAGCGAGGATAAAACCATGCTGTTCAACTTCGATGGTACAAGCTTCACTTTCTTGGCCATCTTCTTACGCCCCGGAGTCTTGACAAGATCAATTAGAGGACTGCAAAGTAGTGAGTTCAAAGAGTTCTTCGTGAATGATGCCATGAACGTACTCCTCCTTCGCGCTTGCAGCCAGGATGTTGTCAAGATAGTCCTCCAGAAAAAGGAAGCCTTGCTGCTGGATTTGATCCTTGAAGAATTGGCGGCCGTAGTCCTCGACCATCGTCAGTCGTACGGTGTTCGTCCATTGTAGTAGGCCAGGTTGTGCCATGGCGGTTGCGACTGAGGAACAACCTGAGGAATGTAGAACAGGAGAGTGGAGGTTTGTTTGTCCCAGTATTTGGTAAGTGAACCGCGTTGCATCACGTGGACGCGTCCCATTCCCAGCGATTTCCCACGAACCAGAATCGATCATGACGGTCTCGTCTCCCATTGCGGCAAGGGGAGCAATGTACTCTCCAATGCCGCAAGGCCATTTGGGACCTGCTCATTGCCTCATATTCTCATCCTCGAATGCCTGATACAAATATCAATTGGCAAGGTTCAGCTGTGGAGGAAACCATAACTCCTCTGCCAGTGTACGAAGATCTCAACGAACAACAACTCAGAGAAATATATGACAACGATGAAATAAACCGATTTCTTCATATATTCTCCACGGTAATGTAGTCCACTTATACTGCCAAGCTCTGCTCATAATGAAATAGTCAGTCACGGAAGTTCACCGTCTTCCTTCAGAGCAAAGTAGTGCCAAGAGCGCAGATCATTTTGACGACTCAAGCCTACCCGAGCAAAGTGACATCGAGGATCATGGGTATTCACAAGCAGAAAATATGATTCCTACGCTTCCAAGCTCCGTATGTTCCCATATCTATCAGCTAACCGCTGCAATGAAATATCTAAGAAATTGGTTAGTGGGTCGAATCGCTTCTACTCCCGACGGCCCCTCCTAGGCCTGCTTTCACCCTTGGAAGATTGAAGGTTGCCATACAGAGGCTCTATCTGGCTACTGTGCCGGTTTACGGGCCTTTCTTCTCTAGCTTGATAGAGCTGGCCACTTGGCAAAATCGTAAGAGAAGCCTGTTCTACTGTAGTGTGAGGCCATCATTCATCAGACCTTTACGAATCCATAACTCACCAAGGTATCATCAACTAGGTATATTGGATCCTCTGGTACCACAACATCCTCCTGCCTATCTTGTTCCTTCGCATTCTCTTCTCGCTTCTTCGTCGAAGGGTATTGCCTTACCCCACTGTCAAAGAATTGCGCGACCACCAGGCTCAAGTACGCCGTTCGTACGAACTTGGAGAGGAAGTCCACACCCGGTTCTCCGCATCGTCCACAATTGGCCTCAACGAGATCGGGCGAATAGTCAAGTTAATAAACTCTGCCCGAAAAGCAAAGTCCAAAGTTCCTGGGAAGGACAATCTACCGTCAAAGCAAGACGAAGCATTTGCTGAGGAAGAGCCAGCTGATACCGATGAAGCGAAAGTCCCAGATTCCACAACAGCACTTGACGCGTCACCAGTGGCAGAAGATGAGACGGAGGCAAATGCAAAGCGCGACATTCTTTACGCGCTTGACACGATTGCCGATCTCCACGAGAGGATTAGAAAGTGCGTTAATAAAGGCCTTTTCTCTCCACGCGTAACTCACTTCGGCAAAGCATCTTCATATGGAGAGATCCTCCCTCATCCCGTTTGTACGCTATTGTAAGTCTGCGTGCTTTCCGTTGAGATAGCGACTTACCAATGTCGTAGGTCATCTTTTGCGTATTCTTCGTCACCCTAGTTCTCCCTGCAAAATACCTTGCGAAACTCGTCTACTTCATCCTGGGAGTCTGCTTCTGGCATGTCATGCCACTAGCAGCATCTTTACCCCCAGATGCCCTTGCTCGGTACGTTGCTTTAACTTCGATGCTCTGACATACTAACCTTTCTTTAAGAATCCCTCCCCCATTGTCGGATGTCCCCACCGATGCCGACTACGCAATGAAGCTCATTTCACAGCAGGCGCTTGCGGGATTACGAGTCACTCCGACAAGGCCAAAGAACGCAACGATTAGCCTGAATGCCTCTGACTCACCCGCCATCGGGAATGATCTCAAAGTGAGAAGTGTTCCGGACAGCGCAGATGGCGTTAATTGGAAGAAATGGGGAGAGAAGCTTGCTTCGAGTAAAGCGATGGTCACAAATGGGAGACAGATATTGGTTGAACAACACGTACGTCCTCTCCAAGTGGTATTGATAGCCTTGACCAACACCCAGGTCTAGCCATCGTTGGTTTCTCGAGTATCAAAACTCTCCACGATATTAACGCCTGGACAAGCCTCGTCAGAGCAAATAACGCAATGTGAGATTCGCATTTCATCGTTGATTCTTCATAAAATGACGACCTTAAGCATTCCCTGCGTACAATATCTCGACACCGGGGCTGATTACATTAACACTCTCCAACGTCTGCTTTACACCGCTCCTCTCGGCATATCCGACGAAGACCATCCCGATCGACAACATTCGCAGTGTTAAGAAGTCCGGTATGTTGAAAGGACTGGCTGTGTCGTGGATAGACACCCAGCAGGACGACACACCCCAAGAAGAGAAGTTTCGATGGGTAGGCGGCAGAGACGAGTTGTTTGCTAGATTGCTTGGACTTGCCTCCAAGGAGCAGAAGTGGAGGAGGGCGTGACAGGGCTTTCCAGTGGCAGGTAAGGATCCTTTTTAGTAGTATATGCGATCTGCGGTGGTCATTCGAACTCCGCGACAGCTACATAAATTAGGGAGACATCGTCGACATTCCCCTCCCCTTCGCCTTCCTGTCCTTTGCTTTGCTGTATCTTTTCTCTGTTGTATTTCATTCGCTTCCCCGAGCATTGCCTCGTATTCAAAAATTTAGCTTGGTCGGTGGGCTTCAGTGCTTCAAGTTGATGAGAGCAAGTCTTACTGATAATATTCAGCTTTGACACCGTCATGTTCTTCACTACGGAGCTCTTGGAGAAACGAGATGGGGGATTTGGTCTTCTGTGGTAAGCAGGTCTGCTCTCACGGTGCGGGGGTATTGTCTGACGACCTCTTAGGCTTGCAGCGACGTTGGGATCTAAGTCTACTCTGAAGAAGCTCCCCCGACGCGATGTATTGACTGCGGACATCAGCCAACTGTGCGATCTAATCATGCAACCAGCGGAGCCACTAGCTCTCAGATTGACGAGTAATTTGATGGTGGGCGTTGCTCGGTGAGTTCGATCCCCAATAATATTACTGAACGACTAACCTTCATTTATCTCGACAGAGTATATAAAGGTCAGACTCAGATCATTATCCACCTTCCATTTCCCATGACAAACCCTGTTCAGTCAAACAAGATATGTTCATGACCGATGTGACCACTTGCTTCAACTCGCTCAAGAAGATCGTTCACGAATTACATACTGCAACTGACATGCAGCTTCAGATGGCGCAACCGACGCTCAAGTGTGTATATACGTCGCCTTGATGACAGTGCTCACCAAAGTTTCATCTAGATCATCGCTACTAACCCTAGACGCAGTCAAAGAGCTGGCCGGATTCGACTTTTTTGTCGCGGTGAGAAATTAGGTTAAAATACAAGCGTATATGTTAATCGGTCCATTCACCAGGATTGGGATGACTACCTCAATCTCCGTAAGTCTATTTAGTCCATTTGCACAGTAACTTCGACATATGAAACATATAAACTGCATAGGTAATGAAGACGACGCGCCCGAAGAAGACGAAGATTTCAACCCCAGCGGGAAGAAACTGAAACTAAAGAGCAAGCCCCCTGCCTCAACCGAGTATCCTCGAACGGACAAGCACACGTTACAAGAGCACCATGAAGACTTCCTCTCGAAGTCGCTGGACCTTTCCTTTAACGGAAGTTTTGTTGGTGGTCACATCCCCTCGTCTTCACAGATTGGTGGTCCCTTCAATATCCCCACTGACGACTTTTTCCAATCTGATGGCCTCGACATCGGTGCTGTGGGTGACGAGTTGGCTAGAGAGTTGGGGGAAGGCTGGGGGGCATCGCCTGCGAAGGATGGCTTGTAAGTGTCCTTGTATGCTATGCAAGTATCATCTGAATCTGACACTCTTCAGTGGTATGCGTCTTGACCTCCAAAATGACATCCCCTTCTTTGAGACTGGCGGTGACTTTGACTTGGGCTTCGGTGACGACCCCTTTCTCGACGGCACGGCAGCACTACAACCACTCGAGCAAGGCCAAGCGGCATCGAAGAAGCGAAAGGTAACGTAGTTAACTCAGTTTACTGTGGGGTCGAAATCTGACCGAGATCAGGCGCTCCCAGGCTGTCAAGGTTAGGATATTGTTGCCCTCAGCAGCGTAACCTCTGATACAATATCTGATTTCAGATGATATGCCTCCTCCACCGACGCCTGGTCGCGAACCAAGCCCTTCTACTTCATTTTCTCGCATGTTGCTTTCGCAAGACGAACAGCAGCCTGGACCACTCTCGGATATCACTGCATTGAATCGCAATCAAGAAAATATACCCAATAAAATGAAGAAACCTAAGAAGACTCGCCTCTTGCTTGATGCGAGAACGGAGCTAACTGATGAAGAGCTCAAGGTAAGCCCTATGATGACACAAGCTTTCGCAATGCGACAATAGCTATTCTCGATAGACTGCGCGTGCCGAATATTTGAGAGGCCAGTATGCATTGAAACAAGAACTTGAACTAAAGAAAGCCGAAAAGGATGGCATGAAGTTGGTTGAAGACACCCTGTGGGGAGCGCCCCATGGAAGTACGTACATTGGATGGTGGAGACTGGAAACTCCGAAACTGATACTCCGAAGTCCAAGCTCCTTCCTTGATAGATTTCTGGCAGGAGAATTTCAAGGTTCAGGTGGAGGCAAGAACTGGAGCGCTCCACATTCACCCTCCAGGTATTTCGTTCTTCATCTACTTCAGGCTTCCATGTGAAGCCTGCGATATAGACGTACAATCCCCCAAACGACGCAAGATTCGACATGCTCCCAAGGAACCCCACCACTTTGACGTGGGTATGCCCGATTTCCATCAAGATTTGGATGCGATGCAATTCGACTTCGAAGGTATCCTGTCCCGTCATAGCTCCCGGCTAATATTAACTAACTTCATGTAGCTCCTATGGAGCCCCTGGACGCTGGTCGCCTTAGGTCTTCTGAGGTGTGCGAAGCCCTGGGGCATGGTGTTCCGAACCAACACTTATCCATTCATAGGAACCTGGTCAAGGCCGTAACGCATCGCGTGCTCCTTCTGTGTTGGGAGATAACTTTGGATTCGATTTCGGTGTTGGACTTGACGGGCAACGAGGGAACTCGCAGAGAAGTTCGCTATTTCCTTGGGATAATGCTGGTGCTAGTTCTTCGGTCGCCGGATTTGCGCCTTTCAACGGCTCCGACAGAGTTGCTGTAGACCACGCCGAGATGAGGCTAAGGGGGAGCTCCCTGAGTCGAAGGGAAGATTCGCTGATCCCTAGTCAAGTTGGCACCTTCTCTCCAGCTATCTTCGGAAAGAATTCCCAGTTGATTGGCGAAGATTATGCCTTTGATGGTGAGCCGGCTGTGATCAATATGTCGTACACACACTGATGATTATCTTTTTGCCCCCCTGCCAGTGCCAATGGATGTAGACGCTGTTAACCAATCAGGAGTGGACGAAAGCCAGATGTCTGACATGAATTTAATAAGCCTCGAGAAGAATTCTTTCAACTTCCTTGAGTGCGTCGTCCACTTTCTCATGGATGCTTCATTCATCCTTGGGTCTAGGTACACTCGCATGCAATATCAGACCCTCCCTGCTACGACCAGGGAATTGACCTTTGATAGAATCGTTCCCACCACCTCAAGCACCAGACATGTTGCCGCGACTGCCTTTTATCATTGTCTTGGTACGTCTTCTCTATGTCTCACCACCCGGCGCTGACAGAACCATTGCACTAGTTCTCTCCACAAAAAAATTGCTTCGGGTCAAACAGAATGACCCATACGGTACGATCACCATTGCCATTGCATGAACTCACGTAGTGTACCCCCTTGCTCAATCGCCGCCGTTTAATTCTCTCCTCTGCTCAGCTGTATTGATCGAACCCTGTACTTGTGTGCTGTACTTATCAAACCTTGTCATTTGTACCGAACGTCTCGGATATCCCCTGATTGAGATCTATAGTCCCCACGTGTGATGTGATCTCTAGCAGTCTCCGAATGGCACGATCCAAGGAATACAAAACATCCAATCCTTCCCCCTCCCATCGGCTTTTTCGTTTCCATCTCCAAACTGAACCGCCTGCTCTTCCGTGCTACAGGAAGGCTCAGCCGCCCTCTGTTGTCGCCCCAGTCGATTTACACCGCACAACGGACCATGTCTGAATCTCGTGCAGTCATTGCTGCCCGCGCCGCGTTGGCCAGCGTCGACCTCTCAACTTATGACCCCGAGCAGTCAAGGCTGATGGACGAGCGCTGTATCCTCGTCGATGAACAAGACAATGCAATTGGTGCGATGGACAAGAAAACATGTAAGCCGATGTTTGACATTACGCCTCCCTTAATTGGCTTACGGAGGGCGGGTCAGGCCATCTGATGGAGAACATCAACAAGGGACTGCTGCACAGAGCATTCTCTGCTTTTGTCTTCCGGCCGTCGGACGGGAAGTTGCTATTGCAGCAGCGCGCCACCGAGAAGATCACATTTCCTGATATGTGGACGAACACATGTTGCTCTCATCCCCTGGACGATTTCGAAGCGGAGAAGGTAGAGAAGGATCAGCTCGGTGTCAGAGTAGCTGCTTCACGGAAATTGGAACACGAGCTGGGCATTCCACCGTCGCAAACCCCGATTGATATGTTCCAATATTTGACCCGAATCCACTACCTCGCTCCTTCGAATGGCCTTTGGGGAGAACATGAAGGTATGTCAATCTCATTGTCACTGGCTCGAATCTCATATGGCTCATTCATGTCCTCACAGTTGATTATATCCTGTTCATAACTGCCGATGTTACTGTCACCCCGAACCTAAATGAAATCCGGGATCACAAATACGTCGACAAGGCGGAACTGCAAGCAATGTTTGAAGACCCCGCAAACTCGTTTACTCCTTGGTTCAAGCTCATCGCGCGAGACTTCTTGTTCGGATGGTGGGATGAGCTGATGAAACGCAAACAGGATGGCAAGGTAAACGCTAAAAGCCTTAGTGGCCTCGTTGATGGTAGCAAGGTCGTTGCGATGGTGTAGACTTGTCATAGGTGCGATAGTACCCTAGATAGTAGTTATCTCATATACAAACGAATCAATGCATATGGTACGCGACGAGCGACTGTGTGAAGCGCCGTGAAAGTGGTATACATGCGGAATCATCTACTAAAGCCCTTGAATACGAATATCTCTCGCTTTGGTCCTAATCCAAGACCAAGACCAAATGAGACGCGTCTGCCCAAGGGAATCGTGGCTTCGAGTAAGAAATTAAGCTCTTCCATGATCTTGAGGATGTATGCAATGAACAAATGTTTGCCAAACAGGGGTCCTAGTAAGGGTGTGAGGGTGTAGCCCATTTGCTCAGGCTTCGACTTACCGCCGTAAGCGTCCCGCAGTCTAATAACGCGAAAGCCTCCTTCAACCTCTTGATCAGACTCTATCGCCCCAGGCAAAGCAACTTCGAGGCGGTGGCCTATTTCCGCGTTGACCACAGCCGGAGGCGAGACGAGTGTAATGCACCGACCAGTCCGAGAGAAGTAGGCCACAAAAAACCGCGAGTCTTTGTCAGGATTTGTGCATTCAAAGATAAGACGTGGTGACTAGGATGTTTATTAGCTCCTTCCATATCTCGATATTGTAAGATACTCACTGGTGAACCTGTCTTCATGAAAGTTCGGAAAGTGTAGCCCTAAGAATGGAGACATTCAGAATACGGGAGGAACCAGTGAGATATACACTCACTCTTCTTGCAAACAAGGTAAAGATTTGCACAATGATATCATACGCACTATGCAGAAGGTGATTCATAGCTTGATGAAATGGTTATCCGGTCAAGCTTGCCTCAACGAGTCGGGACCACTTAGGTTCCACGGTGAACCTGCGAAGCGTACACGCCAGATGTATCCCTCGATATCATCAAGTTCTATGCCTGGCGGCCACAGCGTATTCATCAATCGTCTTAACTCTGTGACCGCCGGCTGACCACCGTTCTCGACGCGAAGTTCGTTGCTGCCGTGAAAAGACAAATAAAGGTGTACTGTTGGCAAGTCCGTGAGCGATCGTAGTGGCACAGAGATCAGATTTCACTAACTGGGGATAAACTCAGGTCTGGCTTCTTCCACAGGCGTAGGATTCGAACGCGTGCGGTGTCGGGCAAGACCATCTGGTCCCTTACCCGATATTGTTCGCTGCCGCCTGAGAGGTGTCGCATCAGGGCGCGCAGGCTGCTTCATTGCAGACCTCAGAGGAGGAAACCCATTCCTGTTATGTTTTGGCTCTGGCTGAGTATACTTTCTGGGACGAGCCAAAGGTGCAGGATTCATTTGCGTAGGACCTGACGCAGGTGCAGCAGCAGCTACGTATGGATTTTGCTGCATAGGATAGTAGGGATTCAGTGTGTAGCCATTGGCGGCGCCGTTGTTGGCGCCGAGGTGGGGAGTTTGGGGAGGATACAGAGCTTGGTGGTAATAAGGAAAGGGTTGATATCCTTGCTGCTGCATGCTGACGATCCCGACGCCGCCCGCCAAGTTCAGGTCGTCTGGCCGCCGGAAGGGCGGGGGGCTGATGCTGAACGATGGACGAGAAGAGCATGTCCATGAGGCACTGAGGTGAGGCGAGTCTCAGCGTCTAAATGTGGCGTCTACCTTTGGTCTACCTCCAACCACTGGCATCAGAAATGAAACAAATCTCCCTGGAAGACTTGCAGACGTTTGAATTCCAGAGTATCCTGAATGAAGGCAAGACTGACTCTGACCCCTTTTGTCTCCCACTGAGGACATAAATTAGATCCTGTGGGGAAGAGCATCACCCTGCTTGGCAGCTTCGCGAGAGGATCTGTTGGTCCACCGCAGCCGACCCAGGACGGAGAGCGCGACAGAGCCATCGTGCGCATAGGAAAGACTGCATTCGACCTTGAAAGCGCCAAAAAGCCCTTCGTTGGTCTCATCGAGCGCATCGAAGCAGTAGAATCTACAGACATTGTAAGATCCTTACCTGACATCTACACAACCTTCCATGTGAATGGTATAGTATACCTGGCTCCTAGGATGGTTTGCGACCAATCGGGACCGCGATGTCAAGATAGACCTCATTTGTCCTGCCACGGATGTACATATAAGAAAGGTTAGTTTATAGTGGATCCCAGAATACCAGAGCCTGATGCCCTATTCAGTACACAGAACAACAGATAATTATGGTTCACGAAACCCCAGAGATTTACGAAGCAGTAGTAAAGCCATACATCGCTGCCTTCCCGGCGGCGAGGACAAAATGGTAGCACCGTATTTATGCCACCGAACACCTATGATTCTGACCTGTCAATAGGGTGGACGACATCCTCTCCGGTCTGTCGGAAGCCGACAAAGTTTTATATGATTGTCCAGACTTCACCATCCTTCCCGACATGAAATGGGATCTCACAACCATGTCGGCTTTCTACATTCTTGCCATTGCGAGGGACGCCTCTATTCGCAGCTTAAGGGATCTCACGAAAAATAAAGGTCATGTTCAGCTACTCAAATCTATCCGTACGGAAGCCGGTAGAGTAGCTCAGGAGAGGTTCGGTCTTCCGAGTGACCGACTACGGATGTTTGTTCACTACCAACCCAGTTATTGTCCGTATCTTTCTCTAGTGACTGTGCCAAAATCCATATCAATGTCAAACAGATCGATTCCACGTCCACATCGTCCATGCCAATCATGTGGGTACGTTGGGCAGTACCGTCGGCCAGGCGCATCTCTTGGATGACATTGTTTCTTTGGTACGCTTCTCCATCCATCTGACCGATATAATAGACAAGCTACTAAACCATGTCACCTAGCTGGAGCTCGAGGTAGACGATCAGCCTGGTATTTTTAAGCGCACAACCTTAACATATGGGCTCGGTGACCAGCATGGCTTGTTGGGACCAATCCAGCAATACGAAAACGGTCATTGATGGTGGTGCATGAGCTGGTAATTGCGCTGCAGGAACTCAACGGTCCTAGTTGGTCCCAGTTCTAAGTGTAATTGTACTTCTTGTAGTATTTATATCTAGTCCTTAAAATTGATGACGGGGCACTTCGCCCACACCTTGATTGTAATCTTTCCGCATAACCGTCTCGTCTTGAGGGTTATGATAAAGAATCAGCATGAATTCGGGTGACACCAATGGGCTTAGATGTATTTCAAGTCGACGGAGGCACGCTGAGTCAGCAGACCTATCCCTATCGGCCGAGTGACTCTTTCATTTCTCCTTCACAGTTCACTCCAACAACCTTGGAACCATGTCCTCGACCTTTTTCACCTGGCTGCGATCTCCTGCTGCTCGGGAGTACTTCTTCAGTAAGTTCACGTTCCGAATCCATGGGTCTGATACTCACCACGCACCATATAGGCACGCACTTCTGGGGTCCAGTGCGTGCATTTCGTGACTTGTGATTCAACGAAATCGTCAACTTACATGGAACGTTAATTAAGGTCGCGAATTGGGGTCTGCCGCTGGCTGCGCTCGCAGACTTGCGAAAAGATGAAGAAGTGATTTCGGGGACTATGACGACTGCCCTGGCATGTTACTCGTGAGCACCAATGTCCTCTCACATATGTCGTTTCTAATGCCAGGGCCGTTATAGGATGGTGTTCATGCGATTTGGCACGTCTTTAACACCATATTAGCTCCCATATACTCATTGTTGCCTTGCAGCCTGGCGTGTACAACCCCGGAACTACCTTCTCTTTGCTTGCCACTTCACCAACGCGACGGCGCAGTCGATACAAGACGCTCGCTTCGTGAACTATTGGTACAATGGTGGTAGAGAGAAAAAGCTGGGACTAGAGGCCCCCACCGAAGCTCCAGCAGGGGGTAAGGTGACAGAGGCCATACTAGAGGCTCAACAAGCCAAAAAGCCATGATTTGGTAGATGCATTCATATATTTTATTTGACCGCATCTTCACTATATACTAGCTAATATAATGGTACCGAGTGTATCCGATGTCACCAGAAGTCGTCGTCGCCATGATTACCCTTTTTCTTGGATTGTGTCTGTGCCAAGGCCTGTCGCTCGTACATTTCCGCAATCTGGGGACGTTGGGTCAAGAAGAGTCACTATGACCGCCATTGGAGCTCACCTGCTCGGAGTTTGTTGCGTCGTCTACGGACTTATCATCTCTTACTCGGATGAACCGCGGGAAACGGAGGGATATACCCCTCTCCTCCACCTGAAAGGCCATGAGCGCCCGCTCATACACGAATCATGTCAGGACGGGTTACTCACCAAACCCTGTGCCGCAGTGTACACTGGGCTCAAGCTCAAGTCGGCTGTAAGGACCTCCCAAACAATTTTGGGTTCGAACCAGATGTCCGGTTTAGCACCGCCGACTTTGATATCTCCCCGAGGTTTGGTTACTTCCAACGGCTTGAGAAGGTCATAATGGGATTGCAGCATCTCGTCACTGAAGCCTGTGCCGATCTTGCATATGGTTTGGTATTCCTCAGAGTCGGCATCGTAACAAGCCAGTAGGAAGGCGCCGTAGACGTTTGTGCGCTTTCCCTTGCCGTAATATCCTCCAACCACGACGAGGTCGAGAGAGTCACCCACACCAGCCAAGTAATCTTTCTTGAGCTAGATATATCATTCGTGTTAGCTAGGTCGAATGAAGGTCGGCGAGTTGATGCTCACCTTCAACCAATTTATACTCCTCCGACTTGGTTCGTAAAAGCTAGCGTCGGTATCCAACATCTTGACCATGAGGCCTTCACATCCATCCTTCACACTGTCCTCAAGGAATGTCTGTATCTCGTCCGTAGTTTCGCCGTCATCTGACTTCGCAAACTCGAACTCCCCAGAAACTGGCTGAAAGTGCTCTCGCAATAATGCTCTCCGCTCGGTGAGGGAATGTTTCAACAATGGCTGTAAACATGGTCAGTGCTCAATATTATGCGAGAGCAATAGTGACACACCTCGCCGTTCAAGTAAAGTAAGTCAAAGGCAAACAAACAAACACGGACTTGGATGTCTTCCACTTTAACATCCTTCCGTTTGCGTCTACTGAGCTCTTGGAATGGCATTAGCTTGAACGTTGCACGATCAATAGCCACAGCTTCTGCATCGAGGACAAAGGACTTCGTTGACTCTTTGATGCACTGTCTAAATGTTATGAGCGTACCATACCAGCGAATGAGCGACCTACCTTCGGTAACTGATCAACGAGGTCAGGATACTTCTTGCTCATATCCTCGGAGTTGCGACTGAAGACAGCAACAGTTCCATCTTCTAGCTTGTGTACCTGAGCTCGTTCGCCGTCATACTTATATTCGCAAGTAAATTTCTTGTTTTCGAAACGGTCAAGAACTTCGCCGATGGCTTTTGTTGGTTTCGCCAACATGGGTTTCAACGGGACGCCTGGCCTCAGCTTGCAGTGCTCACGTAGGCCGTCGATACCACGCTCCAACAATGCTGGAATCACTTCGTCGTATGACGGCAACTCGCTTTATGGGTGTTAGCATTGAACCAGAGTCACAGGGATATATGCGAGTCGTACCTGTAGACTGCTTTGATGATATTTGAGGCTTCTTCCAACCTAGCCTCCAGTTTGTCTTTAGTCAGCCTCTTGGCTCCTTCAATCTACGTCAACTCGCGGCCGATGGATCAAAGTTAGGGACATACGTTTCTCGTTCTCTGCTAATACCGCAGCGTGCGCTATAGCTACCAGGACAGATTTCTCAGCATTGCCAATCCTGAGCTTGCCCTCCAAGCTTCGAACAATATATTTAGCCTCGAAGTCTTGGCATGCAGCGAGCAGCTTCGTGATGACAGACACCTTCTTCGCTTGTGACTGGTGTTTGTGTTTAGAGTCGTTGGTACAACTTAACGGAGAAGAGCACTGACCGAGTGGCCAGATGTGGTTGCTATCTCTTTTAAGTTAGAAAATACGAAAGGGACCGTCAAAGGTTTCGGCTTGAAAAGGGTCTTCTGGCTATTCTTTGAATTCTGCCGTCCGAATTCAGTATATAGACTATTGGCTGGATGTAGGAGCAGACCATCGCTACAAGGCCGAGGTCGCCTTCCTTCTTTAAGTCTGCCTTGACGACCCCCACACTCCTTCCCGTAGACTCCCCAATAGCTTTGATCAAGAGGCTCTCACCAATACCAAGTTCAATCCCAATGTAATCTGGGCTTAACTATGACGGGAATGTAGCACTTGCAAATTTAATGCAATACAGGGGACTGACCCTGTTTATACATAGATAGACTGTCTGCAAGAGGGATTTAGTGTCTTGCGGAGCACTTCGCTGTATGACGAGTAGGAGGAAAGCAGTGAGAATGGAATTCTTTTCCAATCTCTTCGTCGTGGCCTCTATCTGTGAGAATGCCTTTGTTAAGGCTGAATAGGGGACGCTAAATAAACGTATGATGAGGCGAAGTCGAAGCAGCGGAATGGTATACGCACGGGGAGCCAACTTTCCATCCTCCGGGTAGATCGACGTCGTTCTTTCGTGAAAGTGCCGCTTCAGCACTAGGCAGGACCATCAGTAGCCGTGGGCACCAGAGCGTAGTACCACCCACATCTTGGAGGCAACGCCTGAGTCAACATCCATCTCGTCCTCGTCCTCGTCATGATCAATCTCTTCCTCTCCGGCACTTGAGGTGGCGTTAACCTCTTCGTCCTTGATGGTTGGCGTTGTCTTACGCGACTTCCCCGTGGCTAATTTACGTGGCTTCGATACTGGAGACGGAGAACGCGACGATGTACGAGAGGGTCCAGGGGATGACGAAGGGGCAATAGACGATGCTCTCGCTGATGGTACAGCTATTGAAAGTCAGTATTCCAAGTTCGCGACGTTATACAGAGCAACGCACGAGCATCATCTTCATCGTCAGAGTATACTACTCGTCTCTTCTTGGACGTAGACGTTGTTTCGGACGCTGCTTAAGGAACTTATGATAAACGAGGCTAGAGGTGAAGAGGCATGTGCTTCATACCGTTTGTTGATGTCGAGGGTTTCTTGCGCTTCGAGCCTTCAGCTACGGAAGTTCTATGATATTACAGGAACCATGTCTCCAGAGAATCAGACATACACGGCTCCTGCTTGATGGGTTCCGCTAGGGAATGACTCGACATTGGCGCGTTTGGACCGGGCGCAGCCTTTGCTTTCTCTTTCTTCTTGCCCCACATAGAGGCCAGGCTTGCTTGATGAGACATACTCAATTTCTGCGTCTTTGGTGTACGAAGAAACAAATAAAAGCGAGGGGACAAGCTCAAGGTATGGTAGCGGACGACGCGAAGCACAAACATGCGTCAACAACGCGCTCATGGAGCGTTTTCTCAGCCAGACGAGATATTGTGCCACGTGACTAACCCACATTAGATCTCTCATCAGTCGCTTCCGTTGGGCTCACGCCTCAGAAGCCGCTGTTTTGGCCGACGTCCTCGTCGATTAGCTGGGCCATGAAGCTTGTGACCACATTTCACCAATCGTCCTCCATTCTGTGTTCAGTCAAATGTCGGCTTGCGTCGCGGGACCTTGAGCATCTTGTAGTCGGCAAGGCGGACAGGCTCGAGGTGTATTCCATTGGTCCACAGGGGCTGAACCTCGAATGCACGCTCCAAGTATGGGGACGTGTGCTTGCGCTACGAGCCATACCTACACAAGTGCGTCGTCGTCGACTCCTCCGATGAGAACTACTAATAATGATCGCGGAAGTCTACTATCTCGAATCTAGTTCTAATGCTAGACCATCCTGATCCAGAACTTATCTTCTTATCATACACAGAGTCTTCCGCAGGCACAGGTGAACTCTCGGTCAAGAAAACCAAGTCCTTGCGAGAACGTCTCCCCAGACCAGCCGAGTTCTGCAACGACCTCCTCATCGACCCAACCGGAAAGGTCCTACTTGTGTCCTCGTATGTGGGCAGGCTCAAGGTAGTCGTACTGAAGAATGGAATGTATAGCCAGGACTTTGATGTAACGTGTGTAGTTTCATTCACGGCGTTGAGGGCAGGCTGATATACGTCATTTGGCAGACTCCCTGAGCTCAATGTCTTCTCAATCGCGTTTCTGCCTACTGCAAACGAGGATACGTATGCTATCGGTATATTACACATGGATCATCAAGAGCGCCTCATGTTGATAGCCCGCGAACTCAGCATCGACAACTTGGAGTTGGATCCCCAAGCTTCGACCTGGCTCCCACAGACCGTCCTCGTTCAGAGTATATTCCCTACGTGTACCGTTCATATTCCTAAACTCGTCCACGTACCCGCATTCTCTTCGGGAGCGGAAATGACTTTCAGAGGAGGCGTCATGGTTCTAGGCGGGCGTCGGATTCTTCTGTATGAGATGTCCGACCTAGAATGGCAGACCAGAGCCAAGGGAAAGGCGAAACGTATCGCGAACAAGAAAAAGAGTGCAGACGATGCAACGGTCAATGAGGCCAAGGAAAAGGAGAAGGCCAGAGCTGCCAAGAAGCGTAAAGCTAGAGCTGCCATCGACTGGCCATGGTCTGATGTTGTTGCGTACGTACACCTCTCTGGTACAAGTGCGCTACCCCCTCTCAAGGCGTCGTAGATACTGTCAAGTCGATGAGACAACGAAATTTCTTATCGGTGATTCGTATGGACGATTGGCCCTCCTTTCTCTGAACGAACTTCTCAAACATGGTCTCGTTCTATTCCCTATGGGCCAGGTACGGTTTACATCATGGCCCGTAGAATCTATCTTGACGATCTTTGCAGGTATCCTCGCCCACAACCTTGACTTACTTGACCTCCCAAGTCTTCTTTGTTGGCTCTCACCTCAGCGATTCCCAACTTGTCCATATAAATCCAGCACCGATAGTCGAGCGACAGGAATCGGTCTTACCCATCCCTGTAGGCACGACCACATTCCCCGCATCAATCCTAGATGGAACATCACCTAGTTATGTTGGTAAAGGCAAAAAAAGAGCACATGATTCCGAAGCTCCTGGCGGTTCTGCCAACGAGGACATTGATATGGACGATCCAGACAGCGTTGAACAAGCTTACGAAGAGGCGATGAAAGCCAAGAAGCACGCTATTGAGCAGGGGCGCATCATTTCGAATACGAACGAACATCTCCAAGTTGTCGATTCGTGGAAGAATATTGCACCGATTTTAGATGCAGAACTAGTCGATCTCGATGGGAATGGACAGGTATGTGTCACCGCTGGCATTTGTGTTACATCGGTACTCATAAAGGATTAGAAACAAGTAGTCACCTGCTCGGGAGGGAAAGCTACCGGCTCCCTCAACGTAGTTCGCAACGGTGCAGATTTCCGAGAGCTGGCTGCCGTCACTGGCTTAGAATACCTTGTTGGTGTCTGGCCCATCAAGCAGCAGTTCGAAAATAAGTACGCACCAAGAGAATCATTCTACACTCCTAGCTAACGCACTCACTGATCATCCAGTGCGGTTTCACATCTGGTCACATCAACGTCAACGTCGACTTCCCTCTTCGAGTATGTGGATAAGACTTTGAAGTTTGTTCAACAGACCGGCCAGGGACTTGTGACAAACGAACGCACCCTCGCCGTCGCGAACATGGCCGGGAGGCAGCTGAACCAAGTAGGCAACACTTACGGAAATTCACCAATGATCATACAGGTCACAAAGCATGGCGTCCATCTATTGCACTACGTCAGCGCGTTCAACCATTGGGACCTCAAGGACAAGTTCGTTCATATAACATAGCTGTATTCCTGGTTCTAGGCTCACCTACAACCCCCCTCCAGAGCTTCGTTTGGCGCGGAGATTGTGGCAACGGACATCAACCCCAGTCAAGTTATTGTCGCTCTAAAAGGCGGTAATGTCTACACTGTTGTCATCGATGCCACTCAAACAAAGCTTCAGTCACTGTAGGTGTCGCACGTCCCATCTCTAGGCTCTCCTGACACTTACCCTTTCGCAGGCAGCTACAGACTTCCTACATCTCACAGGAAGTGTCAGCTATCTCTTGCGCTCCTATTGGCAACAGCCCCTATTTCACAAGATACATTGCCCTCGCCTATTGGGAGAAAAATGTGGTCGAAATTCTTAGGCTGGGGAAGGGGAATAAACTTGAATCCCTATCCAAAACGCCGTCTTTGCCGGCCGTTGTGCGCTCGTTGGTCCTCCACAACTTCGGCACAGAGTCCTCGGGCAGCAATAGTCGTCCGTATGTACTTGCTGGCCTGGGAGATGGCAGTGTCGCGGTCTTTGCATGGAAGGATAACAAGGAATTGACGGATAAGAAGCTTATATCACTGGGATACGCGCCGGTCAGCTTGTCTTTGTGCGAGGTCGAAGGCAAAACGGCTGTCTTCGCTGCCGGGACACAGGCGACAGTTGTTAGTTGGGATGGTAGACGCTTGAGGGATTCGCCTATCATGTTGAAGGTGAACCTTCATTTCCACCTGGCTGTCTGATCCCGACTGACGGTCCCCTAGAGAGTTGTTGCCGCCGCGCGATTCAATACTCCCGACTACCGGTCCTGTCTGATTCTCGCAAACCCGAGTGGTCTCGTCATTGGCAACGTGAAAGACCTTAACAAACTGCACGTTCGCCCAGTAAGTCGGCGGGGTTACCCTTTGGTATGTACAGTTTAATATTCGCGATAGGTTCCGCTCGGTTTGGACATTCCTCGAAAAGTCGTACATGACGCAACGGCGAAGGCCTTTGGTGTGATATGCTCACGAACACCTCCAGTAAGGATTGGCGAGGCAGAGATGCCCTCTGGTTCATTCAAGCTTTTCGACGAAGTCACATTCGAGAGTACGCAAACAGACATCCCTGCTATCTCCGCCATTTTGACATCACTTCTAGATCTATGCGAGTTCTTCAGCGAGCCACACGAAGAGTTTACAGCAATTGCGAAAATGAATTTTGTCACCGATGTCAAGAACGTGTCTGTTTACTGCGTTGGAAGTCTGCGATACAAACCGCAGGAGATAGAGCCTACTGGAGGGCGACTGTACGCTTTCGCCGCTTCATACCAACAATCGACGATGCAGATATCTGTGCTGGCATCGGAAGAAGTGAACGGGTGTGTCTACGCCGTGACTGTCGTTGGTGATCTTATCGCTGCTGCCGTCAATTCAGCAGTACGTCCCATCGTTGTACATTACGTTGAACTCGTCACGAGAGTCCACCCTAGGTGATGCTCTTCAAACTTGAGGCATCAGACGACAAGGAGGCACCCCGTTACGCCTTCAAGAAGCTAAGCGAATGGAATCACAATTACTTCGTGACAAGTCTAGTTTCGTTCGATAACCAACTGATTCTCGGCGATCATATCAGCTCCATATCACTCGTCCGTGTCGAAGGCGAAAAGCTGATCTCTATGGCGAAGGACTACGCTCCGCTATGGCCCGTGAGTATTGAGGCATCTACGCAAGATACTATCATTGGTTCGAACGTAAGATTATCTACATATCACTTCACTCCCGTTAGCTGATCTAGTCAATGGCAGGATACATTAAACCTTTTCACATTCTCCGTCTGTCGATCACCTCGTAGGACGACCCTCGAACGGGACGGTTTCTTCCACCTGGGTGATCTCGTCACGAAGTTTATACGAGGCAAGCTTTGCCGGAATATCTCCTGTACAATTCACGCTTCTCATACTTTTGTACAGGTTCCCTGATTGCGCCTGATGCATCGAACAATGTCCCGTTAACTCCTGAATATGTTTACGTGACATCATCCGGCCGTATCGGTGTCATTGTCGAGGTCTCGGACATGAACGTGGCAACTGGACTTCATGAACTTCAGCGAAATATGGCCTATATACGAAAAGGCCCTGGAGAATCTACCTTGGCCCAGTACGTTGCATGCACTTCAAGGGCTCTGTTGGAGACACTGATCCCCATGTTGCCACAGATACCGCGCACCGAAGAACAACAGGGGCCGCAGCGACGCCGATCCGTCTAAAGGCTTCCTAGACGGAGATTTTCTGGAATACGTCTTCATACACGCAACATCCCCGGAAGATTTACAGAAGATTGTAGCTGGGCAAAATGCGTCTGAGGGTTTAAGCATACCGATGGATTCCCTTAAGAAAGTATTAGAAGCACTTCAAGCTATGCATTGAGTCAAGACCTACAAACATGTACCCGTAGAAACAATTGTACAGTACACATCACTATGGATGGTTTCCGCGATCTTTCTTTGGAGCATGGCCGGGAGTTGCCGAAGTACTGTACAGTTTCAGTTCATAGTGGTGTTGCCAAATATACGTCAATATCCCACCAAAAGTTTAGACTGGCATCGTCGTACACGACCTCAAGACACCATGGCTGAACAAGTGCGTGTGATGGCATGCTGCTGGTTGGGCCGGTGAACTGATCTGCCCGGCCGTGTAGATCGAGAAGGCCTACCAGAAGCAACACCTCTTCCAGAACGCCAAAATCCGTGGTATGTCCAGTTCCCTTGCCGTGTCGGAGGATCTGGAGTTTTGACGATTGGCGATTGAAATCTGCGGTGGCTCTAAGGCGGCAAGAAAGTTTCGACCAAGGAGAAGAGATGGTACAAGGATGTTGGTCTTGGATTCAAGACGCCCGCCGATGCTATTAACGGCACATACATCGGTGAGTCTGCTGGTGTCTGAGGCGGCGCGCAAAAGCTCAAGGATCTTGGAACAATCGTAAAGACAAGAAGTGCCCTTTCACTGGAGACGTTTCCATCCGTGGCCGTATCCTCACCGGCAAAGTCGTCTCCACGAAGATGACACGCACAATCATTATCCGCAGAGACTACCTCCACTACATCCCAAAATACAGTACGCCGCCGATGCACCAAGGAGGTTCCCCTGCTGACCGGGTAATTTAGACCGTTACGAAAAGAGACATAAGAACTTGGCTGCTCATGTCTCGCCTGCTTTCCGAGTGGATGTCGGAGATGTTGTAACCGTTGGTGAGTGCTACAAACCATCGTGCAGATTTATTGCAGGTGATTGAACGTCGCGACTTGTGCTACAGGTCAATGCCGGCCACTGTCGAAGACTGTTCGATTCAATGTTCTGCGGGTGTCGAAGAGCAAGGCTGCGACCAAATCGTTTTCTAAATTCTAGGGGATATGATTCTGGTACCATAGCCTGATTAGCGAAGTGTATGCCATGCCCCATGCAATACTGCGTATATTATATGACCTCTAGCATGATGTGAAATTGCGACAAACAAGCGACCAAACAAATCCCAGGCTGTTGCCCTGAGTTTCGAGCTTGAACGATTTCAGTTGCCAACTGTCTTGAGTGTGAGAGTTCCTCAATCGCGAACTTGAACTTGGAATTCCTCCTTGAACCTGAACCACTACCATCCTGGCGCCCACCCTCCTCTCCGTCTTCACCTCGAGACTCTCAAGGTCGAGGCCACATTCGCCATCGCCAAATTCGCGGTCGGCTTCCCAGTCTGCCTCCATGGGCCAGCAGCCCTCCTCTACGTCCAAGAAACAAAAGAAGGGCAAAGACAAGGAGAAGGAGAACTCTGCCGAAGCAGCCAGCGCAGATGGTCAGCCCGACGACAACAGCGAGAGTACTCCCCAAGGCAGTCTTTCGCGTGCCACAGGTGTGATAGAAGCTCCTCGTCCAAGCTCCACATTTAACCATAGCGTAACGGCAGGCGCAGGGACCTCAGAGTCAGAAACTGCTGTAGATTCAATATCTACCGGAGGCTCGAAGTTGACTCCACAGTCCGGTTCTCCCACCTCCTCCAACAACGATCATTCCACCCCAACATCAAGTATAGCCCCCGCCGCTTCACCGAAACCGCCCCCGGCACCCCTCGATATCCCCGCTACCCAAACGATAATGACATCTTCGACACCGTTTACCCCGGATTCAGCTAGCAGCATGCCCCAAAGCGAGTCTTTAGGCGCCAAGGACAGGTCAAAGTTCGACGTAGACGACATGATACATCGACTTCTCGAGGTCGGGTACACGGGCAAAGTTAGCAAGTCGTTATGTCTGAAGAATGCCGAGATTACAGCGATATGCCAGGCTGCTCGCGAAGTATTTCTGGCCCAACCGACACTCATAGAGCTTTCGCCGCCTGTCAAGATCGTTGGAGATGTACACGGTCAATATTCTGATCTCATTCGTTTGTTTGAGATGTGTGGATTTCCTCCGGCAGCAAACTACCTCTTCCTTGGTGACTACGTGGACAGGGGCAAGCAAAGCCTGGAGACTATCTTATTACTCTTGTGTTATAAGGTTAAATACCCCGAGAACTTCTTCCTCCTCCGAGGCAACCACGAGTGCGCAAATGTGACGCGAGGTGCGTGTGTTATCTCATGTTTCATTCTTACATGTTTCAAATACAGATGTTCCCAGTGTACGGCTTCTATGATGAATGCAAACGAAGATGCAATATCAAGACATGGAAGACGTTTATCGACGTCTTTAATTGTCTCCCTATCGCTGCTGTTGTCGCCTCAAAGATCTTCTGTGTCCACGGAGGCCTCTCACCATCATTACATTCCATGGAGGACATCAAGCGGATACAGCGCCCAACCGATGTTCCAGACTACGGCCTGCTTAACGATCTTCTATGGTCCGATCCCTCGGATACTGCGATCGACTGGGAAGACAATGAACGCGGTGTCAGCTATTGTTTTGGCAAGGGAATCATAAACGAATTCCTTCAGCGGTATGATATGGACCTAATATGTCGTGCACATATGGTGGTTGAAGATGGTTACGAGTTCTGGAATGATCGAACGCTTGTTACGGTCTTCAGCGCTCCGAACTATTGTGGCGGTGAGTAAAGTAACTAAGCTTTATCCTTTTCCTCACCCTGCATCTAGAATTCGATAATTACGGTGCTTGCATGAGGTATGCGGTTTAATCTGTTGTTATGTACATTTGCTAACCTGTTAACAGTGTCTCCGAAGACCTTCTGTGTGCGTTCGAGTTGTTGAAGCCGTTAGATCCCGCTGCTTTACGGAAAGAAATGACCAAGGCTAAACGAAAGAGGTAATCGCAACTTCGTCTTTGATACCCCTATGAGAAACGTGTTAACCCCCTGCTTAGTTTGATGGCAACGGCGCAGTAGAGAGCGTGTGTATCGTATAAATCGTCGACGATGCAGCTCTATCAGTTGTTTTGCTGTGTTCCGCCGACGTAACGAGTGTTGCCGCAGCCACGATGTGCCTCCGAGGAGATTCCACGGATGGTCATCGTTTTGAGCCATTTGCAAGTCCTGTTGGCTTGCGCCACACAGTAGATTTGCACGTCGCGGCTACTCAGAGCTTTCATATCCTTCACCCCTGCCGCTTTCGACTCCCACTTAGTAACATAAATGACTTTTTGCGAAGTCGCTGGTTTCCTACGTTATCACCATTGTCAATCATTGCCATCTTTGGTTTCCCCTCGGGTTTTCTCCATTCACACTCCGCCGCTTTAATGCTAGGAATTGATATACGAAATCATAATGCATTCACAGTACTTATATCAACATTGAACACGAAATTGCCAACGATATATCAACATTTAACCTGCTATCTAGGCGATGCCGAAGGAGGTTGTTTAAGCGTGGTGAGCCAAGTCGTTGAGAGTGCCCGAAGCTATAGAGAATGATTAGAACGGTGACTGGCATCTGACAACTCGTACTCACGAATACCGCTCAGGACACCCTTCAAGGACAAACTCTTGATGGTAGTCGATAGGGCGGCAGGGGATGAGTTACCGTTGAGGCCGATGAGGTAGGCGGCCAAGCCAGCAACATGGGGGGTAGCCTAAAAGTGATCAGAATGACGAGGCTTAGAAGAACACATTACAATTGGTTTACCATGGAAGTTCCAGAGATTCTGTTGGTTGCGGTGGTGCTGCCGATCCAGGAGCTAATGACATCTTGACCAGGAGCGAAGACATCAACGACGGAGCCGAAGTTAGAGAAAGAGGCTCGAGCGTCAGTGATGGTAGATGCTCCGACAGTGATGGCAGAGGGGGCACGAGCAGGGGAGGTGGTGCCAGCATCAACGTTAGAGTTACCCGCGGCAACCTACAAGTTCTTGTCAGAGTTGTATTGACTGAAGTTGAGGACAGGAAACATACTACGACATGGACTCCACCCGCCGTGAGCTATGACATTGAGTGTTAACTCCAGAAGTGTGGGTGAGGGATTCGTGCGTACAGAAGCAACGGCGTTGTCCAAGGCAGTGGAAGCACCACCACCGAGACTCATCGAGACGATGGAAGGGCGGCCAGAAGAGCGAGCAGAGGACAGGACGAAGTTAAGGCCAGAGACGCTGGATGGAGATGAGGTAAGACCGGGTAGGATATGTTGTACACATACATATCAGCAACCGAGCCAGATCCACCGTCGCTGAGAACTTTCACGGCGATGAGGTTGACGCTCTATTGTGCGATGAGAAACTGCAGAAGGCTTGGGGCGAAATGGGAGTTACCTTGGCGACACCAAATTGGCTACCACCGATGGTACCACTGTAGATAGATGGTTCAGCCGAGGTTCTTCGATACCCGCTTTTGAACTTACGCGCAATGAGTACCGTGACCATTGCCGTCAGCATCGCTGCGGTGATATCGATGAGTACATAGAACCAAGCAGTCGAGGTCGAATAGGACTTACGCGTAAGGTCCAAATGTAGCACCCCAGCGGGCACGGCCACCGAACTGAGACTAGAATTACGATGAGCAATGGCAAAGGCAGCTTTCGAAGCATATGGACTTACGTGGCTGGTGAAGATACCTTTGTTGAGGCATAGTCAGTTTCAAATTGCATGAAATGGAGTTAACGTGTATCTCACCGGTGTCTACGAATTTGAATTAGCCGTTGTTAAGCGTATGAAATAGTGGAAAGTGCTTACCGACGACGAAGACATCAACACCACTGCCAGCGGAGGCGTCGTAGGTGTATGTGAAAGTCAATGCGGCAACGTTCGTGTTGGTGAGGCGGGTCGCGGAAGTCAACCGAGACAGTCCCCAAGGAGCGTTGGTCCTGCGCCCAGGTCAGTGTGCGTCCGGGTGGATGGACGCTAGTCGTCACTCA
The DNA here is from genome assembly GCF_014466165.1 of Pleurotus ostreatus. Taxonomy (NCBI): domain Eukaryota; kingdom Fungi; phylum Basidiomycota; class Agaricomycetes; order Agaricales; family Pleurotaceae; genus Pleurotus; species Pleurotus ostreatus. The sequence goes on along the minus strand of NW_023503157.1, from coordinate 2,251,849 downwards.
CTGGGTGACGAATGTGTGCATGATACCATCCTCTGAGATGGACTCGACATCAGGGGAGGCGCGCAGAGCATTCAACGCCTTCTCCGAGAATTTACCTAAACTTGGCGTCAGCGTTTGTCTCTCGGTAGCGCATTTGTATGCATGCACTAACCAGCAAAGCCGTTGAGGGCTGCGTCCCACTCGTGGGTTGCGTTGACGCCCAGGGTCTTGAGGAGCCCACTTCGGGATGCGCCAGACTTGAGCTTGACGATGAAACTACCATCGTTGCGCTGTCCGGCGAAGCTCTCGACCGTCTTCAAAGCAGGAGCGGCAAAGGCAGGAGCCAAGATGGCGAGGGATGCAAGAACAGCAGAGAAGAGACGCATCTTGAAAGAAGTGGGCTGGTTAGAGGCTTCTGGTTAACACTGGAGAAGTGTAAGGACTAGGTGAAGAACTCTGAAGCTATTTTATACTCTATCGTTGAGAGTATACGGACGTGTGCCAAGGCATGAGGCATATGGACTGAGGAGGAATTGCGAATATCGTCTGTTGCAGGCGTGCTTCCGAAGATGGCTGTTCGCCGTTATGATAGCAATGTGCACCGGGAAACTTCACCGCAAGCACACTTCATCCCGCGAAAGAGTCATCGCACATGACAACAACCCTCCCAGTCCGACTTCTGTCACAAAACGGACACCACGAATTGGGCAAGGATCACCACCATTCCAGGTATTGCTGATAAGATCTCGACGTATGATCATGACGGGTGGTCTCATCAGCCAGAGGAATGGGTCTAATGCATGACAAACAAACTCACTTTGCATTCGGAGTAGCACATTCGGTGTGCTGTTACCCACGGTTGCAACATGCGAACAAGAGGTTCTCTGGGAATCACTTCTGGAACATGGCTTCCTGGCAGCGTCCTTGTGGAGAGGGGTTGATAGCGACTAGATAGTGGAAGAAGGCATGCTGACCAGTGAGCGCCAACAGATACCACTGGATGAAGAAGCAAGTCACTCTTCGGTATGTCTTTATTGCATCAGTATTGATGATCTGATTAGGCAGAGAATATACAGCTTCTTGGCAGCGCATCGCGTGCAACATACAAGGTCACATGCGCAATGACAAGGTAAATAACAAAAACATACGTGTATATCGAGCTGAAGGGCCTTAGCACCAGCGTTGCTCGCCCGAGAATGGATTGCTATGGGGTCCGGAACATGATCATGAAGCCATGTCATATGCAAGCACACCAAAAGCAGCGATGATGGCGCCGCATCCTACAAGGCTCCATCCTGTTACGGCTTGAATCCCGGCACCAAATATAACATCCGAGAAGAACACCAGCACGATGGTAAGCAGGTTACCAACAGAAGTGATGATCGGGCCCCACACTCCCAAAAGAATCTAGTAGTGCGTCAGAACTACTCAAATGGGTAGATAAGGGCTGGTCGGACATACCATGAAACCTGCGTTGAAGATGAGCCCGCTCAGTGCAATACCGGCGATAGCGAACGTAGTTGCCCAGTCCGGAGGCCAAGCGAAAATCTCAACGTCAAAGTAATGCAATATTGGCAAGGGGATCCATAACAATGCGAGGGTACAGCACCCGATAGCAGAGGTTAACGCATTTGGATACAGCCCGAAAGGAGGTGGGTAGACCATATCGTCCTTGTCTGTTATGGAGTCTGTCATGGAAGTATAAGCTTCGCCATGTGATGCATCCTCAGAGTCGGATATGGCCTCGTATAAGCCTTCCGCAACAAGCTCTGGATCAGAAGGAAGAGCAGCGTATTTCTTATATAGGACCTGATAGAGGCCATACCCAGCAGACGCTACCAGGGTCAAGAGATCGCCGATGAGAGGTGCGCTGGGTTTGAACGAGGGAAGGTTAAGCGATTCCATGTTTTCATCCCGGCTTGTTGTGACGCCTCCATAAACGACAGCGAGAGTACCAAGCGTCGCGATTAGAACGGCAATTAACCGTCGAGGTTCCCATTTGAGATGGAATAATTTAACGGTGAGAATGTACGCAAAGAAGGCGTTTGTGTTCCAGATGGCTGTGACATCGCTAACCCTAAAGATAATACAGTTTGCATGGTACAAATAGGTCAAGGAGACAGAGATACTCACGAGGCCATCGATATAGCTGCGAACCATAGTAGCCCTGGGTATGTGATGCCCACAGTCAAGAATGCGATTAGCCGAAAGAAGGCTTTCCGGGGGAACGTTGTCGAAGCCGAAGCTTGGATAGGTTCTAGATGATCCTTGATGGCGAGGGAAAGCCCATTCAGAAGGGTATATGGCGAATGGTTCGAAGTCACCATGAAATAGAGCATATGGGCTGGTAGGATAAGAGAGAAGGACGAGTGCACGATGTAGCTGTTCAAGTTAGGCATGTCGCCATATGTGGCAGAAATTATGAAACGCACAATATGAAGAAGGGATGGCGATAGTTGCAGGTCGTCTGCACATACTACTCGCCACTGTCAGGCACGACGAAGAGAAGCGAGGGCCGTGGGTACTCACCTGGGTCAGCTGCGATTCTACCACGAATGCAAGCAGGGTGCATATGAAGAGAACGACGGCGAGTCTATTGTCGAGGTGGACCATCTATGAGATACAGGGAGCGTTGTGGCCTTCGTGGTCAGCTTCGTTGTGGGCGTCGTCGTGAAGCCAGCCGACGAGCGTCGAGGAGATTAAACACGTCGCTGGCGTACAAGCTGAGGTCGGCGCCTATTACCCCGTTCCGAAGGGCGCTTTACCTAATATAGATGATCTGCGGGCGGCGGCAGCGGGAGTCGGTAGTACGCTCTTCTAGATGAAGCCTTTGTAAATTGAGTGTTATACGTTGCTAGCAGAGTTATATGTACGGGTGTATTGGTCACCATTTGCCTCCCATTTATCTGATCCCTTCTTACACCTGACTGAGCGTAAGTTATGTCACTGTCTTTCAAACGTTCGTGTCTGGTAGATCAATAATAGATATAGATGGGGTTGGGAAGGCACTTTATCTTTGGACAGTGAAACCGATGCCGGAGAATCAGCGCTAGCGTCTTCGGAATGTTTTCTCGGATCGAGACCAATACATACTTCTGGTCTATATTGTCGAGGACATCCGATATGATGCTGATTACTGGAAGTGTTCAGAAGGTCCTGGATATTTACGCTTCCTCATGCTTGGAGTTAATACCAAGCCTCACAGATTGCCTTGATGGGAAACATGGTGGGCGACCGTAGTATATTTGGCTTTGGATAAAGGAATCTCCGCTGAAGTAGCTCTGAGAGGAAGAGATTCGGGAGATGTACCCTTAGTCGATCCGAGTACCTACCATCAAACTTGAGGGCTCCTGCTCGGGCTAAGGTCCTCTGTGCGGGTTCTGATTCGCCCCGCTATCCATGGGAGGGCATCTCGAAGAGTCTCATCTATCCCAGTTTCGTCGCCGCAACCTCAAGGTTGGAATACTCTGAAGCTAACCACTCAAAATAGTGGCCACTCAGGTGTCTTTAGGACCGAAGACGAGAGTTACCACACTTCGTGGGCGGAAACCCGTGCCACAGGCCCATAGTGAGATCGATGGAAGAACTCTAACGCAGATCTCAATGTCTGAATCAGTCTGGTTAGATAGTACGTCGTGGTTGCATACCGTCAGACGCGTCAGGCTTCAAGGCTTCAAGATCTATGTAACCGTATGGTGTGGGAGTTCGTGAACAAATCAACAGCTGAACGCGATCTATGCCCGCCTAGGATCGATAGAGAACTTGAGTTATTTGCAGCACTTGATAAGCGACACGAGTGGCATAGATTGAAGACGCGACGCGTGTATCAGCTTTCAAAATTAGTGCTCCAGAGTGCTGAAATTCGGCTGGTTTTAGTCACCAAAGAGTACATCGGGTACGAGGGTGCGACCTCCACGTCGAAGCACCAGAATGAGACAAAAAGTGAAGCGTACCTCAGTGTCGCGCAGTGCTAAAGGGGTGATCTGCTGCACAAACAAGAACAAGCAGCTTCGTTACCCTCCTCGTTCTCAACCACCGAAGTTCTTCGCAAACAATGTTAAGGGCACTGCTCGCCTCCACGAGACCATTGATAGCCCGAGTTCGTCTGGCTGGACTGCCAGCTACCCACCACCATCATCCTCACTCCCATAATGCCGCCCTCTCCGCGCTCCGAGCCGAGCCGCCTCTAACCCGGGGCATGAAAGTACGGTCGTCAGTGAAAGTGATGTGCGATGGATGCCATGTCGTGAAGAGGAAGGGGAGAGTCTATGTTGTTTGCTCAAAGAACCCCAAGCATAAGCAGGTGCGTGCATGTCTGCTTTTTTGACTCCCTTGCGCTACTGACTGAATATCGACTACTCGTCTAGCGGCAAGGATAGGCACCTGACGCCAATATACAGATCTATGGATGGACACATCTATCATACTACACGAATCCACATTTGGAATTCGTATTCTACACCATTTTCCGACTGTATTCCTTCTGGCACGTCGAATCCAGCCCAACTAGACAACTCTGCGTGTGACGTCTGCTCCCATCGTTCCTTTCCCTCTTGCTCTTTTTCCGACAGAATATCCGGCATAAATGTATCACATTCTTCGAATGCCGGAGAGAAAACGCGCGTAAGCAGGATGCGATCAACGAATGTGGGTGAGGAAGACGGCAGCGCAAGGCATTGCGTGTAAAGCGTAACTCCACCAATAACGAACACGCGATGGTGCTCTTCCGACGTTGCAGCTTCTCCCAGCGCGGTTTCTAAATCGTTGCGTAGCGTCGCCGGCGCGTTTCTATTGACGTCCAACGTCAGAGGGGGAGTTTAAGATACAATCCTTCGCTATGCTCACAAGGAATATTCTCCGTTGTTGCTGATCACGTAGTTTGTACGTTTGGGTAAAGGCCTGAATTTGGATGGAATGCTTTCCCAAGTATTTCTCCCCATGATCACTGCATTTACGCGGCCGTCTGGCGCATGAGTCGTAACACGGCTGAAATATGCCATTTCCTTTGGCAATCTCCAAGGGAGACGTCCTTTATAGCCGATGCCATTGTTTTTAGTTGCGGCCACGATGAGAGTTAATCGAGACATGATGGTAGATGAGAAGGTAATGATTCACTCAAAGCTTATTGATCGCGTGATTGAAAACAAATAGCAATTGAAGCACAAGATCAAGGCCTAATTCCACTTCTTGTACTCAGCGCCCTGCGGTGGTTTGACTTCCACTGGGGCCTTGCCTACTTCTTCCCAGTTTGTGCTCAAAGTGGTGCCACCACTCTCCTGGAAGCTCTTCATCATAGCACGCTTGGTGTCTTCGTCGGCGTCGGCGAAGATCTTCTGGAAAAAGCCATTGAGGACCGCGTCGCCTCCGACATTAGGGTCTTCATCCGTGGTCTTCTCCTTTTCGGATGTCAGGATTTCCGTCGTGATACCGTCCCAGTTCTTCTTGTTCTTTTTGACAGCCGATGGCGCTGGAGTAGGGGCTATATACGAGGTCGATGCGAGAGCTGGTATGTTGTCGATGTCGATAGTGATGAGTGCCTTCTTCCTCTAGCTTACCGATACGACTCACCATCGGGACTATCGCCTACCAGTGCACCCCATCTTCCGAGTGCTGCCTTCGCCAAACGTATTTCCACCTTGACTTTGCCTACTGTGAAAGTGCTCGCGCTGGGATCAATCTGCCCTTTGAGGGGTTGCAGCACTAATGATTTGTCGCCATGAGTATAGACAAGCTGAGCCAAGGGGTGAGGCATTCGATCCATGAGAACATGTGCACGAAAGCCAAACCTTGCGTGGTTCGAAGTCGACCTTGACTTGCTCGGGATCGGCCCCGCGATCAAAGACAGAAAGAGTCAATCTGTCGTCAGTTTCGTAGAATTCGTGTCTAAGACGCGTTAGTTTCTAAGAATGTAGCCAATTCCGAGGACGTGCAGTACCTGAGGGTGGCCATCGTAGGGATAGTCGCTGGTAAAGCGTGTGCTACAGCTTTCGCGAGGCAAGGAACTTTCTAGTAGTTAATTAGGAGTCCAATCACGTGGTGCGCGCAGAGATAGATAAGATAAGATAAGATCCCTCTTTCCACCATAATGACGTCTGGACCTGCATTCGCTCGGGTTGGAATAGAACCACGACAATGTCGACCCAAGTCCCCAAAGCCGTTTTGTACTATTCGACTGAAGATCCCTGGTCTGCAGTAGGTGAGCAGACAAGATAATCAGCGATCTATCAGTTTCATCGTTCCCCACAGCTTTACTGGCACTGTAAGTTGCTTTGGACTGCTTCCAGGACGTTCCATTTGATGATCTTCTGCTTTTTCAGCGAAGAAAAGGGATACGGACGCGATGAGCTTGATCTCAGAGTCGTTGATATAGGTCGGATAACCGTATACATTTGTCAAGTCTTGAGCGGCTGACGATCGTTCACTCAGGCAAGGGAGAACATTTCAAGCCTACTTTTCTACGCCTAAATCCCAAAGGTACGTGTTCATCAGTCATGTACGATGTCGATGTATCATCTTATTGTTGGCGATTCTAGCGACCGTCCCTACCCTAATTGTACCGCTTCAAAAGACTTTATCGGAAGATGTAGAGAGTCGATATAAAGCCATCACTGATTCAGTGGTACGTCGGGATTATCCTCGGTGGAACACAGTCCAGGGTTCTGAGATCATTGGCAGGCTATTGCTGACTTCCTGGACAAATCCCGCTCTGCACTCTCCCGCACCCATACTACATCCGCGTTGCCAGCCCCGGTTTTGACTCCAGCTACCATCGCGTTCGCGTCGACATCGCGAATAATCATAAATGATATCTTGCATGGCGACGATGCTGATCCAACCGCCCTCAAGTACTTGGACGCCACCGACGACGCATCTCTGTTGGCACTATCGAAAGAGGTCCTTCCGTTACTCACGGGGCAACACTTAACGCTGTCTCAGCTGCTTTCTGATTCGGAGGGTGGCGACGTCCATGTCTCTGAGAAAGTCAAGGGCCTGTGGCGCCAAAGGAAGAGCGAGGTTGATGCGTACCTGGAGATCTTCAGTCACGCTGACAAGCCGGGTAGTGGGCTAGACCTCGAGCTGAAGCAAAAGCGGGATGAATATTTCGCTAGGGCAAAGCTTGCATGGGAGCTCAAGCTCAAGGAGTCGATGAGCATGTTAAGCAAGGAGATGATTGGACCGTATGTACTAGGTGAGATTGTTGAACTAAAGGGTCATTTTTGGACGTAGGGCGCTGACGCCTAAATCAATCAGGGGATCAACTATCAGTTGCCGACCTCCATCTGATGGCTTGGTTGGCCCGGATGATCAAACTCGCAGGTGGATCCTTTAGCGACGACGGTAATACTGCCATAGCAAAGCTGGAGAATCGCGTTGGAAACGGCTTCAAATTGCCGCAAGATTATCACCTTTCGGAGCTACAGCGGCAAGAGGGCGCGAGCGCTGCCACACAAAGTAAGCTGGCTGCATTCTGGGATGCTGTGGGCGAGCGGGCGAGCTGGAAGAAGGTGTATGGCAATGGCTTGTACTAGTCTGATGAAACAAAGATACAGAAAGCCTTATATGAGTCGAGCCGCAACGCCGCGACGCGTAGCTAAAATTCGAGCACCCCTGCCTGATATAGATATAGACATCGATGTTCCCCCTTAAGGCTTAGGACCACTAAGGCCAAACTCTTGCGCACAACGCTGAAATCCAGTTTCGGCGTTGCCTTCTTCGGGCCGACCCTAGCACTCGCCGTGGCGAATGAAGTTCTGACGAGACCTCATGCAGACTCTGCCACGCAAAACAGCAGCTACAAGTTCCTGCACTGGATGGACCGTTCATTTGCTACTGGTGCCGTGATATGCACCGAGGGTACACCCTTCCGAATTTGCGGAGAACAGCGCCTTGCGAAAACCGATGTCTGCATTGTGGACTCTAATGGCATTCTCCTCCTCGTTCATAGAGCCTTTCAGAGCAACCTCGACAAAGATTCTAGTCCAGGTGGCCGCTACGCGAGAGCTTGCCAGCGCAGTCGAGTTTGGTGCATTCCCTGCGACACCGACCTTTATAGAACCAAGATATTGCTGCCCACGTAGTGTATTATATCAACAGATAGTGATACGTTTCTCTAGATATCTCCTGTGCTCTGTTTTATATGTTCGAGTTTCATGCGACTCGTATGCACGTGGTATCTGGAGTGTGAGGCGGTGAATTGAGCCCTGACCGTCTTCAATTTCAGATTCATTCATCCACGACAGCGCACTTGAGTGTAGCTTTGCGCAGGTTGCAGAGGCGTGCGGCCGCGGCGTCGACTTCAATCATATTTACTCTTCAAGTAATCGCTAATTTGGCATCGTGCGACTCTTTCCAGCCCAGCCCAAGACCTCGTAGGCAGTAGACCAACCGAACCTTGGCCCAGTGCAGTGGGTTTCATTCACGCTCTTTCTCCCGACGGCCATGTCGTTTTCCATCAACATGGCTCTTTCAAGCCCGCGTTTGCCTTCTCCCCGTCTCGAAGACTACGATAGCTCATCGAGCAACGATTCGGAGAACCACAGGCCACCCCATCACCACCACCCGCGCTCGAGAATGTTCGCTTCCACGACCGCAACAGGCTCGCCGCGGACAGAGTTTCTCTTTCCTCCTATGGGTCGGGCCTCAGCATCATCAACGGCGACGACGACACCTATCCCCTCTCGCGCCGGCTCACCGTTGCCTCAGTATTTTTCGTCACTAGCGCCCTCGTCATGTACATCAGATACCGAGAGCGAGCCCGAATCACCGCTACTAAGGACGAGTAGCAGAGTCCAATGGAGAGACGATAGGAGATGGTGGACCATTGGCGCCGCCCCCTTGACGCGCCGGCGCCGGCGGCGACGAGGTAGACAGTGGGCGAGAACTCTGAGGAAATGGGCACGGGCCGTCCTTCGACATCCACTCTTTCCACGACAGCCCATTACTATCGTGAGTACTGCAGTCTTCTCTAGCGCGTGGTACCCGTGTCTCAATCGATCTGTGCTTAGATTCTGACACTCCTTCTCCTCTCCGTGCTCGCTATTTCCATAACTCTACTTATAATATACATACTAAATCCAGATAAAGAGCCATTGCCGTGGCGAGCTTACTGCGCAGCACCCTCCACATCCACCAACCCTCCCGACCTCGCATCTCCTCCGCAGTCGAGTTACCCCGTTCCATCGACATCCGAATCCACCAGTCAGATCTTTCCCCCGCCAGACCTTGATGAACTTCCTCCTGCCGGCGTCTTCATCGGCGTCTTTTCGATGGACTCTGCCTTCGAGCGGAGAATGCTGGTGCGCACCACATGGGCCAGTCATCCGCGCAGCAGGGACGGCGCTGGAGAAGGCGATGGCGGTGCCAGCACTTCCCGCACGGTTGTGCGTTTCATCCTCGGACTACCTCGCAAAGACTGGGACCGTCGCATCCGCCTTGAAATGGAAGGTACGCCGTCTCGTGACTCCCGGGAGATCTTGACCTGACATATTTTTGGCTGGTTACCTAGCTTACAATGACATTATCATCCTTCCGGTACCGGAGAACATGAACGGTGGGAAGACGCACACTTTCTTTTCATGGGCTTCCATCAATGCCTGGGTTCCGCCTGTCTACAACACCTCGCAGTCCGCCCCACAGTTTTCGTACTCCAACTACTCGACATCACCTCTACCATTGGCATCCCACGACCCTCAAGCTGCCTGGGACGATCAGAACTCCGGCCGCTACAAGTCATGGGTGCGACCCGACTACGTTGTCAAGGTTGACGATGACTCTTTCGTCATGCTAGCCGAGCTGGAAGCGCGATTACGGGTGCAGCTGCACCAAAGTCCACAATCGTCCCCACTGTCGTCTCCCACTTCTTCGTCTACTTCGACCATGCCCACTGAGCGGTCTTATAACTCCAGCACTTCTGCGGCATATTCAACGGAGCCCACTACGTCGTTGCTGTGGTATCCTCGGCCGACTTCGCCGAATGACCCTTTGATATATTGGGGATATTTAGTGAAGAACAGGTTCATGGCTGGAGAGCTCTATGCTTTGAGCTGGAGTTTGGTGGATTGGATAGCTAAGGACCCTACGGTGAAAGGAATGACGAAAGGCGCAGAGGACAAGCAGACTGCTAAATGGATGACATTGCACCCGAGGGCCAACAAGATCAGATGGGTCAGCGAGCGTTGTTGGATATACGATCATCCGCGCTCCGGTACCGTGTACGTTAATCTCTCCGTGCCTTGTTGCCTCCTGTGCTAATATGAGATTTGCAGTTACTCCCATGGCTTCCTCTTCCCCTCGGAAGCGACACGCGTCAAACGTGGCATCACTTCCTACCTGGACAAGACCCCTCAAGAAGTGCTTTCGGTCAATGGAGCGTTTGCTCCTACGCCTCCCTCGTGGGCCCATTCGAGCGTCTCCACGTTTGGTGTACGGTATGCTCCACCGATACCGGACTTGACGACGCCCCAGAGCGTGGAGGCTTTGGTTGAAGGCAGCGACATGTCTATGCTTCGTGAAGGTCCGTGTTTCTGTCCCCGTTGCATTCTATGGTGACTTACCATATCATGCTTGTCGGAATATATAGGCAGCCCCATGTCACCGGAGTATGCCATGATCCACCGCGAAGGGCGCAAGAAGCGGTACGAAGATAAGCGCGTTGGGGGCACGATTGTGGTGCATTTCATCAAGAAAAACTTATGGTTTTTGGAGACGGCGTTGGCGCTGTTGGATGGGGATGAGTTTTCTGAGGCTGAGAGATATCAGAAGGTGGAGATGGCTAGGGAGGCGAAGCAGGCACGGGGCGAGTCGACGGATCTCTTAGAGGTGGATAAACACATTGTAAGGAAAGCCATACAATGGCATCGACGACGGTAACGCAGGTGACACGGGCTGTTTGCCTGTCGGACGGTTGGCATTTTAACTCTCGCTCCCTTACATTGTCCACAAGCTTTTCGGCAATTATACGGACAGCGTGCTCCTGGATGTTCATTCGTTTGCAGAAAAAATGTAATTTATTACCCATTATATCACTTCGCTTTGTTATTATTACATCCTTCATTCCAAGCATTTACACTTTCACTTTCTATCATCTGGGTCATTCATCGGTGCTCCCTTCCTTACGTTCAGTCACGGTTGTGGTAACCGATCGCTGCGATACAGGCCAAATTAGGAAGTTAGTATTCCCATCGCGAGGCCCTTGTCTTCCCCACCCCAATGTTCGTTTCTTGCCCACTCCACAACGCTGCCGACCGCCTAACGGAGGAACAGAAGACCCACAGCCTGGGCGTAATCCACAGCAAAACTTGAGCACAACGGTAGGAGAACAGCAGTTGAAAGCCCCCAATGACGAGTTATTTTCGTCACCCACTCGTCATGTAGTAGTGATTGGGCAGTGGCATATGGATCATGCGCAGGTCGTTAGGTTACGCGTGGGCGCGGGTTTGTTGAAAAGTCTGTGTGAGAGAGTCTGGGGTATGTCTTGGGCGTGTCTGTGAGAAGCTGATCGTCACAGGGCAGCCGGAGCCAATGGTTGAAAATAAACTGCCGTACAAACCTGCCAGGTACAAAGTCTATCTGACTGATGCATCGTGTAGCTGGGATCATGTATTCTAGGCATCCACGATCACTCGTAACCTCTGAGAGCTGGAAACAAGGACAATTTGCTGCTCGATGAGGAGCGACGGAGCCGGACAACAAGGGCGACGTATAACATGTCATTGGATTAGTGACTACTCCACATAGCTTGAACAAAATGGCGGCGAATGAACGTAAACTCGCAGCAAGCATGCGGTACGCGGTATGGGGCCCGGCTTCCCACTGGCACTGGCCTCGCCTTCATTAGTTATCCAATACGAATACCAATACTAATACAAATATCATTCGCAGAAAGGAGATGCGTACCGGCACCGGTCGCTTGCTGTCCTGTGTACGCCATGAGGAGCGCTGCCCCAACCCAAGACACAGCATCATCGCACCGACATTTCAATCTTCAATCAAAAGTACTCCGAGCAGTACTCCAGGAATACCAGAATAAATCATCCAGCCTTATAATTACATTCACTTTCAAATTTCAAAAGGAAATGGTGTACTGCGTAACGGCGGCGGTACTACGTACGGCTCCCGTCGCCTCCACAGTTAACCCACGAGTTGATATCACATAAACATTTTCTTGCAAAAAAACATAGCCCAAACATAGCCTACACATAGCCCGAATGCACTCGTGTTGATGGCGCATGCATTATTCGCCAATGCGGCTCGAACGTCGCACAGGAAGACGGGAAGCGGAGCCGAGGCACATGGGTGGGTGGGTGTGGGTTGCCCGTTGGTAGGGGGCCGTTTATGGGCAGTGTATATCCAGATCGGGTAGTTAGTGGTTGAACCGAGAGGAGAGTAGGAGAGTCAGTCCCGTCAAACAGAGTATATTCGATGATGAGGTGAGGGTTAAGTAGTGACAGATATCCAGGTATCATAATATACATAAGTAATGAGGAGTAGTCCCCATCCCATCCCAAAAAAGAGTCAACACAAGATATTAATTGTTAACGGTCTACCGCGCGCCATCTACTAACAAATTACCAGCCATCCAGCCCCGCGCCAATAACCGAACCACTAGTGAGGCCCTCAGGTCCAGTCAGGGGAATTGAGCTTTGATACCTATTCGTGACGGCCCGCACGATGATGGGGTACCACGCGCGGAACCACTCTCCCTCTCGCGTTCCTACGAGCTTGCGCATACCAGAGGGGGTATTAATGATGCGCGGTGCGTTGGCTTGCTGGGGCTGTCCGGAGAAAGAGGCGATTGGGTAGGGTGGATTAGATGGGTACGGGTGACTTTGATGTGGATTGGGTCGGTAAGGGTTGGACGACGACGACGCGAATGGAGGGGACAGATCTGCGAACATGGAATTCGTTGGGTCGGATAGCGAGGTGCGGAGGGCCGGCGCGAAGGGGAGCGGGGTATAGTTCGCGTTCGATAAGTCGACGAGTGGGGATGGGGACAACTGTAGTGTGTGAAAGGCTGGCGGTGGCAAGGGTTCAGAAGGAGACGCCGCTGATGTCGATGCCTCCGGTACATAAGGCTGCTTTTCGTCGCGCCGGGCCTCGTTTGCACCCATATCCTCGTCTGCATCTACGGGCACCCACCTCTTCAGCGCGTACGCGCCGCCACAGACCTCCCATCTGCCTCCACCCCGCGGATGGAACCTCTTGAACAGCCACACAAACGGATATATCATTAAAATCCACAATATGATTCTCAACCAGCGCTTCGTGAGCAACCTCGAAAGCTGGTTATCTGGCCTGACTATGATCTTCGACGCGCGCGTAGAGATCGTGACTTTGATGTGGCCAGAGTACGGCGAGGCTGCGATGGCAGACTGTATGGCTGACGAGAGTGACGCAACATTCCAGCCGTACAGGACTTTTTCAAAGACGAATTCTTTGAGGAGTTTGTCGCTGGCACAGTAGTCGTCGGCCCATTCGCGTAGGGTCCTGGATGAGCGTAAGATTGAAGAGCGTGGCGCACCATTAGGAATGTCTGGGGTGCCTTCTGTCCACTGGAAAGAGGGGACGCCCGTCATCCACGGTGGCATACCGCGCGAGGCTCGTTCAGATGACCAGCGCTTGTGGGCGGATATCTCTTCAGCAGTGCCCTCGCGCTTCCGCTTTGCTAAGCCATCTGGGATGAGGACTTGGCGCACCATGGATCCACGATAGGACGGTTCCGAGTCTGAGACTGACCACATGAGAGGGCCGGCGGCGTCAGTGCCCAGGAGAGACTGGGGGACGTCGATGTAGAAATCGAAGTCTGTGATTGTCTCCGAGTAGGATTCGTGTCTTGATTCGTACTTTCCGTGGTGCTCGTGCGTGACCCATCGTGAGCGGGTTTCGGTGTGGGAGCCGTGGCAGTGGATGCGGTATGTGGGCGGGGTGGATGACTGGGAGAGGAGGAAGCGGTAGAGGGCTTCCCCGTCTGTGTTGAGGTGGGGGTCGTGCGAGACGATGTTGTCGCTGTCGATGAAGAAGAACTCTGCGTCGTAGGGGGTGAATTCTGGGGGAGGCTCCTCGCCGCCTGCGACGGGGAGCGGGAGTGCTTCTGCGATGTCGAACGCTGGGTGGGCTGTGGGCGGGGGCGGGGGCGGGGAATCTGGAGAAGGCTTGTGCACGAGCTTTGTGGTGTCCGAGTCTGTGACTATCATGGTGGTTCGCACGCAAGGGAGAAGCCGCAAGGGGATAGGGCAATTGGTCTGACGTCAAGTCTCACGGCTAATTTATGTTCAGAACGTGCATCCTCTGCTCTGCCTGAACCCAAATGTCCGTCGCATTTCCTCTCTCTTTCTGCTACTCACCTCTTTATGTCATCTAGCACACAGACACCCTCCACCAGTCCCCCGCCGCCGTTGTCCCCGTCCTCAGAGCCCTCTTCCTCGTCGCCCGCCGTCTCTGAGACACCATCCTCGCCTTCGTCCTCGACGTCGTCCTCGCTGCCCTCCTCGCCGTCTTCAACGCCCTCCGACTCAGCAACGGCTACTTCAACGTCATCTTCAACGTCCTCCTCAACGACCTCCATCACGGCCTCACAACCAGAGTCCTCACTGGCTTCTTCAACGACCTCGACATTCTCTCCGGCTTCATCGCCGGCCTCAACGCCAACCCCGTCCCCTTCGCCGTCCCTCGTGTCCACCACGTCCACGTCCGATCCCTCGTCGGACATGTCCACAACGACTACAACAACGTCCCCGACCTCAGCACCTTCTCCCCCGCCGTCCTCGCCACCACCTTCGTCTCCTCCTTCCTCCCCGCCCCCGACTTCGCCCCCGACCTCTCCACCTCCTACATCGCAGCCTCCATCCTCAGAACCACCCGAGCCTCCAACTACCTCCCAGCCCCCGACATCGGAGCCACCACCACCTTCCCCGCCTCCCTCCTCAGATCCACCACCGCCATCCTCTTTGCCTCCTCCCCCGCCAAGCTCTACAATCAGCTCGACTTCTGACCCTCCACTAACGTCCCCTCCAACTACTCAATCCTCAAATAACGTCCTACCACCATCGCTAACTTCCTCAAATACTCCCCAACCACCTCCGTAGGTCATATCTCAACTTCGCTTCACATACCCCACTGATTTATTGACAGAATAACATTCTCATCAACTGTGTTCATAACAAGCACCAACGCAGATGGCCAGACCTCAGTGATCGCCCCTTCTCAAGTCACACAGATCGTCACCATCACAGACAGCGACGGCATAACCCTCACGTCCACTACAATCGGCCTCAACCCAACCCTAGGCACAGACAGTCGCAACCACGTCGGTTCAGCGTGAGTACCATCCTTAATCTTAAGCTCACTCCCATAATCGCGCTTCTTCTCCATCGCGCGAGATAAGGGAAATTTTCTGATAACTAGCTTTGCTTCGCATCTATAGGTTCTTCTCGAACACTGGTGCGGTCGCAGGGGTGTTCGTCCTCGTTGGGCTGGCGGCAGCTTCCATACTCCTTTTCGTCATCTTCGCAGTGCGTCGCCGAAGACGCACGCAGCGCATCGAACACGATACGGCAGTCTCCGCAACTCTGGCCGCAGCCGGCTACGGCCGCTCCCCGATAGTCGACGATGACGACGATGGCCCTCATAATAACAACGAGAAAACGTCGAATTTGCCTCACAGCGCGAACTCGCGGTCCGGATCGCAGCTGACGCACGGGAACAGAAACTCGACTATGAATTCGTTGACTAATTCGGGCTTTTATAGGGATGACGGGGGTGGCGGGGGGTTGGAAGGTGGAGGATCCTCTTCAGGGCATGCTATGCATGGCCTGCCTAACGCGATAACGACTGCTTTCGCTGTAGGCGGTGGGGCAGCAGCCATAACGGGCGCCGGCTCAAGTTCATCAAGCGGTGGTGGGCAGAGACAGTCCAGAAGTTCGACAGGATATTACGATTCGCCCTCGTCTTTGGAAAATGCAGGCTCTGCTCCCCCTCCGTCTGCTTATCCGTTCCCTCCACCACCGCAGCCTTCACATAATCCCGATCCGTTCAATCCATATGCTGAGTACAATCATGCGTCGAATACATCCCTACCAGGTGGGGTTGATCCAGCTATAGCGGGTGTCTTTGCCCGATCCGGCTCAGCATCCCCGCCGCCTCCGCCAGCTGGAGCAGCCTACTTCTACTCTCCCCATCCACACTCGCAATCCCCTTCAACAACGTATACGCATCCGACATCTCCGTCACCGTCATTCCAACGAGATGGGGACAAGCAACACCTCCATACTTTGAGCGGGAGCTACGAACCGCTACTAGGAGAGTATAACAGACAAAATAGCGTCAGCGGAAGTCCCCCGGTGCCGCCACGGAATCCTCTGCGAACGTCTCTTACGAAAAGGACGGATTCGAGTCCACCTGTTGCGTTTCCTGTTTCTGCGAGTGCTGGGACAGGGACACAGCGCCAAAGTCGGTCATCAACATACTCTGTCTCGAGCGGCGATGATGGTGTGAAGACACACTTACTACCCTCTTTAATGCGTGACGACGGCGGTCCTAGTACCGAAGTCGGCGGAGGAGCAGGAGTACGCCCAGTCGACCGACGAACAGACCCGATCGTCAACAGCCCGAACGAAGTCCACGAGCCCTACCAAGACAACTACCACGACGACCACCAGCACCCATACGACCCGTACTCATACTTCCACGTCAACGATATGAACGACGATGATAGTATCGGGACGGGGCTGATTCGGGACGAGGAGGACGCGGGGCGGCCGGGGTTTAAACTGGGAGTGAGGAATCCGGATGTGAGTACCGGGGGGAGCGGGGAGGGGAGCAGGATGGGGAGTAGGGAGGCGCTATGAGGAGGATGTGTGGGAGTAGGGGTAGAGGCGAGGAGGGGGAGGGGAGAGGAGGTTGATGAAAATTGGCAAGGAGCGACGCTACGAGGGACTTGAAGCTTGAACTACGGGTGTTGAGTCCTCCCAGGCGACGTTCTTATGCCGTATGCCGTCTGTTCGTCGGGTTACTCGTCCTCTTCGTTCGTTTTTGTCCTCATGAAGCAAACTCAGACTCACGCTTACGATATGTAGAATATGTTACAGTACTTATACCCTCCCTATCTCATCCTTCCACTCACTCTACTTCGCTCACCCATCCCCCCCATTCCACCTACATTCCACCACGCACACACGGATTCGCCACTCCCCCACCTTCGATTCCATTTCTTGCTGACGCTACTGACACCATATACACATAGACCCTACACTTACACTTACAGTTCCACACTTGCACTTCATCTTCATTCGAACATTGACCTTGACCTTGATGCATTTTGTGCCGTAAACAAAGCCGTACTCTGCTCGTCTTGTTCTTGTTGCTTGGCTGTTGCATGCTGGCTACATGTATATTATTTTATTATCTCGTACATACACATATGTCTTATGCTCCCAACGTACCTGGCACTTGGTACGCATCCCACGATGATATCCTTTGCATCCACCCCTCTCATCCCCTCCCCCCATCCTCCACCCCCAACTTTGCATTCTTGAGATTCAGCATCATTCTTGCACCTGGGACTCGGGCCGCCTTCAACCCGAATTTCCAATTCACTCACATTTCCATCGATCACCACGGACAATGTCATGCTGTTGTATATACCACATTGCCACTTGTCGGTCAACCAGTTCTATCATTTCTATCATTTATAGTATTAGTAGAGGACGTTCGCTAGCACTTGCCACTGGGAGCCTATACGGTATTGCCACCCCTGCATCCATATGTACTTCGTACAATTTATACATACCGTGACATACAGACGTATGTATTTTCCGATCCGTCTAATTCGCTTCGGAGTTCGTGGTATTGGACTGTCGGAGACGACCGCCCAAACAACGCGGCGACGGAACGCCTTGATATTTTTGCTTTTCTGGACCGTGCCGATGCTTTATTCCGGTCGGCTCATAGACAGAATGTCGAAGGCCTTATTTTGCAGTGCAATTGCGAATTAGTGATCATCGTTGCGGCGTTGCCGTGCAACATTTACACCCCAAGAATGCAGTGCCTCCGTGCATTCCCTAAGGACCCTAGCATGCGCGAGTTGTACTCGGCAACTCCACCGGCCAACTGCAAACAAGCCTGGAGTTGTCTGCGGGCAGCGTTGCCCGCCGCACGGAGTGCCACCATCAGTGGTGGATGCATGGCCTGAAACGTGTATCTGCATTTATGCCATTTAGACTTCGCTGAGTGCAGCTGAGTGCTCAGGGGAATAGACATGATTGCCGAACACCCTGGTCACGGAGGCTGATGGCGCTGAGGGTTTAGAACGTGGAATGTGTTTAGGGATTGGAGCGAACAAGACATTTCCAAGGTCGCCGACATGGGAACCTGGATAATCTTGTCGATGGCCTCGAGGTTGAGCCCTTACTAGCCTACAATTAAGCAAGGGAGACCTCGGCAATTTTGCCATTCTTGCCTGAAAGGACTCATCTTGAGATGTGGAGGAAATTGAACGTTGAACGTTGAATGCAGGCTTGCGACTCGATCACCCCTGATCCTCGGAGTTCATTTCGATCATGATCGAAATCCGGCGTCTAACTGCTCTTCTTCCCGTCAAGCTCCTATAGGCTGGCCACGTTCAACTTATGCTGTAGTGAATTTTTTGTTTTACCGCAGATCCTGCCACTTAGCGCTCAGTGTCAGCGTTTGCCATTATAACCACTGATTTTCTTTTCTAGGCTCGATGTTTCCCACTGAGAGACGCCATGGGAGAAATTGTTATCTCTCCACGCGCCGTCACTCCAAGTTTGTTCCCAAGACCAAATTCCGTCCGCATTCCTATCCGTGTGGAAATATAGCCCGCTATCAACCATGGGCGCACACGCAGGCTGGAGGGAAAGCTGATAGTATATGCCTCCCATCCACGATACTCCAATACTCGGAATGACCACTCGCCCGCCTGTCACCGCCCCAGTCGAATACGGGAACAGCGCCTCGTTCTGGGTGGAGTATCCCTCTGGGCTCATCGATGTGACCCTTTCCCACCACCTCTTACCCGGTGACCACTGGCAGGCCAATGGTGGTACTGTCACCAACGGTTCTGAGAAGACGAACGGAGTCCACGCTGATCCTGCGTTGGGCGAGAATCAAGTCGATATCCCTGTAGATGGAGGAAGAACGGTTAGAATCGATACCTCAGCAACGGCGATCGTGGTCATTGACATGCAGAAGTACGTATCCGTAACGTACCTCTGAGAATGGTCTTATGGCTGATACATCGGCTGTGATGAATGTACAGCTTCTTCTTACATCCAGACCTTCGTGATCATCCAACTGGATTGAAATGCGTAGACCCCCTCCTGAATATTGTGCCACCATCGAGGAAGAAGGGCATCAAGGTACTCTGGGTGTACGTTACAACATCAGCACTTATCTCCCCTATCATTTATCTTTTTTTGTATACCAGCAACTGGGGCCTCACTGAGCATGAACTCAAGACAATCCCTCCCTCTCTCGTCCGTGGCTTCATGAAAAGTGGGCGTGGTGGATTCGGGGGCCAACTCCCAGGGAAATTCGGCCGTCTCCTCATGCGTGGCGAATACAACTCCGAGCTATACGGCCCACTGCAAGAGGAGTACATTAAGGGCGAGAAGGCAGGCACGGATGTCTGGATCCATAAGAATAGAATGAGCGGGCTTTGGGGGTATCAGACAGCTCTGGATTTGTGGCTGGAGGAAAATGGGATTAAGACGCTGTTCTTTGCGGGGGTTAATGCTGATCAGGTGGGGTTCATTGAGGTTTCGAATTACGTTGTTGAGATTTCTGACGCTCGCCGTCAGTGCGTACTCGGCACGCTCGTGGACGCGTATTTCCGAGGGTATAATTGCATAACACTCGAGGATGCAATTGCCACGACGTCCCCTGAGGGCGGTTTAGAGAATGTGCTGTATAACGCTGGGAATGTGAGTATGCTCTTCTTACAGGTGAATTTAGCTATTCATTCTTCCTTATAGGGCTACGGATTTGTTACCGACACTTCCAGAGTGATCTCTGCATTGAGCTGAACTACGCAATGCTACGGTAACGCTCTCTTTCAACAAAAGGAAAGGCAGAGGAAGGTAACGATAAAGAGGTTGTTTGTATACAACATGTATATGTAAGAAATACAAAGTGTGTATGATTACTATGCTCAAGGATTGATGATTGATGATCTAAGTCCGTAAACGTTGATGTCATGACAAGACTCCACCAAAAGTATCTCGGTTTACTTTTGGACGTACCTATGAAGGGGAGGTCAGTTATGTACTATGGAGGAGTGGATGACCGCTTACGTCTAGTAAAGTACGCCTGGTCAAGATATCTGCTGGATTTTTGGCGTACATTTGTTCGGGTTCGGGGGGAGTCACGGTACGATCATCCCATATATGGACCAAGGGACGACCATGATCATCCGTGGGCGTAGCAGGTTTCGAGTGTGACGAGACGGAAGACGGCGGTGTGCCGAACGGATTATAATCCGACAACTTTGCCGACTTGGGTCTGCTGAGGGATCGCGGAGGCACTTGTGGAGGTGGGTGTGGTGGTACAGGGATCCGGGTCAATAGAGGCTTTACGGACGGCTGAACGGGTTGCGGAGCGACGAGAGTGTTAGGATTCAAATGAGTGATGCTCGATTCTTGCTCATACACAGAGTCGGCGTCCCTGTCTGATGGCGGCAAGGATGCGGGATACATTGAAGGAGTGGATGGAGCAAGTGACAGCCTTGACTGTCTATGCAGACTCGCATATTGGTCCGAGGTGATCGCAAGACCGATATTGGTGTGCGGATGCACGTTGTCGCCGAATGGATTATCACCGGCTCTGTTTGATGCTCCACCGGGCTGACTCTGGCTGAACATCGGCTGGTGGTGGTGTCCTGCCGAAATCGACGAGCGCACTTCGTCGTCAAGGAGATTTCTACCAGCGGCTGATCGAGTGGTGTTATCAGAATGAATGTTGACGCCAATCATGGGTGGATCAGTAAACGGATCAGAGGGTGGGCGGGGATTCTGGATGCCATCTAGCCATTGCTCGCGGCGGAGTCTACGACGGCGCCGACGACAGAGCACAAATATCACTCCAGCAATCAACGCGGCGACAAGACCCACTGAGACGAAAATACCAGCGGCAGCGCCCCTGTCATCCAATACTCTGATATCGGCGTCAGTATGAGCTTTCATGCTCTTGGACTTGTAAAAACACGACTTACGACTGGTTACTGACTGCGGAGTTATTCGAATCAAACCCGGTAGGATTGGCAATGACGTGCGTGAAGGTTATCGACGAGCCATCTGGTTCCGTGGAAGTACTAAGGATGGTGACAAAAGGTGGAGCTGCAACCGACGTTTCGCCGTTAATGGAGTCGGTTACAGTCACGGAAACGGGTCGGGAAAACGTCGATTCTGGGACATCAGTAATAGTACGAGTGATCATGTGTCGAACTGCAGAGGTCGTCGAAGACGCTTGGCCAACTGGGAGACAGTCAGTCTAGGAAGAGGATAAGGGAATGATTCGTTTACGTACTAGCTCCTACGACGTCGATAGACAACGGTGTGCTTGTACTTGTCGGAGAACTCGTACGTGCAGGAAGAGTCTGTCCGTTTGTGCGCGGCGTTGAAGATACAGGCCTTGTGGTCGCAGGTTCAGCAGGCGCTGAGGATCGCCGTGTAGAAGTCTCAGGACTCGCCGCTGGCGGAGCA
Organism: Pleurotus ostreatus; assembly: GCF_014466165.1. Classification (NCBI taxonomy): domain Eukaryota; kingdom Fungi; phylum Basidiomycota; class Agaricomycetes; order Agaricales; family Pleurotaceae; genus Pleurotus; species Pleurotus ostreatus. Next base: position 2,230,154 of record NW_023503157.1, on the reverse strand, counting down.
GGAGCTCGTGTCGTCGTCGTCGGCTCAGCCCCATCAGAGCTGCTGGACTCCGATAGCGCAGGACCAGCAGGATTCTTTACAGGCAGACTGCGAGCGCCGATCAGTGACGAAGCGACTAGCAAATACACAAACACCTACGACGCTGACGGCTTAACTGAGGCAGTAGTACTATGAGACATAGTAGATACGCTCGCAGTGGGTGAAGCTGAATCGCCGGGAGGAAAGGTGATAGAGGGCCCGTCAGGCTATATTGTCATCAGCTCAATATATTTACGGATGGAGATGACTCTGGACATACGATGGCTGCAGATTCAGGTAATGAAATCCCGTCTGGTGCGTCCACAGAACGGGAAGAAAGTCCGCGGGGGGTTGATGAAACCGTCTGGGAGACCGCCGGCGCTGAGAGAGACAGTGATATAGATCGCGAAACCACTGAATCGTCATCCATGTTGAATAAAATGTCAGCAGGCTGCTAGCATGACCCAGCGACGAGGAGGACCGGTCTCAACCAACGACTGGAGCAGTGTCGGGAGGAGGAGGAGAGGGTACTACAACTCAGACCGACAGACACACCTGAAGCAGACGTAGCGGGGGTGCTAGTCATCAGCCGACTAGCGCACAGCTAGTATGCAATGTACTACTCTGTGAAGGGGGGACCCAGTGAGTTGGCAGGCAACTCGGACAAGTGCTGGCCTAGTATCATATAGCCTACGTGGAAGCGGGAAAATCTCGACACTATGCTGGTGAATCAGTCAGTTGATCTGCGATTAGCTGGCTGGCCATACCGGCTCCATACGGTCCCAGACAAGAACCCAAGAGAATCGCAGGCGTCTTACCGCAGTTACCGCGAGAGCACGCCACCATGGGCTTTCTCCGTATGTAGAACCCAGAACCGAAGCCTCAAGGCGTGTCATGGTCCACATGAAGAAGACCTTCACTGTGAGTCACTCATAACGACATTTCGAATCAAAAATAGTCAAGGCATGCATATGGTTCCAAGTTACATGGTTCTAACTAACTAATCCACAAAAATATACAGTATCCAATATGATTGGCAACAAATCAGTCAAAAGATGTCTACAAAATAGAGTGTAATATGTGGGAACGGCTATACTTTAACGTGTCAGATTGAAACAGACTCATGGGAGATAATGAAAAGACTCACAAATGGAGTGAGAGTGGCAGCTGGTATAGCAAATGAGTGGGTATGAATTATAGGATAGGCGAATGGGCAGTGTGTAATCTGATACGATAGGCGATGTATTATCCGGAAAATCGAGTCTTGGAGTGTCCAATGCCACGTCAGCGAATAAGAAGATACAGTTATCAAAGAAGCTCTCACAAAAATATAGGCAGCCACGAGGACCTCAGCAGCACTTGGTCCCCGGTATCCACCTCTTCATCTTTAGGCGGACCGTTCCCTTCTTGGGTCGTCCACTCAAACTCCCAAAGCTAAGACGACTCGAGCTGTTGACTCTCCTTAACGCCCGGTCGCCATAACTTACACCACTCCCCGCCTTCTCTGGATCCAACGTGCCCGACTCGATAGCCAACAATATTGCCCTCGCCACCAACAAGAACGGAGCCTCAACATTATCGCCGGTCAGTGACGACGTCTCCATAAAATGAACATCTACCGAGGGATAAGCTTTAGACGAAACGGAGCTAGTCTGGAAACTCACCGTTGTCCGCAGCCCATTTACTCGCCTCTGCCCACTCCACCTCTCTCTCATCATCTCGGTCCGCTTTGTTGCCTACGAGCACCGTGACAAGGTGTGGGCTTGCCAAAGCCTTTGCGTCGGCCAACCATCGAGATAGATTTACAAAGGAAGCTCGGCTATACAATGCATGGGTGAATATCTTCGGTTATGTGGTTGCACAGCACAACCCGGCACCAACCTTGTTATATCATATACCAGAATAGCACCTGCAGCACCACGATAATAGCTGCGCGTTACCGAGCTGTGTAACCGTTAGCAACGCCGTGGCGCTTTCTGGTCAAAGAAGCGTTCATACCGAAATCGCTCTTGCCCTGCAGTGTCCCAGAGCTAGAACTCGTGTGAGAGAAATGCGAAGGGGATAGTTCTAGTCGCTCACCTGGAGTTTGATTCTTTTCTCTCCTAGATTGACAGTTCGGCTTGAGAACTCCACGCCTATAGTATGTTGCGAGTGATCCTTGACTTGATTGCGAGATTGGTATTGTGACCGTCAATTGCAGGTAAAGCTCTTACAAGAATTGTGGATGAAGTGGTGCAGTAGACAAGATTTCCCAGTCCCCGCCTCTCCTACAAGATTCACGCTGGTCAGAATCTCCATTTGCTGCGCCCGTTGCGCGGTCGTACCAATTACAATGAACTTCATGAGAAAGTCTGCAGGGAAATCATGAGAATAGAGTCAATCTTGTAAAAAGAGTGCGCGTGCCATATGCTTCAAGCAGCTCTGTTGCATCCGCGTCGTAGTCGTTGAACGCCATGGCAGAGGAAAGGGTTAGATAGTGGTGTGGCCGAAAGCAAACATGCCACAGTCGACGATTAGCCAAATGAGTTCAGGTTGCACAGGTCGGCCCGCTTCACTAAATGTTCCCACGGTCAGTATTCTTGGACGACGCGGATTATCACCCTGGTCCTTCGTCTCACCCGTCCTCGACGCGCGCGGCAATGGAACGCGGTAGATTCAAATACTGCCGGATTAATTTACAAGACGACGCGGACGGCAGCAGCAACGACTACCACCCTTTCCATGGCACCCATACGTCGACAATGGTCTGCCCATCGCCCTCCTGGCTGTCGACGATGTAGTACCAAGGGTAGGCCGCCGCAATGAGGCAGGCGTGCTGGCCGACGATCTCAAGAACTTCGCCAATTTTGACCGGGTCTGCCCCATCTCCCGCTACAAGGGTACCATGCTCCTGTGAGATCCTCTCCAGCCGCCAGTTCTTTCCTTTGACGTCCCCATATCCGCCCGACGGCCCCGTATCCTTGCTGAATGCTATCGCACCAGCATCTACCATGGCCTCATCTTTGCCGCCCACACCTCTCCCGGGGTAGTGCGAGATTACCGTAGCGAGAACCCACTGTGCAATATCTTCATCGTTGACCAATGTCGTGTGTTTCTGTTGGAGGTCGAGCATCGGGTAGTTGCCTGCGTGTAACTCCAAGTCACCGTGCAGCAATCTATTCAACATTGCCCTGGATTCAGCACTCGCAGCGTGTGCGGTCGGTGTGGATCCAACGGAGAGCTTGAACCTCGGCCATTCGCGTTCGATCTGTAGGGATGCTTGGATTGACAGGGCGATCTCTGCAGCCTTGTTAACAACCTCAACCTCAGAACTAAGGAAGGTTTCTGCTCCAGGACGGGATGTTGAGCCGTAAGCATTCCCAGCATGTGCGTAGAATCCGTATATCTCTACTGCAGTCGACGTGAGACTCGCTTTGATTAACGCCTTCATTGTCGGGGAATCAGGCGGCACGCCAGCTCGCCTAGTCAAGGTAAGTACGCCTCTTTTGGGAAGAACCCCTAGCACTCACTTTTGACCCCCGTCGCATTTAATGAATACAGACCAAAGCGGAGTAACGCCTTGCGCCTTCTGGTATGCCTCCAATGCTCGGACCTGTTCTAGATGGTCTACTATCAACCGAAGTGACCCTCCAGAAGCCGATATCTTCTCTCGAAGCGCCGTCAAGTCAGCTATCTTGTTAATGGCGACTGGTACGCCATAGAGGAGCTTCAATAATTCAGTTACGGCTGTTGATTCAGCGTAGAATCGGAGAGGCTGACATCGTTCACTGTTCCATCCGCAAACAAGCCAGCTTCTACGACCTCCCAAGCTTCCATGACTGTCGAAACGATCACAGCCCCAGTCTTGTCTTCACTGGATCGCATTTGGAGTCGAGTCCCTTCCACGGTCTGTGGTACTCACGTCAGGTGAATATCTTCTAGAGAAATGGCATTACTTTATGAGTCTTGAGGTGAGCCCTGAAGGCGGCGCCCCACTCCTTGGCTCTTGCGTGCATCTTGCCGCAATTATTGGCGAAGATGGCCTTGTCGATGACCATCGCAGGTGTCCGGACGGCATGCAGGGATTTTCCTCGGAACTCTTCCAGCAGGCGATCTTTCGACGGCTTTGTCGCAAGATGAATAGGCGTGTACGTCTGCATCGTCGAGGGCAATGGCTGGGAAGGCTGGGAAGGCTCAGGCGCACCCGGGCCTTGCTGATGTGTGTTATCTCCCATCGGACCGGCCGTTCCGCGATCAGCTATCCAGCATTCTCTCTTATTACACTTTCTTGTCTACACCTCCAACATGGCGCAACCACTTCATCCCGCTGTGGTACCCCGCTTGGACCCTGCGTACGTTGAGTTCCATAATGAGCACGTCATCAACATTGTCCCGCCCCATACATTGCCATGGCATCCGTCGATTCGTTCTGGTCCGGCTGTACCAGGGGCATCGGAACCCCTGCAGGTGGGATCGACCAAGGATTACGATCTGAGCCACTGCAAGGTACGGGTGTTCACTCCGCCTGGTGATGCGCCTTCAGATGGATGGCCAGTTTTATTGTATTTCCATGGAGGCACGTCCTTGAGTTACGCTAACTCGTATGCGTCGATGTTGACATTACCCCTCCTTGGCAGGTGGGTGGACTCTCGGAAACATTGCTAGTGAAACACCGTTTGCGACGAATGCCTGCATCCGTGAGTGGGGATCATCGGCTTGAATAGCATACGCTACTTAGTCCATCAACGACAGGCGCAAATTGTGTAGTGGTCTCGGTTGATTACCGGCTTGCGCCAGAGAATCCCTTCCCTGCTGCAGTAGAAGACGCATTTGAAGCCCTCCAGTGGATCGTCGGTGCGGGTGCCTCCATCTTGAATATCTCCACGAGTCGCGTTGCTATCGGCGGATCGTCGAGGTTATTTTCACTGTCTACTTACTCTACTGTCTGCTGACCCGATTTATCACAAGTGGTGGCAACCTCGCTGCCATCGCTGCACTAAAGGCTACACAACTGCCAACGCCCATTCCAATCCTCTTGCAATTGTTGATCGTTCCGGTGACGGATAACACAGCTTCTACCACGGGCAGCCCTCACCAGTCGTGGCTCGAAAACGAGAATACCCCATGGCTATCCCCCGGACGCATGATGTGGTTCAGGCGAAACTACCTTCCTAATGAAGCAGATTGGACCAACTGGGAAAGCTCTCCATTGTTTGCTCCGGATGATTTGATAAGTAAAACACCAAAGGCATGGATTGGGGTTGCGGAACTTGACGTCCTGAGGGACGAAGGCATCGCTTACGGCGAGAAGCTGAAGAAGAATGGTGTGAGCGTCGAAGTAAAATGTTATCCGGCAGCACCGCATCCCATCATGGCTATGGACGGTACGCATTCTTGTCGTTTGTGTCTGGTGATGCATCCCGACTAAAATTATTTCATCGTGCCGTGCCGTGTGGGTCACAGGGTAAGCTTCCTAACGTACTTCACTCGTTCATGGGTTGATGTTCCTCTCCCCTGTGTAGTGTGCTGGCGGTCGGTCGTCAGCTCGTGTCAGATGCTATAGACGCATTGAGAGAGGCGTTCGCCTAGTTTCAGCCATGTATCCCAATTCCCTCCCAGCTCCCTTGGGCTATAGGGTAGAATATACCGGCATGAGACTCCTGACCTATTCGAAGTGAGTTATGGAACCGATATCGCGCCACCGCATGGACGCGCCCATCCACTGGGGATAACAAGCTTCTTCCCTATCAGAAACTCGTTCCGTGCTCCTCATAAATACTGAGGATGACTCAATGCATTCTCAGCTTGCCGTGTGACCGATTTGCGACAGAGCAGTCATGTCTACGAATCAGCCTTCCGACGATCTAGTGAAGGAAGCAATCAAGTCTGAAGACGCTGCGAGCGGAATATCCATTGCCCCCACCGATGAGCTTCGGGAGGTCCCACGAGACGAAGAACGGCGCTTGCTATGGAAGTTTGACACCAGATTGCTGCCTCCGCTCGCGTTTATGTCTGTGTAACCTACATAAACTGAGCAGAACATTACTAAAATCTACTCAGGTATCTATGCAATGCCCTTGACAAGGGAAACGTTGGCAACGCGAAAACAGACGGGTGGGACAAAGTAATAGTAATGTCTGAACTTAGTACTCCATACTAACATACAAGTAGGATATTCACCTCACGGGGAACCAGGTAAAAATGTTCATGTGCGAAGATACCCCCGCTAACTTGCACAAGTACTACCTACTAGTGATGGTTTTCTACGTGAGCACAGCTTCCTCCTAACAAACCGATGCAGCTGACATGCCCAATACAGGTCCCTTTCTGCTTGTAAGTTGTGCATCAGCGAATTGAATATACCTAACGATCCTTTGCGCAGGTTCGGTACACCTATTAGTCTGGTCGTCAAGAAATTCTCCGCCGCGCGAGTGCTGCCAATGATGATGGTCGGCTTTGTGAGTGTTCTCCATTATCGTAAGAAGTGGATCGAAACTCACGGTAGAATAGGGCACCATGTACTCTTCCTCATTTCAATCCTCGGTGAACATATTTTAACGCCAATATCAGGTCAATATTAGCAGCAGTTGCTACAAACTTTGGAGAAATCTTTACCATCCGGTTCTTCCTTGGTATTTTCGAATCTGCGATGCTTCCGGGAGTGGTTAGTAGTAGCAAAACGCTTCTTCATTCTCCAAAATTAAGCATGACCATGAACTAGGTGTATTATCTGTCCACCTTCTACAAACGGAACGAGCTTGCCTCTAGGCTTGGTATATTCTACGGTGCGTCCCTCCAATGTGAAATAAAGGTGACTCTAAAGATCATTCCCAGCTGCTGCGTCTATCGCTGGCGCGTTCTCCGGTGAGGACAACGTCTTTCCTTCCTCCGTCTTTCCTTTCCCCTGAGGAACCCCTGATCGACTTTGCATCAGGTTTGATTGCCTTCGGCGTCTTTCACATCCATGATTCCAAGCACCACGGGTGGCAGTATCTGTTCTGGATTGAAGGTCTCTCTATATATCCCGAGTGGCCGTCTGATACTTATAATCTATGTAGGTGGAGGAAGCGTGCTGTTTGCGATATTTGCTTACTTTTGGCTGGTGAGATTCCATGAAAGCTGCTTTCGAGTTACCTGATTGATTGCTTGGAGTAGCCCCGCTCTCCCACTACATGGAGATCATTAAACGAAAGAGAGAGGTCGTTGGCTCGGGCTCGTGTCTTGAAGGACTCCTCTGCAGAGGTTGACGAGCGTCTTGACATCAGTCACGCCTTTGCTGCTTTCAAGGATCCCATGTACTGGATTTGGGCACTGATAAACCTATCTTTCGGTGTCCCGTTAGCCAGCGTCAACAACTTCCTTCCGCAAATCGTGGCTAGCTTAGGGTATTCTACCGTCAAGACAAACCTTCTGACTGTGGCACCAAACGTGGCTGGCACCGTCGCACTGTTGCTCCTTACGTTCTCGTCCGACTACTTCAGGGAAAGATCAATTCATATGTAAGTAAGGTCACTGCATTATTGCTCTGAGAAAGTTATTAATTTTGCTCTACAGCTGTATTCCGTTGGTGGTGGGCATCCTGGGGTTCATCATCCTTGGCGCAATCAATCCATTAGAGCACCGACAAGTTGCGTATTTTGCGACGTTCCTCTTGACGATGGGGGTGAGTATCCATATATAAGTTGCGTGTTGGATCTGTGCTGAAGGTAATTGCAAGGCGTTCGCGCCATCCGTCTTGGTCGCAACGTGGTATTCCAACAACACGGCTGGCGAATCCAGGAGAGCCGTCGTAGCAGCCATTATGGGTCAGTAGCGAAGGTCAAAGAACCTATCGTCCTTGACCTTTGGATTGTAGTTGCGATCGCGAATTCCGCGGGCTTGATATCCACGAACGTCTTCAGGGCTCAAGACGAACCTAGATATATTCCCGGTATGTTATGTTTTTCAATTCGATCACACAATGAGGTTATCCTAAAACAATATTCAGCTCTTGCGACATCAGGTCAGTGAGAGAGTTAGCCTGGCGGTTGATATATTGACAAGGTCATTAGCTGCCTTTGGAGGGCTTTGTCTGATTCTCGTCTTGTCGTAAGTAACGGGCGAACTTTAAACAAGATACTGACCAGGAGCACCGTTTGACAGAGTTGGTGCTTATATGCGTTGGGAAAATCGCCGTCGTAATCACGTCCAAGGCATCAACATAACAGCAGCAGATGTGGACACGAGCATCCTGAAAGAGGGTCCAAGCTCTCCTAGTTTCCGATACATGTACTAGGCCTAAGCACTGTGCACAGTGAGTAGGATAGGTCCGTAGCACGTACTATATTGGTGTTGTCGACTTGGATCATCACCCAGCAACCTAGGATATGAGATTACTCCTAGACTGGTCAATACAGAGGTCGTACAACCTTCGCCGATGTAAGTGACTCAGACGGACCGTCGACGCAATAAGATTCATTCGGTGATAATCTAGTAACGAAGTCATTCAGAAACATCAGCGTTAACCTGCCTGGTTGCAAACAATCGCACTGTGCATATGGTACCTATATTTTCACATGGAATTTGAGAGTCAAATAGGAAAAAAAAGAGGTAAACCGTCAAATATGAATCTTTTATCGGCTTGAGTGACCTGTATTGACAGTTAGACAACGGACAAAAGTATTTTTAAAGTGTGCAACCTAACGAATAATATATCCCAAGTTTACTGATGAGCTTGCATGATGGCGTCCGATATGAAGGTAGCGGAAACTTGCTTGCCGCCAAACCAGCGGCCGTTTAGACCTTGAATAGCATTTTTGGCCGAATCTATAGAGTCGAACTTGACGTAGATTTCGCCCTTTGGTGATGGCTTAGCTGACTATCGAATAATGGGGAAGGCGCCCACTAACCTGGGTCTCCTTCTCAACTTTAATAGCTTCGACCTTGCCGTATTTCTCCTCGCATTCACCTTTGACGTCCTCCGCCAAGTCCTTGTCCCAGTCGCGTTCAGTTTCTCTGCGACAAGATTGAGTATAGGTAAGCATCGCCGAGGGAAATGCACTGACTCTTCGGGATCGAACATGTTCTTTAGGAGGACGGACTTCGACTGCATTGCTTGAGGAATATTGGGTTTACTGTCCTCATGAGTTTAGCGACGGATGGGATCGAGACAGGTCGTGAGCTTACACGACTGTAGGAGCAACGGGGGCGGGCTCAATCCTAGCAAGTTTCTGCATTAGTGCCTGGCGGGACGCTGCATTCAAGTTACCTGGGATGCACAAATTCAGAATAGGAACGGGCCCAATGAAGAAGAGGAACCATACCGCCGGATTCCTCTAGTGTATCTTGTTGCGTATATTTAGCAGTGCCTTTCTCATGAACAGTGTTGACACGAAGCTGCGGTATGTAAGCACAAGCAACCAGTTCCAGCTTTGAAGAAAAGTACTTACTGTACGCCCAGCCAGTTCGAAACCTTCCATTTGTTCCAACGCCATTTTGGCATCTTCCGCACGTTTGTACCTAGAGTAAATTAGTTGGTCGCTACGAGAGAAAGCGGAAGAACATAGGCTTACTGGACGAATGCGTATCCTTTGCTTCGCCCTGTCATTGGGTCTCTGTGAAGGTCGACAAACTCTAATTCACCAAAGGGTTCGAAAACCTGCTTAATGTCTGATTCGGTGAGATTGAAGTGCAGCGAGCCAACATAAAGTCTAAAGGCGGAAATAGGTTAGCTTGTGGGACATTAGACAAGGAAACTTCTCACTGCATTGCACCGTGCGGTGCGCTGACGCCAGGAGGCAGATTGAGATTTCTGGGAAAACATTAGGACATGGGTTGGCAGAAACAAGGTGACTTACCCATCTCCAGGATGAAGTCGGTTTCTCTCCGCTTCAGTGAGCTGTACCATGATGGGCAATCCCATAACGACAGTACCTGAAAGAGAAAGGGCTTTCTCTACTAACTCGATAGTACGGAATTCAACATAACCGATGCTAAACGGGAATTAGTGTGGGAAACAACAGAGTATGTTGAGACGTACCCTTTGGACCGCCGAGAGAGCCGGTCAGTAACAATGCGAGCATCCATGACAGTTCCTTCTCCAAGTTTGTCTTCGAAAAAGTAGCCCAGGTCACGGGCAGTAAGGCGGGCAGCAAGCTGTGAAACGAACACAGACCGAGCTTCTGAATCGTCTTCTTTCGGTTCATCAGGATTGTAGTCCTCCTGAGGAGGAGGCTCGTAAGTTGGCGAAGGTCTTCTGAAATGTCATCAGTGTCATCCGAGGTAAAGAAAAGAAACGCACTTGAACGGAGGTGGCGAACTCTTTCGCATTGAACCCCTGCGAGGAGGAGGAGAATGGAACTCGTCGTCCCGACGTCTGTTCCGTCCGTAGCGAGGAGAGTCCTCGAAGTCATCGCGACGCCGCCTATCACCGCCGTTGCGCTCGTGATCACGAGAGCGGGTTCGGCGATCGTGGTCTGGGGATCTGGGCCGAGGGCTACCGCTTGGTTCTGGAGGAGGTCCACCTACTGGTGGAGGTGGTGGAGGAACGTCGTCCATTTTCACGTCTCCGTCGTCAGATTTCAGACGCTTGCTGGTCCTTTCGTCGAACTCCTTATTATCATCAAAGCCGTCGACTTCGTCGCCCCGCTTGCGTCGCCGGTCGCGGTCTTCCCTAGCGCGGTCCCTGTCTCTGTCCCTACGACCATCTCTTTCTCTTTCACGGGGGCGGTCGCGGTCTACGTCTCTCTCTCTTCGCCTGTCTCTATCTCTATCCCTGTCTCTGTCTCTTTCCCTGTCTCTATCTCTGTGTGACTTGTCCCTCGACCTATCACGATATTTGTCGCGACTGCGACTGCGTTTGCGTCTTTCTTCAGGATCGACTCTATCTCTCCGTCTGTCTCTGCCCGACTTGTCCCTTGACACGGAGCGATGTGACCTTCGGGTACGTAGAGTGTCTGTGGAATGATCACGCGATCTGAGGAAAGAAAAAGAACGCAAAGAATGAGTTTCAATACTGAGAACTGTGATTCGTTGTGAAGATGCCTACGATCTATGTGCTGGAGACTTGACCGACTCCGTTTTTGCATGAGGTGAGGACATCTTGGTTACACACTATGGAGAGTGAGGCGGTAAGACTCAAGGGGAACTGCGGCTGTGCGCTGCCGTAATCATCTTTTTGGATTTAAGCGCCGATACAAGCGCCTTCGCAGCTAAACAGAATTCGAATTCAAATCATGTCGGAAATTTCCTTCGTACAAGGTCTAATATAACAATATCGATCTATATGTCTACAAGAGGCCTGCCAACCTTTGACGAACCCGTTTCTCTGCCTGACCGAGTTCAGATTCCTCGGACTTGCGGTAGAGCTCATTCAATGGATTCTCAGCCCCTTCTTTCTCAAGATCGGCTTCAATCTTCGAGAACTCCTTACAAAACTTCCCGTTCAGTACCTGTAAGTAGATTGTCAACGGTACTGTCAGGACCCCGAGAAGCTTCTCACTTGGTTATACAGAATGTTCTTGAAGTGCTCCCTAGCGTCTTTACCGTCGAGTGCAAGGGCACCACTGAGCTGCCCGAATTGCGAGACGGACGAATGGTGCTTCAGCTGAGATAGCTATTTAATCGGTGATGTCAGGGCGAAAGGCATCTGATTTACCTGTTTGATAAACCCTTCTTCTGCAGCTCGCTCAAAGATCTCGGCTGGTTCTTTAGACATCCACCTAGAAGCCCAGGTAAAGCATAGATAAGTCGGACGCGATGATTTTTCCGTACATTTCATAACACAGAGCCTCATCAGAGCAACCGGCTTCTTTGAGAACACTGAAAGCCTCACTGGATAACTGTCATTGCTCATCCTTAAATCAAAGCAGCCGTCGGACATACCGGAATAGCATGATTATCTGGGGCCACAATGCTTGCTCTGCGAACAACTAAAGAAAGCAACGTTCAGTCAGGACACACAAGAGATACGCTCAAAACTCACGTCCATCGCCGTTTCCTCCCTGACAGAGGATGCAATGGCACCAGCCTTGGTGGCGCCAATGGCCTTAGACAAGGCTAGGGCAGTGGCCAGTCCGCTACCCGTACCATCTTGCTCTACCGATACGAAACAGGGAAATCCCTTGCCTTTTTCGTACAATGAACGAACGGAAGAGCCAATCATCCTACAAGCACACGTTAGCGCTGAAAATTCTATCTATTCACACAGAGAGAGGCTCAAATACCTGGGTGCAACCATAACGACATCTTGCGTCGGTTTGAATTCGAGGAGCTGGTAAAAGACGTTGTAGCCACTGGCAACAACGATGGTGGCATTCGCTTTCAGTGTAGGCGCTACTTGGCCGTTGTAAACGCGCGGCTGAACTTGATCAGGGATAAGAAGGAACAACACTACACAAATGGAAGTCAGTAATCAGAGGGCACAGTAGGATACGAGGTATCTTACCATCGGCGACGGAAGCAGCTTTCGCAAAGTCGTGCTCGACAGTGAAGCCCTTCGACTTGGCATCTTCTGCGTAGGCGTCTTCGCGGTTGGCAATCAAGATCTTGTCGTTTGGTATACCACTATCCCTCAGGTTCTGCGCCTGCGCTGCACCCTGGTTGCCAAAGCTGTAGGGTACAGGTGAATGTGAGAAGCATGTCCAACCATGTATGTACGCACCCAAGGAATACTATTGTCTTTCCGTTGAGAAGACCTAGGTCTGCGTCTGTGTCGTAATAGCTAGATGACGTTTATGACTTCATTCAGTAGTCGGGGTGACATCGTCGAACTTACATTTTGGCAGACATTATCGATGATTCAGAGTGTGAGGCGTGTGTAGAGTGGTTATAGGGCTTCGCTGTGGGAGCCGCTACATCTTATACCGCACTGCAGCTACCTTGCCAGTGCAAGATACGACCGGACAGACCATCCGGACCTGTCTGTCCAGGTGTCCCTGTGACTACTCGGTGGGAAATATCACAGAGCCGGTCCGCGCTCCCGCCAACACCCTATGATAATACGTCTAGGAAGTCATGGGTATTATTTAGAAAGACGAGGAAGAAACAAGACTTACTAACTGCCCATCGTTATGTCTCTGGCTAGCAACAAGATCGTCGTCATTACCGGTGCTTCTAGGGGGATAGGAAGAGGTGAGCACAACGCACAACATGACCAACTACAAAATACACGACACTCAGGCAGCACCTAGGTTGTGCTCTGGAGTTTGCCAGGCAAAGTGCACATGGCCTCGTGCTACACTACTACGGCGACGCTGTGACAAAGGAAGAGGTTCAGACCTTGGAAACGGAAATCAAAGGCTTCAGCAACACCCAAGTTACATCTGTACCAGGAGACATCGCAGACCCCTTGACTTCTAAAAAGGTGGGGGGATCTACTTCACGGCATTGATCACTTACGTCTTCATTCCAGATTGTGGATGCCGCAGTAGCTGCGTTTGGACGTATCGATGTCCTTGTCAGCAACGCTGGAATATGTCCATTCGCTGAATTCCTGACTATGCCGCTGGAAACCTGGGAAATTACTCGAAAAGTAAACCTAGACGGCTCCTTTTACATTGTACAAGGTAACGTCCTCGCGATGTACCCCCGTTCGTTGATTCCTAAGCGCGTTTAGCTGTTGCCAACCAGATGAAGACCCAAGTACCACAAGGAGGATCCATAATTGGGATATCGTCGATATCGGCTCTTGTGGGCGGCGAACTACAGTGGTTAGCTTGACTTTCCATATGAACTCTGCTCGGTAACTCACCGTTATCTGATAGCCATTATACGCCTACCAAGGCCGGTATTCTGTCCTTGATGCAGAGCTGTGCCGTTGCCCTCGGCAAGTATGGTATCCGGGCGAACGCAATACTTCCTGGAACAATCGCGACCGATATCAATAAAGAAGACCTGGCTGACACTGACAAGCGGGAATCAATGATAAAGCGAACAGCTCTGGGTCGACTTGGCAGTAAGTGATTCCCATGTGCGGAGAGATTTATCAAAGCAACAGAATATTGCAGCACCCAGTGACATCGCGGGGCCGGTGGTCTTCCTGGCGAGCGACCTCGCCAGGTACGTCACGGGAGCGTCCTTGCTAGTAGACGGGGGCTTGTTTGTCAATCTCCAGTAGCATATTATTCGTTACATTATTCATCAAACATCGTACCCGAGCGGGGGAACATCATTGTGGGCCGGACGGTCCGGAAATATCATTGGTGAAATTCAGGGTGAAGAACCCGACCGTTGACAACAGCGGGCTCCGCAGATATCAGCACACTGACCCATCGGGCCCACGATGCACCAGGATTCCGCCAGGCATGCATGGTTCCTTTCTGGACTACAGTGTCGCCTGGGTTCCTGAGATGGGTCTCCGCCCCGTCTTCTGTTATGAGCACAATTTCTCCCTCCACTAAGGGCCTGGAATGAGAGCCATTTAGGTCTAGCAGAAGTGTGCTCACCAAGTATGTTGTAGTCCACCGACGAAGTACGATGCTAGAATTGTTGCGGGGCTTAGGCACAGTAAATTATACGACGAGACAAGCGACACCAACCATCGGAGTGATAGCGCCTGAAGACAGCCATGAGTGCGAGGACAGCAATGAATACATAACGACCTAACCTGGCGCAAGGTCAGTAGATCGGACGTTGGTCCCTCTTGGAGGAACCAGCCCATAGTTTTCACTTGGCTCAATCACACGAGTGGCACCGTCCTCCCTTGGTTGGCGAATAAGTTTAGGCGTGAGCAGCGAAGCAGTAGAAGTACCACCCACATGCTGTTGGTGTCATTTGTCGGAAGGCCGTCTGTCGTAACCCAGATAGCGGACGACTTGGCGCCCGGTACAATGGCCATATCCTAACGGGACACATTCGTTCAGATGCCAGACCAATGAACATACAACATACTTCATTGTACATGAGCTCATTGCTCTGAACTACGGCATTGCCCCTCTCATCGTGGCCAACGACCACGCGGCGGACTGATTCCAATGGTTGAGGGTTATGAAGCACTGGTGACATCGGGTGGTGGAGTGGATTTACGACTGCCACAGTCCCAACTCGGCTTTAAACGAGGCGGAAACCAGATAGTCATATTTCCAATTGAAGTAACAACTTTGATGGAAGCTGATTACATCCTATGGGCATTATCTTTTGGGTTAGCGGGCTCATTGTTAACTTCGAAACACTGGAGAATGTGTTAATCATCTGTCACATGCCCATGCGTACGCACCTCCCACCTTGAAGTTGATTGGACCTTGTCGTTACTATCCCACTGGTTTAGCCAATGCGCAGCGCAAAGCAAACTGCAACACCTAAATATGCATGGAAAGCAGTACTATACATAGATGTGTTACAACCCGACATGCAACAGGAGAATGACATGACTAGGGTGCCGTATCTGTATCACGAAGGGACAACATGGTCAGTGACGGCGAAACGACAGGGAAAGGCTGGGCTTCTTACAATAATGATACTCGTTAATCAATGGTATCCAATCCTTCACAAAGGCACTCAGCAATCCCAAGATGGGGGTATGTGCAGTCCTGTCAGCCAGAGCTTCCAACTTGGGTCTGCGGACGTACGACATTCAGTACGTTACGATGGGACCAATATAGAGAAAACCCACCGGGTGTATGAATCCCAAATGGAGCCGCGGAAGAGGTACCACAGCATGTCTCTGTCCCTTCGTGCATATTCCGAGCGTTCAAGGGCCGCCGAAGGAGGTGGAACACGGCGCAAGTTTCGTGCGATTAACTCCAGTGCAAGGGCTACGACCAAGGGTCTGTTCGAGCGTCGGTCGAAACTCAATAGAGTTGCTAAGGTGTCACGAGTCGGTAAGTAGTATCAGAACGATTGAATCAACGGACCATATATAAGGGGACAAAGGACATAGATAGATTCACTCAACCAGTCCTTCGGGGAAGATAAGGATCGGATGAGAGAAAGAGACGGCCTGACACAAGATGATGTGAGTGCCTTGGGCAATAAATAGTCTTCGACGGACGTGTCTAAGCGCGTAGGTGGAGGAGGCGCGGTCAACAACGGGTGGGGTGGTAAAGGGATGTAGTTATTTTTGAGATGCTCGGGAGTGGTGAGTGGAGATGGTCCAAGAGACGAGGGTGCAAGAGTGGGAGACGAGGCATTCGATGAAGGCGAGGGCAACGAAGTTGGATCGATATCCCTCTCGGGGATGGGAGGCGATACCAAGGGTTTACCTGAGACCCGCATGAGTATGAAGCGCAAAGCTGCTCTATATATGGTGTCAATCTCAGTTCATTTCGGAGACATGAAATCGTACTTGATGATCTCCAGCAAAACGACGCCCCTCCACTTGTTTCTCTGGGACACTTTCCGCTTCAGCGCCATCTCAATGAACAGCTCGGCGAAGCGAATCAACTCGAGAGACCTGGCCGCCCACTTGTACAGCGAGCTTTTGTCGGACCAAGCACGCGTAAAGCGAGTATGCAGAGAAGTCGGGATCAGAGGGCGGTATTTGGGATCGCTGTACACGAGCTTCGAAAGGAGGGTGTCGTGGTACATGCTCGTCGAGTTGAGCAGAACAGAAACTAAGAAACCATCAGGGCCATGGGGCGACATTAAGCGGAAAGGACGACATACGGGCTTCTGAAGCTAATTCCGCATCCTTGAAGCGACCTGGGAGAAACCAGGTCAGGGAGCGCAACGACGACTCCAACGTCGAGATTGTCGAGACGTTGTTGATCAAGAATGTTTCATAGTGTGCAAGGGAGGATGTCATTGAACTGGGGCGGAGGAAGATGAGGGGAAGAGCAAAGAGTTGTATTTGAATCACTTGATTCCGGCCAACTGAACACCGAGCCCGGCGGCACTCTAATTTACTACTCGCTCGTTGTTGGCGTTGGCGTCGCCGCCGTCCTCGTCGCTGTCCACGACGTTGATGACTATGTAATACAGCACGCCCTTGCCGCCAGTGCCCCCACGAGGCCCAAACAAATCTTCTTTTTATTTGCCCACAACTGCCAAACGTCGCCTTCCCATATCCACAAACATATGTACATAGCACGCGCTCGACGCCCACATCCATGAAGAAGGAAATCGCAAAAGCGTCCCAACCAGGCCCGCTGAACTACTTGAAGCAGAGCCCCGTTCGCGGTCAGCTCGAGCCATACGACCCCCGGGTCAACAAGTGTGGCGGGAGACAACCGGATAGGGAAGTGTCGCGTCACACGAAGTCACACAAGTCAAAGACAGGGGTAAGTCGTCCTTGTTTATGCAACTCTGCCCTACAACGTACATAGGGCTCGTACTTTATAGTAGACTACCATAGATACTGTCAGAGTATATAGACTATAGAAAGGAGGGACTAAGGTTAGACTAACGATAGTGATTATACTAAAGAATGTGGCTATGAGGGAGTGTGACTAACCAGCGCTAAACGTGGCTTTACCATATTGGGTATATTCTTGTTACATACGCCCTCCTGGATCTGTGAAACAGATTCACGCGGCGCCGTCGGCCGCAGCAGGGTCCTTGGAGATGGAAAGGTCTGCGAGTTCCACAGTGGGAACTTTGGAGGTAGGGGAAGCACTGGGTTTGTCTGGGCTATCGTTCATGTCCACATCTTCACTGATGGTCGCAAGGTCAGACGAGGCCGAGGATGGGGTATTGACAAGCTCGATATCCGACTCTGACGGCGAGGGACAAGTATTGATGGGAATGGTCTCGCGTGGCTTGTCCGCGTTGGGAATGACATCAGGCACCGGGATACCCGAGATCTTTTGCTCGCGTGAACTGGGGCTGGAGCCCGGATTGGTAGGAACAATGGTAGGGCGAACCTTCTTGGGACGTGCGTATGGTGTTGAGCTACGGCGTAAGGAAGCGCCGCTACGACGGACAGCGGGAGACTCGCGCACAGGTGGAAAGTTGGTAGTGGGAGTCTTGTTACCCATTACCATATCAAGGAGTAGATTAGTCACCACATCGTGTCGTTCCGCCGTTAAAATGAATTCTCCGGCCTCCGGGTGTCGAGGTCCATTAGAACTTTGGCCCACCGTTGGTCTAGACTGGCCCACATAATTAGGCGGGACCGTAGCACGCCGACCATGCGAGGTCTGGGATCGGTAATGGTTCCTGGGATCTTTACGAGGTATACTGGGTCGCGCAGCAACGAGTCCCAAAAATCGGAGTCCTGGCCCTGCGATGCGAGTCGTGAAGGCATGCCCATGAGGCAAATTAAACTTGGTGGTAATTTGGCCTTGTTTGTTATACAGGGTTGCGAACCCGATGTAGCGGGGAGGAAGGGACAGAGGATTGGTAAGGGTGCCACTGATAATGCGACGATTGGCGGACACGAAGCTGATGAGCTCGTCGCGGGTATAGGCGGCGGAGCAAACTCGGGAGTCTAGGTCTCTCAGGGAGTATGACCCTTCGGGGTTTCGGGTGAGAGCAGTATGAATAGGGTGTAATCTTCCCAGTTCTGCTGCAGACATAGAAGTGATGTGAGGATGATTAGAAGAATATAGATTATTTGGGTGAGTAGGGTTGCTGTCTAATCCTATCTCCCCATCACTTAAATAGCCATCATCCGTAACACTGGCAGGTTTTATGCAACCAAGTACGATTTGGGGGTCGTTAGGGGGGGTCCCTGAACCCCTAGGGAGTTCCTCAATGTTGCAAATTCCCAACGTTTCGAAATATCTTCGTAATGCTTCAAGATGACTGACCTTATGGTATGGTAGCCAGGTCCTGTCACCAGTAGGCCAAAGAATTTCAAACAATGCATGCTGCCTTACACCAGAATGACTCAATATTTCTCTAATGTTCCATTCTGTGCTAGCTGGTGTTGCAGACGCAATGATGTGTTCAAGGGAACGGCCAGGGAACAAGCGGTCATCATTGGGGATATGTACACGTAGTAGAGACGCATGAAAGGAGGGATGAACACCCCTCGCAACGAGATGATTAGGTAGTTCAATCTGAAAAGTATCATTACCAAATGCGCGATTGATACGGTAGGGTCCCATATATTTGGGAATTAGCTTACGTGCCAGCCCCTGAGGGAACGAAATATTCTTCGTGGACACGTAGACTAAGTCACCAATCTGAAACGGGGATGGTTGGCGATGTCGATTGGCGTCTCGGATTTGCTTCGTGCGAGATGCCAGTACCGCATCATGAGCCGTAATCACGGCTTCGCGAAGATGTTCGGCAAACTCTCGTACACCTTTGGATTCGCTCGACGAGGGCGTGTCCCACAGGAATGGTCGAGGCATGCGTCCTGTATTCAGAAAGAATGGCGCGAAGCCTGTCGAATCTGTTCGTGCAGAGTTAATTGCAAATTCAATTGCCGGTAAACGTCGCACCCAATCCTTTTGATTCTCGTTGACACACTGGCGAATCATTTGCGTGATAGTTCTATTGGCGCGTTCCGTTGAACCGTCGGATTGCGGATGATACGCGCTAGACATATTTAGTTTTGTCCCAATGAGTTCGTGGAGTTTCTGCCAGAAACGTGCCGTGAATAATGGGTCACGGTCACTTACGATTCGTCGAGGAAGACCGTGGTGCTTGTATACTTCTGCGAATATCAATTCGGCGACGTCAACAGAGCCGTAGGTCGTACGGCTGGGTACTAAATGTACCATCGCAGTCAAGAGGTCAATAATGACTGTAATTGAATCGTAAAATGCGTTCCGATCTGCCGACTTGGGTAATGGTCCTACGAAGTCGATGCCGATGGCATCCCAAGGGCGAGACGGAATAGGCAGAGGACGGAGAAGGCCATAGGGCCGGTGGTTTGATGGTTTACTGCGGGCGCAAGTGCGACACGATTCGCAGAATCTATAGACATCCCTGGAAAGGTGTCTCCACCATACAAACTCACGAAGGTAGGTTAGTGTCTTTTCCGGCCCCAGATGGGCTAATAAAGAGTGACCTTCGTCTATGACTATCTCTTTGGCCGTCCTTCCACCAATTATGGCATCCGGAATGCATAGTAACCGTCTCCCGCCTTCAACTAGGTAGAGCAGACCGTTTTCTAACGTGAAATTCTTGTATTGGCGCGGAGTGTTCACAATTGATGCCATGAATGTGTCGTTCATGTAGTTGTTGCGTATTTCGTTCATGAAATCAACGTTAAGGTCGCGTTTCTGTTGATGCGACACTACGTTCACAATAGAGACGGTGGGCGAGGGTTCTTTGTCTTGAGTAGACGGTGGTGGGAGTTGAACATTGCGTGGACTTAACTCGGAGTTAACGGTGGTCAGTGCCTCGTCGGCGCCAATTACCGGAACCAAATTTGATTCCGCACCGGGGACACCTTCCTTTTCCAGTAAACTGTTAATTGTTGTAGGTCCGTTGTTTATTTGGTTTACTTCCTCTTTATTCCCGCCCTCCGTTCGTTCACGAGGGCCTCGCAGAACGAACTTCCTGGCCACCATTCGTTTCGCAAAATCACGCGACTCCGTGGCTCCGCCACGTCGTACAGCGTTTAAGGTCAACGAAATGCCCTCCAGAGGCATACTTTCTAGCCTCGCCTCGTCGCCTACGATGACTGGAGTTCTGCGGCGAAAACTGCACGTAGAATCTTCGTCAAATTTGACGAATTCGGAGGCCGCACGCTCAGTGCCAGGTGCGTCGTTTGCATATATACGAGAGAGAGCGTCTGACAAAACGTTCTCAGTTCCAGGAATATATACCGGCGTGAAATCAAATTCAGACATCTTTTCCAACCAACGCGCCTGACGCCCTGAGAGATTGGGCTGATTGAGCAAGTGAACCAACCCCTTGTGATCAGTGAGCCAGCGAAAATGAACACCCTGCAAAATGTCCCTATGGCGTAGCATTGATTCGAGCCCAGCCAACATCTCGATCTCATGCACGGGATAATTCTGCTGTGCTGGGTTCAGCTTTGCTGAAAAGAACGCCGCTACACGCGCCGTCCGCCATTCCTTCCCCTGGCTCACGACGCCGGCCACTCCCGTAGCTGATCCATCCGTTATCAACCAGATAGGATCACTGTCCCGGGCGTAGGATAACGGACGGCGACTATGCGAACGAAAACGGTCAACGAGGAGCTTTACCTCGTCGAACGAACGCTGGTGAGTATCAGTCCATCGAAATGGGGTATTGTCGCCGGTTAATCTCGCTAACACACCCATAGGAATTCGTACGCCCGCAACGTCGTCTGCCAGATAGCCCACTGCCCCTAGGAACCCTCGAAGCAGGTCTCGGTTGGTAGGCGTCTTCCAGTTTACGACGGCGTCAACCTTGTGAGGGTCCATACGAATGCCCGATTCGTCGACAATATGGCCAAGGACCTTCAACTCCTTCTCAAGGAAGTGAAGCTTCTTTTCGGACAAGTACAGCTTCTCCCGCGTAAGCACGTCAATAGCGGTTTTTACATGCTGAATGTGCTTTTCGAGTGTGTCTGAATAGATAATTATGTCGTCCAGATAAACGTCCATGAATACGCCAATGTAGGGTGCGAATATATGATTCATTAGTGCCTGGTACGTCGCGGGCGCATTGCAATCACCCTGCTGCATTACCAAGCTGACCATTGTGCCGTCAGGTGTCGTCATTGCGGAGCGAGCAACATGTTCCGCGACTATTCGAATCTGTTCGTACGCATCCTTTCCATCCATGCTGGAACGGAATAAATGGGCGGCAATTCGGCGCAGTATCGCCTCAATATTCGGCATAGGCGTAGACATCTTTACCGTATTCGCATTACGTTCACGTAGGTCAACGACGATCCGCAACAATTTGGTACCCGGCTTATAAATATGCAACATAGGAACCGCATTCCCGGCCGTCGTGATTTGCCAACGTCCTGATTTTAAGTACGCATTCCGCTTCTCAACCCACTGCTCCAGTAACGGCTCCGGACAACGAGACGGTCGCCATTTATATACCTTTTTCTCATCAATCAAAGGTATGGTGTGGTTAATAGCTCGTAATGGAGGTAGATCAGTCTGATCCATTGTTTTACACAGCGGTTTGGCGTACTCAAGCAGTTCTTGCCGTGCGCGCACTATTTCCGCAGTATCGAAGTCAACTGACATGGATGCCAATCGTGATACACCAGGACCATCCATTGGAAGACTCTCTTTGGAGCCCACCACCACGCGCGCAGGATTCAGGCCGAGCAATACCCGATGCTGGTACATGAATGGTGTACCCAGAATTAAGTCATAGCTTGAGATGTTGATGACATCGAAAGCTCGTTCCTCGTCGACTGTCTGGTAGCTAATGTTCGCTTTACAGGACCAGTTAATCTTCGTTCGCGACCCCTGCACAGCGAGCTGCAGTGGAATCGGCTTGGCAAGCGCGACCTTCGTCTTACTTCCCAACTGGTCGGCCAACGTAGACGACATGAAGTCGCCCAAGGAACCGGAGTCCAGCAATGCTTTCGCAGGTTTTCCGTTGATCTGTACAGTGACCACTACAGGCGATGGTACAGCGCGCTCCTTGTCCTTGACGACTGACGCGTTTCGTTGCAGTGCAGGTAGCTTGTCACGATCAATCTGGACGCCAAAGAGGAAGAGTTCGTGCAGCAGCTTGCTGTCGCCATCATCCAGGTCGAATACATGGAAGCAAGAGAGATCCTTGAGGTAGGGCTCTAATGAATAGAACCTGTCGTCTACTAACATATCCGCCCAACGTTCCGATGCAAGGTCTTCCGTATTACGGTACAGGTCGGCAGTATCGTATTCAGGTTCACGCAAAAATGGGCCGTCATCTGGGTTAACAGCCCATGGCACCGAGTGCTTAGCGTACCATGAAGCCAGATGAAGATGCTCATTTCGCAGGAGCAGTCCACTTATCACGGCGTGGGTTTCCAGCTCATCTTCCGAGATATACCAACAGTCATTATTCCGGCCACAGGCACTGACTGTAAATGAGCTGTCCATCAACGTTTCGTCCCAAGTGAGTTTATGCTTGAGATGCATCCGTGCGTTGAATTCAGTAGGCTGAACCCTAGCATTATAGAATTCGTCGCACAGCATACCGGTCCAAAACGGCGCTACACGATCCATGAGGACCTGTGCATACCACCGACCAAACTGGAAAGAGTTATCCTGTAACAACTCGGCGGATACCTCTACACATATGTTGTGCATACGGTCGTTTACCTCATAGGTCGTGGGTGTCCTTCTTTCTACCGAGAATCGAAGTTCCGACCAAGGATACTGATACCCATTATCCCCAGGTAGACCTAGGTCGCGGCTTGTTTCGAGCACCCAGGTATACGTGTTTGCGTAGGCGTCACCCAGCCAATCGTGCGTGTAGCACCCGCTCAGGAATTTCTTCCACCGCGTGCCGATCTCGGTGATATCTTCCAAGATCTCATCCGAAGAATCGCTATCGTCAAGAACTAAGCCAGGGACGTCCAAGTCCGAAGATTCTATGAACTCAGCGTGCGACGCATATTCGTGTGATCCTAGCACGGCTAATCCGATGTGAGCTGTGTTTTCGTCGTCGGGGATATACTCATCAACTATGTGTTCTGCAAAATCAATATGATTCACGCGGACGCCAGGAGGCTTCCCTCCCTTGCCAGGTAAGGTGTTAGCCTTTGGACAATTTCGTGCTATGTGACCAGTCTGTCTGCACAGGAAACATTTCCCCTCTGACTGGAGCTTCTGACGCTCCTGCGGCGAAATGTCCCTACGCCCTCCGGATGTTCCATTGGTTTTACTACTCGAAGGATTACCAGAAGCAGTGTTCCGTAACATGTTACCAGATGACTGGTCCGAATGATGGTTGTTGTGATCTGGTGAGCGTTTACTATCACTGTTCTTGAAGTTGCGCGAACGTTGACGAAAGTTACTATTCCCAGGTTTGTACGAACTATTTGAGCTATGGGCTACCGACGACCTCGACTGGGTCACCGCGTCCTTTGAACGTTTATCGCCCCGAGAACCATCTTTGCGAATACTCGAGAGAACGATCTCTTCGTTCTCAGCCTCCGCAACAACTTCATCCCAAGATGCGTCCTCGGGGTTCAACCCCATGCGCCGGCAGGCGATTGCCAGCTCAGGATTCAGCCCACGGAACAAATGGACGACACACTGGCGTGCCTCAAGCCCTCCGATGGTGTTTATCATGTCGTACATTTGCGCAGCATACTCTTTAACTGATAGTTCGCTTTGATAGAAACGTTCCAGCTTACGGCGCTGTTTCTCCCGGAAATTAGACGGGAAACAGGCATCATAAATGGCCTTGAAATACTCGTCAAGCGTCCAGTTCGACTCGTCGTCAGCGATTACATTCTGGTAATACGCCTGTGCCTTGCCTTCGGTATAGCGCGCAAGTGCTCGAATTTCCTTTCGCTGTTCGACCCGCGCGTCATCAAGATAATGCAAGCCCTCACGCATCCATCGATTGAATAAATCAATCTTAGGTTCACCGGTAAACACTGTAGGTGCGACGGCCTTCAATTTTGAAGGCGCCTTCCTCTTTTTACGACGAGAAGATTGCAAACTTCCCCCTCCATCCTCAGGACCGGATCCATCAGAGGAAGGGTCACCGTCGGAATCGTGGTTACGATTGCGGGCTACACGATTGAAGATACGACCGACGTTTGACGACGGCGGTACTACTTCATTCGGTCGGGACACATGGCGACGTTCACGACGACTCCAGCTTGGTAGAATCGGATTTACCATAGCGCTACCACGAGTAAAGTCGCCACGGGCCTTGCGCTCAATATATTTGCGTTCATCTTCAGATAAAACTTCAGGCGTGAAGGTAGTGTGCTTAAACTCATTGGGCCTTTGAGGCTTGTTCTGAACTTGAGATTCAAGTCGGTCGAAGCGGTCTTGAATGAGCTTAAGATTCTTCAATAATTCGGTCAGGGTCATATCATTCGGATGAGTACTAAGTACAACATTAGGGGTGGTACTAGCTTTATCAGCTTTGGGTGAAGAGGAGAGATTTGGCTTGGATTGCCAAAATTCCAATGCTGCACGTTGCTCAGCGACTTCTTCTTCGGTAGGTGCGTCAAACGTATTGACGACTGGATTGGGCCCACCGAGCTGTAAGACGGGCTCGCCGCGCTCTCGCGGGTCGACGCCCTTGCCTTTATCTCTAGGCGTGGATTCGGTGTCCATGGAATCGTCGTCCGTAACGTGTACGGATGCGCGACGCCTCAGGATCGCGTCTCGCTGATCCTGGGTCAATAATTCCTCCGCGCGCCTGATATCGGCTTCTTGAGCGGGGGAGATTTCTGGAGTCGGTGT
Organism: Pleurotus ostreatus; assembly: GCF_014466165.1. Lineage (NCBI taxonomy): Eukaryota > Fungi > Basidiomycota > Agaricomycetes > Agaricales > Pleurotaceae > Pleurotus > Pleurotus ostreatus. The sequence goes on along the minus strand of NW_023503157.1, from coordinate 2,204,970 downwards.
GCGGAGAGGGCGTCCGCCACGGCCGACCGTAATCCAAGGGTGTTCCTCGGCGGGAGAGGACCTGGATTCTTCGGGGTTGTCATGGATGACTACCCCGGCATTCGAGCTGGCATTCGAGGCTTTAGGGGAGCCGAATGAAGTATCCCCTCGAAGGGGAGAGGTTTCTCGCGGGGTGGTGAACCCGACACGAGTATTCGTAGCGGCGACGCTGGAGTACGAAGCTCCCGTCCCGCTGTTCTGGTTCAAGCTCGAGTCATCAGCGCTGGGTGTTAGTGGAGGTAAGGGGGACTCATCCGGGATATAGGCGGCTGGCATAGCCAACGGCGTCTGAGGCTCAGACGAGGACGCGGGATGAGACATTACTCCAATAGGATTAACCTAAACAATACTAGGTTAGTAAAATAGAGAAACTGAGTTACTTAACGGGATATAGTCGGATAGCCTTGGTTGATCAGACCGAGGGGTGCCCGAAGAGAGAGATTACGAGACAGAAAGAGATAAGATGAGAGAGTCGATGTGAATGAGAGATGAGATGGACGAGATGGTTCTGTCAAAAATATGTGGCGGGAGACAACCGGATAGGGAAGTGTCGCGTCACACGAAGTCACACAAGTCAAAGACAGGGGTAAGTCGTCCTTGTTTATGCAACTCTGCCCTACAACGTACATAGGGCTCGTACTTTATAGTAGACTACCATAGATACTGTCAGAGTATATAGACTATAGAAAGGAGGGACTAAGGTTAGACTAACGATAGTGATTATACTAAAGAATGTGGCTATGAGGGAGTGTGACTAACCAGCGCTAAACGTGGCTTTACCATATTGGGTATATTCTTGTTACAACAAGGGCTGGCCTGGTCGATTCTTGCAGTGCACAGAGACTCCGAACCAACTCAAAGTCGGTTACCTGCCAGTGATCAACTCCGAGATCAGAGCTCACTTCGTTGACTATCTATAGGTCTTGTTGCCCCCACGCACCGCAGGACTCTACGAGGAGCTCCTCAAGGCAGAGACCGCAGAGTTGAACAGGCAGCCACAGCCGTCATGGGAGAGACTGTTGGAAATCCGACATCTCAAGGAACGCATGATACGGAAATGTCAAAAATCATGTAAAGCAGCCCCAGTGAAGAGATTAGGACGAGGGGAATCGTTTGCATTCCAAACATTCATTGCACCGTCGGATTTCAGGCTGAAGGAGATGGAGAAGTGGTTGAAACAGCATGAGGGACGCGACGGCTACCCCTCCGTCAACTTGTCGTCATTTGCTGGTAGAAGTATCACTAGAGATGCAGCGAAGAGGAATTCCTACTGTTGCCATCGATGTTCAAAGCCCAATTGTATAGAAGACCACAAAGCTGGTACATCTGCCGGCAATTCCCCTGCACCAGCGGGAACACCTTTGCTACGCCCTTCGTCTCCAGGTGGCTCTGGGGACGACGACTCCGACGTCGAAGATGACCCCGCCCATACGTCTCGCTACGCCAATGGTGTCAGCCCGTCCCCTCCTCTCCAGATCCCTGAGCCAATCACCCAACCAGTGCCCTCGCTGCCCCGAACTTCCGTAACCTCCCCGGAACCCATTCCAGTTCCTTATCGGCCACGGTCATTGGTCGATGCCTCAGGCGAAATCATAATGCCTCCCATCGACAACAATGATATGTACTACGATGGAGCCGCTCCAGAAGAGCCACTTCAGACCCCAGAACCCGTACAGATGCCATTACCAGCTATACCCGAGGAAGGGGGCTCACCCTCAAACAAATACATACCCCCTCCACTCCGCACGCGTCGAAGTTGCTTAAAGCGCGCTCCCAGTGTCGACAACCTCAAGACTGTTTCGTGGGCTGATGACCGCGATTTGACCAATCAGCTGACAAAGTACACCAACGCCGTGAAGGAGGCTGAAGACTCTGGTATGTTGTGATGTTGATTGACAATGCTAGCCACTCGCTAATCATCACGCAGGCCGACAATGGCAGGATATGTATACAGAACAGATGAATGCCTTAGACTCCCTTCACAATCATGTCATCGAAGGCCTAGAAAGGATTCGCCTCGAAGCTGAATATCTGCGCGGCGTAGAGGAAACCATCGCGACACAACGCCGGGCACTAGAAGTCAGACATATTGAATTCCAAGGCAAAGGTACACACGAAGGACAATCCCCCGAGACAAATACTTATATGTAACAATGGGTTCACAGTTCAAAATGCTTTCCAAGAGGCAGATCACACCCTTGTTGTATGTCGCGCCAAACGCGAGCCCCAGCCCAATATATAGCGATAAAGCCTCGTAGAATCTATGTACCACCACTGTATCTATGCCTGCCGCTGTCGAACGCTGATTATCTATTCATTAAAACGTCCTGATATATACCTGAAAAGTCTATGGAAAGCAAAGCAGTGCTAGAGTATAAGTCAAATAAGTGTGTACGCAGGCTTAAAGGACCGTACGGCGCTTCTTAGCACGAATATACCACCGACGGACGTTGGCAAGGTAAGCGCAGATGATGACCACCGAAACCGCAATCATTTCCCCGAAGACCGTAAAGGGCTCTTCTGGGTTCCGAACGTTGCCCGGAACCTCTACGTTCAGTGAGAATGCACCTACACAAAACAATGCGAATCAGCCCAAAGCAAACGTTTTCCTGAGACGATGCAAACTGACCAAAGAGAACCTGAAGACACAATACCCCAATAGTGACGATCGTAAGATAAAAGATGGCAGCATCGCTGCCAGACCGCGCCCTTGCAAGATTAGTGCGCAGTTGGACGAGGTAGGCGGGGTGGGATTGGCTAAGCATGCGCTCGTAGTGAGCAAGCGAGTGCTGCAGCGAGAGGATATGATCTAGATTATTTGTGTTGAGTTGGACATCCCTGTCGTTCGGGTAAGTATTCACCTTGCACATCACCAATATAAATGGCAACATCGTCGTCACCCTTCTCAATCCCCGTCCCAGAGCCATTAAGCAATCGCTTTCTCATCTGCGAAACTACCTCCGACTTCGAGCCCAACAACCTCGTGAGGGTGGTCACCAGTCTCCGTGTCCTAGCCATACGCTGAAGTGGCGAAGGCTTCTGATACGTCTGAGCAGCCATGTCATCCTCCTTCGCAGCGGACCATCGTGCACGGATGAATCGTTTCAAACGTCGATACATCAACCGTGGATTCAACCGAAGAGAAAATCGTATCTGAGTTGGCCGAGTAACCTCTAGTATCGGGAGAGGCGTTTCGCTGGATGCCTTGCTGAATTTCTCATCTTCGCTCCCTACGGTAGAAGGAGGCTGAGAAGACGGAGGAGTAACAGTCGGCGGCCCCGTGGCCTCTTGGGGGAAGAATACGAGCTTCTCAATCTCACTCACTTCCTGCTCCACTTTCTCTAGGACAGGAAAGAAAGAGTCTACTACTGAGTCCAGCATCCCATGAGCGATCCAATCTACGGAATATGTATGATGAGAAGGTGGTGGAGGGACAGTCCGTAGAACCTACCGGAAGACATGTTGGTTACCTCTTCAAGGAGAAGGATCCGATTAATGACTCTATTGATGTGCTCTAAAGAGTATGTTAGTAACGGGGGCGCGCATACTTTAGCTATACCCTACCTGATGCGTCGGCGAAATGGAACTTGATAAAAGCAGACATCGTCAGAATCATCTCCTCGATAATTCCAGCCGACTCACAGTGCATATACCCTCTTCAAACACCACAAGGTATACAATCGCTTCTCCCACGATTCCTCCGCTCTGTCCATGATGTAGATCTGCTCGCTGTATCTTCTCCTGTGTGGCTTGACTTTCAATAGCTCGGAAGACAAGGAAGTAGTATCCAAGCCTAGAAAAGAACTCTAACTTCTCTCGGGGCTCTTGTTGGAATATATCTTCGAGAGTTAGAGGATGTAGGTGAAGAAGCTAGTATAGATCAATTACCTCCAGGTCAATGCCAGGCAAGGGGGAACACTTACTCGTCCTATGGCTCTGATATCCTCCCAATCCGGATTCGCTACGTCTAACCACCAAGCCTTCGCCGAAGATGAAGATTCGACTAGAGGTGTCAACGGATTTCGGGGACCTGGTGTTTGACCGTGCCGATCCTTTCCATGCCTGCGTTGCGCAGAAGGTTGCGAACTACTAGCGTGTGGGGTTCCTCGGGGCCGCCGTCCTCTAGCGGCAGAAGGCACACCTAAACCTTGCTGTGGTAGCGAAACTCTGGGTCGTCCTTGCCTCCGCTTCTCCTTTGTGGTTTTCTTGAGTGCGAGGTCTAATCGAGTGGTTATCAGCGACAGCGACGTTGTTCGGGTCACAGGTTGTACAGAGCCGACGCCGGCTCTCGAGCTGTGACGTCGCAACGGAGGGGGAAGGTAAAGAGCAAATCCTCGGGGGACCTGTCGTAGTTCCTCCCTAGCTTTGAGATCTGTTATTGTCCTCTCCATCACTAGATCTGACTGGAGGCTTTGAACACTTCGTAGGTTGGCATTACTTCGTCTTCGGTGCCGCCTGCGTCGCCCAGAGAACTGCGAGCGAGAAAGAGTGACGATAGAGTCGGTTGATGAGGAGCTGTCAGAGCTTCCCGAAGACGACGAAGAGCTCCGACGCCGTGCCCATCGAGAAATCGCATGTTCTACAACCGTTGCGATTGCGCCGAGTCTCCCCCGTCCAGGAAACGAAAAAGAACTGGAAGAAGACGAGGACGATGAGCTCGATTCGGCCAAGGATTCGACGCTTTGCAGGGGTTGAAAGAACGGCGGATGGTCGCCTCGGTAGACGTCGTCGTCGTCGCTGTCATCGTGTCTCGGAGAACGTGGCTGTAAGGGCTCTGGCTGCGGCCTGCTAGGGATTTGTGGATCACTGGACATCCCAGTGTCTCGAGGCAGGGCTGGAATGAGAGCAGCCGAGCGCAAGAGTAAATAATTACATGAGAAAGGAGCGTTGGAGTTCTGAATCAAAAGGCGAGTCCAACGCTCAAGCTCAAGCGACGACGGGCGTCTAACTTATATGGCAGCACTTGACATCCTCAATATTGCATGTATCCTACAACAGGCTGTGCTCTGCGCTTTACTGCATCTTTTGCCTTTTTCTGGGCCGGCCATCCTCAGCAGCGTACGGCCGCGACTTTTTCTCTTTCTGCCCGATTTTACGTTGCTTTTTCTCGATTGCCTTTTTCACGGCACGCTTGCCACCCTCGGCAGCCAGTGCTTCATACCGAGCACGTACAACGAGCTCCTTCTTGGCGGCTACGGGGATGCGCAATGAGTCAGGGAATTGCAGGATCATGTCAGGCAGAGGCTTACATTCTTTCATCCACCATCCTCCCTTTCCTTGTTTCCGCTTCTCCCGTTCTTCCTCGCTGACCTTGGCTAGCGCACCATGCTCTGCCTTTTCTCGCTTGTCCCTGTTGACAGAACTCTCTGCCCTCTTAAGTGCGAGTTCCAACCTGCCAACCTCTGCCTCGTACTCTTCACGGAGATCGCGGGGTGCCGAAGACAAACGCTTCCGTGCCCTCTTCAGATTATCGCGTAGCGTCCGCATCTCAGACACATGGTTTTCGGCCAGGAAACTATACTGCTCTCGGAACTTGTCCTGAGAGAATTCGCCTGCAAGAGGCATGAACCTAGGATCCCGAGCTTGCTATCCATAGTGTAAACATGGAGCGACTAAAATACAGACCTTACTCACGAAGGTCTTCGTTTCAACGACTGTCCGTCGACGAGTGACGGGCTTTTTGGATGTAACCTCCATTGGCCTGCCATAATTCCTTAGTAGCGACCACACTGCGATACGGTCGACTCACGCATGCTTGTTAGATCTCTTTACTCTCTTTACTCTACCCTTGTCGCCCTGATCATTGTCTTCGCTGCCTGATGCGTCCGACTCCGACTCCGACTCCTCTGCATCTCTCGCATCTATTACTTTAGGTGTCGGTCTTGTAAGTTTGCTTGTAGAGGGTATCGGGGCGTGTGGCATGGTGTAACGAAGGGGATAGATGCGTGAAAGTAATTACTGAGAGGTACTTTGATTACATAATCGAATAATGTTAGCTAGTAACAGTGTTCTTTGTCGAGTCCAATGAAGTGTCTTCCTCCTCGAGGACCACGTAGCGGCCATTCTGGAGTTGTACGTCTAATGACACGCCCTTCGATGGCGACCCAGAACGCCATATTGGTGTGAGCCCCAAATAAGCCCCGAGTTTGACGAACCATCCATCTCTTCGTCGCCTTCTACCCCTGACGGGATCCATGAGGAGGCCCTCCCATCTGTACGTAGGCCGCGGCCGCAAGGACTCGTCGTCGTGATCTGTTCCTCCACCAGTGCCTAATGTCGACGATTGGCCCATATCCACACCCTCCATACTCATCTCCGAGCCCGTCACACCCATATGAAACATAACAGCCTATAAAGCTGCATGTCAGCCATGAATTACTGGTGTATAAAGCAAAGTACAGACCTGATTTGAGCCACGAAATACGGCATCATTGAGCCTAACGTAAATTTTGTTCAACAAGCCGTGGTGAAAGATATCCTTCCATCGAGGAGTAGACGACATGAGACCTCGTTGTATCAGAAAAGACTCAAGGTTTGGGCGAGGGAGGGGAGTATAGGCTATTGAGGTAGGATAATGTGGGTTGAAATCTTGCGCGTGCAGCTGAAGAGCAGGTATCGCATCGTTGTTTCTCCGCCAGAAATCATCCTGTGTAATGAATAAGCTATCACTCCTCGAGGCATCGTTCCAGAAACCATACCCAGAAGATATACCACCAAGTTGCCGCCTCCGTTTCCGCGACAACGACCGACCGCTCGTACGCCTTCGACAGGGCTTCCTCGCTGCCAACTATCAGCTGCCCAATTCGGAGGTCCTTTTCGTGGCCCGTAACCCACTTCGCCACCTCTGCGAAATGTTGTGGTCGATCGTAGACATTGGTTAGGAAAGCATAAGTCAATGTATCCCGTTTATGTCGACACTCCTCTTCATGATGGATGCGATAATCATCCAGGACGGCATCAAGGGCTCCAAGTCTTCGGTGAATTAGATCACGGTTCATTGAGAGAAAGCGCGCCAGAGGCGGTGTGAGGTCGAAGTCCTCCGTGAGACCAATGATTTCGCCGTTCAAGCAGACATCTTTGGTGTAAACTAGCTCCAGAGTGAAACCACTACCCAAGGGTATGTCTTTCCAAAAGAGTTTTCCGCGATGCTTGATATTCAGAGTGCATGTATGGTATTGGATGGCAACATCAGCTTTGTAGCGTCGCTTACAGCTGAAGATTGAGTTAGAGCCAATGGCCTGGGGGATAAGTGATGAATAGATTGGTAGTACTATCTGAAAGAAAGTACGAACAGTGACATGACGATGTGGCCAGTTCACTACCTGTCCATCGAGGGCTCGAAGGGCTAAACGGATGTCTCGCCGTCTTCGGATATCGGGGTCGGAATTCTGAGTAATGTATTCCTCCAAATCCTTTGCACCTTGGATGATTGCAAACGGACCGTCGTCATACTGTATCACCTACAAAGACCTTGGTTAGCGCCAACAAGCGAGAGAGAAAGGAAAACAATTGACCAGAGTAGGGGGAAATGGAATCCACCAAGCATTACCAAAGAAACTACGACAATTAGGTCTCCCTTTCTGGGCCTTCCAATAGCAGTCCGGTCCGATGAAGTTGCCTTGTATTTCTTTGGCGATATCGCGGTACAGCTCATGGTCGGCACCAGATATCAAAGCAACGCCTCGAGCATATGCTAGCGTCCCGATTTCGCGTAGGATCTGTATACAATATACCTCAATAAAGACAACGACAGGCAGTGGAGATGTAAGGACCTTCAAGTTCTCCACGTGCCTTTCGCTGGGCGAACCGAGGAAATCCAGGAGATATGGCGGGAACTCCGAGTCGCGAGCTTGGGCGAATAGCATGTCCTGTTCTGGGGGGATTTGGCAATCCGGGGATGTCAATATCAATGTTGTTATAGTTTCTTGCCATATGCGACGCCTTATATGAATGGAAGAGGGGGATATATCCAACCTGCGGAAATGAGGTTAAGTAATTGTTGACGCGGTGGGGACCTGAGATCAAAAACAGCTTACCAAGGAGAAAACACGTCGATACCTATTCAAGTGTTATGCGGGTAACAAGAGTTAACGAAGTAAATCCACGCACTGAAATCGACACGACGAGCGAGGCCTTCAGAGGTTTATTTGAGCAAGTCAAGTGCAGATCAACCTAAAGGAAACTTACGCTTGACTACTCTATGTACGATGCTCATGTTGATGAGCGTGAAGTCTACTCAAGAGTAAGCCTAGGGTCATCACGGCTAAGAGCTTGCACGTACATATACTGAACCCATAAGTTATAACATAGATACTTTTGGGGAAATTCTGTGAGACATGGCGCAAGACGAACAAAGGTCATATACTCACGCGTATAAGATATATGTATTGAGAATATCCTTTCCGGGTATCTTGAGGGCGACTCCGAGGGCAACAGCAGCAGTGGTGAGATAATTCAGTCTTGATACCCATTCGCTCGCATTGTTGACGGGGTCCAGGAAGGGAGCGAGTAGACACTGTGCAACGAAAAAGCCGATGGTAGACGCAAGCAAGAGTATTTGGCGAACTATCGGAAGCCACGTCCGTGATACAGTGCGGAACAAACAGTTGTTAGAGTCAATGACAGCAATGATGAAAAGGGTGCTGAGTTTCGCGAAAAGGTATGTAGACTGGTACGTGCCCCAACCGCGTCGATAGCCTAGAAAGATGGGTTGAGCATCAGGTTGCCGCGAAGAGAAAACACACACCGCCATAGAGGAAAGAGAAGGGATTCCGATCACGCAAGAGCAGGCGGTGGTATTCGCGATCCATGTCGCCTTCGTTTCTGGGGCGACCAAGATCTGTAAACGTATCCACCTTCGGAGCAGAGCGCTGGATGACCTTCCGGAGCGCCAAGGGAAACCAAACCGTCAGCTACTTCCAGGATCAGTATGTCAATCATAATCAAGTCACATACAGGTGAATGCCTTACAGATGCAACAACTATGATCGACATAATTATAACCACAGGGGCGTAATTAATCTCGTTTTTCTTCATAGTGGTAGTCCAACAGAAATCCAAGGGATCTCGGAATTCGCTGGGAGGGCCAAGCGGTTCAACGGAGGGAGGAAAAGAGGTTGCGTTGGTGTAGTAATTCGGCACAACCCAGAGATCGTCAGACCAAACGATGACATGAACCGCCATGGTACTAAGTGGCAAGTACAGTGCTGTTAGAAGGAAGGTGACAATGAGTATACCCCATTTGCCTGACTTCGGCTCGGAGCGCTGTAGGCCTTCGATAGCGGTGTAACGATCACACAAAGGGGTAGAACGGAAAAAGTAATAGAGTAGTCCGCCGGCTATGGCCATGAATACGGCGAGGTAAATGAGCGATTGTAGTATATTAGACGCAAAATTTAAGGCCAGGATGTTGGGACTTTTCGGAAGGTATCGATTAGATTTCGAAATGACTTCTAGAAGGGGGTGCGGAGCTTACATTGTCCCAAGGAACAATTGCCTCCAAGAATTCACGACATCGGTATCGGTGACAGGAACTAGGATGCTGTCAGTATATGGGAAAGGGACAACTCTATAGGAACGGACCTATCGTCCGGAGAAGCAAAGCAAATATCTGTATGGTGTTCAGCAAGCCTTGCAAGCTGTAGAATGACGCAAGGGCGCTCGATCCCTAAGAATGAAGACAGATGAGATACTGCCTTCATGTTGAGAAATCTAACGCACGGTAAATCCAAGTATAATATTAACTGCGGATCCTAGAATAGTTTTCCTGTTGCGCCAAGCCGGGGCTACTTTGGAATTGGCCTCAAAATCGTCTATTGTGCGCCCCGAGTCCGCCAGTTTCTGCATAGGAAGGAACATTTCAATAATTCCATGCCTGTGCTGGGAAAACGATGGCATGGGGAGGTTCGAAAGATATTTGTCGAGCTTGGGTAAGCTGAGGGGGAAGGCCTTTCGAGAGAACACGACCGTGGCCGGCACGGGTGTATGAGGCGGGAACCGATGACGCTCCACCAACGTAGCAGTGTCCGATCGGTCCAGTAATTCGTGAATTTCGTCGGTAGTTGCGTCTTTCGACGAGTCAACTAAGGGTTCGGTGTCGTTAGAAGTATTATATGGAGTGGCGTCCCTAGTCCCATTGTCAATAGCACTATTGCAAGGAAACGGCAGTAACGCACTTCGTACTGCCCAGGTCGGTGATATCGAGGCTGTCACGGTAGTCGTCGATGGCCAGGACATTAGGCAGACTCGCATGGTCTGGTGTCGGCAAGCCATCTATTCGCATAGGTGTAGGCGATGTCGCTATGAAGCGAGCAGGGGACCGTGGCTGGATATCATCAGAGTTCCGGTGGGTATAGGTTCTTCGGGGTCGATTAGTTGGGCGGTTTGAGGATTCAGGATCGAGGGGAGGCTCAAATAGCCTGGCCAGTTCTTTGACTGCCATGTTTCAGTTCTGTTATGGCCTTGAGGACATCGAGTATGATGCGAAGAGTGGTTCCTTGGCTGCTCGGCCTAATGCACTCGAAACGGTACTCTTTCTCCCACGTGATGCTCCTATTGAACTCCTGAACTCCTCTGATTTGTTGAAAGCAATAAATATTCGATCGACCAGGTCATTATTACTACAAGCACTACATATAACGAATTGGTTGTTATGCATGGATCATGCCTCAGCCTTGGATTTCAAGTCAGCTGCCATTTTATCCAGCAAGTCCTTCCCGTAACCGTTCAACAGAGCCGTCTTCTCGACCAACAAGGACGTCGTTGTGGTCACTCCATTCATTGTAACCTGACTGTCAACTTCAGTCGTCGTCTTTACCAATGTCTCCTTGTAGGGCCAGTTAAGCTTCATTTCCTTCTCCAGAGGGGTCAGTTCGCAGATAAGCTCCGGGTGCTTGGTCACGACGTCCTTGACGCTGGGGTATAACGACGATTGCTCTAAGACGGAGGGGTGGATATATTCATGGGTTATGCTATCGGTTGCAGTCGGAAGTCGGCGCTTGATTGTGTGGGCTAGCACGAAAACCCCCGTCATGGGACTAAGGTTATACTGGTCAGACATGCAAAGATCGAGTCAGGCAGGAGACGCGTACTCATGAGGCGGCTGCTTCCCCCAGGCAGCGGTAGGGTTGGGACGAGATGCTAAGTATCGCATATCCAAGGCTAGCATATCCTCGATTTGTGACTTGATAGAGGCATCAATCAGAGGATGCTATGCAATAAGAGGGTAGACTCACCGCCATCCAGGTGAGGGTGATATCTGACAGGTCATGTTCATCGTAACCTCCGCCAATCTAGGTTGAATCAGTATCACTCCAATGAATATCCCTCTAAGCTTACGTCCGAGTGGGAGCCAGTGAACCAGCACTATATTATTGGCAGGGCGGTAAGTAAATGACTGCAAAGAAGGCTAGAAACGTAGGCTGACCTGTTTCAAGAGCTGGCCTTTTGCAAGGGCATCAGGCTTCTGCTCGAATCGCGCACAATCCTACAGACATTCAGTGTATGCCTTGATAACAAAACGAGTATAGCACTCACGAAGTCAGCTCTAGGTTCATTGAGAGCCAAAGCTTGATATGCGCGATAAACATGCTCCCCAAGAAGTCGATCTGGGAAGCCGAACAAATTTCTTGCACGTTTGTTCTTGAGGGATATTTCTTCTGGAAGACCGAGCGATCCTACTGTATCAAATACACCGATACACCTAAAAAAAAGGAACACAAAAAACGAAATAAGAGGGTGCAAGGTGCTAACGAAATGAATACATACTTCACGGAAAACGAGTCCGAGTCAAAGTCCGCTCGTGTTTTACCAGGTGAATCGTGATGGGTCCAAGGGGCTAGCTTCGCTTTGAGTTGCTCGATTTCTGCGACTATGTCAACACTACGGAAATAAGGTCACAAGGGGAGCGACCTACCTTTAGGGTCCGATGTTTTTCCCATCCTCTGATAGGCAATGAAAATACCCGCGAAGTGCTCCATCTCCGTGCGGTCGAGAACGCCGATTTCACCCTACAAAAAAATTTAATACAATGTAGCTAGATGAAGGCCACGGGAAACTTACGATGAACATGGCGACCATACGTGCTGTATATGCACCCTATGAGCGATGTGGATCAGAATTAACTCTACAATATTCAAACAAACATACTCTTGAGAACCCAAAGAGAAAGATCTGGAAGAACAGTCAGCGTTGCTCCATCAGTTGACAATATGTGCGGTGAACTTACTTCATCGCCAGGCACATAATTACTATTGGAAGGAGTGAGTGATCGGATTTTACGCAGATATTGAACGACTTACTGCGCAATGAATGCATAAGCTTCTTCTACTTTGTCCGCTGATGACCGGCGGGAAGTTCAGGCCTACCCACGTTCGCTCTGAGAACCACGAACCTAGAGATGACCCGGTAGCACCTGGTAAATTTATAACAGTGTTTAGTTTGGCGAATACAACTTGGATAACTAGGGAGTCGCCCTCACCCTCGATGTATTCCGAGTACAAGTTGCTGTCTGTCCCAACGCCGGATTGGTAATAGACGATTTGCGGTATGGCCGGAGTGAATCTCTGATCCTCGTGGCTTATAGTCCTCGCGAGTCGCTAGGTAGTAAATGTCTAAATGTCGATACTTTTCGGCAGCACAAGCGGGAAACATAGAATACCAAGACATTAGTGTACTTGGCCGGGGTGTCTCCCTTTATGCCATCCTGCCAGGTGCTTCCAGGAAGTAAGTATCTACTAGACCCTGTGGCTGGGGGAAACTCACCCGTCGCAGCATACAATGATTCTTTTCTTGATGCTTTCGCGTAAAGACAACGGAACGGGCTCCGTGGGTGTCTTCCGAGGCGACCTTCGGGGACTCGAGCTCCCGGAGTTGGTGCTGCTGGTACCACGATCCTGGGCAAAGAGCAAGCTGGACATTGTGTGGGGATGATGAGGCGTTGTTGGTGGGGCGGATGATCCACTGAAGTGTCAACTTATATATCCGTCCGGCGGCGGCGGTAGCTTTGTATTCCCCGGAATCAATATAACAAGCCTCTCATCTTCGGGCGGTCCTACTGAAACGCTCGCCCGTAAGTGATAATTGGACATCATCATTGTTGTGGCAAGGCGCTCCCCCGTTGGAGCCATTTGCCTGATCCCGAGAACAACAACCAGCGCGCTCTTCGGCTCCGACCTCGGGAATAGACCTAGTACTGCCATCTGGGAATGTTATCCCTTTTATTGAGCTGCGTAGGCTTCGCGAAGATCAGCATGAGACTTCGTCTGGCAATGACCTGGCTTCAATGTCCTTAATTAATGATGGATACAGTAAAGAAGCTCGATATACAAATAAAGAATCTACCAACATCCATTCGCCTTGGGGGGATGCATCACTTGCCGAGCCGCATCTGTGCTCCAGAGAACTCGTCCAAAGCTGCTCGAAATGTCCGTTCATCTAACGTCAGCGCCTGGGGACCGCCGGAACAAGGGCCAAGACCAAGAATGGGGGTTGGGAAGTAACTACAGGGTGGATTGTCAGCGTAAGGTTCCAAATAGCCCTGGTGGCGTACCTGATCTCTGTCAGTCTGATTTGCCAGGGAGGGAAGCCCAGAAGTTCCGGTGGAGGTACTGGAGCGATTGGAGGTTTCAATGAGTGAAGAAGCATCAAGTCGGGTGATGTGAACCCTTCTTCGCCTGGGGAATCAAACGAATGAGCACGGTACAAGTTTCAGCCCGCCGATACTCACCTTCTAAAAGTAGATTCAAGTCTTCTATGGAGATGCAAAAGTCTTGAGGTGTGGGGTCCCGGAGAATACTTTGTAATTTGTGACGCCTCGCGGCCATGGAGCGAGCAGCGGCAGCCAGTGTTCCCTTGGAGGACTGGCGCGATATTATTTTGATCTGGAGAGATGGGGGCCCTTTTGGAGTGTCTACACGAATCGGTGCTAGGAAGGTGGTGATCCCGGGCATAAACATACCTTTTCCACGGCGCTTTCTAGCGACACTCCTCCGTTTGCTGGGCACCGGTGGACGCGTATTAAGTGTAATCGTGTGGAGGTCTACCCTGATATCGACGTCTGGGGAAATAGAACGTGAATCGCAGTCGTCGGAGTGAGGTGGTGTTAGCGGATACTCCAGCTCGGATTCACTGGAATCAATCTCCGGATGTAGATGGGATAAGTGGTCGCGAACCAGCGCTGAGCCGTTCCTTAGTACACCTACAAGTAGTTAAGCGACTTTCTTCACGTCTGGTGGCAATTAACCCGACCTTGGTTGTCATACAATGTCAACTTCTCAATCCCTGCGGCCTCGCACCAGGCAATGCTGTTGTAAACTGATTTAAACAGAGACTCCTCCTCGATTTTGTCGTGTCGTGTCGAATCCAGGTCAAAGACGATGGCAAGATGCCGGGGGATCTTGCTCCGAGGTGCATCCAGAGGAAGAGGTTCCCTCTGGTGCTGGCGTCTCCAAAGGGCCAGAAATTTTGCTGTTAATGCATATATAGCGTGGATGAACAAGAGCACAGAAAGTCGGAAATTGAGCATGTAAACGAATGTGGAGGACTGCGCTTGTGGCTGAGGGACACGTCGAGAAAGAAGGCAAGTGCGCACGTGACTCGATCAGGGCAGAATGAGGAGGAAGCAAGGTCGTTGATAAGATTACAGTACAGTACAGTACTGAGTGAAAATCCAAAATGTCTGTAAATGTATTAGGTAGATACATGCTATATAGCGTGGCTCAAAGGAGAGCCGGTTCATCCTGGATGCCCCGCTTGATTTTCAACAGCATGCCAGTCTTCCAATTGTCGAGTTTCGTGACTTGGTCGAATTCGACCACGGCGCCAGTGAACATCTCCTGATCACCTGCTTCGACTGCTTCGATCAAGATGTTGATGAACTTGGCCTCGCGGGTCGAGGCGAACGTGGTATCTTGCGAGGTGTACTTTGCCATGTTGCGTTTGGCAGCAATAGGATCCTAGTTGAACGGTGATTAGGAATGGAGGCGGCTTCGAAGAGAAATATTGCACTCACTCCCATCGCCAACGCACACAGTCCTGCTCGGAGCCAATACTCCTTGACACTGTACTTTGTCAATGCTGACCCTAACGAATGGTCTGCAACGAGCTCGTAACGAGCAATCGCCTGCTGATACTCATTCAAGTCGGCGTGAAGATCAGCGGCATCCTTGTAGCACGCATTGGCCGTACTGCGATGACAATGAGTAGCGAAACGAGTACCAGGTGCATCAAACGTACGCAGTTGCGTCCTCCTGCGCATACCAATCACCAGCCCGCTCAAAGGAGTCGCATGCCTTGCGGAGATCATTGGATTCCTGCAGGTAGATTTGGCCAATTTCTTTCTCGCGATCAGCCGCTTGCCTGAAGCGTCCACCTTGAGTCAAGTGTACTATCGTTTGCGTTAGTGCCTGAACGGCCACTAAAGAAACTAGGTCAGCCGGAGTGATTGTTCCAGCAGTCGGTGGTGAACGTACAATCAGGATATCCTCTCTTGTATGCCTTCGCCGCATTCCACCAAGCGTTCGCAGCCTCGCTGGACTCCTTGGACTTCTCACGACATTCAGCTTCGCGCGCATGCGCATCTCCAGCCTCCTTGAATAACTTGTCGATCTTGAAAGAGTTGGCCGCTTGTTGGTAGAGGTCACCAGCCTCCTCGAATTTGGTTGTTGACGATGCGAACCATCCCCCGGGCGAGTTTGCCTTCTTGTCCGCCTTCTCGAGGAGAACCTGGGCTTGTGACTTTGCAGGCATGATTTGACTACGGAGAGAGTTCAAGAGAGACAGTCAGACTGAGATTGGAGTCCAATCGGCCACGTGACGTATAGCATCTCAAGCTGTTTCGATCAATACTCTCTTGCGCCACCCCGCGATGTCTGGGTTGCCCGTAGCCAGTATCAAAGAACTCTCTGAGAAGCATCCCAAACCATCGGACATCAAGTTCACCTATGGAACCGCAGGCTTCAGAACGCTGTAGGTGTTTCATCTCTCGGCGCGATGGCAAGATATCTGATGAGCACAGAGCGAGTGTTCTTGACTCCGTTTTGTTCAGAGTCGGTATCCTTGCTGGCCTGAGGAGCAAGAAACTGGATGGAAAGACGATTGGGGTTATGGTAACAGCTTCCCATAACCCAGAGCAGGTAACGAGCTGTAGTTCTTTAACGTCAAAGCGGGTCTGATATTTCTGTCAACTAGGACAATGGTGTCAAACTAGTCGACCCAAGAGGCGAAATGTTGGAATCTTCTTGGGAAAGTCACGCCACGACGCTGTCCAATGCGTCTTCCACGGACGAGTTCATCAGCGCCCTCGAAGCGTTCGTGCGAGATGCTAAGATTGACCTTTCCAAACCGGCGAGGGTAGTATACGCGATGGACACGCGCCCGTCTGGCCCAGCGTTAGTGTCGGCGCTCGAAGATGGCCTGCGTGCTATTGGTGCCGACGGACGGAATGCAGGAGTGACCACTACTCCGATTCTCCATTACCTAGTGCGCGCGATCAACACGAAGGGTACAGCTGAAGCGTACGGCGACGATAGCGAGGACGGTTACTACACCAAACTGACTAACGCCTTCAAGAAGCTTGTGGCAAGTACCAATATGCGGCTAACAGCTTGTCTGTTCTGAATTTCAGTCTAGTCTGCGAAGCCAACTCCATCGCCGCTGCTCATTGACTGCGCGAACGGCGTGGGTGCCAATGCTGCTAAGAAGCTTGCTGAGTACCTTGGAGATACGTTTTCGCTCGTGCTGGAGAACACGTCCATAACCGCGCCGGGCGCACTCAACAACGCTTGTGGTGCAGACTTCGTGAAGACAACGCAAAAGCTTCCTTCGTCACTTTCCAATATAATCAAACCCGGACAACGTGGTTGCAGCTTGGACGGAGATGCGGATCGCTTGATGTACTTCCATCTGGATGACCGTGGTCAATTCCGCATGCTAGATGGCGATAAAATCGCCGCACTTGTGGCTGCATTTATCGTCGAACTTGTCAAAGCAGCCGGTCTGGACGAAAGTATCAAAGTTGGCGTGGTTCAAACAGCTTATGCGAACGGAGCATCCACGAAGTACCTCGCAGAGGTAACGGTGCTGAATTGTGCATATCGCGAATACGCTAACGACGCTACAGCGCCTTCCTGTGAAATGCGTTTCTACAGGCGTTAAGCACCTTCATCATGCTGCTGAGCATTATGACGTGGGCGTTTACTTCGAGGCAAACGGTCATGGGACTGTCCTGTTCTCACCTGATACCTTGGCTAAACTCGCTGACTACCAGCCCTCGACACCTGCTCAGTCTACAGCAGTGGAGCATCTCGTGAATCTCACACAGCTCATTAATCAAACAGTCGGCGATGCGTTGTCGGATATGCTCCTTGTCGAAGTCGTCCTCGCCCACAAAGCCTATGGCGGTCTAGAATGGGATTCCCTATATGTGGATCTGCCAAATCGGCTCGTCAAGGTCGTCGTAGCAGACAGGCATATCTTCAAGACCGTGGATGCTGAGAGGCGGTTGACCAGTCCTGTAGGTCTACAGGACAAGATCGATTCCCTGGTCGGTAAATATGAGGGCGGTCGGTCATTTGTTCGGCCCAGCGGAACGGAAGACGTCGTCAGGGTGTACGCAGAAGCTGTGGTGAAATCTCAAGCAGATGGTGCGTTGGAATGCGATCTCTGTGGGCGAATTCGAGTTGCTGAATAGCTGTTAGAACTGGCTTTCCGGGTCGCCGGATTGGTTTACGATGAGACTGGAGGCGACCCCGCCACACGTCCTAAGGAATTCTTGTGACCGGCGGAATGTTCGAGGGTTCCCGAACACAATTGTAGCAAGATCGCTCCGTCTGGAATGTAATTAAGAGGCTGTCCAAGTCTAGAATGGATATTCCAAAGATTATGCTTTGTCCCTTTGAGGCGCTATTCGCCTTGTTGCTAATTGCTGTTTGGCGTGCACGCGATAGCACGTAATCTTTATAAACGAGTGCGCTGTCCTTTGGGAAAGCTAGTTAACGTTTTTGCTGCCCCCTCCTGACCTCGAGCATTTCGAAATGTGTCGCTTTGTAATCTACAAGGGAACTTCGCCTGTCCAGCTGTCTCATGTGCGTGCACGGCGTCTGCGACGGTCGCCACCCAAAAGTCTCACACTCTTGACTCCAGCTTCTGACCAGGCCGTGCCATTCAATTATCAACCAAGCATTCGATTCGCGACTTCGTCTTGACCGTCGCAGGCCCATTAATGGCGACGGCTTTGGCGTCGGTGAGTCAGACCGTGATCTCGCTTGACTATGCTTGACCGTTGCTTGTGGTCGGCAAGGCTGGTACGATCCAAATTATGACCCGGAATTAGGCACCCAGCCATGTATCTTCACTTCGGTCACCCCAGTGAGTGTTGTTGGCATGGCTTGGTGCTCCGGGCGTTGACACGGGGGCGTATAGGCTTGGAACAATATCAACCTCACCCGTTTGGCGGAGAAGATCAAATCACCACTGGTTTTGTGCGTCTTTCGATCTATGGTTCATTGCATTATACTCACGCGGGAATCAATAGCGCGCATGTCCGCGCTACAACAGCGGGGTCGCTGTCGCTAGATAATTGCCATCCTTTCCAATACGGCAAGCTGATGGTAATGAATCTTCACCTTTGATGAAAGCCATGCGTCTGACTGCCTGTCTTAGTTCATGCACAACGGTGCCATCGCTGAGTGGAGCAGAGTGAAGCGAAAAGTGCAGAACTGCCTACCGGATTGTGCGTACGACAATGTGCACGGCAACACTGGTATGCATCTCACTTGATCGTGTGCTCATATTCACTCACTGAAACGCAATCAGATTCTGAGATGGCGTTTGCTCTCTTCCTTTCTATGGTACGGTCATTCCTCGCGTAAATAGAGTGATTCATCCAACATCCCCAAAGCTACCCAACCCGGATGCAAATACTTTCACGCCTCATGAACTCCAAAAGGCCATGCTTGATACCATTGCGGCCCTCAACGCCTTCGCCAAGGAAGCCGGTGTAACTGAGGTATTTCTTTCTCCTTCCCTTAGCTGAGCCGAGCTCACTCGTTTGCCATTCAGCCCAGTCTGATGAATTTCTGCATCACTGACGGCGAGTCCGTGGTAGCTACGCGGTACATCTCTTCCCGAACAGATGAAGCTGCCTCTCTTGTAAGCCCCCACCCTGGTGGTCCGCGCTGTCATCTAATTTGTTTTTCTAGTGGTATTCGTCTGGCACGACATTTAGCGAATACGCGGCTGGCGGGAAGTACAAGATGTCGAAAGCCGACAAGCGCGAGAATATCATTATGGTATGTGTGTTGGTTTGCAAAGGTGATTGTGATGATGATTATGTCGGCCAGATCGCAAGTGAACCTCTGACATTCGAGAAGGGTAAGTCTTTGTGTAGCCCACGATGCCTTACATACTGAACACTAGTGTCTAGCGGACTGGATGGAAATACGGACGAACCACATGGTGGTGATCACTCCCAAGTTCAATCTCCTGCAAATACCGATACGAGATGAATTCTACGTGCCACCGTCAGATCCCGCTGCGTTGACGCGAGACACCGACTTTGCCTACGGCAAGGGTCTCCTCAGCGTGTCGCGTTCATGATTTCCATCGTATCTAGTCTAATTGTATTATCGCTGTCCTTTGTGTAGCATATCATAATGTTTATAGAACTCATTTTGTGGATATTTGTTGTTGATCCCTGCACCTGCCACAAACTGCGCGTTTAGGGGAGCCGCCACTGGCGTTCTTCGTTTCACCACTCTTCAGCGGGCTACTTATGTTCTTGTGCAGCTAGAAGCTCCAATTCTTCTTGTCAGATCATGTACAATGCCTGGCTCCTATGGACTGCAGTGTCCAACGCTGCACGGTACGTTGGGCATACGTCGTGCGACAGCAAATCACTGAACTTCTATACAGACTCTCTACAGTTCTCCAAATCCTCATTTTCCTGCCACTCACTTTGGCGACACTCTCGACGCCCGCCTTCCTCCTTCTCTCCCTGCTACTCAGCGTACACTCTTTGATCCATGGCACGATGATCCTGATGTGGGGCAGTGAGGCCCTTTCCGTCCTGCAGGTCCCGATGCACCCATTCCTACTCCTCGTTTGTTTCAACGTGTTCTCTTCATCGGTCAATCCATGGCTGGCGACAATCACCAACCTGTGGGGCACCGTGTTGAAGTACGGTGGCCCCTTGTTCATCATGATGGAGGGACTATCAAGTCTTTTGGTAGCCCAGAAACTCGGACAGGAGGGCAAGAAATTTGTGGGGGACGATGAAGTCCGGCAGTTTGGAGTGCTGATACTCACCGCCATCGGATATGTAACATCTGCATGGTGGATCGCAGTCGTGAGTGCTGTCTCTCTCTCCATGCCAGTGGCGATGAACTAATCAATGTATAGTCTTATCCCGCCGCGGCTGTTTCCCCTCTTTCTTCGACTCTCTTGGGTGTTGCTTTAACTGCGTTCCTCTTTCTCACCATCATCGGATTTGCACTGCGTCGGACAAACATAATTGAATCCTCCAGTTTGCTGCTTTTCCTGGCTTACAACGTGTGGCTCTGTGGAATCGATCAAGCGTCATTCTCGGACCCAGCCTCTTCTTAGTGAGTTATTTGCCAATCTATCATGATTCCATTGAATGAACTTGTTATAACAGTGCGCCTCTTCTTCCCAATATTCTGGCTCATTTCCAAGCGCTTCTAAATTTCGTGACAAATACACTTCCGAAACCTGTACTCGCTGCACTTCTTTACCGTCTTGCAATACTCCATTTAGCTTCCCGCATTCTACCCACTATTGGCGGGGACAGCTGGGAATCTGATGAGGGCGTCGATAGTCGATGGGATGATCGGCCGGTATGCTCGCTTCCGACCCCTTCTACCATTCTCGCTGAATGCATTGTACAGACCTCCACACTAACCCGTATTCTGCTGACATATCGTCAAACCATCTTTGTTGCTGTATATTCTCATCTGCTCCGTACGTCAATCCGTCACTACATTCTCCGCTTCTAACGCTAACGACGAAATGACATTGTAGTGCTTGATCATTCTTCACAGGTTTGGTGGCGATGGATGAATGTATTCTTCACGCTGTTCATATGGGGGGTAGAGCTTCTGGTCAGCAACGAAGACGATGAGGTCGCAAAGGATTGGAAGGTAGACTAATTATGGACTTATGATGATGATATACGACACAGCCCATAACGGGAGCGAAACACAACCAGATACTATGCCCGGACGGCATCTATACGTTGCTCTTCCATTGTGCGTTAGCGTCACTTTCGCCTTCGTAATACTCCCTCTTCCATATCTGGGCTTTCTTCTTCACTTCTTCTAGGATATACTCACATGCAACGAATGCCTCTTTTCGGTGAGGCGACGAAACCGCGATTACTATAAGCGTAGATTCAGCGTTATGTCGGCGCTTTGCAACAGAACCCACCAATGGAAGGCTCTCCGACTGGCACTACTCCGAGACGGTGGTGTACAGCACATCGGATGAGCGACGAAATATTCTGAGAAGGTGGCTGGTGGTCCGAACGGCTGATCAAGTTCCTAGCATCTTGCACGATCTTTACCATGGTCTTGATTGCCAGTTTTGAATACGCTTGGTACTCCAGACGAGTGACCACCTTGCCTGGTCTCCATCAGGTGATGTACCAGTGGTGCAGTGAGATTTTCCAAGAACAAACCTACCTCCAAACGAATTCCTTGTTGTCCCTACACAATCGTAGTAATTCCTTCTGTCAAACGCTGCAGAATATTTGGGCTACATACCAATGAAGACGGTAATCGCCCCTGCGGCATCATCGCCGACTGACTTTATGATCTGCGTGCTATCGAGCTCCTTGTATGACAAGGCGCAGATGCCGCCGTCGACATCGACAGCGACTTCATATGAGGCATCCTGCCCTTCCATGGTCCGAGTCGCTTGAGTATCGCACTTAGCGAACCTGCGGACCCTGAGATAATCGCGGACGGCGCTTCAAGCTATAAAGGTCGTGACTTGGACCCGTCCCTTCCTAGTACCAATGGCGTCGATCAGCATATCCAGGAGGGCTTTGCAGAGAGTCTGCAAGCGGCCCCACGGATCTAGGGGACTCGCAAGTGTCCTCAATAAGAGAGATCTGCCAGTGGACATTCATCCCGAGGTAACTCCCGAATCGAAATGAGCCTGCAAGGTTTAACTGTGTTCTCTGTCTAGGTTGAAGCTGCTTTGGCAGAGAATAGACCTGTCGTCGCTCTTGAGACGGCGGTGGTCACACACGGATTTCCCTACCCAGAGAATGCCAAACTTGCGAAGTCTCTTGAGGAAATCGTTCGCAAGAACGGAAGCACTCCAGCTACTGTTGGTCTCGTCAACGGGCGAATCAAGATTGGCTTGAAGCAATCAGAGCTGGAGCTGCTAGCAGAACCTGAGGCATCTCCTGTCAAAATATCTCGAAGGGATATAGCAGCAGCAATTGTTGCTAAAGCCAACGGAGGTTCGGTGGACCCGCACGTTATTTGGGAATAATCTGACTAGATTTGTGGCAGGAACAACCTGTTGTGCTACCTTGATATTTGCTGCTCTCGCTGGAATCAAGGTTTGGGGTTTTCTTTTCCTTCGCATGGTTCACCTGCTAAAGTCGCGTAGGTCTTTGCCACAGGAGGGTAGGGTGGGTACCATCTCGTACTTACGTCTACTAACTTCAGACTGCTAGATTGGGTGGTGTTCATCGTGGGGGAGAGAATAGTAAGTTTCCTTTCCAAGGGGAAGTATCGTCTGATTAGTACTTGTGTTCTATAGCCATGGATGTCTCTGCTGACCTAGGAGAGCTAACAAGATGTCCAGTTGGTTTAGTATCGGCAGGGGTGAAGTCTATTCTAGATATTGGAAGGTAACGTCCTTCCAATGCCTGTAATCCAGTGTACATCTAATTGTGAATCATAGGACTTTGGAGTACTTGGTCTGTCGGATGTCTTACACGTAGAACACCATCTCACCCTGTCCCTTCTAGGAAACGCTTGGTGTTCCAGTAATATCATATGGGAAGACTACGGACTTCCCAGCCTTTTTCTCTCCAAAGAGTGGCTTCCAGGTATCTTTGTTTCTTTCGGTCTATTCCAAATGGCTAACTTCAACGCCCCTAGTCCCCATGGAACGTCGACAACCCAGTATCAGCAGCTCAAATACTCTGTACGTACCAATATACACCCACTTCGCTTGTCTATCAACTCAAAGCGTCAACCACGTAGATACCCAACATCAACTCGGTCTACAGAACGGAGCACTGATTGCATGCCCCATACCCGAACAATACGAAGCTGCAGGAGCATCTATACAAAAGGCCGTTGAGCAAGCTGTTGCGGAATCGGAGGCAAACGGTGTCAACAAACTAGGCAAGGCTGCCACGCCTTGGCTCTTGATGAGAATCGGCGAGTTGACCAAAGGCGAATCCCTTGCCAGCAGTGAGTTTAATGACGGACACTAATGAAACCGATCTAATCGCAATGCAGATATTGCACTGTTGGAGAACACCGCAGCAATTGGTACGTGTTGATGCTCAGCGATGACATCGTCCTCTAATTAGTGCTTTTGACAGGCGGTCAGATAGCAGTACAGTATGCGAAGCTCGCACAAAACTCTGTGAGCGATGCGTCTCGCGTACACTGAATGTATATAAACGTATCCCAATTTGCCTACAATGTCTACCCAACTCATCTAGGATATCGCGCATCGGGATACAACGCCAGCGGCGAGACCGGTAGTGGATATCCCTTCGAAGCAGACGTCACCAGAACACCCTCGCCTCCTCGTCATTGGATGTGCTGCAATCGACATCAGCGCGCAAGCCTCGCCAGATGTCGAATCTGCATTGGCTGCCCATTCGACCATACCGGGCTCCGTTTCCTTGACATTAGGTGGTGTAGGCAGGAACATTGCTGAAGCCGCTCATCGCCTGTCGCCGACAGATACTAAACTTATTTCTGCCATTGGCGATGACAGCTTTGGTCGCCTCCTATTGTCAGAACTCGATAAGATGGGATTGCGTACTGATGGCCTCGTTAAGTGCCCAGGTAGAACATCGGTCTGTAACATGACCTTTGATGGCAAAGGACATCTTATCAGTGGTGTGGCGGACATGGAGGTGATTGCTGAGTTAAATGAGGACAAGGTCGGTGCTTCTTTCTCCGGCTCGTCAATGGGTATGAACGACATCGCAGATTGCAAATGCCATTGCCGAAACCATGCCCTCCATAGTTGCTCTGGACGGTAATTTGAAACCAAATTTAATCAACCGAGTAGTGGATTTGTGTAGCAGCCGTGGAATACATAGTGAGTGGATCTGAGTTTCCTGTCGCAGAGAACTGAACGACTTCACTTCAGTTTTCTTGTACGTGTGCAACTTCTCACCGCTCCATCCACCTAAACTGTTCGCCAAGTGAACCCACGTCCCTCACCAAAGCCACAGCCATCCTTCCCGCCGTCACACAGAACGACTTACGAACGCCTGGCGATAAGGCGAAGATCTCGATATCCCCCAATTTGCTCGAACTAGACCACATATACAACATCACACGACAAAGTGAATCACCCAAAGCATCGAGTTGGCAGACGTCATACGAGGCCGCGTTCCACGGCCGGCTGGGAGACGGTCTAGCGGATTTAGCAAGTCGAGAAGATTCCTTTGACGGTATATGGGCAAGAGGGTCGATCCATCGAGCAGTCCATCTCCTCGCTCACTTCCAACATATCCTCATGAAATGTGGCGAACATGGTGTTGTCGTCGTGTTCCGCTTAGACCCAGAGACGTTGGCTCAATCCGGTTGGGCCAAAAACGACCAGCTGCCTCCAAATGCCATTGTCGCAGAAGTGGCATCTGGCGAGGCGGTCGTCATAGCGTACTTCCCCGCCCTAGTTGCAAAGACATTAGTCAACGTTACTGGTGCTGGCGATTCTTTCGTCGGAGCGCTTCTAGCCAGCATGATGGAGCATCCAAGTCTATTCCAGGAGCCCAAATTATTGGATGATGCTATACATCTAGCCCAGCAAGCAGCCATTCTGACGCTTGCGAGCCCATTAGCCGTCGCGCCGGAAATATCTAAATTACGATAGTGAATACAAGAATGGAGATGTGATTTGTCGAGATTAGGCTCTATGCATGGGACCAACTTTAACCTCGTATCGCGCACGGCGTGCCTCTTCGCTGGCAACTACTTTCTGAGCCTTAACGGTAGCTTTGACCTTCTTGTCATACCGAGCCTGTGCATGCATCGATAAGACAAAGTTAATCGTTTGTAAAAACAGAATACACTGACTTGAGCTCCGTGTTTCAAGCGGGTGATGATATTGGCAGCCTCGCCCTTCGTCATATGTGCTAGACGTTCCTCCAATGTAGCGAGTTTAGGATTTGTCTTTCCATCAAGCAGCCCACTCGAAGCTGGTCGTTTCTGCCACCGTTTGGCGATTATGCTCTTCTGCGAGTCTGTGGCGAGCGCTTTCCGCCATTTAGCAGTTCGTAGGAGCCTAGAAATGGGGGCATTAGTAGCCTTACCAGTGAGTGAATGAAACGCACGCACCCTTGCACCATGGGCCCGTGGATGACTTTGGTACGAGCATATGTATCGCATGCGCGAACGGCAGCACTCAGCGTTGGTGCAGTAACGATCTTCCGAGAACGAAAGAAGGGTGATAGCTTAAAAGCTTGAGCTGTCTCTCTGTCCAATGAAGCTGGGGCAAACCACGCCTGAAAGTGCGGTTCCTTCTCTGACAAAGGATATAATGAGGCAGGAACGCGTGTCCAGCGTTCAACAAACTTACGTTCATCTTCCTTCGCTGGTTCGATCCGTATATGACCTTTGCCCAGACATTCTAAAACGTAGATGTCGTCGCCACAACCCACCCACGCGTTCGTACTGAGTGTCGCGATATGGGGAGAACCAGAGGCATTGTGTTTGAGGGAGAAGGGGTCGTCATAGTCGGTGTAGGTCACTGATCGAGGTTGAGGAATATCGTCGGCGATACCCAAGGGAACCTTCTCCGCAGCTGCCTTCTCTTCCATGCTCTCGATCGTCTCATCTATGCGACTTTCCCATTAGCGGTCCGCTACGGGTGATGTCACGGTCAGCCTCACCTTCTATGTCCACTGACGCGGGATCGAGGCCAAACAGCGTAGGGACAGCGACAACACCGGAGACACGGCTCGTCGAATCTACGAAATCTATGATCCTGCAGTCTGTTTTGCCAGTATTGGGAGATAGGCGCATCCCTCTGCCTATCTCGCCGGGCCTCAGACTAATGACACATTGTGCTTATGACCTGCTCACCATTTGGGCAAATATGTTCTGCGATCGCGTCGGTCTTGCGATCAGAACGCAGTCGATGTTCGGAATATCAGCGCCCTCGGTCAATACAGCTAATTAAAGTAGCCGCTATGAGCATCGTAAATCCGCCGTCTGTCAGGTGTACATACCACAGTTAATCAAGACGGGGAATTCACCGGCTTTGAATCCGTCAACAAGCTGCTTGCGTTCATTTGTTGGTGTCTTAGCATACACGTATCGCGCATCTATCCCATAATTGCGGAATGTCTGCGTGAGTGCTCGGACATGTTCCAAGCTCACGCAGAAGACCAAAGTAGACTTCCGCGATCCTATCAAACCATAAATTGCCCATTTACTGATGAACGAGATGGCTATTACCTGCGCGATCGATCCAGCTTTGAACGACAAGACGATTGATAGTATCCGTGTTGATGACATGTGCTAGACTGGTAGGATTGAAGTCTCCAGTTCGCGTGTTGATTGTAACGTCCTTCAAGTTCAGTTGTGCCCGTACTGTGGTAAAGCGAACGTCGCAGAGCCTAATGATAATAATATCATGAGCACAAGTTAGAACTGTTATACATGAAACATCCTGACCATTGTTCTTTGATCATCTCTAGGAAGTCTCGGTGATAAACAATCTGTTCGAAGACTGATCCCAACGCTAGCCCATCATGCCGACTGAAAGTCGCCGAGAAACCGATGATAGGAATCGTGTGCTTCAGAGACGGAGGAAGGAAGTCGAGGTCAGGACTTTCTATGTTCGCGTCGAAGCGAGATAAAAGACGGCGATACCTAAATGCAGATGCATTAGGATGATAATTCAGACACGAATATGCACTCTGACTGACGATGGGGCAGCGGCATGGTGTGCCTCGTCAATGATAATAGCCTTTAATGTATTGGGGTCAAATTTGGCGATTCTTGGGTTCTGCAGCAAAGTCTGATACGTAGCAACAGTACTTCCAACGCATTAGTGTCAGAGCATTCCGCAAAGTAGAGATTGATGTTAAGACTCACATATCTGCCAGACCAGACGCGTGGTGCTTCGTGCCCTGCTCGATTTCCACAGACCAGTTGGGAAACAGGAGACGCGCTTGATTTGCAGCCTGTTGCGCGAGCTCTATGCTGTTGACGATGACCAAGGCCTTGGTCGCGCCTGGAACATTTTCTGGCGAGGGAATTCTCGACAACAGCGACAAGAACACGGTGGTCTTGCCTGAGCCTGTCGGTAGCGATATACCAATTCGAGTGGATCCAGAGTCGAGGGCGCGTATACAAGCATCGAGACAGTGTTCTTGATACGGTCGCAGCGAGACGAACAACCTAACGTGCTGTCGCAGGCCACGCAAAGCGCGAATGCCCTTCAGTCCTGGCGAATGGAGCGACCATTGCATTGGACGAACACAAGAACAAGCTACATCTCAGCGGCCCTGCAATTCCGACAATGCTCACACGAAAGCTTAGATGACCACAGCATGTTGCATTAAAGCCTTCTATGAGGGAATAGGGTAAATTTATAACCTCTACGAAGACAACCAAGTGTAATAAAAAGTGTCTAATGCGATGCCACAGCCATAAACAATGCGATATCAAACGAACGGACGCAAGACTACAGTCCGGCACGTTTAACCAGATCCACCGGAGTAGACCTTGCCGAACATCACTTGTTGCAGCTTGTCGTACAACGAGAGCACACCAGCACCGGCAACACCACGGAGGATGTTGGCACCAGCACCCTTGAAGAGGGACTTCGTGCCTTCCTTGGCGATGATCTAGTGGCGCGAAGTTAGAAATATGAAACAAGGAATGGCGCAATACGCGTACCTGGGAGCCAGCATCGAACATGGACTTGTAGTTGACACCAGAGCCAGATGTCATCATCATACGACGACGGATGGTGTCGAGAGGGTAGGAAGCAAGACCAGCACCAATGGTGACACCCCAACCGAGAGCGAAGGAAGCCAAGAACGAACCCTCGAGAGCACCGACAAGGACAACAGGTTCTGAATAAACGGGTCAGACATTGGGAGGGAGAGATTAGCTGGAGACACGTACTGAGCGAATCGTAGACACCGAAGTAGAGACCACGGTAGACAATGATACCGACGACTGAGGGAACGAAACCACGGTAGAGACCGGCAAGACCGTCAGAGGCAAGAGTCTTCTTGTAGACGTCAACAAGACCGTTGAATTGACGGGCTCCTCCACCCTTCGCCGACTTGGCGTCGTTAGCCAACCGTGTACGGGCGTAGTCGAGTGAGTAGACGAAGAGCAGTGAAGAGGCACCAGCGGCTCCACCAGAAGCGACATTGCCAGCGAACCACCTCCAGTAACCTTCTGACTTCTTGAAGCCGAAGAGGGACTTGAAGTAGTCCTCTACATGGACGTCAGAATTGATGCAGGCCACGATAAATCACACGAGCTTACTGAAGGCGAAGTTCAGGGCCTGGGTAGGGAAGTATCGGATGACGTTGGCGGTGTTTCCTCTCCAGAGGGAGACCATACCCTCCTCCTTGTAGGTACGGCTGAAGGCATCACCGATGCCCTTGTAGGGGGTGGCAAGACGGCCTTGCTTGATCTGGGGAAGTGTGACGTGTCAGATAGCGAAGGCGCCGACGAAAAATGGGCGCTACCATCTCATCCTGGTTCTGAACAAGCAGCTTGATACGCTCGATGGGGGCAGCGCTGGTCTTTGCGACGGCCTGATAGCAGAGTCAACAAACAATCCCGCACACGCGCCTGCGGCTTCAACTTACAGCAGAAACACCACCCATGAGGAAGTCAACTGCAATAACGACGGTCAGACAAAGGCAGCGACGAGCAGCGACAACGGGAGCACGCACTAGCGAAGTCCTTGGGGGACTTGACCTTCTTAGTCTCGGCCATTTTTTTGATTTAGAGAAAGGGAGAGGGAGATGGAGGATGAGTGGTGGTTGGTGGTCAAGTTGAGAGAGCCAGAAAACTTTTTCGCGTGCTCAAAAAGGCTTTCGGGTTCTCCCGGAACAAATTATCTCCGCTGCTCCCGATCACCGTACCGGACAAGCGCCGGCTTGGATTACTCCGTGTGATTACCTTGCCTCGCCTGCCAGGGCTACAAGACGCTTGCTTCGCCTCTGAGAGCGATTAATATGTAAACATGAGTTTCTGCATTGTGCTGGTCGCAATCAGAGTACATCATCGCGGTATGGAATATAATCATTAGGTATGATACAATATCTAATGGGACGTAAATAATATAAAACATGTATGTGCTACTGCCATCGATTCTTCGACTGTCCCCCATTCGGCGCGCGCGAAAAGTCGTCAAAGTTGGCATTAAAAGGCAATTGGCTACTTCCTGCTCCTCGCGGCTGGCCCTGATATCCGGTGCCCCGGTAGGTCATTGCATAATCGATGGGTGGAAGCGTGGTTATGTTCGGAATACGGGCTGGAAGGGGGATTGGGCTTACATCGAAGGGATGGACAAGCGTTCGGGATGCCTCAACACGCCCTTTCTTCCAGATCTCCTCCGTCGGCGAGCGGGGCGTGTCCATTGTCTTCCTCTTCTGCCCAACGGTCGGAGGGGGGGACGCCTCATCCTCCGAATCCAAGGTGAGATCGATGACATCACCAGTCTGGGACGGAGGAACGGAAGAAGCCAGGGAATGCCCGGCAGACAGGGACGATCTGCTCGCGAAAGACGGCGAAAGTTCGCGTTTGACTTGGCCTTCGTCTTCGTCATCTGAGTCGAGGATGCATATCTCCTCCTGCCTGGGTATGCGCAGCATCCCGTCCGAAGGTTCAGCTTTGACAGCAGCTTGGACTTTCGGCGGCGAAGGAGCACGTGGGGGGATTGGTGCGTGCGTGCTCTTCCAACCAGCGGAGGCATATTTGTTGTCTGTCGTGTGCCACTCTCCATCTGCTTCGACCATAACATCCTCAACACTGTCGGGACATTGCTTCAAGATGTCATCAAAATAGCTGGAAACGGGGGTTAGATACCTGGCAACACAGCAGACGACATAGAACTTACCCATCCATAATCAAGTCGGCGGGATCCAGAACTTTTTCACAGACAGGACATAGCCATGTCGTGGTTTGTTCCATCATGGAGAACCAAGACGTTGCATCAAAACACTGGGGGTGCACACAATGGCTAGAGCGACAAGCGGTGTTTATACGCATAAAACTGAGCTATAGAAGGTTAGAGGGAACGGGATGATCAACCGTAAGGGAGAGGGCTCACTGGACACTTTAAAGACATCTTTAGAGGGCCGACTACGACGTCGTCGAAGTCTTGCGAAGTCGCGGCCACTTTGACGATACAGGTAAGACGGCGATTTCGTAGGGAATCGGTGATTACTTACTTTGCTGCTGAATCTCTTCGCAACTCCTGTATTTCCCCTTCTTCAACCTGTCCACCAACTGGTCAACGGAGGTAACGCCCACCATCAACGCGACAAGATAGTATTTCTAGACGCAAAGTCAGCTCCATAACAATGGTTTTCGGAATATAAGCAAACCTTGGGTTGAGCGGGAGGCGTCTGGCTGTTCACATATATCATTTCAATATTGTTTTGGAGGTTACCACCACGGACATATTTCGATATATCAGGAGGAGGAGCGGTCCCAGGTTTCTTCTTCAGCCCTTTGAGATTCGCCGTCAACAACACGCCGTTCACGCGAACTTCACATGTTTGGGGGAACTCGATAGGGCACAAGGCAGTGGTGGTGGGGGTACGGAAGGCGGCTGGTTGTGGCGTATAAAAGAGCGAAGAGGTACAGAATAAGCGTATTTGATAACTGGTTTTGGGTGAACATACATATATGCACGTTGAGATATGGGCATACCTTTGCTTTAGCTTGGCGGTTTGATCGGGGCTCAGATAGAAGCTGAGTTTCCCCGTCTTTCTATCCGTGCTGCCCGTTGATTCTGATATGGTCCGTTCGGTGGTCTAGTGGATGCAGATACCAATGGCGACGTACCTGGGCACTCGCAGACTGTGGTGACGACGTGATCTTGACTGTAGAAGGGCGATGCTTTGAATTGCAGGTCTACGGGATCGTGAGCCACGGGAGGTAGTGTCACTGGACTGTACTCACTGGAGGCTTTCGGCGCGGATGAACTAGGCGTCGACAGTTTGTGGGGTGGCGCATATGGATCGTATCGAGGAATGGTCGTGGAGGTACCCGTCAAGGAATTGTAAGGAGCTGGTCTGTTATTACTAAACTGATTGACAGACATCGACGTTTGTGGGACGGCAGCAGCAGGAGTGCTCGTGGAAGAAAATCGGCTGTAGCTAGGAGAAAGGGGATTCCAATTGAGCGAGCTGATCGAGGTATGAAAGGGCGCCACTGACTGGCCGGTGGTGCGCAGTTGCTGCAGTACGTTCTTCGCCTTCAGCCACTTGTCCTGGGTGTTCGAAGCCCTCCAAGAATCAAAAACGGACAGAATTCTGTCGATGATCTCCTGCTTTTTGCCCGTCTTCGAGAGATGCGCATGGCATTCCTCATTCAAGCCGGTGATGAGCTGCTTGAGCCTGTCGACCGTATTGTTTCGAATCCCTGAACGGATTGTCTGTGGACGGCATTGAATATGGCTCACTGTCAGCGCCTGAGCTCTCCAGGATGCAAGGCTCTCACCTCAAAGTCTGCCCATGAGTCGATGCTAGCCATAGAGACTTGTGAACGGCCCTGAGGATCCCAAGGCGACAGGAGGAATCGTGGATTCGCTTTGGTGACTGCAAACGTCCAGGACCGCTCACTGCTCGAGGCCACTGTGTTTATTGCTGTTTGACAATCCCGTCAGTCCACTACAGCCACAAGCAGCTCTCCGATCAAGATGAGATAGGCGCTCGTTGTACACCCTTGGACTTGAACTCAATGGATGCTGCTGACTACGATAAGCTGACCCCAGAGCAGAGGGAGGAACGCGACAAGGCCACCAAAGCTCGCGAGGCAGAGGAGCAAGCTGGTAAATTCCGCGATCGTCTTCACGGCATGCCGTCGACCTCACGTTCAAAGCACTTCCATATACATGGACTCAGTTGCTGGGCGAGCTGGACATCGTCGTCCCCGTGCCCAAAGGCACCCGTGCTCGGGACCTGGTCGTTACGATACAAAAGAAGAAGCTCAAGGTTGCATTAAAGGGGAAAGAGCCGATCATGGAAGGCGAGCTCTGCAAGGACATCAAGGTGGACGAAAGTACCTGGAATATTCGTATGTGTTCACTGCGTTCTGTTCGATCAGGTCCTGATAACGTAACCACTTCCAGAGGACAACGAACTTGTACTTATCCACCTTGAGAAATCGAATAAGGAACAATGGTGGGAGAACGTTCTCACCCACCACCCGAAGATCGACACGACGAAAATCGAGCCTCCGAACAGTCAACTCAGTGATTTAGACGGCGAAACTAGGTTCGTGTAAAGCGTGTCATTTATACCCTATTGCTGACGACTTTACAGGGGCATGGTCGAGAAGATGATGGTATGTTCTTACACTACCGGAGTATAGTTGTTGTTGAACGCTCTTGTCTTGCAGTTCGATAATCAACAGAAGGTCAGCATAGGTTACTCTGTTTCAATCAACTAGCTGCCTAACGCATGGATTTAGCAAATGGGTAAACCAACCTCCGATGAACTGAAGAAGATGGAGGTAAATGTGTCTTGAACTTGAACTTGAGGTTTACTGGTCTAACCGTGCTCTTAGGCCTTGAAGAAATTCCAGGCCGCTCATCCCGAGCTTGACTTCTCCAACGCTAAAATAACATGATGAATGTCTGAACCCTGCAGTTACACACTGGTTTGGAATACGCTTTGTGAATATGAGAGTCTTGTACGCTACTTACAACAATCAAATCTAGAGTACGATGCTAGGTACATATTACGACTTCGGCCGTTTATGCTTGCGATCATTTGAGGTGGCCATGCTTTTCCGCTTCACTCGATCAACGAGAGCCTGAAGACCGCCGTCCGTATCTTCAGTAGGCTTCGAAGGTTTACGCGGTATTGATATATCCTCGTGCCGATTTTTGTGACGCCGACTTCGCTCTTCGAGCAACGCGCCCATGCTCTTCGTCCTCTTGAAACTAATTACGGCGCAGTTAACAAAGTGATAAGAACAGGAGAGTTACTGATACGTACTGTGGATTGCTTGGATCAATGGCATACGTATGATCTTCATGTAGCGCGGCGAAACGCTCATCCTTGACATCGATGGCAAAATCTTCTTGAAGTTCGTTCTCTGCCTCGACTTGTTTCTTTTTGTTGAGTTTCCCCCGTTTGCCTTTCTTCGCTTTCTCAGCCTTAAGGACCGACTTCATGTTGAAGTGATGGGAGTCATCGTCTTCCGGCTGGTCGACTGCTGCGAGGAGGGCCAGTTCCTCAGCAGTCGAAATATTCCGTCCTTTTTGACTGTCTTTTTCGTCTCGCGGTCGGGCCTTCGTGTTGGCGGGCAACTCGGACTCATCATCGCTCCCGTCGTCGAAGAATTCATCCTTGGATTCTTTAGCCCCACTCTTGCTCGCAGTCCTCTCCTTCAACTCTTCCTTCCGTTTCTTCTTCTTGTCCCTGAGCTTCCTCTGGTACTTCTCCAGTGTCGTCTCGTCACCATCCTTCGCACCACTCAACCCTGCCGAAAACGTAATCTCCATGTCCACATCATCTGCACCGTCGTCCATTCCCCAGCCTTCCGGTAGTTCAGCGTCCTCTCCTCCAAGCAACAGCGACCGTAATTTATCCCGTGATGCAGACTTGGAAAACTTTTTGGACGGTTGATCTTCGGCTTCAGATTCAGAGGATGAAGAGGCAAGGTAGGCCTTGAAGTCGGATTCTTCAATTTCCTTCTGCGAGAGTTTGCGGCGAGTAACCAAATTGCGCTCAGGATCGTCTTCCTCCCATGTCAACTTGACTTTGGAATGGCGAAGAGCCTACAAAAGATATGGTGAGCACCAAGTCACTGGAAATCTCACTTAGAACGAACATCAGTTACGAAGTCGACTGCTTTATAGTTGAAGTCGATGTTCTCGGCAGCCTCATCTCTATAATTGAATGTTCAATAGTCAGTAGACAGGGAAAGGGCGCACAAGTACCTGAATTCATCGTCGAACGTCATCTCATCAGGGACAAAACTCAGGTCGAAGATGTTAGCAGAGCGTTCAAGCTCTGTGCCTTCGAGTTCGTGATATATGTGGGCCGATGCTTCAACTGTGTCGCAAGTTACAATCGCGTAATAGTATCTGTCTGACTATGGGCGACTATAGCAATAATCAGGGAGTAATACTCACCTCAGACGTTCTAGCTGATATTTTCTCAGAGCATCATCGTCGTATTCTTCACCATCCCCTAATTCGTATATCGTCTTCTCATTGATTTGTTCGGGGTCGAGCTCTCTCTTCTTCTTGAAGATCTCAGGGGGAGGACCCTCCTTCTCCTCTCGCGCCAGACGTTCTTTCCCGAACGTACTAGGATATATCCGAACGTTCAATATACGACCTTTAACGACAGAGGGGCCCTTTTTATTCCTCGTCGAGTCCGATTTCGATGTTCGCCCCGACAACGCCGAGGTTGTTGGAGATAGCACAGAGGCAAATATTTTGTATAGGTGTGATGCACGTACATGATCCCAGTCTAGGTTGACAACTGCAAGGCGTCGTGTCTGCGAACCTGGCTCTGGCTCATCCTCTGGGTGCGAGTCCTTGTAGGCAGCAGCCTGGGCATCTAATTCTGCAAACCGGCTTTCATCCAAGTCAATCTCCACCTCGGCATCATTTCCGTCTTGAGGCCCGAGTGTTATGATGCCACCAGTGTCGCTTTCATCGTCCGACGCGTCTTCGCCTTCCTTGTCGGCTTCGTCTTCATCTGAGGACTCTAGGAGGACCTCTCCGCGGGCATAGTCAGGAAACGATGTGCTCCCTTCGCCGTTATTTGTCTCGGCTTCCCCCTCCAGCTGGTAGAATCTCCGGAGATTATCTTGCTCGTGGTTTTTTGACAAAGAGCGACCATACTTGTCAACCAATTGTCCTGCGATTGCGTTAGTGCCAGAACCGAAGCTACATGATAGTATACGCACTTTTCTTTCCCTTGGTCGAAAAGATGTCCTTGAAGCGTTCGTCGACGACTACCTTTGTCGACTGTTTTTTCGGGCGACGGAAGCGGGGATCTGTCTTGAGCCTTGCGAATCGAGGATCAGACATCTCTGGCGCGCACAGTCAGGGGTTTCAGGCCAACGACGACGGGTAAAATGATTGTGATGGGGCTCTCCAGTAACTCGGGCGGGAGCGTGCACCGTCGGTGTTGTGAGCGCGGTGAGATCAGAGATGAATGTTATTTCGGTGCGGCACGTGATGGCAACCATCTGATGAACAGCGTGCCTCTCTGCGGTATATAATTCAGCACGGAATGCAGTCGCTGCCCTAAGCTCCTTTTCTCCCACCCATTCGCTGTAAGTTCTTTGACCGTCGTCGTCGTCGCGCTCGCTGACCACGATCCTCGCAGTTCGTTCGGTTCTCTCTTTTTTTGGTCGCGGGGCGCCCTCCAGTTGCATCTTTCCTCCTCATCAACTCCTTTGCAAGCCTACACACCTTCTTTCGTTATGCTCGCAGCCCACACCGTGATTCTCGCGCTAGTCGCAGCACTTGCCGGTCAAGCCATCGCAGGACCTATATCTCTTGTGGTGAGTAGCACTCGGCCTTTGCACGAATCGCTGATCCTAATTGCTGCTGAAACAGCGCCCCATTTCCGAACGATCGCCGGAACCCGTAGACACGATCGTTGCTTACGCAAAGCGCCAGATCCCCGCTGAAGTTCCTACCAAGTCCCCGGCGGGAACGATCGTGCCATACAGCAAGAGGCAAATCCCAGCAGAGGTCCCCACCAAGTCGCCGGCTGGGACGATCGTACCTTACAATAAGAGGCAGATTCCTGCAGAGGTACCAACCAAGTCACCCGCCGGGACGATCGTGCCGTACTCGAAACGCCAGATCCCCGCTGAGGTTCCTACCAAGTCGC
This sequence comes from Pleurotus ostreatus, assembly GCF_014466165.1. Classification (NCBI taxonomy): domain Eukaryota; kingdom Fungi; phylum Basidiomycota; class Agaricomycetes; order Agaricales; family Pleurotaceae; genus Pleurotus; species Pleurotus ostreatus. Next base: position 2,168,633 of record NW_023503157.1, on the reverse strand, counting down.
CCGCCGGGACGATCGTGCCGTACAGCAAACGCCAAATCCCTGCTGAGGTTCCCACTAAGTCTCCGGCGGGTACGATCGTACCATACAGCAAGCGTCAAATCCCTGCCGAAGTAGCGACCAAAGCTCCCAATGGTCAGATTGTGCCATACAATAAGAGGCAAATCCCTGCTGAGGTCCCCACCAAATCTCCTGCTGGTACAATCGTGCCATATTCGAAACGCCAAATCCCCGCTGAGGTCCCCACTAAGTCGCCTGCCGGTACAATAGTCCCTTACAGCAAGAGGCAAATTCCTGCCGAAGTAGCAACCAAAGCTCCCAATGGCCAGATTGTGCCGTACAACAAGAGACAAATTCCCGCCGAAGTCCCTACTAAGTCTCCTGCTGGCACTATTGAACCGTACTCCAATTAAGGTGTGTCGAACTCGCCTTCACTTCCTCAATCCCCCGCTGATGTCTCCTCACTAGTGCCGGTCTTGAGATAGGTGATGTGCAAACCCGTGGTTTGGATGAGATCAGACTATTAGATGTGTATCGTATTGCTGTCCACTCCTTTGTAGTTGATGCTTGATGCACTGGATACCGTTGTCATTGTCACCTAGCGTAGCAATGCCATTTTCTGGGCTTCATCACGTTGCCAGAGCTTCCAAAATCAACAAGTCCCAAGCAAGATCTAAGTACATAACAATACAAAGCGAAGGCCCGGATGCCCGACCCTCAAAAGCCACATCACAATGAACGTTTGTACCACACCCAAATTGCGGCCTCTGACCCAGCACACCCAGCGCCCGCTACAACGTCACCGTCGGGGTTCATGGCGCACGCATGAAATGAACCTTCCTCCGGCGGTATTGAAAGTTGTATGCATCCGAGGTTCGCCAGCGGCTCGATGTTAAGGTGACGTTGCAGGGCATCCTGGTCTGGTGGAGCCAACTTGCCTTGGTCGGAGATCGTGGGCTTCTTGCGAGGCCTGGCGCTTGCCAGCCCTACGACCTGGATGGCATGGGACCCGGGATATGTGTACGAGATCTGGGGCTCCCCGCTGAAGCACGAGTGGATGCGGGGTATAACATTTGGTTTTAGTTGTTGTTCAAATGCATATTCGGCGATAACTTTGAGCGACGCTGTATCCAGCGTGAAATGCGAGTAATTACACGGATGAATATGGCCCACGTACAGCTGTCTTGGTATTCCTGTAATCCGGTCAGTTGTATCCTCTTTGAAGGGTGTTCCTGAGCGTACGTACAGATGCAGATCCACGGAGGACGTCCTGCCAGGAGTCAGCATGTTCGGGAGGGAAGAAACGATCCATGGCCAGCCACTCCCAGATTACGAGGGTCCCTTTGCCGGTTTTTAGGATCGTCTCCTCGCCCTCGCATGCCCGAAATACAGGTGTTGCACAGTGAGAAAGAAGGTGTTCACGACCTAGCCTAGGCATGAAATCTTTAGTATTGCCTCGGATTTTATGATTTTTTGTCAAGGTCATGACTACCATACGAGAGATCCAATGCTGGCTTGATGTACCTTGGTCGTACTGAAGAGCGGCTTGTCTTCGCGGACCAATGTTTTTGTATTCTGCGGGCGGACATACCAGATTTTGAGGGCCCGATCGGTCTGAACACGTCAATGGGCTCTGAATGTTTGCAGGTAAGCTGAGGAACGACATCACTTACTCCGCAGGTGGCTAACACTGGAAGGACAGGATGGAATGCCTGTGTAGAGATACTGTTTAGCTGTCCATTCCAAACGGGAAAACGCTTACGGCCCCGAGGACTGCGGCCCTATGTCCTCCTGATTTCCCTCCGACGAGTACAGTAATGCAGAGACCTTGACCACGTCCCTCAGGCTCAGCAGCCCGAAGCCCAAACGGCAGACCAGCACCGCTGGGGCGGGGATCTGGGGCCCAGTGAAGGTTCGTGGACGGTTCCGTAGCCAATCGAGTTAGATCGTATATCCTTGTTGTAAAATCCTTGGATGTCGTGCAGAATATATGAGGAGACGTCGGGTGGACAGCGATGAAGGTGATGGTCTGAAGTAGTGAAGTAGTGTCTCGATAAGTTGAAGAATATATTGCAAGATGATACACATACGCCGCCATGGCCTCGTAGTAAGCCTACGACTGATCCAGTCTTCGCATCTATTATCAACACTTTCCTGTCAACCGCAATGAGAAGAAAAGGCGAAAACGATGTCGGATGAAGGGCCCAAGCAATCTGGGTTGGCCATCCATCTGCGGATTGTACCTGGAATTGTTTTTTGTCATGGGTGTATTCACTTCTGAGGCATGGCGTTCTCATACCTGTGACAGTCTCAAGTCTAATGGTTGTATGGCAGGATTTTGTGAGGAGAAAATGCATGCGTGAGTTTTACTTGCGGCGGCAAACACTGGTTTGTAGCTAGAGATTGTTGCAGCCCAGTAATAAGTGTATGGTTCCTTATTATATTCTCCTCCCCATAAAGCGGCTAGATCTTGTGCCCCCCACGGAAAGAATGCTACCGCTTCAAATGGAGGGCCTGCCCCTTTCACTAGAACCACCATCATGGAGGTTCGGCGTCCGGCCTCTACGGGGCGACAGGGGAGGCAATGCTCGCAAGAGCAGCCAACAGGACGTCCAGATACGCTCAGTGTAATCTGGTTCAAAATGGGACGCAAAAGCCCCAGGACGTCGAGGACGTCGAGGAGGCCCTAGTCGCCACCATGCTACTAGCTGCCTAAAAACCCCCTCTGCGCTAAAGACTACACCTATGGCAAGGGCAACAACACCGTACCACACTACAAGGATACGAGAGAGGACTGAAAACCGGGGGGGCCACCCCGGGGGTACCAAGTACAAAAAAAAAAACAGGGGAACAGTATGGATATGACAATGAGGAAATAAAAAGGGGGCGCCGCCAGAGAGAGCCGGGAACTGGAGGCCCCTCAGCCCCACCCAGGTTTCCTCGAGACCAATAAGCCACCCACTCCACGACCCCAACGGCGGAGACTCCCCCCTCAAGCATCAGACGACGGTACAGGAGGTCAACCACACCTAGGAGGCGACGACGCCGACGAGCCAAGACTGGGACGGGGACCGAGTTGGGGGCGACGACGACGACGAAGCCCCCAACGGAAGCCTTGACCAGGGATCCGCGTGACGCAGCGCAGATCCCCCCCAGAGAAAAGGGAGGAAAAAAAAAGGACTTGAGAGAGTAATAGATGGTGACAGGTACACATCGCAGATAGCATAAAGGCCTGCGCTACGACCGAAGCCTCCCCAACCCGAACCACCAGCCACCTAGCCATCAGCAATGTCTACCCAAGCGAACACCTCCGTGCCCCCGGCCACCTCCGCCACGGAGATAGAACAGAACGGCCAAGACCCCACCCCGGCACAGGCAGCAGGAATGCAGGCCACGAAGGCCGGCAGGAAGGGGAAAGAACCGGCGGCCGGGAGGTCAGTAAGTGACATCGCCGCTGAAGAGAGAAGGAGCCGACTGTACTCACCCTACCACAAGCGGGACAAAGATGGCGATGAGGCGAACGGAGGAGACCCCTCCCAGGGGGGGAGCGAGCACAGGCGAACCCGACGAAGCCCCTCCCAAACCAGAGGCGCCCAGCTCGCCGACAGCCCACCACCCGAAATATACCTCCCCCCGGGCACCACCCCGCCACCCGCCCCAAGGCCGCGAACCATGCAGCACCACGAGGCCCAGCAACCGCTGCCCCGACTCCTGGTGCCCCTGCCCCCCCAACTGACCCAACTCCCACAAGGGAACCCGGCAGCAACCCAAACAACAGGTCAGCAAGCCCAAGACGTAGTAATGGAACCAGCCGCCGGGCCGGAGGGCAGGACAGCGACAGACCAGCCCGAAAATCCCCACCTCCGGACGACTATGGCCAACCCCCTAATGACAGTCCCCCCACGACCAGGCAAGGGCTACGCCGGAGGCCCATTCCCGAAAACGGTGATCGATAGCGGGGACCTATTCAAAAGCATCCGCCCCGAGATCCTTCAAAACCTGCTGAACGATCCACAGGACTTCCTCCTCCTCCTCCCATACGGAGCCGGGAGACGACTACACGCAGAGTTCCCTAATCTCGGCGACGACATCCTAGAATACCTCAAGGAGTTTCGGGCCCCAGACTGCGAAGGCATGACTGTAGTCAGGGCAGCAACCGACACTGTCATAAAGGGGAAGAAGCCCAGGATGTACAAGCGCGACTTCGACGCGCCCTGGGTCTTCATCTTGTCCGGATTCTCCGCCGATCTCAGAGAATTTCTGCTGGGCGTAGGGGTCTTCGACTTCACAGCGGGAGAAGCCAACCACGCGTTCACGGTCCTGGAGGTCGAAGAGAACGTGAGATCCTGGCATGTAGCCTACCTAACAGGGGACGGGGTGGCCGGGAACCAGCAGACGATGGAAGAGGGCCTCACCGCGATCAAGAAGAAGCTCAAGGACAACGTAAAGGTCCGGGCATCAGTGCTGGAGTGCTACGCCGGGAGAACCGAACCGCACCTCGCCTCCACGGACGACAAAGTCCAGGACGCCCTATCCACCCTCGCCATAACCTTCACCACAGAAGGAAGCCAGAGGTTCTGGCACCTCACCGCAAAACCGGTCACAGACGACCCCGTAAAACACGACAACTGGCTCAAGGCGCTAAGGGATGGGAAGAGCTTCGTTCTGGGGAGGATCCTCGCAGTCGACGTCTCCAGGGGCTTCGAACGCTGCGACTTCTGCAAAAACGAATCTCACCCCGAGGGAGCATGCCCCTTCCCCAAAACCCAAGGATGGAGGGGGCCGAGGCCAAGCGACGTCCGAGCAAGATGGGCGAAAGCAGACAAAAAGGAAGAGGAAGGCGGACAACACGTCCCAGAGAGAGGCCAATGGGGAGGCAGAGGACGTGGCAACAGAGACCACAATGGGGATAACAACAGAGGCGGTAGGGGGGGACACAGGCGCCAACCCAACAGGGGGAGGCCCTACTGAGAGACCCTGCCGCCAGCCCCCTCTCACACAGCTAGACGTAATTACACCTTACGATGTCCACTATATAATGAATACAACCCCCCCTCTCCGATAAACAAAATAAGGAACCAAATAACCCCAACGGGGTCAAGCCACGGCACTAAAACTAGCGACGAAAAAGCCACGAACCGAACTAGGACCACACCATGACCGCGCCTCCCCCCCTCCCCCCCGTAGCAACAGGCAAAAGAAAATGGGACGAGGACAGCACCCCAAATCCCCCACCCACAAGCCCCAACCGCAATAAGGCCCAAGCCCATGGCCACGGATTCGGAGTAATCGCGAAGACAGCACTGCGCAGCGATAAAGGAAAGGAACAGAATACGCGTCCCGCAAAGAAGAGGAGGGAACACGTCCCATGCCAACCCCCCACAGTCCGAGAGGGAGGGAAGACAACCAGGCTCTCTGTAGAGTGGGTAATAGAAAGGCGAATAGTATGGGAAGGAAACAGAAGCCGGGAGATTGTGAAGGTAGTATCAGGCTTCGCGGACCAAGTCGAAGGGACGACTAGGGAGGTAAACCCCCACTGGACCGCCGACAGGCCCACCCCACCACCGTGCGCAAGTCTGAACTGCGCCATCCCCATCACGATAGCGGCCTTCCCGAACGTAGCGCTCCCTGAAGCAACCATCCTGGGGAACGTGAGGAAAGAGGTCGCCGACGAGCTCAGGAAAAACCACAGCGAGTACCTGGCCCTGGTGCCAATTGGAGCAGGAAACAAAATATACGAGAATGCGAGGGAACTCACGTCAGCGGCCGCAGACCTCATAAACGCGATAGCAAACGACGACTCCCAGTACACAGTAGCGGCACCGGTACGCGAGGGAGAACCCCCACATGGGGCCAGATTCGCAAAACCCTTCGCAATGATCCTGCGGAGGCCGAGCGAGGAGCTCCGACGCAAACTCCTGGGTGCGAAGACACTGGCCTTCCGAACCCAGGGGAAAGGCTACGCGTTCACGGCCACCACGATATCGCCAGAAGGAAAGTCATGGGTAGTATGCAACTACAGGGGCAGCCCAGTCACGGAGGAGACCAGCAGAATGGCGGAAGCACTCAAGGCCATTGGGAACCAAGTAACGGCGACAGCCGGCCTACGAACCCTAGCAAACCGCATCCTCAAGGACGAGAACATAGGCCACACGGCAGAGGAGAGGATCCAGGTAGCGATTGCTGGCCTAAGCCTCATCTTCGTCGACAGGCTCGACGAGAACGGCCGCAGCGACCCGGTATGGCAGCTACACGGCAGACCCCTCACGTCGAACGGGAGGAGCAACAAGGAATGGCTGAGGGCTATACGCCGAATCGACTTCTTCATGGACGCCACCACGGTACTAGAACAAGACAAGAGGCCAGTCAGTTGCGTGTGGTGCAAATCGGAAATACACACGAGCCCGTTCTGCCCCATACCACAAGTCAAGGACTGGCTAGGCCCACCCGTATCCCAGGAGGCCCTCACGCCAGAGCCCAGGGACACAAGAACGTCGAGAGAGGGGAAGCGAGGGCCCAAGAAGGGTTCAAAGAGCAAGGGCAAAGGCAAGGGCAACTAGAGCTACTGCATGTAGATACATAACCCGCCGAATAATACACCTCCAGAAAACACGGAATGAACCAGAACCACCAGGAATCAAGACATCAACCAACGACTAGGTAATGGGACGGCTGAATTTACTGACGAACTCTCGGACAGGTAAGCCCGACCATGCGGCAGCCGTGCAGACCGCACAAAGCCCTGGCACCGACAGGAACGGCCGGGGGCGAGCACGGAACCCAACCACCACTCGACGAACTGCCCGGCTAGCAATCGCTGAGAAATACATCAGCTGCGAGCAACAACACAAACGGAAACCTGGCCTCAGGCCCAACGAGCGTCCAGGGAGGGGGAGGAGGTGGTTCTGCCCGCCGACCCCCCAGGGACCTGGATGCATCGAACTTGACAGGCAGATCTCGCAACCAGCCCCCTCCCACGGGAGGGACGCGAGACGACCCAAGGGCCACCCCCCCTCCCAACCAAAGGCATACGCCGGAGGCGCCACAAACGGGGAGAAAGAAAAAGAAGAACCATACCCGAGCTGGGATAACGATAGCATCTCTGAACATAAAAGGATATGGGCAGCAGAGAGATTTGGCACCGCACAAATGGACCCATGTCAACCAAATCATGAGGGACAAGAGAATCGCGATCCTGGCTGTCCAGGAAACGCACATGGACGAACAAAGAAGGGACGCGATCCAGGAGATCTTTGGAAGACGGCTGCATATCATTGCATCGGCAGATGAGGAGGCCCCCTCGCAGAGAGCGGGGGTAGCAATCGTGATAAATAAAAGCTTCATCGACGCTAGCACAGAGTCAACCAAGGTCATCGTAAGCGGACGGGCAATCCTCACCTCGATTGCATGGGGCAGTCGGAAAACTCTGACGATCCTAGCGGTATATGCACCCAACCAACAAGGGGAGAACGCGGCGTTCTGGAACAAAATAAGGGACTTCTTTGAAAGCCACCCAAGGACGAGGAAACCAGATGTCATGCTGGGTGACTTCAACATGGTAGAAGACGCAATAGACAGGAACCCGGCCCACAGAGACGGGGGACAACAAACCCAAGAGCTAGCTGAACTAAAGTCAGACCTAGGGCTGAAAGACGGATGGCGACAGACCCGCCCCAACGAGAGAGCATTTACATTCATGCAACCGGTCAGGAACGGGGGGGCAAAGTCGAGGATAGACAGGATCTACGTCACGGACCACCTGCTGGGGAGGTCAAACGACTGGCACATAAACCACCCAGGACTGGATGACACAGATCACTGGATGGTGTCGGCCAAGATCACAAACGCGGACACACCCCTCCAAGGCGAAGGACGCTGGTGCATCCCCGAGAGGGTGGTCGAAGACAAAGCGTTCAGAAAAAGAGCGAAAGAGCTAATAGAAAGCGCATGGGAGAAGCTAACCGAGCTGAAACAGACACCAAGGACAGACCAGTCCAACCCCCAGACGGTCTACGCAAACCTAAAGTCCAACATACTCGATAGCGCGAGGCGGAGAGACAAAACACTCACGCCCAAAATCATGAGGGACATCGCAACGCTAAGGAAGGACCTCCAGACAGTAGACGCGTCCCAGGAACCGTCCCAGAGGATAACAGCACGCCTGATAGCAGATAGAATCGCAGAGCTGGAAAAGAAGAAACACAACAAGATTAGGAGCCTAGGAAAAGTAAAGAACAGGCTGGAGGGAGAGACAAACTCGAGATACTGGATGCAAATCAACAAAGAATTGAAACCACGAGATGTCATATACTCACTAAAGGATCCAGATAACCCAGACAACGCGGAGACAACGACGTCCGAGAAGATGGCAGAGCTAGCCCGGAAATATCACGACGAGCTACAGATGAGCGGTAGGGAAAACAGGGATGAGCTGGCGCGAGAAGCAACCATCCACGAGGTGCTGGCAAAGATCCAAGCCAAGCCAAGCGACCAACAACGGCGAGAACTGTCGAAGGCGATCAGTCCAGAGGAGGTGATCCTGGCGATCCGACTGTCAGACAACAACTCAGCACCAGGGCTAGATGGAGTAACAAACGGACTATGGAAACGACTGATAAAAGACGGGACATACCCCGAGAACGATGGCCAGGGGAATGCCCAGACCCCGACAATAATCAAGGTCCTGACCGAGACGTTCAACGACATTGAAGAGAGAGGGCTCATACCCAACTCACGCTTCGCACAGGGATGGATGTGCCCAATATACAAAAAGAATGAGAGAAACGAAATAGCAAACTATAGGCCGGTAACACTGCTCAACACGGACTATAAAACACTGACGAAAGTACTATCAATGCGCCTAGCAGCGGCGGCAGGCACCCTCCTGCACGAAAGCCAAGCCGGCTTTGTGAAAGGCCGAAAAATAGTAGACCAAACTCACCTCATCAAGATGGTAATCAACTACGCAGAGGCGAAGGAAGAGAACGGAGTCATAGTAGCGCTTGACCAGGAGAAAGCGTATGATAAGATCGAACATGACTACCTCTGGAGGGCCCTGGAAAAATTCCAGATCCCCGACAGGTTCATAAACACAGTCAAAGGCCTGTACCACAACGCGGGGACGAAAGTGATGATAAATGGCCACCTCAGCAATACATTCCAAGTGACAAGGGGGGTCAGACAAGGCGACCCACTATCGTGCCTGCTCTTCGACCTCGCCATCGAGCCACTAAGCATAGCGCTAAGGAACTCGGAACTGAAGGGGATTGACATCCCCGGCACGCAGGAGAAGCTAAAGGCCGTGCTATTTGCAGATGACACCACAGTCTTCCTGGACGAATCGGACGAATTCAACGCCCTGACGGACATCCTAGACGAATGGTGTAGAGCCTCAGGGGCGAAGTTCAACATAAGGAAGACGCAAGTGCTCCCAATCGGGAAGAAGGAATACAGGGAACGCTTCATACAAAACAGGAAAAGCGACGTGCATATAAACCCGATCCCGGCAGGGATCAAGATAGTCAAAGAGAAGGAGCTGATCCGCATGCTGGGCGCATGGATGGGCAATGAAACAAGCGAGCTCTCGCCATGGGCCCCAGTGATAGAGAACATCGAGGCCGACCTAAGCAGATGGGAAAGGAGTAGGCCCTCGCTGGAAGGCCGCAAACTAATAACTCAGTTTGTAGTAGGGGGAAAGACCCAATACCTAACACAGGTCCAAGGGATGCCCAAAGAAGTAGAGATAGCACTGCAAAAGCTGACCCGTACCTTCGTTTGGGGAGAAAAGAAGACGCCAGTCAAAGAAGAGACGCTACACGCCCCACGAGCAGAAGGGGGAAAGGAACTACTGGACGTCAGCGCCAGGAATGAGGCAATAGAGATCATGAAACTGAAGTCGTACCTACAGCTGGACGACCGCAGGCCAACATGGGCCCGTTTCGCAGACGGTATCCTGGCGGAGAACGTCCCAAAGTCCACGGATAGAGTGCCAGAGGAAGTGAGAATGAACTGCTTCCTGCAAAACTGGAAGTCATCACAAGGAAACGGGGAGAATAGGAACCCAGACGAGCTCAAGAAGATGCTTAGGGTAGCGAAGAAATACGGAACAAGGATAGAAGCTCAGAGCGTGACAAAGGCAGTAGCTCGACAGATGCCTATTTGGTACCACATGGAAGCAACCACAACGAGAAACCCAAGAGCCAAACCCGGAGCTACAGAATGCCTAAGAACGAGCCACAACGTCAGAACAGTGGGCGAGATGGGAGACATAGCAGAAAAACAGCACGCCCAAGCGCACAGGCCAAGGCGCAACTGCAGATGCACCAACTGCAAAGTCATGAGGGATGTCATAGGCTGCAGAAACCCGCACGCATGCTACCGGAAGGCCGAAGAGTACATGAGAACGCTACCCGCCCAGTGGGAACCAACCGGAATGAACGATGGACAAGAGCCGAATGAGGCCAGCAGAGACGGATGGAGCCCGTTCAACGGGAAAAACACCACAACAACGGAAATGAAGGACATATTCCGGATCTTCACAGAAGGAGAAAAATACAGAGCGGACCCAATGGTAGACCACGGACACGGCGAGACGATCAGACTCGCGACAGATGGATCATGCAAAGACGCAAACACGACAGAAGCAAAAGCGGGCGCGGGGGTATTCGTCGAGGACGACGACGAAAGGAACAAGTCCCTACGAGTACCGAAAGAACTGACACAAACAAACCAGGTGGCAGAGATGTATGCGGTGCTAGAGGCAGCGAGATCCTTCCCGGGGAACGAAACCCTGGAGATACTGACGGACTCTAGATACGTCATAAAATCCCTAACGTCAAACCTGAAGGCGAATGAGGACAGAGGATTCATCGGGATAGCCAACAAGGAACTGATAAAATGCACCATCGCAGCACTAAGGAACAGGCAGGGCAGAACAGAATTCAAGTGGGTCAAAGGACACCAAGGAGACCGACTAAACGAAGGAGCGGACCACCTGGCAGGCCAGGGGTGCGAGGAAGGATTCCCGGAGGACGCATTCCAGGAAGTAAATCGAAACCTCTCAGGGGCAAAACTCCAAAGCCTAAACCAAGCAACGGCCTACAGAGGAATACGAGAGAGGAAGCTGAAGAAAGCCAAGCACAAACGCGAGAGAACGAGGTCAATGATATCGACGATACAAAACCATATGGAGGACTCAAATGGAACGACACCAAACGAGCCGCAGATATGGGCGACAGCCAGAAGCAAGGACTTCTCACGCCAGATCCGCTTCTTCCTATGGATGTCCATCCACGACGCGTACAAGATCGGGAAGTACTGGACGGAACTAATTGGGGGAGAGTACACAGAGAGGGGCCTCTGCCGACACTGCGATGACGCAATCGAAGACATGCCACACATACTCACCAAATGTGAATCCCCGGGCCAATCAGAAATATGGAGAATGGCTGAAGACCTGTGGACGAAGAAAGGCTACGAATGGAGACAACCGTGGATAGGAGACATCCTGGCCTGCGGATCTAGAACCATAATGGACGGCGAAGGCGTCACCCAACACGGGGACACAAGATTCTGGAGGATACTAATAGCAGAATCGGCATACCTCATATGGAAGATACGCTGCGAGAGGGTGATCCAGGACAACAATCAACCGGTCACAAGGACGGCGGTCCAGAACAAGTGGCGCAGAACGATGAACGAGAGACTAGACCTCGACAGGAAACTAACCCACAAAAGATACGGAAAGAAAGCCACAAAGACACACACTGTATTGTCAACCTGGAGGGGAGTCCTCATGAATGAAGACAAACTACCAAAGAACTGGATAGAATCGAGCGGGGTTTTAGTGGGTAGCGACGAAACAGCTGACCAAGACAACGGTTAGGTCAGGTCCACAAGAGTCCCACACTCAGTGCATAAAGCATTTCCTCGCGGTGAACACAACTAACAGGCTGATCGATAGGTCGGCACCCTAGCGGGCCAAACAGAACTGACTATACGACGGTTCCGTGAGGCAACTCAGACCATGAGTAAAACGCTCCACCAAAAAAAAAAAAAAAAAAAAAAAAAAAAAACAAATGGAGGGCCTGGTGAGGGAAGCTGTTGGTAAAGGTCAGGGCTTCGACGGGAGTGAGCATAGGGTAAAATCTACCTTGAGTTTGAAAGATAAGTTGAGATCAGGACCTTTTCTTGTTTCCGGTTCAGCCATCCATACATCCGCGTGGAGGTTCAAGGTGACTCTAACAAGTTCTAGTCGAACGAAGTGGTAAATCATAGGCGCCCAAACACAATCTCCTGGCGAGCGCTCGCCGACTGGGTGCTTTAACTTCCACTCCGACCCGACAATGTCGACAGCGACGCCAGAGCAGTCTGTCTTCGTTCCCAAGACGCCTATCAAACATGCGGCCACGATTGGTCTTCAAGCTGGCGCCGTCGGCGTCTTCGTCAGCGCCATTCAAAATGCTCTAGACAAACATTCGCGAGGTGCATCGGGATTCTTGACTAGAACGGGGGGGACCATTGGTTTCTTCGGTGAGCCCCATGACGCATCTACGACTTCATTTATTCTCATTATGCATCAAATGCAGCGGCGATGGGAGCTACATTCGCTTTCACCGAGGCTGCTGTGGCCAACCAGCGTCAGCGAGACGATCCTATCAACGGTGCGGCTGGGGCTTGTGCGGCTGGGTTCCTTGCAGGCCTACGTGGTGCGCACACCGTAATCTCTGGCGCAGGAATCCATACTGACTCTCTGGACAGCCCGTTCATTACCACTGGCAGTTGGGTCATGCGCCATAATGGGTGCTGCAATGGGTACATTCGACTACGCCGGCTCGTTGACAGGAGACCAGAGTATATCAAACGAGGAGAGAAGAAAACGCTTCTTCAAACAGCCGCCACAGACTCTTGCCGACTAGATCATATTGCCATGTACTATGTGATCAGTCTTCACCTATTCATTCACTCCCCGAGTTATCCCTTAAGTCCGCTAGTTTAAGCAACCCATACCTTCAATCGTCGAAGATTACCTCCGCGGCCGACGCAACGTTGCGAATTCATTGCATAGCGCCGGCTCTAGACGTTCTTCGAGAGCTTCAACGACAAGAATGTAGACTCGCGACGCAGCACAAGGTCGTAGCCGCGATGCACTTCGATATAAACTTCCTTTGGGACGGCGGCGGCCGAGTATATTTCGCTTGCTTCATGCGTTGAGCAAATCGTGAGCTCTATTGCCCTGCGAAGAGAGCTGTGGACTGTGCGCCTCACGAGGGCCTGCTACACGGAATGACACCTAGATAATCTCACCGCTAGCGCATGGTCTCCATCATCGACGGGTCCTGCTTTGATCATCCAACGATGGGATTGCTGTTACTGGAGCAATTGACATTTTTGAACGCGACGTATGAATGAGGTGTAAAGGTTTGATTTCCGAGACACCACCTCACTTTCCAAGAATCAGAGAACCTGGGCGACCCGCGGTCGCGCGATGCATCTCGTTCGTACATATGTACAGAGTCTACAAATACAGCTGATATATAAATATGCGATGAGAAAAGTGCATCGATAGGGATGAGACACTAGACCATAAGTCCCATTATTAACCACTTGACCTTGTCATCTCTTTGACCCTTTCGAATATAACCTTGTTATGCCGGTCGTTGAAGGCAGCCCATGACGGCTCCGTCTGGCATTTATGCTACACATGATACTGATGAGCTTGCAAAAGGCGAGACGAAGGGAAAACACACCAATTTGTCCAGCTTGTCCCAGACCATCTCATCCTCCAGATTATCACCGTGACCGAAAGCGAAGAATGTGCAGAAATGATCCATGTCGATATCGTAGGGAGTTTTGATATTTGGCGGGGACGGTGATTCACGCTGGCTGTTGGGAAGTTGTTGCGCCTTTCGCTTTGCTATCCCGATGCGCTTCCGTATGGCTTCGAGTTCAACACGGTGGGAACGTAGGTATTCCGACCATGACTTAATGGTATGATGAGGCATCTGAGGGTCCTTTCAGCTTTCCCCTTCGATACCGATATAAATGGACACACCCTTTCATAAAGGCGCTTGGCCGTTAGAGCCGTCGTCGTCGTTCCGTCGAACTGCACCAGGTACTCAAAGTATCGGAACATGAAGGCCTGCTCGTCTTCTGTGTACCTGTACATCCCTGGTGCCATTTCGACACGACTACTTTCTGGCGGCGGGGTCGGAGACGGAGTGCTGCGAGCAGGGCTTGGTGTCGGTGTCGAAATCTTGCGCTTTTTGGCTGCACTACGTATACCGATCTGTGGTTGCAGCGATGGTGTGACGTCCGCTTGCTCCACTTTGACTAGGTTCGGGCCCTTTCGCTTCGGTCTGGGAGTCTCGATAGTACTCGTCGAGGCGCGTTTCTTATCTTTAAGAGGCACATCAAATTGATATGCGGAGGCGTCCTCGAGCTCACCTGAAGCTATCGAGTCGGTTATGAAAGAGGCCTTGACAGCGGGCCTCCCTGCATCGGTCGTTCCAGATAATAGCTGGGGGAACATCTTCGAGCCTGCATGTAGTACCGCGTAGTCGGCATCGCAGTTGTTGCTGATGATCTTGCCGCCGTATTTCTGTGATGATAGATTAGCGATCGTGGCGCGAGGTGGCTGGTCACTTGCCTTGATATTAGATATCACCGAAATCCTGTTCTTCAAATCGACTTGAACGAAGAAGGTGAGGGGCTTGCCGTTCTCCTTGAATATGGGGTTGAGCGCCTCGGGCTGGGTTGCTCTTGCTTTACCCTTCCGTGGTTGTTGACTCGGGGGCGGGGCCGCTGGGGCAGGTTCAATTAATGAGTTTTTCAGGATGCACGGGATGAAAGGCCAACCTGTCGTGGAACCTGAGGCGAAGGTGGGAGATGGGGCAGCATAACCTTGGGACATCGCGGCCATCATGAAGGCCTGGAACATCTGAGTCACGGCCTGAGGATCTATGGGCTGGGTGGCTTGCGGAAACGGAGTGCTGGGATACATGGCAGGCATGGGCTGCATCGTTGGGATGTTAGAGGGGGCGGGAGTGCTAAAAGGCAGAGGGGGTGACTGGTACGAGGGCTGGGATGGCGGAGGCTGTGAAACGGCTGGGGAGGTTGGGGTGTGTCTAGGAGTGGGCAAGATGCTGAGAGTTGTTCAGTCTGGTACGCACAGTATAGCACAGATGAACATACTTTCTGGGGCCCGAATGCATATCTACATCCGGCTCCTCGCCCTCGCCCTCATCTTCGTCCTCTTCACCGCGCAGCTCTAGAGGCTCCCCGGAGTCATGAATACGATATCCACCCCAGTTCTCTTCAGCCCCGAGGAACTTCTCCTCTCTAATGCACGCCTCGACCCATCGATACCCAAGGACGGGCTGGCTTTTTCCACGGAAGTGGACCATCTCTTGGCCGTCGCCCGTCGAAGGCTCGACCAGGATAACGTCCGAATTGAGGGCGTCGTTGCATATGCGACCCCCATTCGACTAGGGGGCAAGAATCAATAAATTAGACTAACACATAGCATATTTGAGGTACCTTTATCCGGCGGCAGACTCGAGGCCTGTTGACGACCCCGTTTATGGATATGTAGATGTTCATCTCTTTGCCTTCTGGGCCACAAAATAACTTGGACATGGCCGATCGGAGAGGATGAGACCGTGAGGAGTGAGTGGTTGAGTGAAGAGAATGAATGCCCTTGGAAGTCCCCGACGCGGTACAAGACAAGCCCCCGAGCGAAAACGAGGGTGGATGCGCACAATATGGCGGTAGAGACCAAGATTATAATTTTGGCAGACCACCCTCGACGGTGCTGGTCTTGGTTTCGATGCACTGTTTCTGGGGTAAGCGCTAGGCGCCGAGCGTCTCACAATCAACGGAAAGATGCATAATGATTTGGAATAGTCATAATTATTTTCAATGTGCATACGACCATAATGTGACAACCCAGTACATGATGTGAGTGCGAAACACCACAGAACACCCAACAGCTTAACGGTAACTTCCCAGAGATATATCTTAGATGGAATACGCGAATGACAGCGTACAGCACGTACCTCTTTTGCCTGCGAGCACGGGCACCAGCACCACCGAACTTCTTGGGTTCCATCCGTCTGGGATCGGCGATGAGCAGTGTGCGATCATAGGCAACCAGCTTCTTCTTCAACTCCATGGCTGAATACGCATCGATGTACTTGGCGTAGTATGCAACCAATGCTTTGGCAATGGCCTGTCGCATGGCGTAGACTTGGGACGTATGTCCTCCACCCTTCACGCGGACACGGATATCGAGAGGCGAGAAAGCATCTTCACCCGCGACAAGGACAGGTTCGTAGATCTTTAGACGAAGGATTTCGGGTTGGACGAGGTTGATGGGGGAACCGTTGATGCGAATGATGCCTCGTCCCTCCTTTGCGTGAGCAACAGCAGTGGCAGTCTATCGTCCGACGCATTAAGTGGAGGCGTAGGGGCTGCTGAAGGAGAAAATCTACCTTCTTTTTGCCGAATGTCTGGACGGCCTTCGTTGTGGACGCCATTTTGATATGATACGGTGATGTGCCGGACGATACGGCTACAGAGAGACATTCAGCCTTCAAACGACGATGAGCGGCGCGGCCGTACCTTGTTCTTGAGGTCGTTGAGGGCGTGCGGGATCTCCTGTACGAGACGTCTGATTGTGTGGCTTCGCGACTGTACAGGAGCACTCGGCAATTTCCGCTGAGTCAGCATCTTGCTTTCGTACCACCAGCTTGCCGCGGGCGCTGAACCCGTTATTGGCCGATCTACGTTCATCCCCATCTCCACTTCCCCTCGAACATGTTGGCTTGCACCAGAAGGAATGTAGCAAATGTACGCCACAACGACATGGGCCTCATGGAAGAAAGACACTCATATTTCATAGGTCTTCAACGCAGCTCGCCGATCCATGGGTACCACGACCGTGACCTCTCCTGCTCCGCCGTCTGTCACACTTGCAGACGTTGCCCCGGACTTCAACAGTGAGGCTATAACAATACTCACCCGTTGCTGGCGCTGACTTTTCTGAAGCCTCATTTTCTCAGGACCCCGTATACTTGGAATTAGCTACTCCCCTCATCCCAAAGTCCAACGATGTATCCCCGGAACAGAACGTCCTTGCCCTTGACCCGACCGTTTTCCGCCATCCCATTCGTAGGGACATTCTGCACCTATGCGTGACCCATCACAGGGATGGCTTACGGCAGGGAACTGCCAGCACCAAGACGCGTGGTGAAGTGCGTGGTTCCGGAATCAAGATTCGCCCTCAAAAAGGCTCTGGAAAAGCTCGACTTGGAGACGGTCAGAGTCCCATGCTTCGTGGTGGAGGAATCGCTTTTGGTCCGAAGCCCCGGGACTTCAGCACCAAACTACCGAGGAAGGTGATTGAGATGGGTATGCGGGTTGCATTGAGTGCAAAGGTAAAGGAGCAGAAACTGGCAGCAGTGTCCCGTCTGGGTTGGCCCAGCGGGAAAACCAGGCATCTCAGTCATCGAATTGACAACTTGGGATGGCGGAAAACTCTGTTCGTAACTGGAGAGGAGGAGATACCTGCCGGGTTGGAACGCGCCATGAGGAATATCCCCTCTGTGAGCCTGATTTCGTCGGACAAGCTCACTGTGTACGACATCGTGAAGTGGCCGCGCCTCGTTATGGATCTTAAGGCACTCGAATATTTTGAGAAGACACTCTGCAAACAAACCGGACTCGTTGCATGATTTATACCCACATTCGTAGATGATCTTAATATATGCTGTCTCTGCTTTGAATTGTGCCCCAAGCGGTGCTACGTTGGCTGAGCTGAGACGGTTCACTCATGTGCATGAGCATTGATGGCACACACGCCCACGTGATGACTCATTAGGACGCGTTGCTGCCGCGTGGGAAGGTGCCTGCTCTCATTCCAAACCCCAAAGTGTCGTTTCCTCCGAATCACCATGTCCCAAGCATCACAGGACCTCGATGAAGGCGACGAATCTTATCAAGCCACAGGACCTCTTCTCATTAGCAAACTGCAGGAAGCAGGCATCCATGCTAACGATATTAAGAAACTCTCCGACGCTGGGCTGAACACAGTCGAATCCGTCGCGTTCACACCCAAGAAGGCTCTGATTGCGATCAAAGGCATATCGGAACAGAAGGCAGACAAGATCCTAGCTGAAGGTATGCAAACTTGGCCTCCAAATGGCGGCTTGTCATGCTGACTCAGAAACCAGCCCAGAAGATTGTCCCCCTAGGCTTCCAGAGTGCTACGGAGGTTCATGCTCGGCGGTCAGAGCTAGTGCATATAACCACTGGCTCTAAACAGCTTGATGCTCTGCTTGGAGGTATGTATATGCTATAGCATTGCAGTCTTTGTTCACTCACATTCAAGTGCAGGAGGCATAGAGACGGGCGCGATCACCGAGATGTTTGGAGAGTTCAGGACGGGAAAGTCGCAGATCTGTCATACCCTTGCTGTTACATGCCAGCTCCCTGTGAGCATGGGAGGAGGCGAGGGCAAATGTCTCTATATCGATACCGAAGGCACCTTCCGTCCTGTCCGGTTACTGGCGGTCGCTGAGCGGTATGGTTTGAATGGAGAAGAAGTTTTGGACAATGTCGCGTACGCAAGGGCGTACAATGCAGACCACCAGAATCAACTGTTGACAAGCGCCAGTGCGTTGATGTCAGAATCGAGGTGTGTACTGTCATTCTGGCTTGGAGCACTGACTATACGTGGCTAGATTCTGCCTGTTGATAGTGGACTCGTGCACTGCGTTATACCGAACGGACTTCAGTGGTCGAGGGGAGCTTTCTTCGAGACAGAACCATCTCGGTAAATTCCTCAGGACTCTACAACGTTTGGCCGATGAGGTCAGTATCTACGTCCAATTAGACCTCCGACCATGCTTCACGCGTTATTGTTTCATAGTTTGGGATTGCAGTTGTCATCACGAACCAGGTGATGTCGAACCCAGACGCTGCTGCTGGGCCATACGCGGGCAACGAGAAGAAACCAATCGGTGGGAATATTATAGCACATGCCTCAACCACAAGGTTAGCATCGCGGGTGTATGTATGCGATAAGTGCGGCTTATTGGCGCATATAGACTTCAGCTCAAGAAAGCCCGCGGCACCACACGAACCTGCAAGATATACGACTCGCCGTGCTTGCCCGAGATGGAGGCGCAATTTGCCATCCTCTCAAGCGGCATCGGAGACCCCGAGGAAGAAAGTTAATGTTCTCAACCTCGGCCAAACTCCACTTTCATTCGTAAATCCGACTGCTCGCTATTGTAGAATCATGACAATGGATTATAATAATAAATGTACATTATTATGTGCTACGATTGCTGAGTACATCTTTTTCTACTATGCTCGCCAGCTTACATAGCTTTTGGTGATTAGGCTAAGAAGCGAGTAAGAATATTAGCTTCCGTCCTATCTATGGTCTCCCTAAGCCGCTTCACATCGTTCAGGCTGACGTCCGCAATATCAGCCATGAGGTACGCGATATCGCCTTTCGAATCGGAGTATTGCTTCTCCACATTATATGGCGAAAGAGCTTCGTTGACAAGCTTGAGCACACCGGGCTGGTTCTTGTGTACGTGGCAGACGCGGATAGAGTTGCTTTGCTCGGTCGTGATCGCACGTAGGTCAACCTCTGGGAAATTGACAGCACCAAGCGTCGTGCCAAACCCAAGGTAACGGCTGAGAGCAGAAGAAACCTCTTCCCCAATCATCCTCTGTGCTTCTTCTGTCGAGCCGCCGATGTGGGGTGTGAGTATGACATTGGGGAGAGCGCGGAGTTCAGAAGCCCAAGGATTGAGTTGATCGTCGAATGGTGCGCCATTGGAACCGGGTTCGGCTGGGAATACATCGATGGCAGCGCCTGCCAGGTGTTTGCTCTTGAGAGCCTCGACTAGGGCAGGTATGTCCACAACCGTGCCACGAGCGTTATTAATCAAGTATGACCCAGACTTCATTTCGGCGAATTGATCCGTCGACATCATGTTCATGGTTTCCGGTAACTCTGGGACGTGGAGTGTGACGAAATCAGATTCCCTGAGCAAGGCGCTGAGCGACTCGACTTGGCGCGCAGAGCCCAATGGCATGATGTTGACGACATCGTAGAAGAGGACCCGCAGCCCAAATGCCTCCGCGAGGACGGACAATTGTGAACCGATGTGACCATATCCCACAATACCCAATGTTTTGCCACGAATCTCCCAGCAACCTTTCGATTGCTTATTCCAGATCCCTTGACGGAGCTCGTAGGAGCGCTCGAAGAGTTGGCGTGACAGCGCAACGAGCTCCGACATCACGAGTTCTGCCACCGAGCGAGAGTTGGAGAATGGTGAGTTGAAAACGGGGATACCAGCTCGCGCAGAGGCTGATAGATCGACCTGGTTGGTGCCTATACAGAAACACCCTATCACTACGAGCTACGCAACACAGAATCAACTTGGCGTTCATTGTAAGAAGAAGGGGCAAACTACCTTCGTCGCAGCCCTGATGACCTTCTCTGTTATTCTTGTTTTGCTTCGAATGCCTATTCCATGGTAGTGAGGAATCTTTTCGCATAGCTCATCCTCTGACATGGCTTTTGCGTGGTGGTCTACATGGAACCCCCTCTCTCGGAAAGCGTTCACGGCCTCCATACTGATGTTCTCGAGGAGAAGGAGACGGAAATCGCCATTGTCTACGGAATGGAGTGTCCTTGGACCGACTGCACCAGTCTTCCGGGTTTGAAATCTGTCATGGATGGTGGTAGTGGTCGGGGATATGGATACGGCTAGGTTGTGTTTGCCCGGGATGGAGATTGGTGTGGACATGGTAGCAAAGCGAGATGAGGGAGAGGGTACGCTGGTTCGTGCGTGTTTTTATATCATTGGACTCTGAATCAATGAATCAATTCGTTATAATGTTGCCTTCATCTTCAGCTATATTGATCGGCATCTCGGCCCCTGATGCATCGGTAATAGGAGCGAGGCCTTCCACAGAGTAAATTTTACTCTGCACCAGCAACATGGCACTTTACCTCCTCGATTATGGCGCTGGCAACGTGCAGAGCCTAGCGAATTCGCTGCGCAAACTGGGGCATGAGTTTACTTGGATAAAGGCGCCATCGGATTTTGACAAGGCCACTGTCAGTCATAGCTCACCTTACCGTATACAGGTGATAATCAACATCGCAGAGTCTCATCTTCCCTGGCGTCGGTGCATTTGGATCCGCCATTCAAGGACTCAAAGATAGAGGACTTCTGGAGCCCCTTCGAGAGTATATCAAGTCCGGTCGACCGTATTTTGGAATATGCATTGGCTTGCAAGTACTGTTCGAATCATCTGCAGAGTCCCCTGAATCGCAAGGACTTGCCATCATACCTGCTGCGATCGAAAGGTTCGACGACTTGGACAAATCAGTCCCCCATATTGGCTGGAACTCTGCGGACTTCTTGGATCGTGACACAAGTCCTGACGAAGGGATACAGGAATCATCTTTTTACTACTTCGTGCACTCTTTCTGCGCAAAGTATGATCCAAAACGCAACCCGATCTCAGCAGAATGGGCGCATACGACAACGCAGTATGGCCAAGAATTGTTTATCGCGAGCGTGCTCAAAGACAACGTATTCGGCACACAATTTCATCCAGAGAAATCCGGGGAAGCGGGACTCCAGCTCATCGACTCTTGGCTGAGGCAACCAGAGGCCGTGCGATCTCGATTACCAGCATCTGCTCCACTTGCGCGACTACCGAGGCCTAGAGACAATTTAACGAAACGCGTCATTGCGTGTATGGACGTTCGGGCCAATGATCAAGGGGATCTTGTCGTCACCAAGGGTGACCAGTACGATGTACGAGAGAAAGTCGTTGATTCCTCGTCTGCTTTGGCTACCCAGGCTGCTGGTGCGGTCCGAAACTTGGGAAAGCCGGTATCGTTGGCGTCACAATATTACGACCAAGGCGCAGATGAAATATGCCTCCTCAATATTACCTCCTTCCGTCACTCGCCTCTCCAGGATCAGCCTATGCTCGCGGTGGTGCGAGCCGCCGCTGAGCGCGTCTTCGTCCCCCTCACGATCGGAGGGGGCATCAAAGATACCATCGACCCGGACGGAAGGAAGAGAAGCGCGTTGGAAGTCGCGGGTGAATACTTTCGTGCTGGCGCGGACAAAGTCAGCATTGGCTCCGAGGCAGTTTACGCAAGCGAGGAGTACATAAAAAACAACAGGAAGGGCAGTGGAACGAGTGCCATAGAGACTATTGCGCATGCCTATGGTCGACAAGCGGTCCTCGTGTCTATTGACCCCAGAAGGGTTTATGTGGACCCATCATTTTATGACGGCCCTTTCAAGGATGAGTTGGTATTCGGAGCCCCGGATGGACCAGACGACGAGCGGAACAAGGCGTGGTGGTATCAATGTACGGTTTCAGGCGGGCGCGAAAGTCGAAACCTCTCCGTCGTTCAGTTTGCCAAGGCCTCTGAGGAGCTAGGAGCAGGCGAACTACTCATCAACAGCATAGATCGCGACGGCACTGGACGCGGTTTTGATTTAGACTTGATCCGGCTTGTAAAGTCTAATGTTCGGATTCCTGTCATCGCTAGCAGCGGAGCTGGGAAGGCCAGGCACTTCGTCGACGTCTTCCAAGCTACGGGGGCAGAAGCAGCACTCGCCGCTGGCATCTTCCATCGCGGTGAAGTGGGAATTGGAGAGGTGAAGGACTGCTTGAAGGAACATGCTATCAGTGCTCGGACTTGATCCTAGAGGATGAACGGATGTCTCCCATTTTCAAGAAGGTATACAGTAGTATTGTTACAAAACTGAAAGGACGGCACAGTGCAATATACATTAGGTATACTCCCGCCACGGGACCATCGGAAAGGACATGAAGTGTGAGGCACGGTCAGATAAAATAACAAAAGGAATACATATCTGTCAGAAGGAGGCGACCGCGACAAGTGTAATGCTCCAAGGGAAGGGAAGGAAGGACGTAAATCGGAAGGGAAGAGGTGGGTAAAGAGGGATGACACATACTGAAGCAGGAAAAGAATATACAATGGAAGGGCAAGGATGACCGCTTGGTCCTTCTCTACTCGCGCTTGGATGGTCGCATGACGCCTCGCATCTTCTTCATCAAACTAGGCTTTCTCGCCATGCCTGCAGACATGGGACTATGAGGAGAGCCCCCAACACCACTGCCGGGTCCGTCGAAGTACCCCGCAACGGGTTCAGCGAGAGGCGCCCCGTAAGGGGTTTGTGGCAGGTCCTTGTTCTGACGATTGTCGTTAGTGTTATTGACTAGCACGAATGGCTCTGCTGTTGCGTTAGGCTGCTGTTGAGTAGTAGCCTTACCCCCAAATCGGCCAAGGAACGAATTCTGCGAGCGATGTGTCGGCCGAGTTCCACCAGGGTACGATTCGGCCATTACGGGCGACGTTGGCGACGAGGGCACACTGCCCTCGTCACGGTAGTCATTGCCTGAAACGGGAACGTTCGGCGCATCACGCATCTTACGAATACGTTGCATGAGCGATTTGGATCGCTTGGGGGCTGAAGTAGGCGGGCTATCTAAAGGAGCCTCTGTCTCTGTGGCTGGGTCCGGGACAAAGATAGGTTGTGGAGGTGGCATCGCAGACCGTCGGTTGGCACGACTGCGGCTGTGTGCAGCGTCGTCTGCACCATCTCGAGGAGTGTCCTTGATACGCTTAGACCGAGACGAATGCGCTTCGCGGCCATTGTGAATTGAACTGGCAGGTGTTTCGTTGCGACCTCCACCTGCGTAGAACTCTTCAAATGGCTCTGGTTCATGGATGCCCCAAGCTTCAGCGATAGCGTCGACCTTTTTCTTCGGGGGTTCCTGGTAGTAATTCGTTGTAGTGAATGCCTTGTATGCCTCGGGTGCTGGATAGGGAGAATTATTGTTTGCTGCTAATTCAGGCGCAGCCTCCTCAGGTCGACCGGACCATGCGAGCATAGGGGCTTTGTTGCGTTGGCGATTGCGCGATGGTGCGCAGGCGTCAAATGGGCCGTCATGATGGAACACTACCGGGGAAATGAACAATCGAGCCTCGTGCAAGAAGGAACGTATACGTACATCCCACGCCTGTGTAATCAAGTCTATCGATAACATCGGCGTGCTGAGAGCCGCCCTTCTTGGCGGAGCGTTTTCCGCTTGACTTTGCCTTCTCCATGGCACCGGCAGGTGCTGGCGCAGAATCCTGCGATTGGGAACGGCGGCTACTTTGAATTGCTCGATGCGGGGAGTCTCGTGTTGGTGTTCTGTGAAGTCATATTTGAATTGAGAAGTGATAAGTCGGCAAAAAAGACGAACAGTGCAGTGTGACTTCTTCCCATCCTGTTTCTTCCGCTTGAACCATCCACCTTCACCACGGCGTCTCGCTCTGGGACCTCGCGATGGGTCTCACGGTTGGCAGGTGCAGACTTGACAGCAGCCTGTGCAGGCATCTTGGAGGATTTGTGGGATGATTTTGGCGGCGGGGTCGGGGCAGTGCGTCGAGGAGAGGCTTGATCAGTGAACGGGTCAGAGGCAGACCTCCGCCTGGAGTGCGATTTATGATTGACTGAGGCCATGATCTACGTTGGAGAGGGTCGCTGACAGTTGGTCAGCCCCATGGACACGACTCCCACGCCAAGAGAACCCGAGAATTCACCTGAAGAGCGCACGGTTCGCTGGATGCACGGACGCCGTCGACGACGATGGTCGGGAGGGCTGGAGACGGTGGTGGTGGTGCGGAAGAGAGTGTGGTGGCTGGAGATTTCGCCCGCCAAGGCGGTTGATGCTGAGAAGGACTTTTATATAAGCGCGCCTCACAACAAAAGTCAACTGACGAACCCTTGCGGTCACCCATGGCCTCTCCCAAAATGAGCCCAATCCCAAGGAGCTCCATCGCCCAGCGCATCCTCGACGGGGAGACGCTCATCGTCTACGACGGCCAGCTCCTCAAGATTCCCCAGTCCTGGGTCGATGCTCATCCGGGAGGCTCTTTGGCGTTGCTGCATTTCGTCGGCAGAGACGCGTCTGATGAGATTCAGGCCTACCATTCAGAACACGCCCTCAAGCTCATCAAGAGATACTCCGTCGGCGCCGTCGAGACCGACGAGCATGGCTCTTGGGAAGCCCTTGTTCCCCCAATAATGACAGGCTGGGTCAGGAAGCCTGCCAGTAACGGAACGAAGGAATGGTATAACGAGTCCAGCACTTTCGCGCCTCTGGAGGGTACCACGGACATTCTCCTCGTGAAGAGAGACGACTTGGGTGTGGAAAAGGGTCCAACGTTGTCCAACTTGACTCCGTCGCCGACCTCACTGTCGCTGAAAGCCCAGGCAGATCATTCCGCAGCGTACAAGCTGTTGCATAAGCGCATTGTAGACGCCGGACTTTACAAGACACCTTATCTCACTGGCTACGGCCCCGAAGTTCTGCGCTACACCATGCTCGCTGGCCTGTCAGCCTATGCGTATTACAGGAACTGGCTCATGACCAGCGCTGCTCTCCTTGGGTTCACCTGGCACCAACTGGTCTTCACCGTTCACGATCTAGGACACATGGGAGTGACACATGATTGGACCTTTGATCGTCTCATCGCGATTCTAATTGCTGATTGGATTGGAGGGCTCAGTGTCGGCTGGTGGGTTCACGTAAGTCCCAATTAGTCGCGTCCTCCGGTTCTCGAGCTGACTCGTCACCTCCAGAACCACAATGTTCATCACCGTAAGTACGACGCGAGCGCGTATCTGTCACTACTAACCTTCTCTCAGTTGTCACGAATCATCCATCTCATGACCCCGACATCCAGCATATTCCTTTCTTTGCCATTTCCCCTTCCTTCTTTTTCAATCTATGGTCTTCGTATTACAAGCGCATCATGCCCTTCGACGCGTTCTCGCAGTTCCTAATATCATTGCAACATCGCATCTTCTACGTCGTCTTGGCTCTGGCACGCTTTAACCTTTACCGCAATTCTTACGTCTTCCTCGTCCAAAGCGCGTTTGATAAGAAACGAGCCAGAGGCGGAAGGTGGACTTGGTGGCTTGAGGTCGCGGGCATTGCCTTCTTTTGGTGCTGGTTCGGCTCTGTCTTGTACGGGTGTGGATCATGGAAGAAGGCATTTATGTATCTACTCGTCAGTCATATAGCTGCGAGTCCAGTACACGTTCAGGTATATCCTTCTTGTTACCATAACTGTCAACCCTGTCTAATGGCAACGGCGTTCAGATTGTCCTCTCTCATTTCTCTATGTCCACGGCTGACCTTGGTCCTGTCGAATCGTTCCCGCATCGGCAGTTACGGACAACAACAGACGTCATATGCCCACCCTCCCTAGCCTTCGTCCATGGAGGGCTCCATCTGCAAGTAACGCATCATCTATTCCCGCGTCTGCCTCGACACAATTTACGCAAAGCGTCTATGTTGGTCAAAGAATTCGCTCAAGAACAGGGACTCGTGTACGCTGAATTCGGCTTCGCAGAGGGGAACTCAGAAGTTGTGGGGGTATTACGTGGTGTTGCGGAGCAGGTTGGGATTGTAGGAAGAGTGGCGGGAGCTGAGGTCAAGGAAGTTATCGAACGGTGGGAGAGCCAATGGGAGCAAGTTAGCGATAAAAAGACTGGATGATCTTACATACCCCACTACTTATCTAGAACCAAATTACTTAGAATATTACACCATGAGCAGTCAAGATCATGCATAATGAAGCTCTCATATTGGCTGCATAGGGCATGGCATGGGACGTCGAGATTACAAAAAACACCAATCTTTTGAGGAGCGCCAGGAAAGCATGTGTGTATGAATGTGGTGGAAGCACAAAGAGGCAAAACCCAGGAGATAGATTTACTTCTTCTTGGCAGCCTCCTCTTCCTCCTTCTGCAGATCGAAAAGATATGAGAGAAGATCTTGGGTGAGCATCGAATTCAAAACGAACCTTTGCGGCGCGGAGTTTTCGTGCGCCCTCGTATCTCTTGTTGGCGCGGGCGTGGCGGAGGGTCTTGTAAGCATCAAACTCACGTTCCTCATCGGTGATCTTTCGGGGTGATTCGGCAGGGTATGCTGTTGGCAGAGGGAGGGGGGCACGGGTGGTCTCCGCGGTGAGGTCGTCGGGCTACACCAGCAATTCAAAATCGCAGGTAAGGTTGAAGATAGATACCAAACGTACCGATGAGTCGCCCTTCTTGGGCTTGCCGGCCTTTCTTGGGAACACGATCAAACGGGCCTTGTAGGCCTTCAATCGCTCTACATTCACCGTCTTGCCCTCCTGACTGAGATTTCTCCTTCGGTGGTCAACCACGATGCCAACGCCACGAGCCTCCTTCTTTCCAACACCCGCCTCCTTGAGCTCAGCGAGAGTGAAGCCACGGCCCTCGCGGAGTTTTCTGTTGTAGCGGACGGTTTGGCCACGGACGGCGGGTCGCAGGAGAGTGAGTGGGCGGACACCGAGCGTGGTGGCCTTAGCCTTGCGGGCATTGCGACGGCGGAGCTTGCGGCCAGGCTGATCGAACCAAGTGCGAACTCGGCGCTGCCAGTCCTTGCGGAAATGGTTGGCGTGAAGGACTACACGCGATGATTATTAGAACATTGATAATATTCCCTGCAAGGCTATACTCACCGTTGTTGTGCGCAAAACCCATGGCTTAGTCTTTGGAGAAGGAAGGTCAGCAACGTCTCGGGCAGCGCATGGGCATAAATTCCATACCTTGATGTCTTGAGGTCGTTGCGGGTGGTGTCTAAACCTTTTGGCACTATCCGCCAAATCGGGATGGGTGGCTTGCAGCTGCATAGTACCAAGCCGGCTATTACCGAAATCGTGGGAGAGCATGTGGGCTTTACGGTGACTACCGGTCCTCCAAAGCCGGCCAGCTTCGACCACGACGGGGCCAAGGAACGAAGCTTGATCAAGAATGTTGCATCCACAAGGCTCACCCACTCGCAAGACGGAAAATATTGCAACCGACTTGTCGCTCAGAATTGACTTTTACGAGATTCGGGACTTCATTGCCATCAAACAACATCCTGGGCGCTTACGAAAAACATGCCGTTTACTTCCAAGTTCCTAGTACTGCGATTGTCCTTTTTCCGCGCAGTTGCTGTGTCCATCAACTAACGTTAGGCTACTGACGGGCGTTACTCTCAATGTCAATGTGCGCTATGCAGGGAGATATGTACGTGTAATGTATGTACCTTCTCTAACTTTGAAGGACCCTGCCTTACTACATGCTGTTCAGACTTCAGAACCAAAAAGGGATTCCCTTGCTTGCCATCTGAGAATGTTACGCCCAACGGGACCGTTCAAACGCCTACACGAACGGAATGCTGACATGCACCGATTCCACACCGCACCATATTTATGCATCAATCGATCTACCTTCAAGCATCTTGATTCCTAACTCTCAGGAAAACTTTATGCTGACAAGAAGGAGAAATTGACTCAATTTTCGTGATAGGTTTATTACGTCTATGGTACTGAGCTTATGCCATCTTCTGGGAGCGACATCATATAAAAACCCCTTTGCCATGATCTACATCTGTTCCTATCCGCCCCCTCTTCTAATCCGCTATGCCATCCCAGAACTTTCCCTACGCTAAAACGCTTGTCCGCGCCGAGCATGTCGGCTCACTATTGAGGCCCCTACCTCTCTTGCAGCAGCGTCGCTTGTATTGCAAGGGGTTGTGTACACGTCAGGAGCTGGCCGCCGCCGAAGATAACGCTGTTGCGCATGTCCTGAACCTTCAGCGTGAAGTGGGCATGCGGTCGCTCACTGACGGCGAAGTGAGAAGGTGAATATTGTGCCTGTGTTCTCCTAATTATAGCGACTTATCGTCCCAGGGAGGTCTTCTTCGAAGGTGTCTTTGAGAACCTCGAAGGGATGAAGATCGTCATGCGTGAGTGATCGACAATACTCGTGCATCCCTCCGCTGTCTAACAGCCCCACGTCTTAGGTCCCATCACCCATTTCAAGGTCAGTACCGTGTCACCTAGCACGACTCGAACCTCATCGCTTTCTACATAGAAATACATACCGCACATAAAACTGATGTATGCAGCTGGGCTCAAAGTGTCAGAATCGGTGTATTGCTCAGTTTGTCACGTCTTCTGGCCCTTGATTACTGACACTAAATCTGGACGCCACGCACAGGGGAAGATTAGGAGAAGAAAGGCGTTCTACGCAGAGCAGTTCAAATCCCTTAAACGCTTAGTGCGTCGGGAGGTGAGTCCTTCTGCATCTCAGACTCCTGATCTTCGCTGGTCTCTGAGAAGAACTTTTAGGATGTAAAGTTAATTAAAATAACCATGTGTTCCCCTTCGTGGTTCCACCAGCGTCATGGATCCGATTTAACCTACGACCTAGATGTTTACAAGAACGATGGTGAGCCCAAGACCCTTACTCCCTACTAGCTCGATTTATCGGTCCAATAGACGAGTATTTCGAAGACATTGGCAAGGCTTATCGTGAAGAAATCCGAGAACTCTACGAACTTGGCTGTCGTGAGTCACCTTCCCTTAGCTTGCCCCATACAGAAGCATGTCAATTCCTGCCACAGGTCGCATCCAAATTGATGACCCGACGTTCTGCTATTTCTGCAATGATACAATGATATCGGAGATGCGAAAGGCCGGAGTCAACCCAGATGCCTTGTTGGACACGTACATTCGCGCCATCAATCTTTGCGTCCAGGACCGACCCTCCGATTTAACCATCGGGCTTCATATGTGCCGCGGAAACTTCAAAGTGAATTATCTTAGCTTTCAACGTGCTATGTCACGCTCACCGGTGACTTACAGGGCGGCGTCCATTTCACGGAAGGGGGCTACGGCCGGATTGCCCGCAAGGCTTTCAACGACCTCGACGTGGACGTATTCTACGTACGTATGACTTCTTCCTTGTGGGTTCGCGTAGCTTATCTCCCGCTGGGGCCTAGCTGGAGTACGACACGGAACGCTCGGGTGATTTTTCTCCGCTGAAGCACTTCCCTCTGAATAAGGTTGCAGTGCTAGGCCTGGTGACGACGAAGTCTGGCAAGGTGGGTGCCAAGATCCCTGTCTAATTATCCCTGATGCGACCACGTCGTTGCTACAGCTCGAAGCCAGCGAGGTAATAAGATCACGGGTCCATGAAGCAGCGGAAGCCATGGCACGGGAGAATCCCCACCGCTCAAAGAGCGTAGCATTGAATCAGTAAGACTTCTCTTTCACTCTCAGGCCTGATTCTGAAACTGAATGCGCGACGCGATAGGCTTTGCATTAGTACTCAATGTGGCTTTGCCTCCGTTTGGGAGGGGAACCCCCTGACAGAAGCTGTAAGTCGTGGAACCTCTCCATTGCGACCCACAGCTGACTCTTTTTTACTAGGATGAGAAGCGCAAACTGGCGTTGCTGGTGAAGGTTGCGGCGGAAATCTGGGGTGCTTGATCACAACGCGTGTCAAGTGTACGAGAAATGTAGCCTCAGCACCGAAGTATCTATGTATATATTAGCTGGACAGCCTATGCACAAATTCTGAAATCCGCTGGAACTGGAACCTCGAGGCAGGATAACCCATGTGGACGATCGTCGTTGTGGCAGTGCTTACATAATTCTGATACCTTGACAGACCTGGGAGAGCCAATGGAAACATGCGTTTCCTGCACAGCGTTCTCAATTTCACTCCTTTTTGCCCTGCACTCTTTCGATTTCGACACGAACTGTAAATCTGTTCATTCCCCTCCTTTCACCTTCTTTTTCGCCATTCATGCGCGCTCGCCGTGTCTGGCTCTTGGGTTCTGCTTTTTTCACGCTCGCGAGCGCCTTCAGTTTCACCGACAGCCCGAGCACTCAATGTGGCGATCTTAGTGTACAATGGACAGGTGCGTAGACGATTGGTTGCCAGCGAGCTCCCCCTTACGTTTGGTGCAGGTGGAACCGCGCCATTTACGCTGATGCTCATTCCTGTATGTCACGTCACTATCGCCTGCCGACCTTACATCTAAGTTGACATGCAATTAAAGATATTTGGAACGGCACGGAACGTCTCGATACCAGCTGCAGCTTTTAGCAATGGGGCAGGAACATTCAAGACGCAGCTACCGTTCGTGGCAGCCGGGCAATATCTGCTAACGATGTCTGACGCCACGGGATTCGGCACTGGAGGCTACTCACCTTTGAGAACCGTCGGCGCTGCGGCAGGGGGAGCCACCTGCAATACCGTGGATCCAGGTGCGACTCACGTCTACTCTATTTGATGCGAATCTGACAAATTCCAGGCGTTGCTTTCAGCTTTGAGCTCAACCTTGCTCTCCAGCAATGCAGGTATGTCAGATCACCTCCCTCTTTCTTTCCAGTCCTATAATCTTTATAGGCCGTACACATTCAGTGGTTACGACAGAGCTATTCAACCAGTAACTGCGATTGTACGTCCTGGAGTCTTAATGTGCAGCCTATTCTCATATACTACAGGGGATTGTGCCTGGAGGCACGGCGGTCATTCTCAGACCGCAAGCAGGCCCCACATCCTTCGACTGGACGGCAAGCGTTCGTAGTGGGACATCCATGGTGTTCATGATGATTGATGCAGCTGGCAGACAAGGCGGGGCTTCGGACGTTAAAACGGTCGGAATAACTGACGATGCAACTTGTCTGAATGCGAATTCCCCCGCATCAACGACCACATCCGCGACAGCCACCTCCACTTCCGCTACCTCCACCCCCGCCACGAGGAAACCTGCATCGGCCACTAAAACTTCTGCCGCACCGACTGCAACAACTTCTGCTGCATCTGCTCCTGCTGAAGGCGGATTTTCAATCGCAGCTATCGCCGGGACAGTGATAGGCGCCCTCATCTTTCTCGCTGTCGCAGTTACCCTGGGTCTCTTCCTCCTGAGAAGAAGCCGGTTCGCATCTGGCGGTCCTAGTCGCCGCCAATCTCAGAGACTACAGTCACAAATAGACCTCACAGACTCGAATACGAGTTACCATCCATATAGAGATAATCACACTCCTGGGTCGTCTCCCTTCCTCCCATCTGACGCGCAATACGCCCCTACTCCTTATACGCTTTCTCAACCGCAGCAATCACAACCTCATCTATATGGCTCACAGGCCGATATACCACATTCGTTCGGGCACCAGTCACAAGCGGGATACGTCCCTCCACCTCCAAATCCCTACACTCAGACCCCTTACCAACCGCCTTACACCGATTATTCTCAACCAGCTACTCCCGACATCTACAGACAACCAGTCGCAGGACTCGTTCCAGGAGCTGGTGTGGCAGCGGGAGTAGCGGCAGGCGCTGCTGTTTATGGTCATCGACCAGGTCTCCCTTCACTATCTCTCACAGAGGGCACATCTGCCGAGCAGTCCAGCCGCCAGTCCATGGCTTCCACTACTCTTACGGCTGCACAACGAAAAGCAGCAATGGCCGGCGAATCAAATTACAAGCCGCCATCTCGATTTATCCTACATACTGACATAGAAGATGACCTTCCACCTCCGAATGATGATGGCATCGTGGAACTGCCGCCTCAGTATACTGAGCGCCGCATGCCTATCACAGATCCCCTGCAAGCGGCTCTGCCATCCTCTCCACCCCCTACAAACCCGCCATCAGCTCCTCGAACGTATCCACCATCATAACCCATATCTTAGGCTATAATTTCTGGCCTCGTTCAACTGGCTTCGTTCTTCTTTCAGGTTCGGGGACTTTGGGCCGCACAGGATGCGACTGGCTATCCAGGAGGAGGATTGCATATTTATCATTATCGTTGGCCTATGCCCACTCTATATATCGCTACTATACTTCCTTGTGCGTTTGTATATCGTCGAAAACCATCTTTTACTCGCTGTTCCACCATTTCTGAAGTGTCATCGAATCGCCTTGCCTCCACCCTAGTGTGTCCATTCCTTTCTGCGTGCATCCACACTAATTGCTGTATCAGACAGGTTGAAATGAAAGGTGCGTGTCCTGGAAATGAAGCCATGTGACTGCTGTTAATGGTGCACAGAGCTGCGTATACAGCTGTACCTCAGCTTGTTCGTGTGTACTCAATGTGTTGAAGGCATGTCCAATAGAAGCCATACTTGTAGGTCGGTCTCAATGTCTTCTGCGCAACTAACCCCACCCAACATATCATGTTGCCCTTCGCCTTTCTCATCTTTATCATTGTGAAGTTCTGTTTGGCGGTCCAGGCATTCAACTTCACCACTGCGACCGTGCCCTCGGAATGTAGTGATCTCATTGTCGATTGGACAGGTGGGTGTGGCGTATCATACTACTCCACTCCTGCAAACATTTACGCTTATCTTACGCAAATTTATTCTAGGAGGACAAGCGCCATTCCAGCTCCTGATCATTCCAGTATGTTTCCCATTCTCCAGCTCGTTTGCGTTGATGATCTCATTTTGAGCGTTCCAGCCTGGGGGCACGATGCGGAATATCAGTGTTCCTGACTCCGCTTTCTCGAATGGGCGAGGGACCTTTCGGACGCGACTTTCGCTTCGGAGGGATAGACGCTTTGTCCTTACTATGTCTGATGCAACAGGCCTCGTCTCAGGGGGAACATCTGAACTCAAGGTTGTTGCTCCCCCGCCTCCGAATGTTGGATGTAACACGACGGAGCCGAGTATGTCCCTTTGTCTGTGAGCATCATAAGGCTAGGCTTATTAACAAATTGCACAGACGTCGATTTCTTCTTTTCGCTTGATTCTGAGCTAGAGCAGTGCAAGTGAGTCCTTCGCTACTCGCTCATGGATCCATCACTCAGGCTTATTCGCTAGGCCTTACCCATTTACCCTATACACCAATGCTACCCAACCTATCACAATCATAGTGAGTTCGCCTTCCGTAAGACAATTTGCAGCCGATTGACCACCAGCAGGGAGCTGTTCCAGGAGGGCAGTCGTTTGTCCTTCATCCTCCGGAGGGGTCATCGTACAACTGGACCGCCAACGTTGCTGCCGGGACACCCATCATCTTTACCATGATTGACTCACTGGGTCGTAATGGTGGTACCGCAGACATCAGGCTTGTACGGATCTCAAATGATACGTCCTGTCTGGGTACCTCTGTTACACCTATACCTTCCACCAGTGGGCCCAGGAAACTATCTGCTGGCGTGATTGCAGCTATAGTCATCTGCGTGGTACTTGGGTTGGCCTCTCTGCCCATTGTCGCGATCCTGTTCATTCGATATGAACGAAGACGGTCGGCTCAGAACGATCCTCGTGCTTCGAATCATGTCATCGACCTTACGGGAGGGATGTCCAGCGCAGCCTCTTCCGTACGACCGGGGATAAACTCTGCGCATGAGCAGTCGTCGGTGCATACACCTCAACCTCAGCCCTTCATGCTGACGACACGGGAAACAGTCCGTTCAATCACGCCATCAAGCACCCCCAACCGTACCCTCTCCAAGGTGTCTCAGCCCAGAGTGGACAGCGGCTCCACTGTCCTTGGATCAACGATTAGAAGCGGTGGTCCTAGCAGGACAAGTACCCAGCATTCACGCGTCATCATACATTCAGACATGGAGGAGATGGATGATATGGAGCCAGGGGAGGTAGTGGAGCTCCCTCCTCAATATTTTGACCGACGGGGCAACAGCGGATATACGTCCGTGGAATCTTCATCGAGGGGTACTAGCTTCAGCAAGGTATGCGATTAGTCGTCTCAGAATCTACCTCATTGGTTGACCATCGCCATGGAGCAGAGGGCCCAGATGATACACAACCAATGAAATAGCCTTGGCGCGAGAGAGAGCAGTATTATGGCGATATCTGGCTAGACTTTTGTACGCTTCAGCAAGGAGAATGATGATTCTAATAGACAAAACGAAGTACATTCATACAATCGAGGCCGCTGTTGCTCCAGCGTACTCGTTATTATACAAAAGAAGGATGGAGCAATGGAACTACCTGGAAAGCAGCATAAGAAGGGAATAATACCTAACATTACTCGGGCGGTGGTGGTGGTACATCGTCTATCGGCAATTCGGTGCTGAGTGTCTGCTTCGCAAATGCATCTATCATAGCCTCCTGCTCCTTACGGCGGCGGTGTCTCCGCCGTCTGTCGTCCTTGATGACTCTTTCTATCCTTCGCCGCGCTTTGTTGTGCAGCCTTGGATCAGCGATTGCCTGTTTGCATTTATAGCAAGCTAGCTCGATGCTGGCGAGCAGGCGCAGTGTCTCTGCGTTATTCAAGGCCTAGCAAGCAAATTCACATATTATAGCAAGTGTAGAATTAGAAGGCGACAGTATGTACTCACATTTAGAGACCAGGAGACCACCCGTGAGCCTTCCACACATCCGACAACCACGAAGTTGCCTCGTTTCTCAGCTTGAAGGTCGGAGCCCTTCAATAACGAAACTGAGTTTGACCGATCGTCTACGTTTGGGAGCACTTACCTCGCTGAATATGGCTATCACTTTTCCGGTCGATCCACGAACCACTGGACGTCAAAATGAATCGGCACACCATCCGCTGTTCGAATGAACACTGATTGACTCACCGACACGGGACGAATGCCCACTGACCTCTTGGGTCACGACCCCCCGTCCAAGATACACCCAAGAGTCCCTCTCTGGCCGTCTGATATGCACCTTAACCTGGATGTCCCGAAAGTTGTCGCGTGGGGATGATGTCGGTGGCATGGGGGCTACTGCAACCTCAGTTGACATATCCGAGGTATACGCTCTGGAGCTCACCCAAGTTCTCCGCGATACTGCTCGAGATTGTCGTCCGGATCGGAATTTCTTGCGGCACGGTCGCCAGGTCCAATCCACCATCCACATCCATACCTTCGTCCATCTGGCAAGTGCGGGCAACAGGGCAAGGAATCAGAAATGCACGGCATTGGGTAGCGCGGGACATTTAGCGTACCGCGTGCAGAAGAGATGAGCTAAATTCCCTCGTCGGCTACAATTTCTCGTGGAACGAGCAAGTCAAGAGGATGAAGAAGTTCAAGTCGAGCGTATTTGAGGATGCACTGTCCAGGACCTTAATTGGCCCACGTGATGGTCGATCGCCGAGGGTCAGGGGCTCGGGCTAACGGTCCTGC
Source organism: Pleurotus ostreatus (assembly GCF_014466165.1). Lineage (NCBI taxonomy): Eukaryota > Fungi > Basidiomycota > Agaricomycetes > Agaricales > Pleurotaceae > Pleurotus > Pleurotus ostreatus. The sequence continues at coordinate 2,132,588 of NW_023503157.1, read as the reverse complement.
CACCCCATTCGACTTCAAAGGAGCCTGTCCAAAGCCTTTCACTAACAAAGCTCAAAGACCGTTCTTTGAGCCACAGGGTGCATTCAAAGGATATAAAGCTCAGGTTATGTCCCCCATCTCTCAACTTGCCAAAGACCGAATGTCTGATTTAACGTCCCCACCATCCTCACAGTCCTGCGACGAGGAGTACGCTCGCCTTGAAGGTATCCGCGCCGACGACAAAAGGGTAGAAAAGTACGAAGAAAGAGTACGTCCATCGTCAACCCACTCTCTTTGCGTCGACTCAATGTTCCTTTAGAGAGATGCAGAGGATGCCGACTATCAGCCATTGACTCAAGAATCTATCGACTCTCTATTCAGTTCTCAATCTTCTGATACCACTACTTGGCAGCTATCGTCGTCCCAAGAGTCTTATTCTACGACGAGCAGCTCCTTCTCCTCCTCTCAAGAAACTACTTCGTCTGATACTACTCACTTCTCCGACGATGAAGAGACAGGTATATCGTTCGCCCCTGCGCCAGTTTCATGTCCAATAACGACGTTCCCTAGCCGTAGATGAGCACGATACTGAACCTGGAGGTCCCCTGACTCCCACTAACACCCACTATGGGCAATTCAGTACCCCCAGCTCCCAAGGCAGTGAGGCAGATTGGGTGAAGGAAGGCCCCGGGTATGATCCATGGAACAAGCTGAAGAGTCCTTAAAGGGAGGACGATAGGTGTGACACACTGGGGCGAATAAAGCGTAGAAATGATGTGGTAAAATGATGTGGTTATTCATGTAGTGGAATGGTACAACGACGTACAATGCGATTCAGATTAGTCAGATACAACGGTTGGGGAGTCAAAGCAGGATCACAACAATCGCCCGCGGTTGATTCATCGTACATCAGGTGGGGTATACACGCCACCGACTAAACAAAGATTCCTAGGTGTGAACTGAACATTGGTAATTGGCGTTCGTTTGGTTGGAAACGTTGCAATCAGGTCGGAGCTAGAGCACACGGATGAGCATCCTTCTATACTGAATATCAAATTGAACGACATACGTCTCCTGGCCCTCTTCTGGGTACGAATAGCCATTGGACGTTGCGGAGAATGTTGTTGATCCGTTGATCTCGTTGCCTTTAGGTCCACCAGGCTTGGAAGTAACATCCCAACATCTGACGGTCCAGTCTGCCCCCCCAGATACCAGGAGGGACGACTCGGCGCTAAAGGCCAACGAGTATATCGACGATGTATGTCCAGTCATCTTCTTGATGCGCTTCCCAGAGCCAAGGTCCCACAAGTTGATGGCGAGGTCTTCACCTAGAAAAAGTTTTGAAATTCAGCAGCTGAAGGGGGATTGTTTCCGTTGGATTACCTGCACTAGCTAGGAAGCGACCATCTGGGCTCATAGCGAGGGATGTAATAGCACCCTGATGTCCGATGAAGACTCTCATGCAAGCTCCACGTTGGACGTCCCACAGCCTTGCCGTCCAGTCGCTGGAGCCCGTCGCTAGGTACAGGGAGTTCGGATGAAATTGCAAACACTGATTGAGAATGAGACTTCACATCACAGAAAGAAAGGGAAATACGTACATCTACATCGCTCAGATGGCCCGCGTATACTCGTAGACAAGTCGTGCGGTCCGTGCTCCAAAGCCTTGCTGTCCGATCCCTACTAGCAGTGGCAAAATATACGCCCATCGGATTCCACTTCACGTCCCAAACGGGATTCTGGTGACCTCGATAAGCAACCACATTGGTCAACGTATCCATTGACCATAGTCGAACTGTGGTGTCTGCAGAGGCGGAGAGGAGGTGTTTCGGGGGTCCAGCGGAACCGTTGATGGGGTCGAAGGACAAGGCGTACACTGCGCCGCTGTGGCCGATGAGCTTACGGGTTGTACTCGCTTTCTTTTCACGTATCTTGCGGAGGGAAGTCACTAAAGAACGCGGTTACGATTGAATGCAAGATATAAGAGGCTGCACTGACTGTCTTTTATAGCACTACTCTGAAAATCGCTCCGTAGACCTTTTAGTTTCTCGCCCTTGAGATTCCATATTCTGATATAACTCTCTGCAAACCCAGCTGCGAATAATGACGTATCGGCCGAGAATGTACAACACGGCGACCTGGACACGGTCAATGAGCATCATCATCATCATTTCCTACGCGAGTATGTTGACCTACCCTTCCGCAACATCATGAAGGGTGTACGCACATATACTGGGTAGGGCTCGCGAGCGGGCAGCTGCGGCTTGCGCGGAACCTGGGTCGAGGTTGTGCAAGGCGGATGGTTCGAGGCGTATTCGCCTCTTTGCGTCATGGACCTTCTCGACTTCACGTTCAATGTCGGCCGTTTTGAAGTTGGGGGGATGGGGAAGAAGGTCATTTTCTGTCGGTGCTGTCATTCCAGGGAATAGAGGCGGACGGGCATAGTTGAGATCGTATGTAGCGTTAGGATCGCGATCCACCATAGCCTGTTCGTGCAGCACCCGCTCGGCCTCAGCACGGAGTTCAGGTGCTATTGGTGCAGGCCCTAGCTTGAGGTCGCCTTTGGAAGCATTAAAGGCAGAAGGATCTGAGACGCTTGTCGTCGCTCCAGCAGCCTGTGGTATCAGCGAAGATAACAAGCCGGTATTCTCTTCCCATGTGTTGGCGGACACTGAGGCAGAGCTGGTAGCCGTGACTAGCTTATAATCATGAGAATTTGGGTATTTGCGAGTATGTCGTCGCTTTCTCACCGTCGAACCGTAGATGATTATTCACTACTCGCATGACCGCTGCACGACCGCGTTTCCCGCCCTCACCAGAGAAGCCCGCGCCCGTTCCGAGAGCCTCACCGCCCATCCCCTCGGTCAGCCAACCAACGAGAAGGTTGAAGCCCGACCGGCTCATCTTGACGACATACTTCTCATTGCGAAAGCGCTGTGCCAGCTCGTCGTTCTGGGCATGTGCTGGGAGTTGTAGCGTGGATAAGTGATGGAGTGTGGCATGATGTGCAAGGGAAATAGATGGCGCAAATGTTTCACGAAACTTGATTGCTGTCATAATTAATGTTACCACAGCTGGAGAGGCAATCAGAAGCCGACATACCAGCTTCCTTGAAGCCATGCTGAATGAGATCTAGATAGAAGTGGCAAAAGATAGGAAACAATATAGGCCGGAACTCGGGCTGTTCAATTGATATAAGGATGCAGTTCCAGTACGCAATTCGAATCCCACATACGCGATACATGTCTAGTGAGCCGTCAACCCAAGACTCCAATTCCCTGAAGCCCTCCTGCTTGTCTGTGGGGTCAAGCGACAGGACCTCTTCCGCGCCAACCGCGCCGATGCTTGCAATCAGACTGTGTATGTTCGAGGGATTCCCCATAGCACTGAGGCCTGTCAAGACACTGCTCGAGTCTTTGAGCACATTTTCGCCAGGTCGCGATGGTTTCTGGACGTATACGGCAAGCTTTTTGATGAGGTCCTCCGCAGATATGTTGTCTGGTTCTTTGGAAGTACTGTCTGGAGAGGATCCATCGAGGGATTCTAGGAGAGCCCTTTCGGCGGTAGTATGTCCTCGAGTCCGCAGGTATTCTAGGATAACACGGTCAACTTGTGATGCATTTTGGGACACGGCATCTTGAGGAGGCGCATCTGCTGGCGATGCAGCGGGAGACTGCGAAGTCGCGGCAGGCGTACCAGCTTGAGCCGACATACGGTAAAGAGAGAGCTGGTATCGAGCACGTGATCAATGTGCACGACGCGCCTTGATAAGAAGCGCCCAGAGCAGAACACGACCATCGACTGCAGTTACCCTCATGGCCTCGAAGCAAGCGAATCGACAAGCTATCACTCTCAAAGGCTCAACAGCTCTCGTGACAGAGTTCTTCAAATACGCAGTCAATACGTGAGTTACGGCCTTTGTTCACGGATCTCTGGAGGTCGTATTCACGCCACCGTCTTAGAATCTTGTTCCAGCGCGAAGTCTACCCTTCAGATGATTTCCATATGGTGAAAAAGTACGGACAGACGGTCCTGGTCACCCAGGACCTTGCCTTGGAGAATTATCTCGAACGGTGTGTTTCAGAATATGCGGCATTTCCATCATACCAATGCCGCCCATAGTATTCTATCGCAAGTGCAAAGTCAGTTCATCAACCATCGCTGATCTTTGGGGACTGACCGTGCTCCATGGGGCGGTAGAATGGCTGCTTACAGGCTCCGTTACGCAACTGGTGCTCGCCATCATATCCAAAGACACCCGAACACCCCTTGAACGATGGGTGTTTGACATCAAACTTGTCGAGCCGCCAGCCAATTCAACAGAACCGTAAGTCTGCCAACTCCGCCGGGATCCATGCGTTCTGATTGATGTGGTCTCCTTTCTCAGGCAGCCCCCGAAGCCGGAAGCAGAAATTCAATCCGAAATACGGGCAATCCTGAAGCAGATTATATCCATGGTCACTTACCTCCCTGTGATCCACGAACCGACGGTGTTCAATATTCTCGCCTACACCTCCGAGTCAGCCGATATTCCAGCTGGCGAATGGGTGGACACGGACCCGCTTGCAATCGAAGCGAGCAAGAGCCAGCAAGTGAAGATGAGGAGTTTTAGCACTGATGTTCACCGGATCGAGGCCATGGTTGCATACCGCTACGAAGATTGATAGCCTTGCAGTAGAGATTTGTTTCGATTCTGTACCTTGCCCGTAGTGCGAGAGCTATACAGTATACCCAAGGTTCTGGGCTGGTGACTGATGAGATCAGTGAGAGTCGGTTGATTTGGCGTTGTGATTGTCATGGTCACAGCCCGAGCGAGTGGCACTCATCATTTCTTGCCTTGTCTCATTTACTTGCCTCCCACCACCATCTCCTCCTCCTCCTCCCCCCTTCCCTTCTTTTGCTACCATATTATTTGCTCCCTGCTGGGTCAGGTTCACCTTATTATCAGCCAACTATCATAGACAACGCTCTCCAGCACCATGGGCTTCAAGAGCTGGTTCCACGCGGAATTCCTCGTTCCTCGGAGGCTCGCTTTCAATGTAATTTTCTACGGTCTTCACTTCTTCTTCTTTGGCTACGGGTGGTACAGTCAAGTGAGCAAACAGCGCCGTTTCCCGAAGAGGGGTTTCTTATCTGCTTTTAGTACTCCAATGTTCGACTCAACGCTCTCAACGGTCTCGGATTCTCGGTGTGGACGTCTCGTGGTGCTGGTCTCGCCCTCGCTTTCGATGGGGGCTTGATTCTCATCCCGATGTTGCGCAATATCATCCGTGTCGTCCGACCGAAGCTTACTTGGCTCTTCCCAGCCGATGAGAATATCTGGTTCCATCGTCAAGTGGCTTATTCGATGGCATTCTGGGCCATGGTTCACACAACAGCTCACTACGTCAACTTCATCAACGTTGAGCGCACTCGTGAGTAGCCAAAGAAGGGAAAGTAGTGGCAGAACATGACGTTTCTTTGATTTGCAGAGGTCCGCAAAGAATCTGCCCTGGACATTCACTACAAACAGGCTGGTGGAGTCACCGGTCATTTCATGCTCCTCATCATGCTCTTGATGTACACCACCGCTCACCACAAGATACGCAACCAATGCTTCGAGGCCTTCTGGTACACCCATCACCTCGCATTCTTCTTCATGATCGGCCTTTACACGCACGCTACCGGATGCTTCGTCAGAGATTCTGTTGACCCGAGCTACAGCAACGTTTTCCCCTTCTACACGACCAAGAACTGTCTAGGGTATGAAAGTTGGCGATACACCATTTGGCCTGGTATTTTGTACTTTGGAGAGCGTATGTGGAGGGAGTACCGTGCCCGCCGAGCGACTAGACTTTCCAAGGTGCTTGTACACCCCAGTGGTACGTTTGCAGTCGTATACCCCTTTCTATGAGCAGCTCAGACTTTTCACCTTAGGCGCCATGGAACTCCGCATCGTCAAGCCTAGCTTCAAGTATACTGCAGGCCAATGGCTCTTCATCATGGTCCCGGAGATCTCGGGCTGGCAATGGCATCCGGTAAGCTGGAGCGTCGCCATAACCTATTCGCCTATGCTCATTCAGGGTAGTTTACCATCACATCGGCTCCGGAAGATCCTTATGTTTCCATTCACATTCGCCAAGTCGGTGACTGGACGAGGGCCCTTGGTGAACGTCTCGGTGTAGGCCCACAAGTCGTCGCTTCCATGACTCAGGCAGCGATGAAGGGCTCTGAGAAAGAACAGACCTATGGTGCTACTCGTGGTGACTTCGTCGAGATAGAATCTGGCGCCGGCTCCCGTGCCCTCCCCGCCGTCCGCCTTGACGGCCCCTACGGTGCCCCGGCAGAAGACGTCTTTGACTGTGAAGTTGCTGTCCTCATTGGTGCCGGTATCGGTGAGTACTGTTCGCATGGAAACGTCAAATCAAGCCGTGCTGATTGTGTGACTTTTAGGTGTCACTCCGTTCGCCTCGATCCTCAAGCATATCTGGTATCGCCAGAAACGCGGCAACCTAGGCACCCTCCGCCGAGTCGAGTTCTTCTGGGTCTGCCGAGATGCCCCCTCGTTTGGTTGGTTCCAAAGTCTGCTGCAGGAGGTCGAGGCTGCCCAGGCCGATCGTGAGTGTCACCCGTGTACCTTTCGTTGCCAACTGAGCTGATATCTTTATGTTACAGCTAACTTCCTCCGGATTAACATCTACTTGACACAGAAGATCGGGGAAGATATGCTCTGGAACATTGCTGTTAACGACGCGGGCGCTGAGTACGATCCCCTTACTCTCCTGCGCAGCCGCACTATGTTCGGTCGTCCGGACTGGATGTCTATCTACGGACAAATGAGACAGGCCATCGAAAGTGGACAGTACATCGCGGGAAGCAAGTCTCAGCTGAAGACTAAAGTTGGGGTAAGCTGTCTGGGGGGGTAGTTCCTGACGATATGTTACTGACGCGTGTTTTGTCTAGACCTACTTCTGTGGACCGAGCATTCTTGCGAAGGCCATAAAGGAGGCGACTGTCAAGAACTCTGGACCGACTGTTGACTTCAAGTTTGCGAAGGTGGGGATCCATTTTTCTTTCATCTCCTTCGCTCAGCCACTGATATCTCCATTTCTTCAGGAACATTTCTAAATTTACGCACTGCGCCCGTCGAGGATGGTTGACCAGGAGAATGTCGAGTACCACGCTCATTTGTCTATCCTTCTATACCAATAAGACGCGATAGTTGTTTATACGGTGATACATAATTTATTGTGACGATACGGAAGTTGTACGAAAGCAATGCAGAAACAATGGGGACGCTGGGGATTGGCCCGGTGATGGCGGTCAGTCGCATGTCGGCTGTCGGTTGCAAGTCGGTTGTCGAAATAACTCGACAACTCCCAGATTTGATCCCTCTATCATGGTGGCGGACAGAGAGTGTGTGAGCCTGCCCACATAGCCATCGGGAAAACGATATCTCCTGAGGCGTAGAGTTGATACGTTGTACGTTTTCATTATCGACATGTGGAGTACGAACCGAGTAGCTTGATGGCGACCACTACTTCGTACTTGCATCCCATGCAAATCTGCAGATGGAGTAGGTGTAAATTTGGAACGATAACAGATAACGTTGAATCCAGGGCAGAATAAAGGAAGATGATGACGGCGTTCAGCGCACGGTGCGGAGTGTGTGCGACGGTGAGTGCGTATCCCCGCTTTTGGGGATCAGATTATCAGCGGTGGAGAGTCTTGTGTTGACAGGATATATTCCGTCGAACCCTCTCGGCCATGTTCTAGTGAGTTCATTGCGGGGTGGGTGGAGGTTAGAGCTAGATGATCTGCAAATTTCATTGAAACTAATATACTACAATAGGTGGCTTCGTAGGTCGATTATAATCTGAAATATTGTGCTTTGAGATATCGACAGCTTTGCTAAGCTTGAGAAACTGAAAGTTTACGAGAACAGCTACATTTAGCAATGATACTTCGAACACACGGAGTTGAACTGACCTTGGCCGCGTTCAGGATCGGGCATCCTATTGACCACGACAGTGGGACCGAGTTGAACGTTCGTCATGTCTTGAGGAGTAATGAGAATGTATTGCTTCTTGTCAGATGAGTTGGCCGTCTCAATCTAGGATGAGGAAACACGTTATTTGGAACTGTGGAGTCTACAGAAGGAGAGTCGTACCATCATCTTCATACTGATACGACGGTTCACAGCGTCCATGAATACATCGAACTCATCTGATTAGTACAGCTCAGCAAATTCGGTTCGGACTCAGAGCGTTGGACGGCGTACCGAGGCAGCGTAAGGGGCAACCGATTGATTCCCAAAGAGACAACAGCAAACAGATGGTGGAGAACGACTTTTCGCCACCGCTGAGAGAACGCGGGTCCTTGTCCTGCGCCCCCTGCGTACCGGCCATGTCATCTGTTTGTACCTGTAAAGTCCTGATAAAAAAGGTGTTCCCGTGGACGACTCAGATGGAATAAACCTTGAGCTGGAGGGTGCCGTTGGCATGATCAAATAGCACCTTGCCAAAGTAACCACGATGAGAGAGGTTATATTGGAAGACGAGTTTGCAGCGCAAGGCGATATGTCGACGAAATTCCTGCCATTTAGACAGACGAATGAATAAAGAGTGTCGGAGGGTCTAACGCGCGACGTTATTAGGAAATACAGCGGGAGAGAAGCGGAAGCATGCCTTGTTCAATACAGCCATCGATTTCAGATCCCTTTCGACAAGGTCCAACTTGGCTTTCGCCTTGTTAACTTGGATCGTCAGTTCCTCCACTGAAGAGCCCTGTCTGTTGAGACATTTAATCTCAACCATGCCGCTGGAACAACACGCTGAAACCAAGGTGAAAACTCACCTCCTTTCACGATCTGCCAAGGCCTGGTCCACGGCCTTGATGGATTTCTGAATATCGTCTGGCTTTCGGGGATTCTCTACGCGTTCGCAGTATTCTTCCGCTCGTGCGGTCCAATTCTGATATTGCATAGATAGGTGAGGCAGCATGAGGGTCGTTCAAGCAGACGTACGATGAACTCTTCAGTAAGAACCTTGACCTGGGCTTCAGCTTCGTCGACCTTCCGCTGCTCGGCTTGAAGCTTAGCCTGGTAATGGTTCTTGTCACTCTGAGCCTTCATACGCAAAGTCACCGCATTCTCGATTTTGTTCTTGAAGAAAGTGAGTTGTACAGCAAGACTGAAACCAAAGAACTTGGACTCACGCGAATCGCATCCCCCTTTCGATCGAAATCCGATATTTCGTCCCTGATTCTATTGAACTCAATCATGAGGGGTTTCTGAGCGTCGTCGACCTTGCTCTTTTGCTTGGTCAATGCGGTGTACTGAGCCAATATGGTCTCCTTCTCAGCTTCAGCTTCCTGTATGATAGGATGTTGAGTGGTCTGATATAGAACGGAGAGGATCGGAGCGTACGCGTTTAGCTGCCTCCAAAGAAGCAACGTTGGCGGGGAGATCGTCATTCTGCGCTTGCAAAAGATTATCTACGATCACTTTTGCCTCGCGTGCCTCTGTATCGGCCTTACGTTCCGCGGCCTGGAGGGAATAAACTCGTGGGCTTGCGCATCTGGATGTGGACATACCATGATCTGGTCGACCTCGCGCCGCGCCGCGCCGAATCGTGTCTTGAGTTGATTCTTTTCCGCCGTCAGACGCTTGAATTCCTCTTCATGTTTGCTAAGCTCTTGTCGGTAATGTCTAGTCATGTTAATTCGCATAGGGAAACCATAGGGAGGCGTACTCACTGGGTATCAACAGCGACATCTCGCGCGCTAAGTAGGAGATTCATTGGGTCACCGCCCCTAAGCGTTTGCAATTGCGTGGTTTGACCACCTCCACCACTGTAAAAGGGCAAGTTCAAGGAAAGCCGCTTCTAGACATCCGAACACGAACCCGAAGACGTTCACTCGTAGGCCATTCGCGGTCCACGCCACCCCTCCCTGGCGAGAGGATTTGCACATTTCGTCCGCATCCTTATAGTCACGAGCTAGGAATATACGCTCAATCATGGCTTGATTGATTAGGATGCGCAGGGCGTAAGGGTCGGGAATCTACCGAATCTGGTCAACGGTGGACAGAATACTCGCGTACTGAAGACGTACCTCAAGCGCGCGGAGCACAGTCAACATACCCTCCGCAGGTTCGCCCTGAGAGTAGTCGAAGAGATCCTTCTCAAAAATGATAACGTTGACGTTACCACTTGGATTAGAATTCGCGGGATAGATAAGGTCAAGTCACCAGAGATTGGGTATATTAACACTTACTTGTTACTATCGCGAAGCAGTTTCTTCAAAGCTGGCATATCCCTGGCGTCGGTGACTGCCCACGCAACTAGTAGATTACCGAGTTGGGCACGAAGCACATCAGCAGCCCATTTGTTCTCCTCGCGAATTTTGACACCAACTCCAAGGGGGCCGAGTGGTAAGTCGCCATGCCATGCCATCTTTTTCACTTGTGTTCTGACGGCATCCATATTCTTACCAAAGGCAGATAGCCCGTCGCTCACTTGCTTTTGACAATGCGAAATCAGCTCCTGGAACTCTGTAATATGCCCCTGAGTAGTTGTCAGCTTCGTCTCAATGTCCATGCCCTGGGCTCTCAAGTCATTGGCTCGCTGTTGGGCGTCGCGACGTTGTTCCTGATGTTCTGCAAGACGGCTTTCGGCAACGGTGACTGCATCTCTGGCGACCTGCAAACGCTGCTGGGCTTCTTCGCGCTTTGCCTGTGTATCTACTTCCAGCTTTCGAGTCTCGATGGCTATCTGCTGGGTGTATTCATCAATTTGGCGGTTGATGCCCTTAATAGAGGAGTCGATCTGCTTCTCGTCGTTCTGGTTATAGAGGTTATGAGTCGGGAATAGACAGATGACCAGAAGTAATGTACCCTGAAGTCAGTCAACTTGTTCTTATTAGCTCGGATTTGATCTTGTAACTCTTTCTTTCGGTCGTTGAGGTGGCCTATATCACCCAGATCCTTGAATTCGCTTTCATATTGCGCCACCTCCTCAGTGGCTGATTGGAATTTCGCCTGTGATCTGGGTGAGAAATCGATTGCAACAGGGTTACTGCAATGAACCGACCTCGGCGCCATCAACAAGGTCTTGAAGCTTTGGAACACCTTTGGCTAGCTTGGCCGTATCCTTCATTTGCTTCTCCATCTCCAATTCTTTGGTTTTCACGTGCGCCCAAGCAAGTTCTTTCTTCAGCTCGTCCTGTTTCTTCTTCAGCTCCCTTGCTTTCGCGGCTTCTTCGAATCGGCGTGTCGCTTCGCGGAATTCTGCGCGTAAATCGGGGAGGGCTTCCTTCTTCTGATTGAGAACCCTGCTCGTCGCCTTGATATTATCGAAACAAAGTTCGTATTCTTCGGAAAGCTGGGATAGCTGCGTCCCTTTGAGGAAGAACTACAAGCTTTTGGTCAGGAATGGCAAGCCGGCATGACGCTGACTAACCTTGTACTTATCGTTAGGGTGGGAAGCAGAAAGGAATTGACGAGCCGCGTCTTGAGTAAGGACGTTCATGGGATTGTCGACTTGAATATTCATATGATCGCAAATCGCAGCGAGGTCCTCTTTCTTAGTCGAGATTGTACGGCCGTCCTTAGACTTGATCTTCCAAGTCGACGAGCCTTCTTTGGAGAACCTTCGCGTAATAACGATTGATTTACCATATTCTTGAGGCTTATATGCCTCTTCGCCTTGATTCTTGATCGTGATCGTTACTTCTGATTGTCTACAAAATGGGTGAGCTAGATCATTGGATGATATATGCAACTCACGACTGGCCCTCGCGGATGAATGACTTGAGGCCACTCCCTCGACCAGTAGAGGTAGTCTTCCCACCAAGTGCTACAGTAATCGCTGAGAGGACCGCACTCTTGCCACCTATCTATGTTTAGGGGTTGAACAATAATTGCTTGTACCAAGTACTTACTTCCGTTATGACCTGGGAAGGGGACTCGTAAGAGAGATGTTACGGTAAATGTACAAGTATATGCGTACCAATGATAAAGTTGATCTGAGGACCAAAGTCAAAAGTGAGATATTTGTGGCACATGAACTGGTGCATTTCTATGGATTCAATGATTCCATGTTCTGCGACACCCTGCAAGATATCGTAAGATGGGTGAGGCTGTCAGGTTCTACTGGAAGCTTACTCCCTGCACTTTGCGCTTCGCTTCGATGTGGGCACGGATGATATCCTCGTAGCCCTGTTCGAATTGTTGTTCTTCTTCATTCTTGATATCTTGATCCTCTCTTTCCTCCTCATCACTCTCATCACTGTCGTCGTCTATCTCTTCTGTTTGCTTGGCCTTGCCCTTGTCCTTGCGTCGAGCCTGAGATGGTTTCGGGGCCTCAGTATCTGGACGAGGTCGCTTTGAGACGGGAGTCCCTGCCGTAGAAGGTCCATCAATCTCATCGTCTGAGTCCTGCGCGCGTCGTTTGGGCATCCTGATATATCAAACGTCTTAAAACGCGTAAGTAACGGATACTTGCGCGTAAAGTGAGGAACAGAGGTCGCGTCGCGTCCGTGAAGATGAATCGCTTACGTAACAAGACAACACGTGTTGCAAAGTTTCCAGCACAAGCGCGTCTGGAAGCGCCCGCCGTGAAGAACATCCTCCGTCGACTCATGGCATCTCTTCCTCCCGACCTCGCTGCGACCAAGCTACCGTCGAACTTGGATGCAAAGCCACAACAACCGAAGCAGGCGCAGGCCGACATATCTTCGTTACAGCTCGCCTCAGCTGTCTTGTCCGACCAATTTAAGAAGGATGCACAGATCGTACCCGACCTGGGTGACCTTCTAGCGACGCGTACGTCAATGCAATTCACTATGCTAGCTTGTTAATTCATTGAATTCCAGCTGGCGGCGCTGCGTCTGCGCTGTATAGTGTGTATCCTGACGATTACCGAGTGCCTTTTCAAAAGAGACGGCTTGTTGGTATTCCTGAGGGCTTGTTCCAGTTTTATAACAGTAAGTGGGCAATATTCGTCTGTGAATCACCTTTAACAAGGCTTAGGTACCAATGTCACGTCTCATATGGGTCTAATTCCCGAGATTGAACGCGTGTGGATATCCATCGACCATAAGTTATTCCTGTGGGACTATGTGGAAGGGTGCGCAGGCACTTACAGCTTTTTGAAACTGATATGTTGATCGTATTTCTAGGCAGGAAATCAGCTCCTTCGTGGACCAACCAGACATCATCACACATGTCGCCCTTGTGAAACCAAAACCCGGGTTGTTCATCGACGAAATATCACACATCCTCGTCATTTGCACCCCAATATCCGTCCTCTTAATCGCTCTTTCCTTCGAAACTTCATCGGGCCCTAACAACCGAGCCCACAAAGATATCAAACTCTACGCAACCGACCTTTCTGTTCCAACCGAGATTGAGATGACTTCTGTCTGTGGAACACGCGACGGGCGGATATTCATGTGCGGGGCCCAAGACGGTAATTTATACGAACTACACTACCAGGAAAAGGAATCGTGGTTTGGCAAGCGGATACAACTCATTAATCACTCAGTAAGTGGCATGCAGAGCCTGCTACCTAAATTCTCGTCCTCGGGCATGGATGGTGAGCGTCGCGTAACTCCTCGCAGCATGTTGTCCTTAGAATCCTTCAGGCCGTATCACCACCGTCGTTTCTGATCCCTCCCGAGACTGTTTCTACACATTAACGTCCAAGAACAGCATCTCTGTTTATAAGCCAAACGGAGACAAAGCCATTCAGCACATGCAAACACTTTCGGGTCTGTATAAGGCTGCCGCCGACAAGGCGCCTGGATCGCCGGCCCTTACCCCACAAAACTTCCAGATCATCGCTCTCCATCCTATCGAGATATCTGAATCCCGAACAGGCCTTCAGCTACTCGCAATTACTGCGAACGGTGTCCGCCTATATTTCTCACCGACCATGACATACGGTTATGGTCCTAGTACGAGCTCGGCGCCGGGTTTACGGGCTCTCCAACTCACGCATATCCGACTTCCTCCTACAAACCTTCTCCATCCGGACATTATGAACGCGGGCAACAGACCGCCGGTTCCATCGTATGGCGCGTCCCAACCGCAACAGTCGACTACCCAGCCCTTCATCATGACCAGCATTGAAAGTTCATGTTACTCGCAGGGCTTGACACTGGCATCTCAACAAGGCGATACAGATGGGACAGACTTCCTACTATGCCTATCCCCCGACCTGACGAGAATAGGTAGTCTTGGTCAAGTAAACATGCAGCCACAAGTACAACAACCCTCATTCGCTCCCAACCCCGGCGTTCATCAGATGCCACTGGCAGAGTACGCTACCCTGCTTTCGATACCGGGTCGTACGTGGGCAATGGCCCCAGTCCCCAGGTCTTCACCGTCGTCTGGTCCTGGGTCACCCACTGTAGTGAACGAGTTGGCACATCAGTTTTGCTCTCCGCCTCACCAATTTATGATCCTTACGAACGTGGGTTTAACGTTCTTAATGAAGAGACGTGCAGTGGACTATTTGCGAGCTGTTATAGAAGAGTATCAGTCAGAAAGCAATCCTCAGCCAATCATAGAGTTTAGAGACAGGTAAAGAACTATCTTGTGGAGGAAATTGCATTCACAAAGAGTCGCTCCTTATAGCTTCGGTCGAGATCAGACATGCGCTATGCTCCTTGGTCTGGCCTGTGGAAACACATTCTTCGACATGCCAGACTCAGCCACCAGTCCCATGAATATCACCAATGTCGACATTGCAACTGTGGCAAAGCAAGCCTTCTACGACTTTGGCGAGCGCCCGATGTGGGCTGAACGGCATGTATACGGTATGTCGAATAGATCTTTGACTTATACCCTATTCGATGTCTTCCTCTAGGCGGTGATGCACAAGGTTCCGCTATCTATAGTGGTCGTCGAGAAGGCTTTGCCTTGTACTTCGCACGGATAGTAAGGCCGATATGGAAGGTCGAAATGACAAAACCTGGGTGAGAGGCATTGTATATTGGCTTCGTAGTTCATTCCTCATGGCGACACATAGCCCTTCAGGTTCCCAACAACTCTCCATCCCAGAAGATGTCTTGACGAGCATCCAGAAAAACTTGTATTCTCTGCAAGACTTTTTGAACCAGAACCTACATCTGTTCCACATCGCACCGGGCGAACCTGCTAGTACTCGTCCTGCGGCAGGCAATGAACAAGAAGCTTGGAAGGTGGACCTTCTTTTCGACCAGCCATTGTGTATTACTAATCATATTCATCTAGGCCGAGCAACGATCTGTGGCGCAATTAATGGAACTACTCGGCCGTTCGATCGAGGCCCTTGCGTTTATCCTACTTTTGAATGACTACAAGCTCGGAGAGCTAATTTCGCTGTAGGCTGCGGAAAGCTTGTGAAGCTATTGCCTTTACTAACCTTGGTTTTAGATGCGATGCTGATACCCAGCAACTCATTCGGTCTTTGACGATCGAAGATCTGATAACCACTACTCACGGGACAGTCGCATCTAGGGCCTTGGTAAACGTTATCATTGACCAGCAGATTGGGCAGCAAATCAGTGTATGTGAGATCTTTTGATCTCGATGAAACCCCTCTGAACAGCTCTATAGGTCGATACCATCAGCGAAGTTTTGCAGCAACGATGTGGCTCATTCTGCAGTACTGACGATGTGATGCTCTACAAGGTGGGGACCCTTTCTAAATCATGCCATTCTAGATACTCAGAACTACTCAGGCAAAAGAAAACATTCGCAAAGCAGTCGAGACTAGAAGTCCTACAGAACGGCAAAATTGGCTTGCCGAGTCTCTGCGGTAAGTGTCGACGATTTACTACTGTCTTTCCTGTTAAGATTTCCGGCAGGCTGTTTGCTAAGGGAGCCCGAAATCTTGAATTCGAAAAGCTTCGAGAGATATGTGGGGATTACCAACAACTCCAATATGCGAAGGGTAAGTGCAACATTTCATATACAAGGCAGTAACTCAACGTTCTTCTCATAGGCGCTATTGAACTGCCGTTGATTTGTGCAAAAGCTATGGATGCCAATAATGTTGCCTCCGACGCCTGGTATTCCGGCTCGGCAACAACCGAAGAAAACAAGGCCATTTGCGAGCTCAGACACGGATGCTACGACCTCGTCCTGGACTCATTGCAAGTGTTTGAAGAACAGCATGCTGCATCCGTCGATTCTCGGGAACAGGAAGCGGTTCGGACACATGCATTCGAGTTAGCTTTCGCTAGCGACGACGAGATCTTCCACTCCGCATTGTACGACTGGTTCATTGAACACGGGATGGTAGACGACTTGTTAGAGGTATGTACCAGCGTCAGAAAGTCGAACTTCATGTCAAACGTTCTTCTAGCTACGGCCCTTCTACCTAGAAGCCCACCTCAAACGCCCTCCAGCGACCGTCCAAAAATACCAATTGCTATGGCAATTCTATGTCAAGGCTGGCAAGCCTTTGCGAGCCGCAGAAGTGTTGGCTTCTCTGGCAGAATCTACTGAGTGAGTAACTCCTGTGTACGTGAAGTCCCTGCTCTGACATCCCATAGATTCGACCTGAGTCTAAGCTCGAGATACGAATATCTGACACTCGCGGTTGGCAACGCGAAGTCACATCCAATCTCGTCCGACGGTCGACATGAGACCGCCATTGCCTTCTTGACCGACTTAGAAGAGAAGCTTGAAGTTGCTCAAGTACAGTTGGAGATGTATACTACCCTGACACCCCATTTGAATGACCCCGAAGTCGGCGAGAGAATACAACTACTCTCAAAGCGTCTCTTCACTATGTCCGAGGTATTAATCTCCTCGGCTCCTTAAATGTGCGGTCTAACATCAGGACAAAGCTGTATCAAGATTACGCCGCTACCTTTGATATGCCCGTCATGAAACTACTATGTTTCTATGTATCGGAGCATAGAGACGAGACAGTTGTGCGTCCTGTATGGAGCCAAATATTTGACGAAGGTGATCCCTGGTGTTTAAGTTGAACTTCTGGTGCTAAAGAAATCGTAGTTTTGGCCGAAGAAGGGGAACCTGTCGAGCTTGCAGACAGATTATCCGCCAAGGTCATACCTCTAGGCCAACGATTCTACCCATCAGAGAGCGCCTTCCCTCTTCGTAAGCTCCTTGCATTTGTATATGTTTGGCGCACTCTTATGTCTCTTCCTAGGTCATATTGCAATGCTCGTCGTACGGTTCGCGCTGCAACATAGAAACAGTCTTCCGCAAGGCTGGGCGGCACGCTTCCTGCTGCAATGTAAAATCCCCTACCAAGAAGTCTGGGACGTACTTCATGAAATGTACGAATCACAAGTGAGTGTCCTGTTGCCATTCTGGCGAGCGACTGGTGATAAATTATGCCTAGGTCCCACCGTTCCATGACCAAGCGAATGTACAGACAATGTCATCGGAGATTGCTGTGCTATTTGCAGACTGGCTCGAAGAAGCCAAACGACCACAATCCACCCTGGTTTCGAGAGGAGAATTCCCTGTTGGTCGCCTTGATTTGGCTATCAATCAGTACATGGCTGAACTCGAGCCTACACGTGCAGAGACCAGGAAGCTGTATGAAAACATCAAACGACAGCTCAGACATTATTGGTAGATATAGTAATACCCTGTATGAGATACAGATGTTTGTGTTACAACTAGTTCACTTCGAGGATAGCATCCTCTGCACGCAACAGGATACGTTTCGTGAGCGACTCAGTCAGACCATACACCTTCCATAAAGCCCTGACAGGCATATTAGCATCAGTAGATTGATGGTTACTATGGGGCTCAGACATACCTCAGTGCCCCTAATACTAGCAAACCTACGATGATCAATGCGGCTATGTCCCGAGAGTTATCCCTTCGACGGTTGCCTCGATAGCGAGCTAGCCAGTGAACGGGCCCAATGAAAGGAGCCGACAAGAACATATGGACAAGTGAGCTAGCGCCAACTATAGGAAGACCGAGGAGGAATCTGCGAATAAACCTCTTGAGGATGCCAGGCGAAGCTATTACAGGGTCGACGAAAGGGGGTCCACGATGGGGCGTGTCGTGGAGGATATCAGCACCAGTCTCGTCTTGGATGATACGCAAAGCTGCCCGAACAAGGTCCTGCGTCGCGTCGAACGGAGAGAAGTAGTAGAACCATGAAGAGCCGTAATATGTCGGCTCTTCGAACGCAGACATGAAGAACGTCGTTATGAAGGAGGCTAGCAGAACAATTGTTGTAAACAGAATCGCAGAGACGCAGCCGACGATTACTAGCATAATAGTTAGCGAACCCCCACTCACTGTAACCACTGAGTAACTTACTTGGGTTGGTCGCAATGCCCAGCGCCTGTGTTCTCGCAAATCTGTACTTATAGTGGCATTGTGGACAAGAGAAGAATGCATTACTAGAGGAAGATGTGTTCCTCCACTGTTGCAGGCATTTGACGTGGACGTACTAGGCGTGTGTCAGGTCAGATCATCGCACATACTAAATCATATCAGTGACTTACACTTATTGAGCCACGACACAAGCAAGGACGAAAGAGGCGACCGAGTTCAGGTTCTGCGTCGACACCGTCGAGGCAGATGCGACATTGCTTTTCTTCTGTTTCTGTGGATGGAGTTGGTGGCATAAGATGATCGTCGGCGTGGCAGCTGCTATAGCCTGCGACAGTGTTTGGCCGGCGCGCTCTCGTCAAATAAGCCCTTTCTGAGCTGCGGTCCCGTGACCACTTACGGCTTGCTTCAAGGCGAACATCACTCCATCAAGGATGGCCGCGAGTGAAGAACGAAATGGACAAATACGCCTCGTCGGCGCCTTGGCTGGCATGGGAAGCGGTGCGAAGGAAAGTCGACGTTCTGCTCTCTGTCTCTGACCGAAATTCTTCAGGTTTGACCAAGGTTTGCACCCAGTAGTATTCTATAACTTGTATGCGCCTTCTGATGCACGAATTAAGGTCGCTGTTGGCCACGGGTAGACTCCTCGTATACGAAAACGGTAAGTATTCTTCAAATCTGCCCATATATCTCTGACGCCTATTAATTTGCCATTCTAGTATGTCTCTCTTCTCATCGAACACATTCAGGTTCGACACCATCAAAACTCGCCTGCAATGCTCACCCGCTGGGACGTATCGTAATGCCCTCGATTGCCTGGGAAAGCTCGTCAGGAATGAAGTATTTGCCGTTATCATCACTCCAATGAGCGGTATGATAACGGATGGCCTTGTCGCAGGGGATCTTGGCCCTCTACAAAGGTGCAACACCGCCGGCAGTCGGTTGGACAGCAATAGACTCAGTTTTGCTGGGCTCTTTACATAACTACCGGCTGTTTCTCATTCGAAGTGGCTTCACCGAACCTACTCCCGGACACGAGGAGCAGCGCCTCACTATCTTGGGACACGGGGTTGCTGGTCTCTTTGCCGGCGTCACTAGGTATGTAAATGCTGAGTAAAACTTCCCCTTTGCCGAAGCTGAAATTATCTAGTGCTTTTGTTGCCACGCCGATGGAGCTTATCAAAGGTATTCTACCGCGCCCGACTTCATACTTTGAGTAGAGTACTTAGCTCCTCCAAGTCAAATTGCAGTTACAGCTACAGAATTCCGCATCGGAACGGCAATTCAAGGGGCCCATTGACTGTATACACAAAATTTACAAGGTTCAGGGCATCGCTGGCCTCTGGACGGGACTTCCTGGAAGCCTTGCTTTCAGAAGTAATTTCTTCTGGATGTTTCTTTCCTTTGAAGTGCATATTACCCGTCCTCTGCTGCCCAGCGTCTGACATTCTCGCGTGTAGATATTGATGCGAAGCTTCGGTCGTCTGAAGGACACGCCGTATGAGGTGAGGCCTTATCTATGTAGATGAATTCTGAATTCTCTTTCACATACCTATTTTACAGATTAGCACAGGCACTGCTCATTTTCTGTCCGGTGGCTTAGGTGCATTTGCCTACTGGGCCATGGCAATACCCGCCGATAATATTAAAAAGTGAGCGGCCGGATCCCTATTGTACTGTGTTCTGGCTTCTAAACTCACATCACCCAGCCGCATGATGGCGTACCCATATCCTCAGCCATACCCCACTTCCATCCAATCAGATGTGTTTGATGTCAAGCCGTCATTCTTGCGAACTGCACGTCTCATATCCGCTGAGAGCGGGGTTGCAGGATTCTATCGGGGGTTAGGTCCATGTCTCCTGCGAGCCTTCCCAGTCAACGCGTGTGCATTCTTTGTCTACGAAGGCACGATGAAATTCCTTGGGGCGGAGAAAGTAAGCCGTTCTTCAACCTCATTGTCCCTAGTGCTGATGTGCTCGCAGACACGCCACTAATTTCCGACGAACCGCAAGTGCTTGGAGAGCGACTTCCACATAAGGGAATAATTGGACATTTACAACATGCGTATCGAACCTAGATATATACGAACAACATAACGGACGAAAAATCTCGAAACCTTGAGAGTAGGGATACAGATAGAGGGGGTACTTTATACATATGCGCTTAACGCGCATTGACTGTCTGGAGGCTGCTAGAGCTTAGAGGTAGCAGCGAGAAAAAGTGCTCGGCGGCAGCGCGGAAGGCCAGTCCCCTTTAGAAATGGAAGCCTCCCATTCACCAGAGTACGATCTATATAGGTCTAGCGCTGCTCGAGCGTTTTCGAGCTGAAGAATCGAAACCGCCTGTCAGTGGCCAGTTCGGGGATCAAGTTACATTGATGGACTGACCGGGTGCTGTTGGCCATCTTGGCAGCGCCGGCACATTAGATGCCAACACAATGTTTGGAGGCCGACGACTTGGTGTGGGGACCGAAGAGCGTTTCGGAATGGTATGTACAAGGACACATCGCGTGTCGCTACCGCTGGGTGTGGTATGCCGAGAACTATTGACAATATTAGCAAGGTAGTCATTGGACTCACAATGTTGCCTCACCAGACAAATCATTCCATATGCAATGGCCGACAATTATCTTCCTGGAAATTTCATCGTCGTCAGCATGGATACTACTCGATACAAGAATTTGACCATTACCCCTTGATGAACTTAGCGACCGTTTTCTGGACAGTGCTGAAGGGCATAGCTTTGCCTGATGCGGCAACAATGCGTCGTTAGGAGGTCTGGACTATGATCGTGGAGTCCAACAAATAAACTCACCAGATTGAAGATGGTGAACTTCGATCCCTGTGGTGGCTGTACGGTAGTCTGAGACCTAGGGCGAGGCGGTGAGTTATTTATGTCTCGTGCGCATCTGAAATATGATACTGACTTGCATAGTGGGAAGAACATAGCAATCAATTAATGTGTTGCCTTTGTAGTCTACTATGGAGCACCGGCTAGGGGCACCGTTAGGAGGCACCTCCCGCGGCCAGAATGGCGACTTACGCTAGCATGGACGTAGTCCCTCCGGGGCCGACGCCGACGTTGGCGCAGGAGAGGGCAATAAATTGGTCGGGGGTAGGCTGTGGGTGCTTAGAAGACATGGAGGGCGAGGGGATGAAGGCGAGTACCTCGGTACGCTGCTAGTCCATGCTCACTATTTGGACCTTTTATATTTGAGAGGCTGTCAACGACATATCGGGTTATGTGCACAAAGAGTACTCGCGATCTTACCTGTAGCTCAGATGCGATCGTATACATGTTTGGGTGATTTTCTTAATTGCTTTGATGTTGGACAGAGTTTACGACATGCGAGCTATTGACAGACAGACACGTAAGTGTTGATCGTATGGCATTGGTGGATTTGGTTCCTCCGGCCGAGCTGCCTCGAAGGGACGATTGAATAGAACGCATGGATCTAAGGCGTCTAGTGGTGGTTCGATGAGGAGGCGGGGATCGCAGTCAGTATTCGTGAGTGCAATACCACGATTGGGGCGGGTGCAATGCGACACGAGGCGCTGGGACCGATTTTAGCAAAGGAGCCCTCAAGGCCATCTCTCTGGTGGCCGGGTTGCATGTGGTGATCGACGGCTCTGAGGGAGCTCACTAGATGTCGACGATGCAAGGGAGAGCACACACTGACAATACAACGCAGATCATTCAACCTCTTATGAACAACCGACAGCTACAGCGGAAGCGGTACGAACAAGCCATCATACTCTCATCCTCTTCGACAATCCATCACTCCCCTAGCTTCTTCCGCACTTTAGAAATCAACTTCCTCCATTTTGCCTCTTCTTTGCCCCTGCCCGCCAGCAACACCCGTCTTCGACACCGGCGTGTAGGCACACGTGAACTGCTCCCCAACGCTTCCGTCTGCGTGCGCCAGACCCCGTATTCGACCCGTGAACCTTTTTCAGCGTCAATCATCAACTTCACTATATCCAGTCGTCCTTCCTTCAGAGCGTACGAAGCAATCTGCCGTCTAACCCTGCGGTCCTCAACACGAGGTCCCCATTTTGACCTGAATGCACGGAGAAGCTTGTATCCTGCTGTCCCGCAATGCAGGGTACGATGCAACGTGCCCAGCAGTAAGTGTAAAGTTGTCGATGTAGCGCGGAGAGAAGAATGGCAGTTTAACAGCTCCTGGCATGACTGGAGCGCTTCATGATGCCTCTTGATCCCTCGTGGGGTAGGTGTGAAGCGTACAAAGAGATGGATGACATCGAGGCACGCGCGCCATCGTCGGTATGATGCATTTGGCGACAGACTTCTCAGGTAAGTATCCACAATCTCCCGAGCGGAGCCTCTTTGGCCCAAGCGCAGCATTGTCATTGTCATGTGGTAAATGACTCGCACTGGCACTTTGGCAGATTCCTTGGGTGTGAGTTTGGGAAAGGTCGTCATCAACTTTCTGAATTGGGATGCTTGGATAGTTTTGGAATCGGCTACCGAATCTGCGAGATCTTCAGAAAGGGCATGCTGAAAGGATGCTTGACGTCGATTGGATGAAGTTCGTTTCCGAGAACGAAATAGCTCGAGCCAGACAGGTAGAGCGATCTCCTTCCCCCGCTTTACTGAGCCGAGTCCGGCAAGACGGGAACGAGGGTATTGGTGGGATGAAGAACGAATAGCCATGTCCCAAGCGGCCGTCCAATGGCCTGTGAGCACCAATAACCGAACGTGCAACTTCAGGGTCTCGATATTACCGCTTATGTCGTAGGTACGCATTTCTGCGAATAAGCGTCTGGCTGTGCTGAAATAAGTGGATCGAATAGCGAGCTCAAGGAGAAGATTGTAGGAACGTGCTGATCGAATGCGAATAGGATGGGAATTATGGTAATGCAGAGCCACTGACAGCTGCGGCGGGTATATTGGATCATGGAGCAGACGGAGAAGGTTCCGATATAACGAGGTGGCAGAGTCGCTCATGGGAGTAATTGATGAGGCTGATGATCTGGTATTTGGTAACTCATCAGTTATCAAAGTACCGCCGACTCCAGAATAACCAAGTCCGTCCTGAGTATCCGAGTAATCTGCGATGGATATTGAAAAGAAGTCGCCGTCTGTGACTTGTTCCGGAGTCAGAAAACTCGCCGGTCTACTTCTCCACGAGGAACTAGCCCTACGCGCTGGTTGGCCAACTGAGGCTAGATTAACCGCAAAGCTGGGCTCAGGCCGTTGTCTCCGCAAGTGATTGCATGGCTTTTGCTGTAGAGGCAATGGTCTTTGCTGGCTACAAGCGTCGACAATATGGTCAACCAGCCCACGTTCAGCGAACAGGTGCCCTCACCTCGGTATCGACGCGCTCACCGTTGACGCGCATCCGACTCCGGCCGACGAGAAGAATGAGCTTGGGGTCGGCGTTGCTGGCCTGCAGGGTATTCGGGTAGAAGCATGGGCACCAGGCAGGAATTTCTGGCTATGGAAACTGAATACGCGAAATTGCATTCATGGGCGCGTTTGTGTCGAAGTTCAAGTTCACGTCCGCACTGCGTGTGACCTGTCCTCATTTTTTGGATGACATAAGATCCATCTGTAATAAGCATGGCCAAACAACCCCTGAGACAAACTAGGAACAAACTGGGAAGTAAAGCCGTAAGCAAACGGAGCTCCCCCAATATGGTCATGGCCAAGACTTGATGCTGCAGGAGTGTGTTCCTTCACCAACATTAATCTGTCGTCGAATAGCAGCTCCAGACCAGTACGCTGGCTCTCTTTATCTCCACCAGGGTGTTCGAGCAATCGAGGGTTCTCATTCAATGTGTTCAATGGGAAGTTACTAGGGCTGCACTTGCCCTCGGAAACCTACGTCTTGCCTAAAATTACAGTCAATCACTAAGCGTCGATTCACTCCCCGTGAAACTGCACCCATACGTTACACTACAGCAATCTTTGATAGATTTGATCCAGAGAACACATGTGGAGGAACACTTCCAGCACTTCCATAGTATCATGCTTCGACAGCCGGAATCTTAGGTCGACGCGTAAGCTTTCACCTGACCGTAAAGATGACCGCCATGAAGTAAGCCTCTATTTGTGGCCACTGCGCCGACTAAGACTCCACTCTATCAACGTCGCGACAAAGCTGCCTAGGATCAACACAGCGCCAGACACTGGGGCCATTGCAACTACTTCTTAGTACGTATTTCGCTCCGTCGTGGGGATCATACAGTGTATATAAAAGGCGATATTGTATTGCATGATGGTGCCGTACACGGTTTGTCACCCTCAAATGAACAACATGCTAACTTCAAGCACGATCTCTTCCTCAATGACCCACACTCTTCGATGTCATCTCAGGCTTGACAGGCCACTTCGTTCATGTCGTTCGCGGGAGTATCAGCGCCAGGGTAAGAAGATAACAGCGGCGTACACAACGTATAAAGATTCAGTGAGTATAAGAAACGGAAGTGAAAGAATCAGACAAATGCGTGGTGATCATTACAATGTGAAGCAAGCAGAGCCCCAGGGAACATGATATCCATAAATGCAACATAATGAAGAAACGATAGAGAGAAATGTCCGGCTTCATCAGATCTCCTACTCAACCATTTGTTGCGGAAGGCGCCGTCCCACTAACCATCCTACCTTGACTATCCACTGATCTCTAATCTCTCTGAATATCTGGACTTCCTCGGGTCCTTTCGCTGTGGCGTACTCGTCCAGCGTGCGTTCCCACTGCAACACGGTATCACGTCCGAACATGCCCCTTTGCCGATTTACGATCTCGTCGACGCGTTCCACCCATGCTTTCCACTCTTGTGCTATTCTTGGCAGAATTTGCGGGAGAAGAGCGGTCAGGGTAAGTTCGGGTTGCGAAAGCACGTGAGTCGTGAGTGCAGATAGAAATGCGAATGATTCTGAAGGGTGCGTCTTGTCTTTCTGCAAGGCTTGAAGGGCGGTGGAGTGCGATTGGGATGTCGAGGTAGCAGGCCCAACCCTAGCAATATACGAAAAATAAGGTAGGTAGGCGACAGCGACAGCCACGAAGTCGTTAATGTGAGGTGTGAGGCGAGACAAGACATAAGATTCACGCATGCCGCCTGAATTCGTGCTAGGGACTTTGTCCCAGTCGTCAGCAATTGAAGGCTGGCTCTGGTAAGCATGAATCATACCTGATCTATTGCTCGCACTCAGACCAAACCCAAATCCAAGCGAAGCGGCAGGTGGCTGCGAGGGCGTGAACGTGCTTGGGTTGTGATATGGATATGCGTCTCGTAGCTTCTTAGCCGAGGCTGCAAGCGCTTGGATGGCCGTTTCCATAGTCGGCCGAGGGATGAGTGGCAGTATTAACGACTTCAGACTTGGGTTCACTCTGATAAGAGAAGTCAAAATCGGGAGCAAGGACTGGGATGGCAAGCTCGCTGTGGAAGGACCAATGAACATCAGGATGTTACGGCTAAATACTCAGCGTACTCACCTAGCAATAGGCCAACATCTACATCGTTATCCTCGTCCTGCGCAGGCGCCTTGTTTTCTTTGCTCTCTTTCTCATGCAAGGCCGGTTCCTGTGCCACCGTCGGTTTGAGCCGCTTGATTATACGTTTTGGTCTCTCCGGAGTCGGGCTCCTGTCCATCGTCTCATCGTTCTCTTCCGAGTCATGTCTGCGCTTCTGTGCCTTCGATGGCGACGATTGGTGGATATTTGCATAGTGGGGGGAGAAGGCGGTGGGATTCATGTGGCTAGTCGAAGGCCACGCGCCCACTGAGTGAGATGTTAAGCCAAAACCGAAGGAGAGTGGCGAGGGAGAGTGGCCCACTGGCCGTGGCTGAAATTCTATGGGGGCCTGTATAACGTTGGCCATTGTCGCGGATTGTGATGAGGAGAAGGTCAAGTGAACGCCTTTATAGCGTCGAACGAGACCAAGCCTTGGCCATGCACTTCAAGTATAGTTGCTGTTGTTTGGCATGTCACGTGATACACTGCCTTTTATTGCAATTTTTTTCTATCCGGCGTCGCTCTTCCCTCTGTTCCGTTCTCTCAACTACAAGGTCAGCTCTTTCACTCTGTTTCATGTCGCAGCGATGACACAAATGAATCGCTACTTCGAAGCCTTCGGGTTGATGAATTTCTTTCATATACCCAAATTTCTGAGCTCTTTGATATCGCGTTGATGGTCAAGGCTAATAGTTCTTGTACCAGGATTCAGCAGGGCCCTTAGCGTTGCAGGTTGCATGGTGAGTTTTGATTTCCACTTCTCTTTCGAATGATTATCAAAATAGAAGTCAAGCCCTGACCTCGTCTCAAGGACGTGGGGTTGAGGATATACCATGCTAATACTGACACCATCTTCGCGCTTCTTCGTGGCAACATATCTGACTATATCCTTTCAGGTTCTACGCGTCGATTACCATCTCCTATATATACCTTGTACTTCTGTAATGTGCTCTGTTAATATCATTTGCCTCCGTAATTCCAATTTCCTGGTGCCTAGTTCTCGCCAACCATCGTCATGAGTGACAACTGATTGACCACCATCGATGGTTCTGAATGTGCAACAAATTACTCGAATGTCCTGATTAAATACGGTACAGATGATGTAGCAGAGTCCATAGAGACAGTGAGGTGTGAGTACTACTATTGCAGGAATCTCTTTTCACATTATGCCGGCACCGTTGTGAGGCCTGGAGAATATATATGAGCCAGGAACAAACGAAATGATCTACCGAGCCAAGGCACATACCAGTTCCTTTGCAGTGATTATTCGCGTTGGTCGGGAAGCAGGAGAGGAATCGACAGCCCGCACAAGCTATATAGAACAATTTTATCACTACATCGTTCACACGAGCATCGCGAGAGTGTACTTACCAGCATAGGGATCCGACGTGTAGAAGTTGCGGGTCAGCACGACGAACAGAACGATGGCGATCGGCAGGGCAGCCAAACGGAAGATCCACATTATAAGCTTATGCCGCCGCGTCGCGCTGATAACTGGGTAGAAGAATGTGCCAACTAGTATGCCGACGAGGAAGCCGCCCAAATGCGCTATGGGACTTGGTTAGTAAACGAAGTACAGCGGGATGGTATGACAGTACCGAAATTGTCGACATCTGGAAAGTGACGCTTAAACATTGTTTTAGAAATCAGATAAAGTAGGACATACATGGAATGTATCCAATTGCGACACCGATGGCAAGTTCGATGGTCATGAAGACGAGCTGATCTTCCATTAGTGTGTGGCTACGATAGATGCGCTAATTTACCCACCTTACGAACGGGTCTGTAATGATACCTCCAATGCGCGAATAGATCGACCCAAGTCACCTGCATCGACAAATCAGTCCACGACCGACGGTTGTGAAGAGAAGAACCGACCGCAATAGTGCCAAAGACCGCACCACTGGCTCCCACCGATGGTATACCGACCAAGGCAAAGTTACCACCAAGGACATTACCAAAGATACCAGCGGCGAAGTACGTCAGGAAGAAGCCACCTGAACCCATCTCTCTCTCAATCTAAATCACTGCTGTCAGTATGCTAAGCACGTCTATTCGATGCATGCCGACCTGAGCAGAGAGCGTGAGCTGGGCCAACATATTGAGCAGTAGATGTATAATTCCAGCATGCAGGAAGATAGGCGTTATGAATCTATTCACAGGTGAGAATTGCACAACCCAAGTTCATTCTAAAAAGTTACCTAAACCATTGATTCGGTTCCTTTCCACCAAAACCTATGTGCCTAATATTTAGCGAAGGTTGAGATAGAAACTTACCACAGGCTACATACCTCCAAAGCCACATATTGTCTCAACGGTACAGAAGCGGTCCGGCGGGTTGGCAGTATTGTTCATACCTGTACAACCATCAATAAATGGTGCGTGTGGTTCACAAGCCTAGAAGCTTACATGCCATCTGGGTGTTTGGAGGAATCTCAGCAACGAGCTTCATACACGGTGGGAAGCGGGCCCCAAGGTTGACCAGTGCACTTGAGGAAGGACCCAGCATAGGATTTACAACCGGCTATAATTGCTGTAAGAGACCCTGCGAATACCTGGACGCAGCGTACGCACTTTGAATGACAGTGGCGTCCCTTGTTCTCGGTTATTTAGAACTAGCTCGTAGATGAACACACCGGTCATAGCAGCGGTGAGCGCCCATACTGGTTCGAACAAAGTCAGAAAGAGAGAAGTCACGGCGGTATGACGGAGATTACTCACCGACAAACGGATATCTTTGACGACCTATGCCCCGCTTCTTGTCCTCTATTCGCTGCTCCAGAGGGTATCTACCACCGTTGAAGAATTTCGCAATGGCGCCGGGCTTTTCTCCCACAGGTAGAGCCCGACTCGAGTCGTACGGATCTCCATGAGGATCGGCCACTTCTACGTCGGGTTTGCTGTGAGGATCGTATTCGTAGAGGTGCGAGGCCATCTTGAAAGCACATACCTAGGTCCTCGTAGCGACTTGTACGGCCAGCAGGGCCAGCATTCTTTACTAGTGACTGGTCTGAATCATTACTCTTATTCAGGTAAGAATCGGGCTGGTCATAATACGACGGCTGTCTTGGGTGCGCGCTCGAGTACGACGTGTCCTCGTAAGGGTGCTGGAAGCTCAGCGATTGCGCCGCATGGTCGTCCTTGTCCTTGGTGGGAGCTAGTGATGAGCTTGAGTAGTCTGGACCAGCCACGCTACCCCGTGCATTCTTCTCATCGTCCCCATAGCCTGATTTCTTGGAATCAGAGTAAAATGGAGGGGGTGAGCTTGAGGATTGAGGATCAATGATCATGGTGGTCGTCCTTCAAAGTCCAGCTGAAAGCAAGGTTGATGGAGGCCGCTTGGCGTGGACTCAAGTGAGCTCAAAGCGTTACTATTAGTAACGCCCATCATCCTGTCACGCGCCGTCACTGCGGTAGGCAGTTCACATCGTACAGCCCCAAGGTCGCCGCTGTTGATAATAGTGGACACCCATTTACACACACCTGGCGACCGCTGGTGTTACATGTGTATTTTTAATTTCTACTGATGCTCGTCATGAATCACTGAGTGCCTAAGCCTTCGCTGGTCTTCCACCGCGCCAGCAACGTGTTACTCGGTACCCCAAATGGATCGAGCACCTTCCGGGCGACATCCACACCCGCGACGGGGAGATTGGTTGGATCAAGCAGGTCGAGCTACGATCAACTGTCAGCGCGCAACTCCGAAGCTACTGGTACACAGCGGAAGCATTTTCCGAATTACCTGTACTAAGACGGAAGCTTGGTCCCAATATCTAGTCAGAAATTGACTTTGGATCAGCCCTACATGGATTAGCATCGTAAACGGAGCCTCATACATATGCCTAGCAAGTCATATCAGATCGTGGTGCTCAGAGTAGCTTTCAGACGCTTACTCGAAAAACATCTTGTCCCCTCGAAATGCAACGATTCCCACTACAGGGAATTCTAATTTCTTACCGGTGGGCGGTATGCCGGGCAGAAAGCTGGAATTACTGTCAGCTCCATTTTATTCAAGATCTAAGATCCAACGCAGCGTACTAGTCGATTTCCTAAAGGGTCGTAGCGGTGAGGTTTGGAAACTCGCTCCACCATCGGCTACGATGAAACTCACTGTTGTGTGTGTGCACTTGAATATCATCTTGACACGATGGAAACATGAGTCGATACTCCACAAATACCGTCATACGCTCACTTCATCGATGATTCTGTCCGTTCCCACTACGCGGGTCCCCTCAATTTAAGCGAGGTGTAACAAGTGCGATCAACATTACCTGTACGCGAAACGGTGATCATTTCGGTGTCTGGAGGCGTGGTCTACGTCATTGTGAGTTTCTTCGTGATTCGGAGGCACGTTTGTCTGCGTACATCGAGACCAGTGAAGTGATACTGAAAATAGAATAAGCTTGAGTCTAGTCCAAGGAGCGAACAAGAGCAAACCTTGTAAAACCTCAATAAATCCTTACGACCCATACCTCCCGTTAAAGTGGAAATGTGATTCACATAAGGCTCAGAAACCTAAGTGCAATCAAGAATTAGTATAACGGCGAACAATGCTTCGCTTACCATAGTTGACAAGGTCTCTAATAAAAAGGAAACACAGTTCACGCGTCGTATAGACATCTGCTGATGTTTGGTGACTTACTTTGTGGGTCCCTTTCAACAAATTCCTATTGGAAATTTGAGCATCCTTGATGTGAGCGATATGAGCAACACCGAATGAGATAAATTTACATAGTGAGCGTGTTGCTCCCACACTGACTCCAGGTCGAAATAAGGCCCGATGCATCTTCGCAGCAACGTCAAGGTGCGAGTGAGAGACAGCGTCGTCGCGGAGCGAATGTGTGGGCAGACAGTTTCCCTCGCGGCACGGGACGGCGCGTTCAGCATCAGTGGGAACGGGAATTTCTCCGGGACGAGTGGGTAAGTGAACACGGATATCGTAGGGTGAGATCGGCTATTGTTGTTAAGTTGTTCTGTCTGGGTATGTGGGATCAGCGCAGCGTGGATGAGCTCCTGGCTCGCGGGTATGTGAAAGACGGACCTGATTTAGTGCATCAATACTTTTAAGGATCGCAAACTGACGAAAATCTTACGGGATGTATCCTCCAGCCTTTTTCTTCAACAAGAAAGGCTTTGCACTCGTTGTGTTGGGGCAGAAGTGGATACAAGCCTTTAAGTCATTCCACGAGAACAGAATAGAGGATCGCAAGGTCCTCGCATCCACTGCAGATAGTCCATACGTGATCAGGGCCCAGTCGCCGCCCAACTTGCTGACTTCTTTATCGGCCTTCAGAAGTGCCTGACGGAGGTCGTACCCGTCTTCCTCAACGACGGGGTATTTGACATGCAGGACATTGTATCCCTCCTGACTGAACTGCAACAAGGATAAGTGCCTTTCCAATTTGTCAGACGAGACAAGGATAGGTACCTGTTCGCACCAACCACTGCCGATCGAGTCGTCATCCACGAGGATGAGCAACGTCGTTGGTTTGACCACGGAGGGCACGGCGTTGGAAATCAGGCGAGGCGGAATCGACATCTGCGGGAGAAGATCAAGGGGAAGTGTGGTAGGGAGAGAGCGAAGGCTCTCTGAGTATTTCTCCTTCTCAAGAGCGGCCGAGAGAACTCCCTTGTTTATATGCAGCGATTATACACGGGAGGACTTATCGTGTGATGAATGCTGCAAAAGGAATCCAAGAGGCATGACAATACACGACTGGCCGCATGCATCGAGCATTCGCGGACAGATGGTTGGTCGGATAAAGACTTACAGTTTAAGCCATGGAGATACGTCACCCATATACTGGCGGGGTGGAGGGACACGTAAATTCCTTGAATTGGCGAGTACATTTCATCTTGTGCGTACTTTGAATGGTGATATTACAGTAGATTGTGGCGGAACAACGTAGAGGAGTGGGTAACTATCTAAATGCGATGCTAGAACGAGCGAGATCGTGAGAACCTTAAATACCATGGAGACATAGCGGACAAACCGGTAACTCGTTAGAACATCACTCGACAGGAGTGAGTTCACCATTCATACTGGCTCGTCCTTTGCTGCGTCCGGAAGGCTGTCGCGTAAGGGGCACGACGTTTGTCCGAATTGTCAGCTCCTCGCCATATGGAGTTTCCACGTCGGCGGTGTCATATGTTGGGGAGTTCTCTTCTTCATCAGCTTCTGCCAGCTTGGCCCATCGAGCAGCAGATGGGATGCCATCTACCCACTGGAGAACATCTATTCCCACTTCACGGATCTTTTTGTTCCGTGATCTCCAGGACATGGAGCCGCGACGAGGATTCGAAGAGGCGTCAGGTGTTCTTGGTGAAGTGTAGCCTCTTCCTGACTCGGATTTACGGTCCTTGTGGTCGCTCAACCTGCCTGGCAGGGCTGCCAGCAGGCGTGGATCAGATGGGAAGAGTAGTGGGAGCATGTATCTTGAATCGAGTAGTTCTCCCAGAACTTGAGGGGCCTTCTCAGGTTCCCATACGGATTTATCTCTGGTCTTATCAAAAAGGATATCAACGCCATGCTGGCTGCCTGACGTTGACGAGGAGATAGAACGTATTGATGGTGCCGACCTTGAATCCTCCAACGTATCTTGCATGGAGGAAATGCTCTCACGGTCGCGATCTCGTTCGTCAATCTGACCAGAGATTCACAAACTTATAAGCATTCAAGTTATCCGTGCGTACCTCTTTCCGTAAAGCCTCCACTCCGAGTTTGACTCGATGGCGCTCCCAATCTTTCTGTAGCTGCGTCAAATACTGAATGCATTCCTCGGTCATCCGCCCCTCGTTAACTTCATATTTATAGTCGCGTATCGCCCGTCGCATCTAGACCCCCGAAATTAACTGAGATAACACATAGCACATCCATTAAGGGGAAACTTACCTGGAGAGGATTGATGCATTTCATTTCCTGAATGATTTCTATGAGGACGGGGAAATCTGTTATCGACGAAAGGCACTGGGAACAACGTTATAGATATATAAGGTAGGACGCAGGAAACCTGCATACTGACTTGAAGCCATTGCAACAAATCGCGAACAGGGGCAAAGTGAGACCGAACACCTCTAGGTAGGCCCATGCCATCTACCCAGTCTTCTAGTACGCTAAGATTCATGGCGATCTGAGTAGCTCGAGAACTGGAAGAAAAGTCATTACTGAATGGCGCCACGTGAGAAGAGCATGCATTTAGTACCGGCATATATACTTCTTGCGGGTTAAAATTCGATTAAAGACTTCGCCTACACTGCATTAGTAGGAGAAGGCGCGGACGAATTCGAGCTTACAAGAGGTCCAATACATTATCTGTGACCAGAGCTGAGTACTGAACGCGGGGTTGATGCCCGATAGCACAAGGAGTGTTTGAAGAGCAGTGAGAAACGAAGTTAGGTCATTTGGTGATGGAGCCGGAGGCGATTCGGGGAACATTGATTGAATCGGTGTCGTTGAAGAGCCCACCCGAGAAAAGCTGTGTCGTAGGGATGAAAAGCCTTTTGGTACTGAGGGCGACGCTTGCATTGCAGAAGGTGAGGGTGCTGGAGACTCTACTCGGGTAGGCGATGTAGAAGTTCGCAAGGGGGACGCGCTTGCTGAAGGAGTGACCGTATGCGATCTCTTCTTGGAGCTGAAAGCCCGAAGGAATGCCCAGTCCGACTCAAACTGAACGGAATCTAGGTCAGAAGCGAGGGGCTTGTATTCCAGCAGAGTGGCATCCAACAGCTGATCAATCTTGCGTTCAGCAAATCGAATGATGAACACTATAAACACGATGGGTTAGAGTGAGTCCACATCGGGGGTAGAATGGAGCAACCAAAAACCGAGTTTATGACTTCCTCTATAAGCTCAAAGGAGCCAAGCATCTGACAAGCTTCGTTTATCGAGTTGTCACACTGCATGAGGTGGAGCCAGATGGTGGTATTATACAACCAGAAGACTAAGCAGGTGATATCGTCCCCTTGATTCTGTTGTCTATTAGTTAGCCTAGCTCGTAACTCAAGGCATAGGCCACTTACGAAGAAGGTTTCTTCAATGGCATCTGTGGCGCCTATTATGAGGTCCTCTAGCCAAGTGTGATCGCACGTCAGGCATGCGAACCTTGCCAACATGTATAAGACATTCGCAGGTTGGGCGTCACCCAAGGATGGTTGGTATGAAGTGATGATTGAATCGAAGATATGTGGGAGCGACATGGGGGAGAAGACAAGCATTGACGCGTAGTCGACTGGTGGAGTCTATCATGAGGTTGTTGATTTTTAATGCAAACAATGATAATAACGGAAGCTTACATATATGCCTGAATTATTGATGTCGTCTTCCTCATCAGAAGAGTCGGAGTCAGTAGATGAGGAGTCTGCACTTGGACCCCACCACTTGGGGGGTAAGTCGAGTACGTGAGCAACATCATCTTGTATATGTTGCCGTTGTTGCTTCTTCCGTATTCGCCGCTCTACCTGTCGACGGTGTTGTTCCATCTTTCCACCGGTCCAGCCTTCACTGCGCATAGCTTCTTCGAGCAATAGCGCAACATCGTCGCGACCTGGAAGCATTGAATGCGCAGTCACAATGTCGAGAGGCATAAGTCCACGGCGCGTCCGATCAAAAGGAGAGCAACCGTGTGTCATGAGATATGATATCAGGGTAGGTGGGGAGAGTAAAGCAGCATGATGAAGTGGTGTCCAGCCAGCTGCGTGACTGCATCAGGATGCACTTCATTTGATCCTTCATTTACCAATGGCTCACCTTCGTCGGCAACCAGGCTGCCACCTTGGGAGACGAGCAGTCTAACACACTCTTCCCTCTCCACATCCTTGTCCGACTCTGACCCGAAACCATGGATGGTTAAGCTGACAAGGCCAAGGCCTTCATCGTCGCGGATCCCAAGATCAACAAACGCCTGCGCCTGCGAGTCTGATATGAGATACGAAAGTACTTGCAAGTCGCCAAAGACGCAAGCACGCGTTAAGCAGTGCGTAACAAGCTCTGCCTTCTGGGATGGCGCTAACCCTGAGTGACTAGAGAGCAGAAGCGCGATATTAGGTATTGTGGGGTGCAAGGGGTGTAAGTCGGGTTCTGGGGAGAATTCTAGGGCAGGATCCATTATCTTCTAGTCGCAGTGGTTGTCCGTGAAGCAAACCCGTGGTGAGCGCTACACGGCGAGCACTAGCATAGATTCGATGCCCGACTGTCGATGGCGTTGTCACGGACAAATCGAGGATATGAGCAAGCCGCCAGTTCGCAGTGTGCAGAGTCCTGAAGCAATTTGTATCCAACCGGCGAGTGCGAGTGTAGTTACTGCCTGTTGCTGGCCAGAACTCGTTCACTGCAGTCCCCGTCACGTGTCGCACAATCTTCTACAACGACTACCATGTCTACTCCTCCTTCAAAACGTCGGAAACAGAGCCCTGATTCAGATAACGAGTCGGGTTCATCACATTCAGTAGCACAGGGTTCATCTTCAGGCGCCTCATCCGGTTCCGAGAGCTATGATACCGATGATGAGATCGCTACAGTCAAAAAATCCCTCAAAACCGGCAAACGCAAACGACGCGCGACAGAGCCCAACAAATTTGGCGACACCCTCCAATCGCTTCTGCACACCGATGCCCCCTCAGCACTCCCACTTTCACTCAAGCCTTCCATATCTCGGAAGCATAACGATGAAAAATTAGAATTGAAGGCGAAGAAAGTGCTGCAAACGGAAAGGAAGGAACAGGAGGATAAGGGCAGGATCGTGGATGTTATTGGGGGCTGGGGCGGTGAGAATGAACGTGCCTTGAGAAAGGTCGCTCAACGAGGAGGTCAGTGATATAGTGCCCTCTGTTATGCCCTTCACACGAACAAAATGTAGTCGTCAAACTCTTCAATCTTATTCAACAGTCACAAGCTTCTGCTACTGCGGCAATAGAAAAATCCAAGGCCCAGAGGGGCTCGGGTAAACCCACACTGCCAGCACCTGCAGCAGACACAAAACGAAAGTCTCGGGGCACAGACGCGGGTAGGCATCAAATACTGATCTCGGCGGCTGTTCTTCCATGCTAACGTTTCGGGCAGGTGCGGCAGTCAAGGATGACTTCTTCGACATGATTCGATCTGGAGGACTGGTATCCAAACAGTGAACACTCTTCTAGGCCTCCCGCTATTTGGTACTCACATTATATCACTGGTCTATCTTTGATAACACCTAATGATTGGAGCGTAAGCCCCAAGCACGCCATTTCCATGGCGGATTTCACTAAGCTCGGCTCGGGCTTCTGTGTATATAAGATCACTCGCTTCGCGGTTGACCGCTAAGCTCTCACTAGTACTACTCAACATGGTCAATCTACGTCAATTCGTATTCTCCATCTTCACCACAAATTGGACGCAACAAGAACCTGAACACAAATCATTCGTTATTGTAGGTGCTGGAAGTGCTGGATTGGCCATGTTGAAGACGTTGTCCGACTTCCCAGCTGCTAGAAGGGGAGAGTGGGACGTGAGTTTGTTTGAGCAACGGCGAAATGTTGGGGGCATCTGGTAGCTATCCTCGCGCTCCTGCACCTGACTCGA
The DNA here is from genome assembly GCF_014466165.1 of Pleurotus ostreatus. Taxonomy (NCBI): domain Eukaryota; kingdom Fungi; phylum Basidiomycota; class Agaricomycetes; order Agaricales; family Pleurotaceae; genus Pleurotus; species Pleurotus ostreatus. The sequence goes on along the minus strand of NW_023503157.1, from coordinate 2,096,281 downwards.
GCTCACAGCAACACCTGTGCTTCACAGGTTGCCCGAGCTGGAGACGGCCCCTCCACCGTCCCTTCCCGAAACACCCCTATATCCTCGCTTACACACCAATACACCAGTGCCGACAATGACTTATCCAGGCTTTCCCTTTGAGGAAGGGACGCCACTTTACCCCAGCCACGAATATATCGAGGACTATCACCAACGGTATACGGACTATCACAACCTGACGAGTCTTATTAAATTCCACCATACCGTTGTTGCCGCTTCTTGGGTTGGTAGTCCCGCAGTCGGCAGGTGGAATATCACCTATCGCGACCATCTGAACAATACGCGGCATAAGATAGCTGATCACCTCGTGGTGGCTACCGGAAACAACCACTACCCGCATATTCCACACTGGCAAGGAGAGGATGATTGGCTCGCTAGTCATACCATTGGTAAACCTCGACGCGAGCTTTTACACACCATTTGGTACCGCGATCCGCTGAAATACGCCAATTTAACGGTGCTAGTCGTTGGGTATCGCGCTAGCGGCAGTGATGTCGCCAAGCAAGCGCTTCCTATAGCCAAGAAGGTCAGAGATAGATCCCCCAAACGATCCACGCTCCTCCTGAAACTCTTTAGGTTTATGTTTCTTTACGAAGCCCAATAGACCCCTCTCAGGGTGATATTCCTGAGGATATTCACGTCGTGCCCCAGATATCTCACTTCTCGGCGCGAGGAATAACTTTGGCCGACGGCCAGTTCCTAGACGATGTCGACGCCGTTGTATTAGGAACTGGGTACGAAAATAAATTCCCATTCCTTGACATTGGAGGAACAATCGTGACGGATCCCGCCGCGCATTCCAACGACACGTACAAGCAAGGCCTTGTGACCAACCTTCGCTACGTATTCCCCTTGCACAAGCACATACTGTCCTTGTGCCCTTCTTACCCACCCACCGCGCTTGCGTTCATCGGCCTCCCCATCTTCACGGCAAACTGCATTTCTGACACTGCGCAGAGTTTGTACGCCGTCCACGCAATTCTAAACCCAAAATTACTTCCCTCGCGGGAGGACATGCTACAGGAGCTGTTTGAATACGAAGATGATTTACGTCGTCGAGGGTTTGATCCATACAACGTTGGGCACCGCCAGCTGAACGGGTCCTCAAACGATTATATGGATTCCCTGATTGATCATCTGAAGCAGAAGGGTGCACTGCCGAACGACGGTAGAAAGTTCATTGAACCATGGAGACGCGCGCAGCTCAACCACGAGTACTTGAAAAGAGGCTGGCTGCGCGTTGAAGAACTCGGGATCCAGGACCGGTGGTTGCGTGGTGTAAAAACGGAGGCAGAGTGGGCGGATATGATGGAACGGTTGAACGCCTGGCAACGCAAGTGGGAAACAGGCAGTAGCTCATGATATACTTTCGTTGTATTGGTGCCGTTCTATGGGACATTGTCTTTACTACGAATCACCGTGAACTGCACAATTGTCGTGTGTGACCCACTGGATGTTGCGGAAGACAGGGGCGTGGCCTTGGCAGACTTTCGCGCCTGCCCTAAATCAGAAGTTGATCAAAACGGTTCTGCTGCCCCCTCCAGTAAAATTTTCATGGTTTGTGCTTTTCCTCGTCCGTTGGGGCATGTTCGCTCATGAGCGTGCCAGACTCCGAAGACATCAATCCGCAAAGAAGAATGGGAACGTATCTTGCATGAGGTGCAAGTTTCCAAAGAGTGAGTACTCGTTCCCCTTCTTCTGACAGGATGATAAACATTTTTGGGAATCTCTCTGAAATCCCTTGATGAGTACAAAATTTGCATGTATTATCTGATACCTTCTATGCCTCAACATCTTTGATGAAGTCGCAATGCTGATGCAACCTTTGACAGTGATTTGAACCGCCTCGTAATGGACTACCTTGCTACCGAAGGGTACAAACCCGCAGCAGAGGTCTTCAGTCAAGAAGCCGGTCTCAAACCACCCGTTGATTTCGACAGCATCGAGAGTCGCATGGAGATTCGAGAGGCTCTTCAGCGAGGTGATGTCGAAGAAGCTATGGCGAAAGTCAATGATCTTGATCCAGAGGTGAGCTTTGGCACGCAAGTCACGTTGTTATGATTAGAAGGTTTCATGCACCACTCTCAAGCCGTAAGGCTTATGATGAGACTCCAACCAAAAACTTCAGTCTTCAATATGAACCAATATTTGCCGTGTATGCTTGAACACAATGCTGACACATTTCTTCTCTATAGATACTCGAGACACGACCAGCGCTTTATTTCCACCTCCAACAGCAGAAGCTGATAGAACTGATCCGCCAAGGCCGGGTGGCAGATGCGCTTCAATTTGCACAAGAAGAGTTGGCGTTACGAGGGGAGGAAAATCCAGAGTTCCTTACCGAATTGGAGAGAACCATGGCTCTTCTCGCATTTGATTCTTCGCCGACAGCTCCTCCAGCGATCGCGGAGCTATTGTCACCTGCACAGAGGTTAAAGACGGCTGGTGAGGTCAACGCTGCTATTTTGGAAAATTCAGGGCAAGGGAAAGAAGTCAAGCTGATTCTTCTCCTGAAGCTTCTTTCGTGGGCAGAGCCGCTGCTGGAAGAGAAGGCGGACTTCCCCAAGGTATGTCGTTGTGCTACGGTGCGCGGTTCTCGCATTGACCACGGTTGATGGATAGGTCGATCTTCGTGCGGGGTTACTGACCGAACGCGACGTCGATATGAGTGGTTCTCGAGTGTAATGGCGATGGGTAATGATCAGTCTGGTAGAGTGTCCTTGTTGTATCACTATTTGGATGTAACATCAAAGTTGTGTTTGTCTGATCGGGGTGACACTGGCATGAGAGCTGGTAACTAGGCGGTAAATACGAATATTCAGGCGAGGCGCGCAGCTCCCTGGTGTAAAATGGCTGCAAGAACATGAGGAAAGCACATGTGTGCTTGGAGACTTGGAAGAGGAGCGTGCAGGCCAAGTGCGCCTGTGAAAGGGACGAAAGTGGGCGCCATTGTTGCGCTGCCATTGAGTGAGCTTAGTCATCATTTGCCCTTGCATCTGCGCCCAGGAGAGCCTGGTTGTCTCCAACCTCGTTTGTCCCAAACCACATCGTTTCTACGTCTCCTCCTCCTCCTCATCTCGCAAAGGACCAGGCAAGGTCTCGTTGCTGCACAAGCCTGCCAGTTTTCTGCCCGCTCGTATACCAGCTATCGACCTTGGGCTGGTCGGTGCGATACGCTTTCGTGATCAGCTCTGTCATGCTCACCGCTCGATTAGCCATGTCGGAATCCGACGGTCGCAAGCGCATCAGACATCTCTTTATCGCAAACCCCGACGTGGAAAACGACGACGACATTCCACCAGTCCAGTTCAAGCCCCAGCCCCAGACGTACCCTTATGTATCGCCGGTCACCTCACCATATCCGCCGGCACGTCCAACGCCTACGGTGGACACTAATCTGCCCTCAGATTCTATCTCACGAGCCCCAGCGCACCCTGGTCTTTCGTCCCCATCTAGCACAAGTTCTCCTGCAGCCGAATCTACTCCTCCACGCACGCCTGGAAACCTTGGCTCTAGCGGCGATTTTGATAATCATGGACCTGACAGAGACTTTGCGGCGCGAAAGCAATTCAAGCCCCCAGCCGTTAGACCGCTTCGCAATGTAAATGTACGTAGTGCTTCCCATCGTCCCTTTCGAATGTTCATGGTGTGATAGTCTCCCACAGTGGTTGGCTCTGATTCAAGTACCAATTCAACTATCACCGTGGCTGAGAAGGTCATTATCGTCGTGACGCCAGATGCCGAACGTTATTACACTGTCGATATTAGTGGTGCAAAGGATCCAGCTTTTATCAAAGAGAGGATATTTACCAAGGTATGTGTCCCCCTCATTTCCCCTCTTTTGCCTCTTCTTGACATCGCATAGCTATCTATCTGGGAGGAAGAAGATCAAAAACAATTCTCTATATGGGTAACGGAGATTGGAGCTTACGCCCTTGGGGACGCATTGAGCGATGAACGTTTGTTCGAGCTTTGCCGAGAGCGTGGGGATTCCAAAGGTTCACTCAAGCTTTTGGTGTCCTATTCGTCTGCTTTGGTTCACGAACCGGTAGCCCAGCTCCACCCCCCCATCTCGTATAGTCCCAACCCAATCCCGCCGCCCGTCCTTCCACCCAACTTCACCGACACCGCCCCTCTGAGACCAAAGCGTCGATCCCGTTCGCGACAAGGCAGCTTATCTTCGACCAGTGATCCCCGAAATGGTTATGAAGCAGACCTCGACAACCCAGATTGGGATAGCCATCGAGCAACCATGCGACCGCCCCCTCATCAGCCGTTCGCACCTCAATCGACACCGAACCCTCCTTCTCCTCTGACCCGACGATCGAATGGTACCAACTCAAATCGCGCTGTATCCCCTCTACCTCGACCTCCTTCACCACCTCAAGACCGCAGGCGGCCCTCTACTGCAGACGTTAGTCCGACTTACGGCGAACATTCGACGTATGGTCCTCCAGTCCCCCCTCCCCAGTCCCCTAGTCGACCCTCATTCACTGACGAACATACCTTGGCTGTCCCACCAAAACGCTTACACGGACGATCTGGATCTGATGCTGCCGCTGAACGTGAGCAAGCTATACAAGCAAGCGAAGACCATAAACAGAATACGTCGCGGTGGCATCATCAGCTTCACTCTTCTAAGAGTCGACCTGATCTCCAGTATAATAAACGACTACCTTTGGAGAACGACGACTGGGTTCACGTAGACCCTACCAGAGATATTACCCGAAGCTCGCCCTCAATACCGTTCTCTGGGCCACAACTCTCTCCGGTACGGGCCAAAATACCTTCGACATTTGCAAACCGTTCCGTCTCCGGAATCAAGATCCCGACTCCCCCTCGACTTCCACCCCCGGCAGTACCACCAACCAGTAATTTCGAGCCTCGCTATCCTCCCCAAGGTCGTTCGGTGGGTAGGAATGCCGCCAATCCTCAGTGGCCGGCGCCATTTAAAGAAGAAATGGGTGGACAGAAAGCCATGATTACATCAGGTCCTCACTGGAAGCGAATGCTGAAGGTAGCTCGAAGTGTAGACAACTTGAAAGCCTCCGGTCACCCGCCCAGTATGCGCCCAGGGTTAGGTCGGCGCCCAGATCCAGCAAGTCGACTTGGTAGTGTTGGTAGTTCGAGTAATCCTCCTCCCCTTCCGAAGCATCATCGTCCGCTTCCTGTGCAAGCTTCCCCTCACTCGAACTCCATCGACTTTAGTCACTACTCAAATTTCACTCCTCCTTTGCCCTCGGCGGGTTTATCTGCCTCCTCAACCGAGCCATATCCTCGACCGCAGTCCGCCATCGGTGAACATCCGAACTCTCCTTCTCTTCGGTTCCAAGTACGGATGCAATCCCCCACCTACACCAACAGCCACGATCCGATACCACAAGACATACTTCGTTCTCCGCGTGCTATCTCCCCCATTCGTTCTTACCCATCTGCCGGCGGCTACGGAAGCAAACCTTCCACCAATCTTGTTGAACGATCTAGTGACAGGCACCATGGCTCTGATGTACACCGGACACCTCCACGCAGCCCTACGAGCCCAATGAGTCCACGTCGGCCACCTACCCGAGAAAGACGTCCTGATGTATCAGCCTCAGAATCTAGCACATTAATTCCGGATGAAGACAACAGGGCAACGCTCACTGTGGACGCCCAACGGGTGTTCGCTCAATATATGAAGAACAACAATAGCGAGGCAACTTTGCTTGTGCGTCCCAGGAACGATGCCGATGTCCCTACATCTCCGCTCCCGCCGAAGACTCCATCAGATGTTTCCAAGCTATCGCCACCCCTCCTTCAAAGTCACTTACCTTCTGATGAATCTGACAGCGATCGTGATGATTGCGGCACCTCCTTGTCGATGTGGGCGAAGCCTCCTATGGTTGATAATCCGTCGAAATCAGCTCGAGGTCCCGCGTTGAAAGTACAGATTCAAAACGATAATGGCAGCACCTCTCCTGTATCAGTGCCCAGTACAGCCTCGGACATGTCATCGGCCATACGTTCTTCAGCTCCGAAGATGACGCCCTTGTCAAGTCGCTCTCCGTCGCCCAGACATGCAGGACGTGGAAGTACTTTCATTGATATGCGTGACTACACTTGGGCACCCCGACCGCCACCTGAAGACGTTTACGACCGACTTGAAGATTTCTTCCCGGAACATGACCTTGACAAACCAGTCATTGAAGCTAGTTCGGGCGGCACGTCACCAACAGCTCCAGAATATCCGCCCGTACCACCTCTGCAGATCAACGATAGAGGAAGGGTGAGGAGTAAGAAGTCCATCCGAATTGTTGCCGAAGAACATAAGAAACGCGCTTCGCGCGCTGCCGCCGCTTCTCATACGACTATGTCTCGTAAGAGAAGTACGAAATTATGGGGCAGTCGCGTAGAGGAAGTGACGACTCTGCACGCCGCGAAAGCAAGTCTCGGGGCCAATCTTCCCGACTCACCTCCTGGCGGGCCAAGTAAGCACAATATCTACTTGATAACGTTTGTTAACTCAACCATTTTAGATTCAGCGACCTTCAAATGGGTTCGCGGAGAACTCATAGGAAAGGGTACTTACGGTCAAGTCTATCTTGCCCTAAACGCGACCACAGGAGAGATGATGGCAGTCAAGCAAGTCGAAATACCACAGACTCTGAGCGACAGGAATGATACACGCCAAGTGACGGTTGTTGAGGCCCTTAAATTCGAGAGTGAGACGCTGAAAGACCTCGACCACCCTAATATCGTTCAGTACCTCGGTTTTGAAGAGACGCCATCAAATCTCAGCATGTGAGTCGTTACAGCGGTGCTTCGCAAGCAAGGTAACTCATGGATATGTACAGTTTCTTGGAATATGTTCCTGGTGGATCAATTGGAAGCTGTTTGCTGAAACATGGAAAGTTCGACGAAGAAGTCACCAAGTCGTTCACGGGTCAAATTCTTGATGGTTTGGAATATCTTCATTCAAAGGGGATACTGCATAGGGTACGTTGCTGTTCAATCCGCACCTACTGTTAGAATAACTCTAACGGCATCCTAGGATTTGAAAGCGGACAACATCCTTGTCGAGAAATCGGGTGTGTGCAAGATATCAGACTTTGGAATATCCAAACGCACAGACGATATGGGCGGCGCCATGACGGCCATGAAAGGAACAGTTTTCTGGATGGCGCCAGAGGTTATCAACTCCCAGAAGAAAGGCTACAACTTCAAAATCGACATCTGGAGCATGGGATGTGTCGTTTTGGAAATGTGGGCAGGTATGCGACCCTGGAATGGCGATGAAGTTGTCGCGGTGATGTTTAAGGTAGAACTATGCGCTTTTACAGCAATTTATTTCTGATGACACTTCTACAGCTCTACCAAGCTAAACTTCCGCCACCAGTCCCTGACGATGTTATCTTGTCCCCTCTAGCAGATGACTTCCGAAGGAAATGTTTCGCAATGTCAGCCTGTTTCTTCCTTGTTCCTTTCCCGTCGCATACTCACGTTTTTGGCAGCAATCCGGAGGAGCGTCCCACTGCCTCGGAATTGCGAAGGCATAAATACCTCACGCTCCCAGACAATTGGGTTTTCACCGGGTTTACATGATGGATTTCTGTCTCTGGATTTCTACAATCTCATCCATATATCACATTTTCTGATCCAAATTCGTCGCGCATCTGTTCTTTCTTACTCTCACACACACACACTCAACAATGTTCATTAGTCCATCCCTTATGATATCATGTAACAGTCTAATATGCATAATGTAGCAGCTCTGTTGATTCAATCACATCTTGTGACGTCGCTTTCGCTTCTAATCATTCGCACACTGTTAGCCACTGCAGTCATGTCGACATCAACGGAGGATGTCAGCGAGCGGACCAGGGCAGCCCGCACAATACAGCATGCCTGGCGAAGGCGGAATGAGGCCACTGCCAAGTACATGACAGCCAACAATCGCTGGATACAGGCAGTGGGACATGCGGAGCTGGAGGTGGGCCGTCACGTTGGCTTTGAATCCTGACAATCAAGTTCACGTTCGAGGAACTGCAGGTGGACAATTCTTTTGCAGACCAAGGGCAGAACACACCTAAGGCACGATGGAGACGCGCCTCCGACCTGATCAAGAAGTTGAGGGATCCCAACGAACGGCTGCAGTTGCCTGGTCAAAGCGAGCCTACTGCCGCTCTGAAGCAGCTGGAAACCCAGCATTGGCTCGAACTCATCGACGGGTAAACTCAATGGACTGTTTCTGCCATCTGATGCTCAATATGATACTAGGAAACATAGATATGGATCAAATCGTTGAGTACAACGCTTTCTACACGCACCAGCGCCGATCCTAACACTAGAGTAACCCTCAGTCAAGGCCAGTTGGCTGTAAATTGAAGTCACTTAGGGGGCTTATATGTATTGGGCTAGTGGTATCATAGGAAATGGGTAGAAGAGGATACCCAGGATAACTTCTTCAAATGGTATGCACTCTATTGCACAATACTTTCTGTTCGTTCACAACGGCTAAAAAATCTTTAGGTTAGACAAAGGGGCAGGAAAGGACCTTTCACTCAAAGAATGTCCGCGTTCTCAGCTAGAGGCAGAGGTGAGCTACTGTATCCCCCATCTAGTCACAGTGGACTGAGTTCCTATGAATCAGCGTATCCAGTATGCAAATTACAATTACTCCCTCTACGTGGGCTGATAACCCCATTTTCTTGCTAACAAACTTTCTATCACCGATGATAGATACCTATCAGACGAACAACGTGAGTGATCTACTTTCACAAGGCCGATGAATAATTTCACCCCGAAACGCTAGGCTTGAACTATCTCGTTGAAATCGATCAGGAGGGCAAGCTACGATGGGCCCGAAACCATCAATTTGTCGACACTTCTGCTGGACATTGGAAGGAGGCTGGTGAAGGCCTGGGTATCGTAGCAGATGAACTACCTGGTGGCGTCGTCCCAACAACGAGGCGCGACTCGGGCTCTTCATCTGTACAATCCTCGGATCCCCAGCACTATGCTGAACCGATTGCAGGAAAGTACCGTATTACACGGCTATTCAGAAAGTACTTCACTATCCGCGGTGTCCTCAATCGACTGTTAAGAAAGACGGTGCGCCGCAATACGTGGATCTACGTTTCAGTGAGTTTCGAGGCCGGACCTAAAGATCAACCAAGGCTGACCATACTGTGTCAGGACAAAAATTGTCGGCCAGAATCTCCGCCACATAAGTTAAATTGATCTTACTGATTCTGATTTTTAGTCAATATTTTCATTGGTATCAAAGGTGATCGGGAGCTCTAGAATGCACTCTTCCGTGCTTACACTTCTTGTAGAAACAGGGGAATTCCAGCACTCGTCCTTCTTGGGCGGAGGTCTCGTTACCTCAGCCGGGTTGATCTCCGTCAAGGATGGTCTGATACATACACTATCGCCTCTGTCAGGGCATTATCGGTGAGCGAATTTGTTACTGTCTGGCTGACTGTGGGTGATTCTATGAAACTATACTGGGACGCAGAACATCCACCGAGGTGTGACACCTCTGAATAAATTATACACTTTCGCTTAACCGTTGCAAAGCATTTCCATCAATTCCTAGAAATCCTGGAAAAGAGGGGCGTCAACTTGCATAAAGCGAAGATTAGCAAGGCAGAAGCTGCACTTTGGGGGTGAGTACTCGGTCGGAGATGCTCTTTGCCAAGTCCCGATGATGATGTTAAATCTAGCATCGAACATATAACCAAGTTGAAGAAATCTGGGGGCCAACTCCTTCAAGGTGGCAAAGACAAGGCCAAAGAAATAGCTATCGAAGGGAGGGAAGCCTTACATCTACCATCACCCAGCGATCATCACGGTTGGAAGCAAGACATTCTTCGCGGGCGAATCAAGCCACCGCCAAGCGAGAAGCAACAGAACTTGCACTCATCATGATTTCAACAATTTGAGCATCCTGCATCTTCGTCCGTACTTACTTAGCTGTTGATAGATCTCGTTCGATACGTATACCGTTACTAGGGAGCTCTGCTCCACTGACTTTCCAATCCTGATACACCTACTGGGAGTGCTGCCTGATGGACGGTCAGGATCTTGGTGATGTACCAGTAAACTGGGAAGAAGTTTACCTTCTCGTCGTAGTCCACCCATTCGCCGTTTTCAAGGTCGACCTCCGGAAATTTCGCACCCGTCAACCCCTCACATTGCCAGATCCCCTACGCGAAAAGTCAGCGTAATCATGTGGAAGCGCCAGTTAGCATACTCTCGGGTCAAATCCTACGAATTCCAGCCCTCTGCACTCTATGGTGAGTAGGGGAGCGAATTGGCCGTTCTCATCGGCATATGGTAGTGGCTTCGTAGCCTCGAATTTGGCGGAGCTCTCCCGTTTACCTGAGTGATGGGGCGGCTTTAGAGATGGGGAAACGACCATACAATGTGGTCATACACATTCCGCATCGCCAAACAAAGTGCGCAGTAGCACCTTTGCCGCCTGAAACATCTCGCTCTTCCTGCTCGTTGGATAAATTAACTGTAGTAAGACAATGAATGGTTCTGTGACGCACTTCACGATTGAGGGAAACGAAACGCGGGTGGACTTCGTGGCAGCTGTTGCATTTTACCTGGGAGATAATTCAATGGGAATTGCACCACCACCGAGGGACTCAGCCACCTGAAAGAAATACTCGAAGGAATCTGATGCGGGCACCAGGTTGGTCACATTCTCTAATTCTGCTTTGATCGAGAGTAGTAGACGCTTTATTGCCTGTAAGAAAGTTGCGCAAATGTTCTGATGATTGGAGGGACTCACGACCATGGTGCGATGCTGTCCAAGATGGTGATCGTCGTTCAGAACACGGTGCCAGTACTAAGCGGTAAGTTGGACAGGGGTACCTATATTTGTTTCCGCGTGGCAACAACCTGTCGAACAAACATCTCCCAGCCAAACTCATCCCGACGTCGGAGCGCGTTTTGTCGAAATCCCGAACTCGAGCATGCGCGCCGTATACCATGCCTTGACCTCAGCCTCCAAGCAGGTGAGGCCGTCACTCGCGACGAGCAGCCACATTCGTTCTTTTCATGCGTCTTCAGCTATGCTCGCACGCCGCACGAAAATGGAGGAGAAGATTACCGCTACCGATGCTCTAGAACTGCTGGACGATGAATTCGACGACGACGACACTGCTTCCTCCGGCCATATGATGCTCAGGCAGCATAGGCAGATACTCCACTACCTTCGTCTGATAGAGCACGAGATGCCGAAGCTCGTCGGTAATTGTGTTCGCCACTGAATATCCATGTTGTGCTCATATTGGTCTAGCCTTCCGAAAACCGTTTGTTCCTCCGGACTCGTCAACCCCGCTTCATGTTCGCTCGCTGGACTATGCAGGGGAAGAGCATCCGGCAGCATTGAAACGCGTTCTTGTTGTTGCGGTCGACGATCTACCTCTCGCCGGCCAGCATGCTGTTCACAAGCTGAAACTCCTGGCTGGTCCGAGATGGACGCCAAATCCCCCGACCGATGCTGGGGTCAGTCGGGAAAAGGAATGGGGCAATGGCTACGTGAAGATATCATGCGAAGACTTCCCGAAGCCTGCAATGAACCTCAAGTGGGCAAGCGACGCGCTCGACCGGTTAGTCGCAGCAGCAAATGTTCGTGACCAATGTATACTTGTGAATCGCACCCTGACGGCGTGTTATAGGATGCAAGTGACACCTTCGCCAAACTTCCTCTTGACCTACGGCATGTATACGCCAAGGCTAGAAAGGCCAAGAAAGGTGAACATCTTCGTGGTCGTGTCTTCCACCGACCCACAATAAGAGACTTCCCCGCTGAATGGTTACCTTCCGGTGGAGCCGTCGCTTCGTCCGGACCGCCTACATCTATTGCGTAGTTTCACATACTTATAATACAATCATGAATTCACCATATGTCTTCCGTGTCAGGTGACGTTGAGTGTTAGCCCTGGGGAAGCATAGGGTTTTCTAGGAATCGGATTTGTCACTCTGGTTCGCAAATTGCGACCTGTTTCCAACGATGATCAAGGCATCCGTGGTTCAGGCATGCACGGTTGGCTACTCGCTATCCAGCACTCTCGATAAACTGGAACACTTTGCTCGGGTTGGCAAGGAAAGGGATGGGTCCGAACTAGTTGTGTTCCCGGAAGCCTTGTGAGTTCTCTTCTCAATATTCGCTTCACGGGAACTGAATCAAGGGGATTGCAGCATTGGTGGCTACCCCAAAATGTCAACATTCGGAACTGTAGTGGGCGATCGCTCCCCAGAGGGCCGAGAAGAATTCTTGCGTTACTATAACGCCGCAATCGACGTTCCTTCCCCTGCCGTTTCTCGCATCGAGTCCGTTAGCAAGGATCTCGGCGTGTTCATCGTGGTCGGTGTTATTGAACGCGATGGCGGGACATTGTACTGCACTGTCCTGTTCATCAGCCCCCAGGACGGTTTTGTTGGAAAACATAGGAAATTGATGCCCACGGCTTCTGAGAGACTGATTTGGGGCTTCGGGGACGGCTCCACTCTTCCAGTAGTCGAAGCTAAATTCAATGACACACTCGGCGCGCAAGCTTCTGCGAAGCTCTCGGCTACTATATGCTGGCAAGTAGTCCCCGAATCAATTTGTTAACTGATATATTCACAGAAGCATCTTCTTCAGGGAGAATTATATGCCTTTGCGTAAGGTGTCTCGATACTTCTACATGTCAACTAACGCAGCGTTCAGTCAGAACCTACTACTATTCGCAAGGCACTCAAATCTACTGCGCACCGACAGTGGATGCTAGGCCAGTCTGGCAGAATACCATGACCCACATCGCCATCGAAGGTCGTTGCTTCGTCTTGTCGGCATGCCAGTTTGCGCAAGAAAAGGACTACCCCCCGGATCATCCTGTTGCCGATACTAATAATCGAAAGCCAGACAATATTATGATCGCTGGTGGAAGTGTTATCATCAACCCATTGGGCAAAGTCCTCGCTGGGCCACTTTTAGGATCTGAAGGGGTACTTACTGCGGAGCTGGACTTAGATGATTGTATTCGAGGGAAGTTCGACCTTGATGTCGTGGGCCACTATGCAAGGCCTGACGGTGAGATCCACAATCCACATATCGAGGACCTGTGCTCACTGGGTTTTGTTTTCGGTAGTTTTTGAGCTAAAGGTAAACATACCATAAATGCCCAGTAAACACAATGGCAGTGATTTCGTTGTGCTCCTCTTTGACACAATCATATTCGGGTGGCCTGCACCCCCATTGACCAGCGAGGTGTATGGGGTGGCCACGCGTAAGATTGGGCCACTGTGGCTTGTATATATCCAATATCTACCAGCCAAAGCGAACGGATAGTCAGGGCTATAAGAAGGGCCTTCCGTCAGGTTACGATCCTCATCATTCGACAACGCACCATGGACAGAACTGCCGACGCCCGAGTTGCCCTGTTCTCTGTTATCGGTCGTCAACACGACCAGTCCGCTCCTTTGATGAGGAGTCAGTATCCTGCTGGTCAGGTCGCTGCTGCCCCCTTCCCACCGACGCGCAATCCGTTCAATGCCAAAGGCAGAACCATATACAGCGCGGATGCACACACGACGAGCAAACAGAGAACCCCGTGCCACTCGCCCTACGGGCAGAATCAGGGGACCAAGAAACACCCTTTTTCTATTCCGGCCACGCCACCTCGAGGTAGTAGCGGAACAGAATCGGAGCCTTCATCCAGCCCATCGCCATCTGACCTAGGCGTCTGGAGCGAGGAGGAGCAGGAGATGTTCGACATGTACATGAACATAGATGCTTGCGATGCATAAACCACTCCTTATCTCATGTTCAGCTTCCTGTGCATTATTTATTTTCCATCCTGGCAGTAATCTATACATTCTAGTCCAATCGCCTCGCCTGAGCTGCATGTTTAATTTAAGCAGTGAACCTATGTAAAGAGACGGCGCACTGCGCGTGTCGGTGCATCAACGTAAATGAACCCATTCAAGTGGAAGGCGTATTCATGGGTAATAGAGTCGTTAACCTCAGCAGTGGCGGTATTCTGACTGCATAGGGCCGCGGTGTAGACCCTTTTGCTGCCCAAGCCAGATTTGGACTCCATCAAAGGCAAAGACCGCGCCAAACAAGACCAAGCTTCAAGCCCAACTTCTTTCCTCCCCCCAGTACCAGACGACGACCCTCTCGTCAGCGACCACTACAGTGTATTTTCTGTTCCCTTCTCGTCCTGCTCACCGTCTTGACCGTATTCTGCTGCTAGATGACCGACTCGTACGCCTCTTCTCGCAATGGCGACGCCTCATACAACGGCGTGCCAAATGGTTCAAGCCCATCATTAGCACAGACCGCTCAATCCTCTCCAATGACTTCTGTCATTCGCAAAAAGCTCATGGGCTTCGTTGGTTTTTCGAATTTGCCCAACCAGGTCCACAGGAAAAGCGTAAGGAAGGGCTTCCAGTTTACTGCGATGGTCGTTGGTAGGTCTTCATCATAACTGTCCAGTTTTCACTTTGTTGACCCAGGATTCAGGCGAGTCGGGCTTGGGCAAGTCGACGCTCATTAATACGCTCTTTAATACGACTCTCTACCCACCAAAGGAGCCTTTGCCTCCCGCTGCCGACCGACCGAAGACGGTTGCCATTGAGAGTATTGGTGCTGGTGCGTTGCTAGTTTTCAATGATGTCTCTATCACACGAGTCTGAACTGTATTCAGATATCGAGGAAAACGGGGTTCGGCTGCACCTCACCGTTGTTGATACGCCGGGCTTCGGTGACTTCGTCAACAACGACGACAGGTACGTGGGATTTTTGCTTTAACTTTAATGGACGCGAAAATTTACGCGCTTTTAGCTGGAAGCCCATCGTCGAAAACATCGAGTCTCGCTTCGACTCATATCTTGAGCAGGAGAATCGCGTGAATCGTTCGAAGATTGTCGACAACCGTGTTCACGCATGCCTCTACTTCATCCAGCCCACAGGTCACTCGTACGTGTTTAGACTCGCATATCATCTCTATGAAAGTCTAAGCTAGTTTGTAGGCTCAAGCAAATCGACATCGAGTTCATGAGACGGCTACACACTCGTGTCAATTTGATTCCTGTTATAGCCAAGGCTGACACCATGACTGACGAAGAAATCATCGAATTCAAGCAACGGGTAAGATTCGCCGCTACTCATTTAACCTTACATTCCTCATCAATATGACCAGATTCTCGCCGACATACAATATCATAACATCCATATCTTCCAAGCTCCCACGTACGAAAACGAGGACGAGGAAACTCTTGCTGAGGCCGCTGAGATTGCAAGCAAGATTCCATTCGCTGTCGTTGGCTCCAATCAAGTCGTCGAGACACCGGACGGTCGTCAGGTTCGGGGTCGTGTATACCCATGGGGTGTTGTCGAGGTCGACAACGAGGAGCACTGCGATTTTGTCAAGCTGAGGCAGATGCTTGTCCGCACCTACATGGAGGAGCTACGCGAATACACCAACGATGTCCTCTACGAGAACTGGCGAACAGAGAAACTGGTCAGCATGGGCGTCATCCAGGACCCGGCTGTCTTCAAGGAGACTAAGTCCGTTACTTTTTGTGACAATGATATACGAGTTCTAATAACCTTACTTTAGCCCTGCTGCAAGAATGCAAGAGGAGCGGGTGCTGCACGAGGCCAAGCTCGCTAAGATGGAGGCTGAAATGAAGATGGTCTTCCAACAGAAGGTGCAAGAGAAGGAAGCCAAACTCAAGCAGTCTGAGGAGGAGCTGTATGCCCGTCACAAGGAGATGAAGGAGACTCTCGAGAAGCAGCGCAACGAACTCGAGGAAAAGAAGCGACGAATCGAGCAAGGTCGACCTCTCACACCAGACGGCAAGTCCGGTGTACGTGATTTCTTCATTCCTCGTGTGCGAACCCTGCTGATTCGTGGTACTAGACCGGCCGCAAGAAAGGATTCCTTCAACGCACGTAAGGTGCTCTTCGAGAAGGATGTCAAGCGTCTTCTTGGTTTTGGATTTCTATCATCGGATCCTTGTAGTTTCGTCTTTCTGCAGCGCTTGCTGCATTTCTTGGTGGTTGATCAGAACCGTTCGCTCTTTGCTGTATGGATATCGTATCGTCCATCTTTTTAGTATGCTTTCACTCTGCCGTAGGACTTTTTTGATGGCAAATATACCACTGATGTGTCGCGAAATGCCACTGCTTGAGTGTCATCAGATACAAACAAGGAGATCACGCTGCTGATGATCAGTTTGCTGGTTCACCCTTTCCTTCACCTTCAACCAGCATGAGCGATAAGAATCAGGAGCTTCTCTCCGTGCTCGACGTATTCTCGCGCGCACCAGATAAAGCCTCGCTCGATAAAGCAAATTCGTGGCTCCAGGATTTCCAGCATTCTGTAAATTTCGCCTCTGGCCAGTCTCTCGACCAGCACCTCTGACTTGAGCCCAATCCGTCATTGTCCTAGCCTGAAGCGTGGTCAACCTGCGATGCTATCCTGCACTCACCCGCACCCCCAGCAGCACAGCTGTTTGCTGCACAGACATTCAGGACCAAAGTGAGCCACGGAATCGGTCTCACGACGGAAGGAATGGACTGATTGCCTGATCTTCAACAGGTGACTTTCGACCTCCACCAGGTCGAACAAGATAATCTACTCCCTTTGCGAGACAGACTGCTAGCAGCGCTGCAGAGATATCATATAGGTCCCCGCACGATCATCGTACAGCTCTGCCTAGCCATCTCCGGACTTGCTCTTCAGCTACCATCATGGGATGATGCCGTACAAACCATGATAGACATGTTTGGCGCGAATCCAGTGACTGTGCCAACATTACTGCAATTCTTGACACTGCTTCCCGAGGAGCTGACCGGGAACTCAAGGATCCCTGTAACGGTACGCTTCACCGATCGTTATTCGGATCGCAGGCATTGACGCGACGTAGGATGATGAATATAGAGAGCGTTCAGGATCTCTCCTTACTGCAAATTCGACGAAGATTCTGAATTTATTAGCTATGTATAATCAGGCACCTGGTGAGTTGATCATGTTGGTGTTTGTTCCTTCTCATACCTGATGATCGCCACTAATAGGCGTCACTAATGCCGTTCAAAGCCAAATCTTCGATTGTCTTCGAAGCTGGCTTGTTGCTGGTGAGGTTAGGACAAGTGACCTAGCCGCGACTCCCCTCCTTGCCTTTGCCTTCGCCGCATTAGAATCCGAAGAACTCTTCGATTCGGCCGTCGATGTGATCTGCGAGTTGATCCACGAAACACAAGAAATAGACGACAACATGCCTGTCATCGAGCTTGTTGTCCCTCACGTCATCGCGCTTCGTCCCCGTCTGAGCATAGACAAAGACGACCCCGAGAAGATTCGTGGATACGCCCGTATATTCGCTGAAGCCGGGGAAACGTACCGCCTGTTGCTCCTCCAACATACAGAGACCTTCTTCCCCATTGTCGAGGCCATTGGAGAATGTTCGGCCTACCCAGACTTGGATATCGTACCCATCACATTCCCTTTCTGGATGCGACTCGCGCAAGTCATCGGGAAGAAACCATCCGTGTCTCACCACTTCCAGGACGCCTACCGCAGTCTCATGGCCGTCATCATACAACATTTACACTTCCCTCCAGACGCAGAGCCTTTGTCCGCGCAGGATGCAGAGAAGTTCCGGTCTTTCCGCCACGTTATGGGGGATACTCTCAAGGATTGTTGCATGGTGCTCAGACCAGAGACGTGCATCACGGCAACGTACAATATGGTTGCCAATGCTCTCTCTCAACCGCCAGGATCCGTTTCGTGGCAAGCAATAGAGGCGCCCTTATTTGCTATGAGGTCTATGGGAGCAGAAGTCGATCCCCGAGATAACACCGCTGTCCCAAAAATAATGGATCTTCTACCTTCACTTCCGGATTTCCCTCGCGTCCGCTACGCCGCCCTGCTCATTATTTCTCGTTATACCGAATGGATCAGTCAACATCCAGAATATATTCAAGCTCAATTACAATATATCTCAACGGGGTTCCAAAGTTCCGACATAGAGGTCTCTGCAGCCGCAGGACAGGCTCTGAAATATCTGTGCCAAGATTGCAAAGAGGTGCGTACACCATTGCCAATCAGGAATGAACGACTCTTACTCTTGTTGATAGCACCTAATTGATTTCTTGCCTACACTCCATAATTTCTTGACCACCACAGGCGCAGCTTTGTCACAAGAGGACCGACGCGAAGTCTATGAGGCTATTGCATATGTTATTTCCGCCATGCCAATGGATCGTGCGGCCGATTCGCTCAGGACCTTCGTTATGGATATCATGACGCAAGTTCATGTCATCACAGTAAAGGGCACAGCTACGAAACAAGAACTGCAAGTAGTTGGCTGTAAGTTGTTTGGGCCTGCAAGAATTATCATATACATATTGATCGTTTGTTTAGGCGGTCTGGAAAACCTCGAAGTAATGTTGCATGTTGTTCGCGGCTTTGGCGAAGATCTGCCTGAAGCATGCCAAAATACTTGCCAAGAGATGTGGACTGTATTCGACAACTTCATCACCAAATACGGAAACGATTACGGGATCGCGGAGCGAACAACTCGCGTCCTTCGACACGGAATAACGCTTTACGGCAAGGCAGGCCTCAACGTCGCCCCGTCTGCTGTTGCACGGATGGCCCAAGCCTTCACAATAACGGGGTTCCCAAGTTATCTGTGGATTGCAGGCAAAATTGTCAGTCAGTATGGCAGTGAAGAAAGTCCAGAACTTCGTGCATCATTTTTGGGAGTCTACGAAACGGCCACGAGTAAGGTTGTGTCCCTACTTCAAGAAAAGACGCCAGGGGATATACCTGATGGTATGTATTGTGCATTCTACGAGGCATCCGCTCCCTGACTTGAAATCCAGTCATCGAGGATTACGTTCAGATGCTCTTGCAGCTTGCCGACTTCGCACCAGACGTCTTCTATCAATCATCCGCCTTCCCTCTTGCATTCCGGGCGACGATGGCGGCCCTTACAATGGTTCATTCTGATATCTTGTTTGCTTCCCTAGATCTCTTTCGCATCATCTTCACTCACGAGTGTCTCACGGACACAACTAACCCACCACCAAAATATCCTCTCTACGCCGCTGCGATCCGGGGTGTCTTCGAAAAGGAGGGCTTTGAGTTCTTGGGGCTTTTGTTAGCGGGTTTGATAGGTGACTTCCCAGAGGACTCGGCTTCGACTGTTGTATCGATATTCCGCGCGACGGCCATCGTATGGATGCAGCAGTTGCTTACTTGGTTGCCTTCAATACTGCAACAGCTGCCGAACTCTGCAGCGCCCGCGGACGCCAAGACCCAGTTCTTCGCAGACGTCAGCAGGTTCGTTGTCTTTTAACCTCACAATCTTCTATTTTGAGGGCCTCAACTATTCGCAGTTCCCTCCAGAGCAAGCAATACGACAAAGTCAAGTACGCTATCTTGACGCTGAATCGCGCGTCCCGCAAAGCGAAGGATCGAAGACGTGGCCTGGATCGTTAGATGGAATTTCAGCAGGTGACGGACATCGATAGTACATACACTATTCTACATAATCAAGCAAGTCTATGTCAAAGGTAACTAGTAAACTTTCGTATATTTTTCCAAGTCCATAAGAAGTCAAGTCGAGCGTGCGACACTCGTTTTGAATGCCGGAGGACCTCCGTCCGCCAAATTTAGAGACCGCAACTTTTCCTTGATCCTCAACCTTGACCTGCTGGCCCGCCTGACTCTGTAAGATGCTCTCCCTCCAACGAGCTGGTCAATCCTTTGTACGATGCGGTGGGTTTCGAGCATTCCGGGCCCGTTGTCGTTGTCGCTGACCTTTTGGATAAGCCGGACGCCGGACTTTCTCAAATTCTTCAATACGAAACAGCTACGATGATACCATTCGGAATCTCCTCATCCACAAAGATACCAAAGTCCTGTGCCAGGGTTTCACGGGGAAGACGGTAGGCTGCTATTTCCACCTGGTGACGAACGAGCCAGCTCAAGTGCGCTCTCGCAGGGTACTTTCCATGTGAGGGAGGCTTTGGCGTACGGAACAAAAATGGTCGGTGGTGTCTCCCCTAAGAAGGCTGGAACGACGCATCTCGGGCTACCTGTGTTCGGGAGCGTGAAGGAGGTGAGCTTGATCCTCGAGGGTGATTTACACCGCGTTGACGACGCACGCAGGCTGTCCGTGAAGTGCAACCGGATGCCTCCGTCCTCTACGTCCCCCCTCCTACCGCCGCAGATGCCATTATTGAAGCCATTGAGAACGAAATCGGACTCATTGTCTGCATCACCGAGGGTATCCCCCAGGCAGATGAAATCCGCGTACGTGTCTTATCGCCCGCAACAACGCGACGCACGTTGCTCACAGTGCGCGACAGGTCGTAAACGCCCTCAAGAGCCAGTCCAAGTCCCGTCTCGTCGGCCCCAACTGCCCCGGAATCATCAACCCGCTCGGCTGCAAGATGGGCATCCAGCCAGGCCACATCCACAAACCCGGGAGAATAGGTACGCGTCACGCGTTTCTTGGCGTCTTCTATGGCCGCTTACCGTGGTTCTCTGGTAGGTATCGTGTCCCGCTCGGGTACGCTCACGTATGAAGCTGTCGCCCAAACCACGGATGTGGGCTTGGGACAGTCCCTCTGCGTGGGTATTGGCGGAGACCCGTTCCCTGGCACCCAGCACATTGATGTCATCAAGGTGTTCCTTGACGATCCTAACACCGACGGTGAGCCCTCTTTCCGCGTCTCTTCGCCGCTTCTAATTAACGCCGACCTTCTACTCTCAAGGTATTGTTATTATTGGAGAAATTGGTGGTTCTATGGAGGAGGAGGCAGCGGAGTACCTTGAGAAGTATAACAAGACTCGGGCCAACCCTAAGCCTGTGGTCGGCTTCATTGCTGGCCGCACTGCTCCCCCCGGAAGACGTATGGGTCACGCTGGTGCCATCATCTCCGGTGGTAAAGGTGCTGCCTCAGATAAAGTAGCTGCTCTCGAACGTGCCGGCGTCATTGTTACCGACAGCCCCGCCAAAATCGGCCAGCAAATGCTCCAGGTAAGACTCTTGTCAAGGACTGCTTCCCTTGCCGTAAATACTGACCAATGACCATCCATTTAGGCCATGCAAGCTGCTGGTCTGGCCTAAGGACTTTGATGAATTAGACTATAGGATACGTTCGTAGTGCTTACATAATCTAAAGACTGCTTTCTACCATGTCGAGTGGTGGGACCGCTACGACGCCTTCTGCCCAATTCAATGCCGCCGCTGCCTATTTATCGCTGTCGTCGTCGCTGTCGTCCGTCTCGAACACGGTCAAGCTAGAGGTCACCCCATTCGTCCTGTTATACGGGCGAACTTGACGTTCTGTTCTGGATCTTGCATCGATAGTTATATGGCCTCTTCAAGTTCGTGACCGTCGCTGCGAAGCCTACTTCCTCGAAACCGTCGATATTTGATATGACGGGGCGGGCGAAGTGGGATGCGTGGAACGATGCTGGGAAGAAGTATACGAGTGCTGTGGATGCTGAGGCACGGTATCTGCAGATTGCGCGCGACCTTGGCTGGTCAGAAGAGGCCAAGCTCGAGCCGCCCGCGTCGACAGAGCCTACATCTGCTGATAGTATATGGGACGACGATAACAGACCCTCGGATGGTAAAGGGTCAAGTGGGATGGGTCCCAGTGTTAGTTCAATGAAGCCTCCGGATACAACAGAGGACAACACTATTCACGGGTTCGCAGTCTCCAACGACGTGGAGGCTTTAAAAAGCCTCTTGAAGATGCAACCCGACATCGATGTGAACCAGCACGATGAATTTGTGCGCCGTTTCTTGCTTGACTGCTTACTTGCTATTTCCTTACATCGTCCAAGGGGTTCACGCCTCTGCATCTAGCGGCCGACAGAGGGAACAAAGATATCGTGCGGCTGCTACTAGACAGCGGTGCTGACCACACCGTGAAGGTTGGCCTGTTTCTTGTGGCAGACTTGGATTTGTCGCGAATTGATGCGTAATAGGACCAAGACGATTTCACAGCGCTGGAACTGGCGGAAGTGGCTGGCCACAATGAGATTGTTGATATTCTAGCCCAAGTGCAGTAGTAATATAGTGTCCGTCCCTTCATTAGCAGGCGCGTACTACCGTGCCAACGTCCCAGAAATGTGCAGCTAGTCGTCCGCCGTGTCGTGCGGGTAATGTGCTGTCGTCGTACTTCATGGCTTAGGCAGCAGCTTCGGAGCAAGCCGTGACTCTGGTTTTATGATATTGCCCTATACACAAAACACAAAATATCATATCAAGCACTTAGCACACACACGTCCTCCTCGAAACGAGACGTAATCCACGCACCATGACCAGATACTTTGCCACGGACTTACTGGGCGTCGCCCCGACGCTCAGCCAGTATTTTATCCTATCCACACTCCACTCCATCGTTTTGTGCTCCTGGCCGAGCTGGAGGCGGGGGTTGAGTATGCCCAGCATCTCGGCGGGTTTGCCGTCGCGTCGGACGCGCTGGTCTATGGCAACGAGGTGGAAAATCTTGTCGTGGCGGTTTCCGTGGAGCTGAAACCGGAGACGTATGGGCATGTTGTGAGGATGAGAGGGACTGCCGGTGAGGGATGAAAGTACAGAACTGTTAGAACTGAGAGACGCCCATCGGGCATCACGCGCGCTACTCAGGAGTCAGTTCCTCACCACCACAAACTTAAAAGATGGCCTCCCAGATCCTTCCATTAGGTCTGCTTCCCTGCACACCACCGTGATAATATCGCTGACTTACGCAGAGCTGATTGATAGGTGCATCGGCTCCAGGATATGGGTCATCATGAAGACCGATCGCGAGTTCACTGGAACTCTCCTGGGCTTCGACGATTTCGTTAGTGCGTCGGTTCCATGCTTGTGATTTTTCACAGCACTGACAATCCAGTTTATAGATATGGTCCTGGAGGACGTGACAGAATAGTAAGGCCCTGCCTCAGGATGCAAGGAAATGATCTGACGACCACATAGTGAAGAAACGCCGCAAGGCAGGAAAACGACCAAGCTCTCCCAGACACTTCTCAACGGCAACAATATCTGCATGGTCGGTGTGGTTACGATTCTCTCCTGACGAAGGTGTTTTAACTTGACGATAATCTAGCTTATCCCTGGTAGTGCTGGACCCGAGGAATCGAAGGAGTAGTCCATCTGCGCGCGGTAGAAACATCTCATCGAGGAATACCAAATCCCCTACCTTTGTAACAGCGAAGCAAACGACACTAGCTTTGACGGGGTATCACTCAAGAACAGAGTGACCTACCATTTATATTGCAAAACTAGTACATAAGGATGGATACACACTTTGAATGATCAGGCGTAAAGTAATCAGAGAAGGTAAAAGACACAATCATCATGATCATTAGTTTATTGTTGTCCAAAGCTGAACCCTCCTTGTGGGGCACTGATATCCGAGTGGAACTGCAAAAAAAAGTAGATCAGTATCGGCGAAAAAAGAAGGCGCGTATGAGTACGTACAGCAAATGCACCCGAGGCATCGACGCTTGGGGCACTGATCGCAGCATCAACGTCTTCTTCATCTGGGAAGTACTTGTCCATAATATTGAACGCCTTCTTGTAAATCTCCAAATTATCGTGTTGTTGCAGGTTATGGATCGTAATCATGCCACCAGCCTCCTCCACATATTGCGCATACAAGTTTATCGCACCAGGACCTGCAGCACTTTTGTCCATCTCGCCAACTTTCAGGATGTTATCGAGACCATCAAGAGCAACCTGGATGATCTTGTTATCCATCATGGTCAGCAGATCACAGAGGGGCTTGATGCATCCTTGAGTTACGAGGTAGCGGATCTGCGAGGGCTCCTGAAGACCGCCAGACGTGGCGTTGGAGATGGCCCAGCAAGCTTCCTTGCGTGTCTTGAAGTCGGCGTTCTGAAGGATGTTGATGAGGGGAGGGATGATGTTGGCATCGATAACGGCCTGGATCTGTGGCGGCGAGCCGGCAGTGACATTAGAAATCGTCCAGCATGCCTCTTTGCGGATACCATCCTTAGGCGATGACAAAAGGGAGAGGAGAGCGGGGAGGGCACCGGACGCGATGACGACTTGGGTTTGGAGGTCATCACCGGTCACGATGTTCCCGACTGAACGAAGAGCCGGAGTCTGGACAGATGTAGAAGGGTGCATGAGGAGATCGACGAGACGCCTGCAAACACCAGACTCGATCACAGCCTGGATTTTGTCGTTGGAGCCATCGGAGAGGTAAGAGATGGCCCAGCAGGCGTCAATCAGGATCTCGTCATCGAGAGAGTAGATCAATTTTGTTAAAACAGTAAGGGCAGGGGAGATCTGAGCGGGTCATTTAACAGATGCCGACATGCAAAACAAGCCGACGTACCAATTCCCAGTCAGGCTGGGGCGATTTACCACGGCAGAAGTTGCTGAGCGTCCAAGTAGCGTTTCTAAGCATACTGAGCTTGTGTTGCTCGCTCAAGAGGGCCAACAGTGGCCTCAAAGCACCCTGCTGCAATACATAGTCTCGGCACTGTGGGCTGTCTCCGGCGATGTTACCCAACGCCCAGACAGCTTGCTCGCGAACATCAAGAACGGGGGAAGACAAGAGCTTAATGAATTCGGGAACAGCCTGAGAGTTAATCACGACCTGTGTGTGCTCTGCTGTGCCGGACGCGATATTGGTGAGAGCCCAAGCAGCCTCAAACTGCACAAAGACATTGGATCAGTATGTCTTTACGGCAGCAAAGCGCGTTGCGCCGCGCGTACCTGGAGCATAGAGGCGCCAGTTTTCAAAAATTCAACAAAACGGGGAACGACACCACACTCGATAACGCGTTCGATGGGAGGGTTCTTTTCTTTGGACAAAAGTTTGCGGAACTTGGTTGTCGCGTCGAGTTGGCGATCCCCGTCGTCTGAGAAGACGCCACTAATCATCTCATCGGCCAACTGAACACAAAAGTCAACCTTTTTGTACTTCAACGAAAGAGAACGAGAGCATACTGGTGGATCCCAGCTACCACCACCAACTTCCTCATCGGAGTCGGCACCGGCAGAGGGCAGGAAATTCCTTCGCTTGGAGATGTTCTCTTCACGTTTCTGTCGTCTAATTTCCACCTGCTGTTCTTCTCTGCGACGTCTGAGGTCGTCCTGCTTCAGGCCACCCTTGTTCTTGTAGGCTGTGTATCGGTGAGCTCCAGAGATTGGGAGATGGAGATAATGATAACAGACCATCACGCCGAGCCTTCTGAGTGCGAGATTCTGCGCCGTTGTCCATTACTTTGGATCTGGGGAGATGTGGCTCAGATGATGGAAGTGAGAGTGAGAGTCAAAGAGGAGAGATGCACGAGGATCAAGCCTGATTTCAGAACGGCTGAGATCAAAGGCTGTCACGCTAATCAGCATCACGCGTTCCGTCACGCCGAGCTTGTCACACGACACAATACGTCCTAGTTCGAAGTTACAGGAGGTTACAGATCTTTCGTGAACATTATAAATACGGGAAACACGAATAAATTCACTGTAGAACTCTCGTCGGGGCGCCTGCAAGGAAAGCAGAGATATTTTCCACTGTCTGCTTCCAAAAGGTCTAACATGGATCGTTGCACAGGTCGTTAGTAGCAAAGGACGCTAATCAGCGAAAGGGTACTTGCCTCGTACGAGCTATCAGCAACGTACCCCATGTGTGGGGTCAAGACGACATTCTCTAATTTTCGCAGAGGGTGGTCCAGTGGAAGTGGTTCAACATCGAACACGTCCAAGCCAGCACCCGCTATAGCCTTGTTCTCCAATATCTGAATCAGCGCTGCTTCATCGACGATGGGACCGCGGGAGGTGTTGATGAAGAATGCTGTGGGCTTCATGTGCGCCAAGTCGGCTGCTTTGATCAAATGGCGAGTACTCTCGGATAGAACAATATGAATAGAGACGATGTCGCTTTGCTTTATCAAGTCCTCCTTGGACGCTGCGAAGTCGACACCGGCCTCTGCAGCGCGCTCCGGAGTGAGATGGGGGGACCATCCAAGTACTTTCATCCCAAATGCCTCCGCGACCTATAAATAATATAAGGGCAGAGCATTAATAATCAAATCAAGTTGGCTTACAGCAGCTGTCTTTGCACCAAGTCTACCAACACCTATCAACCCAATGGTTCTACCAGCCAGTCCCAAGGGTATCTTCGTCTGCCACAACGCGTTCCCCGCCTTTGTATTTGCATCGTCATGGGAGATGTACCTCACCGTAGCAAGGATCAACGCCCATATATGTTCGAGAGTAGAGTTTCCGACGCTGGCTGTACCAGATACCACGATACCCTTCTCTTTGGCATACTTGACATCGATACCATTATTCTTCATCCCCGTTGTTGTTAGGAGTTTTAACTTTGGTAGCTTGTCGAGCAGGGGCGCGAAGAACTTTGTCCGCTCTCTCATGATGCATATGATATCGTAGTCCTTTAATCGTTCGACGAGAAGATGTTCATCGAGGATGGTGTCTGTAAACACGTCAATAGTGACTTGATTTCCAAGGGGTGTCCAATCTGCCAACTTCAGCGCAGCCTGTTGGTAGTCATCCAATATGCCAACACGGTACACCATGGTCAGGAAAGAGATGAGATATGGGATCCCAGGGTTGAGTAAGAACTAAGCACACACTCTCACCGAGTATGACGCCATAATAGCATTGCCATGTGAAGTGATCACTCGAATTACAACTTCGTGTTCTTCTCTATCAGCCCGTATTTGGAAGACGAAAAATAGTATAATGCAGGGAAATGAACGGATTAAAACATTATGTATCGTGGTCAAAAGGGTACTGTGAGAATAGATTAGTCAAGGATACCTAGAGATTATCGACCTACTCACTTCAAACGCTTCTGGAGGATCGGCTTCGGGCGCACTTTCATCCAATGCAATGTGAGGACCCGAAGGAAGAGGGTCGGCATGTCCATTAGGAACAGCTACTTCAGCTTCTGGAGCGGGCGGTGCAGTGGGCTCGAACTCGATGAACTCAGCCTCTTCATCTGGTCGGAGATCCGTCAAGATCAAGATGCCTCCACCACCAGATTGTTCCGATTGCAGAGCTAACGATGAGGGTATCGCCGATCTCCCACTCTTTGGTTTGGCCGAGACCATGCGGACGGGGCGATAACGGCAGTCATTGGGGAAGCTGATGTAGGCCATCTGCGCTGGTGTCACGCGAGACAAATTAGGGAGCATCTCAAATGAAGGCTCTTTTCGTTTGGACGTGGATGGCTTGGCCTCGTCGGATAGGCCGTCGATGGGTGAGACATCTCGATGTTTGCCAGATGCACCCTCGTCGCGCATCTCAACATCGCCTTCAGCCTTGGATTTCTCATCCTGTCAACCACGGTCAGCACTGTATTATTGCGTCGGAACCAGGTTTAACTTACTGTGTCCATCCCATCACCCTCAGCATTTGCTTTGCGCTTTTCTCTGGCCTTGACCTTGGCAGTGGTGGAGAGGACGGCCGTTGCAACTTTTGCGACAGCTTCCTTCTTCGGAGGTTGAGTGTCGACAGGATAGGCAAACATGCTTGGCCTTGCGTTCGAGATAAACTCAAATTGAGGCGCCTTCGGATATCTTAGATCTGCGTTCTATTCAAGTCATAGAAAAAACTCACCTTGAGGTCACCGTTCAGTCCAATAATCCCGGTAGGCTGGAAGGCCAAGCAAGCGCAGTGCGCCAGAGGATACCAGTACCAGAACTGGCAGAAGAGGACCATCCCGACGATTGCGCTAGTATTGCGACTGCCTGCCCGACTCGATAGGGAGATCGTGACATTTCTGCCACCGGCGTCGATGAGGCCTTGGCCGAGTGCAGCACCGAAGCGCGCAACGGGGTCTTCGTGTTTGTCAGAGACGATCTTCTGATAAAGGGCACGCGTAGAAGCGAAAGATGGAGACGTGACTTCGGACTGTTGTACGAGGACCATACCCAGAGCAATGAATGCACCCTGGCGTACAAAGTCTACAGAATCTTTGGTCATAGGCTCAAGAATTTCAACCGCGTCCTGAAAGTATACGGTCAGTAAAACAAGAATATCCCACTCAGAACATGCCTCACTTGTAGTCCAGTTCCAGCACATGCAATCCCCAACGCCAGAGTCGCGCCACAACGAACATGGGGGTTGTAACTTTCGCTAAGAAGCTGGACCATACGAGGAACCTGGCTTGGGTTCTTGAACAACAAGAATGCCAGGGCCGTCACAGCAGCTCTTCGCACATCGTCGGACGTGTCGGAAACAGCGATGTGCAGTAACTGTCGGACGGCGTTGTTGTTGGACGTCCCGGCGTAAGCGAGAGCTAGCGTGTAAACACCACCATATCGAAGAATCGGGTCCTGCATTCCACATCAGAAGAGTGATTATCTAGAAAGTGAACGGGCATACCTTCTCTTCCAACAATAACTTGATTGTTTGGTCGGCTTCCTCTTGTCGGCCGTAATAGATGAAGGCAACGCCAACGGCCAACCCGCGAATGATCTTCTCGTGCTGAGTCTCCCGAGCATACACCAACATCTCCCTCACAGCTTCGGGGGCAGCGGTACCCAGCATTGTCAACCCCATAGAGTAACCACAAGCTTCGCCAGCGACAGCAGAGTCCGTGAACAGGACGGTCTTCAGGTCCTCGAAAGTTTCCAAGCTTCGTGAGCCCATTCCTGCTACACCAAGTCCAAGGGCGGCACCGTGCTGAACGACTTCTCCGGAGGAAGATTTTAGTGTATCGCGAAGGTAGCCAACGACTGAGCTACCGCAACCAGCATTGATCAACCCGAGAGCGTACAAAGCGCCACCTTCCTGGTATGCAGCGCCCTGGACACCGCTCTCTCCACCACTTTGAGGCAGGTACGGGCCCAGAATTGTCATGCCTTGTTCGAAGTAGCCTTTGTGAATAACACCGAGGCCAGCGGTGGCAGAGAACTTGGCCCAGTTTGAAGCGTGTCCAAGCCAGTCAAGATTGTCTCGCAGGAAAATGTCAGAAGCGGTGCCAGCGTGCATGTAAGCATTTTGGAGGGTGAGTGCTGTGTGGTATATCGAAGACCGAGCTTCCAAAACGTCCTACGAGCTGATATTGAACACACCGTAGCCACCGTGCCACCGTAGCAGCCAATGAAGATAGACGTACTCGTGTATTTTTCAATATTAGAAGGTCGACGTGATTGTTTCGTTTCAAGAAGTGGAAGTATAGCTTGACAGTCTCTTGACCGGTGAGGATATTCCGTAGGTTGTCGAATATTGGCTTCGTTTTCTATTTTTACGGTGAGATCCCACGTGAGATGGCACATTGTGCAGAGATTTACCTCGTCACCCTCTGGAAGATCGTTCCGAACGTTTTCTAGAAAATCTTGCGCGCCGCCTTCTACGAGATCAAAGGCAAACTGGTACGCCAAAAGTTTGTCATCCGGAACCAACGATGTGAGCAATGAGATTGCATGCGAAGGGCTGCTGAGAGTCAAGAGCAAACGTGTCAATGAATGGACATGTGGGGAGCCGTCTTTGGATGGTCGGGGGAATAGTGGGAGAAGGAAGTTTAAGACTTGGTCACGGTAGGACAAGGGGAAGCCAGTGTCCGAGACAGCGTCCATAGCATAAGAGAGCAGTGCGGTATCGTGTGTTTGTTCGTAGATTTTCGATATTATATCGAGACGTTGTGCTTCGAGGGCAATTCCGATGGCCTAGAAAGATAATTCAAGGCAAGAAGGACGGATATGCTTAGAATACGCGCCTGTTTGTATTCCCGGTCTGCGACACACTTCAAAAATAGGTTTTCTATTATAGACTGGAGGCGGGGGTCTATCTTCTCTTTCTGGCCTTCTTGTTGCCCACGTAGGTCGATGTATTTGTCGATGGCCTTGGCTGATGGCGGTAGGTCGGTCATTACACTCAGCACCACTAGAAGCAGAACTCACAGATGATCGTCTCCGCATACTCCTCTGAGCCTGGCGCGCGAGTCTCTGCTTCAAACGCGTTCCCCGCACCGAGGGCGAAAGACAAAGCTTCGTCGTATTCGCCGAGGTAGTAGTAGACTTTGCTGGCTAAAAGTGCAGCTGCATCGCGAACGTTCTTCCCAAGCTCTGAGCTCTCGTATAATGATTCTCTGTAGGTCGGTCGAGTGTTGTCAGTACTTGGTCGCCATATACGATAATTGTTGCGCACATTAGGGCTATGTGCTCCGAAATCTCTGCCCAGAACTGGGGAACCATGGAAATGAGAGCCTTGAGAGCATGTTGCTTGAATACTGGGTCTGGTTCTGATAGCAGAGCCAGAACACCAGCTGCTGAGGACTGAGCGCGGTTGACCATAATGGACTGTGAATGAACCGTCTCGGACGCGTCACCTTCAGTAACCCTTTCGGAGTTTCAATCTCAATATGGGCTACATTATGTAATCATATACCCCGAAGCAACCCGCCTGGAATGGCTAACTGCACTTGAATCCAAACCACCAACT
This sequence comes from Pleurotus ostreatus, assembly GCF_014466165.1. NCBI lineage: Eukaryota > Fungi > Basidiomycota > Agaricomycetes > Agaricales > Pleurotaceae > Pleurotus > Pleurotus ostreatus. The sequence continues at coordinate 2,065,780 of NW_023503157.1, read as the reverse complement.
CCATGTCCTTCCTCGCCCGCAACGTTCTGCGCTCGACGCTGCGCGCAACCCGCGCAACCAAATCTCGTGCCTACTCTGCTGCCCAGGGATCTGGTAGCTTCGCTGCTGAGCAGGCTGCTATTGAACACCATGCAGCAGGTGCGGGTTTATAGATTTGGAGTACCTTGATTTCTTATTGAAGGTGTTCATCGCAGGCACCACCGACCTTTGGCGTAAAATAAGGTATGCATAGCTGAGATTAGTCGTTGAAAGAATGCATCTTATCGTGTAATATTTAGCTTCTACGGGTGCTTCCCCGCAGGTTTGTTATAAGATGCCTTCAAGGTACCACATGCGGACACTCATATTTTGACCGCAGTGGCTGTCTGCGTAGCCTGGGTCTACAACGCTGAGGCTGAACATGCCGCCCACGAAGAGCATCGCAAGGCCGAGAACGGCGGGCACCTTCCCGAAGTCCCTGCCTTCGAGTACATGAACAGGAGAGTCAAGCCCTTCCCCTGGGGAATGAACACCCTTTTCTACAATCCTCATGTGCGTAACACTGTTCATGGCTATCCGCGATTCCTGACTTTTCTCTCAAGACCAACAAAGATATGGAAGCTGAAGCTTAGACGATTCAAGAAGGCCTTTCCGCCGGAAACTACTTTGTCCTCTACTAGTTACTGGTTAATATCATCCGTTTGGCCAGTTCTCCCTTACGAGTCGTGAGCAAGTCGTCAGTTTCATCCACCGTCCGCATCCGAGGCAGAAGTTACTCGGCTGGTCTAGTGGACTCTAGACCCCTGGCGGGACCTTGGACACACCCTAGGTGTAGTGTCGTTCACACTGGCAATTGCGTAACCCATACAATTACATTTCAACCGTAGTTCGTCACGATAACACACAGGCCAGCTGCGTCCTAACTCTACAAACTACTCTTTACGAGTCTTACAACACAATCATAGCCCCAACGGCGATACTCGCGACAACAGTTAAAACACCACCAAGAGCAGCCCTTGTGACGGACACTGGTTGTATGGAGGCTCCAGCGGCGTTTGATTTGGACCTGCGTTAGCGGAAACTATCAATGTGCTGTAACATGAAGGTGAAACTCGTATGCTTACGCCGATGCTGCGAGGACATGGGTAGCGATGGTGTATGTTGATCCGCCGAACGTGGTGGTTGTTCCCTTCGACGAAGTCAGGGTGATCGCGGCGCCGCCCACATTCGAAACAATTGTGGCCGCGTGCTTGTCGAGTGCTGCAAAAATAACTTAAACAGGCCATCTACCTCCTTCGTGGTATGTGCTTACAAGTATAAATTGTGGTGAATCCTGACAAAGTGGTGGTAGATTTAGCAGACGTTGAACCAGAAGATGTACTTGTCGGCGTTGCGGTGGGGACTGTCCAAGTTGAGCCACCGAAAGTAGTTGTCTTTCCTTGTGCGGCCAGTGTAATTGCTGGACCTCCGCTGCGTGTTACTATTGTGGCTGTCGAGCCTCCCACATCTATTAGGCTCACGCGTCAACTTCTCCGCTGCAAAGAAAGTACGAAGCTCTGGAATACGCACTGGTTACGGTGGTGAAGAAACCCTGGGGGACGTCGTCATCATCATCGAAGAGGTTGCTGAAGATGTCGTCGTCGTCGTCGCTGCCAGAATTCTTCTTCGCCTTTTTTATGTCGTCAATCAAATCAACGATGGTCTCAGCAGTTGCTGGAGTTTGCTTTAGTATCAAGCTCACAAGTACTTTCCGGGATGCACTCACACTTTCTGCGTTCCAGATCATTAGTGGCTCCATCGAGCTGGATTGCGTTGATCGCAAGAACCAGAGCGGAGAAGACGAAGAAGCAGGTGAAGAGCTTGGACATCATATCGATTTCTGATTCGTTAATTGTCGTAGAAGGTCGTAAAAAGAGAATGCAAAGAAAGGACGAGCTAACGTGAAGATTGGTCGTGAATGAATTCGTGTGTGGGAGGCTACCAGCGCAAGGAATCTACATGGATAAGGAGGGGTATTTATACGATCTTGAGTCGCCAAGGGGTTACAGGCTGTCCTTGCAGCTCCTCGCCTCCCAATAGTAAGGGTAAGTGTAGTGGAACACTTGGAGACCATCATGTGCTGATAAAAGCGAAGCATGGTGCTCCCCGTTTGTAACGTTTATGTGGGCGAGAGCTGTTTCAGGTTACAGCTGAGACGACGATCACCAACGGTCCAGCGGGCTGTGAGGCCGCGAGATGTTTGAGGGGTGTATACGCTCTTAGCCACTCCACGTTGAGCTTGATAATGAACGACTTTGTGTGATATTGATTTGATAATTTATCCTATGCGTAGTCCACATTACGGGGATGTACATTTATAGATGTCCGATAAAGATAGTTTCAACTGTTCAAAGTTCGCGCCGTCTACAAAAATAGAACCATGGCCGTTCCGCTGAACGCGCTGAGGAGTACTGTAAACGTGCAGACGAGGGCCGTTGACGACAACTGTAGCGGGGTGATGGCCACACCAGCATTAGAGTTTATGTTGGAAGCAGCCGATGCGGCGGCACTGGTTGCTCTGGTATAGACAGATCCCGCGAATGTCACGACTTCACCACCAACGTTGGTCAAAGTAATGGCTTCGCCACCGACGCTGGTGACAACGGTATACGCCCCCTGTACACCGGCTTTAGGAAGTCGTCAGTAAACGATCGCAGCAGACATACGAAATACGCACAAACAACGGTCTGGAATACACCAGCCGCTACACTCGTAGCATCTCCGGCAACGCTGCCAACAAATGATGTAGCATCGGTGAAAACGGAACCAGCTACGCTCGTGGCGTCTGCAGCCACACTGCCGCCAAACGAAGTTGCATCATCAAAAACGGATGCAGCTACCAGGAGAGCGTAAGTTGGAGTCACAACTTAATCATCCTCACTCACCTCCTGCGGTGCCCACTGAAAATGCCGACCCGGCTACAGATGTTATTGAGTTGAAAACACTGTCGACTTTGGCAAAGTTAGGATATATTCCTAAATTTCATCAAAAAATGTACTCACTTTGTCTTCTCTCCTGGGGGACGGCACCGACAGTGGCAAGGAAGGCAACAGAGAGCGTCAAGACTTTTGCGAACATGATGGGTGGGGACGGAGGGAATAATTTGTCTGGCAGAAAATACCTGTCTTTATATGGACGGGTGGAGCATCACCGCCATTTCTCAAATATAGGCACCGATCACTTTACCCTTTGCCAAGTTACCGCAGCGTACCCCTTCATCCATGCCTCGAGCCATCATTTCTCCCTCAGTACTCGCTTCCGACTTTGGTCAGCTCACCGCAGAATGTAAGCGGATGATCAAGGGCGGTGCAGAATGGCTTCATATGGGTACGCTGTCCACTGCTCTGTGCCCGCAGTTAGGTGCTGAGCGATCGGACATTAGATGTTATGGATGGGTGACCATTGCGCTATTCCAGTAGGCTGTGCCGCGATTACTGACCGATTATATCCAAGACACTTTGTGCCCAATATCACCATGGGTAAGGCATCTCAATGAAATACAGTGTCCACCGATAGAGTTGTAGCCGTTCTCAGGGGCGCCTGTGCTATCCTGTGTCTCCAAAGGTGTACCAGGAATCTTCATGGACTGCCATATGATGGTCGCGCAGCCAGAGAAGGTGCGCCGAGCGTTATCTCTGCTCCTCGAGCCAGCTAACGGCCTCCGAAAGTGGGTCAATGACATCGCCGACGCCGGCGGATCGCTATACTGTTTCCATCTTGAGGCTACCTGTGCGTAAATTTTGTCCAAGCGTTATTCGAAAACTGAAAATTTCCAGCCGATCCGCTACCCATTATCGAGGCTATACACAGCAGGGGGATGAAGGCCGGTGTTGCGATCTCTCCGGACACCCCCTCCGCAGCCGTGGCCGACGATGTAGCCGCAGCAGCTGACATGCTTCTAGTTATGACAGTCTACCCAGGCCGAGGGGGACAGAAATTTCTTGATAGATGCCTACCCAAGGTCACCGAACTTCGTGCCCGATTCCCTGACAAGGACATAGAGGTTGATGGCGGAGTTGGTCCTGCTACCGTAGACGCCTGTGCTGACGCAGGTAAGTTGGGCTGCTTAAGTATTCCCGGATTTACCGTTCGAGCGCGTACGCAGGTTCCAATGTCATCGTAGCCGGAACAGCTATCTTCGGGGCCCAAGATCCCGAGGGCGTTATTGCGACACTGAAAGCGACAGTCAACAAGGCTCAAGCGAGGTTGGCGAAATAAAGTGTGCAGAGTAAATTAAGGGCCTATACAATGGTTGGATCACATCTATACTGTCCTGCAGTCCATAATTGGTCCATGATCAGATTAGAAGGTTAATATTCGTGTCTTCTCGTTAAGGACGTGCAAGCGCAATCCGACATCGGGTCGTTGCACGTGGGGCGCGTTCAGAGCTGACTAAAGCCGTAGCCAGGTATCCCCCTGGCGCGCGCCGTGGATTGTGTAGGCTGGAAAGGGAAACATAGATGGCAACAATATCACCACTGCAACCACTCTCCGTACATATTCGGTCGTTCGCCACGGATGTAAGCCTCAAATGTTCTCTTGAGCACTGTGGCCCAGCTCAGATCTCTGTTATCATCTGCGACGCTCTCCTCGTCGGGGCTTGTTTCGTTGGCTTTCGCTATAATTCGTGCAGCACGCTCGGCCGCGCTGAACTTCGGACCGAGGTCTGGCCAGTTGCGCGCTTCGTCAAACGCTGTCCACCTGGTGCCTATGTTAGAGATATTGAGAGTCAATGGACATGAGGGCGTACCAAGAATTGTGGAAATGATAGGAATAACTCCCTCGGAAGAAGCCTTCGAAGCCAAGTGCTTGTGGTTGAGCGCTGTATACGCCAGACGTACTGAAGAAGTCCGGGAAACTATTTAAAGTTTTTGGGTTTTAGATAGCACGGAAGAAAAAGATGAAGTAACGAACGCCGTAAAGTAAGGTTGCGTTGGCCGGTCGCGTTGATAGTCTTCGGTATTCAGCCAAGCGGGATCAAATAATGCGTCTGGCAGTCGGAGCAAGAGTCCTTCCATATGAGCTTCCTTCGCGTATCGATACACGACCATTGGGTGGAAGTCGTTATTATTTCTCAGTGCCGTACGTATGAGGAATTTGCCCAAGGCAGACCCTTTGTTAAGGTGGAGGACTGCTGTGTTGTATTTGGGCAGACGAGACCAACGGTAGGCAAACGCGCCCTTCCATCCCCAAAGATCTTCCCAGTCCCGGAGGAAAATGGTGTCAGCGTCAAGATATGTTCCTCCAAATCGATGGCATAGAACGAAACGAGCCATATCAGAAAGGATGACCGACAGTCGATCATACTCTTGAGATGATTTGGAACCGGTACGGTTGAAGAGATCGTCTTCAGAGGATGTTTTCCCTGCAGCTGATTCCGTACTCGACGGTTTCCGCTGGGGAATGCTGTATATCTCGCCTCCGGAGACAAATAAGTCGTAGTTTCTCCATTCGTCCTTGAGCTCCGGTATACTATCCAACTGCTCGGTGGTATTCCATAACTTGAAGTGTATAGCTTCTTTGAATCGGGGATGGAGGAAAGGTGAAGACCATGGATTGTGTTTGAGTTCTTCGAAGAGGCTTTGAGTTGCTGATGTAGTGGGTATAGCGGCGGCAGGTCCAGGATTGATCCATACCCATAGTTGGGGTTTACATATTATATCGGATATATCGTCTTGTGTTTCAAGTCCGAGATTTTGGGTAAAGAGGAAGGAAAGCAAGGAAACGTATGGTTTGTCGGTGAACGGGCCTGTCCAGAACATATGGAATATTCGTGGATGGTTTTCGTCGCATGGGCCCTGGGGAAGCGTAGGATACGGTCTATGTGGCAAAGGTGGAGGGAGGGCAATCGGCGAAGCTTCCCAATCTACCCCCCGCTTCTTGGAGAGTCCAGAGTCGGATACGTCGGTATCACTGGGTTCGAATTCAATTGGAGGTGGCTCATATGTACCATTGGCAACATGCTCCACATAAATATACTTCCAGTCGTCCATCTTGCCCCTCCTCACCCGTTTGCCATTGTCTAGGCCAGCGCCCACGCGCAGTACCTCAAGGCAGTCGCGCACATACTATGAAAATGGTCAACGAAATGCGCAAAAATGCCTCATTTTTGGCACGCACCTTTTTCTCGGAGAAATCGCAATGCTCCATAACAATGTCCAGGTCTGCAATACTGCCTGGAACCGGTCGAGGGGGGTACGCGACGTTGGGCGGTCGACTTTGAATGTCAAGATATATTCGTCGCTGACCTACGCCGGTGGTGTGCACTTGAACGGGACCAGACGTCGGCTTCAGGTGAGAAGGCATTGTTCCTTTCCGAGGGGGAAGTGCTGGATTCTCCGGCGCGACCGTCAGACGTATACCATCAGGAACTACAATACATACGCTCCTGAGTGCACATAAGAGATGATTAGGTCACGTACTGTCCTTCCGACTGGGGTGGTGCCCGCTCGCAATCTCCCATTGCCATATCCGCTGCAAGTCCCGTCTGCGAAACACTAGAGTAGATGATGGCCCCACAAAAGCAGTCGGCCATTGCTTTGACTTGGTCGCAAACCGCTTCGTGAAAGCGAAGGTTGTCAGAATGATGAAAATGAGAGCCAGGCATGACACCAGCGTTCCACGTTTGCGACCGAAACGCGCAATGCTGGACTGGTGTATCCGCGTGGCATTGGGGATGTAGACGCGAAATCGACGTGTTCGGACTCCGGGCAGCGGGAGGAAGACGGGTATCCACCAGGACTTGTACGCCCGTTGCTCTAATTTCTCCTGGACAGCGGAAGAGTAGGACGGCAGCGTTGATTTTCTGCCCTTGTCGCGGAATCCATTTTGCCGTGGATTTGGGAAGTACACGGACGAGACCATCAGCTGGCGAGCTGAAGAGACTGACCAGGTCGTGGAAGAGTGATAAATACGCGACGAGCTAACGCGCTGCGCAATATTTAGCGCAGGTCAATTCAAGCCGCAAGTGGCTGTGGCGTTGATGGCACTTGTGACTTTCGTGAGAGTCGAAAAAATACTCATGCAGATGCAATGCAGACAGTAAATGCAGATGCGATATTTGTATATAAGTACTGTACAGGTCAGGTTACTCAGTCACTCAGTAAGTACATTTCATAGTCGAAGGTTGTTATCTAGAAGACGGTCCATTTACTGCGAGCCCAATGGTTGCAGGGCAAGGTCAGCGGGGTCAGTAGGAACGGTGAGGATACGGAGAGTGTTGGTGTGGCCGAGGCCGCCCTTCCACCCTTGGACCGCAACGATGGTCGATCCGGGAGTGATGATACCCAACTCCAGCGCATTTCTCAGGCCAAAACGAATACGGTTGTCCACCTGGCGGAATCTGTCAGTAAGGGTGCCGGCAGTGGAGATATATATATTAGCTCACGTCTGTTTGCCATTGGTGCTCCTGGATTCCACGAGGCTCGGGGTACCAGAATGGATAGCAACCGCGATGCAAGTGGATTTGGCGCGACGTTTGTTGGTTGCGGGTGACTACAGGCGTGATATCAAGACCTTGTTATCACTGATTGCTGAGTAGCTTACCAGTAAGGATTGGGACGCGAGGACGGTACTTGGAGACCAAACGAGCGGTGTTACCACTCGTAGAGAGGACCAAAATACCACTAGCATCCTGCTCAGATGCAGCAGCGACGGCGGCGATGGCGACAGTCTCTGCTGTGGCGGTAGGACGTGGTTGGCAAGCTCGTAGCTCGTCGTACAGAGGAGGGTAGCAAATGGCTGCCTCCGCAAGAAGACATGTCTCCGCCATCATCAACACTGAGATAACCCATGTCAGCGCATCCTACTGAACAGCCGGGGGTAGATACTCACCAGATTCGATGGGGTATGAGCCCTTGGCGGTTTCACCGGACAACATGACACAGTCGGACCCGTCGAGGACAGCGTTAGCAACGTCGCTAATTTCGGCACGAGTAGGCCTGGGGTTGTACTAGCACAGAACGTCAGTTGTCTACCACTGCAGTGAACATTTGGTGAATGTGTACCGTCATGGACTAGACATCAATGTCAGCAACATCAAGAAAGTCAGAGTAATGTGGCTTACCTCCAACATTTGAGTAGCGACGATGACAGGCTTGCCAGCCATGTTGCATTTCGCAATCATCATCTTTTGGGCGAGGAATACCTGACTAGCAGGAATCTCAATGCCAAGGTCGCCACGAGCGACCATAACACCGTCCGTCTCCTTCAGAATCTCGTCAAAGTTCTCAACACCCTGTTCGTTTTCGATCTTAACGATGATTTTGATGTTGGCACCATCAGGGCCAAGGACTTCACGGATGTCAACGACATCCTGACCACGGCGGATGAATGATGCAAAGATCATGTCGACGCCGTTCTTGACACCGAACTTCAAGTCCGCCTTGTCCTTCTCGGACAAAGCAGGGAGATCGACCTCAGTCTTGGGGAGATTGACACCCTTACGCGAAGAGAGGGTTCCGTTGTTCAGGGTACGGACGTGGACATTCGGTCCGTCGATGGTCAGAACCAGTAAGGACAAGATACCTAGACAAACCAGCAACCCGTCAGTTGAATGTTAGCCAGGCACCAAGTCGGCAACGAACCGTCGTCGACGTAGATCAGTTTCCCCGGCGCAGTAACTTTGGGAAGGTTTTGCTATCGCGAATAATTCAGCCACATAATCTCGCGCCGAGGAAACACAACCCACGTAGTCTACCCACAGCACCTTGTCGTCGCAGATTTCGCTGTATTTTGGGTCGGTCGAGATGATGAATTCGTGGCCGGCACGGATTGCGCTCTATGGAAGACGATAACGGAGATGAGGAGATGAGAAGAGAGGATAACAATTCGCCGAGACGAACATCAATTCCGTCCCTCATCAGCCCCGTGCGGATCTCGGGCCCTTTCTGCGGTCTAATGTCAGCGAAACGGGCAGGGCTTGTAGGGGATGAGGGGCTCACAGTGTCTAACGCGATGGCGACTGGGCGACCATTAGGGTCCGCTGAACAATGAACAGAAAGCCCATCAATAGGTGCTGTGCACGTAGATGCCTACAGACGCGAACCTGCGACCATCTTGCGAGTGTTATCGATGACACTCTGGTGGTACTCATACGAGCCATGCGAGAAGTTCATGCGCACTACATGCCCACTCATTAACACCTCTGCAATCGCACATTGGACAAACGCAACTTACCGACATTAACACCAGCGCGTCTGAGGGCGGCAAGCTTCTCGACGGAGTTTACCTTGGGGCCTACAAAGGTATCGCCGACACATTATTATCCCATCAACGCGGGGAGATAAGATGGCGCTTGCCAATGGTGGCGATAATGGCGGTCTGCAGAGCGCCCACTGTCAGCCTCTACCCACTGGGTCACGATCTGCAGTGAAACACACCTTGCGAAGGAACTTGGTCGCCTCTGTGGTGACTGGGGCCTTTGCGGGACTCAGAGTCGAGTTCCACTCTAATTGAGAACGAATTCCGTCGGCTGCGTATGGCATGCTGGAGCGGACGGAAGATCTAGAGAGCATGCGTCGAAGGATGAGTATAATGGTGACAATATGTGAAGGCCTACCAGGCAATCAGCAAATTTATAGAAATGGGACAGCGGAGGTAGAGAGGTGGCTATGGATAAGGCTCAAGGGAGGAAGGAGCGCCACGCCATGTATTTGTAGGTTGCCTTATCGATGCCCCAAACGTGAAATGTCTTTGATGGGGTAAAGATTCTATATCAACCAGCATCCAACGTTCATCAGATCCTTGGCTGGCATCTAACATTAACGACCGTGGCAGTCTTGCAAAATAACCAGAGTATATTCAATAAAATAATCACTTCACAGCAAAAGACGACACGGTACACGATACAGCGAAATGAAAAACAAAAACACAGAAATGCCCTACATTACCCTGAGAGTCCATCCATGTAGTCCACCTTCTGCTGCAGCTGCAGCCTGGGCGGCGGCTAGCCACCCAGGTTCTATGCCTCCCGGCAAGGGATTGGCTGGGTTCTGTACAGCTGACAGGTCCATGCTTTGGAATACGTTCTCGCACGCTATTGTTCGCCCAGAATGATAGCCAACTCCGTCGTACGCGCGGATAAATAGCAATGGAAGACTTCTACCAGTGATCGAAGGATGTGGAGGTGAAGCGCCGTTGGAGCCCTCACGGGGCTGCGAGCCTTCGCCGTTACTTGGCGGCCTCGAGGGATCGTGGTTAGGTGGAAGGGCGTCTTCCTCCAATGCCTTTATCACGTCCGCTAGTGGGGGCATCTCGACGATAACGATGGTGTGTAGTGGCCCAGTGGGAACAAATCGTGGTGGAGACATGCCAGCGCCCGAGGGTCCCGCCATCATGGCATGGTCGCCTGCTGCTGGGTTCGAACCATCAGGTGGAGGGGGACCACCTACAAGTGGTTGACCGAAAGGTGCAATATTGGTTAGGGGACCAGGAGTCGCAGCTTGATACACCCGATGGCGTAAAGGTCCCAAGTTACCCAGATAAACATCTAGAGGCGTCTGTACGTGTGTTTTAGGATCCTCGTAGAAGAAGTTGGATACGGTCAATTCGACGGCATTGTTAGCGGGGCGATACACGGGAGCAGTGAAAAGGGTTGGGAATGGAGTGATAGGCATTTCCGGTATCGTCTGGTTCTGACCAAACGCATCAAAGAATGTATATTGGAATTTGGCTAGAAAATATGGTAAATCACTATGTTCAGACTCGCAGTGTATAAAGTGATACTTACAGATACCAACGATGGTCCAGCACAAATAATCATCAACTTCGTCCGAGATAATTCGGACGCCGTCTTTGAGCTCCTCTCGAACGCGAGGAGACTGGAATAGCAATGGGTGGGTGCCTGGGTGTGAGGAAATGCCAGGCGCCGGTGGGGGGATCACGCCGGGGGTGCCGGGCACTGGTATCGGCCCCGCAGCGGAGAGATAGTGCCTCGAGCCATCGGGATTTACACGCTGCAAGGCAATCTTTTGCATTTGGCTGACTGGGCCTCCATCGTCTGGCGACACCCTTCCCTTGTCCACTTTGCGAATAATGAGCGGCGATGTGGCGATACCTGAGTGTGTATCCGAAAGCACAATTTCACACCCATAAGTGACTGGCAGCGGGGCTCCTGAAAATCCCACGAAAGGTGAGTACATTGCATGAAACTCGATCACGTGAACTTACCTATGAGATTCGCCTGGTCAGGCCGTCGAACAACATTGACATTGAAGGCAGACCACGCGACGTTACTCGCGCATAACTGAGCGTGATCTATAGTCATATATTTGGTGCGAACAGTTTGGGAATTGATCCTGTTAAATAGTGATACGGGACCCCCAGCAAGGATGCAGGACGATATATTACGCGTCTTCGCAGTCTTCTTGGATGGCTTGGAGATGATGGTTACGGGAGCAGAGTCGAAAGAAGCCCAAACTCGACCTGGGAGCGCGTTACTTTCCGAGCCAGTTGCGTTGGGAGCGGGTTCTGCGACATCGAGGGACAACTGGAAGCTCTTCGCTTTGGCGGTACCAGTGACATGCAAGAACTTGAAGCTGGCAGTCATGTTGTTGTCGAGTGGCGCCTTTTGTTCAAAGGAGCGTTCACCGTTTTCAGATACGACGGACATGGACAACTGCTGTGATCGGAGGTGCCAGACAGGGCCTTCAATGTGGACAACAGGGGGCGGGCAGAGGAAGCGCTTCTCACTTCCGTAGGACTTTTGTGCGACCGCGGCATGGAGACATATTACAGTGGTCATTGGCATGACTCTGGAGGGATCCTGGGATACGTGATCGCCAACAATGCGTCTAATTTTGTGATGTGGATCCTCCGTGTCCTTATCGTCGAGCTTGCGCTTGCCGGGGGCCAGCGGCTAGATAAACGTTGTGTTTACGGTTCAGGAAACGGTGCAACGTTGATGCGACTCACTGCAGGCAGCCCATTCATCGGTGCATGCAGGGGTTGTTGCGGACTCCAGGCTGGCGGAGCTGGTGGTCCGTTGCTCGCGGCATCTTTTTTGGATGCAAGAAGCGATTGGATGGAGGCACCGGGGTCGGGGCTGGCGGCGGGAGGAGCAGCTGGTGACGGCGCCGCTGGGGGTGGCGCATCGGTCTGCGGCGCCTCTGGGGGCGGGGGAGTGATATTTGGGGGCTAAGGGCGGGTTCAGTACATGGATGAGAAGAGAGAGACGGGAAGCGTACCGCAGCGTTTGTCGGGGTGGCCGAGCGGGAGTTTGAGTGCGAGGGCGGGTGGTCAGGGGGCTTAGGAGACTGGTCTGAATTTATTGGTGCAGGCATTTGGTGGGGAGCATCAATGTAGTCGCGGACGTCGAAGGAGCCATCCATTTTGAATAAAAGGCAGATGGGAATCTTGTTGGAACCAAACTCTCACGCAAGCCTGTGAACTTCCCTTTATTTGGTTTTTCCCCCCGTACCCCAGCCACTCCCACACTCGGCACCATCCGCGCCGAGGCACGTGCTGCTCTCTCAAGCCCACGGGGGTTGTGCCCGTGAGAAGAACCGCGGTCCTCAGTTTCCGGGGTCCCCAGATAAGATCATGTTCCCAGCGTGGTCCTGCCTGATGGGGCTCGCTGTTTTTCCCACACGCCAAAGTTACTTGTACGCTAGACAGTGCGCCCTAAAAACATTGTCTCCAATAGACTTTGCTGCTCCGCCTCTGCAGTATCGTCGATCCCTCGTTTTGGGAAAAATAACCCATCAAACCGCGTTTCTGTCCCCCCAGAATGTACCCGGGAATGCGACTCGCGGCGCGCGCACAGGTTCATGTAGAGCGCGTTGTCGTCGACTGGGTCGTTGTCGTCTAGGTACGGTGAGAACATCCTGTAGTCCTCCTGCTTGTACTCCTCGTCCCTGCCTCCCAGAACTCGTGCTGTGCTATTCTATCAGACTCATATACACCAAACGGGCACGAAGGATCCAAATCTCACCCAGTGACAGTATTCCCAACTTGTCTTCCTTCTCAATCGTTCGAGTCATCAATTCTTCTTCTCCACTCACATCCAGCGCCACGATGTTGTCCACCAAGTCCGCATAATCAGCGTTCAAGCTGTACGACTCGGGGCTCGTCGCTGGCTCTACGCTCTCCGGGCTCAGCCAGTTCCATTCCTCGCGATCCTCTTCAGTACCGGCCAATGCACTTGGAAAGAAACCCGAGAGACTGAACGGGTCTTCCTTGATCACACGTGGTGATTGTTGCGGGGGGACTTCATACGACAAAGACGCGAGGTGATGATGTGAATTTGTGCGGCGCAACGCTGGAGATAGTGCTTTTGTCGTCAGAGGATGGGGTGATGTATACGTTCGTCTCAAAGACATTTTGCAATGAGGAGCTCCTGAGCGTGCACCCGATCCGTTATATATACGGAATGCCATTCAATTCCAGGGTGCGTCTGGCTGCTTCCAGAATGGGATGGGTCATGAGACAATAATTAGCCCAGAAGCAGGCTGGCCTTATGAATGATGAATGTACGCTAGGAACTGGTGTACGTGAATAAAATCCACAGAATTGGGGTGCTACAACGAACGAATGCATAGTACGTGGTGAGAGTGTTAATGATAGTCCGTGCTGTGATATGTTATGAAGTCCAAAATGCCAAAATAAAAAACGTGCCCAAGAAAAGGAACAGTTCGTGAATTCGTTCAATCACCGATGCTTGCTGCCACCAGGGAACGGTACACCTGCTTCGCCCCTAGCAACTCTGGAGCCTGTATGGCCCCCTCTGTCTCCGCGCACTCCAACTTCGGCATCCTGGTGCTTTTGCCAGTCCTCTACTTTCATAGTAGAAGTCCGCTTGGCGGACGAGCCCGTACCAGCGAGCTTATCGCCGCTGGCTGATCTCGAATGTCTGGGTCGAGCCTCAAGAGTAGTAGCAACAGGCCGTCGTAGCTCGTCTCCAGAATGCTTCCTCCTTTGCTCCAATACCGCCGCCTTTTCCGCTTGCCGCTTCGCAACTGCATCGCGTTCAAAGGCTTTCGATCTCTCCCACCTTTGCTTGGCGGCCTCGACTTCTGCATGCTCCTTCTCCGCCTGAGTCAATGGAGCCTGGAGATCATGCAGCTTCTCCCTATGACGCTCGTTAAGCTCTTCAAAGGTTCGAGTCCGACGAGCGTCCGGTCGTTGGGGTGTTGGCGCGTGGATTTCGGGAGTGTGCTTCTTAGGGGGAAGAATGGAAACAGGGAGATGTCCACCGGTGGAGTTCGTTCTGGCGGGGGCTAGCCTAGCAAGAGGTGTATCGTCAGGATCGTAACTGGTTCCTACACCGAGTGCACTTTCACGACGCTTGCGCTGGTCAAGAGCTTCTACAACGGCCGGAGGAACTGGGAGTCGCTGAGAAGCCGCGGCAGCCACATTTCTCGTTGCGATCGGCGGAGAAACGCCAGTCGGCGGCTGCACAAGCTTACGGTCATGGAGATAGGCGTCCCAATCGTTGTCTCTGAGAGGAGCACTAGTAGGCCGACTAATAGACTCGCCGAGCATGGAGGATTGAGTAAGTTGGGATATTTCCATCGAGTGGACTCTTCCGCGGGGATCAGTCTCGCGCGGAGGACGTAATCGAGAAGGCCCAGGAAGAAGTGTCGTAGCGTCCAAGCTTTGACGTCTAGACAAAAGGGACGGGTGGCGAGACGTGGATGACGAAGACGGCACAGGCGTGTCACTCTTCAGAACGTCGATTGATCTTCGCAACTCATGGATTTCAGCCAAGAGCGCTTGTTTTTTCCTCAGTTCCTCGAGCTCCTGAGCGGTGGTCTTCAAATCCAAGGCGGGGGATTTTGTTCGAGCGTCGGCGTCGGCAATAAAGTTACTAGGCACATCTTCTTGAATAGTGAACCCCAAGTCGAGAGCTGGTAAGGCACCAGGACTTTGACTGCGATATCGACGAGTGTCTTCGTCCGGCGTCGCAGCGAAGAACTCCGACACGCCAGAATGAGCACGCGGGCGACTATCAGTGAGGGTGAAAGACGAAGCACGATGATCGCCAGAGCCTGGAGTCCCCGGCGTTTCTTGATCCTTCATCAGCGGCGTACTGGAGAATCCGCTCTCGTTGCGAAAATGCTTGGGAAGAGGTGGGTGTTCTCGCTCCCATTCTTCTCGTTCGGTCATTAAGTCCTTGAATCGATCAGTCCCTTCAACCTGCTGCTCTTCATCGCGTTTACGTTCTTCCTCTGCGATTTCTTCCAACTTGCGCTGTAGAACCCGAAGAATACGAAGCTGGACTGCAATCCCCATCAATGATACCGCGCCAATGAGACCGAGCTCGATCTGCATTGTCTGTGTGACCGGGAACTGGATGCCATTGCTTGTGAACTTGACAAACAGCGAGCCAAAGCCCAGGTTCCATATGTAGAACTGAAAGTGCACCCTGAGCATGCGCCCCGACCCTGAACATGACGTAGCGCACCTCTTTAAGTCCTGCAGTAGTATAGCAGTCGACCCCTAATATAAACGCAGATGACCCAACGAACGCGGTTGAAACCAGAAGAATGTGGTAGTGGATCTAGAAACCGGCATCGGTAAGCAATCGCCGTGTGATGCTAGCTGGAGCCTACCTTGGGAATAGTGCAGAGGATAAATCCGACCACGCCGCATCCTATATAGCCATGAGTATGCGTGGCAGCACAAGGATGGTTATCGGCACCATACCAATGTACATAATCCAGCGGAATCCAATCTGACCAATTACACCACCGTTGTGGAAACATTGTATCCACAACCCAAAGGCGAACCCACCCCATGCGCCAATAAAGTATTTTGAAGCCTTCCAGAAGAATATTGCTACGCCACCGCCTGCTATGCCGGCAACGGAACAAGCCAGCACGAAGTAGCCCCGCAAGCTCTTGCTGGGCGGGTTCACTGCTGGGAGGATACCGAACTTGAGGATGAGGACGAAGCAGGTAAGGGAGAGCGTGTAGAATCCAATTAGAAAGAAAGAAGTCCTAGGTTATGTCCAGTCATTAGGCCCAGAACGAGTGACTGGCAGAGTAACGCACCATCGGTTCTTGTGACCCCAGAACGCACTCGGCAGACCCGTAATTATCAGAATTGCACCCAGCACCCCAAAGGCGGGGTCGACCCGTGTATCCAGTACTATCGGCTCTGGCGTTGGCGATGATTCGGCAGCAGCAGACGAGGTAGCTGTCGGAGTGATAGTGTACGTTACGTTCAGCACGGTCGTAGACATGGAAGTTAAGGGTACATTCTGTCCTGCTGAGCGAGTAGTCGTTATTACGGTCGCTGTACTGGTCGTCAAGGAAAGCGAAAGGCTAGGACTGGGCCCGGTTGCGGTTGGCGATGCTGAGCTTGGTGAGGGCGACGGCGACGGCGAGTCCTGGGCTGAAACCAGGCCGGCGAAGAGAACGAAGGCGAGGATAAGAAACCGCATTGCATGTGGGGGGAACATGAAGGGCGGGAGAGAAGAAACGTAAATGCCAACCGGCGGGTATATATATGGTGGAAGTCAGAGGTCAAGGACTTAAGAAGGGCAGAATCGCCCGCCCAAGAATTCAAGTCCTCGTGCGAAACGATAGCTTGTTTGAAAACCAGCGAAACTGTGATTGGACTTGTTCTAAACACTTGGAGTAATCATATTATTCTCCACCTTCCATCCCACGAGTTTACTACACACAGCACCGTGACAACGAGCCTCGCCGACAATCGAAGCAACGAGGACATTTTATGCTCAAACTCTGCGGGACACGCCTGTCCTCTCTCGATCCTTCCGCGGGCCCGCCGTGAAGCAGCAGGCTAATCGAAATGCTCAAAGCGCACCGGCTTTACTTTGATCTCCCTGAATATTCGCCGCATCTTCGCCTCATCGTCAACACCATGGCTCCCGTCGGGATCCTGAGCCTCGACGACCGTTACGACCCTTCCGCCTTTACCAAAGCGTCCGACGCGACCAGCAATGTGCAGGTAGGCGTCGATGGTCTGGCCATTTACCTTAGGTCCTTCTGGAATGCCAAGGATAAACACATGAGTCAGAGAGGGCAAGTCCAATCCGCGTATGCTAGCAAGGGTCGCCACTAGCAACGTCGGTGCTTCTTCCGCTGTTTTCCCGCCGGTAAGCAGATGCAAACGGCCTTTGTCGGATACTGTGAGGTCGAGTGCCTTCGCGTTCACCCCAAGCTGTTTGAGCTCATAGACAGCACGGTGCACGGGAGACGAGGCCGGTAAAACGAGCAGCGCAATAGAAGGAACGTCCAATGCAAAGGCGGTAGCAATGGCCTCCACGGCATCCGGATTGAATGGTGATGGTGAATCAACGACTTCTGTAATGGCTAATGAATTTCGGGGCACTCGGATATCACAGTGAGGACGTACTTTCCGATTGGGATTCGATTGCAGGAGATTGATCGTCAAATATAGCTTCGGGTGTGACTGGCTCATCTCCAGGGGATATCAATGGAAGAGATGTTGCGTCAGCCATGTTCTTAATATCTCCATTCCCAGCAACAATGAGAACAGAATGCAGTATGTCACCAGAAATCGATGATATGGCGCCGATATCGTAAACTCGCTGTTTGTCTGAGCACTTGATCTTGACTAGTTGATCCCTGCGAAGCCATCGACCTTCTTTGAACAAGAAAAGATCCAGATGCTTCCTGAGTGTAGCGCTTGACATAACTAATTGCGGTAAATTTTCGTGAGTACTTGTAAGTCCTTGCTCGGCTCTGTTTTTCCTCGAGGCGTAGATGATGTCCAATAATTGACGTGTGGGGCTTGGGTGACGGTCGATCTTCTTCTTGGCTTTTAGGAAGGCCTTATAGAAGGTTTTGCCGCCACTTTTGAGTGGGACCGTTTCTATCAGATAGTCGACTTCGTCCACGACCACGGTCGACAGATTGGACAGCTGAAGAGCTGCGGGATCTTCGTTGTGCACGTCGAGCAGAGCCTGAGGCGTCCCAATAAGGACGTGAGGCGGATCACTACGTAAAGAGGAGATGCGCGTGGCCATTTCGATTTGCTTGTCTCTGACAATGGCTTTGGCGACCACACCACCATAACGAGGGGAAGTGACGCCCGGTGCTGCAGTTAGTTGATCTACCCAGTGCATAAACTGATAGGCGAGGTCGCGATGGGGTACGAGGAGGAGGGACGTGATGGATGACGGGTTGGTAATGGTAGACTGAAGGCCTGGAAACTCGGAGCGAGGCTTGTTCAACAGAGCAAGCAAAATGCCGAAAGACCTGATGTACATGCAGTCAATGCACATCAAGAGTAGATCCCGCCACTCACTTTCCAGAACCCGTAGAATCCTTGAGCAGAACATCTTTTCCACTGAGAATCGCCGGGATGAATTGCTGTTGCGTTTCTGTTGGATGCTTGATGGCTGGAAACACGACATCAAGGGCCCTGTATATTGATCTTCGAATGCCAATATCTTTGAATGTGACTGGTTCCTTTTTCACTGGTTCTGGTGTGGACTCCGGAGTTGATGAAAGGGCGTCTGCATGAGCCTCCGCACTACGGCTCATACATCGGCAGCCATTTACTTGAATTCGACCCCACGGTGGCCCCCATTGTGAAAAGAACGACTTGGCGCAGAGTGGTGGTACGGGGAGAAAAGGTCTCATATACAGTTTCCCACAGTCAGAATTCCATGATATACACAAGGAGCATCGAAGCATTTATTGAATTTGGGAGTAGGGGGCTTGGTTCTCGAACGACAATGGGTATTTATGGTAGCTGAACTAGTTTCAGTGCCGCCCGAAGAAAGCCTTTCCAAGGCCCAGACGCAGATATCTTGCGTACGCTGTCAAATTGCACATATAGCCTGGTGCGGAGGTAGCAGCGAAGCGCAGACGTACCCCAGTGGCTCGTCTGCCTGCCCAGCCATTTCCCAAAGTAAGGCAGCAGCAATGCTCCTACGAGCTGCTGCAGTTGTTGCAGACTCTCTTCCCATTCTTGTTGCGCGAGCAGGTACTCTTCCTCCGAGTCTATTGACGCCTCCGAGTGCATGTCGGATAGGGAAACATCAGACGCGGGCATGCCGATTCAAGAATGTGAGAATGGGGTCCAAATGAGCGAAATGTTTCGAGGCCACAGCGCGACGATAATGGGATATTTGGGATATTTGGGCAGTGGAGGTAATCCTGATTCCTTGGCCGCGACGGGCGCTTGATGGATTGGAGTTGGCCGAGTTCGGCTAATAGCCGCCACTGCAATTCGCTCTGATCAACCTTCGTCTCCAACGCCCACCATCGTGTCCAACTCCACAAGCACACCGCAGCGCACGACCTCCAATGCAGCATGGTGAACGATCACCGCAACAGTCTCGCTCGAAGCCGCCTCGTCGGGCAGCCTCTGCTCTATGCCATTTCCATATTTGCTAGCTTGGGTGTCTTCCTGGTGCGTGTTCGCGAGTTCTGCACATAAAACCGTGAAAAGGATTGACAGAAGGCGACAGTTTGGCTATGACCAAGGGTGAGCTTCTTGACGGCGCCGCGAGTATTTACCACTGAAGGCAATCTAGTGTCATGAGTGGAATCATCACAGGACCATACTTCTCCAGCTATTTCAATCATCCAGGACCAATAGAGGTCGGGACCATGGTCGCTGTACTCGAAGTTGGTGCATTCAGTGAGTACAGTCCTAAATCCACGTCCTCCGAGAGGTCATTCGCTAATGCATTGCAGTCACTTCCGTCGCTGCTGGCAGGGTGGGGGACATCATAGGTCGAAAGGGCACTTTGTTCATCGGCGCTCTGGTCTTCACATTGGGCGGCGCCATACAAACGTTTACGCTTGGGTTTTGGACCATGATCATAGGGAGAATCATTAGCGGCTTCGGTGTCGGCCTTCTCTCGTATGCTTTACCGCTGGCGGTCCAACTAGGCTCTGACATTCTTTGCTCTTAGGACAATTGTACCCATCTATCAAAGCGAGATATCCCCTCCCAATCATGTAAGTCGCGATGCTCCACCTGTGCTTGGCTGTTCCGACCCTTCATTCGTTAGCGCGGCGCGCTAGCATGTATGGAATTCACAGGAAACATCGTCGGCTATGCTTCTTCAGTTGTAAGCACTATTCCATTCAACTGAGCACGTAATGCCGATTGAAGGACACTAGTGGACCGACTATTTCTGCTCTTTCATCGAATCCGACCTGTCTTGGAGAATACCTTTGTTTCTTCAATGTGTCATTGGAGCCATTCTGGCGGGTGGTTCACTCTTGATGCCAGAAAGTCCTCGGTAAACTTGAAACACTTCTCAATAAGCTACACAGACTCATATGAATTACTTAGATGGCTCATTGACACCGGGAAAGACACTGCTGGCATGCAAGTCATCGCCGACCTACACGGAGGTGACCCCACGAACGAGATTGCTCTTGCCGAGTTCCAAGAGATCAAAGACAAAGTTCAAGAAGAGGTAATCATGCATGCCCAGTGAAGGTTTACGTGAGCTGAGCTGTTGCAGCGCGATTCTGGTGAAGATCGATCCTACGCCACTATGTGGAGAAAATATAAGCGTCGGGTGCTGCTCGCTATGTCTTCTCAGGCATTTGCCCAACTTGTGAGCTCACTCAATCACCGATTTGAGAATCATATTGACCCAACCTACAGAATGGGATCAATGGTATGTCGCCTATGTTTAACCCCGAGGCTGCCAATACTGACGCTTAATCAAGTCATTTCTTATTATGCCCGTATGTGGTCAAACTTCCATTCCCTTAATCCCCGTCTGACACAATTGATGTGTAGCTCGAGTCTTCGAAGGTAGGGCTGTCCGTCAATGGTATGGTCGGCGACGTTTCTCATTCTATAAACAGAGGCTGGATGGATTGGACGTGATGCGGTCCTAATGACTGGCATTAATTCAATCATATATGTGCTGAGCACATTGCCACCGTGGGTTTGGCTCTGACATTATGAAAATGTACTAACTCATCTCCAGGTGGTACCTAGTCGATCGCTGGGGACGCCGGGCTATCCTGCTTTCTGGAGCTGTCATTGTAAGTCATACGCCAACATTCCTTGGGAATGAAACTTGATATGTAATCGTAGATGTCGATGGCCTTGGTCGCTACTGGCTGGTGGATGTACATTGACGTTCCTCAAACCGCCAAAGCTGTGGTAGTTTGCGTTATTATCTTCAACGCTGCTTTCGGATATAGGTATGTGACTTCGAGATGAAGCCTAACCTTTGCTTAACGATGTAACAGTTGGGGACCTCTACCGTGGCTCTACCCTCCCGAGGTTTGTTCATAACACACCACTTTGACCGACTGCTCATCATACCTCAACTCAGATCATGCCACTCAGTTTCCGTGCCAAGGGTGTCTCGCTCTCTACTGCCACTAACTGGGCATTCAACTTCCTGGTTGGCGAAATCACCCCCTACCTTCAAGATGTCATTAAATGGCGTCTGTACCCTATGCACGGATTTTTCTGTGCATGCAGTTTTGTCCTTGGTACGTTTGATGATTTCCATAGAAATTACCAGTTACTAAGTCCTGTCGTAGTGTACTTCCGTAGGGCATCTCAGTACTGGATAGTGGTTGTATCTTAACATGTCCTCTAGTGTATCCCGAGACAAAGGGTGTGCCTTTGGAAGAGATGGATGCCGTCTTCGGCGAAGGCAAGCCCCCGCCTCATTCTCATGCGTCAACTCTAATTTAGCATTTAACGTAGATGCGCGGGAAGAACAGTTCGACAACGAATCCGAAAGGGCGTCGTTGATGTCCAGAACCGCGACGATCGATCAATATTCTTCGCCTCCCAGTCCAAAACGACAGCAAGGTAATTGGGTGAGCCGACTCACGCGACGTGACGATGGTCGTGCAGCATACCAGCCAATCAGCGGCGACGAATAGGAACTCGCGAGGATGGATGAAGATAGTATGGCCAACGAAGACACTGGAAACGAGCAGCATAGTGATGCTCGATAAGCTAATATTGTTTATGTATTTCCGGTCGCTGCAGCGCCGTGTTGCTAACTGTGATTCGGAGGAAGCCTCCTGCAGCTTCTTGGTCTCTTCATCCATCCTCACAGTGTACCCAACATAGCACTAGTATATCCCTTCCCCTACCACTGCACATGTTCCCCCATTACTATCTCCAATATCTTGTATTAGATGTTCCATAATTCGTGACAATACATTCAGGCTATAGCCCGCCTGCCAACACGCTTCCTTGCTTTATACACTAACTCGGCGACAGCGCCAGTTGGCTGGACCCCAGATCTCGCCATGTCTGCCAGGATCTCGTTCGCAGCCACAAGCTCCCCGCGTCGTAGCAGTCCGGATAACAAAATGTACCAGGTAATAGAAATGATGTGAATCTTCTGCTTCACCATCTCCCTGTAGTACACCATAGCGGTTTCCACACCTTCGGGCTCGGGGTATTCCAGGCAGGCCTTCAGAAGGATGTGGTAGGTAACTCGGTTCAGCTTGATCCCGCGCCTCTTCATGCGATCCACGATGTTGCGTCGCCAGTCTTCCGCGACGGCGGGTGGAAGCCACGACCCGCGGTAGATACCAGCCAAGAAGGAGGTGTAGGTAACTTCGTTTGGTTGTGAGGTCGGATCAAGCTCCATCCTTTGTAATAACCGCATGGCAGTGTGGAGGGCCTCGACGGTCTGCTCGCGCAGCTGCTGGTCCATGATGGCGGAGTAGATCGCCACGTTGGGCTCGACGCCCTGCTTGCGCATGAGGGCGATCATGAGCTCCGGTGCGTCGTCGCGGCCCACTTTGAGAAGGGCCGAGAGGATGGTCGAGAAGCTGAAGACGTCGCCTTTGATGCCGGCGGCGACCATGTTGTTCATTACCGAAGAGAGCATCTTGAAATTGCTCGTCCGCGCCCAGAACTTCAGGAAGGTGTTGTAGGATACGACGTCTGGTCTGGGCCCTTCGTCGACCATTTTTTGGAAGGTGGCAGTCGCTTCATCAACCCGTCCGGCGATGAGGAGTCCGTGCAGGACGGTATTATATACTGCAAGTTGTTGACGCTCTGGAGATCCTTTGGCAGCATCTTCGAGGAATGTCCGAAACGCGTCCATGGCTTTGTCCGTCTGACGAGCGTTGAAGTAGGTAGAAATGATGGCGCGATATGACAGAGCCTCTGGCTTCACACCTTGCTCGAGCATCATGCCCCATCCTGCGACGGCTTCGTTGTACGCAGAGATTCCGTCACATGCATCGATGTACGCCGTCCATGTCGAAACTCCTGGCTGCACGTCTAGACCGATCATATCATCCCACATTTGAGCAGCCAGGTCTTTACGGCCACACTTGAGAAAAGCGACCATGAATGACGTCCAGCCGACTTCTGTAAACACGACTGGCTTTTCGACTGTTTTCGCGGACTCATGCGCGACCATGCAGGGCGCAGGCCCTGAAATACCGTCCATGATGCTCCGGTAGAGCTTTTCAATAGAGCGGATAGACCTGGAGGTAGCAAGCTGATTGACTCGCTTCGAGAGTTCTGTTGGATGGGATACCATGGTCGCGCTCCGGAGACGGTTCACATACTCTTCTACCTTCCGCTGCAGAGGCCGATTCCCCTTCAGCTTGTTCATAAATGCAGTGATGGCATAGTGTTGGGGACGTATGACGGTGTTGAGACACATGTGCAACGCACCCAGGAAATCGTCCTTCATGGCGCAGGCCGTGATTCCAGATAATAGGACGGTCGCGCGTCCTGGTTTATAAGGCATGGTATCGACGCTGGAATATGTCGCCGACGCCAAAGCATCATACTCTGTACTCCCCTCCCCTTCTTCGAGTCCGTCGCCTGATACGTCTTCTGCGCCCTCGGATTTTGCCACCAGCTGCATGAACCGCTCATACAACCGGAGCACGGCGTCCGGGTCATTGCGCTGGATGAGAGCAAGCATGCAGGAATTTAACGCGTCGGGGGCTTTATGAGCGGCTGCAACCAGAGCTATCTTCTCCACCACCGTTCTTTCTAGCTCAGACCACTCCTTCTTGGGGAAACCGACTGGGCAGAATGAATCAACGAGCAGGGTAGATATCCGCTTCAGCTGGACATGTCCCAGGAGTCGCAAGAGTCGGCGCTGCTCCAAATATTGCCAGTAGTCCCATATTATTTCAATATTATGAGATTGGACTGCTTGATGTATCCGAGTTGTGGTTGTGTTGAATATGTCTAGGGATGGGTCCGCTCGGTCGCGATCCTTCGGAGTGCGTTGGGTTAACGGAATCGGCTTGTGTGGTCGCTCCGGGGAAGACAGTGGTGCCAGTCCATGCTGCAGTCGCTTCACATGGAATATTGATTTTGAGCCGGCCGTGCGCTGGAGGAGTCCTGGAGCAAGAAAGTCTGAGAGGACGACAGTGCAAGCACGAGACAGCATATATTTTAGCGCTCGTCGATCCTTCCTTGATCGCATTATTGGGCGCCTACACGGTTCCTCTCCTTTGCTCTCGTCCACCATGGGACACGGAAATTCTGACAAACTCTATATCACCCACGCAGAACACGCAGGCTACTTTGGAAACCACTCTGCGTCGGCGGGATACAGGGCGTGAGTGCTCAATTCCCCTCGAGCCACCCCTTCGTGACAACTAATCTCGGGAACTGAGCAGCAAGGCAGACCCAGGTCATCCAGGCGCGAGGACTCCGTTCGACTGCTGCGCTCTTTCATTTCAACAATGGACCCACCCCGTATGCGCTCGTAACCCGGATGGCACTGGAAACGTCTTCGACTTGGTAAATATCATACCATGGCTCAAGTTCGTGCATATTTGACTCTAGCATATGCAATACAGGCTCAAGATTTATTTACAGGCAGCACAACAACACCAACCCGATAACGAAGGAACCTCTGACTCCGGACGACCTTATTCACCTCCATTACTCCCGCAAAGAAGCTTCCGGAGAGATTCATGATCCTATTTCATTCAAACCCTTCAGTGAACACTCGCACATTGTCGCTATCGCCACAACTGGGAACGTGTTTCTAGCAGAGAGTATTAAAGGAAACAGGGACCTTGTTGCTGACGTGCCGTTCAAGAAGTAGGTACTTCGTTCATACTCTGGGCCTGTTACTCACCCAACATAGACAAGACGTGATAACTCTACAAAACCCACATGGTCTTCCACCGTTGTCAGTGGATAACTCAGCTGCCTCGTCTGCTAAGAAACAATCTACTCAAGCGGCCCCCACCAAAACAGTTGTCACTCAGTCTGCAGCTGCCTCCACCACCAACAAGACACCCGTTCCATGTAGGTGCTGTCATTAAATCCGCATCCTCCAGAGGCTCATTTGTGTAGGGAACATATCGCCGTACTCGAGCGGTCTCCCAGGAGCTTCACTGACGTCTACTTCGGTCGACCCTCAAATATCTAGTTCCAGCTCCAAACTGTTATGGGATGAGGTATGAGATATTTATATTTACATACACCAATTACTCATACCTTATAGGAAGAACTTATGTTCGAAGATATTGCTAATCCCCCTAAGGGAAAGGGTAAAGAAAAGGATGTTGGGAAGCGGCGTGCCTATGTTCGCATCGTGACCAGCCTTGGTAGTGGCAGCCTGAACCTCGAGTTATTCTGCGAGAAAGTACGCGCATATCCTACAAATACTCCCTCATCTCTAACCTAGACGATTTGAAGGCTCCCAAAACTTGCTACAATTTCCTCATGTTGGCACGTGCTGGGAAATATGATAATTGTCTGTTCCATCGGCTTGTGCCCGGATTTATGGTACGTATCGACTTGTTGTTTCCGAGCCAAGCTCACTGTGACTACTATAGATTCAGACGGGAGATCCAACCGGCACTGGGGCTGGAGGAGAGTCACATTGGGGTACACCTTTCCGGGACGAGCACGATCTCAAGAACGCAGCTAAACATGACTCCCGGGGCGTTGTTGCAATGGCTAACAAAGGTGCTGGAACGAACGGGTATGTCTTTTATCTAGTCTTCACTGATAAATGATACCTAACCATCCTCCATCACACCAGGTCTCAATTCTACGTAACATTCAAAGCCACACCCAATCTCGATAAGAAGCACACTGTCTTTGGGAAACTGGTTGGCGGTGAAGACGTCCTTGATGCCCTGGAGAAGCTGCCCCTCAAAGACGGAACTGAACGCCCAGCGAAGGCTGTCAGGATCACGGAGGTCGTCATGTAAGTGCAGTACTTTGCCCATTTCAAGTTGCATCCTCTCAGATCTCTACTAGATACCAGGATCCTTTCGAGGACTACAAGAAAAGACTTGCGAAGAAGCTCGCAAAACGAGCAGAATCAGAGCAGGCTGGCGATAAGCGCACACAAAAGAGGGAGGGTGATGATATAAATTGGTTCGGAATCAAAGTTGGCGCAGATGGGAAAGCGGGGGGTCCAGGTGGTGTTAGTGGTGGCGTTGGGAAGTATCTGAACACGGCTAAGAGACCGTTAGGCGGAGGGCTTGCGGATATTGGTGGGGATGATGCGAAGAAGAAGCGTAAGATCGGCTTCGGGGACTTTGAAGGATGGTGATTATGTAGTCTAGCAGATAGTATTATGTGGGTACAGCATGATTGGGTTACTGGGTATATATGTCGAGCTAAGCTGGAACAGCGACTCTGTCGCCTGCTTCCCTCGCTGGTTCTGCGCATTGTGTCAGTGACGGTGGTATAATGGGAAATAGCAGCCAACCTGGAGTAGGAACACGGTCTGCCACCTCTGCAGGCTTCTCCGTTGGTACGGAGGGCAACTTGGCGTCTGCCTCTTGCTTTGCCTCCACCATCTACGCGCAATGTCATTAGCCTGATAAGCAGGACGCTACGAAGTGGACTAACAGCAAGAGCTTGTAGCTCCTTGAGCTCGTCTTGTACAGCTTCCTCCTCATCCAAGGTGAGAGTGTTGGCCAGCATTTCATCAATTTCCTGTCGAATGAATAGTCATGGTCAACGAAGGTGCCGCATGAAGAATGAATGCTTGGTAGCTACTCACGCGTTGGTAAGCTCTGGCCTCAGCCGTTTCTTCCAATAGCTTCTCCACGCTTTCCACATTCATCTCCTTGTGTATCTCCTTGAGCACTTCATTGCCCTGCTTGAGCCCGTGGAGGACAGACACCTCGACCAAGGAGAACTCGATCGTCGACACCTTCAAGCAGGTTAGCTGCAATCATACAAATGCAGAGGTGCTGCGGCGCACCAGTTGCTCGAGATTCTCCAGCTGGCCATCTGTCTTCACGAGTAGGCCTTGTTGGTATTTCCGTCTTCGCAGGGCGATAACAGCCCGGTCCTTCTGTCCCGCGGCTAGATGGGCTTTGGCAATCTCATGCTCCCTGTCAAGGATAACTTGTATCTTCACCGCGAGCTTAGCAATGACTTCAGATCGCGGTATACAGTGGTCGTACCTTCTTCTGGTATTGCCGCAGCTTATCCCGCTGGAGCTTCAAGCTAATAAACAACGATATTAGGTCTATGAAATAAGAGTATACCGATTTCTTACTCGAGGATGGCCCGGTCTTGCGGAGTAACCTTGGGAACTGATTGGTTTCCGCCCATTCTGTGACTGGTCCTGTCAGCCGCAAAGCATCCCAATAAACGTTGAATGGCGATTCATGGAGTTGCGATTATGCTGTAAATAAGCGCCTACAATATATTCAGGGGCAATGTTATACGCAGGGGTACCCTATATCGTACATATGTAGCTATGGTACACTCGTCCTGAGGGCGGGAGGGAACCTGCCATCGACAATCGTGTCAGGATCTGGAATGGTGTAGTTCGCAAAGCAATCGAAAGCGAAGTCGATCTCCGCAATTCGCTGCTGCAATCCCCGCACAAAAGCAGATAACTCGCATAATCCGTCCTTGCTCTTTGTACAACCACTGATTCCGGTCAGAGGCAGCACGCCATCATTTAGGATCCAACGTATGTGCGACGGTGTGTCTTCGGGTTCAGCTTTGCATGACAGAACTTGTCCTACTAGGCGAGCGCCGAACGGAACTTGCTTCTGTACAAAAAACGACTAGTATCCCCTTTGTGAGTGAGTGAGAGATTAAGCTGAGGAGATAGCCTACCTGTTTATGAGGAATGTGGTCCGTAGGGAGTGGGCCCTGTGCAGCCAACAAGGTGAAATTCATTGCGGTAAAGACTGAGAGTGGAGTCAACTTCAGTCAGCAATAGACATTAAAGATACCCACTAGCGGACAACCCGGAGTCGTGAGTAGCATCTACATATATCGGTTGGTCAAATGGGAATGTGATCTCGCTCCCAGCGAGGGTAGCGTTGACGCTTGAACTGGACTCAGTGATGCGAGTGCGAGTGAGCCGAGAAACCAGTTCTTGCACGTAGCCAACACCCAGAGCGGCGACGGCTGGGTTACCAGGACCTGTCAAGCGTCGTTTATAATGCTCTGTGTTGTACGGAGAGTCGACTTCATACCTGAGCCATACCACACCGAGATATCTGCAGTAAATTAGTCGTTTACATGGGAGCGGCGAGTGGAATGCTGTAGATGATGCTTAGCATACCATTCAAATACGCGTAGCCTCTCCAGTCCTCTTCGGTGAAGGCGTTGCAAAAGGCAGAGAAACCCAAGGCCACGGTCTAGGCGCACTGGTTAGGAGGAATGGGTGAATAAAATTGGCATCATCTACTTCGTACGCGCAGGCCATCTGCATTGCGACCAGGTCGAAAACATCTAACTCGAGCCCATCAATAGACTTCTGGAGTCGTTTAAGAGTCGGCTGCAGATATATATTCGCCCACTTCAGAGACTGAAGAATGCCGAATGCAGCGATATCGTTGTTAGCATTGGGGCAAACCTCCCCAGCGGCGAGGGTGTTGTTCATCCCGGCAGATTCGGGAATAATGAGTTGATGGTAATCCTGCTGGAACGTCTGTACACCGAAGAAACCGGCAGCGAAATGCAAACTGCGCGTAGAAGTGAAGGAATGATCGTATTTTTATTGCCGTCGTACACTTACGCAGAATCCACCATACGTCCTGTGAAGACGTGTTATAATAGGGTGGAAGCGATGCTAATATATATCCCTTACCAGATGTTGTGGTCCTAAAGACAGGGAATTCTTCGAAGCCATCAAGTAGCTCCCCGTATTTGATACGGAAGCTAGCACCTAAATCAAACCTATCACAGATTGATATAGCATTTCGAGTATAAGAATGCGGCCTACAAACATTTGTTGGCGTCCGAAAGGCGTCAGGTCATTCCTCCCAAGTTTGTAAACCCAGTCCTTGAGAAACCCTAAGGGGGCCCTTACAGTCAAGTTGCCCGCACTTGCAGCAGCGTGTAATTTGGTAGCGAAGGCCCCCGGCGTGCCTTGGGAAGTGGTGGTTGGGTACCGGGCTCCGTGACGGTGGATTAAATGGACCTGCTTTAGTTTGCACCCATTTGGAATACTTTCACTCGCGTCCGGCAGTCCGAACGAGTCAACCGACCTAAAGGGAGATAGGGCACCCAGGTGTTGCAGCAGATCGAACGCACCACCACTTCCGCCCAATGGACGTGGCTCTACCAAGGGGGAATACGAGTCCACTTTGGGCGCATGGGGTGCAGTGGCAATTACTTCCGCTTCGCCGGCCACTATTTTTTTGTGAAATTCAGTCCTGATCAACAGTAAGTGCGTTGGCTCACCAGGTACACCGCCTGGATGCGGGGGGAAATTGGGATCGTTCGGTGTCAATGTAATACCAGGAGGCGGGAACACTGTAGTTGAAGTTGACCCGGCCACGGTTGATACATGTGAGGCAAGGCTCTGCAACGGCCAGAGCAGCGAGAGGACGCAGATTTTCATCAGTTACCAAGGTCGCAGCTGTTAGTGAATAATAATACTTCACGGCCTCGTGCTCGTCAAGGAGGATAATTAGATGGCATATTTAACTAAAGTGACAACATGGTCAGCGAGTACCCACCCAATGGAGGAAAGCGATCACTCACGCGATTGACTGCTACCAGTAGCTATTTCAAATGCTCGTGAGATGACCTACATCGTTCTATGTGCTCATGTGGACGACTCGCCTAAGACACACATGGTACATACAAGATTCTTCTGCAGCTCTCGATTTCATGTACAGAATACGAGGATATTTTTGCTCTCTTTTCCCGCGGTTAGACATCCTTGAGACTCCACGGTGCACGTTGGTCCTTCGGTTCATGTGTTTTTGATTCATGTAGAAGGCATTGGAGTTGATGTTATCTCCTCCGCCTGCCGTGGTTCAGCGGTCCCATGGATATTGAACAGAGAGTATTCGCAGAAGTCACAATGTACACATTTCCTCGTAAACCTAAACGTTCTTTCGGAGAGCCGGAGGGAACCTTCCATCCGTGATCAAGTCTGGATCAGGTATGGTGTAATTCGCGAAGCAGTCGAACTCGTAGTCAATTTCGGCCAGCCTTTGTTGCAGGCCGCTGATGAAAGCCGGGAGTGGGCAAAGGCCATCTTTATTCGTACGACACCCCTGGATTCCTGTTAGGGGGACGACGGCGTCATTGAGAATCCAGCGTATGTGCGTCGATTCAGCGGAATCCGTGTTGCAGGATAGCACTTGGCCAACGAGATTGGACGCAAAAGGCGCCAGTTTTTGAACAAAGTAGGTCTGTTTATAAAATAGGTCAATCAAAATCGGGAGCAAAACACTGATAGTTACTTGGTCTTTCGGAATCCGATCTACAGGTAGCGGTCCATTTCTCGAGAAGGATGTAAAGTTCATCGTGGTGAAGACTAATAGTTACTGAGTATACGTAGCATTGGTGAAAATGGTCTAGCACTCACTCGCAGTCATGACCGAATCGTGCGTGGCATCGACGTACATAGGTTGGTCCAGAGGGAAGCTGATGTCGTTTGCGAGCGTAGAATTTGTACTCGAGTTGAATGTCGATATTGGGGTACGACTAAGGCGGGAGAGTAGCTCTTGTACATATCCCACACCTTGAGCTGCGACGGAGGGATTTCCTGGTCCTATTAAGGATATCGGCGATTAATGTGCTGCTGGATATGTTGCAGGCCATGACCTACCGAAGCTGTACCAAAACAAGAGATCTGCAGAAAGAAAATAGTTGTAATACAAGAATGAATAGTTGTATGTCAAAACGTACCGTTCCAATAGGCAAAGCCTTCCCATTCCTTTTCATTAAATATACGGCAGAATGAGGAGTAGCCTAGGGCTACTGTCTGATGTCCGATGAGTATTGCGTCAATACAGAGAATCTACACAAATTACCTCATAAGCACAGGTCATCTGCATCCCGACCAGATCAGAGATAGTCAGATCCAACCCCTGGATGGACTGGCTGAGACGCTTCAGCGCTGGTTGCAGATACACATTTGCCCATTTCGCGTTTTGCACTCGTCCGAAATTCCCTATTGCATTATTTGCATTCGGACAAACAGCGCCAGACGCGAGAGTATTATTGAAACCAGAGGCTTCAATCATGATTAATTGGTGGTAGTCTTGCAAGTAGTTCTGGACGCCAAAGAACCCAACCGCGAAGTTCAAGCTAAGAGTGGCGTATGGTGAGCTCGTCTATCGTGTCCATATTAAAAGAGAGTAATGGACTAACGCAGAATCAACCATCCGGGCTGCATTAACCAGTTGGTTATTTCGCAGTAACCATTAACAGCCATCCATTGAAAGCTTACCTTGGGAAGTAGTTCTGAATACGGGGAGTTTATCGAATCCTTTAAGCAGTTCACCATATTTTACACGAAAAGCAACACCCAGATCCAACCTAAAGAGCAAGAGTCTGCGTTCAGACTTCAGCGAGAGGGAACTACGGAACCCTACATCTCTTGGCGTCCAAAGGGCGTCAGACCGTCTGCGCCGAGCTTAAATGTCCAGTCTTGCAAAAAGCGCAGACGTGAGGATACTTTTAATTTTCCCTTGCTAGCAGCTGCATGCAGGGTGGACGCGAATGCCGCAGGAGTCCCTTCACTTTGGCCATTGGGATACCGTGCGCCATGGCGATGTAGGAGGTGAACTTGATTGAGCTTGCACCCGTCCGGGATAAGTTCGTCGCTATCAGGCAAGCCAAAGGAATCGACGGATCGGAAAGGCGAAAGATTTCCTAGATGTTGCAATACGTCGAAGGACCCCTGGCCTTTGTTCAGAGGACGCGGCTTGACCAAAGGACCGTATGTTTTGACCTTCGGGGCGACACGAGCTGTGGCGATGACATTTGCCTCATCTCCCGCTAGATCATGTTCAAAGCCTGATTGTTTTGCAGTGCGAGACGCGACTTACTGGGCGTTGCGCCTGCATTTCCAACGTGGGACGCGTCAGGGAAATCAGGGTCGTTTGGGCTTGCCGTGCCAGCAGCGGGAGGCGGGAAGACGGCGGTTGAAGTCGACCCAGCAAAGCTGGACACACGGGTGGCGACGCAGCTCGCTGGGACTAGGAGAAGAATACTCAATCTCATGCTGAGAATGTGTACTCCACAAAAATCCGGCAATGAGAAGCACGTACGGTATTCGTCGAAGCGAAGCCAAAGTTAGCACCATGATGCATGACTTCCCATAGGCTAAATGTGGCAAATGTACTATACAGAACGAACATCGTGAAAGTCGTAACATGGACTGATACATAAATAATGAGATGCAAGGTTGTTGAAGAACGAAACTAAGCCGTCGCTGCTTGGACGACGATGACTGCAGACCCGCAACCAACAGAGACGCATGCCGTGGCGACGTCCCCGATGGCCTTCTTGACCTCTGTACCGATAACTCCGTGTTCTTCCATTATATCTTTCAATTCAAGCGAATGGTTTTCCACAGCTAATCGCCGTGAACGTCCGGTCACGAGCATTACATCGTCACGTAAGGCATGGACTTGAGATAGCATGGCATGTAGTGGTACTGGTGTCGCTAGCTCAGTGAATTGGATCTGCGATAGTGCTGCATTGTGGACGTCGTCGCCTTGCGGCTTCGTGTAGCGAGACCAAGCGATGTTGTCCGCTGTATCTGATTGCAAGCGGACTTCTGTGTCGGCTCGGCCATACACAGTGTCGGGAATGCCTGCAACAGCCTAAACCATAGCAGTTAGTGGCTTGTCTGACATAAAGATTCAGATCGGCATACGGATGCAACAGTAATAGCGTTTACTTCTTCCATCTCCTTCGACGTGTGCACTGGCGCGAGCACGGCAGGTCTCTCCACATCCATTTTCGTTAGCCGTACTACAGACGCAGTCACCTTGGGGTTGGCACATAAACGAACGACAAAATCCAGCGCTAGGCGATCATCAGGTCCTCCGAAGAAAGGCAGGAATAGATGGCGAGAGCTCTTCGAGTGGTTATTCGGATTCCCTTGGTCAATGAACAACGCTACGTCGATGGTTGACTGGGCGAATACCCCTCGGACGAGTTGCGAGTGGATTATAGACTCAGACCTTTCAGTACTGACGGAATTAGACTTGAACAAGGCATCGAAGGGGTTATTCGAATGAGACTGTGCCTTTGGGGTTTGTGCTTCAGGCGGTACGTTGTGATGGTCGGTGATGGCGCTGGGCGGTAGCCAAGGGAGCATGATCATGTCTGAGCCATGATTACGGGCATGCTCAGCTACACTATATGATAAATCGTCGAACGGCACGATGGATATGGATGTGGTGATGGGTATATCATGAAGTTGTCCGAAAGTCTTGAAGATGGCGAGTACCGGATCCGTCTGAAGAAGGGTATTGTGGGCTGAAGACATCATCACCGCAGACGTGCGATCGGAGAGTTCCAAAATCCGCAGGGCGTCGACATGAAGCTTCTGTTCCTCGTGGCTGGCCAGACTTCCGGACAACGAACGTCGTACCTTCCCAGTTTGAGAAGAGGTTTCAGCATCGGATTTGGTACTGGGGATAGCGGGCTGCAGTAGCTGAACGAGAGACATCATTCCGGGGACGTGTTGGATCTTATCTAGGACCACGGTGAAGGACATTTTCGAGTTGTCGGATAATCGTGATGTCGCTCGACGAGGCCTTTGGGCTTGTTCGTCATCGGCTACGTTATTAAAGTTAGGTCCTGTAGCGGCCACTCGGACACGGTATTGAGGAGGGTACAGAGTAGTAACCAGAGGCGTAGTCATGAAGGTCAAGAGAAGTGCCTCAAGGACGAACATCGAGAAGACTTTCTATAGAACGAACTCTGCAAGTTAACACTGCTCGTTCACGAGAAAAAAGAGGACCCACGGGTGAAAGGATGTGAGCTGACAGGCCAACGTTTAGAACGATAAGCTCAACCAAGCTAGATTGGTAGACTCGTTATTGGGGGAAGACAAAGAGACTGAATATACGGACCCTTTGCAGGACATGAGGGACCCGATAGTAGTTGATTCACGCCAATTGAAACCAGCGATGTACTTCGATGCAAGGGTGCATCCTCCAAATTTACCAATGAAAGCAAGGGCACAGATTGCGATAGTATATCCCCAAGTAATGCCTAGAAAAATCCCGCATAAAGCACACGTGGAGAGACATAACTTAGAAGCAACGTACCATCATCGAGGAGACCAAGATTAGTATTGAGGCCAGATAGAGTAAAATACTGAGGAATCGTTAGCGTATTCATATCAAGCAGCAAAGAAAGTAATTACCAATGGCAAGAAAATTATCGATACCATATCCTCTAGCTTCTCGGTCAGTGCGATCGCAAGTCCGCCATCTCGGGGTACGATTAGCCCAACGATAAACGCTCCTGTAGGATTGTAAGCTCATGATGAAATAGAGACAAGGGAAGTCGTACGAACCAAAAATTGCATGGACGCCAATAATATCGGTGAAGAACGCAGATCCGAAGACTAGGACGATCGTCACGGTCATGAAGAACATAGTAGGGCCGTTCTCTAGAGATCCGGTCTTGCGCGCAACCCACCGCAAGGCGTATTTCACGGGCACGACCAAGAATACAGTCCAGCCTACGCACACCAGCAAGATGTACAAGGCCGTCAGACCGGAGCCGGCATTGACGAGAGCGACACTGAGGGCCAGTAGCACCCATCCGATAACATCGTTGCCCACTCCCGCTGACAGCACCACAATCCCGACAGTCGTGTCGAGGAGCTTGAGTTCAGTCAGTATGCGACATAGCACGGGAAATGCGGTGATGGAATAAGCAACTCCGGTGAAGAGCATGAAGTGGGTGAACTTGACGTTTTCGTCGACGAACTCCTTGTACAACGGAACTGATAAAGCTGCTCCGAGCCCGAACGGAAGTATCATGCCTGCAAGGGCGACGATGGTCGAGAGCCTCGCATTGCGCCTAATGACGGCTCCATCTATTTCCAGACCGACGAGGAAAAGGAACAGGCAGAGGCCGATGTTGGCGACGAGGGTGAGGTATGGTATGGATTGCTGGGGGAATATGTGATCAGTGAATCCCGGCACTCGTCCTGACAGAGGATTGAGTTGGTCGTTTGGCGTAGCACTGAAACAATAACTAACCGAATGCAGTTGGTCCTGAAGCCAGAAAAAGCAAATGAGTTACGGTAAGGGGAGTACCAAGGCTGCGCGGCGCACCTAAAAGGATCCCTCCAAGAACCTCGGCGATGACCTTGGGCTGCCTCATCTTGCGCAGTGCCAAGGACAGCAACTGGGTAGTAAGTACGATGATCCCTAGACGCAGATCCAACAATGAGCGCGACCAAGCGACCAAAGCAACGCGTTACACACCAACTTGGACGATCCATAGTCGTATGGGATCCCTTTCATTGAATTCGGTCGGGTCCGTCCCGCTCAGGAGTCCTCCCTAAAACAGAATGGTGAGCGGGACGATCGTCGGGCAGAATGAAGTCGAGCGCTGACCTGCTCAGTAGCCTGTGCCCGCTTTGAATGGAAGAGGCTGATAACTGTGGACGAGAAATCGCCTGGCATGATGGTTCGTCCCAAAAAGAGAGCCCTTGGAGTTGGTGCCAGCCATCTCCCTTGAAATATCTCGAACCGAAATGTCTGATCCAGATGAGACGACCGGTGACCTCTTTCCTTTTGGAAATTCTAGCACCGGTGGCTGTATAGCCTGAAACCACCGCCGTCACTGTGGCCGCGATGCTGAACTCAAGGTCGCTGTCTGCCTCGGAAATATATGTCGCTCATCGATGGGCGAACCAGTCCTCCCAAATGTTGTAGCTAAAAGAGGGATTGTCATCGAGGTCGATAGCGCTGGCGTGGCGGGCCCCAGGATATCACGTCAACCCGATGAACGGCGAGTGAGTATGTTTCGACGTGCTCTCCACATTTCTAAGGCGACGGCTAGCGACATGCAAGAAGGTTCCCATCTTTAAGCTTCAACACGGCGCATGTGGTTCACGGTTTATTTGTGCAACAGACTCATCATGCAACATGGCGTCGCCGCCTCCTGCGAAGCAGAGCCAGTCTCAACGTCTGACTTCACGAAATACATCCATATATTGGCTGCAGATGAAACCAATCTGCGAAATCTCATGAAATCAAGCCCAGTCACCCACCGCTGAAGTGCAGCTATTGGGCTCGTATCTAGATAAAAAGTCTGTATTGTGAGTACCCGCTGTCGCCCGTAAGAATTCTACTGAGATGGATATACAGCGAGGTCTGAGAACATGTATAACCAATGCACACAGCTCTTCGATGCCTTCTCAAACGAGGCTAACGAGCAACAGTGCAATGTCCGCTTTGGGTAGAAACAGATCAAGCCTGAGTTCAATTCCAAATCCTTGTTAGGTTTCTATGCTTATTTATGTCACTTCACTTACCCTTTCCCGTAGAAGCCAAAATCACCCAAGAAACTGGGCTATGTCATGAAACGACTTACACGACGATGAATAAACTCGCCTTGTTACCGCTGAGAACGTGGGCAAGGGAACGGGGATGGGGCCGTTGATTCCAAACGACTTTCAACTCTCGAAGCATCATAGCCCTGCAAACAAGCTTTCAATGCCCCTGACCCCCTTGCCCCTGCTCCTGCTCCTGTTTCTGTTGCGGCGTCAGAGTCAGCAGAGTTCGACCCAACATCCACCCAATATCCGCAAAGTCTGAAAGACGAAGACACCCCAGTTGTCGTCCATAGCAGACTCCCCGCCGTTCCTGTCCCGAAGAATATCGTATACATGATACCCAGCGCCTCCAAACGGAACAACCAATCAGACCGGCGGGATATGGACAAGCAGAGTGAGCTCGGTTGCGCATGGTCCAACGAGGAGAAATGATAGAACGAACCCACGCAGGTGGACCCCGACGACTCTCTCGCCATGCCGCAGAGTCTATGAATCAAAGCTGAACTGAGTAAGTCCTCCAACATCTAGTTGTGAACACGCTGACTCACCTAAGTAAGTGCAGCACTGAGCATTGCTCGCTTTCGCTTTCATCATCTTGTCTCATTGTCTTCCTCATTTTCTGTTCTGCTCTCGCGCGAGTTCTGTTTTTGCTTGGTCTTACCTCGAGCCCTTCTCGTGGGACGTCTCGGCATGCTATTGGCTTGCTTCCATTTACTTCATTTCTCATCCTATATACTTTCATTGGCATCCTTCTACCTAAACAGCTGCAAACTAAACTATACCATTAGAATGTCCTTCCATATTCCAAAATATGTATTAGTCCACTCATAGTCCCAAAATAGCAACAAGATTACCAAAACAGAAATGGTTAGTCAGAATCAGACGACGGCGCATCGCTGAGAGTCTCCGAGGACGAGGTGGATCCTGTTTCGTACGATGAGCCCTCCAGGTAATGGTCGCCTGGGTACTGCTGAGGGGGGCCCCAGGCAGACTCCGAGGGGGCGGTGGAAGGGATTTGGCGAGACTCAAGCAGCTGCTCAACCAAATTGTCGATGACTGCCAAAATGAAGCATGAAATATTGTATCCTTCGAGGATGACTATTACTTACTATCTTTTCGCTTTCGGTAGTGGGCTTCCCAGGCCCCGGGAGAGCGGAAGGGTGTGGTCTGCTTGTTATTAGCTACATCCCGGAGTCAGATTAGTATTTTAAAACACATACAGTCGCTGAGAGGCCATTCCAACGTGACACTCGGTTCCTGGATTCCCAGTCATCCAATGTTGCAATATACCCCGCCATTTTATTTAATTCGCCCTGACGAAATGGAACACCATTGCCTGGGCTTTGAATCAAGCCCAGGTTCACATTAATTACTTCCAGATGATGCTAGTTGAAGCCACCTACCTGCGAGGCTGGGAAACTTTACTTGGGGTGGATGTTGGCGTAAAGAACTCCGGTAGCTCTTCTGAGTCAGAAGATCCTAGGCTGAGAGTCGAAGGAGTCGGCGATGGGGAAGAGAAGCGAGGCTTCTTGGCGCCTCGGACTGGAGTTGTAACGGGTGTGATTCGCTCTGAGACTAACCTATCAATTTCATGTACATGCGCCAGGTAGTAGTCTTTCCATTGGGCAGCGACGTGTCCATTTGTCTGGATGATATGGTTGATCAAATGGCGCTACTAATAGGTCGTTAAAGGGTCTTACACCGTGAAGGGAATTGAGGATATCCAGATAATCTAGGTTATTCTGCTTTGCGGAATAAATGGCATTGACAAGGATATCCTTGTCGGCGGGTGTGCACCCCACAGGCACAGCTGCGTTGAACGACGCCTCCAGGAAGGCTTGAATTTCTGCGCTGGGGATGTGCATGACAGGGGTGCCACAGGAGTTAAAAGACATGGGAGATTGAGCAGAGTGCAAAGGATCGTCGGCGTGCATTTGCGTTTCCATATCGAGGGCTCTGATTTCGAGTATCGCGTCGTGGCTGAGAAGGTTCAAGTTGCGTTCGAAGCTTCTGCTCTGTTCTAATGTCGAGATGCTGAGATGCCAGGCGCGCGAGTGAGCTAGGGGCTTGCGCCTGAGTTCGGCTTAGGTCCGGGAAACGGTTTCTCTCACCATGTTGACCTTGAACCTGCCAGTGAGATTAATTGGGTCTGCCTCATTGCGCACGCGTTCCTTCTCATCATCTTCATCGATAATGGCAGCCTTGAACGCATTGGCGCGCCCCAAGGCAGAGAAGCTATCGGCGGAATGGAAGGGCACCAGTGCCACAGGGGGCAACACCAAGAATTTCATCGGTGGTGAATTCGTCGAGAGTCAGACTTCGGAATGGTTCGATGTTGTGGATCCAGTGAGCTCGCTTCTTTCTGTAGCTGACGGCACAATTTCTGATTTCCATCACAACGATAGTCGACACAAACGCTACTCTCGCGTGTTCCGCAGACTACAGACTCAGAATTCGAACAGGCCGTCAAGGCTGCCTCGGAGGCGTTCAAGACTTGGAGTCGTACAAGCGTGATCCGTCGTCAACGATTCGTAATTGAGTGGGTCCTTTGTTGACCTCTCGCACGCACATTGGGATGCTCACACCGTTGCAAGGCTTCAACAACTTATACGAGAGAACTCGGACGCGTTGGCAGCCAGTATTGTACTAGAACAAGGAAAGACGTTTGCGGGTACGAGACATATCGGTTCTCTTGATCCGCGGTAGCTAACGGAGTGCTCAGACGCACAGGGTGATGTCCTTCGAGGTCTGCAAGTCGTAGAGAGTGCCATCGCCATCCCATCCAACCTGATGGGTGATAAGCTTGAGGGTACGTCGCCTTGTTTCGGCTCCCCGACGTGAATGCTCACAGCATACGCAGTTGCGAAAGACATGGACACGGAGACCCGAAAAGTTCCATTGGGTGTCTGTGCGAGTATTGCACCTTTCAACTTCCCAGCGTATGTATTTCGGCGTGTGCTATCTCACGGATCTAATTCATCTTCGCAGGATGATACCGCTGTGGACGATTCCAATGGCTGCGGTTACCGGTAATACTCTCATCTTGAAGCCTTCGGAGCGCGATCCTGGTGCGGCAATGATAATCGCCGAACTCTGTCAACGCGCGGGTATGTACTAATAATATCAGTTCAAAGTTGGCCAAGTTGGCCTGTATTAACCGCCCGTCCCTTGGTAGGTCTCCCCCCTGGTGTTGTCAACGTGATCCACGGTGGTGTCCCAACGGTCAACGCAATCTGCGACCACCCAGCCATTAAAGCGATCAGCTTCGTTGGAGGCGATCGCGCGGGTAAGCACATATATGAACGGTGCGTTTATTTGATTCGGTGTATAAACTACATCTGAGATGAATATAGCGGCACGTCACATGGGAAACGCGTCCAGGTATGTCGGCCACTGCGCATGCTTTGCTCAGTTGACTTACTTGCTTTCCATAGGCCAATATGGGAGCCAAAAACCACGCTGTAGTTATGCCTGACGGTAAGTTTCGTTTTTCTTGAGCTCAGTCAACGATGCTCAACAGGTTCTAGCTAACAAAAACTTGGCGCTCAACTCCATAATTGGGGCTGCTTTCGGTGGTACATATTCGCCTAATTATTACCAATTGATATCCTCTGAGTGTCTTCACTAGCTGCTGGACAAAGATGCATGGCTATTTCAGTCGGTGAGTGAAGCACACCAAAGCACGGATGCCAGTGCTCAACTTGTTCTAGCCCTCCTCGTCGGCGAGGCTCAGGCATTCCTTCCGGACCTCATTGAGCGCGCCAAGAAACTCAACGTCAACGGCGGGTTTGAAAAGGGTGCCGACTTGTAGGTTATTTTCTACGCTGCGCGCTGCCCTACCAACACCTTTGTTTTCAGCGGCCCGGTGATCTCTCCCAAGGCAAAGGAACGCATTGAAGGTTTGATCGCTTCCGTTCAAGAGGAAGGTGGCGAAATTGTCCTCGACGGACGCGGCTACACGGTCGAAGGATATCCCGAGGGCAACTTCGTTGGTCCGACCATCGTGAAAGTGACAACGGAGATGAAGGCATACAAGTATGCTTTCCACCCTTCGTCCCTACTGCTGCAATGTCCACTAAATGACCTTCAGGGAGGAGATCTTCGGCCCCGTGCTTGTGGTCTTGACCGCAGATACTCTCGATGACGCGCTTGATATCATCAACGCCAACAAATATGGTAACGGTACTGCTATCTTCACTCAATCCGGCCCTACTGCCCGCAAGTTCGAGCATGAAGTCGAAGTCGGCCAAATTGGAATCAACGTCCCCATTCCCGTTCCCTTGCCCATGTTCTCCTGGAGCGGCAACAAGGTCAGGGCACACGCTGCTGTGTAAGTCAATTGCTAACAACTTCCACAGGCCAGCTTCTTGGGTGACATTGGCTTCTACGGCAAAGGGTAAGTCTACCATCTTCATTGACTAAAACCCACTAAACTGTCTCTTCAGTGGAATCAACTTCTACACGCAGAACAAGGTTAGTAGCACGCGTGTCCCACTCGTGCGTTGTTTCCGACTTTGCTCTCTAGACCATCACCAGCCTCTGGAAAGCAGAAGATGCCGCAGGCCAGCGTGCTTCCGTCAACATGCCAACTCATAACTGACCCTTTCAATACACGCATGTAAAATAAACAAGCATAGCAACTTTATAAAGATGTGGAATCAAACATGACTTCATTTCTATAGAGCGGACTTCGTGCTGTCTCCCGTAACTTCGTCTAAGAAAGCATTGGAGAGTCGCGTACATTGATCATACACGTTCTCGAAACCTCGCTGTATATCCATCTCAGTAGACTTTCAGTACGGTCGCGAACGGCTGGCACTCACGATGCCTCCATAGTATGGATCGGGGATTGGCTTGTTGTCTAAATACGATCCCCATAGCCGCACTTCAGCGGTGGCCGATTTGGGCTTGATGTTCATGAGATTCCGCAGATTGGTTTCGTCGGCTGCCAATATATGGGTGTACTTCGTGAAGTCAGACGTCGAGACTTGCTGTGCTTCATGGGAGATGGCGACACCATGCTACACGATGGATCTGCTGCGTGAATAAAGCCGTGCGCCGTACACGCAGTATTCATTAAGGATGGGCACCTTCTTGCACGTCGCTACCGTTCTGAAGTCGCCATCTTAATAATGAGGAAGCACCTCAATGAAGCAGAGTTACTCACCGCTCGTCAGGCTCTTCTCCAACATGATATCCAGCCGTGCCAGCGCTGGCGACCTCGATGTCAATCCCCCTCTTGGCTGCGACGTCTGCCAGGACCGCTTCGCCCATCGGCGAGCGACATATATTCCCAAGACAGACGACGAGGACCTTGAGTGTAGGATCGGCGACCATAATGGTAACAAGAGAAACAAATGATAAGATTAGATTGAGATCTTACACATTGATTCTTATCTATAGCACCAAGGTTGCTCTCTACGACCATCTAATGCCTTCACCACCAATCCAAATATTCTTGACCACAATCGCCTCGCAGCCGGCTCTGCGACAGCGACAAGGTAAGGCAAAGTCAATCACCCTTGGCTTGATACTCAAATAGCCTATTGGCCTAGAGTACCTCCTGAGGATCCTTCAGGTCAAGAAGATCCCGTTTACCTCTTACGATCTGGCTTCAGACGAAGAAGCCAAGAAGCTTTGGAAGAGGAAAGCACCTCCTGGTTCGTGCACTCTGCACTTTGCAGCAAGTCGTTGACCGTGGACGTGTGCAGCAAATCAACAACTGCCTGGGATACTGGTCGGCGGGCGCTGTCCAGGGGCACGTCATCAATGCTTCTACTGTCGAACACAGTATCTGACTTTTTGCTGCCTGACAGGCATTCACTGACTTGTAAGTAGCCGCGGTCTCAATCCCTGTGGTGCTCTTATTCGACGTGACACTCAATGCTCATGGCAACAGTGAAGAAGCCGTCGAATATGGCGAACTGGAGACGTTCCTGCGACTAAAGGACTCTTGGAACGCGGAAATCGAGGAAGACCGGCCAGCACCAGTGGCCAAGCCAATCGGTGTACCAGGCGCGGTCGCGCCCTTACAGATGACACCAGAACACCTCCGGTCGAAGATCCTCGCACCCATATCGTCACCTTTGAAGGGCAAAGGCAAACCATTGGCAGA
Organism: Pleurotus ostreatus; assembly: GCF_014466165.1. Lineage (NCBI taxonomy): Eukaryota > Fungi > Basidiomycota > Agaricomycetes > Agaricales > Pleurotaceae > Pleurotus > Pleurotus ostreatus. Next base: position 2,022,998 of record NW_023503157.1, on the reverse strand, counting down.
GAACAAGAAGGAGGGATTATTTGATCTAGGCGACGAATTGATTGGCTTCGGTCTGCAGGGTGTCAAGGTCACCGAGGACGAATTGATGAATCTGGTTGCGGAGCTGGGCCTAGATGGCGATGAAGCCAAGGATTTGGTGGAGGGTTTGAGCACGAACGCGCCGAAAGATACCCAACCCGAGGCACCAAATGACAAGGCGGCTTCTTTGACGTCGGATGCTGCGAAGACTGTCAATGAACCGGTCAAAGAGGCAGTGCCGGAGAAGGAGAGCGCGTCAGAGGACGTCAAGAAAGAAGTGGAACAGGTTAAGGAGACCGAGGGTTCCAAGTAATTTCATGGCTTCCTACGATTGCATGTCCTCTGTCAATTGGTATAATCCAGTAGCATATAAGTTATATTGGGATGCATTCCACCATCACAGGCGGTGCAAGGTCATAGAGACGGAATATCCACCATCGAGGGTGATGGTGGCACCATTCACGTATGCACTTGCAGGACTAGCTAGGTATAGTGCCGTTCCGGCGACATCTTCGGGGCGTCCGATACGCTGAAGGGGAACACTGCGCAAAACTTCTTCTCCGTTATTAGCGGCCAAGGTTTGCGCGGTCACTGTGAGAGTGATAAATGGAAGCCTGCTCGCAATGTACGCCCGGGGCGGACTTACTTCTACTTTCGAAAAGACCTTGTGCATCGCGGGTGCGTAAGCAATTCGGTCTTTAGTCCGGAAGTATGCCCGACCTACCACATGCTATTGTGTTGCTAACGATACCTTCCCAGCCCAGCCGTCCTGCCAAATTCCGGCTCAGGTGGTGTAGGGCGGCCTTGGACGCCGAGTAAGCATATGTCTCGTGGTTGGGCACTCCTAGCCCTTCAACAGAGCCAATCTTTGAACAGGTGATCATAATGAATTGTTCGCGTCAGCAGAGGGGACGGAGGAAGAGATAACGACTAACGTTTATTATTCGCGCTGGATCTGTGCAAATATCATCGTGGATACTTTCTGCAGCAGCAGCTCGAAGGAGGGGCAAGCACTTCTGGGTCAAGGTGAAGACACGTTGAAGGTTCAGATTGATTACTTTAGAGAATCCGGCGTCCTAGGGAGGGAGGTCTATCGTCGTGAAAGGAAATGATGAAGGAATCAAGTTACCGAGTATTGATCAATGGGCTCTTCCCAGGCAGCACCTGCATTGTTGATCAGGACATGTAAACGGCCTTCCCGGGATCCTACGACTTGTACAAGGCGTTTAACTTCCTCCAACTTCTGTAGGTCTGCAGGGACGGATATGCATTCGCCCGGCCCTATCGCTGCCAATTCTGCAGCGGTGGCGTTACATTGGTTCGTGGACCGAGACGAAATATAAACCTGCAATACAAGTGAGTGTTATCGCCAACACTGTCTGGTCCGATTCTGACCTTGGCGCCGTTCCTCACAAAGCCAGTAGCTATCTATGATGCATCAGCGAATAACGACCACGAGGTTTACTGCATCAATCACCATTTTACCAATACCTCTGCTTCCGCCAGTGACTAGTACGACTTTGCCGGTGACCTTGAACAGATTGTCAGCCTCAGATGTGGACATCTTGGGTATAGTGAAACGGGGTGAAAGAGTGCAACTATATCAACGCGCCCTTGGACTAAATACTAGTCAAACATAGATCGTTTAGTGTGTCCAATCGCATTGTCCCCGAGGAGGTAAGGAAGAACGCCCGGTCGCCCACTCAGGTACTCACGTGGAAAGATGTCAGAACAATGCAATTATGCCACAACAGCAAACTATCCCATTCTAAGGTCCATGTCGTATACACCGGAGCCGACTGTTGGCCGGGAGGCACACGATAGTCTACACATCCGAATCGGACAGGCCTCCTTCTACCCGTGATCGGCGCCTTCTTAAAGGTGGCGAAGAGGTTCGTTGACCAGAGCTTGAGGGTACCAATTGTACGTCTTCTTCGAATCCCTCACGCTTCACAGCCTAAGGCGAGAGTATAGTGAAGGCTTGATCCAAAAGGAATTTAGACCAAACTTACCACCCGTCGCATAGAGCTCCTGGCTCCCCGAGAACGTCTCCGTGGCTTTGGTGGCTTCTCATCGCCTCCAGAACTTGGGTCAAGATCAGGCTTCGGAGGAGGCAACTCATGTGGCGTATTCGTGTATTCGCCATCATTAGCAAACACTGTCGGAAGAATGCAGGAAGTCACGACAAGGAGGCATACGAACAGGAAAATCATGGACGCGACGACTGCAGACAATAACGGGAATCGAGACACTAGACCCCTGTAAACGGGGGTTAACCGTGAACATTTAATGATGGGGAACGTACTTGATACCGCTATGCCGCACACTTCCGACCAAGCTCGCGGAATAAACACTCAGCTCGCGTCCTTCACCTCTACCAAGCGTTTTCCACAGATCACGGCGACCAACTTCAACACGCGCCATGGCCTTGGAAGTCCCGAAAGAAAATGAGTCTAGAAGTGGTATTTTAAGGTCGATGAGTTTGCGCGGAGTGGAAAAGATGAAGAGAGTAGTCGATGAAGAGGGCAAAATGATGGCCTTTTGATAGATCAAGGAGGAAATGCATGAGACTTGACATACAATGGGTACCTGGCGAACCCACGTACAGATCGGCGTACAGAAGCTATACTTTTGTTGGACGGCGTTGTTAGCTCTAAGGCAGCCATGAAATTCCCCAGGCCAAAGTTTGCTTCTGTAGCCGGCACAGAGAGTCGGAGAGAGATATCGTACGGCTGGTGAGAAGCGACACCAGCTATAGTAGCTTGGCTATAGGGCGAGGCACCGTCGCTAATTCCACACGGTCAGAAGTGACCAAACGGCGAATGCCAATTCACTCACCCGTATTGGAAGTCGATAGGCACCTGCCATGCCACTGGAACACTCCGCCATACGACCCACCCCGCGTAGAGTGACAGGGAGATGACAAGGGGTACGAGGAGGAGGCAGATGAATATTGGTATTATTTGAGATGCATAGGGCTGTAGGAAGGCTGCTGCCCGGTAAAGCAGTGCGAACAACAGTCGCAGGGGCGCGTAGAGTATCGTTGACACAATTCCCCTTCGTGGCGGAGGCTCGTCGCTCGTCGCTCGTTGTCGTGAGGAGGAGGGGTCGGTCACGCTGGCCATGGCCGTTAGTGTTCAACGTTGTTGGTTAAGCGCCCGTGGTCGTGATTTGGATCGTCGCGACGATGGTGGTGGACTCAAACTTCAATGTTCGTGACCTGCTTGGTTGCCAGCCCTCATCAGCGCTGTTCCAAGAGTACATCAAAGGCCTCGTCGCGAAAAGCCCTGAAGACAACGCAGATGTCCCCGATGTGAAGTCGTACTCGGATATCGTTTACTTCAACTACTACCATCTCGGCGCCAGCCTTTCATTCGTGCCTCGCGATGGATACAAGCTCAAGATGGGCATGAAACGCGACGAGCTCAAGGACGAATCACTGGCACTCGACGGAATCGACATATACAATATGCCCCCGAGCAAACCCACGGACGCGCAAGCCAAGTCGCGTCGTACCGCAGAACTCAAATATTCTACATATCCCATATCACCCATCAACCTCCCTTTGACGGCCGAGGCTAAAGATAAGGACGGGAACGTCGTAGAGCGGCCCTCCGAAATCAGTGTTACCCCGCAGACTTCTGGGAAGGAATTTGTGCACGCATTGGGCGAACCTGACAAGAAGGGCGGCGGCGCAGGTCCCTCTAGCGGATCCATCGGCATATTCTGCAGTTGGTCGAAAGATGGAATCATGGTTGAATTTGGAGGACAAGAAGCTATTGGACCCCAAGCTTGGGAGAGAGGCAAGGATGCGGTGTGGCGAGTCATCACCATATTTCCAGCCGAACAGACATGATCGGTGATTCTTCTTTCAATCTCTATTGCGACCACATTCTCATTCTCTTCGTGACGCTGAAGCTATACCTACGATATCGTCGGTAAGGGACACCGTCTCCTAATTCGCTTAGCCTGACGGTTGATTTCAGATGTTACTAGCGGCGGGGCTACGACGGAGTGCTCTCTGCATCCGTTGACAAGCTCGTTTGCATACGAATCATATTGAAGTAGCTTTGATACAGTCTGGTGCTGATCTGGCATTCTTTTGACATTCTCCATGAAACCTTGATGTCAAGTTTCTTCCTAGATTTGGAAGATAAACAGGAGGTGGTATGGGTTCCACGAGTGACCAAATGTCCTGGATATACGGTCGCCACATGGTACTTTCTCAAGAGCAGCGCTTACATGTGAAGTCATTCCCCATGTAAAAGCATGTGATTGTACGCACGGATGAGCATAATGATTCAAGAGGTACTTAACGAGTAGAGTTGTCGTTCAAGGCCACAACACACCCCACATTCCCCGCACCCCGCATTTCAAATCATGGCCGTCCCCGCAGAGTTCACGACGCTCGATATTAGCGGCACGTTCTACATGGTACGTTGTATCAAAGAAGATTGATCCCATTTGTTTGAAACTGATGTTGTTTCCTAGAACAAAAGCCTCAGCGATTCCACCGATGCCATCCTTACCGCCCAAGGTGTAGGTTGGCTCAAGCGCAGGGCCATCAGCATGGGATCGCTGCATTTGACCGTCAAACACTACAAGGACAGCGAAGGCGTCGAGCACATTGATATCGACCAGGTTGTTGCGGGACTTGCGGGCACTCGGGAGGAGCGTGTGTTGAACTATGAAGAACGCACTCATAATGACCATGTCTTTGGCCATGTCATCGGCAAATCGAGGAGAATACCAGTCGCAGATATTGAGGAGGAGTTCTTGAAGAAGGGATGGACAGAAGAGACTGTCACGAATGGAGCCATAGAATCGTACGTTGAGAGCGATACACCCAAGAGCGGGACTTCGTGGATCGCGAAACAGGTAAGTTGTTTACTTTCCACATAGGTTCTAGTAGTAATACTGCCCTAGATCTGGGGTACCGAGGTCATCGACGGCGTAACGCGATACACCCGCCACGTTTACTTCACTGGTCCCGATGGCAAAGTGATTGAGGCCCGTCTTGTCTATGACTATGGTCAACGCTTCGTTTCTTGTCCGTCTTATCACTCACTGACTGCAATGCCTTCCCAGCGGGACCCCTTCCTGAACCCTCCGCTTGAGCGAAAGAGAGTAGTTAGATATCAAATGTACTTGAACCTGAATTGAGCTCGAGGTGTATTTATCCGAATGAGCCACGTGCCTGAGTGGATCCCCGGTCGGCATGAGAGCACACGAGCCTCAGTTTCCTTGTTACACCTGCACCTTGTCCTCGTTTATGACCGCTGGACTCAATGACACCCTCCTCCAGCGATGGTAGCACAAATTCTTCCCTTACTCAGGAAGTAACACACCAAGCTGAAAGGAAAAAATCCGACGCCGCAATAGCGGAGACATACGAGCGGGACAACGAGGCCGCTTCACTTCGCCGACGAGAACCATGGCACCGTCGCTTGGAACAGAGGCTGGAATCTCGTTCCCCTAGGGTATACAGGATATTCCAGTTCTGGAGAGGACCACGGCCTAAAGTAGATCTTCCAGGTGATGTCCATTCAACCTTTCAAAGTCTAGCGTGCGAAGTCTAACAACTTCTCACTGAACAGCGCCCTCGCCGTTTCTCGATATCGATGTGGTGGTCAAAGGACATCATATCAAGCTACCCATTGAATCATCGTGGACCCGTATAACCCGCCCCCTCAGGAATCCATGGCTCTTCGCCCTCCTTGTCGCCGCGTACATCATTGGCTTCGCTCTATTGACGCGACAGCAGTGGTTCCTTACACCTGCATCGTCGTTCATTGGATGCACGGCCACCTATTGGACCGCCAATGATGGATGCGGTCTCAACGGCGACTTGTGCGGGCCATTTGACGATGGCTCGACCTTCGATTTTCGGTGCCCGGCGCAGTGCGCTGACGTTATCTTGCAGAACCCCAGGACGATCGGCAATCAGCAGATGACCTTGGTGCCTTTGATCGTGGGCGGCGGCGATGATAATGGGACGTATCGAGGGGATAGCTTCATTTGCTCTGCGGCGACCCAAGCGTGCGTTTGCTATCTTTTCCTTGGAATGACACGCTCATTGGATTTATCTAGCGGGCTCATTTCGCATAATAAAGGCGGTTGCGCTAGCTTGCAGCTCTTGTCCAACTTTACGGACTTCTTACCGTTCTCTGCCAACGGCCTCAATTCCGTTGGCTTCCCAACCGTATTTCCCATCGGTTTTCGGTTTATTGGTGGTGCAAACCACAATTCACAATGCGAAGACATCCGCGACCCGGTCCTTGCTTTCAATGTAATCATTACCTGCCTTCTCTTCCTACTTCTCCGACCCAAACCTATCATCCTATATTGGTGCCTCGTTTGCATAGGCTTTTGGCATGTCGTCCTCTTTTCACAACCACACGGCCCACCACCCGCACTCGACACTGCTTTCAGCACATTCCTACCAACTCTCTTCGTCGCGTATGCATTCTGGAGACTGGCCTTCCGCTTCGTTCTCCCTGTCTTTCTCCAGAAAGCACCCATCGAGGCCATGGTTTGGTATCTCGGCCCCTTCTGGGTTACTGTTCTGACAAATGTTACCATGGGCAAGATCCCCATTAACCGTCTCTACGCTGCCGATCTCCAACGAAACGGTGCTATCACTGCGCTCGTCATCATAATCGTAATTGTCCTCATCCTCGCGTTGAACCAAGTTCGCGTCGTTCGCAAGACCGGCTGGCTACCATACTATCTCGGGTGGTACATAATCGGAGGACTGATCCTTCTGGTTCTCTCCCAACTGCCGGGATTGGAACTGCGCCTGCACCACTACATCATCGGCATAATACTGATGCCTGTTTCTGCGTTCCCCACTCGATTGTCCGCAATGTATCAGGGCTTCCTGTTGGGCTTATTTTTGAACGGAGTGGCCGCGTTCGGCTTCGACTCTATACTACAGACTGCGGAAGATGTAAGCATGCGAGGATATGGTAACCAATTGTCGGCTGATTGCTTTGTTCTCTAGCTGCGGCAGGATGCTCCCCTGGGGTCGGATCTACCAACCTTCCTCACTAATATGACTAGCTTCAACGCATCGATACCATTCATTAATCAGACCATTTCTTGGGACGTGTTGCCCGAGGGATGGGACTCATTTTCGCTACTTGTAGATGATGTTGAGCGTTACGCGGGCACCGCGCTCAACTACTCTCTCGCAGCCCTCGAGCCTAGCCTGCCGCATTTCTTCCGACTTGCTGTGAGTATTGAGGCTTGTATTCTGTGTAGTCACTAACTAAGTTTTAGCTACGCTCGGGAGATTCGACCGGAGACTTCACAATGCCCGCTACATTGTGGCCAAATGGAACCTGGGTTGATCCTCTGCCAGGACCGTCATAGGCACTTACTCAGCTTTTATTATTATTGTCGTACGAATGTAGTCCCAAATATGGAGAGGCCTTTGCATCCTGCTTTCGCTGCTCAGTCAGTTGGCGTACATATGTTGTTCACAGTGTGTTACAGCACAGCTGCATAGAGTACAAGTTGTTCGAAGCCGCCGACGTCAACTCGCCTAGAAGTCACGATATGATTACAAGTGACTACGCGGGGGCGGTGGCCAGGACGGTATTGAGCCACGCTCCGAGCTCTTGATTTACCTCGTCTTTCTTCTCCAATTGGATCCAATGCCCCGCATCGATTTCGCGAACGGTGAGGTTCGAGCAAGCTTGCGTTGTACCGTGTATTTGAAACTGAGCGACACCAATCGCGTCTCGTTTAGCTGCGCCGAAGAACACAGGCTTCGTAACCGCAGGAGATCGAATGGGTACACCTAGCAGCATCGCGTAAGATATATTGAATATGGCTTGGAGGAGACTAGACTCACTTTTGTCGTCGTCGCTTGAGGCCCCACTGGTCAAAACCCTATACCAACAGACAGGCCCTGCCAAACCGCCTTTAAGCAGATGCTCACTATGGATTTTGCGTTCCTAATGAGCATTCCAGATGTCAGTGACTTTGCCAGAGAGGCCATAGAAGTGTATGACCTCCTCACTAATCCATGAGCCAATAGCAGTCGTCTTTCCAGACTCAAGCCATGCACGAAGAGTACCGGTTGGCGCCAAGTCGGTCTTCCACAAATCAGGATCCTCTGCGTACACTATGCTGAAGAACGAGTCGAACTAGGGCTTGAACATTAGTGTGATTAGACTGCGTTGGAAACACAGAGGTCGCCTTACATTCTTCTCAATGACTTCAGGGGCATCAGGGGCTGAGAAGAACTTCCAGTAACCGACCAGTTCGTACCCCGCCAATTTCTTGGTGAGTGCTAGAAGCTGCTCCATGTCGAATACGGGCCGAGGGGGAGAATACCCCACCGCGAGGAATGCGAATGCGATGAACCGGTCTTCGTACAGATCTGCCAACCTGGCTGTTATGTGAGAGCCCCTGAAGCTGCGATCAGACAGCATCAGGGGGAAAGGGACTTGGGCCTACCAATCATGCCCAACGGCAATGCATTGTTTGATGCCTTCTGTGTCGAGTAGTTCGACGATGTCCTTGCAGATAAGTGTCTTTCGGTACGTCTCAGGATCAGTGGGAATGGAGGTCCCCCCGTAACCTAGCATGTCGGGTACGATCAAGCCGTATCCCCGGTCTTTGAAGTGGGCCACTTGATGGCGCCAGTCGTACGAGGTTGACGGAAATCCATGGAGGAACAGAAGGTATGGCTGATCCTTCTGAGGTGCCACCGCAAAGTAATGGTAATTGAATCCCCTCGACGTCTTGAAGTCTTTGTACAAGCTGGGGTCCATGATTGAATTAATCTGGGGATGAGCACGCAGCATCGCCTTGAAATTGCTTATATACTGGGGGCCTTGTGATGTGACAAATCGTAATTCCATGCGAAATGTGGTCAACTGGAGCTCTCAAGTGACCAGTCACCGGAAGACCGAAATCCAGGGTTCCCGAGAACGCAGTCCGAAAGGTGAAGATTTGCTCCTGGATTTGAAGTCCTTGTCTGCAAGTGACGAAGGACATGTGTTCTGAAGTTCTCATTCTGTTGAACGCTTTCGAGTTGCAAGATGGTAGTACGAAGAATGAAGTCTGGCTACTAAGGCGCTTAACTCTTGGCGCTGACTCACGTAAGCAGAAAAGCCGGGTCGGTCACGACTCACGGCATCGCGTAGCGGAAGGATACGTACCCTTCCAGAGGCTTCCTCTCCTCTCCTTCTACTCTCACCATGCTTTCCCGCTCAATACGAGCATCTCGGTTGCTCGCATCAAGGCAGGCTGCAACTCGGTCTGCGGGCCGTGTCAGATTATTTGCGACTCCTGCTGAGCCTCCGAAAACCGGCGCCGAAAAGACACCTTCGGACAAGGGCAAGGAGAAAGAGGATGTCGCTGGATCTGAAGAGTCGAAGAGTCAGAAACCAGAGCTACCAAAGGGACTCGAGGGCTTCTTCCAGCAGTACCAGCGGTCGGCGAAGCAGAATTCTCGTCAGTCTGAATCACAGCATGAAGAGTCAGAGCCGAACAAGTCGTCGGGCGATCGCAAGCAACCCCCTCCTCCGCCTGGAGGCAACCCGAACGGATTCACCACCAATCAGCTCATAATAATGGGGACTTCGGCTGCTGCGTACATGTTGTACTCCAGTTCAACTTCTACCAATGCTCGGGAGATTACATGGCAGGAGTTCCGAACAGCGTTCCTTGACAAGGGCTTAGTTGACAAGCTTACGGTGGTCAATGGCTCTAAGGTGCGGGTAAAGTTACATTCCAACGCAACAGGAGCTATGTATCCTGCCGCACCTGTGGGAGGCGAATACTACTTCTCAATAGGCAGCGTCGAAGCCTTCGAGCGCAAACTTGAAGATGCTCAGGCGGAACTCGGCATCCCTAGTCACGAACGCCTACCCGTTGCCTACCATGACGAAATATCCGCCTTCAACACACTCCTTAACTTCACACCGACGCTAATAATCGCCGGCCTATTGTATTGGATGTCAAGACGTGGCGGGTCTGGTTCTGGTAGTGGGATATTCAGCATAGGGAAGAGTCGTGCGAAGTTGTTTAACAAGGACACAGAGGTCAAAATCCGGTTCAGGGATGTCGCTGGTATGGATGAGGCAAAGGAAGAGGTCATGGAGTTTGTTCAGTTCCTGAAGGATCCCGCGAAGTACGAGAAACTTGGTGCGAAGATCCCCCGAGGGGCCATTCTCTCTGGACCACCTGGAACTGGTAAAACACTACTCGCGAAGGCAACCGCGGGCGAAGCCAACGTCCCCTTCCTCTCCGTCTCTGGTTCCGAGTTCGTGGAGATGTTCGTTGGCGTCGGTTCTTCCAGGGTGCGAGATCTCTTTGCGTCGGCCAGGAAGCACGCTCCCTGCATCATATTCATCGATGAAATCGATGCTATTGGCAAGTCGAGAGCGAAGGGCGGCAATTTCGGTGGCAATGACGAAAGAGAGTCAACTCTTAACCAGCTGTTGGTGGAGATGGACGGTTTTGGCACACAAGAGCACATTGTTGTCCTCGCAGGTACTAATCGACCGGACGTGCTAGATCCTGCCCTCATGCGACCTGGCCGGTTCGACCGACATATTGCCATCGACCGCCCTGACGTCTCAGGACGTAAGGGCATCTTCCATGTTCACCTCAAACCTTTGCGCCTCGGCGAAGACGTGAAGGATATTGATGCCCTTGCCCACAGACTAGCGGTCCTCACTCCCGGATTCTCAGGTGCCGACATCGCTAACGTATGCAATGAAGCGGCCCTCCACGCTGCTCGCCGGGCTTCCGAGTATGTCGAAGACCGTGATTTCGATTCCGCCATCGAGAGGGTCATCGTGGGCTTAGAACGGAAGAGCCGCAGGCTCAGTCCTGAGGAAAAGAAGACCGTTGCCTACCATGAAGCAGGACATGCCGTCTGCGGATGGTTTTTGGAACACGCAGATCCCTTGCTCAAAGTCAGCATCATTCCCCGCGGTACTGGCGCACTCGGCTATGCACAGGTAAGCAAACTCAGCTCTCTAAACAGGGCATGACCAGCTCATATGATCTATAGTATCTCCCACCAGATCGATATCTCCTCTCCACTCCCCAGATGATTGATAGAATATGCATGACCCTCGGAGGTCGTGTATCTGAAGAAATATTCTTTGGTCTAGCCAATATTACAACCGGTGCACAGGACGATCTACAGAAGATAACACGGATGGCGTTCGAGGCGTGCGCCAACTATGGTATGAACGAAGTCATCGGTCCCGTCAGCTATGGCGGTGACCGCGCCGCAAAGGAAAACTGGACAAAGCCATTCAGTGAGAAGACAGCGGAGACGCTCGATTCTGAGGTTCGCAAGATGATCACGTAAGTACTGTACCTATTGTTTCCAGTATTGAGCCGCTCATCTCGAAAACAGAACCGCCTATGACCGCACAAGACAACTGCTCACCGATCATAAGGAAGACGTCGAGAAGGTGGCGAAGTTGCTCCTGGAGAAGGAAGTGATCACACGGTATGCCCTATCTTATCTTTTGGGACCTGAAGTACTTACGGCACTTGCGCACAGTGAGGACATGATTTCTCTCCTCGGCAAACGACCATTCCTCAACCGAGCGGATGACATGGACAAATGGCTGGACGAGCATCGTGGGGGAAGAAGCGCACCACCGCCCCTTGAACCTAGTACATCGGCTGAGCCTGTCCCGGCTCCTGCTGCGTCTAAGTTAGAAGACGAGTTAAAAAACTAATGGCATACCGGTTCGGATCTTTCAGCGCCGTTCCAGCGTTCGTTGCATCAATGTATCTTATAGGCATTTTAGAGTCTCCATTGGGGTCATATACATACTTTACTACCTAATGATTCTTTTGCCGAAGAGGTTGACTTTTGTTAGTGGTATTACAGCTACAGATGTTGTCGGATTATAAACTATATCTAAACCCACTCCATTCATCTCCTTTGTCGAGCCTGGCAGCGTCGACGCTCTCGTATGTGCCATTCTTAGGGTGTGCCAGTTTGTTGTCGATACCTTCGATGACTTCGTCTCGTTCGCCGCGATCCCTACGAGCATTCTCCCGCTTCAAGAGAATCAGGAAGACGAGAGAGCATACCCAGCCGATGGCGATGTATGCAAGTACAATCCCATGGCCAAGAGTGTACCACGGTCTGTCTTCCGCACGATACTATTTGCCAGTATTACTAGTCAGCGCTTGTGGGAGCATCAGCTGGAAAAAAAACTTTACAATGTTCGCTGCAACAGCACCGTTGATGTTGCCGCTAAAGAAGAACGTCGGCGAGTGGGTCATGGGAGCAAGGCACGAATGGAGCGAGAACGCACAAGCCAATGGCCATCCCCAACGTCACGGATCGTTTGTACGACCCCTCGACATTGCCTGCTACCCACGCGCTTCTCAACGACGTCAGTATGTTGTTAGCCGTAGAAACAAAGAAGCGTTACTCACACAGCGTTCGCTATGATGGAAACATGTTCGCGGATCAACTATAAACGTGAGAGTCGATGGGCAGGCTTACGGATGGTAGGGTATATAGCTCTAAGGGACAGTCAGGGCTGGGATGAAGATGCTCGAAAGTGGTACTCACGAAACCGCCAGGTACACCGCGAAGTACGATAATGCTGGAGATCTTGAGGTCAACAAGATAATGTAGGCGACCAACCCTATTAAGAGTGAGAACTTGCATCCCCGGATGCATGTTTCTTGGACCCACCAATTCCTAAAAGAACGCTGCACCGTGTGTTAGCGAAGACAAGGGGCGTCAACATTTCATTCTTACAGAGTGATATAACTCCTTCTCCCTATTCTGTCACCGAGGAAGCCTACAACGCATGTCACGAGGCATCCCCATGCGTAGACCGGGACGGAAAGAAGGTTAGCTTTAGTTGCCTGGAACCCTAAAAGAATAGTGAAGACATCATCAACATGGTGACGTTAATTCGAATACCTAGCTGTGAAATTCGAAAATTTGAAGTTCAGCCCGGACACAAGGAGTAAAGCAGAACGAATATACCTGATTGATGATTGTAGGAGTGAACAGCGAGAACGCGTACAACGGGCCGTCGAAACCCATGTAGATGCCCACTGAAGGCCGGGGACGTCAGCAGGCATCCAGTAGAGTTAAGTGGCTGCGACTCAACTGGCGACCCAGGTCTTCCAATCCTTCAAGCTCTGCCAAATGTACTTTGAAGAAAATTTCTCCCCGCCAGCACTAAATTGCATGTCATTTCGAAGTCGCCTTATGACAAAAACCCCTATAATGCCATTATAACCATAGTAATGGGCAGCAAAAGGATCAAAGCTTACGTTCAGTTTCAGTAAGGAACTTCGCGTTCTCCGGGAAGCCTTGAACCACCCAGAAAGATACCACGGCAAATACCACCGTGATCAGGCCTTCCAGTATAAAAATCCATGCCCATCCGGGTTTACCACCAATGCCATCCATGTTCGCAATAGCGGCAGCCAATAGTCCGCCTGCAAGATAGAGTTATAACACGCAGCGAGTCATGGGGCCACATGGGATGATGGACTCACTGAAGGCACCGGCGACAGTAGCCGAGGAGAAGAATATTGCCAATTTAGAACCGAGCTCCTTACGAGTATACCAGCTTCGATGCAGTCGTTAGGGAGCTACTATCGTCCTACCTCTATTCATCACCTACCATGAGAGATAGAAAACAATCCCTGTTTCCGAATCGTAATTAGAATACACAGCGCCTGGGGAACACGGAATTGGACCTGCCTGGATACAGTCCAGCTTCCGCAAGTCCGAGCATAAAACGCAGACCTTGGGACCAAAGTGGTCAATACGTTGGATGATCACAAGGTAGTTCGATGCGGCTTACTTATCAAGCCGCCATAATCGTGGGCTATGCCATGTAAGGTCTATATACATTTCACGCAATGAGATCACAAGGAGCAACAAATATGTAAGTTGCCACTGACCATGATCACGCCCCAGAATAACATCATCGAGGAAAGCCATACGGACGGTCGGAGACGTCTCAGCAGCACGTTACTGACGGGCTTGGTGACCAGATTCAGCTATGTGCGGACAATGAGTCAACCCACTCACCTCGAATAGGGCATAAGGAAAGAAGAAGACTGTCAAAGCAATGAGGTACTGCTTGTCGGTGATGCCAAGGTCGCGTTCTAGATTATACAGCTAACACATTGGCGTTTAGCGATCCGTCTCAATTCCGCAGGGAAGGTGAGGGGAAAAGGCGCACCTTAGCATTCCCTATGCTCCCCCTGTCCAGGAAGTTGAGAACGTAGAGGAAGGCCAGCCACGGTAAGATGTAAATATCGATGCGTCGCAGGAGTTTCCGTTCATCGACGCCGGAGGTATCGACATCGGGTCGGTAAAGTTCATTGGCTGTTATGCTCTGGCCAGATACATTGTCGGTCTCTGCTTCGTCATATGGCGCTTTGGGATGATCCATGTTAGCGAGGATGCCAGGCGTGCAAGTGGACAAGGAAAATGGAGCTGAGGGGCAGAGTCCATTCAAAAGGTAATTTATAGGCTTTGGATCTGGTACGGTAGATTCGGCTCAGTGCGTGGATTTCCACGAAGTCTGACAGCCAGTGTTTGGTTTGTTGTTGGTTTGATAAGGCCTGGAAGACGCTCAAGAATGAGCCTGTGCATCTCAATTTGGAATCGGCTATTTCTGCACTCACTAAAGGTCCGTTGAATCAAAACGATCGGGTTGGGTGTGTACCTCACTGGTATGTAAATGGTAAAGGTAATGCCAGTGATCGCTCGCTTCCGCAAACTTTCAACATTGAAGGTTGTTCGTCGAAGATTATTCACTTAGATGAGAGGTCTCCGAATGGGCCTGCGTGCGCGTCGGTGCCTGTGTGAAACCTTGAAAACTTGACTGGCACAAGACCTTGAGAAAGTAGATCACAAACAGGCGTGTAATTGGATGGCCAAGGGGTAGATTGTGATACTCCCAGGGTTGCTTCAGCTACGGTCCAACTTCCAAGAGGACATATTATCTGGAAAGGTCACAATTACGGCAGAGGCGATTTATGGTTCATGTATCTATGGTTAGACACCACAATCATCATTCCTACTAAACCAATACGGGACCGCAAATGAGCATATATAGCTTTTTTGAAGGGATGCAACTTACCGAGGAGAAATATCTTGAACGCGTTTCTGGGGACCTCATGCTCCCCAAACTTCAGCCCAAACTTCAGATAGTCGCCTGTGGAGGCAGACGGAGGCAATTTCACCGGAAATGCTCAGCTGATAGGGCAAAAACCGAGGTACTTGTGCTGTCCGGCCTTACGCAAAGGCCCTACGATACGTGTCAACTCCAATTAACTCTTCAACGTCTCGTAAAGCCTCCTTGAGCCACATCTTCACGTCTTCTGGTTCTAAACCCGCAGTTCGAACAATCGCGCCCGCACCATCATCAACTAGACTCAGTGACCATATGAGTTTGTCCGGGGCTGTACACTTGAAGACCTGTATGGTCTCGTAACGGCAGGACAGCTTCTTGATAGCGGGTTGTACCAACGGTCCGAATAGAAATGTTGTAGCAAAGCAAGCGTACGGTGCAAGTTTGTCGCGAAGCTGGCGGCGAGGGAGAGGGGATGCGTCGACCGGGTCGTCCTCAAGCAGCATAACATCCTTGGCCACCCGCTTGCCTTCCACCCATATATCGTTGGCACTGTAATATCTCGAGAACACCCATTCCTCGCCCAGAGACTTGCGCCCGGACGTGAACCAATCCAGAATGACAGCGGACGCATTGGCCGCTAAATGGAAAGTTTGAACCTGGTTGTAGGCTGCAGAGCGGAAGCAGGTCACTGGTTCAGGAAGTAAAAATAACGCGGCTGAGGGCGCGACGGCGAAGTTCATTATCTGCGTCGTCGGCGAGGTCGATTCGTGAGCCGGTCGAGGAAACTGGGTCGGTAGGGACGACAGCCTATCCCCTGGACGTGTTTTGAACACCTTCGTCGAGCCCTGGGTATCACAAATATATTGGTTTCGACATCAGCGCCATGGGCACACAATCATCAGTATTGAAACCAGACCTGGGTGAGAAGCACAAGGGAGGTAGCAGCCCCCACTTCTACAGATAAATTGACGCGGTCCCCCCCGACCAGGCCGCCGCCGTATGTTAGGGCGTAGACGACAGCTACCCCATCCTCCGTGACTTTAGGAGATAGTAATTTCAGTGGGTACGTCGACGATAGCTCGGCGAAAGTCACAATTTGGCCCGCGAGCTTGTTCAGGACAATACGACCGCCACCAACACTGATCTTGCGGATATCGGTCGGTCGCTGGGCATCAGAAGGTGACATGCTGCAAAGGAGGGCAGGCGTCAGTTGCGACCGTATCTTGCAGGGAACGTGTGGTGAGTGAACTTAGAGGCTCGGTCTCGGAATTCGGCGTGTCATGTCTTTTATTTTGTTCATATCGGGTTGCGTACTTGGCTACATATCAAGGGATGCAAAGGAGCGTATGGATGGCAAATATCCGAAATAGAGTAGGAGGAGAAAATGCGGTCTATCGATATGTACAGGAGAAAACAGAGCGATGAGGGGGAGGGGGAATTCAACGAAACAACATTTCGGGATTGGAAAAAGGCATAGATCCCTGCGCAATAAATGGGCTTTACAGTCTTGAGTAATGAGTGTCAGTCCGCAATGGGAACCAGGAGAGAGAGAGAAAGAGAGAAAAGGAGAGATGATAAATGAGAACAGATCAGTACTTGCGCGTGGCAAGTGCCCTTATTTCGTAGAGATACGAACGATCAGGCTCGGCAGCTTCCGTTGCTTTGGATAGAGTGGCCTTCCACCCCTTCATTTCGGTTCGATGCCGTTCTTCAGCCTGCCGGCATTTGAGGAGGAAAGTGTCGTCAACTTCGCAAACCATCGACGCTCGGGACCCACGATCACTGCCGGAATCGGACATCGCACGCGTTCGACTGCACGAAGGGCTCGGTGCTTCAGAAGACGCGTTCGACGAAGTTGATGTTGTATGGGCCACACCATCGGACGAGTTGAGGTCTTTGCCTTGCAAACTGGCTCGAATGGTTCCACCTTTGGTTTCCCAGTCTTCGGCATCTTCCTCATCGTCTGCAAGGTTTGCGAATACATCGGGCTCGTCCTCTTCTGGCGGTAAGGTTGATATCCAGCACATCCGTGATGGATCAAATATCATGTTGCCGACTATCCGGGCGCCAGAGGCAAACGAGCCCACGGGGGATCCAATTGACGATCCCGTGAGATGGGTGATCAGGGCAGGGCGAGTGGAAGTCCCAACGACGGCATCGAAGTCACGAAGGACATGATCGTTGCCCTCCCAGCGCAGAGTTTGTGGGTTCCACTTCATATCTCCAACGACTAGAACCTTATTAGCTACAGGTCCGCGATAAATATATAGACAGAAGGCACCTTTAGGGGCTCCTACTCCGCCCAAATTACGAATCAACGTAGGCTTTCTCCTTGTCCCGGGTGTTGTTGGAGATGAGACATTCCTCTTCTTCTTCGGAAGAGGCAGTTCTGTCTTGGAGAGTGAGTCTATTCGACTTGTTGTTCGTTTGAGTGTATTTGTGGGAGGGAGAGGGGGAGGTACGTGGTCTACATTACAATTAGAATCGGTTGGAAATTGTGAGGCTCTATGCGTACCTTGGCCACTGTCCGAGGCTTCGCGTCGACCCTTCTTTCGGACGGTGCCCTTCTCTGTAGCCTTCGACGGGTAGGTTCCCCCCGGTATGCGATTGCCATATCCCTTGGGCTGAACCCGATATCGAGCTTCTTTTTCTCGATCAGCGGGGAGGTCCTCTATACTGTCAAGCTCTGTGCCATCGCCGTAAGTCCGCTGACGCTTTGGTCTTCGAAGGACTTTAGGGGCGACGGGTTGAGGAATACCTGATGGTTTCTGTGATTTGAGGGATAGCGAGGAAGGAGGTCTTGGAGGAGGGAGTGGCGAGGCAGATCGGATTGTCGAAGGGTCAGGGGCATTGACAGTGCCCCATACGGTGCTAAGTGCCGGCCGTGATTTCGATCGTTGAGTGGGCATGGTTAAGCGGAGAGCCGCCTGATTAGACGGTGTACATGGTCGAGTTGGTGGCACTTTGTAGTCATGGATGCGGCTAGTTGTGTTTTTATGTGATTTAGCTCTAGAGGCGTATGTTGCTTCTTCGTATCGAGCTTTGGAGCCACTTGCGATGGGTGCCGGGAAGCCTGGCGCTTGGGGTTGACTCGTTTCCATGAGCGATGAAAGCGATGCTTTCCGTGTGAGCTTTCGGGTTGTTGATGGGGGAGTTGGGGGCTTGAGGCCGGAATGCGACTTCTGTCCACGAAGGCTTCCGGGCTTGGGTGAGAGGAATGATGATGGCGGAGTGGGGGCAGGGGAGAGAGCTTGGAAGGTCTGTGCACGGACGGGACCTCCACGAAGCGGTGGCGATGGTGTGAGGCGGAGCTTCTGAAGCTGCCTTGTCGAGGATGGTGGCGGATTTACCGGCGATTTGGCCCGTTCATGTTTGAGTCTAGACGGCGGCCGTAGAGATGGCGCTGGGCGACGAGGAGGAGCGCTCGTACTACGGTTGGGCGATTTCCGTAGTTGGGCCTTGTTCTGATGTGTAGCGAGAAGGAGGCGACTTGGGCTGAGGTCGACATCATCGCCGATGACCAGGCCCATCTCAAAGTCGTCTTCGGGATCCGGGCTCGCTATCTTGACACGAGTGTCGGTCATCCCAACCTTCTTCTTCAACTCGAGTATTCGATTGAGCTTTCTACCGCTGTGACCGGTATCGAAGAGGCCTGTGGGAATGAGAAGCCCATCCAGCACTCCCTCGTCGTCCTCGTCTGTTTCGAGCTCGTCCCCGGTGTCAGGCTGAGAAACAGATGAAGCGGAATTCGATGGAGAAGCATCAGCGAAGCTAAGAGATGAATAGGCGTCCGACGACTGTGACGACGAGGTGTGGTCTTTGTCGCCCCATTCTAGCGAGTTCTTTGACGAGCGATGGTTCAGAGACAAAGGTGCAAGCGAAAGTTGTGTGAGATCGTCAGGAAGAGCAAAGGCCGTTTCAATGTCTTCCTCGATGGGCGTTTGCTTCGGAATCTTCGCGACGGGTTTCGGTAATACCGCCGACGCCTTGATTGTGGACACACCTTCGTCGTCGTCGTCGTCCGCGTCGGATATGGGTTGTGGTTGTGGCGGGCGTATGTTGAAGAGCTGGGGTTTGTGAGACGAACCGGACGAACCTAGCGTGAATCCGGTCGCAGCCTGCACCTTCGCTCCTCCTGTACTGCCCAAGTCCATCTCCACATCCCAGTCCTCATCGCCGTCGTCGTCTCTGTTGATGACTGAATGGATCGGCTCGCCCTCTGGCAGGTCAAAGTCTGCGTCGGGCCATTCCTCGTGGGTCAAGACCAGCTTCGGGGCAGGTATGGTGGTCATGCTAGATGACCCGGGGTGTGTGAGGGAGTGGAAGGAGGAATTCGGGAGAAATATGAGGCCTGGGTGGAAACTGAATTAAAAGGAAGGATAATAGCGAGCTGGACAATGTCCTCGATGTTGTCGACAATGGCGAGATTCAGTGCGGGTGCATCTGGCGGTCGAGTGGATGTGTGAATGGAAAAAGGCCTCGTGTAGTAAACAACTCGGTGAACCCTGCTGGCTGTGTAACGCTGTCACACTCCGTGTACAAATAAGATACAACATTTAATATGGTCTTAAGCGCCGGTACTCCTCCGCGTTCTGCTCAATCTCGTCCATGTCCGAGCCATGGCTCTCCTCGTCGCTGTCGCCCTTCCACCCGCTCAAAGCTTCGTCCAACCCACTTCGCATGCGAAGCCCCCTTTCAGCCATGGTGTCCGCGAATGCATTTAGCTCGCTCGGAGTGTAAACCTTGCGAAGTGGTCCGAAGGCCAAGAGATATAGCTCTAGGCGGTAGTTTAGCTAGGATAACGCATTCCGTAGTCGCTTTGACTCGCCTTTGGCCAATGGGCAGTCACCTATCGCTCTGTATAGCAGCTTTTTAGCTCGCTCTAGCTGGCCGACACGAATTTCGAATTCGAGGTAGACACGCCATATTACATAGCTAGCCCGAGTTCTGCATTCGAAGTATAGAACACTGAGTGATTTCCGCGGGGTAACATCATCAGAAACATACCGTTCGCTCTCTGTAGCGCCGGCGAGACCTTTTCGTGTCCGTTCGACCTCGCCCAACCATCTTCCCTTCTCCCAGCCAGCAATCCACACTTCCTCCACTCGCCTAGCGACGTCCTTCTCCTTCCAATGTCCATTTCCTGCCGCTTCGTCTCCTAACATACTCCTTACTCGTCCCCATACACCCTGTCCCTTTTCAGCCTCCAAGAACATCGCCAACACAAGCGAGTTGCTTCCATAAGACTCGAGCGCAGCTGCCGCCCGATCCCTCAGTAGTACCGGAGGCATTGGGTTTCGAAGCACAACACCGTACCGGTATGTCATAAGAATACCTGCCACGGTGAGGCTTTCCCGAGCCACGTCGTCGATTTCATGATGGTCCTTGTATCGGTCGAAAACTTGCAATGCAGCGGGCAGACCTCCTCCAACCAACAATACCAGTAGTGCCTGTATCTGTATCCAAGCCTCTCTATCTTTCCACGCTTCATTCTGACGCAGTGCATTGATGGCATCTTCCAGAGATCTCTTGGCTCTCAACGTGCCCAATCCTCCTTCCCCTTCGACACCAGCTGCTTTCATCACCACATGCAACGCCTCCGCGTCTTTCCCAGCCAGCCATTCCATCTCAGCCCATTCCCACCACAGCTTACCTCGGGCGAAGTGCGTGTCCGCAGATGGTGATGAAGCGATGAGCACGGTATGGTAGATTTTCCGTGCCTCGTCTAGCTTTCCGCGTAGGCGTTCGAGTTTGGCGTGGAACGACCAATGGGGCAGGGAGTTTTGTGCTTTCGACAGGAAAGTCCGCGACAGCTTCGTCGCACTAGAATAATAGAGTGAGCTCTGAATGAATCTATTCTGATAAAATTAAGAAGCATACGCCTTCGCATTCAATGTGTGTTCGAACGCCAAAGCCAACTCATCCCACTCATGATCTGTGGCGCTGAGCCGCAGCTGCTCAAAAACCCTCCGCATCAACAGGGTATCTGCACTTTCCAGTTCTTGTTTAGACCAGAGCGACTGCTTCGCAAATACAAGCCCTACATCCAAAGCCCCCAGCACTCCGTACCCCCAGGATTTCACCGGTCCGAATACGGGCGTGTACTCCTTCGAACGACCGATAATGACTCCCGCGACGGCATCAGCGAGAACCGCCTTCTGCTCCGATGGCGATGGGAAAATAGAATTCAGCAACGCCGGCGCCGTTAGATGAGTATACGCCCATCTATCATCCCAGGACTCCATGCCATCGTCCGAAATGAGGGTGTTGGTAAAACCTGGGATGTGAAGGCCGAGGAAAGAGAGCCAGGATAGACGAAAAGCGTCTTTCGCGCGATTGGTCTTCAAATCCATCAATGTGTCTCGAACATCCGCGAAGAGAATGGTTGTGTATGGATCTGTTTCGGATACCGCATCGTAGG
The DNA here is from genome assembly GCF_014466165.1 of Pleurotus ostreatus. Taxonomy (NCBI): domain Eukaryota; kingdom Fungi; phylum Basidiomycota; class Agaricomycetes; order Agaricales; family Pleurotaceae; genus Pleurotus; species Pleurotus ostreatus. Next base: position 2,001,446 of record NW_023503157.1, on the reverse strand, counting down.
AGCGAGAGGGCAAGCGAAAATGTCGGTCAGAGTGGAGTTCGAGGAGAGACCAGCGTAGATAAGGGTCGGAGATGTTGAGGTTCGAGCCGAGCGCCGACGAACTTTCTGAGTTTCTTGCCTGCTCGACCTTCTTGGACGTAAACCAAGAGGACCATCCCTTGGCGCCAATTTCTCCGATCCTTGGAGTCTCCGACTCCCAAAACTCTTCCAGCGAAGTCAAAAGATGCGGCAGCGGCAAACCATACAAATCTTGAGGCACTTCAAATGTCCTGCGGATTCGCCACCGTGAATCCAATTAAACCGACACACTGAGAGTGAAATAGACTTACAATTCAGATTGCGCTTGGAACATGGCCATGGCGCGTTCGGTGAAGCCTGCATTCCTAAGCTCAACGGCTATCCTCCAAAAGACCCTAATTTTGGCTAACTCTAGCTCCCCTAACGCAGTCAGGACACGTCTTGCGTCGTCAAGAATGCCTGGTATTCCGTTACTTCCGTTCCTCATCCTCCACTCTAGCCATTCCATCCACAGGCTAGGCCGGCCCAACTTCAAGGCGCCCTCCCACTCAGCACGGACTTTACTCTCATGCCACACTTCCTCCCCTGCTTTCAGGTACTTTATTCGGAGGCGGGTTGACCCGGCGTTCTGAGAGTGTGCGGCAAGTGCGCGTCCTAGTAATGAGAGTGTAATCTCTGAACGGGCTTTAGTTGCATTCTTAGATGTAATCGGGATTGTAGAGAGCGTATGAGACAGAAGGGCTAGCCAGTGCGTTATTGAAGTAGGATCCGCAGAGAGTTCCTGTTCCAAGGATTGGATGGATACCTGGAGGGATGTTAGCTCTGTCGCAGAGTCGGTGTCGCTTGAGGCATCATCGGCTCCTTCGGATTCGGAGGAACTCGAATCAGTGTGGTCGTTGGGTCCAATATTAATGGAACGGTAGGATGATTCCGGGTCCCCGTTGCCCTTACGAGTCGGAAGACGTATGAATCCGTCCACTTCCTCGTACCTGTGAGTCTCGGGGGGATTTACGATCCTACGTTTCGGGGGTAGCGCTAGGAGAGCGCGTGCCTTGGAATCCGTGAGGCTGGCGGTCTGTCGATACACAGGTGATTAGACGTGAGAGGAGAACAGCTCATGGCTAACCTTGATTCGCTCTCGTGGGCCGATCTCAACGCCGTTACGGCTGCGATGGGATGCTGTCCAGCCTGAAGAGAGTCCCAGGACCTTCTTGCCACCTGCCCCATCATTAGACGTCAGGGAAAAGAAAACATGTACACGTACGGCCGACCAAGTGGTGCTTAGGTACATCTCCGGCATGCAGCCCCCCGTACAACACATTTAGAGGATCCCCCTTAGGATCAGAATAATAGACACGTTTCGAGGAGCCTTGGCCAGACTCTGGTGGGACACCGTGTGCCTGCCGCTTTCCCCCATCTTCGGTGTGCTTCTTGGGTTTATGATGCTTGTCGTGTTTGCTTTTTTTGTCGGCCTTATGGCCGCGCTTCTCTCGACGCTTGTCGTTGTGCGAACCCGACGGTTCGTTGGGGGTTTGACGACCAGAGTCTAATTCGGGAAATGAAGAAAAGGAAGGGGGAAACGAGGAGAATGAGGGTGCAGACATGGTGGTTGGATGAGAAGGAGCGAGTGAGCTGTTACTCCGAGTCCGTTGTCGAGTTCGTTCAGACGAACCCTGTTCAAGCTTGTTCAGTGCATCAGTGAAGCTCACCAGAAGATCACGTGACGGATGAGTAGTGATCGGGCTTACCTAACGCGGACACTCATATATATTTTTTAGTACTGCCACTTGCATCTAGCAGTCGAGACGCGCTTTGCAACTGTATATAAGGTCTGCCTGGTGCCACCTTCACCTCCCCATCATCCCCTCCTCAAATGCGCCCCCTCACAGAAGACGAATCAAAGGCCGTGTTCACGAAACTAGCAAACTACATCGTACTGTACCCCTTCCTCATCCAGGATCTCCGCAGTGCTGACCGTCGACGCTTCGTTTGCAGGGAAAGAATCTGATACATCTCATCGACCGGCCAGATGAGCCATATTGCTTCAGGCTGCACAGGGACCGTGTTTTCTATGTCTCCGAGTCCTCGATGCGCCTAGGAATATCCGTAGCTCGACCCAATCTCGTCAGCCTAGGCACATGCTTTGGTAAATTCAGCAAAAGTGGCAAATTCAAGCTGCACATCACCTCGCTCGACTATATCGCGAAGTATGCCAAATACAAGGTATGTCACTCAGAATTCCCCGCATGGTACTCCACTAACGGCCCCTTCTAGGTGTGGATTAAGCCGAATGGCGAGATGCCATATCTGTATGGCAATCACATACTCAAGGCCCACTTGGGCCGCATCACTGAAGACACTCCAGAACACCAGGGCGTGGTCGTGTACAGCATGAAGGACGTGCCTTTGGTGAGCACCCCAAATCCTAGTATTTCTCTTGGCCAAAGTTTACGACAACATTCTCCCAGGGTTTTGGGGTTACTGCCAGATCGACCGTAGATACCCGCAAGCTTGATCCAACAGCCATCATTGTCTTCCACCAGGCGTACGTGCCCCGATAGGTTCCCTTCACTTCTATTTTCTAACGAAATACCGATCACAGAGATGTGGGCGAGTATCTAAGGGATGAGGTATGTCATGCTTGATCGCATCTGTTGTGGAGCCCGTCTTATGGTATCTTGTCCCCAGGAAACCTTGTTCTGATCGCAAAATGATGTATGGAATCGAGACCATTCGGATACATTCTATCGCGTATGCAGGGCGTACGCCTTGAAAGCTGAAAAGGGAACACTTTGTATCTTACCATGTAGCACAGCAAATCCTCACCCAGCGCCTCAAGTGCTTGTCTTCGGTAGTTAGTCTTCCTCATGTTTTGTTAATGGGCTTGTGGTGACATCTCCGTAGTGCGGCGATTATAATTTAGGGTACGCGATAAGCCTCCTCCGCACAGGCAGGGCTGTAGATAAGGGATGTTCTATTGAATTCGATGAGAGATCCAAGAATACCATCCGCCAGTCATCGTTCCATATTCTTGTCAACAACGTTCCACTTCCGTTCGGGCATCACAATCACATCATGAATGCACATGTGTTAACAGGTAAAGCAGTTTTCGATAATCCGCAGGTAAGTGCTATGTGATAGGCCACCTCGCAGAGGAATCATATCTGAGCACATGTTGCCGCTAGTTCACCGCTTCATCAGAACGACTTCCCACTAGCCACGTTGTCTATCTCTCGGCTATGCGCTGCTGCTGCGGCAGCTTCCTCGGGATCCTCGTACTTCACTCTATCCCAGTTCTTTCCGTGGGCCACGACATGCAATAGGTCATTCCGGGAACTGGCGATGGCTGATCAGCACAAGTGCTACCGATGTAAATATAGCTCGTCAAGTCGACTCACTAGTTGCCCGTAGTATCCGCCACGATCTTGACTTCGGCGATTTTATCGAGCGAGATCTCCGCGTAAAGTATCGCTTCGACACCTGGGTCCACTGGTTCGGTGAGAGTAGAACCGTCAGGGCCATAAATCTACGGTTGGTCAGTATTTAGACGTCACGCCGCCGCTTGGTTTCACGAACGCACACAAGAGAAACCTCCGCCGGGGAACTTGAACCACGGGAAGCCCGTCATTTTCATCTTTGCGGCACCAGCCTCGCTGACGACCTGGCAGCCAACGATGCCGAAGCACCCGCCTTCCATCGCTACCAACTGTGACATGCGGCTGGACGCCTCGCCGCTGACAATGTAAGGAGCTCCTCCCTGGTAAGGAAGGAAGGCTGGCCACCATCCACCCACGAATATCTGTGGGTGTTGTGCATAGAAGTGACACTTGAGGAATGGCTGGTATTTTGTATTAGTAAGTTCCCGCGAAGGTTGAGGAAAATCCATATCTCCGAATCACCTGGATGTGTTCCCAGCAATTCAGACTTCCGACGCGGCCCCATTCCGTCTGCACAACGTTATGGATCGATGGAGCTAGACAGAGCTTATGCATCAGCGCACACTTAGCTGCAAGCTTCGTAACACCGTCACGCACCACTTCCATCCCCAAATATTGTCTTTTCATAATGTGTAACCTGGCCATCGATATAAAACTAAGCGCTTGCGTCGATCCAGGTGGACTCGGTGAAAGTAAGACTTTACCTTGATCTTTCGACGGTGGTTCGCGATTTCTCCGTTGGATGTGATGGTGACTTGGGCAATATACAGCGAGCCGCCGTCAGTTTCAGCGAATCCGAGGACAACTGTTGCGGCTGCCTCCTTGACTGCTTCACAAATTTCCTTCATTTCAGGGGAATGTACAGCCAAGGCATTTGCCTGGTATTCTTTGAGAACGGGTTGGCAGGTAACGAAGTCGTTCGCCCAAGGGGTCCATGGGTAACCTTGGATTATTTCTCAGCACACTGCGATACACATTGAAATGGGGCGCGACGTACCAGGGATAAATAGCTCGGGGAAGCCAATGACTTTCGCACCAGAGGCAGATGCCTCTTTGATGAGCCGAACGGTCTTTTCTACGCTTCCCTTCAAGTCCATCCACACGCTGCTCAAAATTAACAGAAATTGCTGTCGGTTTTGCAAGCTGGCTTACGGCTCGGCCTGTATGGCTGCGACCTTGAACTTGCGGGTGTCGCTATTTGATGGATTCAAAGTGAGTGGCATGATGCTCAAGAGACTTTGGGAAAGGTACAAGTGAGGTTTAGAAATAGGCAAAGCACTGAGTCCCTCTTATACTTTTCGTTCACGCGAGCTCTGCTTGGCTCTCTCAGGTGCTCTCACTCGGAAAGTCCAATAATGTTGCTCCCATTCAGTAGCGGGGTCTAGGGTGCCTTCGGGTGGCGACATGGCATGCGAACCCGTCCAGAGAGAGAACATTGAATCAATTCCTTAGCCGCCTGAAAGCTTCTGGGGGATCCATCGCTGCCATAGAAGACAGTATTCTGATTATTCTGAAGAAGCAACACACACTGGTGAGAGAACGAGGATATAAATGACCATGACCTTCAATGGCTCGAAGATAAGCGGTTTGAGAGTGGCTTGGTGGTTGAGAGAAGCAATGTTCCTCCCGGGGAGCGATAAAGTGCGTATTCTCTGCATGGGGAGATGGTGGTGGCGATGGTTCAAGCAGTAAATTGAGACGTTTAGCGCCGAAATGGCCGCTGGGTTGCAAAGTAGCCCCTGTTTTTGGTTCCATGACCGTGTCGTGGCAAGCGTGTCCGCGCCGCGACTGCTCTCATGCCTGCATCTCAGAACCCGTACACTCGATGGACCAATATTCCCGACGCTGAGCTCACCGCGGACGACGTCGAGCAGGTACTCAAACCCTTGACCGACGACGTCTGGGTTGTCGCCGCTTGTTTCGACCGCCTCGTTGACGATGTCCCGCTGCAGCGAGAACTCCTGGACCTCGGCCTGCAGCGGAGCGAGGGAGCTCTAGGGAGAAGTCGGGAGGCTGCCCTCTTTAACTCCCAGCCATCCACCGCCGAAGACACCCTCCCTGTTTCCTCCGCAGATGCTTTGGCAGCACACTTCCGGGGCGTGCCTGCTGATGCCAGGCTCTGCTGGATGCGCTCGGTATTACTGGATAGACTGGACAGGTTGAACACCTATGAGGAAATTCTCAAGACGGCACCTCTTGGAGGCCGTGATGCGAGTGAAGAAGCGGACGACTGGGAAGACGACCCTTGGGCGGATGAAGGAGGCTCGTCTGCCGCCGGACAGCCATCTGCTTCTGCCACGCCTCAATTTCCCATCTCACCTTCCGAATTTCTGTCAGATGATTTGTGGCAGTCAGCCATATCCTTAACGACGCTTCAGTGGCTCGAGGCCTCACGCACGCTTCTTCAAAGACATTCGGCCAAGCTCTGGAAATACCGTTTCTCAATATTACATTGTATACCGGCTCATCTTCATCCCACCGAGTACCGCGATTGGTTGCCTGAGATCGACCCCACCACTGATGGTGAACGACTTCCTGTGGAAAATAATTGGAGGGCATGCCAAGATTGGTCGGAATCGCCAGAAGCGCAGCTAGCATTAACCGAATGCCCTCATGTCTCGTTCCCAGAACTCTCCTTCTCTCAGGATGGTGACCACGAACCCCACACCCATCCCGAACCGCTCTCATCTGATGAACTTTCCTCGTGGTACAAGCGTCGAGTGGATCACATCATCTCATCCACAGGGATGATCGATGTAGCCTTGGCTATAGTACAACATGGGGCCTCGCGGGGCGTCCCCGCATTGGATGAGCTAGGAGAAGAGCTGAGCCTTCTATCGCGACTTGTATACGATGCACCTCAGAACGCCCAATCTGATGATGATTGGACGTTAGCACGATGGCGGACCATGGACTCATCTACCGTCATACGATCATACCTGAAAAACAGCACGCCGGAATCTATTGCTGAAGACATCTCCCGACTAGTATTGCCATATCTATTTGTAATTGAAGCGCGTGCTGAAAGGGCAGGCAATCCCGATCCATCACTACCGACCCGTATCCTTTATGACTACATTCTTTCTGCACCTCTCTCACTTGTTGCTTCGATTTTCGAGGCGTCTAAGCCAACACTTCCTGTATCTCAACGTCTTATTCGTAATGACGAAGACGTCGCTCGCCTGGCCTTGGCCTGTCTATATGGCTGCGGGAGTCTTGACGAGTGGCCGACAATGAGCCGTATCTTTGAATGCATGCCCGCTTGGGATATCGCACAAGACGAAGATAACGATGGAGACACGGCTGACACGACCATTGCATTGCTTAGCGCTTTTGTAACCCCCACGACCTCCCGTGCACAATGTACGCCAGCCGACTTGCTTGTATTCTTTAAACCTCTTCCCATCGCTTCCCTCTCTCGTGCCTTGGACATCCTTGACATCCATCTCGAGTCTGGTGAAATACTCTCCCGATGGAGCGTTCCCGCCCCGTTGCGCTGGTTCCTACAAAGCCACAACGATGCTTCGCAACAACGGGCTTGGGCGACACGAATGGCAAGGCGGGCGGGAGGTACTTCTGACAAGTTGGATACATTGGACGACTGGGAATGGCTGCTTGAAGACATGCTAAAACTCACCAACGAGGGAGAATCTGGGCTTCGCGGTTCCTTTGGCCTTCTCCCCAGGAATGAGGTCATCGGCATATTCCTTGGTGGTTTATTGAGCTCAGGAAGTACGTTTCTTAGTATAATCTTTGACCATTACCGCTAACTCCGTGACCGAAGAACTCGACATAGCCCAGTCGCTGTTGAAGGTACTACGAACGAAACTCTCGTTAGAGTCTCAGACCATCGAAGATATCTGCTTGACGTGTTCGCGCGAATTCTACGACAATGCCAGTTCTGGGAATTACAAGTTCGGTGATATGAAGTTAGCCTACGATTGGTATGTAGTCTATTCCAGGTACGCAGCAATGGTTACTAACTCCGTTTCCGAAGTCTCGACTTGCCTCCCCCTTCGCCCCGGATTATCCAAGAAAAGGAATTCATCGAAGCAACTTCTCGGCTTGCATCATTCAACATCACGTCTCGCCCTGGAATCCCCATCTCGCCTATCGAAATACGCCTCACCAAGGATCGCCTATCTCTCGTTGCCCAAGTATTGTCCAGTAACGCCGACGCATACAAACACACTGAGGTTATTTTGGAGCTCGTCCGCAAGCTTGGGTTCCGTGATGATACGGTCGCCGAAGTGAGGACCCTTGCCATGCTGGCGGATAGCGCTCTTCAGGGAGAAGACTTCACCAGGGCGTACGATGCTAATAAGCGGATGATCGACATCGTTCACAACTTTATTGAATCTGCGCCACTCGGTAAGGAAGACGTCCAAGTGAAACAGGCGTTGGAAGTGTGCTGGGTTGCGTGCTATCAGCTAGGCCGACAGCCCGAGTTCGACGACGTGGAGAAAAAGTTGTCCTTGCTTGGGTATGCTTTGGAGCTATGCCCCAGGGACAAGCTGCATGACATACTAATTTCATGGCGTCGATTGGAGACGGAAGACATCGAGGCGCGTCAAGAGCGACTAGAGATGCGCCGCAACGACCCAACCACAGTTTCGGCGAAACGTAAACCAGCAGCGACTGTGTCGTCATATCCAGCGGCGTCTCTGCGGGCAAGATTGCAGCATTTCCATATGCCAACACCACCCCTTCTCAGCACGCCCGACGCCGCAGCCCTCGCAACGAGGACATTCAGAAGTGTTGCTGCCAACTTCCCGTTCTCTGTAGGTAGCCGCGGACGTTCCCAAGCCTCGCATCTCGATGACGCCGCAAGCTCGCGTAGCGGGAGTAGGAGACCAGAGGGAGATGATGTGTCCGCCCAAGCGTCACGAGTCTTGTCGAAGGGCATTGGTTGGCTTATCGGGGACGAATGAGTATGATACATACGTTTCTGTAATGCTCTCATGTTATTGTTATTGGTCTGGAAGAAACCGAGGTTTTAAACGACATGCAACGAGAGGTATAATTTTAAGGTGGAACATCGCTCTACAATATATAGGGAGTGGAATGACACGACAGGAGGTGCTACATGGGATTTGATATATCCAAGATGAAGTCCTGAGAGAGGAAGTCAAAGAATGGGGACACCGTGGACGGACGGGTATGGCCAATAAGGAATAATGAAGGAATGTAAGAAAATACAATAATAGACGATAAAGTATGCGAAACTATGAACTTATATAGATCTCCGAAAATAATAAACAGGAAGGAATGTGGGGAGACATATGGCACAAAACAACACCCCCAATATACACAATACCCACAAAACAAATCTAACATCTAAGAAAGTGCACTGCCGAAGCGTGTCGACATCCCGGTGCGCGCTCGAGGTCGGTTTACGATGCCGCTACCTACTTCCCGAGTTTCGTCGCGACGTTCTCTACCACATACATCGCAGTGTCCCTTCTCCGCGCCTGCTTCTCTGAGCTCCTCCACTTCCGCCTTCAAGTCTCGCACCTGTCCCTCCAGCTCCCAGATTTGCCTCTGCCACGCCTGTTTCGCCGTTACAATCTGTTCTTGCAACGATTTGATGATGGTATCTGCATCACCCTGGACGTGTACACTGCGGATGCTGGCGTCATCCTTTCCGCCACCCTTGCTCGTAGGTGTGACCGAGACCATGGGAGGAGGGGCGGGCGTGACTGGGGAACCGACGGTACCGGCGCTATCTGGACTAAGAATGCCGGAATCTGCCTCAAGCAAGGGCGATCGCTCGCCTAACGCCAGATGATCACGGAAATGGGAGCTAAATATGGTCGATACAGGGCGAAGTTTAAGGGCAGGAAACTCGGTAACATGGGCGGGAGCACTTTGGGGAACGGAATCGGACTGCCAGTTTTTATTTCCCATCCTGGCGTGGAGGAATCCGTCATTAACGGGCGAAGGACCAGCCCAGGATGGGGAGTGCGTGTTGATCGATAGTGGAGGCGTGCGGCGGGGATTGTTTTGATACTTGTGCAAAGTAGAGGTGGGACTTGCCTCTGCAGGGTTCTCCAAATTCTCTCTAATATCTATCGGATCAGCTTCCATGAGAGATGGTGTCAACTGGGGGACAGGTATGCGATGCAGCAATGATTTCGGTGGCTTCGCTGCTGATTGATGTATCTGGTAGCTTGAGAGAGTTTCGGAGAGAGAGGGCACAGGGGGAGCCTCTTTGTCCTTGTTGAAGAACTTCATAAACCCGCTCTTCTTGTGCTTCAAGGCCTTGCTGGACGGAGCCGGGCCAGACACGGGCTGAATAGACGGCTCTGAGTCCCGCCGTTCATACTTGGGGGGATTGCTGGTCACCATCGACTGGAAGGCCTGTTTGGCCCTTGTGCCCGCGCTGATGGAACGAGCCCGAGCCCTGGAACTCGCGTTGTCGCTGTGACCAGTATCAAAGCTGTTCACAATACTGGCAGTATCTTGTTCAACTTCAGCATCACTCGAAGAATGAGCTAGCCGTGATGAAGGCAGGGTAGATCCGTGATTAACGGTAGCACTGCGAGATCGCTGCGCACGAGCTTCTTCTAAAGAGATCAACGCGAACGTCGGGGAAGCTGAGCGTTCTAACCACCCAGGTATGTTGGGTGCTCCGGGAAGCGGAGGGGGATGAGGGGATGAATTGGGCATAGGCGATGTCATATCCGTTGGGAGTCGTGAAGGCAAAGGGGAAGATATCTCCCTGCCGTGTAACGTCGAACTGCGCTTGCGGTTCCTTGGTTCGCGGTGTAGAGATGTCGTATCTGATGTGTCTGATGATGGTATAGGGCGCAGAGCATTGCGACCCATATGCGAACTGGAGGCAGGACCTTCAGTCACAGTAGCAGCAGAATCACTACGAGTTACGCCAGGTGTCTCAAAGGCTGAGTGAGGAATAGGATCGCGTGATGAAGTTTGCACATAATTAACGGCGAAATCGGGATTAGCGTAGGGATGGAGGGACTCTTCTCTGTGGTACGAGGGAGAGCTGTTGGTGGAGGTGTGGGACTGTAGTCGCATAAGAGGATTAGGTGGGTCTGAAAGGCTGTCTTGTCGGACGTGATTGCCGGAGTATGGCGAGTGTGTGGCATCGTGAGGCGAGGGGGGAGCAGGGGAAGGTGTACGATACACGGTCGGAGAATTCGGGCCAGAAAAGTTCCTTCGCCTTGATGAGGGAGAAGAACGGCCGGGAGAAATGAGTATAGTCGACGGTGAACTCACTTGTTGAGTAAGTGCACTATATTTACGAGATATCTAGTTTCTGTCAACGATATGTATGGGAGAAATAAACTCACCCCAACGCGGATCGTACCCCATGTGGTGCTATGAGATCTAGAGACGCCTTGCCTTGGCTCTGAGAACGACTGGATTCGTCGCTCGCCCTGCCTGTGCTTGACGACGAGGCACCGAATTTGAAGGTCTTTTTGAGTGCAGATACAGGATGTGTACTCGTATCGGATTCGTTGGCCTCGTCAAGGTCGTCGTCGACTTCCCAGGGAGCTTTGGAGTGGACTCGCATCTTGGGACCCAGAAGACTCATGCGGGGGATATCGTCCTCACCGTCAGAATTGCGCGGGCTGTGGGTATCGCTATCTTCATCTGGAAAGTCCATGGAAACAGAAGAATCGTCCTCCATGTCCAACATGCTCGCGGCGGGATCGTCCATTCGGTCGTAGGTATTTCGCGTTTGGGGAAATGTCCAATTATTCTGCGTCGCACAATTGCGATTTGAGCTGAAATTGGGATCGTGTTCCGGGAAAGCCATTGGGCGGGGCGAAAAAAAGGGGTGGCTATAAACAGAAGGGGTGTCGGTGAACTCTGAGACTGAAGGGCAGTGAGCATGGAAAGGAGCGTGAGCAACGCGTTCGTCGAGGAGACGCCTTAGGCGGTGGTCGTCGTGGTCGTCGACTGGCGAGTTGATGGTAAGGGACCTGAGCATCATCTCTGCCTTTCCCGGTTCCAGATCAGGCCCTGTGGTTTTAACAAATAGGTCAAAACGACTTGACACGATTCCGAATTTCGGGCCCTTGAAGACGCGCTGGAACTGGAACTTACCGTTTGACGGCAGAATGCATCAATCTTCAACGCCGCTGTTGAGGACGATGCAGGTGGAACGGAAGGAAGAGGTGAACAGGGCTGCCCAAAGGTGAGCACCAGAGCCCCTGTCCCGTCACGTGCACAACATCCTTTCCTTCTCACCACCATCCACCATGGACGATAATACTCTCCAGATTCAGATCCCTGTAGCTTCCTCATCAAATGGACGTGTATCAGGCAAGTCATGGAAGGGCCAAAAGTCAGCCACAGTGTTCGTCCATATCTCACCTCAGTTCCCATCACTGTTGCTCAATCGCTATATGACAGGCGGTCACATCTGCCCAACGGTGTAAAGACCAAGAGCTGGCAGGACAGAATGGAACAGGCAAAGAAAGCTCAGGCCATCAAAAGACTGCAACAAGAACTCAAAGACGAGAAACAGGCCGAAATAGCACGGTAAGCTGTGCACCCCACAGACGTCGCATATCGCGTTGATCAAATTTCCACCCTACTATAGTCGGAGAGAAATTACGTTGCAGCGTAAAAAAGCGGCCGAAGAACGACAGCGTCTTGAAGAAGACAAGGCCAAGGTTCGCCGTTACCACCCTCGATGATCAGACACTTACATGTAATTAGATGGGTGCTCGTAAGGCAGCTAGGCTACGGAGAAAAGCAGGTCGTACCAAGAAGATCAACGGGTAGCATATTACCTCACGATACCGTCTTCCTTCACTCCAGGAACGATTGTCCCCAGGATGTGGTACCGAAAATGAGTGTACGATGAAGCGCGATGGGTGGAGCGCGAGACTATCTACAAATGCCCCCGTAGTCAAAACGGCCGCTATGCCAATCAGAAAGACAATGGTCACCAGTGTAGTGTCAGCAAAAGAAGCATTTAGGAAGGGCTTGTCGCTCATGTCGTGTAACCCGGAGAAAGTAAAAATTCCAATAGTAGACTAGTATGTCAGGCACTGCTCACAAGGCCCAACTCTCATCAACTTCTCCTTCCTTGACAAAGGGTTTATCCAATCCAGCAACCACGCTCTCACACAGTGGACAACTGCTGGCCAACAGATCATCCAGCTCCTTTCTCAACTTCTCCTTCTTCCCTTCGTCCGTTTCCGCACCATTCCGCCTGCCTCCACCGCCACCCATGACAGGTATCCACCCTGGCGCAGAGACCAGAGAGGCTAAAGCATCAGGTATGATAAGATCGCGTAGTTTATCCCCCGCGGAAAGGATATTCCGGCCCAGCGAATTGGCATTTTGTAGCGGGTGTGTGACTAGCGTGGTTGCAAAGTTTGCAGAAAGTAGGGTGCGCTGAGTAGTAGGCTGCCGGGCCGGCGCCCCAGTACCGCCGAGTTGTGATACTTTGATCAGCTCGTTTTGCAAAGTCAGAATTCGCCGCAATGCATGTGAAGGAAGATATTCTTTCGCCTATAATCCAAGTTAGCCGTTTCTTCATTAGGTTCATGGACATAAGGGGCTCACCAAACCGATTAGGCAGTCTGCATGGAAGGTGTGTTGACAAGGGAATACATAGAACTGTCGGGTCAACAGTAGGTGAGAGCAGACAGAACAGACGTCACTGGCTTCGATTGTGATGAATCGGTTTCTCAGCGCTGCGATATCTTGCTTAATTGCCTCCGCTGTCCTCGTGGCCTCATCCATCTCACCCTTCAGGGTTTCGATATGCGCTGAGTAGCCCTCCAAAGCATGAGCTATCTCCTCCTTGAAGTCATCAATCACAACGAAATCTGGGAAGAAGGGTAGAATGTCTTCAATCTTCAAAAGATCCGTGCTTTCCAGGAAACGCATTGCACTAAAAGAGATCACTATCAGTTCAGCATGTTGCTCCGGATGGGATGACTTACGTCTTGATATCTTTCTTGTCTTGCACAACATAGCGCGCTATCTTGAGCCAGAGTTTTTTGCGAAGTGGTTGATCGTCTTCTGGCATATCCGCATTGATCTGCGCCAACTCCAGGTCGCCTTTCTCCAGAGCCAAATCCACACTATTTTCCCAAAGCCCCATTTTCGAGTAGATATGCACGCACGGCTGCATGCGATTAGTCTTCTTGCACAATCTCAGGGCGTAATCCAAATCATAGTACGGTTTGCCTGTGATAGGGTCTGATGGCGCATTCGATAGGAAACGCAGAAGAAGAGCGTCATCCTCGGGGCCCGAAGAAGACGGTGGGGAGGCGAAGAAAGTGATGATGAGGTTGTGAATGGTCGGAGACGTGTTGTTCTGTTCGAAGATGACGTGGTTAAGGTATCGAATGGCTTGATTTGGGGATAGTGGATCGCGAGGCGCATGTTGAAGCTGTAAGAGAGACGGAACGAGGCGAAGAGGGTCGAGACTGGGTTGACGGAGCCAGGAATCGATCGTAGGCTTGGGAGCATGCCGCAGGAGTACGGGACCGAACTTATAATACAATTCGAGATTGGGCTAGAGTGGAAAGGTCAAGTGCCTGTGAAGATATGACATGTACTGTCAACAACTGACCTGCCGATTGATGGTGTCAAGAGCCTTCGGCCATTCTTCTTCGAGTATCCAATGTTCTATGACGTGTTCATAGTCGCCAACGATGGTGGCATAGTGGAGGTACATGTCCGTTCGGCCGTGCCCTTGTATGAGCTCGTACACCGTCTTGCGGTCCAAGTTGTTCTTGTATGTCTCGAAGAAGTGTTTGAGATCTTCCTCAAGGATGGTCCGCTCGGCCTGGATATTGTCGATATCCTGGGTTATAGATTCGGATGCAACCAGGTCGTCGAGTTCGTTGCATTTGCTGAGATAGAACTCGACTAGCCATGTCGCCAGCATCATACGTTGGGTATAATCCTATTAGTTCCCACAAACCATGAGCATGCGCCAAGGCACGGTGAGGTCACAGCACACACCGTCTTCTTAGTCCGTTCTAGTCTCGAAATGAGGTAGGAGCGCAATGAGTCGCGTTCACCTGCATCAATGAACTTCAAGGCGACCTCTTCAAATGAGACGGAACATTGAGCATAGCACTGAGCAGCTTGGAAGTATTTTTCTTGGTCAAAGAGTGCGTCTCCCTGAGCGGAGAGGATACGATTCCGTTGAGTTGCTGTCTGTTCAGCAGATCACTTCCGTCAGTTTCAACGACCAAAATAAGAGGAAGAGTTAATCACCTTGGCGTAGCGAAGAGCGACGTCGAACATCCCCTTCTCAAGGTACACCTTCCAGACGTCCCGGTCCTCGTTCCCCACCATGAGCTCAAATAGCGACTGGTCGGTATACACCCAGTACGTCTTCCGTACTGGGTCTACGGCCTGTCCTTTGACTTGTTCATTCGGTTTCTAGCGATTTCATTAGTTGATGCCAGTGAGAGATGGGATATATGTGCAAGATTTACCAGTGGTAGCGCCTCTTCGTAGGTCGTCCTGTCATCTAGATTGCAGATGCCAAGAACCCGGTCTCTGTACAGAAGTATAAAATGGAATTCGGTTAGGGATATCGATATGGGGACATCGGATGAAACGGCAGTAGGTGAGGAAGAGGTGGTCAGCGCAGGATACGGTAGTAGTTGTGCGCCGTCGATGAAGTCATTAGACGCCTCGAAATTAAGGCTGCCGTGGTATATACCAGGTGCTGCGACAGGTATATTAATTTCATGTGGGACGGTGAACGACTTGTGACTGGTGACTAACTTACATGTCAGCCAGGCCATGCTTTTGGGTAGTGAATTCGCTTGATCAGCCTTGTCGGTGTATAGATGAAGTTCAGATTGTGGGATGTTCCCGGGGAGCTCCAGGATCTCTTCGCAACATCAGCAAAGTATCTGATTGGAAGGGAGGGGGACGAACTGGGTGCAGTCTCTCGATACCCCGCGAACAAAGATGTAAACACCCGCCCCCCTTCCTCGGAACGTCGGTCTGGAGTACCGGCGAACTGATATATTCGTGACGGAGTCGTAACAATGACCAAGGCTTGCTTTGATTCCGTCGGAGGGTGGAACACGAATTCTATACCTGTTATTGGATGTCTTTCCGGTAGTGTGAACACAGACTGCAGATACCGTTCCTGAGACTTGAAGAAGTCCTCTTCCGCGTCAAGGACGGCCTCGTATATCTGTCCGTTTCTTGCACCAATCAGCATCTCCCTCGTGGATGTGCTATGTGACGAGGATAGCAGCGCCGTTCTATTCCACGCTATGCTTTCAATGATCATCTTGAACCCCTTGAGCTGCCTGGGTTTCTTCCACCCACGAAAGAGGTACCAGTTCTCCCCTTGAGTCGAAGTGACGATGATATGACGCCCCGAGGGATCCATGAAAATCTTGTGGAGGGTCAGTTCGGTCTGTTTCCGTGGTATCTGGATTTTGACGACTTGGTCAGCGTGAGATAGCTCAATTTGCACGATGGTATTCGAAGTGAGCGCCATAGCTAGGATGTCGGAGCAGACGGCCATCGACACTAGCGGCGCCGAGAAAGAGTACTGAACCCGCCCAAGTTCGAAGAGAGGTGACGCAGCCGCAGCTGGCTCGAGTTGACCGTCTTCCTATGAAAGTGAACGTAAGTCGCGTAGTGTGCTCTAAATTGTCGGTGAAGCGCACGGTGTCACCCAATTCTGCTCCGTCGTCCGCATTGTATGGTGATGGCTCAAAGCCTTCGTACTGGACCTGTGGCGTCGCCAGCGAGCCATGACCGGGGATATTTGCAGCTGGAGTGGCGGTGTGTTCGACAACTTCGGTAACGTTGAGAACAGTCCTTCGCGATCTACAAAATGCTCACTTACATTCGTCGAACATGGTGAGCGGGAGAGCGAAGCGCGTGTGCGTGCAGCTGCAGGGCCGGGTCCATTTTGGGTGTAAGTCGCCGAACGGAGATTATCGCCCAAGCTTATCTTATCGCTCTCACAATCGCCAACCATCACCGACCACTGACCAAGTCCTCATTTAAATGGCGCCCCCATCTTGCTCCAGGACCACCAAACTCCCCGTCGAGACAGCCGGAGTCGCAGACATATCGAATCATGTCGCGTCCCATGCCACGTCTGATATTGGTTCGCCACGGTACGCGTCTCCCATCCACCCCTGCTTACCCTGAGATAACACGAACGCAGGTGAAACGGAATGGTCTTTGAACGGGTAAGTGCTTTTCCTGCTCCATTCCGTTATACTTGTTGCTGACAATGCGCCAGACGCCATGTATGTCTTGACACTGATGGTTGCCTACTACCCAGTGTTGACTTCGTGCCGTAGACAGGTCGCTCTGATATCCCATTGACCGCAAGAGGTGAAGAGAGCGTTAAGAAGCAAGCAACGATCCTCGTTGGCGAAGGCAGTATGTCCTTACATTGTATAGTTTCTCCTTATGACTCCTGACATGATGCACCTTCACAGAACTCATAGATCCCAGCAATCTCTGCACCGTCTATGTGTCGCCCCGCCAACGCGCCCATAAGACCTTCCACCTGCTCTTTGACGGCCTCCCAAAGCTGCCACATCACGTTATATCCGAAGACTGCAGTGAGTAACACTTGCATGTAGAGCCGGTATATCACTAAGCAACCCTTAGGGGAGTGGGACTACGGAGAGTACGAGGGGCTTCGCCCGGCCGAGATAAAGGAGAAGAATCCCAACTGGCTGATCTGGAAGGATGGGCGAGTCTGCTGCTACCTGACGTTGACGTGTTTTAATATTGTGTCTTAGATGCCCAGGGGGCGAGGGCGTTGAGGAAATGCAGGCCCGCGTTGACGGGGTCATCGCAAACGTCCGCGAGTATCATCGCCAATATCACGAAGAAGGGCTGAACACTCGCGACGTGGTTATCGTTGCGCATGGCCACTTCAACCGAGTCTTGATCTCGCGTTGGATTAACTTCCCTCTCTGCCTAGGTTAGTAGGGCGCGTTGATCTCAGGGGCATGGTACCTAACTATATACTTTACTTTATAGGTACCCACTTCAATGTCGAACCAGGAGGAGTTGAGCCATTTCTGTCCGTTAAAGCTGCTGATACCGATACTAACCAACCTACTTATTTGTGAATAGGTTGCCGTGCTGAGTTACAACCATAACACCCTCAAGGAACCGGCTTTGAATGCTTTGAATATTTATGCCGACATAAAGTAAATTAGCGGCTGTGCAGTTGTATATAGCGGACAATTGAGTCGACCCGAGTGCCAAGTTGCACACCGCGACGCGTCTAATAGGCGCCCAAAAATTCATTGTGTGACTTCCACGACTGCACCTCCTTCACCGCTACCTCCGTTATCTCATCCTTCTCCGCTAATAACTTATGGCTGAGGCAGAGCCCCAGAATCACAACCATGCCTCGTTGACTCCATCTCCTGCACAAAGTCGGTCACCGTCGCCTCATGGTGAGGACGAGGCTGCACAGTCAGAAAATGGAGATATCGTAACCCTTACCGACCACGTAGCCGACGCACCCCCAGCAGCAGAGCCAGAACACGAAGCACCAGCACCAGTCGACGCCTCCCCGAAATCTGCAGTAAAAACAGCCTCAAAGCCTAGTACACCAGCCAAGAAGCCCGTTTTAGCCTCCAAACCGACGACAGGAAAGAACGCAAGTGCACCGCCAACACCAACCGTGAAGAAGGTGAGGCAACGGATGCCCGTGCTGCTTGACTACGTGGGCTCATTGTTTAATGAAATCCCCGTGGCGATAATCGCACTCTAGGTGATTAATTCGGGCACTTTTGGAGCGGGTGCTACAAAGCCCGTGGCATCTAAACCTACCTCATCTACCACGAAACCACCATCTGCTGCTGCTACAGCTCTCAAGAAATCCGTCAGTGTATCTTCTGGAATGGCTAGCAAACCAACAGCGACGAAACCAGTGGCTGCGCCCGCACGACGGGCGTCCATTGCACCGACGAAACCCTCGACAACTGGTGCGCCCACTACACGGGCACCGCTGTCTTCCTCGACTTCTGCTCGACCATCGGCAATAAGTGGTTCAAGCGCGACACGTTCTTCAGTCATTTCTCCGACAGGTTCAACGGCCTCTGCTAGCTCAGCTGCTCGACCTCGGGCAGCAGTCACCGAAGGTGCGAGGAGGACAGCCCCCATATCAAGGCAAAGCTTGGGCCCCGGATCACGACCATCCTTATCCTCGTCGACAACCAAGCCTGCTCCGGGACCTGCCTCTAGGCCAACAAGGACTACAACTTCAATTTCTTCGATTAGAGAAGTTGAACCCGATAACGGAGCCTTAGAAGCACTCCGAACCCAGGTAATATTGCCTACTTCCCAAATGAAGTGCCGAAGCTAATATTGTCTTAGCTGAAAGAGGCTGAAGCATCATTGGCGTCGAGAACGGAAGCCGTCACCGAACTTGAAAGGAAGATATCTAAACTGCAGACACAACTAGAGGAGACTCAGGCAGAAGCAGAGGCGAAACGAGTAGCTGCTGAGGAACTAGACCAAGCGAAAGCTACTGCAGAAGCGAGGTTGGCTGAGGAAGCCAAGGCTCTTGAGGCACTTAAGGCATCTCAAGAGAACGTCGGCAGCACCTTGACTTCAGTTCGTGATGAGGTATGTGTGTCCGATGCTTCCTGTGTAGTATGAAGTTTATCATTGCTGTTATAGCTTGAAGCAGCGAGGGCATCCAGCGCTACGCAATCTGAACTTGTCCAGAGCCTTCAAGCCCAATTACAGACACTAGAGGCGGAGCTCAAGAGCGCGAAGGAGAGCTTTGACGCTCTCAAGGCTATTCATGATTCCTCATCATCCGATGCTGCAACTGCGGCCGCCGTTGAACACGAAGCACTCCTGAAAGCTCAAGCGACGCTCACTGCAATCGAAGAGGAGCGTGTGGCCCTTAGTGCCGCTCATGCCAAAGCTCTTGCGGACGCAGATGCGAAAATCAGCGACTTGGAAGCCAAGGCCGCGCGCGTAGAGGATCTAGAGAAGGAGCTGGCCGAACTGAAAGCGGAGAAGGAGGAGACCGCGACTAAAATCTCTGAACTCGAGATTGAGATCCTGGAGCTCAAAGAAAGCGTTGAAACCGGAGAGGATGCTCACGCTCAGTTTGGGGTCCGTATCAAGGCGCTTCAGGAGGAGGCCTCTAAGGCTGCTGCCGAGAGCGAGAAGGCGCTGGATGATGCCCTGGCCAATGCGCAACAACAAGCTCGTGCTAGCGAAGATGCGCAGAAGGCCCACGACGACGCGCTCAAGGCCATGGCTGATGTACAAACACAGCTGACGGAAAAGATTGTCGCTTTGCAGGCTGAGCTTGCTTCTGCTCAAGCTGCCCTTGAACAAGCCAAAGCGGACGCTTTGTCGGTTCAAGAGGGTCATGCCAGCATGTTGAGTCAGCTAGAGGAGAGCCACTCCGCGAAGCAGACTGAACTCACAAATGAGATCCAGCGTATCACTGCTGACTTAGAGGTAACACAATCTACCTGATCAATGTCTCTCAAGTACTCAGTTCGTGTTTAGAGTCAAGAGGCGAAGTACAACGCCAAAGTCGATGCCGTAAAGGCAGAGCACGACAAATTGCTACAGGAAGCATTCGAACGTGCCAAGGTAAACCAACTCTAACCGAAGACTTCTATGTAACTAACGTCTCTGGCAGTCCGAAGCTGGCGAAGCCCACGGCCAAGACTTGCAGGCTCTCCGCGCGGAATCTCAGGTCACGCTCGAGCAACTTCGCGCTCAAAACCAGAGAACTATGGACGATCTTAAGGCCGAGCATGCTAGCTCACTTCAGGAGCAGGTCTCATCGCTGGAGAAGAAGATCAGTAACCAAGCATTGGAGCTCAAAGCTACGCAAGACGATCTGGCCAAGGCTAAAGCGGCGTTGGAGGCTTCCCGCATCGAAGTCGCGAAGCTGACTTCTCAGCGTGACGAGGCTACTTCCGCGATTGCTGCTGCTTCGGCAGATTCTCCGATACAGGCCGAAGAAATAGCGCGTCTGACGAAGGAGCTCTCGCACACCAAGGATGATCTCGCTGCTATGACGGAGATGCTTAGCCTGACCAAGGCTTCCCTCACTGAAGTGTCCAACAACCAAACGAAGGAGCTGGAGGCTGCGGCTCAGGCCCGCGCCGACGAGGTTACGAAAATACGTGCCGTTCACGCGGAGGAAGTGGCACAGCTTGTCACCCAAAAGTCTGAGTTATCCATGAGACTATCAGACCTTGAGGGCGAGATGGCCACGCTGAAGGCTACCGCCGCAGCCGAACAGCCTGCGCCGAAGGTGAATGGGAACGGCGCTCCACATGCCCCACCCTCGAATGTTTCGAAGGAGGACTTGCAACGTCTACACGAGGCGCATAATCTCAAAATACATGACCTGCAGGCCTCCTACGATAAGGCACTCGAGGGTCTGAAGTTCGAGCTCGAGGCTACACGGGCTCAGGCTGATGAACTCAAGGCTGAGCTCGAACACAAGGGGATGGAAATGCGCTTTTACGAAAACAACCAGGAGGAGAACGAAGATCTCATTACTCGGTATGTCCGATTCTTTGGCGTCAAGAGTTTTGTAGGAGCAATGGTGGCACTGGCTGTGGTCTATGGAT
Organism: Pleurotus ostreatus; assembly: GCF_014466165.1. Taxonomy (NCBI): domain Eukaryota; kingdom Fungi; phylum Basidiomycota; class Agaricomycetes; order Agaricales; family Pleurotaceae; genus Pleurotus; species Pleurotus ostreatus. The sequence goes on along the minus strand of NW_023503157.1, from coordinate 1,980,418 downwards.
TCATATAATTTTCACCCTCGTTTTGCACCGCCCTCATTTCATTTCTATCTTCATCATCTAATTTATTACCGGGAATAATTTATTGACTTATTTCTTGTTTTGTTTTCCTCTCCCCCATCAATGCCACATATGGCTATTTTGCACAGATTACAGGCAGAACTGGACGAACTCAAACTCAAGACGAAGTCGGAATCAACTTAAGGCGACCGCGAGGCACAGTGATCCATGAGCGACATCAACACGCCCGAACAACTCGACTGGCATCCTGCTACACACCACCTCGCCCGGCTCCTCTCTCAACGTGTTCCCCTCATGGCGTATGCTCGTCCTCGGTCCTCCTGTTATTAATTTCCGTGAATGTTTATGACCTGTTTAACACCCATCACGACCATCCCCCTCTAGTCTATCATTGTTACCCTAAACTCCAAATTTACCACTTATGCATCTCTCTGGCCATGCATCTGGATTTTCGTTCCATACCGTTACATTACCTCCCGGATAAGACCATACCCAATACATACCCATCGATGTGTCGAGTGTTAATGATCCACGGAGTCGGGTTCCCGTATCGATTTGATAGTCATTGCCAGCGCGCACATGAGTTGATTCTTACCCGTCCTCATCACGGCGTTGCGCCTGGCGCGTCGGGGAAAGAGTGGAGTTTGGTGAGCCCCTCTTCAGAGTTGAGTTCGTCGTCGCATGCGATGCCCAGAAATTCCATGAGACACCCTGCATCGACTGATTTTCGAACACGAGTGCATCGTACGACGCGTAAAGTTGACGCGCCCGTGAGTGTCAGTGGAACGGAAGCGGTCGGCTAACGCCGATTGGTACGGCCGGAGTCGACCCCAAGAACTATTTTGCTGAAAGTTTCACCTGAGTCCTCTTGTCCTCTTACCCTCACCACCCTCGTCCTCCCCGGTCCCCCTCCTCCACATTTCCTAGCAATGGCCATCCAAAAAGAACCTGGCCAGAAGGGCATCAACTGGTCCAACATCGCAGTCGGTGAGTTCGCCGTCTCTTCACGTGAAAAGGAACGGAAGTAACATCGGTATGAAGGGGGCATAATGAACATGGTGAATTCAAGTCTGTAACAGTTATTGGGCATTATGGCTAATGGTCTGCAATCCGTTCCGTGTCTTTGTGGGGTTGTTGCGGTGTTAGTTTGTGAGTTTGGGGAGCAACTCGTTGCGCCGACTAATTTTCTAACGGTCGCGCTCGCTCTCTAGGAAGTCACGACTTTGGGTCAACCGCTGGAGGTCCTGAAGACTCAGATGGCAGCGAACAGGTCGCAGACAATGCCCCAGGCTGCGAAAACGGTTTGGTCGCGTGGAGGTGTCTTGGGTTTCTACCAAGGATTGATCCCATGGGTATGTCGTCCCACACGATAGGCACACAGCTTTTCATGCAAATTCCTAGGCATGGATTGAAGCGTCAACAAAGGGAGCCGTCCTCATCTTCACCGCTTCCGAAGTAGAGTCGGCCGTCCTTGACATGGGTGTCGGCCCTGCTGCCGCTGGTCTTCTCGGTGGCATGTCCGGAGGTATCGCACAAGCTTATGCTACTATGGGTTAGATCATTTCCGTGCTCTCCTCCATTCTAGCGTTGACTCGACGCGTTCATAGGTTTCACAACTTGCATGAAGACCGTCGAGATTACCCGTCACAAACAAGCTGTTACTGGTGTTAAGCCCCAGTCAACGTGGGCCGTGTTCGCAGATATCTACCGCCGGGAAGGTCTTGCTGGCGTCAACAAGGGTGTCAATGCTGTTGCTGTCCGTCAATGTACCAACTGGGGTTCACGGTCAGTCTCCGTCGCCGATTAGATGGCTATATGGTCGTATGGGGGTATGATGCTGATGCTTGCTAATCTAGTATGGGTTTCGCGCGTTTAGCTGAGACTGGTATCAGAAAGATTCGGGGCAAGGGTGACAATGATAAGTTGGGTGCCTTGGACAAGATTCTTGCATCGTCTGTTGGCGGTGCTCTTGCCACATGGAATCAGCCCATCGAGGTTATCCGGGTCGAGGTGAGTGACAATCAAAATTATTTCCTCCCTCCATTAACCCCTTGTCTATAGATGCAATCCATGGCTAAATCCGCCAACCGTCCCGTCAACCCTACCATCATGAACACACTTGCGTACATTTACAAGGAGAACGGCATAAAAGGTCTCTACCGTGGTGTGACACCCCGTATCGGCTTGGGTATCTGGCAGACTATTTGCATGGTTTCCTTCGCAGACTATGTTAAAGCTTGGTACGTCCGCCGTTTCATTTACTATGCCCACTGATTTACCTCTCTTTGCTTAGGGTCAAAACACGTTAACTGATATGCCAGCACTGTCATTTCCATGATGTTATAGAACTACATAGTTATATCTTCTACATTATACACTAGATAGAGGGCATGCTTCGTTTCCACGTATATATTTGCCGGGTCTCGGTGACGCTTGAACCGGCTGTTCCTGAAATGCGGGGTATTTACCTGCCCCAAAATCGACATTGACGCCGACCAACTCTTTGAAACCTGTACACCATGAGCACAAAAACGCATCCTCTCCTCGCCAAATATCTGGCACAGCTGGCTGCCCACCCGTTGAGAACCAAGGCAATTACCACTGGTACGCTTCGGCCGTGTTCACTTCATTAGTTGCAGTTGCTTAGTGTACCGTGCACCCAGGTTCGCTATGCTTCCTCCAGGAAGTCATTGGCAGCAACATCGCGAAGACCCCCATCCAAAGGCCTGCCAAGGGTGCCTCTACACTCGCGTACCTGCTCGCTCAATCCCATATCGACGCCAAAGCCCTCAAGATGGCCATTTACGGGTTCTTCGTATCCGCGCCACTTGCGCACTACCTCGTAGGCCTCCTCCAGAAGGCATTCGCGGGCAAGACGTCCACGAAGGCGAAGATTGGGCAAATTGTGGCGAATAACCTGCTGATTGCCCCTATAACCACTTCGTGTAAGTGTATACCGTTTGCCAAGCGAAGCCCCGCGCTGAGGATGTGACATCGTAGCGTATCTCGCGTCGATGGCCATTATTGCTGGTGCGAGGTCATTCGAAGAGGTTCTGGCCACTGTCAAGGCTGGATTTTTCTCCGTCATTCGCGTTAGTCACCGTTCCATGTCCTCTTGGCACCAACATGACTCTGACCATGTTAACAGATCTCCTGGGTGGTATCTCCCATTTCGTTGTTGATTGCTCAGAAGTTCATCCCGATAGAGGTATACTCGCTCTACACTATATTTAACACAAAAACTCACAGTTCTTCTAGCTCTGGGTACCATTCTTCAACAGCATCCAATTCATCCTCGGGGTAAGTAACGTGTTCAACCTCGTGTCCGTCTACAGCTAATGTTCTCTTCCAACAGACCGTCTTCAACGTTAAAACCAAGCGAGTCCAGATGGCCAAAGCGAAGGCGAAGCGCGAGGCAGAAGAGAAGGCCGCCAGAGATGAAAAGGACGCGTAAAACAGCGTAAAAGCTCGCGCAGTTTACCATGCCGCGTTTGTGGTCAGCTCCCGGGGTTGGTCAGATTCGGAATAATCTATTCATCCATGTATTATAAATAAGTCTTCGACGTAATGTACCAGGACTTGTAGGTATCAACTTGTATCAGAAACGGTTATACAAGGGCCATAGGTCGCCGGGCATTCCTGTAGGTATTGATGACGGACCCGTGGTGGGGTATCAGAGTTTTCCAGCTCGAGGACCTCGGTTTCGAGATGCCAGCCTCCCAGAGAGTACGTCCCTGGCCTGGAAATACACACTCTTGCTTGTACGGAACGCTGTTCCGTTGGTTGCAGAGTGCCTCGAAATGTCATTCGACCGTAATAAGGCGGTGGCATACGGGTTCTAGTGGATTGTTAGACACGAGAAATGAGACGAATTCGAGGAGCCCTCACGTTAATGACTCGAATTTCGAGGAGTCGGAGACGAGCTTCAGCACATATCTGGAAGCGCGAGACAGAGAGTAATTCCTGATGGTAAACGTCACCGGCGCGGAGTATGAGCTAACAAGCCCCGTCAGATACAGTGAGTAAGTATAAATGGAGGGAAACCTACGACGAGCTGAAATCGTGTTCAATGACCACGTTTTCAGGCAGAGTGACGACAAGTGGATCCATCTCCGCGTTCCAACTACTCTGACGTATCGAATCCAGCAGCTCTTGTTTCTCCCTCCGTGTCTCAGCGTACATGCTTCGAGTGGCTTTCGCCGATTCAGCCGTCTCAATGATTTCTTTCAAAGACGCATGCCCAGCGCCAAGCGTAGCGCCTGGAACGTATATATGCCCCGAGCGGTCTTGCGAGTCTATCCTCCAGAAGACGAGAAAGTCTACGGCTGCTGGATCGTATAGCGGGAATATAGATGAATGGGACTGAGATAGAATGTGGGGAAAAGATGAAGCAATGGAGCGCGAGATGGCTTTTCTCCGGCCACTGTGGATGAAGTGCATTGTCGCGGCATCGTCTTTGACGCTGAGTAGGGCCTTCTAAGAAAATGTAAGGGGAATGGAGTGGTAAATAAGGTGAAAGTGGGATTACCTCGTTCACATGACTACACAGGAGGTCAATAGGAGGAGGGGTACTTGGTGAAAGAGTACGACCAAGAAGCACTTCTGCTAATCTCTGCGAAACAAACTCATAGGTATCTTGGACACCTGTAGAATTCGCCCAAGGCTTCGCTTGCAAAGTGAGATTGGCTGATTGTAGCGGGGGTACAGAACCCCTGGATGAACGGTCAGCAATTGCACAGCAGCGGTGCTGAATAACTACGTACATCTCTTCATCCCAAGACGCTGCGCATTCCCAGGTGGGGCTAATAGCTAGTATCTGTGTGATGGCGAAGGACGTCGACGAAGTACTATTGTGCAATTCGAGGTTTAAGCGGTAGAGATGGTCCAGAGTTTGCGAAGGTTCCGCTGCAGCAGATACCTCAAACGAAGGAGTGACCGCGTAACTGCGTGTTACGCGTACTGGATGGAACACACCGTCCGACTCGTTCTAAAACCGGCATAAGGATAATGTGTAAGAGTAGGGACAAATTGCTTACTCGGTACACAAACAGGAGACACAACTCCTGTTCGCCAACGCCGTCTGCATGGAGAAGGACAGATATTGACGCGCTGTCTCCTGGTTGTAGAGATGGATGGTTCGGAAGACGTATGCGACGGGGCTGCTGGGATGTTATGGAGTTTAACGATCGCAGACAGCCGTCTGCATCTGCGTACACTAGGACATGGGTCAGTGGGACTGCATGTCCGGTTGCGATGTCTTTACCTTCTTCAACACCCGTCTCGACACCTTCAAATATCAACTCATCATCCGGCGATGCAACCACCCATATCTCGTCGACCGGCGTCGATCCCGTATTAGAGAACCACAAGCTCATCGTCTTCCGCTCGCCCTGTGAGAGAACCAAACGGCTGTCATCGACGAAATTGATGAACAGCTTATGACTGGCTTCAGCGACATTGACTTTGAGCTGTACGTCAGGCGCGTAGGTAGGGGTGATACGCTGCGCCTGTGTGTCGTGAAGCCGCCGACCTCGGTAGGCCAGCGGCTCAATGACGGGGAGCAGGCCCAGGAAGTCGTACGTAACATGCGTTATTGTCACCGAAGTGGGTTGAGATGACTTGAGCGCGATAGGTATCTGGGTGTTTCTTGTTAAGTACACATCCTAATAAACCACGCTGCACGCACTGTCTGATTCTCCAAGGGAGCTAAGATAATCTCTGTGACGACTTCAGCCTCGATGTGGTTCGATGAGTCCTGGTTCGCTGAATCTTGCGCAGTTATCGAGAGGTTCGAAAGGCTGATCTCAGCATCCAGTGGGTTCTCAATGACCACATCCACCCAGAAGGTCTCTGTCCATAGTCTCAGCAACAGGAAATCAGAGTGACCCCCATCAACAAATCCGTACCATTTACGGTGACCTTCTGGTTTTTAGCCAGCACGCTCTTCGTTCCCTGTTCCCGCTGAAACGCCGTCCAATCTTGCTCCCTCTTCTCCCACACACTATCCTCTTCAGCCGAGCTGTCTCTCGGTAACCGCAACTTTGTCTCCCTCGGACGCACAAGCTTGAACGGCGGGAGGAGATCGTCGAGCTCTAGATTATCCCCGGATACCGTTTTATAATGCTAACACGGATTAATCAATTTAATTGGGATGTAGATGTACCAAGGCGGGGAGCATACATACTGCAAAAGCGACCCTGAAATCGTCGAGGAAGACCTTATCGATACTTGGTGCTTTCGGCTCCTCAGTCGGTCCCGGTGGTGGTGCAGCAGGTGCGATCCTCAAGGAACGTGTCCCACTGAGGAGGCCCAGGAAATACTTGACAGCAGCATGAATCTCGCCGGTCGTATACATCAAACGACCTGACTAAACGTGAATACGGAAGTTCACACTGCATAGGAATTCCACTTACCCAATGGATGCTCGATGCCCGCCATAATCGATACAGGTCGTTCCCGATTGGCGGGGTCTTTCCCTTCCGACTCCCAAAAGGCGGGGGACAGGGATTTTGGGAGAGGACTCGCATACATATCGTGCGCCCGGCGAAGAAAATACATAGTCAGCGGTTTCTGATAAACCACATAATTCAATCATGTTAGCCGTTGAAAGCGCGGCGGGGTGCGGAGACAGACACGTACGATGCCACATTTCTCCAGCCTATTCGCAGCATACACATACCACAGTGCCGCCCGTCTTTTCGCCTGCTTCCTATAGCTCAAGAACGCAGCATGCGCCAGCAGTAGCGCAGAGTGCGGCTCTTCTGACTTTAAAAAATTAGGAAGCATCAGCGCGTCAGCTTATCGCGTTTCGGCGGCAGATGCAACGAGTACCTACAAGACCCGCAGCCCATATGAGCCACCGCTCGCCTTCCAGGATGTTGTCGAAGAAGTCGGGACTGCCAATTCCAGTTTCCCATCGCACGGCGTAGGCCAGTGCTCTGACTTGTGCGTGCACTGGTGGTTCCGCATCGAGTGGGCAAAGCACTGATAACGCATGAGAGGCATGCAGTTGTATGGCAGGCGAAGGCGATAACAATAGCGGCAGAACATCCTGTTAGTACCAGTTAGCTTCCCAACAAGTGTGCAATGGAGAAAATCTGACCGATCCCCCTTTGCCTTCTTTCCGCAAGGACTCCCAAACATTCACTGCAAGTTTGAAATCCCCTAATATAGTCGCGAATTCCGCCAGGCGCCGCTGCTGACTTATAGACGAGGAGCCCAACGTGCCGTTAGTCGAGCCGTTGTACGTGTTAGATCTGCCGGGGAGTGAAGAGACGGAAGAGGTAGTGTTATGGGTGGGCGCGGGTGAAGGGGAGGGAGATCCAAACAGCCGTCGCGTAGATGAGAATAATCGCGATGGGAGTCGCCGGTTAGATGAAAACTAGAAGAACGATACGTGAGGTGGGGAGTACGTGAATTTTGGGCTACGTACGGATTCATTCCAATCTTGCACGCATTTCTCCATGAACGGGACTAGGCTTGCGACAACGAAGTCCTTCATGAACTTGGCAGTCTGAGATATATCCTTCTCGCCCAGACGCAATGTATTTGGCCCGCCATGGTAAGCGAAAGGCGCCGATCTGGACGTTGAATTCGGCGAACTAGGTAGATGCGGCGGCGGCAGGCGGGGTAGCAGGGCTGGAACAGGTACAGCAGGCGGCGGGGGTTTCGGAAGCTCCAGCGAAAGTAAATAAACCTCAAGTCCATACTGTTTCTTCACCGCGTTAAACAACGCTGCTGCTCTGTCGCGTTATACCGTCAACCACGCGATTAAACGATCACTGTCACGAAGTACCACTTACTCTTCGTCAGTGAGCGAGGAGTTCTGGGGGTGCACTATCAGGGTATACCGGATAATATTAGTGTCGACCCAGGGGGGGAATTCGAGATGCCGGGCATGGAGATTCGTGATCGCCTGGAGGGGGTTCGGCGCATTGGTTGACGCAGCGAGGATCACTGTAGAGTTGCGCTGAGTAGTCAGAGGAACACACATTCATCATCGTACCGGAGACTGGGTGGTTCCATCCTTCCATTCTATTTGGGACATGGTCCCCCTCCGCACACCTCTTCACGTCGTCCCACCACGGCGTCCTGGCATTGCTAGCATCGCTCAACGCCTCCGCATCTTCGACCCACTTCGAGCACTGCTTACTGATCCGGGCGCTGATCCAGTCTATGGTGCGCACGGCGCGCTCCGCCTCGTCCTCCTTGCACGCCGCTTCGATGTCGGCCAGGTCCGAGAACCGCAGCGCAAATGAGGCATGCGGGACTTTCGTTAGCGAGGTAGTCCGTGTGGTCACTATCGAAGAGGTAGTTTCAGTGGGTTGGAAGGCAATGGACGAGTCTGGGGGATAACTACCGTTGGGTAGGGGTGAGAATGACTGTAATATTTGGGGCAGAGGTGGCAAGGACGAAGACGCTAAAGTTTCATCAAGGTCGGGCGACGACAATACACAAACGTGCGGGCTCAAAGACGAGGGCAGTACCGGGGCCATTGGACCTGAAGCTGTCTAGTACCGGGAGCGTGATGGTGAATTGCAGAGTTCCGCCATACAGACGGCGCGTCTACACAATGAGTACGAGCACCTTCGTAATTCCCAAGTCCGCGAATGGAGTTAAGTTCCCACGGTCAGTACTTGAATTCTGAACATATTATGTTTTACATTGACTATCAGTGAAGCTAGGTGGAATACATGTAGTAGGTGCGTGAAAATGGGTATCTAGGTTCACGAAATCAGAAGTCGCTGCCGCCACCGAAGTCACCTCCACCTCCGTCAAATCCACCTCCTCCATAGTCACCTCCGCCGCCGAAATCACCGTGATCGTTGTCGAATAATTCGCCGAGGAGTAACCCTCCGGCTAAACCTCCAACAAGTGGAAGTCCTATGCCGCCTCCTCCGAAGCCACCGCCTCCGAATCCACGACGTCGCTGTGGGTACCCGAACGGCTGCTGCGTGAACGGCCCCGGAGACGTGTACACGGTTTGGTATCCGCGCGGGGGGAAGGAGTTGTACATTGCTCTCTGCTGCCTCATGCGTTCGGCCAGATACTATATCCAGTTAGCATGGAGGATTGAAATACTGACGTGTTATCGGTGGGACTAACCTCTTGTTCTAGCCTATTCCTCTCAGCCATCAACTGTGTCACGATCAGTATGGAAATTACTTCGATTTCGTGAATGACATGCCTGCTGTCGCTGCTTCCTCCTCTCAGCAGCTAACTATAAGGGCATGAGTTCGACCGGAGTGCACCTCTAGCACGGATAGACGAACCTTCTCTTGCTCTTTGCGTTTAGCTTCCCGCTCCTCCTTCGTACCGATCAGCTTGTCTTTGAATTTCCCAAATGTACCGCGGTCATTATCTTTGGTTTTACTACCGCTCGCTGCCGCCTGACTTGAGGAAGCGTTCCCATTCCACGAATGACGCCTGCTCTCTTCTTCGTATGGCGGTGGTGGCTTCAAGGTATCCCTCTTCTCTGGATGCTCCTTGAGGTACTGCTCGTCCTCGTGTGGGTGCACCCATATTGATCGTGGTGGTGTGGCTTTCGTATCAACCTTGGAATTGGCAGGAATGTCAGCACCCCTGAGAGCAGAGAAGCACTACCGCAACTCACATAGAAATGGCGCTGTGTGCTTGGATCATATTCTTTCTTCCAGCCTTCTGGGAGAGGTTGTTCCATGATGGGGGTTTGCAGCAGAAGGCTAACGCGCCCGGGTCCTCTTTATACCAGAGAGCGCACTGGCAGTGCAGCTGCATTGGTCTCCGCAGCAACGTCATACTAGTACCAAATAGGGGTAACCCCTGGAAGAGTTGGACTCTGCACGCAAAGCGGTAGAAAGCAGTGCGGCGGCACTGGGAACATCATCAGGGTAATAGAATACGGCTAGTAACCGAAGGACATCGCAGAGGAAAAAGTAAAGCTATTGTCCTTGGAACATCACGTCTTCAAATCTTGAATCAAGGCCTGAATGGCTCGTAACTTGTCGTCGGTGTTGAGCTGCGGAACAGCCATCAGTATCTTCATTCAGCATCAGAATGATAGAGACCCTACCTGCAAGAATTCTTGCATTCGCTTTTTGCGGTCGGAGTCGACCGCCTCTTGCAGAGCCACGTCCTCTACAAAAGGGTCAAATACCATATTTCCAGCATTGCTGGGTTCTGTCCTTCGTCGGGCTTGCGTCAGGCTAGCATCGTCTTCGGTATGGGCAGAATTAGCGCGATCCAGTTTGTTACTCTCGGTCTCGATATTCCATCGTTTCGCATCAGCCTCACCACCCCATCCCCTAGAAGCGTCCCCCCAACCACTACCATCGCCCCCACTCCAGCTATCCCTATCGTCCAGCGATTCCAAAAACTCCTCCAGCCGAAGCACGTAGCCCTCGTTCGCAGCCTCGATCCCCCGAATCCAGAACGGGACCATATCATGTACCTGGTCAGCACGTATCTGGCTTTCCCTGGCTTTGAACTCCTCAATGGTCAGTGGCGCATCGTCGAGCGAAGCGTTGCCCCAGGCCCCAGCGTCTGCAGCCACCCCCCATTGAACGTCGGAATATCCTGGCATAGGTGTATCCCAGTAGTCTCGCTGTGGCTTGTGGTCGGAGCCACCCGAGGCCTGCCAGTGTGCAGATGTCCCGATATCCCAAGCAGCCTTGTCCGCGCCAGGCTCGCCCCAATCGACGTCCGAAGGTTCGCGTTTGCTTTCGTTCACTCGTAACTGACCCTTTGGTGTCCTGCGCGCCCCACTACGATCTGAGGCCGCTTTCGTAGTAGAAGCCTGCGCGACAGCGCGCTTCGCGGGAGTGTGTGGCTTGCCTCTCCATCCGCGTTCAGGATCATTTCCTGTAGATCGACCATGGTTTTCAGTATTCCTCGTCTCTGCAGAACAACGACGAGCAGAACAGATGACACAGACCTCGTTTCTCCGCAGCCGTATCATCTACCGCGTTCGACGTTCGGACTTGCTTGGGTGGCATCGTGACCCAAAAGTAGGCTGGTCGAAGATCCGATAAAGCGCATAATATGTGAAGGCGAAGGTATATAACGGGAACATGCCACCTCCAGGCCACGGCACGTCTTCTTGTGTGCCAGTGTGGCACTTCTTTCGGGTGACAAGACCGTTGATCTTCAATGCAGAGGGTCAATTATGTAAGTGAGTTTGTGAGTTTGTGGATCGTGACAGCACAAAGTAGCGGTGACTGAAGTACTGACGGCCAAAGCTTCTCGAGCTCTGGTCCCTGGAGCGATGGAAGGATGGAAATAAATTTCGCGGTGAATCACCGCCGACTCCTGACACAAAACCTTGAGTATCGGAGCCTCGCAGCACAATATGTATAAGCGTTTTGTAATTCAGGACTCAGAATACAAGAAAACAATTCGCCACTGGGGCAAGACCCATGAATCTTCATAATGTACAGCGGTTTCATAGTGCTGGTAGCCCCTACAGGTCACTTCGAAGCTGCAGCTAACCACGTTTCGCATGGACTCAGATGAGTGTGGTAACCATCTGTCACTTCATCGACGAGTGCTGTATTGATCCCACACTGGCAGTATATAAGCTCAGGGAATACACCATGCTGATTATCAGCATCAGCCTCCTGTGTAGCTTCAGAATCACCAATGGACCCCAGCTTGTACAAAGACTTCAAAACCTCGAGGGGATTCAATTATCACTACCTCGCCGTAGCACCTCAACAGAATCTCCCATATCTTCTCTTCGTGCATGGCTTCCCATCGATGTCGTATGATTGGCGACACCAAGTACCCTATTTCAAGGACCTGGGATACGGCCTGATCGTACCTGACATGCTAGGCTATGGGGGAACCTCTATTCCCACTGACACGGAGTCATACAGGAGGTCTCTCGTCTGCAAGGACCTTGTAGAGCTCCTCGATGCTGGGGATGCCAAGCGATGCATTGTCGTCGGCCACGATTGGTGAGTAGATGTAGATTCAAGAAGTTACCCTTATCTCCCCTGAGGCTGACCACTATCTCAGGGGCTCGTACGTTACCGCCAGGTTGGCAGACCTGTACGAAGACCGGTTCATCGCCTTCGCCTTCTTCGCCGTAGGATACGCACCCCCTAACCCAGACTTTGACATAGATCAAGTTCTGGCGTGGACCAAGCAAGTGGTCGGATACGAGCTGCTCGGCTACTGGAAGTTCTTCTCGGACGCAGATGCACCTGTGCTCATTGAGAAGAACGTGAGTAAACCATGGATTACGATATGGTTTTATCAAGCTCACCCCAGGTGATATGGTAGTTTGAGTCATTCGACAGCCTGCTCTACGCGGACGACGCTAGTCTGTGGAAGACGGACCTAGCGCCCTCCGGGGTCTTTCGTGCTTGGATAGAGGCCGAAAAGACGACCGCTGTTGGCCCGTGGATTAGCGAGGAGGTAGGGATGCCAGAGACCTTTCTCTCCTGACCAAGCGGCTGATTCGTGTGTTCGTTTTGTTAGGAACGGAAAATTCACAGCGAGATACTTCTGCAGGGTGGTTTGGCCGGGCCCGTGTGCTGGTACAAAGTCGCAACGAGCGGGATCATGAACGACGACGACAAGGGTGCGTATATTCGCGTTCGAAACGATCTAAACAACCATTTGCTTATGCGGCGGTCGTGCCCAGGTGTCCCAATTCGATCCCCCGCAGTGTCGAAGCCTGTGTTCTTCGGCGCAACGAGCAAGGACGCAATTTGCATCCCCAAGTTGCAGATACCTGTCACACAGAAAGCGTGCCCGAACCTCATCGTCCGCGAGTTCGATTCGGGGCATTGGGCGCAGTTGGAAAAGAAAGACGAGGTTAATAAAGAGCTTGGAGCGTGGTTCACTGCAATCTTGGCGTCGGCGTCGGCGTCGGCCTAGTTGCTTACTCCGTAAGTTCGAGGCTAGTCCCTCCCAAATTGGCCAGTAAACTTTCTAAGAACCTGTTCCATACCGTTCATGAATCATGACTCTGTTGTTTCCCGCACTCATCACCTCCCATCCGGCGTGCCCTTGTCCGTCGCCCGCAATGCCTACCCCTCGCGGTCTAAGCTCCTGGGCGCGACATCGCAGGCCACCCTGATGTCCTCAATCAGCGCGTCCAGCTTGGGGTAGTCTTTGTTCTCATTCCTGATGAACCCCGCGATCAGCACCGGCATCTTGACACGTTGCGATCAGCCCCGAACGCGTGGAGGCTGCCCACCTCCGCTGAGCGCGCTGTGTTCTTGTAAAACTGGATGTACCTAATCGACATCACCATGGGGTATTCTCTGAACCCAGAGCGCGTCTCGAAGGTGCCCGATGATGCCTTTGGTTGATTTGGATGCGACGGCGGCAGGCGCAGGGACGCCCGGCCATAATACACCTCACGAAGTCGGCAATCCATGGTGTCAGGTGGGCTCGGGTGCGGGTAGTGACCACTGCACCAGCATTGGTAGGAGTTAGGAGCGTTGTTAGGAGGCGCGCTTGTCGAGGATGTAGGTTTATGAGCCGATTTCTATCTCAGTCTCGGAACGTGCTGCAAAACCGACCAGTTGTGACTGGTACCGGCTACAGATAACCTTTCCGGACATTTTCAGAGTCCGTAAGGCATGGTTGTGGTTGAAGTGTACTAGTCACTCGAAAGCGCCAGTTTACCGCATGGACATCAAGTTTCGTTACAATCTGTCACATCACAGATTCCAAGTATATAAGCTCAGGAAATGTAGCGTACTCATCCACGGGATTGAACATGGACCCCAGCTTATACAAGGACTTCAAAACCTCGAGGGGGTTTAATTACCACTACCTCGCCGTCGCACCAACACAAGATCTCCCATATCTTCTCTTCGTGCATGGATTCCCGTCGACATCGTACGACTGGCGACATCAAGTAGCTTACTTCAAGAACCTGGGATACGGCTTGATCGTCCCCGACATGCTGGGTTATGGAGGAACCTCCATCCCCACCGATCCTGAGGTATACAGAAAGTCCCTCATCTGCAAGGATATCATCGAAGTACTCGACGCAGAGGGTATCAAGCAATGCATTGTCGTCGGTCATGATTGGTAGATTCAAGTCTCCCTTTCCCATAGGACTGTCTAATTATCATCTCAGGGGTTCGATACTTACAGCTAGGTTGGCTGATCTGTACGAAGACCGGTTCCTTGCCTTTGCCTTCATCGGTGGGGGATATACAGGCCCTCGCACTGAGTTCAATATGGAACAAGCGCTGGCACTCACCAAGAAATTGGTGGGATATGAGCTGATTGGTTACTGGAAGTTCTTCTCAGAACCAGATGCTCCCGAGCTTATTGAGAAGAATGTGAGGGAACATTCGATCCTGCTGTGGTCTGATCGCGCTCACGCTCGAGCACCAGTTCGACTCGTTCTTCAGCATGGTGTACGCAGAGGATGCTGCCTTGTGGAAGACTGATTTGGCGCCAACAGGCACTCTTCGTGCTTGGCTCGAGTCCGGAAAGACTACCGCTGTTGGCTCGTGGATTAGTGAAGAGGTAATGCACACTGTTGCCTTGTCAAATAGATATATTTACGTATGTCCATTAGGAACGGCGATTTCACACCAAGGAGCTTCTCGAGGGCGGGATCGCCGGGCCTCTATGCTGGTACAAGGTTTTGTTGAGCGGATCCTCGAGCGACGACGACAAAGGTAGGTCTAGCCCTCGTTCGAGCTGAGCATACGTCGTCTTATGCAGTCGTCTTCAGGTGTACCCGTTCGGTCCCCTGCGATCTCGAAGCCTGTTTTCCTTGCCGCGGCAAACAGAGATGTAGTTGCCATCGCTAAGCTGCAGATACACGGCACAACGCAAGCTTGCCCGAACCTCACAGTCCGTGAATTCGACGCGGGGCATTGGCTGCATTTGGAAAAGAAAGACGAGGTAAACCACGAGCTTGGAGCGTGGCTCGATACCGTCCTGGCCTCAGCGTCTGAATAGTCTACCCATAACTTCGGGGTGCGTTGACGTTGACTCTGAAGAATGTATCTCATACGTATGCTTTCAAAACGACACTGTACAGCCTGAGAGCAATATACATAACGATTAACATGCTGAACGAAGACATACAAGAAATAGCGGGGACCTAGAATTCGGAATCGGCTTCTTTCTGGACTTCAAAAGCACAACAGAAAATCCCTTGATCGAACAGAATTATTCCCTTCCCATCTGGAGCCCACTTGAAACTTCTGGTCTGGAATTGTTCTGACATTGGATCAGCCGCGTACTCAGAGCAAGGGAAGTCGGCTTACTAGTTGGCACGCCGATGCATTCAGCCATCTCCTCTTCTACGTCGTTATCGCCGAGCCATTCGTCGCTCCAGGTATATATACTGCGTAATCCGCAACAGAGGGCAAGATTACCTTTGCGGATGGGATTCCACCGTACTTGCAAGACTGGGGAAGAATGGAGGAGCACAGAACGTAACTTCGGCGAGAATTCCTGAGATGGAGTCGGAAAGTCATAAAGGTATACTGCGTTAGGGACACTCTCTATGGACTTGATCAGCACGAGTAAGAACTATGAAGCGAAGAAGATAGCCAACGTACCGTATCGAGCCATCAGTATTGTGCCCGTCTTGTTCCATTCTATTTGCACGACGCCTGCTTTAGGGAGTTTGGAGTGGTCGACTCGGTTGATTGGTATTGTTTGAGGGCCTTGTATCCGTTCATCTACAAGAAGCGAGGAATCATTATGTGCAAAAGACCCCAGGGAGATATATACATGAAAGAAATCCCCGGCCATCAGTATCTTCGACCCATTGAGAAGGTTCCTTCCACAAGATCTAGAAGGGAATGTCTCAAAAAGTGACTGGCGGATAGCATCAAGAATGGCGTACAACGTTACTTCCCAGGCGGCCTGTTAACTCCAATGTCGCTACCGGTCCCCAACTGAGACTGTCAAGGATGTAGAGCTGCGCTTCATGAACATTTATCGGTCCGTTAGATGCTCCGTATCTTTACCTTGTCATCCCAACCTCCAACTGCCAGGAACATCCCGGTGGGGTGCCATGCAACCCCGCGGATTCCGAAGCCAGGGTCATGGTCTGGGGAGAAAGATCCCAGTAGATCACCATTCAAGGAGATAATATAAAGTTTATACTGCAGGGCAGGGCGAATCAGAGATGCAGGTCTTTCGAAAGGCAAAGTTCGAACCTCGAGAGGTCCTTCCCATACGGCGAGATGGTTCCCACTGGGAGATAAAGCTAGCGAGGATAGAGACGATGTGGGTAAAGGGAAATGCTACTTGGGCGATATCTCAGCCAAGTGGATTCCAGAGAAGAATCAGACGTACGCGAACTGGCTTGTAGCCTTCAGCTGCGTCGTACAGACCGAGGGTATCCTTCGATTTATGTCGTTCAGCAAGGATTAGGTACCGGCCATCCGCCCGAAAAGTATACCCTGGGCAGGATATGTGTAACGTAAGCGTCATGCTGGGTATTAACGTACCTCTGTCGGGGTGTATAGGAAAGTTGAGGTAGCTTGCACGACCGGTGACCAGTGACCACAGGGTTACTCGGAGCTGGGAGCTAAAGAGATGAGAAGCAAGACATCGGCGGGTGGCGAGCAAGCAACGTACCCCCCATTCGGAGAAACAAAGGACAGTTCTTCCATCTGGTGCCCATTCTGCTTTCACTAAGCCCTCCGCGCCTGAATCGATATGCGCCGTCCATTCCTCATCGCCAAGTTTGAATATCTGAACAGTACCGCTCTTTGCACACGCAGCAAGGAGGTATTCTGAGTCACAGGACCAGCCAATGTGAGATATCGATTTCTCACTGCCCGTCGACGACGCTTTGCCTTTTGTCGAAGATATGAGCACGGACGTAGCAGACGGCGACGCGTCGATAAGCCATGTTCGCGTTATCTGGAAAGAATCAGCGCGTCTTATGATAAGCCGGTCCTGCACCGCTGTCGCGATAAAGTGCGCGCCGGGGCTGAACTCGACCAGGGAGGACGTTTGCTTGTAAATTTCGGTGAAGTCCATGGTGGTTGTGGAGAAACAGGGGTGGTGGCCAAGAACGTCCACGTGAGCCATGCCGACGATCGTTCCTCCGGCATCCAGTGCGCAAGGAGCGGCGAACCAAGTCATTCCTTCTTACTCACGAAATCTCCAGCCTGGAAACTTGCAGATCGCAAGGGTCCTTGTCAAGATTCGGAAAATTGAAATACATGTGCAATACAGCGATAGAGGCCGACATATATAAGGCCGGCCATTGTCATGCATTCACGCGCGCACTCATTCCATGGATCAACAACTCGATCACGGTGGTTCGCGATCATCGACCACTATAGACGATGATCTCGAGAACGCTTCAAAATTCGGAGAGCCCGCCATCAAAGTAGAAGCAGAGATCGTCGACCCCTTCTTGGTTCAGTTCGACGAGGGAGAAGCAGCAAACCCTTTCGTGAGTGGCAGAACAGGTCAAACATAGAATTCTTCTGAACGTGCTTATTTAGAACTGGAGTCGGTTGAAACGCTGGTATCTTACCTTGGCCAGTGGTCTCCTCGTTCTGAATGCGTGCGTGCCATAAAATTATCGAAGGCGACGTCACTGACCTCACAAAATAGTACCTTCGCAAGTTCAGCGCGTATGTCGTCCCCTCATTGCACCATTCTATTTACTGATTTTGAGCGCTCATAGCCTCTGGTATTGTCCCCCAGCTGATGGAGGAATTCCATCTTGGAGAGACAGTGGGCATATTGACAATATCTCTATTCGTCGCCGGCTATTGCGTGGGCCCGCTCCTATGGGGACCCCTCAGCGAGGTTAGTAAGACTAGAACCCATGATGCATATGTCCTGACATGCTCCGAAGCAATACGGACGGCGACCTATTTTCGTTTGGCCATTCCTCGCGTACACAGTACGTGCTTATTCACCAGGCGCGGTCCCCGACCCTCTTTCTCATCAGCACAATTAGGGATTTCAAGTCGGCTCTGCTCTATCCAAGAATACAGCATCGGTGCTTATCTTCCGTTTCCTTGGTGGCTTCTTCGCTGCTGCCCCTCTCACAAATTCCGGGTAAGAAAATGTCTTTCGGTAACCTTTACCGGTCTTCAAGTTAGTAATCATTTGGGTTTCAGGGCCCTTATTTCTGACGTCTGGGATGCGGAGACGCGGGGAAAAGCCTTGGCAATATTCACAGTCGCTCCGTTTAGTGGTCCCGCGTTAGGACCAACGGTTGCTGGATTTCTTGCCGTTGCAGGGGTATCATGGCGATGGGTGTTCTGGATCCTCACTATCTTTGTAAGTTGTTATCTCCCCTTAATTTTGTTCGGTCTTCACCGTGCATTTCTTAGGCTGGGCTATGCTGGCTCCTCATCTTTTTCACCATTCCAGAAACTTATCGGTATGTGGCCTTCCGCCCGATGAAGAATTCCCCCTTGAGAATTATCTTTAGGCCCGTCCTTCTCGTGGCGAAGGCAAAACGGCTGCGTAAGGAGACTGGCGATGAGCGTTACTATGCTCCGTTGGAAAGAGTCAAGCGCACTGCTGTGCAAAGCCTGGAACATACACTGGCCAGGCCGTTCAAGATGCTCTTCACAGAGCCTATGCTGATCGCGATGACCGCGTACATGAGTGTGGGTCTTCCCGCACGAGGATATGTAAAATTCTGCTGACGCATTAATTCAGTTCGTCTATGGTTGTTTATACCTTCTGTTCGAAGCGTACCCAGTTGTCTACACTGAAGGACATGGATTCAACCTCGGCATATCCGGCCTCATGTTCCTGAGTGTGCCCATCGGAGGCTGCACCGCTGTGACACTTGTAGGCTCGTACCCTGTTTGCCATCGGACCTTTCTAACATCGTATGCGTAGTATGTCTTGATATTTGCACCCCGTTATCGAAGGAAAGCTCTGGAGCTGGCGCCTGCACCCGTACCGCCAGAATTTCGGTTAGAGATGTCGTTAATTGCCGCGCCACTCTATGCAATCTCTTTCTTCTGGTTTGCGTGAGTTTTAGACTTCGTATATAACATCTCTGCATGTTGCTGAGAGGATTCACATAGGTGGACCTCAGATCCTAGTATTTCTTACTGGGCACCTCTTATGTCCGGCGTTCTTATGGGCTTTTCCATCAGTTGGCTCTTCGTAAGCGCAACTAATCCCTCAGAAAGCTTCCGCGTACTCATCCGGCATTAGCTCCCCCTCTTCACGTATATCATTGATGCCTATATTATGGCCGCCGCGTCTGCCCTTGCCAGCAACACCGTTGTTCGAAGTTTAGCCGGTGCCGGCTTTCCAGTAAGTAGCCTCCAACCAACCTGCAATAGGCTTCTTCTAATGATATCTTGCAGCTTTTCGCCGGCGAAATGTACAAGGCGTTAGGCCCCCAATGGGCCTCATCGCTCTTAGGTTTCGTCGCTGTGGCGATGATGCCTATACCTTTCGTTCTCATGAAGTAAGTTGGCACGCCTTCGAAAGGTGGCACGGTGTCTGATATCATCTTAGATATGGACCGTATCTGAGAAAAAAGTCGAAGTACGCTCCCACATAAACGTCGGGTTGTTTCGCCTTCACGGACTCGCCATGATTATTACGACTCTCATCAAATCTAGACTTCGCATTCATAGCATTGCTCCGGCTTAAAACAATCAAATTATACATATCATAGTGTACTGTAGCCTACTCACAACATTCCGCTGCGTCTTGTCATAATCGCTGTAACAGACAGTTCCTATCTCCTATCGAACCCTATCCGTGAATTGCACGTGGTCTACGGACGTTTCTCCAACGGCCTCTCAGCGGTGCACTACTCTTCCTCCGTCCAACATCCAACACCATGCCTCCGATGGCTTTTACCGGTGTGGTCACAAAAGCTGGCTTCATGAACAAGACAGCGACGGTCACTGTCTCGCGCTGGGTCGTACACAAGTTGACTGGGAAGGTACGAGCCTTGCCTCTGCTCTTGCAATGAAACTTATTCTTCTGCAGCGCATCGAGCGAAGCACCAAATTCTTGACTCACGATCCCAGTAACAGTGAGTTAGCTGATATAGATTGCTTGCAACCCACGAAATGAGTCAAAATCACGTAGTCCTCCGCAAAGACGATGTTGTCCTCATTCGCAATTGCCCACCAGTATCAGCAAGCAAGCGATTCAAACTAGAGCGCGTCCTGAAAAGTCCGGAGGGCGAACGCGAGAAAGCTCATACACAGCGAATGCCAACCTCCCCACTGCCTCCACCTCCGCAACCGATACAATCCTCCGCAACTCCATGACCGCGCCGTATGCAGATTTTATAAATGGTGGGGGGGGGTGTTAAGCTTTGATTGCTGGTTGGCTAGCTTTTGCTTGCTGTTGCTGCATAGACGTCTGCAACTCAAGTACCTGATGAACGAGGGAGGGTCACGTCTATTTAGAGTATAATAATCAAATTTGTGACTCTCTTGACTCACTTCGGTCTTTTTCTTTTCACTCTTCTGCTCGATCTCCTTTATCTGGCTTTCTACGCGTTTGCTGTGTACTGGTCAGCAGGAACGCTGAGAAACAACACTTTAAATCACGAACATCTCTCCTGTGATGAACTCCAGTCGCGTATCGACGTTGCTCTTTGCCTCCGACTGATCTTGCTTGACCAGCACCGGGCCTATTTGCTTATATACGACGCTCTCCGGCTTCAGCTGGTCGAATTCCTAGGCCAAGCTTTACGTGCACGATCAGGATTATCTCAAGTTGACCTTACCTTCTTGACCAATTGATTCTCGGACAACTGTGCCTCCAGTCGTTGCCTAGCTTCGACCGCATTCGACAGGTCAAGCTGAAGTTTCTGGAATTCCGAAGTCACCACTTGGAGTTTGGCTTGAAGAGACATTCTAGGATGATGGTATGAAGCTCGCGCGCCGTGTCCGACTCGAGATCCTGATCATGTTACCTTTAGGGGATGCCCCACCGGGCTCACCAATTGCACCATCATCAGTTCAGCCGGCGATGTACATGTGCTACTCACCCATAATTTCTCAAGCACCTCCGGAGCGGGTGCCCGCTGAGAACGGCTTGAAATTTGAATATACAGTGGAGAAATATTTGCGACGCTATCTACACTCTGTCTACAATGGTTTCCCCGGTACAGATCGATTGGGCAAAGGTCGACCAGCCTGAGCTGACCCCAGGACGCTTCCCAAGTCGCAGGTCAGTCGTATACGGTACCAAAGGTGTAGTGTCATCAAGTCAGCCTTTGGCCACTGAAGCTGGCCTGGAGATCCTTCGCAAGGGCGGTAACGCAGGTGCGATTTATCCCCCCTTCAAAGTGAAATGTTGTTTCTAACGGTGCTTTAGCTGATGCTGCCGTCGCAACCTCCGCCGCGTTGAATGTCACCGAACCGAGTTGTTGTGGTGTCGGCGGGTAAGCTTCGCTTCTCGCGATCATACTCAGAATATACCACTGATAACGTCTCAGTGACGCCTTTTGTTTGTTCTTCGATGCGAAGACCCGCGTCGTGAAAGCCCTGAATGGTTCCGGGCATTCCCCTCAGAAGTTAACTTTGGAATACGCAAAGTCAAGGCTTCCGGGGGGAGATCTACGCATTCCCGCGACAGATCTTAACTCAGTCACTGTTCCAGGCTCGTCATATCTTCTGGTGTATGCTCGAGTTCACCTCAGCTCACCACTGTGTGTTAGGTGCTGCTGCTGCATGGGTTGACACCGTCGAAAAGTTCGGTACTGGCAAACTTTCTGTGGCTGAAGTACTGGAACCCGCCATCAGACTCGCAGAGGAGGGGTAATACGTTCATGTTGACATTCAGCTCCTTTGCTAAATCTTTCTCAGAGTCCCCGTGTCCGAGTTCCACAGTTACGCGGTTCGCAGTAGTCCCTCGCATCCGTCGTGAATGACTATTGATCCTCCCCTCGTATCCCCAGTGGCAGCGTTCGGAGAAGCTTATCCAGAATGCATCTCCCAACGGCGACGAGATGCTCTTGAACGGCAAGGCACCACTGCCGGGCCAAGTCAAGAAGTTCCCTACACTTGGGCAGACCTTCCGTGAGATCGCTACCAAAGGAAAGGATGGATTCTACAAAGGGCGCGTCGCAGAAGCGATTGTTGAGCTCATCCAGAGCAAAGGTGGTGTGATGGAATTGGACGATCTCGCGAAACATGAGACGACGTTTGTCGATCCTATCTCATACACATATGCCGGAGAAGTCACCGTTTACGAGGTAAGGCATCCCAGCACCGTACCATCAAGGCAAGGGTTAAATTGGATATTATGGGTAGTGTCCCCCGAATGGACAAGGCATAACAGCGCTCCTAGCTCTCGGGATCCTTGAGCAGCTGCAGGAACAAGGTCTAATCAAACCCCTCTCCCAATTAGAGCACAACTCTGCCGAATATCTTCACGCCGTAGTGGAAGCCATGCGGTTTGTTGTCTCTTGCACTAAAAAAATACACGACTAAGCCGGTTGCAGGCTCGCTTTTGCAGGTTTGATTATACATGTCATGCGAGGAATGGCGCACTGACGCCCCATCAATAAATAGATAGTCAATGGTATGTCACCGACCCAGACTTTGGCAAAGTCCCTGTCAAAGAACTGCTGAGCAAGGTAATCAATCTACTTCCCCGTTCTATATCGTTTGTGACTCAAATGCGGCCATAGGAATATCTAGCCGCCAGAGCGGCAACTTTTGATTCCAGCAAGGCCAATGATAAATTAGAACATGTAATGATTATCACCGTACTGCCTCCTTCGTTGGTGGCTGACAGCGGAACAGGGAAAGCCATTCAATTCCTCAGACACTGTTTACTTCACTGGTAAGTGATTTACCGATTGAGTTCTTCGAGATATAAACGTCCAGTGCGTGGCAGTGACCGATCAATGGGGCAACGCATGTAGTTACATTCAGAGTAACTTCGCAGGTACGTTGATTCATTTTGATTGATGCGTGTAAAGATCAGTGAACTTACCTACCTCACTCCTCGACTCAGGCTTTGGGACGGGCGGTAATTCCGTGGATTCTTTGGTCGATCATCATGATTTAAGCTTCCTTTTTAGCTGTGCCAAAAGGGTGTGGTTTCACGTTGCAGAATCGAGGAAGTGGGTTCATCCTCGATGAATCGCACGCAAACAAATTGCAGGCGAGGAGTGTCATCGGGGTGTCAGTAAAATAAACTCATTGGCGGTGTAGGGCGGCAAACGACCTTACCATACAATCATCCCGGCGTTGGCGACTCGAAATGGTGAATTGTTCCTATCGTACGGTGTGATGGGTGGATACATGCAAGTGAGTCGTATCCTTTGATTACCGTATCAGCTCGCTCACAATCAGTGTCCAGCCTCAAGGACACGTTCAAGTGCTTCTGAACATCTTGCGAGGCTTCACAGTCCAAGATGCTCTGGATGCCCCTAGGTTTTGCATCTCCCCTGGAATGCCCGAAGGCGCTCGTCAGCCAGGAAACGTTGTTGATGCCAACAGCGAGGTTTACTTCGAAGATGGCATTACCGCGGAGACCATCGCGAAGCTTCGGGGTGCGTTTTGGCCTCTGTCAACGGAGAGACCTGAACAGAACCTTATCACCTATCATTCATTTAGATTTGGGCCATGATGCCCGTCCCGTCACTGGGTTTGGGAGAAGCATGATGGGTCGAGGCCAGATCATCCAGAAGGTCAAGAATGACACGGGAGAGCTGGTATGGGCGGCGGGGTCCGACCTTCGAGCAGATGGGCACGCTGCGGCGCAGATATAACAGCGGATAAATATGTTCGACGTGGTTGGTAATTAACATCGTGTATCTATGTCCAAATCCAGAGCCCTTGCAACGGGATCACATTCTCCGAAGCCGCTCGCTTCCAGCTGGGTTAATAAGAGTTAGATTTAAGCGCTGTGCGATTGGAGGCCAGGAAGAGCACACACCTGCTTCTTGCAAGCGATATTCACGTAAGTCTTTGGTCTTATCAGGCCCTGTGATATGACCCCAGCCCGCGAGGGGAACCACAATTGCGGTGGCATTGTCTCCACCGCCCAGCTCCTGTGCGAATGAGAGAATTCGATCAGCTGCGGTCTTGGGATCCTTGCAGCCACGGGCCAAGTCTACAACTTCGTCATCGGATAACATCGATGATACACCGTCTGAAACGGCAACAATATACGCCCATTCTGATCCTAATCATCGAGTCAATACCATTCAACAAAACGGGGTTTGTACGTAGTTCCCCACCTTCTAAGAGTTTGGTTCTTACTTCCGGTTCTGGCGTGACGCCGAACCTTTTGTATTTAAGATCTCCGAGACTGTTCGAGCCAGGGTTAGCAGACTGAGGAGTGGGGTAAACAAAATGAAGATGACCTGCGCGTGTTTGCCAACGCGCCCATCCAACTAATAATTGATCAGAATGGAGACTGAAGGAGCTGGGTGGAGACATACCGAGATTCACCAAACGAATCAGTGATTAACGCTGAGCCCATCATTTTACGCAGGCGTGCAGATTCAACTCGGGAGTCTGCGTGATGGTTCTCAGTCATTGTAAACACCCTCCCGCCATTGGTCGAACATAATAAAACACGGGTATCTCTGGCGACCATCGTTGTGGGTATATATGAATAATGATAATTGGGGTTCAGCAACTCACCCGCAATGAGCCACAGTCAGCGCCGTCTTCTTTGCGGAGAAGAATGGAGCCGCTGGGCTGTCAAGGGTATGCAGAAGGATGAGAGATGCGGTTGCTCCACAATTTTGTGCAACTGGATCCGAAGATAAATTCTTGTCTACCTGTCGAAGTTGTACGTGCTGTGGAAATGAAAAGAATGTAAAGGATAACATACTTCATAAAAAGCCAGCGCTGCTCGTGCCTCCAAATCCATCTCAGATGTGTTCTCAACACCGTGGATCCAAGGGGTCATCGGACCGCCTCTATATCGTTTGAAATAACCTCCCACTTCTTTGGTGATCCATGTGTATAGCTCGGGGATCATAGACTTATCTACAGACTCGAACAATCCATGTAGTTCCTGGCGAAGATATTGAGATACAGCGGACCCTCCATGGCTTCAGAAGGTGAACAGCTGGAACTTTCGCATAATGGATCGCAGGCTTACCCGTCGTATATTCCTACAAATACAACTTGTCTAGCGTAGAGGTCTCCCACTTTGCTTGGGTCCCAATCTATGGCATGGGCCTTTTTCACACTAATGCGGAGTTCCTCCGGATTCAGAGACAGCGTCGCGAAGGAATAGAAATCTTCTTGATGACTGGCAGCTTTCAGCTTCACATGGAGGCAATAGTGGACAGCGATGGGACAAACCCCCTATTCCCTCTGGAGTTGGCGACACCAATGACTTTAGGCGACGCTAGTGGGATGCGCATAGCTCCCCCTTGAACCACGATGTCAGTATACTGCGCCCGCGCCGGAAATGTCCCATATCGACGCACCTGGGGAAGCACATCGAACATAGTCGTGGTAATTTGCGACGAACGGGCTAGCAGTACATTTGAAACCTGGTTTGGACAATAATCTAAGGGCCATGCGAGTGGTATATGGGCCACGAATTCAGAGATGCATTGCCCTCAATAGTGGTCGATGTCGAGGGAGTCGGTGAGCGTGACCGTAGTGGTAACCAAGCAAGAGTTGCCGGACCCGGTAGCGCTGGTGAGCCCTTTGCGATCGACCACCACCAAGAACATTGCTACTGCCTCCGAGACCCTCCTTGGAATACAAATTCCAGGAATATGATTTGGAAATAATGCGATAATACTGCCAAATTGACTTCATAGTTGAGCTCGATTCTCCAGTGAGCCAAATCTTCGTTTCCTTTAGCTCATGGCAGCCTCACAGCCTCTGCGTAGTATCAAAGTATCCGCATGTGAACCAATGGACCTCCTGCTGCCGTGCGGTTCGGTCTTTTGCGTTGCAGTGACCCTCATTGAGGATGTATGGATATAAATTTCCAACTGATATGCCCATATCAGTCAATCGCATCAATACTTTGCCATCAAAAATATACCCTGTCGCATTTTCACAGTATTAATTATGTGGGTGTACCTGAGCGCTACTGCCAGACCCCATACTCACCACACGACCTTATCTATCGCTCCATGTTCATGCACTAGGTTCCCTTTCCTGTACTTTCGTGTCCTGGCTCCTCCACCTTCTCCGCCTAGATGCCTTCGGGCGACTTCGACCAGAGCACGAAGATCGGCTTAATATTCGTCGTCGTCGCGGCCTGCCTCTCCACTTTCGCCGTCTCATGCTTACTGTTGTATATTGGGGTATCTACCTCCTTCCCCTCATATTCTCGCGCTTGCTAATGCACTACCCAACAGACCTCCGTGATATACAATCCTGAGGTCACTCGAGGATGGAAGTCAACCCATGTACACTATTACTTCATGAATCTCCTAGCATGCGAGGTCGTCCAAGGCATTGGGGGGATTATGACAGTCAAATGGACGATTGACATGGTAAGAGGTGTTCTTGTGGTTTGCGAGTATAGACTAATCCTATTGCGTAGGGTGTCACAGAGGGTACCTATTGTACGGCCCAAGGTACCAGGCTCTACAGTATCGCTTACACAATCGCTAAACAATATTCAGGAATTTTCCAACAGATGGGCGACGTTGGCGTGGCACTATGGTGAGGTTGCTGGATAATATTCCTTCCTTTGGTTTCTGACGTCCACCAAGCTCTCTAGTAAGCTTAGCATCTCACCTTTCAGCCCAATCATCTCATTAATCGAGCCAGGCTATCGCCGTGTACACCTTCTGTGTCTTGGCCGTGCGATGGCACCCCCCATTCCTTTCGACGATCGTTGTCATCGCATTAATTTGGATTTTCCTGGCTCTCATTACTGGCGTCGCCTCAGCAAAGCACGGAGCGCAAGGCTACTATGGTGACACTAAATATTGTCCGTGATCATATCATGTGTCCAAAAGTTTTATTTCTGATACCCGTACGTATGCAGGGTGCTGGATCACTGATCACTTCGAGGATGAGCGAATAGCGCTAGAGTATTTTTGGATGTGGCTAGCTGCAATGGGCAACATTGTCATCTACGTACTCCTTGCGTTTCTTGTCAAAGGTACGTTGTTACCCTGTTGCCAGCCCTTATGTTAACCCTCTTCAAAGGTTTCCTTAGTTTCAGCGGGTGCAGTGTGCGATTTCATAGGCCTATCACCCCGGTGGAATCAGACCCTCTCTCCGTCGAAAATACTAATAGAAGTAGAACCACTGCGATTGCAGTGCAAATGTTATTGTGCGTCCATTTAACTTTTGACACTTACGGCATTCAACAACTACATCACAGTTACCCCGCCGTGTATACGATCACCGTGTTCCCCATGACAGTTACTCGATGGATGTCGTTCTCCGGCGCATCTGTTCCATTCGCGGCCACGGCCTTCGCTAGCGTTACATTCTGGTCTTCGGGCTTGTTCAACGTAATTCTGTTCGCCATAACGCGGCCACGCCTCCTTCCAAGTCGTTCTAAAATTACTTCGTCCCCGAGCGACCACATCGGCATGTCCCTCAAGAGTCCTGTCACACCAGATAGCACACAGCGCACCGACGACCGCTTCTCCGATATCGAGGCCAGCGAGCGGACCTCGCACTTCTCACCTCTGGCGTCCCCGGACAAACGCACCGATCGCAATCTTCCATCCCCTGATTCACCACCCCCTCGCGATTCCGATGGTAGTATGGCATTCGTACCACCTAATCTGCGAATTGACGAAACGCAATGACACACTTCGAGCAATGTATCTCTATAATGTACCTCGAGTTCGTATGCTGCAGTTGAAGCATATAATGATAATTGAAAATGTTGTTATAACTGGAGATTGGCGCGAAGGAAGTTATGCCTAGCAATAGACTCGGGCGTTACCGAAGTCTGGTTACTTTCACCGTTAACCACTGCTCGGTTAAAGGACGCAGCACTGCTACATCCGACTTCTCGAAGCAGAATGCTGGGTGAACCCCTGTGCCTCCCTCTAATTGAACCATTCTCTTAATCTCTCCAATGAGGTTTTCCCAGGTGTCATCATGCGAGCCGCTCTGGAGCTACGGCAATACTGGCGCGGTGAGCAGGGCCTTTGATTTGCGTGTACGGGACTTGTAGGGTTTGTAGAGCCTGTAGATGCCAGACGGATGTGAGATACTGTTCGTGTACAATCTATGAGGGGTCAAAGGCATCGGACATTTGAACGGATGATTGAAGATTTTGTTTGGAAATAGATGTCCAAAGTCTACCAAGGTGAATGTCGATACCGTGACCAGTTTGATGATATCTTGCCCCCACCGTTCGGAGACGTTGTCGTGTGCAATGATAGGGATTCTCCTTCACTGTCTGTGATTTTGAATGTTTGAGGCCGGGTTGAGGGGAGATCATTGAACTGGAGGAGAGAGGACACTCGTAATACCCTCTAGATGGTTGTCAAGCCTTGGTTCTCTACAGCGACTGAGGGAATGCCGGGCGTGAGTAGGACGTTGAAGAGATCCGTGATTTGCGAGTAGTCGGACTCGAGAGCAATCTCGCGCAAGCCGGGTATTTCGACTGGTTCTTGTATGTCTCAAGTCCTTTAAAAAGGAACTAAGATTCGCAACGCAGTTCTTGAGACTGAGATGTCGTAAACGGGACTAACTGAATGACTCGTCTGGGATTTCGAACGGTATTCTTTCACTGGATAATTTTAACCATTCGAGACGGGGCGGTGAAGCTTCTGCTACGAGCGAGCTGATCAGGTATATCGTTTCGTTAACCATTGGGCTCGCGAACGGGATATCTATTGATCGAATATTTTGGGACTGCGAGAACGCCAGCCTAATGAGGTCGGTGGTGCCGTCGCAGATTCTAGGATAAACTCCAGCACCGGGAATGGATAGTCGACAGAAGCGCCTAGCGCACGTTGAAAAACCTGCTCTGCCCACTCGTTTGGACGCAGCAATGCCGATGTCCAGAGAAGAGGAGTGTCGAGGTTACCAGGTCTAGTGATCCCGTGGTTCTAACTTGGAGGGGTGACAGGGTTAACCGGTGGAGATTTGGGGGACTTGGAAGCGACGGGGATATTGGTGCCCGCGCTGTGACATTTGCTGAGGAAGACTTTCTTCTCGAAGTGAGGCGACCCTCAGACAGACACCCCATCCCTTGATTGGGTGAACATTGGTCTCTTGCGACCCGTCGATTTATCTGGCCCGGTGATTCCAAGTAGGAGCCTGAAAATCATTCTTCATGATTGTTAAGAAGTAGCAATGACTGAGAATCAAAGATCCCATAATTGCTAATCGCGGGGCGATAATACTACCCTCGATTCTGAGGCCATGCAGGCGGACGACAAAACCCAACAACCTTCGAGGTACTTTAGAGTGTATCGCGAGCTCGTACATTGCAGTGGCAACATTAATATGGTAGTTGAACGGGCGGCGCTCGCACGTATATAATCCTCTCCCGGTGCTTTACCATCAGGTCGATTGGATCATTATCAACTCCCCGGCTGAAGACTGTAAAGCTGCCACAGCGGGCTCCTTGAAGCAGCCTCTCAGCGTGAAATGAGGGATCTTGAGTGAGCCGCTTTCCTCCCTCCAATTTGCCCACCCTCTTAACCGCTTCAGTGAGGCTTTCGATGGTTTCCTGAAGCGACAATCCAGATTCAGGGTCTGAAGAGATGGGAACGCTGATGCCGAATGCCATTCGTTTGACGTGAAGGCCTCAGCGAAGGAGAGGTATGGGGCTTGTAGCGTACGTAGTGTTGACAAATGCGCGACGGACGCGATGACGGCGGGCATAAGCGGTGGGGGTGCAGGGGTGCCACGCATGTTGGCGGTGAGGACAACAGACTGAACATTATGTTTTGGAATACTTGTCCAAAGGGAATCGAGATCAACTACGATACCAGATATCGATATCATCTTGTCCTTGCCGTCCTGTGACGGGGATGAGTGGAGTAGTCGGAAGTCCCCTGCCTCGTCGAGCTCTTCGATTGTCAAGGATTGAGGAGCCGAAGTTGGAGAGAGATGAGACATCTGCAGGAAAGAGTACGCATGCAGTACACTCTGTATATCGTCCATCTGGGCAGTTTCAACAACGACTGAGCAAATAACGGGCGCGACGAGCACTTTGAAAAGATCCATGATCTCATAAAAATCCGACTTGAGAGTGATCTCCTGCAAGCTAGGCATTATGACAGACTCTGGTGCATCCTCCATGATTGCGCTCCGCGAGTATCCGGAGTCTTGTAGAAAGAGTACTTCAAGTTCAGGCATTGCGGATAGTGAATCTAACACTCCGGCGATACCAAGATCCAATGCGAGACTAAGCGTACGCAGAAGGGAAAACCGAGGGGTGCTGAGGTCGGCAACGCAGGTATCGAGGCTAAGGTGGCGTAAGCGGGATTGGCTGAATAACTCGTCTAGAATATCAAACTGTATGCTTCTGCTGGTGATTTTCAACCGTTCGAGGTGGGGTAGTGGGGCCCCCGAAAGGAGGGAGGACATTAGTTCCATTGTTTCGTTGACCAAATGCCCGTCAAACGCAATATCTACGGATCGAATATTCTGTGGTCGCGAAAACACCATTTTGATGAGATCGGTGTCTGTTTCTTTCTGCGCCGTCGGCGGCTTCGGGAGGAATTCCAGCATCGGGAATTTGAGATCGAGGGGAACGCCCTGCGCGCGCTGAAGGACCTGCTCCGCCCATTCGTTTGGACCCACCAACACTGATGTCCAGAGAAGAGGGGTGGCTAGGGCAATGTACCTCCAGGTGCTGCAGACATGGGTCACCTCTTTGATCCAGGTGTAGTGAGCCCTTGGAGGCTCTGTCGACTCCGGGTATTCAGGTTTGGGGTGCGTGGGTGTTTGCGCGAGGCAGGCAAAGATCTGCACAAGGACTTCTGAGGGCAGCTTCACGGTCGTCGCGTAGTTGGCGTTGTGGTATTTGCCAAGGACGACGATTTCTTGTCGAAGCGCGGCAATGCGAGACGCGATGTTGGGTTCCGACAAGTCCATTGGCAAGAAATTGGGGGATTTGAGGCCTTGGATAATTTGAAGCAGGTCTTTATGAGAGCCTGTCGAGTCATCTTGTCTGGGACGGTGATTTCAGCCAAAACACACGCGTAGACAGGCAAACACATGCCATTTGTGAGGTGGAATCTGACTGTGGGAATATAGAGTCCCACGGTTTGAAATTCCCTGATCGTCTTGGCCCCACCAACAATCTCAAAACTTCGACCAGGACCACGGCCAGGATGCCACCAACTCATGCTCTGTTTGAGTCGGCCTCAGGCTATGCGATATTCGAAGTCAAGCTCACCGATGATATTGCCCTCAAGTCGAAGGCTATGCAGGACTCTCTAAAAGATCTATCGAAATTTGGCAAAATTGTGTCGCTGCTCAGCTTTTCGCCATATAAAAGTGCGGCTCAGGCATTGGAGAATGCGAACGATATCTCTGAAGGTCAGTTTGATGTGTTACCTTGGACTCAATCTACTCATGATCTTTGAAATACTTCTCAGGTATTGTAAATGAATATCTTCATTCCCTCCTCGAGCTCAATATCCCGAAACCCTCAAAAAAGACCACTGTCGTGTTGGCCGTGTCTGATTCTGCATTGGCATCGAGCATCAAAGCAGAGCTAAAAATTCCCTGCGATGTATCCGACGAAGCCCAGGAAATCATCCGAGGAATCCGTCTACACGCATCCAAACTCCTCAAGGGACTCCAATCGGACGACCTAATCAAAGCGCAACTCGGTCTCGGTCACTCCTACTCTCGCGCTAAGCTAAAGTTCAACGTTAACCGTATCGACAACATGATTATCCAAGCAATTGCGCTCCTCGATCAGCTCGACAAAGATGTCAACCTTTTTTCGATGCGCATTCGAGAGTGGTACGGATACCACTTCCCCGAACTCGTCAAACTCGTACCCGACAATCAACAATACGCGAGTGTTGCACAATTCATCGGGGACAAAGATACTCTCAACGAGGAAAAACTCCCGGACCTTGCTGCGCTCCTCGGAGACGACACCACTATTGCACAAAATATCCTCGATGCTGCCCGTGGATCCATGGGTTCATCACTGTCTGAGATTGACATGCTGAATATCAATGCCTTTGCTGGTCGCGTCGTATCCCTGTCAGAATATCGAAAGTCGTTGATATCGTACCTGTCGGAAAAGATGAACCTGGTTGCCCCAAGTTTAACGGCACTCCTGGGCGAACGTGTTGGCGCCAGGCTGATAAGCCATGCCGGCAGTCTCACAAATCTGAGCAAGTATCCGGCCAGTACTGTGCAAATACTGGGAGCTGAGAAGGCCCTGTTCCGTGCCTTGAAGACCAAGGGGAATACACCAAAGGTACGTCTACTAAATTGTTTGCTTATGGATCCCCGATCTCACGTTCACTTAGTACGGACTTCTCTATCACTCCTCATTCATTGGCCGTGCGGGACCCAAGTTCAAGGGCCGGATATCACGCTTCCTCGCGAACAAATGCTCAATTGCATCGCGGATAGACTGTTATTCAGGTACGATTCATGCACTATTTCGGAGTGTCGTTATGAATGCACATCTACTATAGATGTCCCGACTGCCAAGTACGGTGAAGCGTTGCGGGCCCAAGTGGAGGAACGTCTCAATTTCTTCGAGACTGGGGCCCCTCCGTCCAAAAACGCTGATGTCATCCACAAAGTCATGCAGGATCTTGCCCTGGAAGACAATGATCATGATGTTGAGATGGGAGACCCCAATTCGGGGCCGGCGTTGACTACACTGGAGGCTACTGTCACAACAAAGAAGGAGAAGAAGAAGAAACGTGGCAGTGAAGAGATGGACGTTGACGAGGAGGATGAGCACGCGGTGAAGAAAGTGAAGTTGTCGAAGGAGGAGAAGAAGGCCTTGAAGAAGGCAAAGAAAGAGAAGGCGAAGGAGGGAGGCGAGGTAAGCGACTCTTCACCTTGTCGTCCCTCGTCTCTAACAGTGTCTCAGGCCGAAGTTGGCTCCGAGAAAAAGGAAAAGAAGAGCAAAAAGGAGAAGAAAGACAAGAAAAGCAAGAAGACGAGCGAGGATTAGCTTCGCGTGTATCTTTTTGTGTTATCTATTTTTTTGTGCTATATATCTTTCTTTCCTCCTGGTCCAGCTAATCATGTTGCAGCTGTACATTGTGGTGGTACAAACACAGGTGCGTAATCTAAGTGCTTGCGTGCGCCTCCTGCAGGGCCTCAAGTTTGGATAGTGTTCGCTCAAGGAGGATTATGCCTCCTGTAGTCAGCCGCGGGATGGCCGCCAAAGGATCTTGCTCGCCGTGTGCTTGGCTTGAAATGATATGCGAACGAGCTTGTGTGATAACTTTCTTAAGACGCCCGCAATCGAAGTACATCCATCGAAGCTCAGATTCAAAACCACCAGGCGGTGTTTCCAGAGCACGGCGCACGAAGCCTCTTGTCAAAACGTAGGCCTTCTCGCTGTAAAGCCGGCTACGATGCGAATTTTGGATTAGCCAAGGAACAGAGGTATGTCGACACAACTGATCTAACCTATTCATAGTGGCGTCATCGGTCCCGCGCATCTTCTCGAAGCCTGGTTCGCAATACCAACTGCAAGGAACAATGAACCATATACCTATGGCGAGCAATGTGTAAACGTACGGTTCCTTGACTAGCACCAAGCCCTGAATCGAAACAAAGGCTTGCAGCAAAGACGACCGGTTAGCCCTCCATGATTCCGTGCGATCTCCCTGCCAAGTACCAAGTATTGACAAGCAGACTTTACCCTCCTCGTAAAGGTTTCTATATGATCAGGTATTGATTATGCCGTGATACACAACGGCAGGCATTACTCACGGATTCACTGTGACAAAAGGCTGAGAACGGCACAAAGCGAGATGATATCATTGAAGACATACCTCGGCCGTTGCCATTCGTCCAGCTATGGAAGTGAGCGATTGGTGGACTGTTTGGAAAGTTGGAGTCTAGTTGCCAATCGATGACAAACGGAGCGTCTTCGTAGGGCGTGTTATCTGGGCCCATTATAAGTGATCGTAGGAGATCTGTGCGGTCCTCGAAAGCACGGACCAAGATAGTGTCTACAGCAGCGTTTAAGGTTAGACGGAGTTGCATATGAGCTAAAGACCAGGCGTACCAGGTAGACTACTCATCAATATCTTATATTCTCGTTGTAATCTGCCGAGGAAGCTCTTTGAGGGTTGAGCAGGAGAAGACGAATAGAATGCATGATCTCGTGGTGTAGAAGAGAGAATGTCGAATCGTTTCCAATGGGAATCTTTGTCAACTTGGTCGCCGCGACGGTCAATGGGGGAGTCATCGGAGGTGTCCATCGATACGTCTTCTTGATTGACCTTGGGTTGAGCTGGCGGTGGAATTGGGCTTGTTCCTTCTGTGCCCTCCATGTCTGTATCTGAGTCTGAGTCCAATTCAGATGAAGGCGTGGCATCACGAAACCATTGAACATCGCCCTCGTCGTCTTCATCCTCGTCTTCGTCATGGTCGTGATCATGGTCATGGTCAAACAGATCCTCAAGCTGTTCCGTGGTGTCATATAATTTTGTAAGCCGTACAAGAGGATATGTAGCCTTCGTCCCATCAGGATGCGTAACCTCGACGCTGCCATCTAAATGTAGCTATCACCACATTATAAGTCGATGCAAAAGTCTTGAAATGCGGGGTGAGGAGACTTACGCTTGTCACATGGCCAAGCCAATTCAAAGACCCATTACTTTCCTTACTGTCTTTCATCAGGGCTGGCGGCGTTATCTTTCGTGGCGTAACGAGGCTTGAGCCAATGGTGCACATTTCCTTCCGCCAACCTAGGTTTGAGGCATGCTCGTCGTATACAGGTGCTTCCATTGCCCAAGGCTCCAATACACCGAGGCGGGGTACACGTGGTGGAACGTGACCGTTTGTTTGCCCTTCAGGGTGAATGAAAACGATGTCGCCTTGCCCTACGCCATATTCGTCTGACGTGCCAAAGACCTCTGGATCCGTCGATCCTTGGGGATCTAGCTCGAGGAGAGACACCAGCTCGGTGCTGTTGGTGTCGGTGAACAGAACCATGGCTGTGCGCTCAGCTGGATTCACTTTCTGCACAACCACTGGGCGCTCTTGCCCCTCGCCCTTCCAGACGACATAGTCACCTGGCCTGCAATTTGAATCAGATGAGCCACTACCGTAAGTAGTTAGTACCTTACCAACAATCGTAATCATCAACTGGGTGGGGAGCAAGGTCGGTGGATGGTAACACTTCTTGTGTGCCATTCTGCCACAGAACGGTAACCACCGATTGCGTCTCACTGACAACACACCGGCGGACGGTGAAAGAGAAGGTAGGGTCACTGCTGTCTGTATGCGTAGATGTCGGTGCATTCTCTGCGTCTTTCAAGACGACCTAAAAATACGGATCAGTTGCTTTACTTCATCCTAATAACGTGGAATCAATATGGCTTACCAACTCGCCAGCTGTCATGGGTGTATACGGATTCTTAAGATAGGTGAGTTTGTTGAGATCGTCCCCGTACCAAAACCGTTGGGGCGGAGTGCGCGACTGCAATTCTGCGGGGGAGAGCTGGAGGAAATTCACGTATGTTAATACTATGAGGAATGCACTCCGCAGTGGTGAGAGCTACCGTCTGATTAAGCGCCAACCAAGAGATGGCATATACGACGTGCTGGACATTGAGGACGGTGTCAGGTTCGTTGGGGTCGGGAATTCGTGTGAAAATCCTTTGCTTCAAGTCTGAAGGCAATATGTCCTAGGAAGAAAGTGTCAATGCGCTACAGTGAGATATGTAGCCCCTTCGAGACAAACCTGCCCTATGTCACCGGCCACAAAAGGGGAGCGTAGCTCAGAGAAGCTGACTAGTTGCCCTGAACTCGTCTCTACAAGGACTTCGTCGACAACCTATGGGGAATTAAATCGGCGCGCCGCTGAAGGTTATGTGAAGCTCACCTCGATTACCTAGATACTCCGTCAGGATAGTGGGCTGAGTAGTCGTCCTAAACAACTAAAGACTCACCTCGCCTATCCAGTCATTATATACGATGTAACAACCTACATGTGCCTTCCCAGAAGTATCTATGTCGTCGACTGTTCTCCATCCAGGGACGGCTACACCACTAATAACATGGTAAAGTTTGCCCTTGGCCTGAACATTAAGGACGACGCCTGTTTCTATATCGCCTGAAGTGCGCCTACAACAGTCGCCCGGTTGAAAGCTAGGCCGATCCACGAGTTGTACAATCTGCTCATCAACGACAGCGGGTCCTGATCCAACGTAATGTATGACAATCTTCCCTTCTTCAAGCAAGCCAGGTTCATCCCAGTGGGGTGTAGGCATGTCGGGCGAGTCGTCGGTGAGCCATGTTTTCTAAGAGCGCTGGGAGTAAGTGGTGACAGCTTTGTGCGCTGAGGCGGATTGACTATACCAGCACGATAGCCGACTTATCTGCCGGGTCCTTTACGAGATCCAAAAGGTAAACCTGGCAGAAAATTGAGCCAATATTTTGAACTGCAGTACGAATCAGCGAACCTTTGGCTTTCTCCTGGTTGTGGCCATTTCCAGGAGATTCGTGACTCGAAGCGGCGAAGCGAGCCAGTGATCTTCGGACATGTAATAAGCGCCCATGATTAAGGGTGGCGCTAAAATGCCTTGCTTGAGATCCATGACTGCTCCATTGACCTCGTAGCCTTCCACGCGCAGCAACTCACTCCTCTTCATCTCTCTCCACGACCACCACCACGTTTGCAATCACAGAATCGTAGCATTATGAGGCTTTGGCCTGCCCTCCGGTACACCTTGGTGGCCCTCGTCTTGAGCCCCGTAGTCTCCTGCTACGGCGCACAAGTCGCGTGGTCCTCCAACACAACGACAACCTCAAAGACACTGATCACCGCGCTCAGCGACGACCCGGACTATGAGTCACTGTTGAAGCTCATCATGCGGGCACGTCTCGTCCCGACTCTCAATCGTCTCAACGGAAGCACGTTATTTGCACCGACAAATGACGCCATTAAGAAACATAAAGGATGGCGCTCTATATTGCGAGACGACGCTACCGACCTCAAGGACAATGTGCAGGAGCAGCTTCGACAACAGCTGTGGTATCACTTGCTCAATTATTCAATAACTGATCTTCCAAACAACGAACCCAACCCACAAGTGCACAAGACGCTTCACTTTCCCCACACACTCGTAGACCCACCTTCGAAAGAACCACCTCCGTATCCCCCTTGGATGCCGATACCAGGGGGCACCCTGGGCGGCGAACCACAACGACTCCGGGTAGCAGCCCGGGAAGGGCGCGCTTTCGTCGGGGTTGATGCATTTGGCACCGGAGGGGCAGAGATAACCAAGGGAAAAGTAGATGCTGGCAACGGGGTCTTGCTTGGTATAGCGGACGTATTAGAACCGCCGTCTGATCTCGGTACGTTCAAGGTTTATGTCTATTAACATTAACCCACGCGATCTTCTCTAGCACATGTTGTCTCGCAGCACGCTTCTGTCTCCTACTTTCACAAAGTCCTCACGCCTGAAATCATCCACCTGCTAAACACCACTTCTGAACTTACTCTGTTCCTGCCTGTCGACAAGGCTTGGGACGTGTTGGACGACTACGAACGTATTTACCTAGAAAGCCAGTTCGCGACGGATGATCTCAAGCTGATATTAAACGAGCACGCTGTAGTACAAAAGCACATCGCCTGGTCAGAATCTTTCGAACCTGCTCTAAATCTCACCACCCTCAGCGGCTCTCAGCTCGAGGTCGTCGTTTCTCCAGACAAGACAATGGTATCATCAGCACAACTTATTCAGCCAGATATTTATGCCTCCAATGGTGTTCTTCACCTCGTGGACTCGTTGCTCATACCTCCAGGCACGCTCAAAGTGACACCGGAGAAGTCGTTACTAGCCCTCAACTGCACCACCTTCGTTTCCCTCATCCATTCCGTCAATTTGACCCACTTGATCAACTCGACGGATTCCAAATACACGGTACTGGCCCTCAGTGACGATACTATCTCCTTGTTAGGTGACGAGGACCTACCAGAAAGAGGCTCGGAGGATTTGAAGAAGCTGCTTCAATATCATTTCATTCCTGGGAAGTGGACACAGAAGAAGCTGAAGGCAGGAATGCTCTTGGAGACAAGTTTGGAAGAGAAAGCGTTAGATGGGGGCAGACAAGTTATGGAAGTGCAGATTAGTGGAAGTGACAAAGGCAAGGCCTTAGTGGACCCATCCATCAGCTTCGGCGGCGCGGGGGTCAGTGCCGAACACGGTATGTTGCCCTTCTTCTGTGCGACGTATGTATTAATATCCTCACTTTATTGCAGATGCCAACAGTACCTACATTTACTTTGTTTCTCGGCCGATTCCCCCTCCGACGGATGCCCTTGCTACTGCATTCACCTTCCTCGATTTATCTACCTTTTTGTCGGCTATCTTCTCTACTTCCCTAGCCGAGGTACTGAAGACGACACCAAGAACCACCCTCCTCATTCCCGATAACTCTGCCTTCAAGCGCCTGGGGATGCTAGTCAGTGCCTACTTCCTCCTCCCTTCGGCCAAGGCAGATCTAGAGAAAGTTATTTTGCATCATACCCTAGACGGCGTAGAATACGCCGAATCTCTACACAACGGATCACAGCGCACATTTGCCTCTCTCGAGGGCAGTGACATTACTCTCCAACGCCACGCAATCAACGACTCGATGTTGATCACTGCCAGTGGTGGTTGGACGGGCATGCGTTCCGAATTGGTCACTAAGAACATCCTCACGCAATCCGGAGTTATACACGAACTCACAGACATTCTTATTCCTCGGTCCGTTGACTTGACTATTGGGAAGTTACTCAAGGCAGCCAAGGTCACGACAATGACCACTCTCGTCAACAAAGCGGGGCTGGACTGGGTCTTGAACGGCACCGCCCCTCCAGAGGATTCCCCGTGGGCTGACTTGGGCGCTGTTGGTTGGACATTCCTTTGTCCAACGGATGACGCATTCAAAGGTCACAATGTCACCGAGCTGACGAAGGACGAAGATCTTCTTCGAAGCGTTGTCGCCCAACATCTCATTCCCATGCCGAGTAAACAACGCTTCGATGCCCACGATGACCTAAATAACAATCGACCATTGGTCATGGACGACTCCGTGACATATTCTACGTTGCAATCGCCCAATGCTGCCTACGGAGATGTCGTCTTCAGACAGCAAGAAGATGGGGCATACGTCGTCGGTATCAAAGGTGCACGCGGTACAGAAGGTCGCGACGATTACGGTCGCGTGCTTGCATGGGGCCGGTCAACTATTGGAAGTGGTACCGGCGGCGTGATTTTGATCGACTCGCTCATTGAACCATATCAACCTTCATGGTGGTTTGAGATTGGCGCACCCGTTGGTGTGGGTGTCTTCGGCGTCGGGCTTATCTGCTTGTTCTTCTTCGGGGTTCGCGCTGTATGGAGAAGAGATACAACAGAAGCTACCTATGAGCCTGTTGGTGGATTCGGTCAGGACGATGAAGCTTAGTGTTTCTTATCATAATCGGGCTGCATGGATAGAAATATATAATATG
Organism: Pleurotus ostreatus; assembly: GCF_014466165.1. Classification (NCBI taxonomy): domain Eukaryota; kingdom Fungi; phylum Basidiomycota; class Agaricomycetes; order Agaricales; family Pleurotaceae; genus Pleurotus; species Pleurotus ostreatus. The sequence goes on along the minus strand of NW_023503157.1, from coordinate 1,940,917 downwards.
TATAGAACTTTGCACTCATGTACTAATTTATGACGGTGCCATATCTCTGATCATGGCGATTGGGTCAGTTCGACCAAGAGGGATAATTCACATGTTGCGGGGACAAAGTGACCCTGCCGAGGGGCAGTAGGGCACGCCATGCTCTCCTTCGGGGCAAGCGACCACACCTGGACCGGCATTTGCATTTCACGGAGGCCCGAGCCTATAATCTCGATCAATCCCTGGTTTCCCCCGTAACTTGCCTTTGAACCAGTCGAATCAACGAGACCACGATGGTGAGGGGATCATTCCTTGGTCAAGCGACCTCATATACCATGCTCATTGCTGACCCGGTGACCTTCAACCACTACAGAGCAGCGAGGCACCAGCGGCGGAAGAGTTCAGTGGAAACGCGACAACAGAGTCTGTCAAGGCTTTTATCGCGGGTGGTTTTGGCGGTGTCTCTGCCGTTCTCGTTGGTTCGTAGAAGCACTGAGCCTTCTGGTTTTTACGTTTTCATGGACGTCGTTCACAGGTCATCCGTTCGACTTGACAAAGACTCGGCTGCAAACGGCAGCGCCTGGGGCATACACTGGTGCCGTTGATGTTGTGAAGCAGATTCTGGCGCGGGATGGCGTCCGAGGGTATGTTCGGATATCTGTTGTGCGCTTGCATATTCGCTGAGATATGGTTGAAAGGATGTACCGGGGGATGGTGCCTCCATTGCTAGGAGTTACACCAATCTTCGCACTGTCGTTTTGGGTACGCCCCCTCAGATAAAGCAGTACTGCGTGGACTCACCACGCTATGCAGGCGTATGATGCATCAAAGAAACTCATACTATCAGCTACACCTAATCGCAAGAGCGACGTTTTGTCGACAGGGGAGCTTGCAGCAGCCGGATTCATGTCAGCCGTGCCAACGACATTAGTTACTGCTCCTGTCGAGCGGGCCAAGGTTCTACTCCAGGTTCGCGGTTCATTCTTACATGTCCTACTCGATCTAAACCTTCTGTCCTCAGATCCAAGGACAAGGAGGATCGGGGCGCCAGTATACCGGCGTGTTGGACGTTATGAAGCATTTATATAAAGAAGGCGGGATGCGGAGTATCTTCCGTGGTTCATTTGCCACGCTAGCTAGGGATGGGCCAGGCAGTGCTGCGTAAGTGCAGGCCTCAGCAATACCGTAAACATATCCTTACTCCTGTTTAGCTATTTCGCGGCCTACGAAGTAACCAAGAAGGCCTTGACGCCAGCAGGTGCGACACCGGCTGACCTGAACCTCGGCGCCATCATATTTGCTGGTGGAACTGCAGGTGTAGCCATGTGGGCCATCGCCATACCCCCTGATGTACGCACTCCTTTCAATCTGCGTATTTGGTCGCATGGTTGACGATTGATGGTTTAGGTGCTGAAATCCCGCCTTCAATCCGCCCCTACGGGTACCTACTCGGGTTTCATGGATTGTGCACGCAAGACGATCGCTCAGGACGGCGTTGCCGCGTTGTGGAAAGGCTTTGGCCCTGCCATGGGCAGAGCATTCCCAGCCAATGCAGCTACTTTCGTGCGTCTCTTCATACTACCCATCTAGATGGTCTATTGACTGTTCCTTTCAGCTTGGCGTGGAGGCATCTCGGAAGCTCCTGGATTCGCTATTCTAAGCTAGACAATATACCACCACAAAAGATCTCCTTATTGCGTCAGGGATTAGACGTGTGTAATCAATGTTCCTTTGCAATGCTATATTATTTGGTCGTACTGTGCAAGATCGTTGAGAACCCTTCAGGTCGCTCATCGAGGGTTGGATGCCACGTGCATCCTGAACTCAACCATTCAACTCAGGTCTCCCTTCAGCCCTCAGTGCCCGCATGGTAGATCTTCACATGTTAAAAGGTTTCATATATAAAGAATCGCGTCGATCAACGGCTCATCGAACTCGTTCAAAGATAACAGGTGTGTTCTACGGCTACTAATGCAGATATTGATGTCTTACCGAATGTCACCCAGATATTGTGCCCCTCGATATGCCTGCGGGAGTGATCTTGACAGTGGTGTGCTTAGCGTGGTTGCTCTTGGCAGAATACGCTGAGAGTAAGCCACTCACATGGATATGCAAGCCGCTCGCGTCGTGTGGCTTCATCGTACTCGCCTTACAAGCTCCCCACTTTGACGGGATCCTCTTCTCCGGCCTCTGCCTCGCTTGGGTCGGAGATGTCCTCCTTATCCCGGGCGGGGAAGCAACCTTCCAGCTAGGGCTAGGAAGTTTCCTCCTCGGCCATCTATTCTACGCTATATCGTTCTATCAAACGAACTTCGTAGCGTTCACAGCTATCACTGCCCTCCTCCCACTCGCCGTCATCTTCTTCGCGGTCAACCACGCCTTGGCGCCTCACGTCCCCAACGATCTTCAGAAACCAGTAATCGCTTACATGCTTGTCATCAGTGTGATGCTCGACCTTGCCCTTGCCACCCACGATACCACGATCATGATTGGGGCAGTTCTTTTCTATCTCTCCGACTTCCTCGTCGCTAGAGACCAATTCTTAGCGCCAGGCTTCTCAAACAAGTTGATTGGACTTCCATTGTATTACGGTGGACAATTGGTCTTGGCTCGTTCGTTGTATTAGTAGAACTCAACAATTTGCAATCTTTTCATTTACTGTGCCGATCCGATCATTTTTACCACTTGGTTGAACAATTGAACAATGAGCGCTTATTTGCATCTCACTTCTTGACTTCGACGACGCGACAGTTGGTCAAGCATTCAATATTGAGGTATGCAATCTGACCAATGCATCGTGCTGCGCGCTGACGACGACGACGCGACCAAGATGAGCACTTCCTTGAGCGATGCCTCAAAGGTCAAACGACGAGCTCCCTCGCGACCTACGGCGCGTATCGCGCGAACTCCATCAGCATCAGAGTATGTAAGGCCGATGTTGTCGTGGACTTGACTGGAAAGTTATACAACAGGATTGCGCGTAACGCGAAGCACTTCGAAACTTGGAGTTCACATCAAGGATGCGAACAAGTCTCGTACGTGGACATTCCTCAAGATTTGGTGAGCGACGTGTCGGACGTCTTCAATGTGAAGGAAAGGATACCAATCGACTGGTTGGATGAGGTCAAGTCTATCTCAGGCTTTTACCTCACTCAAACGTATACTGAATGATTGCTCTGAGTAGAAGGACCAACAAACATATTGGCCTCCGAAGTTCTATGAATTTCTCAAGTCTGCTCATCAAGCCTATCCTTGTATGTTTGGAGACAAGTCGATGGACCAAGCAGCGCTCCCCCAACTTTACTCCGAAGTATTGGTAGTGTTTAATGCATGGGCGCGACTTCGCAAAATGAAGATGTCTAAAGAGAAATTCTCCGAGGCAGATTATGCCGGTCATGTGTATGTTGCTCCCAATATTGACAGGAAGTTATGATTAAGTGGCCGATAGGTACAATCCGATTCGTGTTCAAGGTGTAGCGGATAACCACGCCAGGTAAGTTTGCTGTCAAGCCGAAGATAATCATTGACGCGCGCTACCAAAGATTCCAATGTTCCATTTCTCTACCGCAGCCTTCGGGACGCTCTAATATTGTCCCCGAAGCTGTTCGTATTTTGAACGCGAAGACAGTGATCCCTGACTTCTCGGTCTTCGTACCGGCTCGACGGGTTCGAGATCTCTCAAATTCCGCCAAATCTCCCTTCAACACATTAAAGCGCCATGTCCAAGTTAATAAATGTGGTGAGGCTAGCAGAGGCAGCTCGTTCCGGTACCAGGCAACACCGTGTGCTCAGTTGCCTGAAACGCCTGGGTTCGAGTTTATCAGTAGCGTCTTCGAAGATAAGAAGCCTACACATCTCATGCTGGACGATGCATATAGGCAAAACCGAATGGCGACAGCTGCCGTTGTTCGCCATTTGCATTCTCTGTGTATTGATGTGCCCGTTTTTGGCCTTGTATGGGCGACGGGGACAGTGCGTGCGCATGTTGATTGGTGTCAACAGGAAGAAGGCAAACGTTTGGTAGGTCCTTGCTGTTCTTCTACTTCGTTGATGTCGGAATAATGTAATGTCTTCTATGAATAGGCCGTATTCTCCGCACCGTACCCCAGCAATGCCGATCAGGCAGATGGGGAAGATCTCTCGCTCAATCATTTCCACGATTGGGAATTAGAAAAGGAAGGAGACATTCTACAAGTTTACTTCATCATCAAGAACATCGACACATGGACTTCCAAAAAGTTCCGCCAACGTGTTATCAACGGCGTGCAAACGTTGATGAGTGGCGTCTCCAGCGGCAAAAAAAACTACAAGCCATGGAAAAGGGTCGGGGAATTGTCCGTCCTGGCCCCGAAAGCTAAGGAGAATAATCCGAGTACATCTATCTCTGCGTCTTCTTTATCTACTCCTCCGAAGCCGAAGAGTAAAAGACGGAGATAGCTCGTTTGTTTGTATCCATTGCTATGTTATTGCTGTCTGCTGTGGGCCCATCTATGGTTGTGCTACATATATATACATTCGACACATACGCGGATTGTACAATAAAGGAATTCATTGCTTAAGGTTACATGCGTCAGAACATCATTTCCACACTGATGGTACTTTCATTATAACATCTGTCCATAATGAGAGGCGGCCCTGTTCCCAATCTTCTATGTATGAAAGGCCAGTGCTGCCACGGCGGCCTTGTTCGGTTTTGAGGCGTTTCTCGGCGTCACACCAGAATAGCACCCAAGAGCCTATTCGCATGTGTCCTGTGCTGCGTTCGAAATACCATTTGTTCACTGGGTTGTTGGCCCTGCTCCGCCAGACCAGATCGCGGCCCTCGCCTTTGCCTTCTTTTCCACCGTTAGGATTGACGGCAGAGGGATGCCCAAGGCCGTAAGATTCATCGTGAAGAGCCACCCAAAGGAAGTCAACAGTGCCGTCCCCTTGATGGTTCGGAAGAACAGCAAATTTGTCCAGGTATGATATTGATGCGCCGGTATTCGGACAGCGTTCGTTCGTAACAATAGCTGCACCGGCATAGTCGCCCGCAACAATGACGAAATCCAAATTTGTCTCTAAACGACTATAAAAAGCCTCTTGGTCTAATGTCCGCTGGAACGACTGTTCCAGAAGCACATTTAACTTCTTCCTATCCACTTGGTCTAGGGTGCGGACAACGCGAATGTCCAACCCTCGCCTGAGTAATGTCGGTGTGTGCGGAGTGAGTTTGCGGTTGCCTTGTAGCAAAGCATGAGGAAGACTTGAGCTTAAGGCGGGCTTGTTCGTAATGAGATTGCCGATCAGTGAACTAGGGGAGCGGTGCGAAACCATGATGGCGGAGGATGACGGAGGCATGAAACTGAGGCATGTACGAGCTAGAGCTAGATTAGAGAGTGCAGTGGGGTGCGATTCGCGCCATTGTTTATGGAATGTTTCCTCGATATGGGATGATTCGGAGGTAAGGTTAATGAGAAGATGAGGATACCCTGAACGTGCATAGGATGGTACACCTCCTTCGCGATTGATGATCATTAAGCGTAAAGGCGTAAGGTCGACGTCCTCAGAAGAAGCGGGGTAGCCTTCGTCGGACGTAAAACCTGTGGGATTCATGGTGCCAGCTTCTACCATGCCGCGAGCGAGAGCAGCTATGGCATCATTTGCGTCGATGCGGACCGACCGACAGAACGAATCGAGGGCGAACGGAGGTATAACCGGGATCTCCCCCGCACGAAGAGCAGAACGAAGAGTCATGAGATCAGAAGGAATGGTATGTGCTTCAGGTAATCGGATAGTTGGATCCCGAAGAGAGGCGTCGTCGTTGGGCTTGGGTCCGAGCCGGACTATTGATCCAAGAATGGGACGGGCTTTAGCACCATGCTTCTCTAGCATGGACACCACTCGCATAGTCTCTTCAATGATTTCTGTTCGGTCATTGTCATCGCCGCGGGAAAGGTTGTCGTTCTCGACAACTATTACGGTCACCAGGCCGAGCTTCTCGAGGAAAACTAAGCCTCGTGCAATGCTGTCGAGCTGTACATCATTGAACGGTCCCTGTACTTTTACGAGCGCGGTGCGTCGAATGACTGGATTAAGAATAGATGCAACAATTGGACTAGGCTTCGGCGGTTCTTCTACGCGGTCGGGTTTCGCCTCGAGGCCAGGGATGGCTACGCCAGGTTGCGTATTTTGTACCTCTTGTGGGACAAGAGGTGTTTTCGGATTTTGTTGGGGCCGAGGGCCGAACGACGCAAGGTACGACCTCGAATCCCTTAAGGACGGGCCTGCACGCAGAATCGACAATATAAAGTCCTGGACGCTGATGTAAGTCCCTTGTGAACACAGATATTCGATGAATTCAACGAACATTGTGCCCCGATGGCGGTGGCTCGTCTGGGTCGACTGGTGGGGTGTCCGTATGCGGGCGTACTGTCTGCAATAAACCACAAGTCAGCAAGTGCTCAATGGCTGGCCACCATGTGAAATAAGCGTACCGCGTAGAACGCCTTCGCCGTCTGGGTCCGACATGATTTGAGGCCAGCGGCGAGGAGGTGGTGGGAGGAGGGAGGATGGGGAACCATGGCTCACGGAGGTTCTGAATGAAGGGGGGTATAGGATGGGCGGTTTCGAGTCATGAGAGGGAAAGGGAAGATGGAGATTTATACTGCATGTAGCTGTTCGTAAATTTTCAGTGTGCCCACTATCTGATAAGATTAGTGATGGCTGGTGATAAATCGGGTAGCCTCCTGCCCAATCATCCATGAGCTCAAGTTGCTCACAGGTACCGTCTGGAGGCCGTTCAATCGGACAGAAACCACGCTGCTCAAAAAATATCTCAGCCCATATTGCCAGTGGAAGCCCAAGTAATATCCGATGTATCCAGGCTGCCTGGTCACAACGCTCAAATGGCTATAATAACTCAGCTTCAAACTTAGAAACAGTCCATACAAGATAATCTTAACTCTACATGAAGTCATACAACACCGGGCCCATCCCGGAGATTCTTCCTTTCTTCCACTGTAGTTAAAACGACAAAACTCGATAGAATCGATGGCGAGGCTGGTATGCACGTGTGAGCCAAATGAACGCGTTTGAGGCAAGTTTAAGCTTCGTACATCAACCAGTAGTATGGCATCTTCGCTACACATTCCATGCGCGGGCCCTGACTGGATCCTACAAAGTGTTGCGCGATATGGGATATTGGTGACGACTTCATCCTTGAAGATATTTTTCTCCTTGTATACTGAGGGCTGCTCCGGCATCGGCCCCGAGCGAAGCGCTGCTGCTTCGTTGAAATCGAAGACAACAACCGACTGCGTATTCTCCCCCGCTGGGTGAAAAGAGACATACTTTTCCCCGTACACATAACATACCCAAACGCTGCCTGGGTGAATCCAACTCTTCAACAGCAATGACCCACGCGGACCCCAATTCTCCCAATCAACGACCGTAGCAGCGTCAGCAGAGGTAACACGGTTAAGCAACGTTGCTGCAGGAATGAAGACCGATATCCCACGAGCGTTGTTGCCAAGGATGACCCAGAACGTCACGACATACAGCTTCGCTGCCCGCGCCAAATAGAATGGAGCCTGCGTTTCGCTAGAAGGCGACCACTGCGGAGCTGGGTCTGATCGGATGGTGATCTCCGTTAGATGCGCACGGTCGCTTAAGGTAGGGAACCTGAAGGAGCGAACGAAATTCGCCTCCTCTACCCTCACTGCGTCACCATTGGTTGCTGAGCGTGTGTCCCATACGTTCATAACCGGTCGCACGTCCTCTTCTACTGGGTCATCCTGCATCAGAACCATCACGACATAATGATCACCGAGGAATGAGAAAGCTCTCATTGAATCGCCAATTAACTGCAACAAACCATTTGTCAACGATTTGTGTCAAGCGATGTGAAATCTGTACTAACCGACTGGCGCTCACCAGTATGCCACTTCCATATGACCAGCTCATTCTCAGCGTCCTCCGCCAAACTATGGAAAAGAATGGCCAATTGCGTTCCCGAGATTTGAACAGTGAGAGAGACAGGGAGATCTCTGCCAACTTTAGTAAAAGACAGGACGCCAGAGTTCGGTGCTAGTGGATGGGGTTTTCCCGTTGTCAGAGACTTCAGATGTACTTGGAACTCTGTAGTAGCGGCAGCTGAACTGGATTCAAGGATCAGTAGATGCTGAAATAGAAGTACGTTCCACTCAACGGTTCATTAGACGACGGTAATTTAGCCACAAGCACGAATAAATCCTGCGACTCGTCCAGCCCGAAATCCCTAGCATCAACATCTACAGGCTCCAATGTCCATTCCCTCTGTTTGATTCCGCGGCTACAAGACCGAAGGCAGAGGAACTTGTATGAGTTATCTGCTAGTCTCTGGGCGAGCACATTTCCATAGAGCTCCCAAAGCCCCCCGTCCTCCATGGGGATCCTTACGTCACGCTGCCATCGCATATTGGCCCAATTGCTCTGATATAGACGCAGCATTTTGAGCCTTGCTGCCGATTCAACGCAACTGGGTGGCCCGTCTTCCATATGGGCAATTCCCAGCTCTATGGTGTATTGTAGTTGGGGACTGGAGTCTATTAGAGCACGGAATGTGCCACAAACCTAGTGGTAAGTAGTTCCTCTGTGAGCTATAATCAATATTGAAGAAATGATCTGACTTGTTTGCATTTTATCAACGACCTCCAGTCCAGCATACTGAGCGCCAACTCGATAACTTCTGGCGGAATTGTGTCGATGAGGCTTGAAGTTGTCGTCATACTAGATGAAGTCAAGATGAAGTTCAAGATAGGATTTACAGCCGTGATAAGCGCTCGACGTATTCGATCGGTGCACGTGACGAGATATCCCCGCGTATCGGTAGCGCTCAGACGCGGCTCTCTTGTCCCAACCACCATCTCCACCGAATTCGATGCTGGAACTGCTCCAGTTGTACGCGGACCGTGTTCCTGCTGAAATACAGCACCTGGTCCTTGGAGATGAGGTTCTCATCGTGCGTTACTCGCAATTCAGATTGGAAGAGGATCCTTGACTTTCAATTCAACAGTTATACCCGTCAGCGGACTCTGTCATCATGCTGAATGCACGAACTCAACGTCTGGTACGAATGGTGGCTTTCTGGGAAGTATTTCCCGGACAACTGCACGCCTCGGATTCCATTACTTGTATATCTGTGGATCCCGCGATGAAGCTCGTATGTCCTCCGAGTCTTTCGTCGGCCCGACAGTCGGATTCACATTCGTTTGTTGTAGTTGATCGCTGCAATGAACACCCGCATAGCTGTATGGTCCCCCTTAGGATCTCGGAACGATACTTGGAGGGTGCACTCTTCTCTCACTCATCCAGAAGCGCACAAAATAACGACCACGGACATTCGCTCCGGTATGCTGTAAACGCGTGTCAATGGCTGTACAATTACTGAATGAGACTAGGACTGCTGGCTGTCGGTTGCGAACAGAGCCTGTCGGTGTATACGTTGATCATGGAGAATGACATGCTCAAATGGTCACAAAAGTGGTTAACACCGTGATTATTCCGTTTGGTTCAGCTACAAGGATGGTAGCTGACGAGAATGCTCCTCAGTGCCGCCGACCCATCGCTTGTACGATTTGCTCCTTCGCTCATGTATATGGCCACTGCTTGTAAAGTATGATTGGGCTCGCTCCAGAGTCTAAACCTATCTAACGTTCCCTCAGGTTGATAATGCTGTACGAATATACTCAACCACTACAGGCCGTCAAACACAAACGATCCCCCACCCAAGACCAGTAACAGACATGATTTGGAGGCACTCACAAGCGTCAAGTCGGTCCGTCACACCTTCCCATTGCTCCTATGTTAATACCAAACGGCTGAACACATGCCAGCGATGACCTAATTCTCTACACTATCACCTCAGACTCTACACTGCGCGTATTCTTCCCGGTCCTAGACGCACCTCAATATCTCCAACTACATGCTTCAATAGACCTCTACACATCGATACCCTTCTCTGTTGCATGCCAATACCCCCATCCTTCGACTTCCAAGATATTCTGGCTGGATACAGAGATCATGGGAAAGGCGTTAGCGACACTTCTGAATGATATGCCTCAACACGAGGAAGATGCACGGTATCGGCGGCTACAAGATATTAAGGATGAAGGATGGGATCTATTCCTCCGCATTCTTGAAGATGGCTCCATCATAATTACTGCGGTGGCGGTAAGCTAGCATCAGCGCGCAGTGGTTCAGTCTTATTGAATGATTGTAGAATATAGATCGTAGGCCGCCCACACTCCTCCGACACTTTACTCTCCAGCAGTCACCTCCCGCAATGCTACCCCCTCAGATTTCATATCTGACGCTCTTACCACATCCAAAGATCACATCTCAACTACAACTCATTGTAGCACACCCATTGATGACATTCTCGTTATCTCCATTATCCTTCTTCGATGCGCATGCACATGGTCTAAAGCTAGAATCATCAGCTTCGTATGTTGGGGAGGAGGTGAATGAATCGCGTGGAGAAATTGCGAAACTTGTTCGTACTCCAGAGGGTCAAGGGGTAGGGGTTTTGCGAGCTTCAGGGGGTGGAGAGTCCTGGAGGCTTTCCGAAGGTGGCAGGCGATTGTCAAAGAAGGCAACATGGACAAAAGCGGACTATGTTGTGGTCTTGCATTCAGGTATGCCCAAATATGTCGCTTCGATTGCCTTCAATAATAGCTTCCACATGCTTCAGCCAAAACGTTCGCCACATACAACTCGTCGGAATCCACGCTTACTCTTCACTGTGAACCACCCAGCGTGCTGTATGATCTTCCGTGCATCACGTCCCTGTTTACCATGCCCTCTGAGAACGGCGGGGAGACTATCTTCGCCATAGCATCCGACTCTTCTATCCTTCACATCTTCCTTGGATCAAGTGACTGCCCTCAGCTACGGCTCGCCTCCCGCACGATACTTCCACTCACACTACCCCCAAATATGATTCTCCCCGTGGATCCCATGGCATGGGGATTAACACCTCACAAAGGCAAAGACTGGATCAAGCGGGACGCGCTGCTCAGCATATCGTCTTGCGGAGAGCTCGCCTTCTGGGTTACGGATGTAGTAACGGACACCGAGGATGAGACTTGGAAATGCACGGGCAAGGTCCGGACGGGGAGGTCGAATATAAGGACGGCGAGGTGTAGCTCTGCTAAGAAGTCCGCGCTTGGTGAGGTTCCGTCCCCACGTTACTACGCATTACGTTGTTGAATGTGTTGAAATAGTCGTACCCACGTCCGAGGGTGGTGAAGAACTGACTATCTGGGACTCACACGAGTCTGAATTTGCTTCAGGGCTTGAGTATTCCGGGCATTTTACTACTCCCGTGAATGATCTGGATTGGTCTTCCACGCCGGATGCACAATCTATTCTGGCTGTAGGGTTCTTGGATCATGTTGATATCTATTATCAGCAGCGGATGACCTACTTCGACGACGCGCCTGGATGGGCGATATGCCACAGAATAGACCTCAGCGGGTGAGCATCTATCCATAAACATATCTTCTCATTACTTGACTAAATACTCCTAGTATGACCCCATACCCGATCTCAGATTCCATATGGCTTTCGAACGGTTCACTGCTGGTTGCAACTGGTCGGCATATGCTTTTGTACAGCCAACCGAAGCCGGAAGTCACATCGGAGAGCCTGTTTGAATATGTCGCGCGAAATAATGGACCACTTGTGGACCATCATCCCCAGATGGTGCTGCAGTGTTTGTTATGGGGTAGGAATGTTATGCTATTGAATGGCTACCACTCACCAAGACCATTTTAGGGAAAGTCGACATAGTGAAGGACATTATTGTCAACCTCGCCAAAGATATTGCATCCATCAATTCAAAGACGAAACAAATTGGTGATGGGTGGACTACCCTTACCGTTGAGAGATTTCTTGAGAAGGATGAAAACGCGAGTACGCGTTCGGTATGTTTCGAATGGTCGATCAACGGTATAGAGATTTAACACCATCACAGGTGACACAACGCAAGCCTGGATACTCGTTCCTCTTCAACGAGGCCGTCGAAAAGCATGAAGAGTAAGTCTCAAGCACTAACACTGCTCGAGACATTGCTGGAATTGATTACCGCAGTCCAAACGAGGAAGGTTTCTCCCGTCCACTTGTGTTGCAACTGCTCGAGTCTCTCGAGAACAACCCTTTACCACATTTGACTGCGAACGAAAATGCTCATCTCCTCGTCCTGATTCAAGTCACTCTGGAGGTGTGCAGACGCGATGTTGAGGCCATCAGTAACTGACGTTCTTTGACAGGTAGATGAACAAAAACGTGCTCTGGATGCTAACGGTCTTCGATATCTAACCACAATGAGATCATTCTACATTTTGAACCGACGAGCCTCTGAACCCAATTCTCCTGCTTCGGACAAAGCCTCCGGAATATCTCGCCGAAGAATGCGTCGTAGAGAACGTCTGCGTTTCCGGGACATGATCTGGGCATTCCACAGCGAGAGTCAAGACCTCCTTTTAAACGCTTCGACTGCAGCATGCAATGGGAAGATGTGTTGGTCAGATGCCAGGGCACTTGGGATCGCTCTATGGTTAAATTCGATCGACACACTGGTAAGCTCGGTAACCTCTCCTAATGCAAGCTTGTGAATAGTGATGATTACAGAAAGCTCAAGTGGAGACGATCGGACGTAACGAGTATATGGCTGGCGACAATCGGGATCCGACCGCTTGCTCGCTCTTCTACTTCGCTCTTGGTAAGGTTAAGCTCGTTCACGGGTTGTGGAGACAGGCGGCCTGGCATAAGGAACAAGCGGTCATGCTGAAGTTTCTTTCGAATGATTTTTCGGAGCCTCGATGGCGAACGGCGGCCCTGAAGAATGCATACGCCCTTCTCGGAAAGCAACGCTTCGGTAGGAGCCTACTCAATCATGACTAGGGTGGACCATGCTGATCCCTGCTAGACTACGCTGCTGCCTTCTTCCTACTTGGAGGATGTCTCAAAGATGCTGTCAGCGTCTGTTTGAAACAGCTCGACGATTTCCAGCTAGCCATTGCCCTTGCTCGTATCGGAGAACAGAGTAATGATGGACCAATATTGCTTTCCATACTAAACAATACAGTCCTACCAATCGCTTTTGAAAAAGGCAACCGTTGGCTTGCTAGCTGGGCCTTTTGGTTGCTGCATCGGAGAGATTTGGCAGTGCGCATCTTGGTTGTAAGTCAGATCAATGCAATCCTGGAGAAATCACTGAATGCATGCCCTAGACACCGCTGGAAGACATAATTTCTAGTCTGGATATCCAAGTTACGGAAATCGGAGAGCCCCACTACGATGACACTAGTTTGGCTCTTCTCTTCTCACAACTACGATCCAAGACACTTCAAGCAGCGCAAGGAACGAGCGAAATTTCAAGTCGATCTGAGTTCAACTTCGTCCTGCAAATAGCTCGAGTATTCTGTCGAATGGGTAAGTCTTGTCGATATGCATCGTTTGTTGGTGCTGATTGTCTGCTTAGGATGCCATGTTCTAGGGCTTGATCTTGTCCGCTCCTGGTCATTTGAAAGACCATCTACTATCATCCGGGAAGCGCCTATGTCCTCTATGCGGGATGAAGAAAGGGCATCTCGACATTCCATGTTCGCCTTGGAGCCCGCAATGCGCAGGAGATCTTCAATCATCATCGACATGGACATTCCCTCACTTCCCCCAACTCGGTCCGCATCGCCCAGTCGCCGTGCCCCTTCGATGGAGCCCACTATCCCAGAAGAACCGATACCAATAAAAGACGAAGGCGACTTCCTCGCACGCAAAGCAGGCCTAGGAAGCCTGATGAAGTCCGCCAAACACGATGTCCAAGTTCCTGAGTTCGACATGGGCGCCTTCTTCTGAACAGCGCTGTGATGCGCTGTGACACCAACGTGCATATTGATTGAGTATTGATCAGAGAAGTACACGACAATGATTATATGAATTCCAAAACTGTGAAGATGAGAATGGAAGGATGTGTGCTAAGTATAAGTGTCGTTTATCCTTGCACTTCGGCCTCAGTGTCCCTCTTCTTGAGAACGAGGTCCGATCCGACAACGCGTTTCCATACATCGTGGACATCTTCGACGACGGTCTCAAAGTGAGAAGTGGCGTCATATGACTTGGTGATGAAGATGTTGTCGGCTGTTCCGGGAGCAGTGGGTACGTAGATAGGGGTGACAGAAACGAATCTATAAACTAGTTGAGCGGCGTCACTTTCGCGTGGAGAAGAATGAGAGCTTACTTGTCGTATATGGGGCCGAGGAGGTTAAGCCCAGGAGCTATCTCAAGCTCTGGCTTGTCAGTCTCAACAATGGTGGATACAATGGCAACGTAAACATCCTTGGCACAGACGTTGTGGGTCGATGAGACCATCGCGATGTAGATATCTAATCCAAAATATCAATAAAAAACAGTCTCGCTTAGAGACTTGCGTACCATTGCGACGGTTGACCTGGTTCTGCGGGATGATAATCTGGCAGGAGTCGCTGTCGTCCGTACCGGGGATGGGGTGCTTCAAGATGCAGATCGCACGAACAACCTTGCCCTCTTCGATAACCCTAACCTTACCTCCCTCAGCCTCCTTGCCAGCGCCAAAGTAGCTAGGGTCGCCTATCACTTGTTTAGCCTTAACAGTCTCCCCACCACTCTTTACGCCAACAAATTTGCCATCAGCATCAGTGATAACCTCATCGATGGGCTTGTCAAGCATGTATGTGCCGCCGTAGATGGCACTGAGACGTGCGAACGATTGCGGGAGCTCGCCAAGGCCGTACAATGGGTAGATGTAGGGTGACTTGCCGTAGCGAGCCATAGATGACGTGTAGAGCACGATGCGACTGTATGTTTCACGGGCGGGTTTTGTGATGTAACTATACGGAGATGATGAACAATCATCCGTTTGCCGAAATTGGTTTCACGTACTCATCATCAAGGTATAGAGCCATGGCATGACCGATGAAATCCTGGGTACCGGGTTCCAAGCCGAACTTTTCGTAGACGGTCTTCATGCTATCCCTGTCAAGGTTGAGGCCTGTTGCAAGATGGAGTCGCGCACTTTGTCTAATGTTATAACTACTGACCTTGATGCGTCGCTGGATCATCGTCCCTCCAAGTCTGCAAGAACTCGAAGAACTTCTTCGCGCGACGCTTCTCAAAGAGGCCCATCAACGGACTCTTAACCGCCTCCATCTCCGTACTCGGGACCTTGGAAATCCTGCCATCGCGATAGACAAAGCTGCCGGCTATTTGCTTGAACTCGAGGTAGCGTGTAACTTCAGTGTGCACCAGGATCTTGGTCATCTCGCCGGACGCGATGATGAACTTCGGGATGAGATCAACGGCATAGTCGCGATCGCGACCAAGCTCGGAGGGTGGAGCCTGATTTGGGCGAAACTTGCGATAAAGCTGCGGGGGCGTGAGCTACGATTACCCGATCTCTGGGCGGTGCATACCTGTGTCAGGTTCAGACTGGCACTGTCACCGCCGTAGTAGTCGTTTCTGTCCATGTGCAGGACCTTCTTGCCTTCAACAGACAACAAGCCAGACAGGATACATTCTGTGAGGCCAGTACCAAGCACGATGACCTGATAACGGCAGCTCAGTCGAATTCTGAGAGAAATTCTGTGCACGCACGTCGTATTCTTCATCCATGGTCGTGTCGCGGTCGTTGAGATGTTGGTAAAAGGAGAGATGGTTGCTACCCTGAGGTGCTTTAACTGCGATTATATGCAATGACACCACGTGCGCCCGGCGGCTATGTCAAAAAGTTCCACGATTGGCTGAATATACACAGATTGTGGCAAGCAAGTGAAGGGCAGACAAAAAAGAGAGTAAGAAAAAGTGAACGGTGAGTAAAAATTAGTGCGCAAGTATCCTAAGCGTAAATATCTTTTGAGCGCTTTATACGCTCAGAACGTCCGCTGGAATCAACTCCACTAGGGAACTTGCGCTTCGCTGGGGGCCCATAGGTATCACTAGACTTGGATGGGGGACAAGGACTTGGTGTCTGA
Source organism: Pleurotus ostreatus (assembly GCF_014466165.1). Lineage (NCBI taxonomy): Eukaryota > Fungi > Basidiomycota > Agaricomycetes > Agaricales > Pleurotaceae > Pleurotus > Pleurotus ostreatus. Next base: position 1,924,910 of record NW_023503157.1, on the reverse strand, counting down.
AGTGTATCAGAATGATGTTCCTCCTTTATAACTTTCGTTTGCCCCGCTTCTGCAGCACGCTTTCGCTTTATTTTAGCTGCCATTCGGTCAAGTTCTTGCCAGGGTCATTAGTAACAGATCATCACAGGAATTACCGTATACATACCAGTCTTGCGGCGGCGGTATTGTTCCATCCATGCCCTATGGGATCTATAGGTGTGCTATTCACGTATACATGAACAACTGTACTTGTAACCAGAGTACGGAAAAGCAGTGGCTTTACCTTGTCGGTGAACAGTTTCCAACGGTCCGCATTAGTGCGGCCGTCCCAATCTCGAGTGTCAGCAATATGGCGAGCCATCAGCTTCAGGTCCTCGTCTCCAAAAGTGATCGGCCGAGCGCGTGTGCTGACTTCCTTTTTGACCGGTGGTGTATCCTCATCGTCGCTTCCATGCGCGTCTGCGTCTGTCAGCTCAGCTTCACTTTCGCTGGAGTCTTCCGAATCAGAGCTAGAGTCTTTATAGTGGGGCCGACGGACTGGCGCAGACGACGATGCCGTCTGAGCTTTCCCTGCCCCTTTGCCGTCATTCTGACCACGAGTTGCCTTCTCGTCTTCTTCTGCGTCAAGTATACTCTTTGCATGTGCAAGGATTTTATCGGCTAGCTCATGGCGTAACGCCCAGTGTGAACCCCATGATGCAGCAGTATGATGTGGAACCTGGTCAAAAGCAAGGGCCTATGTTACTATACAGGGAAATAGTGGTTGTAATGCGAAGTGCTTACTTTCTCGGCTAATTCCTCACACAATTGCATTTTACTTAGCTCAGGCTGTTCCTTGAGCCTCCAAGAAATGAATTGGATGAAGTATTCTCGATCTTCAGGAGTGTACTTATTTCCCCGCGAGGTCTGTATGACATTCGTAGGTGGTGTAGGCTCACTGGAGGGTGGCTCAGGTATTCTGATATCAGTAACTGGTGCTGGGAGTTTGCTGGTATACACGGCCGTCGGAGCAGTCAAACTATTTATTGTCTGCCGTCGGCGTGGTGCAGGTGGAAGTTTCGTCATTTCTACGGGCTCATTCTTCACGACTGGTCGGCTAGGCACAGAATGTCGTGGTTTTGGCTTGACCTTTGGGCGAATGGATTGGGAGACTGGTTTCTCAGGGCTGTCTGATTCGAGGTCACTGAACGTAGGCTTTCTAGCGCCTCTGACCGGAGGCACAGGAGCATTGGACTTCTTGGCAACAAGTCCGTCAATAGTGTCATGATGATCGAGATAGTAATCTTTCCATGCTTGGGACGGATGCTTGTTCCTCTGAAGAAGTATCAGCGGAACACAATCAAACGGAGAAGGTAGGACAACGTACCCCATTCAATTCCTCAATCGCCTGCCTGTACGTACGCCCCTCCCTCCTACTCCGGTGCAGCGCGTCCACCAAAATATCCCGATCGTCTAGAGAGCCCAACGGTGTTGTTGGCCTCGGGTCTGGATGCTGAAAATACTGCATAAACGGCTGAAAAGCGCCCATATTCATATTCATGGCACCTCCCATAGCTGCCATGAACTGAGGATGAAGTGGCATTTGTCCTGGCTGGGGTTGGTGAGGAAAATTCGGCGCGCCTCCGAGGTGTGCCTCCTGATTAAAGTGACCGCGTCCATGATCGTTCGGGTGATTTCGATGGTGTAAATCACCATTAGAGTGTCCCTGTAGTTGCTGAGGCTGTTGCTGGGGGTGCATGACATGGTGAGACATCCCGTTCGGCGGGTGGCCATCCGATCGATGCACCAAGTGCTGTGGGGGGTATTGGAACCCCATTGGAGCAGGCTCGGGGTACGTGTAACTGTTCATTGCGACTAAGTCTGCAGCGAAGGCTTGATACCTGCCAAAAAATCACCAAAAACGGAGGATTTGAAATAATGGTACACTATTGGGGATGCTCGCTCACCAGCAGCGTTTACGTGTTTCTTGAGTAAAACCCCAATAGATTTTACCCGCGTGCAAGGGCTTTCGGATGAGAAGCCGTAGCCACGGGTAGCACTATTGACGAAGAAACGAGTCCCGCTCGGTTTAGCAAGCTTGAGTCCTGCAGGTGGACGGGAAGCTGTAGTCACGGATGACCCTGAGAAAATCTCCGCAGAAATCACAACTTCAACCAGATCAAAGCCAAAATAGACAGTAATAATTCACTATGGTAAGACATGAATGATAATGCGACGATGGTATAGGTGAGACAACGTCTTGAGATGAATAAAATACAAGACTTTGCTACAATAACAATGCAAGCGAACAGCTATCGCAGCTTGGAGTACTGGTGAGAAAAGAATGTCACAGTGTGAAGGACCGGCAGAAGGCAAGAATATTTAACGTCCATGGAAGTGTGAGTGTGCAGGTAGCACCGTACGTGGTAAGTCACGATCCAGCGCGCAAGTCCGTTACCAAATCCCTGCCATAATACCACCGTGCCATTTCAAGTTATGTTGTAGATCGATCGTTCAACGTTTCAACACCCATCAACGAGGCTGTTTCTGGGGAATGGTTGACTGTATGGTGGATCCCTCCAGGTGGTAAGGTTTGGATTTGAATACGCATCAATGTACCTGCGGGCCTTTTAGATCAACTCATACATCCCAAACAGGAAAACATACTGATTAATGTAATCCGCAGTGGGAAAGTCCTTGGGGTCGCAACCAATGTTAATATTATCCTTCGGCTGGTACACACGAATCCAGTCCACGCGCATAGTTGCTGGGAAGGTAAGATGCTCGATATCTACATTCCCGAAGTTAGTGGACATGCCCAGATTCGCGATGATATACTGGCGGCATCAGATCTCATTTAAGTAGAGGTTCTCGTGGGATATGCAAAAATACATACCATAGGCTCCTGAGGTACGGGCCGAGCAGCAATCTTTGCTAGGGGGTCTTCCGCCATACCAGCCTGCTTCAACGTCCACGCCTTCTTGCCATTTGCTAGCCAAGTTATATACTATGCCAATGTCAGCTCAAAATTTGCCAAATTCAACGATTTAGCAGAACATACCGCGCCATCGAAACCAGGCTTGTACTCGAATCCGTATACAGAGAAACATCCTGTACGGAGTTCATAGCAATTTTGGTCTATGTTATCCTATTAAGAGTTCTGTGCCAGAGCGAAACCAAAAGGGCTCACCCGTCTCAGTCACGCCAGAGGTTGCTTGTTGGAAGACACCTCCGGTATAGGAGTTGAGCTCAGTTATAGTCGGGTCATCGATGATCAAATTGTCCGACGAGTTGAACCACACATATCCGGCGTTGAAAGGCTGCGCACAAATCTATCAGCATCAATATCGAGGATATACCACATCCACTTACCCCCCATTGAGCGGACTGAGACACCTGACCCGTTAGAGGCTCCCCCGTGATCTATCGTAAACGTTCGTGAGCAAGCTATACTTGCAATCAGAAAGGCGAGACAGACCTGTGCTTCAAATATATCAATCTCGGGGGCAGAACGCCCAACGTAGGTACCATCAGCGTGCACGGGTCCTGGATGGGACTCCCCCTTGCACGTACACCGCGAAAGCTTCTGACCTGGGAGGAAGGATAGCACGCCGCCTTGCGATCTATCGCCACCGCTAAGAGCCGCAGGAGGGCCGCCATTCTGTGTCTGGTTCGCTAGGGTTCCCAAGTCACAAGCGTCGTATGTGTACGGCCACTAGATACAATATGGTTAGACGTGCAAGCCTTCGGAGTGAGTGGGTGACCTACTGTTCCTTCTAGACTGGCACCATAGCCGGCACGACCTATGTTACCCATGGTCCACACGGCGGGCCAAAGACCGACAACATTGTTGATACCAGGAAGAACGACAGATGTCTCAATGATTCCACCCGTGAAACAGAACTTATTCCACGTTGAAATCAGCCCTCCTTGGTAATGTAGATCGTGTGTCTCCTTCTGCGACAGCGTGATCTCCAGAGCACCCCCCTTCGTCGTGACTGCCTCCGGGTCGTACCACTCCATGTTATTCGTTTGCCAATAATGAAGGTCAACCGCCTCCCAATATGGATCATCGCCGGGATAGAAGGAGCGGCCTTCTGTGTTGAACTCATCGCTGAACACAAGTTGATACTCGACGGATGGGTCGTTGTAGGAGACTTTGTTGTAGGCGTCCCTGGGCGTCTCGAGGTCAATTAGGCCACGGTTCCCTGGCATGTCGGGAATCTGACATCATGGTTATTGCTTGGCATCCCTTAATATGTCCGAACAGGGGAGGCTCACCTGCCCGCTTGCATTTATCCCTCCAATGTTGAAGCCACCCATCGTCGATAACGGGCTTGCAGTAAAATGAGAGACAATAGGGTAGCCGGCACTATTTTTGCAGGTGAGGTTACAGTGTCACCGGAAGATAGGAAGGCCATCAAACACATACAAGAGCGCGAGGAGACCGACACATAAAACCATGATACAACCGAGATTGGCGAGACCTCTCGAAGTGAAAACATGTCCGCCCGCGTCATGCACGCGGTCTCGCCGGGGATCAGGGTTGTGTAGATCATCGTCTGGCTCTGGCTGGTTAGGCGAAATATCTGTGCCCCACAGCGATGGGTCTGGCGATAGAGAGTACTAGATAATGAAATCAGTTCGACCGTAGCGGCGACTATGCCATCCGTCTAAAAACGCCGAAACTTACCTTCTCCGCAATTGAAGGACCCGTACCAGATGCTACCCTACTTCCAGAGCCAGAGAAATATCGTGAATCGTTCTGGAGTACACGAAGACCGAGATATGGTTATTGTTAGCTCCTTACAGCATCGCCGACGACGTACCAAAGATGCATTGCTTGACACGGTGCGTATGGACCTCGACGCCGGCCCTCGCGCCAAACCAGGGTACAAAGGAGGGGGGTTCTGCGCCTGCTGCGCGGACAGAGGGAAAAGGCTTGAAGTTGAAGGAGTGTCCAATTGTTGGATGTAATTGCGGCGCTGCGAGTTCTGGGCTGGCGCGGACGCCATTGAGGACGTTGAAGAATCAGGAGTATAATAAGGAAGGTGGTGGTTAGAGTAAGAGTTTGTGGCGTACGGCGAGGAGAAGGGGTTATTGGCGGGCATGATGGGATGGGGACAGGATTTGTGGCAACCAGCGACTGACGCTCTGGGAGCTTGTGGGAACCCTGATGGCTATTTTTGTTCCAGGCGGTAACCTTCGCTTGGCTACCGCCGACCCTCACTCGCTCATGATTTCAATTTCCTGCGCCATTTGACAAGCCTAGTATACCCCCGCCGCCTTTGTTTATCTCTGCTGCAGCCTTTTCCACCCGAGCCAGCGTCGTCAAATGCCCCCCTTCGCCGCCCACTTCCAGCCCTCGCTTTTTCGCATCTTCTTCCAATTTTCGCACTCGCATCAGAACGAACTGATTTGCATGCTCCAACGCCGATTGGCCGGCCTCGTTTGAAGGGGAAGGGACCGTCAGATTCTTTAATAGCTCGGACTTATCCTTTTGGTACTCGAGGCGACTTTCGACGGGATCAGTTGACAGCAGCTGATGAGTCGTTGATTCTGCATGAGCCGGAGGAGTATACGACGTGTCCACCAGCCATTTGTCTAGCTTGTCCAGTGCATCTTGGGCCTTGCTCGCTTTCTCATGTCTCGATGGCCTTCCGCTCTTTCGCTTTCCCGCCAGAATTACCGACGGTAAGGTCCCAAATGCCTGATAATATTCCCGAGGAAGCACGCGGGGGTTCAGGGGATGCAATTCTGACGTCGGTAGAATGTCGAAAACTTCATCCTTCATCAGCTCCTGTATCACGTAGGTCACATACGGTTGCAGTGGAGAAAGTTGCTGCGTGACGAAAAAAGTCGGCATCGCGACCAAGCTCCTCAGCAGATCTAGAAACATATGTCAATTGCACGGGTGATCGGTCTATTTGCGCACCTATCGGTATAGGGATGCGTGACACCGCATGGATTGGAGGCGCAGTCGAGGTGGGCTGCGTGTAGAAGAACGTATACATTCCAAACAACGATACAACCCGTTTCATTGGTGATTGGGTTTGCATTGTACCCTCTTCGTGCATGCATTAGTCCCACGAACAACGCATTGAAGGGTGTCTCACCCATGAATACCCTCAGTGTCACGTCGAGAAACGCTTCCCTCGCCCGGGGGTCAAATACTTTGAATTGCAGCCATGTCCATCCGTCCCCTTGCCACAGATCTTTGAATAGCTGAAATGGTTTGCTGGAATCGGCATTGTAGCGTTGGATGTATTTGTGACTCAAGGTCATCAAGTCATCGCGAATAGCATTCACATAAAGATTTGATGTGAAATACGCGGGCTGCACCACAATATTTCCGCGACTTGACGAAGGTGCAGGTGGGATGATGGACATGGATTCATCCAAATTCAATTAGCCTTCGGTGAAGAAGACAATTTAGGTTTCACGTGACCCTTCGCCACCACGAGGCGGCGCCGTCACCAGTGGTCCCACCGTTGTTCTTCAACTCCCTCCACATCGTCGCCGACGATGCCCGGCCTCTTCAGACGCCACAGCAACGTCGCCTGCTTTTTCTGCCAGTCGGCTGTACCACTACCGCAGAATCCAAATAACTTCCGTTGTCCGGCATGCCATTGCTGGAACCGTTATGATTCGAAAGGAGAGATCATGTCATTTGAGCCTGCGATGCAGGACGAATCGCTGAATCGACGGTCTTTTGCTCGGCGGGGTGAGTGCTGGAACGCTCTGCGTACTTTACAATACTCAAACACTTGTCCAGCTTCTCCCAGCAAAGATCGACTACCAACGATGTATGGCAAAGGTCCCTTCTGCCACGCTTGCCAAACGAACCAAATGCTTATCATCAACCTCTTGGCCAACTATTTGCCATCTACCAAGGTACGTTTCAGCCTTGTACGATATGTTCGAAATAATTTACAGCATTATTAGAGCCCACAATACGACCAGCGCGTCGCCATGTTGCCCGAATACCGAGAGTCCCTGCACGCGCGTTATCCTCCTGTTTGCGAGATGTGTCAGCAGTCAGTTGATGATGAGATCCATCGCAAGGATAATATGGCGCGCGTTTCGGCGCTCGGAGGCTGGTTGAAGGACAGTAAGGGCAAGGACAAGCAGCGGCGCGTTTCAGCATCCGTAGAGCGAGAGAAGGTCAACATCGAGCTATTTATATGGCGCATCAGAGGGTGCCTGTGGGCTGGAACTAGTCTCATTTCTCTTGCATTCAATGGGCTGTGTGAGTGACGGAGCCTCGATTTCTGCGTTGCTGATTCACTAATTACATGGTTAGCTGCGAAGGGCTACGCGCTACCCACATCAATATCCTTTATACAACCAGCCTTTCCCATCTTCATTTTCTTGTCTCTATTTTGGGCGGCTTGGGATCCCACATACGCCTCATTTCGCAGGGCCCAAATACAAGGTCGCGATGTCCGTCTCCGAGGAAAGAGACAGTATAATGTAAGTGACTATATTAAAATCAAAGATCTCGATGTCTAACTCTACTCAAGATTTTACAAATGACTGCATGGCTATTACGATTCACTACCTCAATTTTGTTGACACTATCATGGTTTAAACCGCATCTGGATTTCCTTCATCTATCTGAACGACCAACTACCCCAACCGCCCGAATGTATTTCGGTACCTCGCTCTTCATCGAGTTGTCCGTACGTACTTGTGTGCCGAACCCTCTCCTTTACGCCGCTAAATCTTTAATACTACTCAGATAATAATCGCATCTGCTTTTACGCTTCGCTTGCAACGTCCTCCAACGATACGCCTTGTGGACTCGAAAGCCCACCTCCATCCAACCGCCTCTTTCTCCGATTCGCGCTCGCGCTCCTCTACACCGTTTCCCATTCCATCCTTCGGCGGACGCTCGAGTTCTCAGGCTAGCGCCCGTTCTACTCCCACTCCCGCAGATACCGATCTTCTAGCCTCCCTCAGCCTTTCCTCAAAGCCAGTCATCACGCCCACCAATCCCATCTTCGGGCTTCCATCCCTCCTTGGCTCCACTTCTGGCGCCACATCCCAGAAGGATGCCCACGAAGTAGATGCCACGGAGGGCGACGATTTCTATGCTAAAGATGATATGGCGATGGACTGGACGCCGATTCATCCATCTCATACCCACCAGAGTGACTCCCGTGCCTCGAGGTACAAGGGCAAGCAAAAGGCTGTTGCGGATGACGACGACGGCTCTTGGCTACGGCCGCAACGCTTCTTTGCGCCAGAAAAACCGACTGGTCTGGAAGGATTGTTCGAGCGCACAAAATTAGTCGATGACGACGCGAGCAAATCAAAACCAACGCAGGACAATCACATCTACATTCCGAAGTGGATGTACGCAGTGTCCGTCGTACCCATTGTTCTGGCCTTCCTCGCATGGAAACTGTGGAGAGGGAAACCTCAAATCGAATATTCGTTACCATACCCTTCGTATTCATACCGTAATTCACAGCACCCAGTTCTTGACGCTTTCCAAAACGAGTAAATACATACCTGTATTACCGCATTATCTATCACCGTATACGGGGAAAAAACTCTACCTAGATCACCAATATACGCAAGCAAATGTCTCTCGCTGTAATCAACTGCACGAAATGTGTATACAAGGACTATGTCCAATAGTCGTAGAAGGATCATTTATTAGAACGGAAAGTGATGGACAAAGAAGAAAGATAAGAATAGGCGAAATGTAAGACGAAATGGTGAGACTTAGATTCAAACAGCTTCTAGCAATCGAATCTACCTTGGTATAATATGTATACGCTGATGTATGGAGCGTGTACGAGGCATGGTATTCCGGCCTTCGCCCACCTCTATCAGAACAAGATTCTTCGTTGCCAAGCGACATTGATCCTCTAGAACCTGACCGGACCACCATTGTAGTCGTAGGCTTCCGCGTAACCAGTCTGGTGGTGCAAGGGCACACCGACGTTGTAGTTGGGGCCGTTCATGCTGGGGCCGTGCGCAAGCTGCTGCATCTGCGGTTGAGGGCTGGGCCCACGAGCGAGATCAGCATAGCCACCAACGGGTGCGAGGTGAGCAGAGCCGAAGTCGTGATCAGAAGCGCTGCCGTGTCCGTGATCTGATGTGGCTCCATATCCTGCGGCGACACCGCGTCCTGCAAGGTTATCGCCGTGATGGTTTGAGCCCGACTGGAATGAAGTGTCCGACGTGACGCGACGGTGAGCGGGAATGATGCCTTCGTCTGGGTTGGTCGGTTGCCAGTCGATTGGCTGCAAACGTTCGTCGAATCTGGAAGAACGAGCCAACTTCCACTTGCGGAAAATAGTCCAGATGATGGCGATACCAGCGATGGATGAAGCTACGACAATGATAACCGTCAGAACCTTGCCGCTTGTTGAGGTAGCGCCGCTCTTTTTGGGAGCCGAAGATTCAGTGGCTTCAGCCTGCGCTTGGGACTGGGTTGCAGTGACTGTGCGCGATGACGGGCCAGCAACGGGATCATTGATGAAAGTCAAGTTGAGCGTGTCAGACGTCTGAGGGGGAGCCTGAGTGCTTGTAGGGGAGGCTGTAGTGATGGACGTCGAAGATACAGTGGTGGACGAGACGGTTGTGCTCGATTCAGAGGTCGAGCTCACGCTTTCGCTGCTGGAGGTGCTGCTTACAGACGATGATGTCTAGATAAAGGTTTAATCGAGCTTAGCAAACCAAATAGTCGCAGCGAACTCGTGACGTACCGAAGAAGAGGTTGATGAAACGGAGGACGCTGTAGATGAAGCGGAGGTAGAGATCGAGGAGGCGGAGAGGGTTGCGGAGGCAGAGGAGCTAGACTCAGAGAGGCTGGCAGGGTCACTTCCAGCACCAGCAACTGGACCTGGGGTGTCCCCAGCTCTGAGATTGGGGGTGGTATTCCCTTGTGGCGAACGCTTCTTGAACATGCGTTTAAGGTTCATGTGATCCCTTCGAAGGAGGCCTTCGTGATTAAGCTCGCTGGCTTGAACAGAGCCAATGAGGGCGAGGGCGATACCGAGGTACACAAGAAGTGTGAGGGTAAGTTTGCGGGGTTCTGCGACAAGCATGTTGGGGGGGATTGGGGGTGTAGATTGTGTGGGTGGTGTGGTTTCCGGTTTGGAACGGTGGCTACAAGCCGAGAGACGAAAGGAGGGCTATTGGCGGGCGGGCGGAATATTGGCGGCGGGCGAAAGGAAGAATCAGCGTCGAGCAAAGAACAAGAACGGGGACCAGCCAGAAAAGGGTGAAAAGAAAAAGAGGGGAAACAGGAAACGAGGCGATGAGAGAAGGTTGATAAAAGAGAATGGCAGATGTCAAGAATGCAGGAGATGGCAACGCACTTGGATTGAAGAGACTGACTACCGAGCAAGGCGCACTTCAAGTACCGAGCCCGGGATATTCAAGAAGGAGGACGCGACGGTCCCTGTGCTCGATGGGCGGGAACGAGGAGGAGAAGAGGGGAAAAGGCCGTAGTGGACGTCGTGAACAGAGAGGGGATTGTGGGAATCTCAAACTCGCAACCAAGGGAACAGTTAGCCTCCGACTTTGGTGATTATGTAATTGTTTATTCAATATATAGAAGCCAAAGGTATAATCACAGTGTAAAATAAATGGTCCATTGTCCTGAAAACATCACAATGTACGCCCTACAATTAATTGTGACTAGAAAGAGACCAACTGTCTAGAGGAACGGAAGGTGGTGTCTTGAAATCTCCATCTGACATGCCCGGCCACTGTGGGTTGAACAGCACCTGGAGATTATGGTTTCCAGCAGGCAAGTCGATGGTTAAGACGGTAACGGTAGGATTTGGTTGGTCGCTGACAGGTGGCGATGCGTTTGCGTCGTTGGACGAGCGGGCAGCCGGTGCCGTACCAAGAGTAAAGCCAGAAGACGGGCTTAGGATAGTGATCTTTGTGGTCTTGCCGTCGATTGTCAACGTAGCCGTGCTACCCTCGGTTGCAACAGTCGCATTGGTATGCATCCGCCATTGGATACCAGCCGATGCATTGACTTCGTCTTGGATAAGGACTTGCTTGCGTGCGTTTAAGAGCCTAACACCACGCTTGACGGAAGTTCTAGGAGCAAGTATCGATCAGCGATCTATCACATCAACGACGATATCAACTCACGCTTGATCATAAGCACTTGACATATCAGTCACCCAGAATGCGGTGGAATCACTAGGCACATCGAAAACAGTGCTGGAACCTTGCTCTGTGCCTGAAGACTGATATTTGACTGTCGGGCGGGCGGTAACTAGCTGATTAACGCCGCCAATGAGGAGAGTGTTCTGGCCCTCAGTCGCCTTGCGGTAGTACCTCCAGCGAGTGGCATCCTGAGCATCGCTGTTGAAGTACTGAGGCGAGTTATAGTCGGCCGAACCGAGATCTCCCGCCCAGCGAGTGCCCATAGCGTCCAAAACGAAGTCACCAACATCGAGATCATTGTGCGTCTGATGACCTTGGTTGGTACCTGCTTTCATACCCACGAACAGGAGGTTCTGGTCAGTCCAGCTGCTCCGCATCGAAACCCATTGATCAGAAGCGCTGTCGAAGGAGTGGTCGAGCGCCAGACCGTTCCAGAATGCGCCGGAGATGCTGGGATCGTACCAGAACATGCTCCATGGCTCTGGGGCATCGTGCTGATCACGTTGGAAGAGGGCGTACTCCGGCTGCTTGTATTGATCGGCATAGAGGAACATGGAGTTGGCGGTGGTGGAGAATTTGTTTGGACCGTGGTCTCCGTAATCGAAGAGGGTGTTGCCGGTCACATACATGTGGTAAAGGCCAGTGAGATGGAAGTTGGGGTTTGTATCGAGGAGACCGTAATGTGAGCCAGTGGCGGTAATGAGAGCCGACGCCATTTCGGCGTGCCCGGTAGTACCAAAGTACCAGTAGTTAGCACCTTCCGACCATGAACCATCTTCCGAAGGTCCAAAGGCGCAGTTCTGCTTCGCATTGTTGACAGTTTGACCGAGGAGCTTAGTGGCAGTTCCCGTAGTATCATCGCCAAGAATTGCGAGCGAAGCCAATGTCAAGCCACCGTTGCAGACGCAATTCCAGTTACCCTGGATATTGGTCCTCCACCAACCAAAGTCTGCGCCGTCGTATGCGGCAGCTCCTTGGCTGAGACCGTATGTGATCAAGTTGTCGCGGATTTGGCTGCGTTGGTCGTCGGTCCACATGTCATGCAACCAATCGTATGCTATGCCGAATGCGGCTGAAAGTTCAGCGGCATCGAGGAAATGGGAGGGGTTCCATTTCGTGCTGTTGTTGGGGCCGAAGTCGGAAGATACAGCGTTCTATGATTCCCGATAAATATGACTGATGCACTTCTAAATCTGATACTGCCTACCTGAAGCTCAGCCCATGTCCTATCGACCCAGCGGGTATCCTTAGTCATGCGGTGGGCGTAGGCGAAGGCCTTGATCCTCATTTTGATTTCGCGGGCGTTATCGAGAATGCCACTGTCCCCATCCATGAAGTAACGAACAGGCGGGGCATTGAAGTAGGTTGTAGCGTTGCCAAAGATGGTGTCGTTCCAGCTGCTGAGGTAGGGATCGTTGCGAATAAGGTTAGGTAGTGCTTCCCATTTGTAGGCGGGTGCAAGGAGACGGGGTCGATCCTCGCGAACGTTTGTGACCGAAGGGTTCGAAGGTTTGAAGGGATCCTCGGGCCATGCGAGGGCGGCGTTGTTGGAGGGCGTAATCGTGGGTTCGGTAAAGGCGGCAGTGTTGGTCTATCAATAAATCATAAATCCCAAGCGCTTTCTCACATGGAGCCCGTCACTGACCGTAGAAGGGTAGATTGGTCGCATGTACTGGCTGTCTGTCGCGGTGGGGAATAACCCAATCTGGGCTTTTGCGCTCGCCGCAGCGCTGGCAGCTGCCTCGCCCGTCTTGGTGGCGGGACTGCTGCTCCCGCTGCTTGAGCTATCGCTCTTGTTCGAGCTCCTGCTTCCCAACACACCACCGACGACGGCGCCGATAATGACTAGCACAAGCACGGGGACACCGAACTTGATCCATGGGCTGAGGCCACGCTTTGCAGCTTTGGGAGGGGATATAAAACCGGTAGATTCGTTATAGTAGGGATCGCCAGAACCGTATGGCGACCGAGCCTGGTTGTTGTTGTTGATGGAGTCGTAAGAAGCCATGGTCGGTGACCAGGAGGAAAACGGCAAAGGTGCGCAGAGGCAAGAAGTTAAAGAACGACGGGGAGATTCAACTCAAAAGGGGGGTACAGCGGGAGAAAAGTGAAACGAGGTGATGGGATGAGAAAAAGGCTGGAGTGCCTAACGGCGAGTCTTTGCCTTCAAGCGGCGTGCGAATGCCAGGCAGCTATTTTTGGCGCCCGGCTTATCTTTAACAGTGCATAATCATATCATACAACCATTCTCCACAAATTTATATATGTAAAATGCTACGTGTCTGACCGTCGTCAGGCTTCTCGAACAAACACACCAGCTGCACCCATTCCAGTCCCAATACACATCGAAGTCACCAGAACCTAAGGAGAAGGCATCAGTTAAACGAGGCAGATTCAGATATTCAGCTGACTCACTCTGCCTTTGCGTCGTTCTAGTTCGTTGAGGCCGGTTGCAATCTGTCGAGCTCCGGTGCAACGTGCTGACGAACCAAGCATCAGTCCAGGCCATAGAAACAGATGGAATATACATATCTAATGGATGGCCGAGTGCGATTGCTCCCCCATTCACATTCACCTTCTCACCATCCAGTGCCAGTTCGCGAACGCAATAGACAGCTTGAGATGCAAACGCCTCGTTGATCTGTAACGCACATGTTATTTCCCGACCGAAACGGAAATTGTATTGAGCTCGCCTCAAACAGATCGACGTCTTCCTTCGTCAAACCGGATTTCTGGAGAGCCGCAGGGATGGCAAAGACGGGGCCGATGCCCATAACGCGGGGTGGGACACCAGCGACCGTGGTGGTGACGTGCTTTGCGATGATTTTCAGACCCAACTCTTCCGCCTTCCGCCTGGTCATCAACAAGACAGAAGCAGCACCATCCGTGATCTGGCTGGCATTTCCGCCCGTCGTGGTACCCTTACCCCACTGGGGGAATGCCGATCGGATCTTAGCCAGGTTGTCCTTAGTCGTGCCATACCGTATTCCATCGTCTTTGGTGATGATGACCCTCTTGCGCGCACCAGTGGCAGGATCGGTTTGATACACGGTGAACGGAACGATTTCGCCTTGGAAGTAGCCCGCTTTGTCTGCCTTCTCCGCTTTCTGGAAAGACTTGGCGGCGAAATCGTCCTGGTCGTCACGAGAGATGTTGAAGTCCTCAGCGACGTTCTCGCTAGTCCAACCCATCGGCTTCGGGCAGTCGGCTGCCGCTGGGTGAGCCGCGATCTCTTCGCTGAGCACGGGTCCGCCGTTGTCAGGGCTTGATTCGCCATTTGTCAGTAAGCGGAACTATATCATGATTGATACAACTTACTTTTGTGACATACTCTCCACACCAACTGCAAGTCCAATATCTATCTGACCGGCGCGAATTTGATTGGAGATGGTGGTGACTGCCATGAGACCACTTGAACAGAAACGGTTGATGCCTTGCACTGGGACGGTTTCCGGGAAGCCTGCTGCGAGGGCCGCCGCACGGGCGTGGTACACTCCATCTGTGCAGAGGACGTTTCCGACGCAGATGTCACCAATGAGCGAAGGGTCAATGTTTGAGTGGGCAATGGATTGCTATAGTTCACGCATGTCTGGTTCAGCAAATCATTAACGCAACCAGGTAAACGCACTCTGAACATCTCGAGCATGAGCTCGTCAGTCCTATGAAACTTCTGTCAGCATTTATGCGTATCATGAAGCAGCGCGGCGTACCTTGCATCCTTGAATCCTCCCTTCTTCGCCTTGCACAGGGGCGAGCGAATGGCCATGGTGATAACCACATCGTCGGGGCTCTTCTTCTCCAACGCGGCCACCCCGCTTGTTCCAGTAATTTGAGCAGCTAATCTCTTGACGCGTTCCATGTTTGCCAGAAAGAAGAGGTTGCAGAAAAAGTGACTTCAAGGTTGAGAGTATGTAGGACCTATATAGGCGAACGACAGTTTGCCAATGTCCCTTAGTGATCCGGCCGTACTCAACTCATAGCCGGTGCGCGAACGAGACGCACTTGTCTTGGGTTCGGACCCCTTATCACGCGCGGACTCGGAGACTTCGATGTCACGCACACGTGAGACGGCGGTAGCACTTGCGGTAGCATTTAGCAGGTTGAGGAGAACCATGCCAGTCACCCTCCTCGAGAGGCCGAATCCATCTGAGGTGGCGAGGACGGACTATAGATTCATTGGTGAGTGTCAGTTTTCTCCGGATCACTGATTTCTGACATTTAGCGCAGACATCGGAGGTTTGCTATATATACAGCCTCTGCGTCTAGCTCTTCACTCAAGCCGGACTCGAAAGTAAATCTCACAGATCCAGTATTCCGAGGTATACATCGGGGCAAAAGAAAGCATGATGGTGAACACGACAGCTAGTACTGCAGATCTTCAGCTCACCTGCAAACGCAGATGATTTCGATGCTATGATGGAACGAAGCAAGGCGGCGGGGGTCAAGAGCATGATCATCACTGGTGGAAGCCTCCAGGAATCGCGGGAGGCCCTCGAGCTTGCAGAGGCATCGGGTGAGCACGAGCAGTGGCTACCACAGTATACTCGGTGTTGATTTGGACTTCTTCAGGTATGTGGGCTACGGTGGGATGCCATCCTACGCGATCGACTGAGTTTGACAAGGCAGAAGATGGGCCTGAAGGATACATTCGTGCTTTAGGTCAGTTGGTGGAAGACAACATCAAAGGGAAAGGTCGCGCTGTCGCGATCGGTGAATGTGGACTTGGTGAGGATTCATATTATCGTGCTATTGGACAATAGCATTGACTTCAAGGCCAGATTACGACCGTACCCACTTCGCTGTTCCAGAAGTACAAAGATACATTTCCGCGAGTCACTCTCCCGTCTGTGAAGGCTCGTCGATCTTATTGTCTACGATACCTAGGCTCTCAGCTTGGCCTCGCAAGGAAATACCATCTTCCTCTATTCCTTCACTCACGCGCCGCACACGCTGACCTAGTGTCCATCCTTCGCGAAGAGGGCTTTGGTGAAGATGGTGGCAGAGCCGCCGGAGGCAAGGGAGGTGTAGTGCACAGTTTCACCGGCACAATCGATGAAGCGGTCGAGTTGGTGAGCCGCAACATTATGAACAACATGATCGTCATTCTCAATCCCGCATCAGATGGATATGGGATTTCACATCAGGTATGTATTTCTGGTGATCTTTGACTATTGTTTCTGGTTGTAACGAACGCAACAGCGTCAACGGATGCGGGCTCAAAACGGAAGATAACCTGAAAGCAGCAGCTGTCATAACGCTAGATAAATTGATGCTGGAAACTGGTGGGTCCCATATCTTCTAGCTTGTCGCATGTCAAATATTCTCCTCGTGTCAGACTCTCCCTGGTGTTCCTGCACATCAACCCATGCCTCAAAATCACATCTAGCTACCCTCCCTGCGTCCCTCCGCGCCCTGTATTTTCCGCCGAGTGTGAAACCCGAGAGCTTCGTGCGTGGCAAAGCGGTGAAAGGACGGAACGAACCTACTGCTATCGGTGGTATTGCATGGGTCATGCATAAACTGCTCAGTGTTCCGTTTGATGAAGTCGTGGAGAGGGCATGGAAAAATACAGTTGATGTATTCGGACTGGACGATGTCGGAATGGAATGATGCCTCGGGCAGCGCCCAAGCTACGGACGGCGGTTTCTCTTGATTCCAACATGAACCGGCCATCACGGAAAACACAGTGTATGTGACATGCAATGCAGCGCTGCTGTGATTGATTTTGCGTATGTTCCCGCAAGAAATACGGCGTACAATCGCGCATTGTGTAGAAATGAGCCTTTGCGCCCTTGGCGACGTCGAACAAGAGGGATTCTGAGGGTGCTTTGAGTCGTTTTTGTGTGGCCCCAACTTCTGTGGCCGGAAATGGAATAAGACAATAACTCATACGGTCCCTGACCCTATAAAGGTCCCACAATCAATCCTTGGTGTGCATCTTCCCAACAACTACAACAGCATGCCTATTTGAACAGCCCATAATAATATAACTCTTCCTCCCCCTCCCCCTCGTTCCTTAGACCGCGCTAGTCGCATCCCCCACAGTTATCCCGTCGCTCTTTTTCACGATCCGGTACTCTACCCTTGTACGAATTTCAGTCATGTCCACGGTCATTACCACAACCCACGCCAGCGAGGCCCGTCTCCACCTCCTTGCGGACGTAGCCGCTTCACAACTTCCCGTAATCGAGGAATATCATATGGACTCAGATTCTGACCAGGCCGGTCCTTGTTCATCGTCGTCCTCATCTCGTTCGACAAATTGCAGCTTTCGGCTCGAGTCCCCTTCGCGCCGCATCGTTGGCAGCCTTCATATCTCATGCGATCCGTATGCTGCCTCACCGTCACCGCCCAAGCCGTTCAAACGGTCAGTGGCGTCCAACAGTCTTTCATCCACACGATCCAAGACCAGGACACGCGGCCACGCAAAGGCCAAAGATCTCGCCGCCCTCAGCCTCGAGAAGAAGATCAAGCAACAGGAGGTGAAGGAACGTGCATCCAAGATCAGGACGGTAGAGAACTCGCCTGTGAACCAGCAACAGTTACTCGTTCTGCGAATGGTCTATGACCAGATCACGATGTATCCATCAGAGACATGGATGGCAATCATTGCGGTCACAATTCGCAGGTATGTCTGCTGAGTCCAGTCTGATTCTGATATCTCTTTCGGCCGGGTTCTGATTCATCTCTCACGCAACATCAGAGCGCTCAAGCAAGTAAAGAACTGGTTCTCAAACGAGAGGCAAAAGCATAACGGAAAGAAAGATGAAGACATTGTACGCATGGTTTCAGGCGAAGGTGAACGCCTTCGGCTCCGCTCAGTCGCAGTCGACTGTTGCAAGGCTGAGGAGTGGACTGATGCCTTCTTCGAAGAAGTTGTCATGATCCACCACCTCAAGGTCTCGACGCTTCTACGACTTGATGAATCTCGTCAGCTCAGGGGAGAACCAGTGATGGACTCCCCCTCACCACGTTCCTAAATTCTGACTCACTTCACGCACTCACTCACTCGCCCTCACTCGCTTGAACGCTCTGACACTATATCCCCGAAACGGACAATTTACAGTATCTCATTTGTATAATTAATGACTTTCGGACGCCAATAGTCTCGCCTTAATCACCTATCATAGAATTGCATTAATCATACCGCGGCCTCGCATTCTGTAACAAGTTGTATTTCATGTCTCTAAATCAATGCGTTCATAGTCTCCTTGACGCCTGCTGGATCTAAGTCTATCAAACCAATTCATAGAACCAGCCTGTTCAACTTCTCCGTTCCGAAGAACCTGGTATTGCTTCCCTCGCCACTCGACCCGACTCCCGAACATAGCAATAACCCAAATGGGCAACGCCAAAATTTCGCGGGCGCCCCAAGCTATCAAGAACCCCCATGTACGATCGGAAGGCAGGGGGAATCCCGCGAGAGAAGCGTAAACATCCAAATCGACCGATAACCAAGCAGCGAAATGCAATGGGAAGAACAGCAACATCGGAACCCCGAAAAGATATTTCGAGCTTGACGCAGCAATCAAGGAGAGAATTATGGATTCCGTGAATGGTTCCAGAAGAGTGGCGGCGAGAACCATGTGTTTGCGTACGCGAATCCAACGGACGCGCCTTGTAATGTAGTCGCCTACCGACATATTGCCCACAGCGTTGCGCGCTACGTCGCACGAAAGATCATGCCGCAGATCGAGTTCGTGCCAGAGCGCGCCCGCGATCATGTTATCTTCAGCAAGGAATCTACCAAATGCTGGCAACCCGCACGGCACGACGCCGTGCATCTTGGAGGTAACAGGCCTCAGCGTCCCGTTTACGTGCTCGATATCCGAGCGACGGTACATATTTGACTTGCCCACTACACAGGAGTCGATGGCAACGGTGTTGATGGCGATATACATTTTGGCATGGTTGGTGTTGAGGAATGCTTCCTCGATCCGTGATCCTAACTTGTGTTCGTTGACGAATGCAAGGGGAACATGATGCACGAGGGCTATCCGTTTGTCCCCACTTGTGGGTGTAGGACGAAGGAGCGCGTCGACGGAACGCGCAAGGGTCCCTGGGTCCGCCGTAATGTTGGAATCGAGCACCCACAGGATGTCATTGGCTGCCATGCGGTATGACTTGACCAAGTTATTCACTTTCGGATTGACACCTACAACCTCCTCGCCTAACGACCAGCTAGAGTCAGTATTTTACCCACCGTGTGCTCAATGGATTACTAAACATACCGACAATGACCTTTGCATCGACATTGGGATACTTGGCGATGAGTTCCCTGACCACGGGGAGAGCTTGATCCTCCTCGTCCGCGACCGAAAGCAAAATCTCAAAATTGGGGTACTCCTGAGTAAATGTTGACTCGAGATTTTCATATAGGTTTGTGTCGAGGCCCTTGAGCGGACGTAAGATGGATACACCCGGTGTGGTTTCGCGAGGAGCATTCGCTGAGGGGGACCGCGGGCGCAAGCGGTAGCGCTTGCGGCTTCAAACGGGTCTCAGTTTTGCGGTCCAGAAGTAAGATTGTGAACATACGCGGTCATGCATCCAAGAAGTCCAATTCCCCATAGAATGGTGTACCAAAGCAAGCCCACGATTGCGAGCGTGAAAAGAAGAAAATCCCGGTCAAGGTCGCCTGCGTCCATCATGCGATTGGGCAAGTTTACTGAGCATGCCAGTGGGTTGGGTCGTGGCGGGATGAACCCTTGGCCTCACCTCGGACTGAATTACGCAGGGCAGAAGGACGATGGGAGGTCATGTGACCTCGAATCCTCGATCACACTTGCGCACTGCGAAAGCACTCTGCAGCATACCATATCTTACGGCAACGACCTGTTGCAAATTGGCCCAATCTTCTCTTCATATTGGATGAGAACCTCGTGCAGCATCAACCATGGCTGACCAAATCTCTGTGCGGGACCGAATCATCAGTTCCGTGTTCTCAAGACGTAACGCAATGGGTTCTCTGGAAGAAACCTACGTCGGGCATGTGAAGATATGGGAGGACGCAGGCCCAGAAGGAGGCGGAAGAAAGCCTCGATATATTCTGCTCTCACGTATGTCTTACTTCTGTGTTCCATTTGCCGAAGCGTGAACGAAGACGGTCTCGTAGAGGCGAGCAATGGAAGCGGCTTCATCCACAAGTCGAAGCTGAATACGAACGGTTCCTTCTCGGTTGGAAAGACGTGGAGGCTTGCTGAGCTGCACGGCATCCAAGTTTTGAACGTACGTCGCACTTCGATCCTTGTCGTTTGCTTGACAATGGTCATCACAACAGCCACTTGCCTTCAATATAACGATATCCAGGACCTACAGATGGCAGACCGAAAGCCAGGCAGACCAAGCAAACTTCATCAATGCTACAATCCGCCTATTCAGGCAAATCACAAACAATTCCGTTCCGCTGCAGCTGGAGGGGATGCAAGATCCAGATGCTGCGCCAGGTAAGGCGACCTTACCGCACGCTGCATGGTGAGAGGAAGTGACTATTATTATCAGCGTCGCGACCGCCTGCTCAGAATGGACATATGCGCCCTCCACCACCGAGAGCCGCTTCTCCGCCGGCTGGATCGTCGTCATCACCGTCACGTAGAGTGCCCGTGCAACTTCGCGCCAGGACACCCGAAACAGACCGTGACCCTCCGTCTACGAATTATGATATGACTTCCTCACAAAGAATATCGAACCCGGTAGCCCGTCCTCAACCTCCACCAGTTCGGAACGAGTCGCCATCCAGGATGTCACCAGCACCAGCACCAACCACCACTCCCGCCAACCGTGCGAGAGAGTTACCCGTTCCTCGA
This sequence comes from Pleurotus ostreatus, assembly GCF_014466165.1. Lineage (NCBI taxonomy): Eukaryota > Fungi > Basidiomycota > Agaricomycetes > Agaricales > Pleurotaceae > Pleurotus > Pleurotus ostreatus. Next base: position 1,904,004 of record NW_023503157.1, on the reverse strand, counting down.
GTGAGGCCACCATCCCCTACGCAATCCATACCTAGTACACTTCGTCCCGGAAGGGCAAGGCGACCTTCCAATGCAAATTCCACGTCAAGTCAGGTACCTTCGTTAAACCTACCAACGCCAACAACACTACGACCCCATGATCTATCTACCTCCCCTACACCGTCGCAAAGCCCAATCAATGGCAGCCTTTCCGCTCGAACGCCCCATGAAGCACCTCACACTCCCTCATCAGCATACCCTCCCTCTCCACATCGATCACGACCTGCATCGCCTGCTGTTGAGCCCCCGAGGAGGAACACGCCCTCTCCAAGACCCGTTATTGTAACTGAACCACAACCCATGCGGCAAATCAACCCTAGAGTGTCGTTCTACGATCCAGCTAATCAGGCGATGCTAGACAGACTCGTGGCTGACGGTGAGCAGGATGGGGATGGAGAGGACGAGACAGTGCAGGCCACACTCGCAAATGTGGAAGAGATGTTGGAAGGATATGAATGGGCTAGTGACGATGTTATTGACAGAAAGACCGCCAGAGGCGCAGCCGATCTCATTGAAGCTCGCTTGCTGGATGAGCTCATGGCATTGGAAAAGGTAGGACTTCGCTTTGGAACATAAGATTACATCACTGACGAAGCACATCTAGGCCAATATCCACTCGTTCCTGGAGTCTGACGATCGCATAGACCTTGTTGTTAAGTACATGGACGACGCGCTGACAGAATTAGATGCCATGGATAGCCTTCTATCGTCGTATAAGATCCATCTGAACGTACGTGTCCTCGTGTTGTACTGTTGAATATGCTGACGAGTGCCATACATAGGCCGTCGGTGATGACATCTCATACATCCAATCCCAAGGCCGGGGATTGCAAGTGCAGACACAAAATCAACGCGCTCTGCTTGGCGAGCTTGAGAACCTAGTCGTATGAACCACTTCCTTGACTCATTCTTCTTCCTTCTGCTAACCACACCTCTCAGCAAACTGTTCAAGTCGATAGACAGGCGCTCCTGATTCTCACCCAAGAATCGTTGGAGAAGCCGTCTAGTATCGAGCGATTGGAAGAGGCGGCGGCAGAGTTATACAAAGCACTGCAAGCCGGCCGAGAAACAGGTGTGTGATAATGCTCAGTGCTCTGGGTGTACTAAAGAATTGGCCCAGATATGGCCGCGACGATGGAGAGGTTGGAAGAGTATCGAACATACAACTCGCAATTCTGTAAACGCGTTCTCGGCTTCCTGAGCATAATGTTCACTGCTCAGGTATTCCTCTCCGTTCGCCCTGTTTCTGTGTTTTCTTATGTATTCGCCTGGCCATTTAGTCCAAACTACTTCTCGGCGATAAGAACGGGATATCCAAGCCCGATCGACGTGGACGACCTGCTTTGCTCCCTCACAAGAGCATGGAAGACTATTTGGGTCGCTACGCGGGCTTGATGCTGTATCTCAAGGAAATGGACGAGATTATGTACGGCAAGCTGTGCGGCGTAAGTCTGGTCTCTCTATCCACTTCGATCGCTCTGTATAACGATTTAATATAGGCGTACTTTTCTGCTGTCAGCGAGCTGCATGCTGAGCAAATGAAAGCCCTGATGTCGATATATCTTGGATACGTCAGGAAGGCGCCGGAAGAGGACCAGGAAATCAGTGAGTCCACTGCCTCGTTGAGAGATTCCGAAAGTAACAGATACATTCAGCTCTAGGAACGTCAAACACTGGCGGCAACATCAAAGCTTCTACAGGTATGCGTCGAGCTGGCACCCTCATACGATCTCCTCTCGAATCCCGACATCGCGACAAAGAGAAAACCGCCGACGGCGACCTCCGGGCCTCCGAAGCCTTCTCCTTCCTGCTCGAAGAAATCACGCCCATGATCTACCGCGAGAGCGATTTCATCACGGACTTCCTCCAGATCAACGACGCCGCGCTGACGTTCGCTGATTATATGGGGTTAGATAGCTACTTTAGACGGCAGGCGGGGCGGTCGGCGGGGCTGAGCATGGGGACGATGAAGCTTGTGAGGGGGGCTATGGATTTGATATTTGGGTTCCTGGCAGGCGAGCTGAAGGCGTGGCTGGACCAGGCGTTGCTGAAGGATCATATGCAAGACTCAGTCCCTTTCACGTTCTTCCCAACCACCGCTGACACTCGCGGTTCACAGGGAACTCTTTGGTGTTCTAGCATGTCTGGAACGCTGTCGAATAGACGCGAACGAGCGGAACAATGCGTTCCTTTCGAACCTCTTCGACAAAGCACACATGCGTCTGAAGGCCAGCCTCGATCGTCACATCGTATGTCCTTCCTCACCACTCAAGGCAATCACTAACATCTAAAGATCTTCGCGTAGAACGATCAAATTCGGTCTATTGAGCAGACGAAATTGACCAGTAAGAAGCGCAGAGGCGTCGCGCCATTCGTAAAGCAGTTCCCTATCTATATCCGACGCGTCGAGCAGCAACTCATCGGAACCGATGACCTCGAGATCCGGAGCAGCGTCGATGATGCCTACGACAAAATCGTGCAGGCCATGTTCGACTCTTTGAAGCAAATGGCAAAAATGGACGGCGAGGGCGAAGACAAAGGCCAGCTCAACTACCATGTCATCCTCATCGGTGCGTTTCGGCTTCTATTCTACGCTGAAATGAACTGGTGAAATGAATTGATGTATCTGACTGGACTGCTAATTTTGGTGCGCAGAGAACATGCATCATTTCGTGGCCGAGACGTCGCAGATGGAAATCGGATCGGTGAACGGGTTCTCTCGCAGGGCAGAGACGATGTACGACGAGAACCTGAATGCCTATGTCAAGATCGTCCTCCGACGACCGTTCGCGAAGATTATCGTAAGCCCACCCCCGTTTTACTGAGGACCGCGTTCTCATTTGCTCGCAGGACTACTTCGAGGGCATCGAGCGACTTCTTAAGATGACCGCACCTTTGGATATCCCATCCAACTCGTCGTTCAGCAAATCGGCGCTGAAGAAGGTGGTCAAGGAGTATACCTCCAAGGACATCCGGAAGCAGATCGACGCGCTATTTAAACGCGTGGAGAAGCATTTTACCGAAGCTTCCGACGCAAAAGCGTCCGTGGAAGAGACCAGTGGCATCCCCCCAGGGACTGTCATGGTCGGTGTATGGAAAGCCTGCGAAGACGAAGTCCTCAGGATCACGGACCTTTTCAACAAACGCATTGCGCAGTGCTACACGGATACAGGCATCACGCTCGAATACACCCCTGGGGACGTCGAGTCTGCGTTCAAGAGGCACGGTATCTAGTAGTCTACGAGAATAGATAGACAATAAACCGTTTAATGACTGAATTGCGGCTCAGGGAAGGCGGGGGGAGCATTAGAGGAAAAGGGGTTGGGAAGAGGTGCTTCTGATGAGGGTCTTCTATCGAACGCAGATGGCGTTTGGATGGAGCTCGAGGATGCAGTGGCGCTGGGTGTGGTAGCAGGCGTGGACCTGTCGGAAGCGCTTGCTGGCTTCGATCCTTGAATAGCACCCATCACAGCAGGGCCATACGTCTTCCATAATCCCATCACTGAATCCAAAGCCGCGGGGCGTTGCGTTTGTTGCTGTTGCCCGGGGACGCCGTTGACAGGAGCAGAAGCCGGTGACTTGTTGAGCAGGCTCAGGATAAATTCCCAGACCGTGTTGAGGCGCGTTTGGACGAAGCCGAGTGCATTGCGTTGCGCGGATACGATGCCAGCATCGAGGTCTGCTTCGTTTTTGATGAAGAAGGGTTGCAGGTAGACGTTGTATATGTAGGTCGAGCCCTGGCGATTGATAAGGTGTTACCAAGTGTGCAAATGGAGGAGGTGCGGGTTGAGACGTACCTCCGTTTGAGGCAACGCGAGGAAGAGCAAGAAGATGATTTTAGCCTCCCAGTAGAAGGGAAACCTGGCAGCAAAGCATGAGCTTGTTGAATGGACTGATTGTGAAATGCGATGGGACGTACCAGCTCACGAACCACTCTGCGAGATGCTCGAAGGCGAGGAATGCGCCGAGAACCACCCAGTACGTGGACCATCGCTGGAGCTCAGCCTGCGGGGGTGGTGTCTGGCTTATGACCTTGTACGTCGAGTAGCACGGCAGCAAGAACGCAAACCAGGCGCTGCAGGATAAGCTTCAATGTGAAAAACATGGGAAACGAGTCGTGTGACGAACGCTAGTGCTTGCGATATGAGGAAGATGAACATCTTTTATCGATGGCGACTGAAGGAAAGACTTATAAATACGGGAATTCCGACGTGTCGAGGTCGTGGTTGAGGACGAAGCAGCGCAGCAGCTCTCGGTGATGGAAGCGCAAAGTGGCAAGCGACTGACAGCTGAATTTGGCAGGCTGATTGCCGAGGAGACAGGGCCGCGCCGGCGCCGGTATGGGTCGCACGCCGGGCCACTGGGAATTGGTTCCGCCCATGTTCCGCTCGTCCCCGCGTCGTGAGGCGGACTGCTGGTGAACCTCGGGCAAACTGGCAGAGCGCATACGCATGATCGCATCCACGAACGTTCTCAACCCGTATTCTTGGTCGCAGCTGTGAGACTCGGAGCTAATTGGGGGCCATCTATAGCAGCTGCAGCGTGAGTCAGGATGCGCGCTGCATATTCCATCCGTGGTTAGAAGTCAGGCAAGCAGCGTGCCGTGCAGATATAGATTACTCAGTGGGAATGCAAGTGCGTTTTCATTGGAGAACGTGAACAGCCCACTGGCCAGGCGAGAGGAGAACGAATTGCAGGCCAGCAGCATTGCTGGAGTACAAGCCTTGGCTGTCGAAGGTCATCTGGCCTGGACAGGATCCTGTTTGGATCCTACAGCGAGGCACATACGGTATAATTCCGATGAGGGAGCCAACCAGCGCTTAGGGCCTTGGGCATTGCATCTGTTTATCCATGTCCTGATCAGTTCCCTTAACTCGTACTCTCGTGCTTCTTCCTTCTTCTCACTCGAATCTGAGGACTTGACCGCCAGGTCGTCCTCTCCTCGACCCCAGTCGTTGTCCCCCACGATGGAACCAAACGCCAGCGGGAGCACAGTCAAGAAGCAGGAGGATGCCCCCGAAGACAGCAAGCCCCCAAAGCAGGACGTCAAGCCCGTGGTCAAGACCTTGAATCGGGTTCCCAGTATGTCGCCCATTATGTTTCCCGCGGAAGGTTCTCTGATAAGTCCTCTTCTTGATCTTTCAAGGGGCCTGTGTAAGTCGATCTGTGTTACGCTCGTTCCGCGACGCGACTCTCATCCGTGCGCTCTCCATTAGAATGCGTGTAGGAAACAGAAAATGCGATGCGAAGGGGCAGACAATCCCCCCTGTCGTCGGTGCCGGCACGCTGGATTGGAGTGTCTCTTTGAAAAGCCATCGAGGGAAGCAACTTTAACTGGCGAGGCGGGCCTTGAGTACGTTGTACTAGCACAACCGGTAATAGCCTAACATATCACATTCCCCCAGGCGCATTCGCAGCCTAGAGGCTCATGTCGCCGACATTCGACATACCCAGACGTCGATGCACAACATTCTGTCAGAAATTGTCAGTCACCTACGCAATGGCGCTTACCACGCCCGCTCGCCATCTGCGTACCCACAATCGTATCACAATCAATCCCCCAGCATGCACTCTCCGTCACTGGCTACCCCGCCTGCTGGCCATCAACATATCAATGATATGTCGGGCAGTAGCTCTTCCAGTTCGTTCTCTTCTACTCACAGCGCTATGATCACTCAACCACAGCGTCAAGCTCGCGGCCCCATGAGCAATCAGTCGTACCAGAGCCCGCAAACAGGCCCCATATCGCCAACCGTCGAGTATCACCCTCCACAGATACCTCCGTCGTCTTACGCGTATCAGACGGCTCCACAACAACAACAACCCTACCCCGCCAACGCCGCCAACAATAATGCTCCCGGCAATCAGGGACAAGTCCTGCCACCATTCTCAAGCATTTCGACTACTATGGGTCCCCCTGCACCCCAACAAAGTAACGTGCGATATAATCCCGGTGACAGCGGTCGTCCACCCAGACCTCATTCGTCAGCCACTAAACGACATGCACCACCCTCGTCCAATGTCACTAGCGCTGACTCATCTGATGCGGAAGACGATGACAATGGGGAGCTACCTGCATCTGGGTTGGTCGCACCATGGGAAGTTCTAAGGGGACTAGCCGATGTCGCTATTCGCCGTGCCGCTAAGGTAATAATCTTTCCTCACAGAACAGAAGCATCCACTCAATGATACATCTTCAGGATGCTGGTGAAAGTAGTGAACCTCAGAGTCGTACCAGAACGCCGTCACCCGATCGACAAATGCGACCAGCAAAGCGCAGAAAAATACGACATAAAGGGCCGAGCTTCCCTGATGGTATGTTGACATTCATGTGAACATATAAGGAACATCCTTTATTAAACACCTTATAGTGGTCACTAAGAACATTATCAGTGAACACGATGCAAGAGAACTATTTCGCATGTCGGTGTTTTGCTCCCTCCGCCGCGACTTACCCTGATGGATATTATAGATTCTACCACGGCTGCTCGACTTTCTTGCCTGTGTTCGACGCCAATACGGATACGTATGAGGCGCTTCACGAACGATCACCATTTGCCGTGGACTGCATCTGCATGGTAGCAGCTAAGGTTCGCGACGGTGGCGGTTAGTCTTATGGTGTCGATATATATGTGGTCAAGCATCTCATCGTCCCGAATTTGCAGGTAAACCAAGCGAAGCATACATTAAATGCCTCGATGAAGTCCAGAAGATATCTTGCGCGACTTTGTTTTCTCCAGTTACCCGCCATGAAGCAGTTCAGGCTATGAGTTAGTGCAAATTAAGTTCTCGCACCGTCGTGTTGTTTATGTTTTTGTAGTTCTAGTGTCTGGGTGGTCTGATAATGGTTGGCTTAGCGGAGGTCATGCCATTAGGATGGCCATGGAATTATGTGAGTAGATTAAGCTCAACCCAGGGACTAAATTCGCTGATACTTTACAGCTATGCACAAGGCCTGGCCGCGATTATACCGGCGAATGCAGACTAACAAAGTGAACACGGTGGAAGATCGCAATCTGGTCATCGCATCGCGAACGTGGTTCTGCCTCTACCTCTTCGAGCACCAGTACGTAGCTTCTGCATCGGTGGCCTAACTTCTAGCTCATCCATGCAGACTCTCGTACGGTACCGGACGACCAGCGGTCTTGAAAGACGACGAAAGCATTGCGGGGTGCCGCATGATGCTGCAACACCCACTGGCCATCGAAGATGATATGCGACTAGTCTCAACGGTCGAATTGATGGCTTTACGAGAGCGCCTGAACAACCAGATCATCAACCCAGATGGGCCTCTCAACGAAGCTGCTTTTGCTGCCCTCCGTGACGGCAGCACCCAATTCCAAACTTGGTTTGCCACTTGGGACCAAGCATTCTCCCAAAAATACGAAGACGCTGGTCCGTATATTTTAATTCTCTGCTGTTCGTGCCTGACGAAGCATCGCATACAGCTTTTTACCGTCAAAGTTTGCAAATTCAGCAAGTTCATGCGGAGCTTTTCCACAACGCCACAGCGCTTCGAGGTATTAATGGACCTGACGACGTTCAGAAAATGCCACCCGTTCAGCGTGAATTGGCAATGAGGTCCATCCAAATTGCTCGCCAGGGTCTCGATATTACTGTCAATTCACCTTCGTATAGGGAGGGGATGAAATATGGTCAGTCTTCACATTAATTGTAATGTGAGCGCCTGCTCATCGGAACGTAGCTGTCCATTATACCCATGCAACTGCCACCTTTACGGCATCGTTTCTGTTGCGTTTATCTCGGCTCTTGTGAGTTCATTTTCCTTGTCAGTACGATCAGATTACCCACGCTTGATGTAGTCCAAATGAGTGCAATGTTCAAGAAATTCGAAGTCAAGTCGAACGCCTCGCGGAATTAATGTCCCAGAGTAGGACTTCTTTCCTTCTGTTCCTGTCCGCGGTATTAACGACTTCTTCCGTAGTACCGGCTAAACGCTATGCCCTAACCTTACAAGTCATGCTGAAGCGTGCCAAAAAGCGGAAGGATTCGCAATCGCTCTCGCCCAAGGCTACCCGTGATCCCCAGCAACGAATGCCAGTGCGCGTTGATCACTCGGGCGGAGTTCCTGTTCAGCATCGGCCAGTCGAGAATTTCTCGCCAACGTACGAACATGCCGCGTATCCTCCCGAGATGCAGGCGCAACAGCACATGCATCAATCGCATCATCATGCTCATCATCATCCTGATGCTGTGAGCCAGATGCATGGTCATCACACCCATCCAATGCACGGACAGCCCCAGCTTCCCATGACTGCTGATGCCGATAATATTTGGCGCTCCTTCAATATGACCTCGAACGAACAGCTGCCTGTCTGGGTGTCCGATCAGACGCTTGGCGGCAACGCATTCACGCAGAGCGGGATGGATGCTTTCCTGTTGCCCACGGAATACCTACCCGGTCCAACCATCTGGTAAATATGGACGAATCCACAAGTATATGCCTGTTGTAAAACGCCTCGTTTTCTAATGTCCAGCTGTGTTCAGTTTGTAACACCCATTGATCCTCTTTATGCAATTCACTTCCTGTATACACACCCATTTACTGGATACCACCTACTCCTGTCTTTGTTTCTGATACTATTTTGAAATTGTAACCGTGGGAGTTTGATCCCTTGCAAGCCTAAAGACGAGTCATGATTACACTGCTATATTTCGGACCACCACAACTAGAGCATTTTCGTCGCCACCATTCGCCCTTTGAAGACTCTCGTTCGCAAGGATGGCCCCCGTAACGCGTCGCGCTTCTAAGCTCAATCACGAAGTCATCGTTATCCACGACCCAGACTCAGAGCCAGAAGACGTAGAACACCAAACAAAGAAACGGAAGCTTGTTGCCACTGCTGCGGTGGGTACGTGTAAAAATGGCCGTTACCCTCGGTGCCTCGTGTTGAACGCATGTCTGCTTGAATTTGGGTTCTCGTCGGCAGTTTCTGCCCCTTTGTCCCCTGACTTTGAGATGCATAGCGGCCATGACTACGATATGGCACAGATTGCAAGTTCCTCGTCCTCCTCGTCTACTAGGGAATCAATTGTGACCCTTCCTACGCCACCCACTCGAAATATCGCGAAGAACGCGTCTTTGAAAGGGCGACGGCGCTTTAAAGCGGATCTCGCAGACATGGTAGAGGAATGCGCGAATGGCTTTGTGTTAGATGGCTTAAAACTCGAGCGTAAGCAATGAACGACCACTTGGTCATAACACTGACTGAGCGGGGTGATGATGCGTTGCTTGTGGCATTTCCAGATTGTAGCGCGGGGGAGGACGAGGGCTCGTTCGAGCTTACGATCAAAGACATAGAGAATAAGATAGGCCTACTCCAACTCAATGTCTTCGTCTCAGGTTTGCCACTCGTCCCATCAAATCCACATTCATATTGAAGTCCCCCAGATACTTCGGATTACCCCTCTAGCCATTCGGTCTTCGCAGCATCGTCTACTCACAATCTACCTGACTCTGTGCAGGGTGCCATTGAGTCTGTAGCTGATTTCTCTCCTCAACCCATCGAATCCATGATCTCGAAATTACTCTCAACGCTCTCGAGGAGACTTCAACGCGTGAAAGATCAGGGCGATCACGAAATGTCTGACCCTGAGGAAGGTAGCGACGATGAGGATGAGTATGAAGGTTATGAAAGCTTCGATGATGATAGGTTCTCTAATGTTCGCAAAGCGGAAGCTCGACCACATGCTCCCTTGGCTCGGATTCATAAGTAACCAACTTCCATCTCCCGCTTACCATTACTCAATTTAGGTAGGGACTTCACCGAGACAGTGGCTGCCGGATACCGACCTGGCTTCACTCGTTTTCTTGGTGGCGACTACTGCATTAGCATATCCCTGCCTATCGTCTCCTTGACCGAGATGATTCCGCCTCGCGCGCTCATGGCCTGGGACCGACGTATACTTTCTCGCCGACAGCATCTAACCCTTTTGATGTCTGGCTTTCATGGACATTATCCACCTCTTGCAGCTGATGGACGCTACTACACGGAAGCTACGAACTCGGGTACCTCGATAGCTTTCAGGGTAGGCTTATCGAGTACATATAAAGCCAGTGCTAAGGAGGCAAAAGAAGCTTTCCGCACTTTTGGCCTAGTCTCGAACGGTGATCAGGCCCTCCGGTCCGCTTAAACATGTGTTGCTGATTTACACCTTTAGACATCCGGGAATCAACTACAACGGAGCCTAATGAAGAAGCGAAAGACGATGGCCGATTTGAAACTTTTAGCTTGAGCACACCGTTGGATACTTTGATGAATACCTACTTCTTGAAGATTATCCAATTGAGACGCAAGTTTGGGTTGGGATGGTCCGCCGCGGAATTCCTCTGTTCGTTGGTGGAACAGAAACAACTTTCGCCTGAGGACGTATATCAAGGCAATTATGAGGTACGGCTTTATGAAATTCACGATCCAGGGATTGACCCACTGTTTATAGGCCATCCTAGCGGAAGACGAAGAAGAGCGAAACCTGGGAGTGACCTATGTGCTTCCAGATGATCCGTTGGCAGACTTAAACCCGACAGAGGAGTTCAATCTACCTCTAGTCGCATTCTCCTACCTTCTTCGTCGAATCCAGGTCAGTGTACAGTCATCTCGTAGTTGCTCATTGCCAAAGCAGAGTAGTTTATTGCGCGCTATTGCGTGGTGTGCCACAACAAGACGAGGGCCCAATTTGAAGCTCTAAAGCCATATGTATGCGACTCGAAGTTGTGCTCGTACCAATACTACGCATATAACCAAGGGCCGTCTCTCGAGGTAAGATATATATATATATATATATATACCACATGAGTATTTCTCATCCTCTTTCAGTACGAGATCATCCACAATACGGAAATGGTGGACCTCCTGGTTGCACTCGCTTACTCGGCGGCGGCGGAAGGGGTAATGGACGATCCTTTGCCAATTGGCATGGCGTTACGAGTAGCGTTACCAACGCGTACGGTGCCAGGTGCTTGGTTAGCCCAGATGCCTTCACTTCAAGCTACCGCGACTGAGGAACCGCTGACCCCGGACGAAGATGGTCTCTACGATTTCGATCAACTCTCAAAGCATAAGGTATACATAAATGGCTTTCCGCTGTCTACGTTTAACTTCATCATATAGATGAGAATGGCGATAGCGGAGCTCATCAATTCTTTGCCTCCAGTGAGTGTACATCTTTCACTCACAGCGCCCATTGACAGTGGTCATTATTCAGATTGAGAAAATGAAGAAGCATTTGCAACAGAAACCCCACCCTGGGTCTTCCAAACCAAAGCTGAAGGACCTCGACCCTGCCATTCTCCCCGCTGCCTGGTCTGTTCTCAGATGGTGAGCATCGTCTCTGAAAGTTTTGCTCAGTTTCTACATAGAGCGTCAGGTGTGTGGCATCCTGTACGGCTCATTTAGAGGAGCTCAAAGGCGACAATATCGTCGGCAACATTGGTGAGTCATATCCTCTCTCTGATATCACTCCAGGACTCATTCGTTGTAGACCCATCCTGGAGGCAATTCCGTTTCAGTGTCGGTGCACCTGACGCGGAAGCGAAATTCAAAACTGCCATCCATGCGGCGCAAGGACGGTGCAAAAACGCGAAGAAGTTTCCTACTCTTTATGTCGGACTTTTCTCTCCCGTTCAATTGCATACTGATGACTATTCGGCAGGCTTTCCACGGTTCCCCCATGAAGAACTGGCATTCCGTGAGTCTGACCATCGTGTGATAGGATGCTGTTATGTATGTTATTGTAGATAGTTCGACATGGCCTATGGTACAAAGAGGTCACCCACGGACGAGCTTATGGCCATGGTGATTATGGACGATGGTGCCCCTTGAAGCTATTACTCAAGATCCCTAGGTGTCTACTTGGCGAAGGACGGTTCCATATCCATGGGGTATGGCCAGCCGACCGTCACTGCCTGGAGGAATAGCGAAATCCTTCCTTCGAGTTGCATAGCTTTGGCAGAAGTCGTGAACGTCCCAAAGGAGTTCGTCAGCCACAACCCGTATTATGTCGTCCAGGATACGAACTGGATCATGTGGTATGACGATCCACAACGATCATACGATACACGCCTGACATACATTAAGTCGCTACCTTCTAGTGAAAGGAAACCTTCGCGCGGACGAAGAATCACCTCCCGAATCCGACGCACCCTCTGCTAATGACCCTCCCCAAGCCGCCAGTGCTGTGCCACCCAATGTTCCCATAGATCCGAAAGCCGCTGTTACTCTCAATAACAAGGCCATAATCATCCCCGAACCCACTTTCCAAATTGAGCGGCTCGTGGCCGCCCGTCGAGACGAACATGTGGAAGAAGAAAACGATGAAGAAGACCAGGAAATTTTCAACTGGGAAGCCGAACCGGTTGCCCCAACCCAAGGTTCAGGTTCACAACGTAGGCAGTGGTCTCCTTTTTATTCGTTGGCTCAATGACAGAGATCAGCCGTGCCCGACTGGACACCAAATCGGGATTATGTCCGCCAAGCCGTAGCGAACCTAATGCCACCTCCTCTTGAGGCATCGACGGCCGCAACGACGGCAGTCCAAAGAGAACTACGTGACATGCTGAAAGAACAAAAGGCGGCGAGTAGGAGACCAGGAGGCCTCCGTGAGCTGGGTTGGTTCTTGCCAAGCTTGGGCGAGGATGACGATGATGAAGGTGGCGGAATCATGGATAACCTATTCCAGTGGATTGTCGAACTACATTCTTTCGACGAGAGCTTGCCCCTCACCGAGCAGATGAAGTCAAAGTAGGTTTTTGCTTTACTGAACCATCCCAACATGAAACTGACATCTTTTGAGGGGAATCAATTCGCTGATCTTTGAAATCCGATTTCCCCCAAACTTTCCCCATTCCCCTCCCTTCTTTAGACTACTTACTCCTAGATTTCTGGGGTTTTCGCAAGGAGGGGGCGGTCATATTACACTCGGTCAGCTCCCAAACACTTAATAGCGGCTCCTGAGCTGACGAACGATATTGAAGGCGGTTCCATATGTATGGATCTCTTGACTGCCGATGGTGAGTAACTTCTCTACATTGACGGTAGGATCTTTGAGCTGAGAATCTATCAGGATGGCTGCCTAGTTACGGGTAGGTGATCATTCAATTATGTTTATCTAGATGTCGAGCTGAACCTTCCTAGCATTTCTTCTGTGCTGCTGCAAATCAGGCTTGCGATATCCAATTTAGAACCCTTCCCTGCGAAGCTAGCTCGTGATTGGGATAGGTACGTAGTCGAGCTCTACCGTAGAGCGGTCAGCTGAAGCTGCTTTACCCAGACCTTACGGTATATTGGAAGCCCTCGACGGATATAAACGTGCGGCGTTGACGCATGGGTGGAAGGTATTCAACTCTACTCATCATTATGACACTAGGCTAAGAGTTTACAATTCTAGATTCCTAAAGGTTTGGATAGACTGGCGCGTTGATATCCTCGCTGTGCAGAGGAGCCGTGAATATCTTGAGCCTTATAGGCAATACTACAGCAGAAAGCTTGTGCTTTTCCAATGGTTCAAGAACAAATCTATAGTAGACCGGTCGAGCGCATGGGCTTCCTTCAGGGCCGATGACAGGTTCTTCGTTTTGGATAAATCCAGTCGGCAGCGAACGCCCCCGCCATTCATTGCATTCTCGAAGAATGCAATAAGCTTCATAGCCGGATTCGTCTCAGGTGAATGTCCAGATTCTTTCAGCCGGAGGACCCACTCTCGCATAGTTATGGCCTTGATCTCAGGATGAGTTTTGGTCGCGAGACGGCTTGCAATGTGAGGCACCACGTCAAGCCATGGAGTTGGAGAAGGGTGGGAGACGTGGAATGTGCCATGACCTTCTTCGTGGTTCATGCAAACGTCAATGATCGTTTGTGCAACAGTGTCAACGGGCGTCCACGATAAAGAGGGCACCCAATCAGTTGGTATGACACCTAGCTCCTGGCATCCTTTCAACAGAGCTGGGACGCTATCAGACGAGTTCCAGATGCCATGAACGCTATCACCCGCGATTTGTCCGATCCGAAAGGACACCGTAGATAGACCACGCTCTTCCGCAGCCACGGCTAGTATCCGTTCACTGACAAATTTAGCACGGGCATATCCGTGAGGCATGCAAACTATAGGGTCAGCCAATGGTGCTTCGGGTACCGCACTGGTCGTATATGTGCCTACGGTCGATATTGAGGACGTGAAAGCAACCCGCGGAGTGTGTTTCCTTGGGGAGGAGAGTGCGAAGTCGACTAGGTTGCGAACACCCTTTATATGAGGCTCAAACGTGCCGAGTGACCAGTTGAAGTTGAGAGACCAAGCGTTCTAAAAGGATCTGTCAACACAGCACGGCGGTATTGATACACGCATGCCTCACGTGAATCACTAGAGTCGTGGAAGCGAGGATGCATTTATAGACAGCGTCTGGTAAGCCAAATTCCGGCTGATTGAGCTCGACATCGTGGAATTCAAGCCGGCCTGTTCTGACTTCTTTCCAAAGCCCCTCGGCATTTAGTTGCCGTTCTGCGAAGGCCTTCTCTTGACGCTGTTCAGACGAAGAAGATCCTTTTCTGTTCAGCGCGTACACTTTGACGACGGATGGCTGAGCTAGCAACGAATTGAGCAGGTATGTTCCCAGGGATCCGGTGGAGCCGGTCAGGACTACCACTTCACTATCGACATTTTGTTCATCTAGGCCCTCGTGCTTCGGAAATCCCTTCGTGTATTTTGCGACCATTTCGTTGATCATCCGTGTATGCTCTTCGGTCGACTCTTGCCCCGTTTCTCCCAAGTAACCCGTTTCCAGTAGTAAAGCGAGAGCATTAGCCATCTGCTCAATCGTTGTATTGGCGAACACGAAGTTCTGAGGCACATTGCCGACGACATCCTTTGTCCTATCATCTGTCTTGAGTGAGGAGAGCAAAGAATTCCGTACGAATATTGCCTTCAATGAGTCCATTCCAAGTTCGAAGACGTCTTCGGTTGGCTGAACGACCTTGTTCATAGTTTCGTTCACCAGTTGGGTGAAATAGACAGTAAATGTGTCAGTGGTGAGAGCTTCTGGTAAAGAGGGGCTTTTCACAGAAGCTGTATTCTCCATGGTAGCATAGAGTTCGTCGATCTGGTCTTCATATAACTCGAGGACGAGTTTGCGCTTTAGACTCCCTTTATCCGTGCGTGGCAACTCTACGTCGGGCGAGGCGACCAGGAGCATTTCTTTCCATATGCGAGAGTGGGTTGGACTAACGGAATTCGCATTTTCTACGGAAGGCCAGATATCCTCACGAAACTCGGCAAGCCTTTCCATATCCCGCGGGTCGAACGCAGCCTCCGGAGTAGGTACTATGAAGACACCATTCTGGGCTCGCCCGGATCCAAACACGATGGCATTCTGTACAAGACGGTGGGCTTCGATTGGTACTTCGATGGCGCGTGACAGGGTCTTCTCTCCATTAGACAATACAATGACATCGTCGACAC
Source organism: Pleurotus ostreatus (assembly GCF_014466165.1). NCBI lineage: Eukaryota > Fungi > Basidiomycota > Agaricomycetes > Agaricales > Pleurotaceae > Pleurotus > Pleurotus ostreatus. The sequence continues at coordinate 1,888,494 of NW_023503157.1, read as the reverse complement.
GACCACAATGTTTTAGTAGTCTTGGATGTGTAGGGTGTCGTTGGTATAGGTCCGAAGTGGCATATCCTTCGATGTCATCAATGGTCACATTGATGACTCCGGGCTTCCACCCATCTTTTGCAAAGATAATTAACTCGAAGGGTCCCTCGTCCGGTGTCGAGCCGTGCGATTGCAATTTGGTATCGAGGTCAGGCCTGATCTCGTGGTAATTCCAGTCTTCCGGTGTCCGCCCCTCTGGCTCCAATACACTCATTTGCCCGATTTCAGTTGAACCAAGGTTAGGCGTGATGTGCACGCCCTCTTTTACGAGGAGATCTCCAACGTGGGGAGGGACCGGGGCACCGACGAAGAACCACGTCCTCCTGCCCTTCATCACATCCATCCCGCCGGGAAGGTCAGTAATCTCCTCGATGACGGACGGGGCGCCAGCAACAATGTCGGGTGATATTTGGTTACAGATGTCTGCGATTGCAGATGCCGTGACCGGCTTGGACGGATCTGGAAATATCACTTTCCATCCCAACCATAGTAGAGACGCGCGAATCAATGAGAAGCCTGAGCCATGGAACATAGGCAGGGTGGATAGGAAAGAGGAACCGAAGTATTTTTTGACATATTCGTCCGGGTAGAAGGTTTGGTGCCAAAAGAAGCGAGTCGACCAAGCTACGGGTTTTGGGAGACCCGTGGAACCGCTGGTATGCAAGATAACTCCAGGGTTGTCGCATTCGTCAGCGTACTTTAACTTAAAGGGGAAGGGTCTTCTGTCCTCGAGGACTTGGCCAGGAAGGGATGCAGGAACGAAGATAGGTATATCGCCAACTTCTGCCACTGCTGCCTCGGCTGCAAACTTGTGGTATGGATCAGCTAGCAACGCCACGCTGCCTGTCAACTTGAGTAGGTTGACAATTGCAGCATGAGAGTTGCGCGTTGAGATCATCAGAGGGGTGATGCCGCATTTATGCAGAGCATATATTGTCACCATGTAGGCAACATCACTGCGTGCCAACACCCCGACGACTTTGACGGGGTCCGAAGAAACACGTCGTGCACCTATTTGAGCGTCGTATTTCCATGCAGCCTTGTCTACTGCGTGGGTGAACTGGCCCCATGTTACGTCGACGAATTGCTTGGTGCCTGGTTGAGGATATGTCAGAATCACCCGATTTGGCTCTTCGCTGGCTCGGTAGTCGATTGCAGACGGAACTAGAACGGGGAATCCCGGAATATCGGAGAGAGCTTGTCTGTAGGATGCAGATAGCTTTCCGGGCATCTAAGTACGGGGTGCCGAGCTCATCAGCCAAAGGGGTATCATTTGCTTGACAACAGACTCACCACTTTAACGGAAAGAGCTGATAGCTCGTCTCATCAACTCAAGCTCTCCTTTATTGCCCCGGCATATATGTGGGACGATATATTACTGAATAGCAGCGGAAACAGTGTGGACTCCTTGAATTCCGCAGAGCGCACAAACACCTCTGTTGCGTAAGTTCGCGATTACAAGTGGGTTGCTGAATGGCACAGTGTCATGGAAAACAACATCAACGTTTGATGCGCCATAATGTCGTGCGCAAGGAGATATCAACGGCCTCACCTCACTAGACGCGTTGATGGAGGTTGGGTGGAGGAAGGGAACCAAACAAGTAATTACCTCCAAGAACCATACTTATTTGGCTTGACCAAACAAGATTGCCAACCTTCTTTCTCCTCGACCAGCGACATTCGTCGAGGCGATTCTACCATGAATAACGACAATGGAACCTCTCAAGATACTCAAGACAGTTTACCGAACCCTTTTGAACGATATATGGACCCTAGTCCTGTTGTTCAGCAGCCAAATAACCTTGGGATTTACGTACACGAACCAGGAACTGAGCCGACGAACAGGCCTCTAAGTAGAATCGACGAAGAGCGGAAAACGCCTGTGACTGAAGTAGTCCCGGACCTCAACGCTCCCTCAGACGCTACTTTGGCTGCTGTCCCAGGCGAGGAACCGAAGGACCGGGTCGCGATGGATGAAGCTACTACCGACGCACCCGCTACTGCACCCACCAGACCGAAGGCGGGACGATTAGCTTCCGTAGCTTCGTTGAGACCCATACGCTCTTTGCTGATGCATCGTCGGCGCTCTTCTGCCGTCGCCAAAAACATTGAAGGTTGTTGGAGTACACAAAGCTTTCGACTTGGATTGGCACTCATACACTAGGTAGACGTGAATATCCGCCGGACCTTCATCCTCAAACTAGCAAAGGCGCTACTTCACTACGGTGCCCCGTCCCATCGAATCGAATCCCAATTACAGGCTGCATCGGAAATCCTAGATGCCCAAGCAGGTTAGATTTTCCAAGTCAAGGCATTGCTACCGCTACTAACAATATGCAGAATTTGTACATCTTCCGAATATCCTCATCGTCACCATACGAAATGGCGAGACCAAGTCCAGTAGAACTCACTTCGTCCGCGCTAGAGGACGCGTCGCATTGTCTTCTCTCCACAAGGTTCACCTCATATATCGGGACGTTCTTCATGATACCATTACCGCGGCTGAAGGAACAGTGGCACTCAAAGAGTTGTTAAGACGACCTCCCATCTACCCTCTGGCTGCTCGATGCTTTCTCGCCTTTCTATGTGCATCGATCATCTGTGTTCTATCTTTCGGTGGCTCGATCATCGACATGTGGATCAGTGGCCTCTGTGCGTCTCTTCTTCAATACTTGGGTTTGACGGCAGCCAACAAAAGTGCAATGTACGCTAATGTATACGAGTAAGGACCAGTAAGCTTCCGTGTACGTCCTGGTACTGACCCCACATTATAGGATATCAGTATCCATTGTCGTTGCGTTCGTTGCAAGAGGCCTGAGTAGCATCAACGGGAATCTGTTTTGCTACAGTGCGATTTCTTCTGCAGGGATTGTGGTCATTTTGCCTGGCTTTACCATTCGTAAGCAAAGGGAGCCACGGTGGTCCAGCCATCTCTGACGATAATGAGCAGTGATAAGCGCTTTGGAATTGATGTCGAAGAACATTTTCTGTGGTTCTGTTAGGGTCGTGTATGCAATCATCTATACCCTCTTCCTAGTGCGTACATTTCCGACCATACTGTCAAGCTACTGACATTCGCAGGGATTTGGTCTTACCATTGGCTCCGACTTCTATCTATTGGTCGACCGGCGGGCTCGTCGGGGATATTATCGCAGCGCTCTGCCTACCAATCTGACATATTCCCAAGGGCACTTCTCTTTCTTCGATAGCGGAAATACCTCTCAAGTAATTAGCGGTGTCCTCGGTATCGGTGAGATGCTGGAACAAGAGCATGTCTTCAAAGGTAACACTACCGTAGCCTTTGTCCATTAACTCTCACACGTCCACGCCTTCTCCTTCAAGGATGCTATCGGGACGACTCTTGGCCTTGGTATAGACAGCCCTTCCCCTGGTGGACCATGCTCTTTCTGGTACCACTGTACTCGATCTGTTCGTCTCTCTCGAATCTGCAGTCCTATCGCAGCATACAACTCCCGGTCATGGTCATCTTTTCCTGCTGCTCTTACACCGCCAACAAAGCTGCTGCGCTCGCTGTACCTGGTCGGACCGACTTGTCTTCTGCCGCTGGAGCTTTCGCTATCGGTGTCTTAGGCAACCTCTACTCGCGGATCATCGGTGGGACTGCCTTTACTTCTATGGTTACGGGCGTCTTGTTTCTGGTCCCGGTGAGCTACGGCTGATTCCTCCAAAGCGCCGGCAGCAAACTAACAAACTCGTAAGAGTGCTATTGCCCAAGGAGGGGGATTGGCTCAGAACTTCCATAGTTCGGCGGAACAATACTACTCCGGCTTTACTCTGGCACTTCGCATGATCTCCGTCGCGTCCGGTGTCACCATCGGTCTCTTTGTCAGCCAGGTCCTGGTATATACGTTAGGAAGAAGGAAAAACGTCGCCCATTTCGCATTCTAAAAGTCATGTATTACTTGTCACACTTTCACTGCAACGGAAATAAACCCATGTCGAAATACATACAAAGTATTCTACATTATGGAAGGAGGCCTAGACAAATAACTATACGCGAGTATACAATACGTGCACCAGCAGCCAAACAAAGTCCGCTATGAAAACAATTTGGTGAGGTCTTCCATTCGTCTCGCCAAAATCTCCGATTTGCTGAAGCCATTTTGACCAAGCGTTACGTCGGCTAGTCTGGTTTTCTTGGCTTGAACTTCTAGTAATCGGGCTTCGATTGAATTCTCAATGATGAACTTTATGGTTGTGACTGGTCGCGTCTGGCCTAGTCGATGCTACGCGGCATTTAGAGCCAGGCCGACAATAGAACTGAAGATAACTTACAATACGATCTACGGCTTGGTTCTCTACAGCAGGGTTCCTTTAGGCAATAGGTGAGCGCCTTTCCGGCACCTAGAAGATGTTGAACGTACCAGTAAGGATCCATCAGATATACCCGTTGAGCGGCGGTCAAGTTGAGGCCAACACCTCCCGCTTTGAGACTGACCAGGAGGACTTCACAAGCTGGGTCGAACTTCAACGCATCCATGGCGCGAGACCTGTCTTCTCGCTTCATGGTACCGTCCAGCCGATCGTACTTTATCCCAGCCATCTCGAGAGCGTCCTCGATCCTAATTACAATCAGAACAAGAGCGGGTCGTAACGCACAACGCTTACTTATCGAGCATACTTGTCCACTGGGAGCTAAACGGATCGATATTAGACTTCGCAACTACCACGCGGAATGGAATGCCTTACAAAACAACTGTCTTAATGGCGCCTTCGTCAACACAATTGCCTTGCTGATCAATCATCTGAACTTCGATGGATGAAGGGTCGTAATTTGCTGAGTTCGGATTCGCCCGAGAGAAGCCCAACAAATCCTGCATAAGCGCCTTGATTTTCGTAGACGGATGGAAAGACTCCAGTGTTGCCTTCTGTCGTTTCTCCCGCTTCGTGGACCTCTTCTTTGTAGACGCGGATGGCGCATCGATATTCAGGGAATCGGGATTGATTTCCACGGCGTCCTGGGGATTTAAGCTCGTTTGGCAAGCTGAGCATGAGCGAGTGGTCTGTGGTGGTACATTGGGCCAGCCAGGACAAATAGAGTTACGGTAACATTCAATGCAGAATAGATGCAAGCACCGAGAGAGGACGGGCTGTGGATTCGTTGGACTGTTTTGTCTTGTAGGGACGCGGGACTGGGCGCCCTTTGGTTTCCTACCTCTCTTGACGGTGCTTCCATTCTCAGCTTCGGCTGTTTCAGCCTGGGCTAGATCGGTCGCTGAGCACAGCTCTGTGCCGCACTCTACACATTGAGCCGTTGCGGAGTCTCTGAGCATAGAGAAGATGGCAGCGGCGCGCGCCGGGTTGATGCCTTCCTTGCTGATCGCAGCAACGATGTCTTCGTAGGACGCAGAACTGTCGGATGATTTGTTCTGCACGAGCTCGAGGTGATCGCATATTTGACGAAGCCGAAGGATTCTTTGCAGGATACCCACGTAGTTCTTCATGACTTCGTTTTTATCCGTCATCTCTTGGAATTCGGCTTGAGATTGATGGAAGAACTGGTCGTAGATGGCCTTCTCCTGTTCGTCAAATCTGAGGTACCGCAGCTCGTCTCGTCTCGGTGGCAGGGAGAGCACTTTTTGCCCGTCGGGGGTGCGAGTCTCTTTGGTGCGTCGAAGGGTGATGAACTTCATGATGGTCTGCAGACGGGCAATACCAAGCGGTTGGCCAAATTTCGCCGGTCCGCCAATGTACTGCGTCCATGCCGTCTTGTCGTCAAACGGCGTAAGACGCAGGAACTTGATTAAGGCAAACACGTCGTCCAATTTGTTTTGGACTGGGGTACCAGTAAGGCACAGCCTTCTGTCCGCAACAAGATCGCACGAGGCTCTGCTTCCAACTGTGGATGTTTCCTTGATACAGCTGGAGAGGATTATTCATTGTCAGGAATTGATCAACACTCAAAGAGACGTACTGAGCCTCGTCGAGGACCACCCTGAACCAATGAACACTTTGGAGGGCACTACTGGTTTCCGTGGCGTTTGCCGTGCACCTCTTCTTGCGTTTCAAACCTGACTTCCTGGGCTTCGGCAACCTCAGTATTTGATTTCCATTGTCGTCGACGTCGACGCCCCCGCAATCACTACTTGGGCCATCTTCATCTTCATCCTCAGCGTCCACGTTAGCTAGACTTTTACTTTGCTTTGAGTATTCTGAAGCTAGAGTGGCGTAGGTGGTGATCACTGCATCAAAATCGGACAAGAAGGCGGGGTCTGGGCGTCGTGCGTTACCGTGATAAATATACACCCGCAGGGACGTCCCGGAGCGGCCCTGGGCCTTGGATTCGTTTTGACCGAACTGCAGTGTACTCTGCGAGGGCGTCGAAGAGCCTGAGGAAGCGGAGGGTAAAGGAGGAGGGGCACAACCAGAGGAGCCCCCAACTATTGTAACATCGCCTTTCCAATGATCCTTAAACTGATCCTCCCAGTTTGACACAGTTGACAAGGGGCAGAGGATTAGCGTCGCCCGGCTGCGCACCTTGATTCGGCATGCTCTAGCGTATTCCGAATCCATTTTCTCCTGATTCCGCGCGGCCTTCGCTTGGGCTTTGCTAGAACTTGCGCCGTTATTCTCAGGCATGCCCCAAACGGATCCTGCAAATTCGGACGCATCGGGGTCCATGTGACCGGATGGAGGGGCGACAGGTGTTAGGGGCTCGGCTGCGAAAGCCCTGGACGCGGAAAGAGTGGCCGCAATAAGAGAGACGCACGTAATGGTCTTACCAAGCCCCATCTGACAAGAGGATTCAAATCAGTCAGTGCAAGTGACAAAAGAGGGGAAAGAAGACGAACATCGTCTGCCAATATCGATCCCTTACTTTCCTTGGGCTCTTGGTAGACTTGTTCCTTAGTCACTACGTGGACCCATACGAGATGACCTGACATGGGATCCATTTCTTTCTTCCAGAGAGAGGCAAACTTATCGCCTGCAGGTTTCTCGTGTTCACGGTCTAGTAAGAAGGTAAGGGCCTTCTTCTGGTGAGGATAGAGTTTAGTAGCGACGTCCGAAGCTGTCGAGAAAAATTAGTCCCCAAACCGAGAACTACTTTGATGTGAAGTGTTCGATAACGTACTGGCATCCGTCTCCACAAGCTCGTCGCCGTCCTTCATACTTTTAAACAGCTCCTCCACCTGACTCCGTTGAACCTCAACACTCTTTGCCGCCACCGATGGCGACCCCCATCGGCCAACATTATTGACAGAACCGTAGCCTAGTTTATTAAGAAATGCTTGATTGAATCCTCCAGGAGGTGGGTTATGTGGGTTGAAGTAAGGGTATTTAGAAACGCGCAGGAGATCGAATGAAGGACTGGGATGATCTAACATAAGCCTGCAGTCCGCGAAGAATTTCGCGACATGGGGTATATTTCCCTTTGGCGTATAGACGAGCATCTGAAGGGGGAGGATGGGAAGCTAATGCAGCGTAAGGGAGTGTTTGGGTTTTTTGTTTGATGGGCTCACCGGTCGTGCAACCTTGCGCACTTGTGCTTCGATTCGGATCAGGCCTTTGTAAAGCATGGGTCCAACGACACAGGTGGCCTTCTGCTCTACCACGCCAAACATCTCGCCCGGGAGCAGCTCACCGTTCGCTGCTTTCACATCTAGCGTCCTGATTTGGATTGTCTCCCTCTTATCCGGGCTGGGGGGTTCATAACGGAGTCTGACGCTCGCCCATTCATTATCTTGCCCATTGGGCGCAATTACGTAGGCAATGGGAGACAAGACAAGAGCATTTGCATGGACTTGGCCGATACATACGGGTGTCTTTGGAGAGAGATCGTCGGGTAGTGGTGTATTCGCATGAAGGGGATGAGAGGGCGGAGGGGAGGGCGAATTGGTCAAATCTATTACTTGAGGATCTGAAGCGGCTGGAGCGAGAGGCCTAGGTGATAACGCAGACGGTATAGCTGGCATAGACATTGAGTTGCGAACAGGATTGTGAGCCTCTTGGCGCTGTTGTGCTGCGTAAAATTGAGACACAGCAGGTGTAGCAGACATCGGTGTGTATGGTTGATAGAAAGGGGAACTATTGGGAGAAATATGGGAAGAACTCTGTGCAACGCGGTTGCCATTGGGTTCAGCCGCATAGCCAGAATGAGCGTTTGAAGAGTCAAATCCGCCATGGTTCATAGGTGAAGATCGAAAGTTGTTTGCGGGCGGAAAAGATATGGCTGAGGACTGCATTGAGTCGGTGCGCTCGATTCGAGGGCGTTTGGCATATCGTTCCTGGCCGTAAGGATCGTGATAGGCGTCGTCGTCATCAAGAGTGAGATCTATGTGGTTTGCTTGGGAAGAGCCTGAGTCGGAGCTGAGGGAGAGCTTTGAAAGGGAGGGCGCCGCGACGAGGGACGACGAGGAGGCCATTGTCGCGAACAACGGCAGTGATGGTCGGGAGGAAGAAGAGCAGGGGGGCGATGGCGAAGGTCAGCGCGATATATAACCCAATTTGCAATACCTCAAAGGCTCGGAAGCGGTAAACATCACATGACTCATAGCTCGCAGAGCCACACTGCTGCTGGAACCTCGCCAGACAGGCAAACCATTATTGTGCTATTATGATTATCGTACTGATTGTTATGCTAGATAAAAAGGTTTATGGTCCGTATTCCCTGATCCCAGCAAGGCCACTGTACAGTCGAGCAGGCAGACGCGTCCTGGTGAGCCGCCGGGGCTCGGTCTTGCGTGTTTGTCAGACTGCAGCATCGGAATATGGCTGTCTGGCACCATCGCGACGCTGACAAAGTGCGGCTGACTTAGGTCCAACCCATGGCATAATACGCCTTCCTTGCTGCCGCCTCCTTTGCTGCCTGCTTATTCCCACCAGAGCCCACACCTTTCAGTATTCCATTGACTAATCAAGGATGACCGGAGTCAGATATAGCATCGCAAGTCTCACTGGAGTCGACTCACCGAGGCACTGCGCAATCCATTGCCCGGAATGGTTTGCTCCAGCATGTTCAATGGTATATGTGACAGAGACACCTCGGCGTGAAGCAGCCTGGTGAAAGGATGGCAAGAAAGGGAGATTAGGTTGGGCCGGTGTCAAAGGATTTCCTATGGACGGGGCCGGATCGAGTGGTTTTCGAAAGGGCTGAGACGCAAAGAATACTTGGGGGCTTGCTGGTTCGGATGTCCTTGCCTTTTTGTGAGGATGTGAGTCCTTGGCAGTGTGGTTTTGTGGCGGACAAATCGTTGTTTCAGCATCAAGGTCGTCACCAGTCTGCAGTAATTGTTCAATCCATTCTTCAATCGCATCGAGGCCGCTGGAGATGAATGCTGCGCCTGTGAACGCTCGGAACACGGTTTGCACCGTCTACGCAGTGTCAGATGTATTTTTGCACCGCAGAGATATATGCGTACCTCTTCCGCGCGTAACTCGTCGCGTGAATTTGGATGGCATCGTATGTTTTCTACCATACCGTACATCTGAGCCCATTCCACTTCACGCGATAGCTGGGCAAGTTCAACCTTCACAATTGCAAGAAGTTGTTATTGCTTTGAAGTACTCCAAGCGCATTGGAGATACTCACCTCTATTTCTTCCGCATCGCGACGCGGTTTCTGCTTGTACAAAATGCCTGTGATGACCAGACCAAGCACTGATTTCCCAAGTACGGCAAGACGTTCATTATCGCAGAGCCGGTCTTCGACATCGCCCACTGGTTTCCGTAGTGATCTGTGCGTATATGCTTCCAGTAGAAGCTCGCAATCCACCTTCGGGAGTTTGGGTGGCGCACGGACGTTTAGTCCGACATCATGATTTGGGGGGTCCGAAAGCGCGTCTGGTCGTGGGCGTTTGCGACTAGGCAGTGTCTCGCCTGTGTTAGTGGCAGAAGATGCAGGGATGTTCATTTTTCGGCTTCATACATGGAACAGGATGCAATGGAGGTTGGTTGGAAGTACGATCGGAGTGGCCTTAACGAGTACAAATATTTGGGAAGCAGAAGCACTTGGTGGTATTGACTCGCAGAGTGCAGATAAAGTCCGGCAGGTGCTAAGATACGTATATTATCTACAAATTGTCATATATTGCACTGAATGGTAGTCTATTTGCTAGGGTGATTGTCGGGCATTGTCTAAGTGGATGGATTTCCAAGGGCTTTTTCACTCTTGACCGACCTAGCGTATATAGTTCGCAAGATGTCGACGACACCAGCCTTGGTGGGATCCTTGTCAAGACGAGCGATTTCCACGGCGATTCTGAGAGGTGGATTGATTCAACATCCACGAGTTCAACAAAAAGGTTAATTGTCTTACCTACGAGACCCAAGGTTAACAATCGGGCAATCCTTGACTAGATGGTATGTCTGTTGATCACAAACAGGACACTGGAATGGTTTCTTGTGCTTCTTCGGCTTCGGCCTACTGAGCTCGGGGTTGTGCATTACTATCTGGCTAGTGCTGGGGAAGACTGAGGTGTGATGTGTTGGAATAGGTGGTGCAACGGGAGCGGCTGGAGCGTTTGCGGCATAGTATATTGTAGGCACAACGGGTTGGTGGTGGCTCGTAGATGATGAATTGGCAGTTGAGTGTTGAGCTGGCTGCTTATCAAGCAGGAAGAGCGGTTGTCTGTAGAGGAGATGACCGTCGCCCCGTCGAGCAAGTGTTTCGTCGATAGCCTTGATTGCAGCTCTCTACGGAAGGCAGCATGTCAGAAGGGTGGTAAGTTAAAGGGTTCGATAAAGTAACTGACCCTGACTTCGATATCCTCGTCGTCGTCATCGGTCATCAACGCCAATCGGAACGCAACGAGATCTTGCGAGTTTCTTGTCATCCCACATTCCCCTCCGTTGTCTGCGTGATTCGTGTGGCAGAGACTACACATGTCGCCCGATGCATACGGAACATACTGAGGTTGAGAGACCGAGGGTCTTGGTGAGCGGGTTTTCGCCTTCCGTTTCTTGCCTTCTGTCTTAGGTTCCTCATACGTGGTCTCAATTTCGTCATCATCCGAAGCCGACGACGACGACGACATCGACAAAATTGCAGCACCGTAATCTGAACCATCGGACAGACTCTTGGATGCCTTCTTCGACTTCACGGGGGTCGGAGGATTCTCCCGATACGCATCAGGCTGTGAATAGGTTAGGTGACTCGTTGGGATAGGGCAAAGAAGTTAAACATACCCCTGCTACATTAGTTGCCTTCCGACGCACACCACGCCCCGACGCCTTTTCAGCAACTCGCGCGGAGGCTTGTTCAGCTGCTATCTTCTGCAAAGTAAGCGACCACGAATTGTCATTCCCATCCGTTTCCTGGACCTCTTCCAAGCTGTCTTTGTCTGCGGACCAGATTTTGGCAAATTCAAAAGAAAGCCCGCCCTCGGGTTTCTTTTCAACTACCTGAGTCTCCTTCTCCGTCCGCTCAATCAGTTTGTCAATGTCGGCATCCGAGTCTAGAAGAAAAAGTGAGAATTATGGTTAGACCCCCTCTATTAACGATGAACGGACATATGACATCCTTGGAAGCTCCTTCGCTGTCATCAAAGAGAGCCCTGGCTCCATATGTGAGAATAGAATGTATGTCTTCTCCGGCAGAGTCGTCGTCTTCCATCTTCTTGACAATAAGATGTTCCAGGGCGAGTTTCTTCTTGCCCATTTGCATGATGCGCTCTGATCAAAATCGTCAACATTAATCTGTCGATACGGTCAAACGGGGTGTCACTTACCTTCCGCCGAGTCCTTAACCATCAACTTAAAGACCAACACTGTTTTCTGTTGTCCAAAACGATGTGAACGGGCAATGGCCTTGCATCAAGTTAGGAGCTGCGCTAAATATGTATAGATGAAGAAACTTACTTGCAGATCCTATAAAAACCATCAGCTTCGGCAGCACATAGACGGGCGGGTACAAACCTGGTGAGGATTGAAATCTGGGTCAAATATAATAACTGTGTCTGCACTCTAGACATAGCATCAGTTCACGTGTTGGTATATTTGAGGGAACTAATCTAAATAAGCACGTACATATAGGTTGATCCCAACGCCCTAGAGCCGCAGTCAATATGTTGCTATCAAAGATACACGATATTCAAACACTGACCCCTGCGCGCGTCGATAGGAGGAAGATAAAGTATTCTGAATTGGGTTTGTTGAATTCGTCCATATTCTTCTGTCTGTCCCGAGATTTCGTATTGCCGTCCTAGTTTTCAAGGCGACCATGAGCTGGTTTGTACCCTACCTAACACCAACTTACGAGTCTCAGACACTTGTACCCTTCACCAACCACGAAATCTTCAATGACATCAAGGGCTATCACAAACTGCATAGCACATTAGTTGGTATTGTTCATTCGTGGTGCTGTGGAAGAAACTTGCCTGGCTGAATAGAAGTATGCGGTGGCCCCGGGCTTCAAGTTTTGGAAGGAGCTGCTTCAGTAGCCGGAACTTTGCACTTGCGTCGATCAATTTCTCGTGCGTTGCTTGAGGAGTGAGGTTGGTTGGTTCGATATCGCTCGCGTATATATAAGGATGCTGAAGACACCTATTCAAATCTGAATGACACAGAAATTATGAACACAACGAAGCACTTACTTTCGCATTTCCATGAGCAAATTCGTCAGCCTACTTTTCTTGGCAGAAACGGCTGCAGAAGGCCCGTTGACCGTGAGGCCCTTCAAGATATCGAGGTTGTGACCTGTTTAGGTTCAGCGTGAAGTCGAGGCAGTTGCGTATACTCGTACTCAATATGGATCGATAAATCTCCTTCTGCAGGGGCGTCATTGACACAGGGACGATGACCTCGTTCTAGTAAATGTAAGAGAAGCGCAGCGCGACATTTGTTGTGAAATTACCTTAGGAGGGAGCTCGAGAACTTCGCTCTTGATACGACGGAGGAAATATGGCCGGAGTTTTATGTGCAGCTCTTTGACGAGTTCATCGGTCAGTTCGGCGTATTCCTTCTCAAGAGCTCCGAGGTCGTTCCATTCGATGGGATCCAAGAAGTTCATGAGATTGAACAATTCACGAATGTTGTTATTCAATGGTGTCTGAAAATAATGAGGACCAGTGTATGAAGAAATGAGGTCTACATACTCCCGTCATGATGATCCTGTGTATCGTGTTCAACTCTGACAACTTGCGGAAAAGAAGGCTAGCGTCGCTTTTCACTGAGCTAGCGTGAGTTTCGACATGACAAATGACAACATCGAGACGCACATCGTTGACCCTCGTCGACAATTAAGACCTGTGATAGACATGTCATTGACAACGCGCCACCAGAACTGAAGTCGAGGACACTCACTTCCCAGCGAGGTTGCTTCTTGAAAATGGGTCCGAAATCCTTGGGGCTGATGACAGCTTCGTAAGTAGTCACAAGAACGTGAAACTTGGCATCTGTGTATCTGCTGGTATTGACGTCTTTGTGAAAGAGTTCGTACTTCTTGATGACATCCCTAGCACGCGCTTCCCCATACCAAGGGACAACTCTGAGGTTCGGTGCCCAACGCTCGAATTCGCGGACCCAGTTTGGTAAAGTAGAATTAGGAACAACCACTAGGGCGGGAGAGGCATCGAATTTATCGATAATATGACCCAGGAAGCTTGCGATTTGGACGGTTTTACCCTGTTGGACGTAAGAATGATTTATGCAATAAAGAGCCAGAAACTAACCAGTCCCTATGTGCGGGAAAGTCGTCTTCGTATCAGCAAAGGGTAGGAATGAACATGGCAGGTAACATACCATTTCATCAGCCAAAATGCAGTGCTGGCCATTCCACCAGTTATTACACAACCAGTTGAACCCGTCTTGCTATTACCAAATATTAGAGACCATGCTACTCAAGTGAAATTCAACTCACTTGAAAATCCATAAGTTTGAATGAAGGATCCTGCCCTATGTCGAGTGTCTTGACATCGTTCCGGTGCTGCTTCATATATCCGTTGTGTTCCCAACCTTTGCCTTTGCGATCGAGTACGGATTTGGTGCCTTTCTTAATGAACACGGTCCTGGAAGCAATGAATCGTTTGACCGCGTTCACAAAAGCCGGCCAAGAAGCATCTTCAGGACGAGGCGGCGAGTCCCAGGTGGCTGAAAGCCGTCGCTTAGCAATGTTGAAAGGTAAAGTAATGGTGTGCTTACCATCATCGTAGCCTAGATCTGACCACTTAAAGAAACCAAAGACGACACGCTTGATGTCCTCCATAGAAAATATCTGTCCTGTCCGCTCCTCCCACTCTTCAAGCGTCTCGGAGTCCTTCTCCGGGGGGTTGTTACCATGTTTAAATACCTCATTAAACGCCATTAGCGATTCCTCGTTCTCTTCGCCATGCATTTCTTCGTCTTCTTCATCTTCGTCTCTGGATTTGACGAGGCGGCGACGAGACTTCTTGGCCTCTGACTTCTGAGCGTGCCTAAGGTGCATGGGGCTCCATACGACGAGGTCCAGAACGCGATCAACTGTCGACCAAAGAGGTGGGATATACTGTTCGGCATTTACGAGGTATCCAGGAGATGAGGTGTGTTGCTCGGTACCAGGTTTAGAAGACGAGGCGCGAGATTCCTCAGGGATTTTCAGAGCAGACGGACCGTCCACCTTCTGAGCTTCCTCAATAGGTTCTCCGACCCCGAAAGGCTCCTGGAGTAGATCTACCTTCGTGCCACCAACCAAGAAATTTTTGAGCTTGGAGAAGTGGGTGGAAGCTAGCCACATATGCGGCACCCACTGAACGCGTTTGTAGCTTCGATCGACCCACTTGACAAGATATTCCCTTGGGAGCGATGCTTTAGCATTCGGAGGTTCGTCAGAAGGACGAGGGGGCTCCACTGCGTTAGGAGGGTACGGTCGCCAAGCAAGGACATGCTCTACTTTATCCTGGAACGACAAGCAGTCTGAACACCTCCAATGTTCATCTTGCAACCAGGTCGCGACTTCCACGACACTCGCGTCAGCATCGAGGTCGGGCGGTCGGGCAAGATGTTCATAGTGAGCGAGTCGCTTGCAAAGGATGCATCGGAAGAGGAGGCGATCGGAAGTCCCTTGATCGACCGGTTTGGTTGCGACTTTTGACGCGTCTTCCATGGCCACGTCCTCGTCAACAACCGGCTTTAAGTCTTGCGCCTGAGTCCCTTCGTGGGTTGGTTTATTCAAGCTTGGATCGGGCTCCAGGGCTGTGCCCATGCAGCCCATGCAGATGCCCCCTTTCATGCATGAACTACATATAAATTCTGTTATTTGCTGCGGTTCCAACCCTGGCTTCTTCTTTGGTTCGTCTGGATGTGACTTTGGCTGCCCATTCTCGTCGTATACATCGTCGTGTGCTTGACTGCTGCGCCATTCTTCGCGATCGCGTTCCCGAGCAGCTTTCAGTATTTCGTCCCTTTGAGCGCTAGAAAGGCAGCGCCAGTGAACAGAGATGGGACACTTCAAACTATTGGCGGTGTAAGAAGGTAATCCATGTAGGTGAAGCTTATACTTACCACCGCACCCATCCTCCAAGATGCGTTAGCTTCTCCTCTTCCTCACCAGACTCTTCTTCAAGGTCGCCATCCTTTCTCTTCCGCTTGCCTTTTGTCTTCTTCCGTTTCAAGTTGTTCAAGAGGATATGAGCTGGCTGGCGATGACATTTCTCACAGAAGTCGCGATGCCTCCTGAGGGGCGCGGTCTCTTCGTCGGAGCAGAGGTCGTACCCAAGGTCTTCCACAGAACGGAAACTACCGTACGCAGGTCGAGACGCCTTTCCATGCCTGGGCTTCTTCTTTAATCTTGAAGAACGCGGTGCTTCGGAGCCGCTGTCCACGTCCATCGCGTCGGAATCCTCATAATTCGCTGTATCAAACCTACTAACTTTCCGGGTTCGTGTAGAACGGCGCTTCGGCTGATCTTCCTCGCTTTCTTCACCCTTCCAGTCATTGTCGATGCTCGAGCCGTGTGTAGTATCTTGCGCTCTCGTCTTGCGAGGGCTGAAGGGGAGCGCCTTCACTGCCCTTGTTCGAAGGATTCTACGAGATGGCCGCAAGCTCCGCTCATATTCGTCGTCACTGTCTTCAACATCCTCGCTCGAAGCTTCATCCAGTTTGCTGCGGGATGAACTACCTGAGATCATGCTATAGGCAGTAGAACTCTTGCGTTTATTGACTGTGACTTCCTTTCGTAGACGAGATGTGGGGTGCACATCCTTGCCTGAAGGATCGAAGTCCTCAAATTCCCCGCGTCTTTTGCGTTTCACTACAAGACGTCACTATCACACAGGAACCCTTGGAATTTAGTGAATCTTACAATAGGATGCGACTACCTCCGGAAGCTGTTCCCGCAAACCCTCTGCA
Source organism: Pleurotus ostreatus (assembly GCF_014466165.1). Taxonomy (NCBI): domain Eukaryota; kingdom Fungi; phylum Basidiomycota; class Agaricomycetes; order Agaricales; family Pleurotaceae; genus Pleurotus; species Pleurotus ostreatus. The sequence goes on along the minus strand of NW_023503157.1, from coordinate 1,872,174 downwards.
GGGAACTATGGGCGCGTCAGACGATATTTTCACTTTAAAAGCAAGAGAACGCACTCTGGACGCAAAGCCACGCTTCCAACGCGCGTAATAGTAAAGAACATGGTCGATCTCGTGCTCCCCAATGATTTCGTCCAGCTGAAAAAGTTGCTGGCCTTGGTAGTTGATTGGAACTTCGTTCAGGGGCCGGTATGTGCTCTGTACCACTGGTGCTAAGACGGGGATATCGATGTGCCAGTCGAGGTTGGTGTGTGACGGCTGTGATTTAGCCTTTCGTGCATCGTTCGCGACGACTCCCAGAGAAGAAGGCGCGGGAGAAAGAGCACTGAGGGACCTCACCATATCTCCCACCAAAAGGAAAGGAAAGGGATGATACGCGACGAGAGCAAGGGTCCATTGCCTTACGCGTTAGTGGACCACCACGTGAGAACGTGACAGTCCGGCCGCAGTAACGCAGAGAAACTAGCTTTCAAGCACAATGCCAATGCTTAGAAGTACTACACATATATTTGAGAGCAATATTGACCCTTTTACTTTGTCTGAGGAAAAAATTAGTCTAGGGCCTGTAGCCAATCAAAGCACTGATCCGCCAGTTGCTCTCCATGTTCTGGTTGATTAAATCAAATTTAGTAGTTGGTCGTTCACAAAAGTGAGGACTCACCAATACAGTACGCATGTGGGATACCGTGGTGGCCATGGACTACGCGAACGGACCCTTTGTCGGGCTGGAAAGAGCGCAGGATCACATCCTTCGAGTCGCCTACCCAGTCGTCTGATTGAGCAAAGTACATCCACACTTTGTGGTTGTTTCGCTGAAGAAGTTGCGTGTCAAGATCCCGTACTAGCTTCATCTCGTCGTCGGCCATAGACAACGTTGCAAGAATGGAAGATGGAGACCGCAAAAGTCCTTCAAGAACAGACTTTTGATGCGCGGGCCAAGAGCGGAAGATCCAGGACAATATGCAGGACAAGGGAATGACCCGAAGGATGTTGGCAATTCGGGATATCGTCACAGCCCAGGGGAACACCCACTTGCTTAGCATCGTCAGCCACTACTTTGGGGCTTACTAGAGAAAACACACGGAGAGGGCCCGGCCATTCGGGGACGATGCGATATCAGTTATTGTTGGAAAGAGCAAGAATACCCCAGAGATCGTGTCAGACCTGGCTTTCAGTATCTGAGCAGCAGCAGTTTAGGCACTGGAGGAGCGATGGATTGAGACTACTTACCTGGAGAGTTATCCAGGAACCTATGCTATGCCCTATAACGGTTACAGGAATATCAGGCCCATATTCAACCTTGATTGCATCGAAAGCTTCTATAGCGCTCTGTATCTGCAGTAAAAGCCGGTGAGACCCCGGCGAAGTATGGAAACCAGGAGTATGCCCGGCGTGACTATGGGCTAGAATCGACATTCGACGGTCCTTTGAGTGAAGTGCAGAAAGGAAGGGAATATAGAAGTCGAGCAAACCAGGATTTCCTTGTACGGATGGGTGAGATATAGAGGAATCAGTCAAGGACGGGGGTTGACTCACCAGGTATGAAGAGGATTACTTTCCTTGGGACATCTTCAACTGAAGACCACCAGTGCGCGTGCACGGCACCAATTGGTTGTGTATGCTGGAATACTGCATCCTCGTGGTCGGCTACACGAGTATTTGCGTGCAGGCGATGTACTGGCCTCAGAAACGAAGGCAGAACGCGTGCGGCAGACCGGGCCATACTCTGATACCCGACTTGGCAGTGGTGAATCCCGCCTCTTCACCCAAATATGGTAAGAAGACGCAGCATACTAAGCGCTCATAATTGACCTAACAATGAGCGCCTAATGCATCGTGACCGTGTCCTGACATCGACGAGCTCGATGTCCAGAGCCCCTCCCTTCCCTACTCGACGTGCGCGCTCTCCTTCACTAACAAATGGGAACTCCCAGCAATCATCTACAAAGCCGCTGCAGATTGGCCGGCTACCGTCACGGCCGACCACACCTAGTAACGGGTCGAGCCATTATGTCAAAGGACCAACTGGTTCGCCTAATAGTAATAGCTCCGGACCTTCGCGCCCTCAAAGGTCAGAGTTCAGAAGTCGACAATCAGGGGTGTCCGACGTGCCCTCGGACTACTCTCGCGACTATTACAGAGACAGCATGAGCACCACACGATCCGATGTCTCAACACCACACCGGCCTCGTCCAGGCACATCGACGAGCAACACGCCAGGTGGCCCGCGGCCACCACCTCCCCGGAGTGCAAGAGGCCTAACAGAAGATGAAACAACTTCACCGACGTTGGCCTCGGCCATCTCTGCATTCCAGTTTGCAGGCGTGCGCAAACGCGCCATGACGAATGGGAGCGATGATTTAAACTACGAGAGGGAACGGCAGCAAGAAATTGAGGAGGACAAGGCAAGGCAAAAACGAATACGAGATAAGATGCCTGGTCGGCAGCCGACCAGTGCTCGGACTGGAGAGATAGACGGTGTGTCCTGATCGCGCGACAGAGATCAAGGCCCCGTTGGCTTATACCCTACTTTCCACAGCTGTGTTGGATCAAGTAGAGGGTGGCTGGGAGCTCACGGACGTAAGGTCCCTGCTTCCTCGATGTAGCGTTTCTCATGATGTTGCTAGTTTAACACCGTCGACCTTGCTTTGCAACTTCTGGACGATACTAATGTCGGAAAAGATATAGAATCGTTTCGCAGAACGAAACATATGCTTGCAAAAGCCCTAAAGGGCTCCGTGGATAGTACGTGACCTTATGTTTAACCTCTCAATTACCTCCAATCCCGTACTCATGAAGTGCTTGATCCTAGAGCATTACAAGCAATTCGCCGACTCTCTACCACATCACGCAGCGCTCCTCACGCACCTTACCGCAACCCAGTCGCAGATAAAAGAGACCCGAACGTTGCTGCAAGAGGCCAAGGAGTCGTTGGGCAACAAGCGATCTGACCTAGTACAACTATGGTCTAGGGGTCAGACCTTAGAGGAGATGATGCGTCTTCTTGATCAAATGTTCTGTCAAGTCTTACCTTCTCAGTAAGAACTTGTCGCTTACTAACGGCATTTAGTGAACACCTGAAGGCTGTTCCCGATCTCCTGGAAACACTGATTTCTGAGAAGAGGCTACTTCAAGCATCTGTTCTCCTTGTTCGAAGCCTAAAGACGATTAACAAGGCAGACATGCAAGAAATCGGGGCTGTCTCCGACCTACGAAGCTACCTGGTTGCACAGGAAACGGTTAGGTCACCACCCCATTGTTCTTCTTATGCTCATGTTATGTGAAGACGCTGAGGGACATTCTGGTGGATGAACTCCACGGGCATCTGTACCTCAAGTCATTTTGGTGTGAATCACGGTGGGCCGCATACGTCCCAAACCAAGATGTTCGCCGTGAGTAGGCTCCACGACTAAAACATGGATGCACTGATCAACTCTTGTCTGTTCCAAGTACCAAAAGTCGAGTTCGACGAAGATCCGGACAATACTTCCCCTCTTGGAACACAGGCAGACGCGGCAGCCCCTGGCCCCTCGCGCATGCGAAGATATCTCAATGACCTTGCCACACGGCCAAACGACCCTCCACTGGACATTAACGAACCCAATATCCGCGGCGCTCGCACCTCGGCTTCATTGTCCACGATGGCCAACCTCGTTCCTGGTGTCGTCTCCCAATCCTCACAAACTAATCCCGAGGCCGACTCATTTATATACATGGAAACTGTGATGGAATCCCTAGCTGTCCTGGGGAAACTTGGGAATGCACTTGACAATGTTGCCCAGCGGCTACCGACGGAGGTGTATTCGCTCGTGGAAGCTACTTTAGACGAAGTCGGCGAACGAGCGGAATTCGGGCGTCGTCTTTCCATGCAGGTGATACCAGCTTCCAGCATCGCCCAGGCCGACGGGGTATATCTCCTCTCGAATGCTTTATCAGGAGTCGATTCCGTGCTGAATACAGGTTCCGTCGTGGACGCGTCTGCACTGAGGCTAGCGGGTCTAGAGTCGTCTGCGCGTCAATTAGACCACGAAATCTTGAAAGACTTCTTTTGGACTGTCTACTCTAAATTACATGCTGTAGCGCAAGGATTAAGGGTTGTCTACGAGGTTGCCAACAGGATTGGGTCGGTAAGTAAGAGATAGATGACGTCCTGGCCAATACTCAAACGAAGTTGACAGCGGCGGGACTTTAAGGATGCCTCGGGTGCAAAGGCTGGGTCGCTATTTCCTTTGTCTGAGATATGGACGGCCGTACAATCAGAGGTACGTTATCCGTCCCCTAATATTCTGTTTCTTGTTGACCTACTGTCGCAGGTACGGACGTTGATTTCAGACTACATCACGGACGAGGAGCAGGGCACAACATCCGGGCGCAATCCTGTCTCTTCCATCAACGAGATACTCCGTGATGGGAGGTTCACCCGGGACAAAACTAAGGTACGATATAATGGTTATTGTAATACAGGTTTTTTCACCTGTTTTGCAGACTATTTTTCGCTTTGTCGACACAGATGTGAAGTCGACCATCAAAACACTAAAACCATACGAAGATGGTTTGATGGCAACGATTAAAGACACCATGCCAGGACTTGTTCAGGGCTCGGCGGATAATCCTACGCAGTCCATGGTTTCCAATGTTGGCTCGGATGAACGATTGCTAGGGACAGGGCAGCGTCACAGAATCCTTATCCATCCGGATGCATTTCACGTCACTATTCTTTTCCGTCCTACTCTTTGCTTCTTGGATCGCGTAGCTGAGGTTCTACCATTCGGCGCGGAAGCCTCAAGAGCGTCGAGTGAAGTTTTAGATGACTTCGTACTTAAAGTCTATCTGCCCCAGCTAGAAGAAAAAGTCTCGAACTTATTCCATCAAATCGTCATTGGTAAGATGGCTGTATCTACGTACTTTTTTCAGCAGCTTTAACATCATTGCAGGACCCGAAGCCTTCCAGCCTGACCCTTTCTCCGCACGTTTGTCGAACGAGCCACTTCTGAAGGTGCCCATGCCCTCCTATGATTCCTCCTCTCAAAGTCTTTCTAACCTAGTAACTATAGGCCAGCGTGCAGCTCATGGCACTCATCAATTCACTATGTACCATGCTGCAAACTTCTCCATTCCACCGTGAAAATTATACGCGTCTCATCCTCGGCGTCATCATCCAGTTCTATCAACGGTGTAGCGACCGCTTCCAGGACTTAGTTTCTGTAGCACCTCCTATGGAAATGCAACTAGAGCCGAAGCTTGCGCTGGCTGCCCAATGGGCCCAACGATCCGAGCTGGCTCCGTGTTTAAATGATTTAGTCCAATGCTTAGTGAGTTTCATCTTGGAGTAGTTGACCCCTTTCATAATATTATGTCAAGGACCTGGAGAAGAAAAATCAACTATGTCGACAAGAGATAAAATTGGAACTGGGATTCTTGGGAAGAGCTGATATATCTCAAGATGACCTGATACCTTCCCTCAGGAATGTTGCATCGTTATGCACATTGCACCGAAGTGTTGTAAGTCTTGATCCCTGAGTGCAGTATTTCTGTAACTGACGCGTCGCGTAGATGTGGTTTGGCACCGCTCTTACTGCGCTGAAAGCGAAAACTGAGGGTGCCCCGATGTCCCCTCAGAATTTGGAGCCATTGAGTGCTATGACTCCTTTCACGCCACTGCTGCCTGTGCTGCCACCGATCTCGTCGGATGATAGCTTGAAGCTAGCGTTATCAAAGGAAATGGCATTGTGAGTCGCTGTATCCTTTGGTAAACGAGGCGCTGATAATCGCCTCAAGACGATTCCAAGCTTTACTCAAGACGTATGAACAACTTGCAGAGCTCGTTCTCTACACCATACGTATTGACATACGGTGTCGCGTCATACATCACCTCAGCGCAGCGTTCCAGAATGTATCTACCGGTTATATCTCAATGTCTAATCAGCAACTGACTCCTTCTAGGGGAATTACGACTTGGAACGTGAATCTACGCAACCCGATTCTAATATTGCCAAACTGAACGCCGAACTAACACAATTCGAGGAGATGGTATCCTCTCGACTATCTAAGGAGGCTCACAAGTGTGTCTTCTACGATGTTCTAGTTATCTATCTAGCTAACCGTCACCAACAGTTTCGTATTCTCCGGTCTGAGCTCTCTGTTGGAGCATCTTCTAGTTTCCAACGCACGTTACTTACGGAAGGTTAACTCATTCGGCATCAAGAAAATATTGCGAAACATACAAGCTCTGCAGCAGAATATCAAGGCTATAACGTTTGATGGCCAAGTCGTTGATTTCAGTCGACCCAAGCAATACTATTCCTTGTTCAACATATCCCCACAGGTTCGTCGCATTCGTTGCCCGGAACTACGAACACACTTACGAGTATGTTTTGCAGGACATGCTTGAGGGCATTCGGCATAAAGCCGTATTCAGCTTCGAAGAGTACCAGACAATGTTGAACCTCCAATGTGGAGTTGTGACCGCAGATGGGGAGGCCGGCATTGCCAGGGCCCTCGATAGGAATTATGGCATGTATATGATTGAGTTACACGGGCTAGAGATCGGATCATGATATCAGTGGGAAGGAGGGTCGCTTTTTGTTGTATTTATTATGTTTTCGTATCATTTCTGGACTTTTCCGTTGGCTGCTTGTATTCTTCAGCCTGCATCATCCAGGCGATATCCCCATCGTCAACTTCTGACATGAAAGGTGCCTTGAAGCGTTCTGAGGACCAGGCTAGCGGGGAAGACGATACAAAGAACTTCGATGGCTGCTTCTGGATCAGTATAGGGACTCTGGAGAGAAGTTCCCGGTAACGCCGTCGCAGCCATCTTGGAGTCGGGGAGGGACTATCTACGTGGACGGGGGCTGCGTGGCAAGAAGTGTTTCTCTCTCTCCGAGTACCCCTCTTTAGGTTCGGGTCTTGAGCAGCGAGGGCTTCGATTTCTTCAAATAGTTGCGACCCATGGAAACCAAATGTCGAGCGTTCTTCGACGTTATACGTTGGTGAAGAAGATATATTTAGAGGTGGCCGAACTTTCTTCCACTCTGATACGAAGTAGCGCCATCGAAAATTGAGCTCCCGACGCTTGCTCAGAGGGCCCAATAGTCTTGCCTCCTCTGATTTTGGATCAGCTCGGGGGGACAGCAGAGGGGGGAAGCGAAGCGCGCGTTCCGAAAGTGGTTTGACGCGAGAGCCAGACGAGGTAAGGAGGGTCTTCAATTCCGGAGAATAAGTTGGTGGTCGTGAATCTGGTTTACCCGGAAACATTGGGTCGGGCGGAGAGGCATGGTGATCTGTTAACAGAGGCTGCCGACACGTTAATTCCCTCATCAGCGCAGCACGATGGTGTCATAAGAACACACTTCCATGAGCTCCCAGCGGAGTTTCCCCTTCCTACCATAAGCGACATCGAGGATATGTGCAAAGGCCTTATTGCTGCCGCTGGTAGCAGCCTTGATTCTTCGAATGTCCTGTAATTCCCCTATTAACCCGAAGAGTGTGGCGCACGTCAAACGGCAGACCTTGGATATTCGTTTAACACGACAGTGGGCTGTTACCGGTCGGGCTAATGCTGAGCGTATGTCGTCCGAAGCCTTGATACGGTAGAATTGTCTGATATGGTTCATGAGACTTCTTTCTTCTCAAAGGGGTGTGCTACGACGCACCTGAGGTAAATGTGAGGCAGCTGGCGCACTGCGCGCAGATAATCCCTGTAAAGGCTCGTCAGCGACCGAGACATGATCGTGGTGCAGTGGCATGGATTGAACGGAAGTGCACAAGCGCCTACGAGGCGCCTATCTATAAATAGCACACTCATAGGTTTCTCCGTTCCGACGTTATCATCACCAAGGTAATCATGTTCTATGCGAGTATGCGAAGCCAGGATTTTCCGCTGCTCCACATATTTTTGTCTCCATGTGCCGTCAATTATCCGTATCACAACATATATAATACGATGAAGCCTGTCAGATCGATGTAGCACCCCGACGACCAAGATGAAGTACTTTATTTCAGCCACTGTTCTGCTAGGCATCTCATCCTGGGGTGTCCGCGCCCAACAACCTGTAAGCTCGTGCAGTGCAACTATACTCTAAGCATTACTCTGACCCATCTCTCTGTTAGCTTTATGCTCAATGTATGTCCAACTTCATTAACGCCGATACGCGACTTTTCTAATCATTAATGTAACGCCATCACAAGGTGGAGGCATTGGGTGGTGTGAGTACAACCGCTGTGCTTATGACTTTGGACTTACTCTCAATCAGCCGGAGCTACCAGCTGCGTGTCCGGAGCCTCGTGCAACAAACTTAACGACTGTAAGCGTTGTTATTGGACCCCCTCTCAGCAATCAATGAACGCTGTCCCTAGATTACTCTCAATGTCTTCCCGGCGCAGCGGCACCATCTCAGACAACTACTGCCTCTGCACCAGGCGGTAGCAGCACGCCTGCTCCTTCAGGAGGTATTACTTCCTTCCTAGGCGGTGTCAATATGGCTGGATACGACTTCTCATCGGTATGTACACAATGCCAACTGACTCGAAGCACACGCTCTTGAATCCCATCGCAATCCACTCAGAAAACGGACGGGTCGTTTGAAAATGATTCCGCTGATCCTCCAACGGGTCAGTTCTCGCACTTCGCTGCACAAGGGGTGAACATATTCAGAATTCGTACGTGGCCACCTATTTTCCACTAGGTCTTTACTTACCCAATCCTTGTCTAGCCTTTGGTATTATCATTTTTATGTGATCTTGGCACCAGATTAATCGACACATATAGCGTGGCAATTGATGACACCCACCGTCGGTGGCACAATCGATCCTCAATTCTTCTCTCGATATGATGCTACTGTTCAGACGGCTCTCAGGCAGTCTAGCAACCCATTCGTCATTCTCGACGTGGTATGTAGACTTCCCCGCTCTTTGGGAGTAAACGCACTGATTTACGACACTTAGCACAATTACGCCCGATGGAACGGGGCTATCATCGCCCAAGGCGGACCCACCAACGAGCAGTTCGCCAGCTTGTGGTCTCAGCTCGCCGCGAAATACAAGGATAACTCTAAGATCATCGTAAGTCATTCCGGTTTGCCACCATCTATCACCCTGAACTTTAATCCCCTAGTTTGGCATCATGAACGAACCGCACGACGTACCATCAATCCCCACATGGGTTACATCTGTACAAGCTGCCGTTAATGCCATTCGTGCAGCTGGTGCCACATCCCAGTTCATTCTCATTCCCGGATCCAGCTGGTCGAGCGCCGAAGCTCTCCCTACTGAAGCAGGCCCGGCATTGCTTGGAGTGACAGATCCTATTGGCGACAAGTCCAAGATAATTTTCGACGGTACGTTAGCTCTCGGCAGAAATAATGCCTCCTGCTAATTTTCCCATGCAGTCCACAAATACCTTGACTTCGACAACAGTGGGACTCACACTGAATGCAGCACCGTGTGTACACCTCTCACATTTATTATTCCTCCTCACTCAACAGTCGCCAGAACAACATCCAAGTATTTACCAACTTGGTCACCTTCCTCCAGAACAACGGAAACCGACAGGCTCTCCTCAGTGAGACCGGTGGAGGCAACACCGCTTCCTGCGAGACTGCGTATGTTCACTCATCTCCTCTCTTGATTGATCATTTATTTCCACTGCCTATACCTTAAAGTGTCAATGAAGAGCTTGCATTCGTGAAGTCCCACTTCCCGACGCTTGCTGGATTCACAGTCTGGAGCGCTGGTTCCTTCGATACGTCCTACGAATTGACCGTCACACCGAACCCAGACGGCTCCGATCAACCCGTTTGGGTCGCTGGTGGTGAGTTCCCCCTTAACCTGCAACAGAACCTAGCGTCTGATCCTTCCGAATAGTCCGACCAAACCTTCCTTGATTTTAAGATGTATAATTTGCGTAAATCATAATGTACTCTGATCAAGACTCTTGCATTGTATATATTGCCACGTCCTCGCTCAGTTCCAAGGATCGAATTTGCGGTCTCGACAAAGCATCTGTTGTCCCAATCGATCCCACATTCACTCGTCATGCATCATGTCCCTACCAATCAGTGAATTTGGCCCGTTATGAACGTGGAAGTAAACTTTATTCAGGCTTGTGCTTCCTAATCCGAAATTTGATCATCTGACTCAGCCCCTACAAATCCGTTCTGCTGCACACCTCTTTCCTCAACGTTTAACACCCATCTTCACAATGGTACGGACGATTGCATAGGCTCTAGACGACCTTGCTGATGCATGCACAATATACCTAGTAGCCTCCTAAGGGGAGAGATCCTAACCCAAGTGGCTTAGGACGGGCGATCATCAACAGAAAGATAAAAGATGCACGGCATATGCAAGAGTCGGGATTAGTGAGCCCAAACCGCTTGTTTTTGAGTAGTTCGCATGCTTACTATGGATGTGAAGTATACCACCGATCTAGATCCAACGTCTCGCCTGAAGTCCGTAACGCAAGAGAAGGACCTTGACGAATTCTTCAGCACTGCACAGTTGGCTGGGACCGAGTTCACTGCCGGTGCGTCTACTCTCTCTTCTTGCACTCCAGTCATCTAACCTATATAATAGAGAGGAATAATGTCAAAATAATACAATCTTCCACTGGATCCAGTCGTAATCCATATCTACTCAGTGAACAAGAAGAAAAGATCACCCTACTGCGGCAACGAGAGAACAAGGGGAGACTAAGAGTGCCTAGGAGGCCGGATTGGAAAAAGGGGATGACCACAGCACAGTTAGATCGGCAGGAGAAAGATGCATTCTTGGAATGGAGGAGAGGTCTCGCTGGGTGAGTGATTTCAGCTATGGAATTCGATGTGTATGTCAAACTGCATATCAGCCTTCAGGAACAAGATGGTTTCCTCCTTACCCCGTTCGAGCGCAATATCGAAGTATGGCGGCAGCTATGGAGAGTGGTCGAACGATCCCACCTTGTCGTTCAGATCGTCGATGCGCGAAATCCGTTGCGGTTCCGCTGCGAAGATTTGGAGTCATATGTTCTCGATATCGAAGGGTCGGAAGGTGAAAGCGGGAGTGGCAAAGGGAAGAGGCGCAATCTCTTGCTCATCAACAAAGCCGACCTTCTTACAGCACGGCAAAGGTAGATCCTCTCTCTGGTGATCCTGTATTCTGATCTGACAGTAATATACAGACGTCTATGGGCAGACTACTTTGATACACATGGCATCACATACGCCTTCTTCTCTGCAGCGAACGCTGCGGCCATCCAACAGGCTCGAAGAGATGCTCTTGATGTCGCCGGTTCTAACGATCAAGATATATCCTCAGAAAGCGAGCCGAAATATGTTGCCGAAGGTGCTGACGAGCCTGATTTGGTAGAAGACGACGCATCGGAGTCGGAATCAGACGCAAGTGAATCCGAAGACGAGCACTACTTTTCGGCTGAGGAGGACACGACAGATGGACAGGATCCAAGGGCACGAGTTCTATCAGTCCTCGAACTCGAAGAGTTGTTCATAAAGTCCAGTCCCGATCTAACAGGTAATTACTATTCGTTCATTACTAAACATATTTAACATGTCTCCTTTTTTTTCAAGAGTTCAAAGATTCGGAAGGAAATCCTCCTTCGAAACTCGTGGTGGGGCTAGTAGGGTATCCCAATGTCGGAAAATCCAGCACAATCAACTCTCTGCTGGGTGAAAAGAAAGTCAGCGTATCGTCAACACCTGGAAAGACGAAGCACTTCCAAACAATACATCTTTCAGATCACATCGTTCTATGCGATTGTCCCGGTTTGGTCTTCCCCCAGTTCGCCACGACACGGGCGGACCTCGTATGCGATGGTGTTCTGCCAATTGACCAATTGCGAGAATACACAGGTCCGGTATCGTTGGTAGCAGATCGTATCCCAAAAGAGATCCTTGAGGCCGTCTATGGTCTGTCAATCAAAACGCAAAATACCGACGAGGGCGGCGACGGCAAGGTCAAGGCTGAAGATTTGTTGATTGCATATGCCAGTACGCAAAACTCCTTCATATTATCCTGCTAGTCTGATGATTCTTCAGTCGGTCGCGGTTTTATGCGCTCGGGTCAAGGCAATCCTGATGAAGCCCGTGCTGCTCGATACATCCTCAAAGACTATGTCAACGCCAAAATCCTATATTCCCACCCACCGCCAGACATCTCTTCCGACGCATTCAACGAGAAAGCATACCAACTTGCCATGACTCGTGCGGCCGAGAAGAAGCATGCGCCCACAACTCGTGTTGGAAAGAACGCTGATACTTTCGTTGCGTTCGCGCCGAATAGTGCTATCAATAAGCAAGGTGGCCTGAAAACTCAAAGCTTGGATAATAACTTCTTTGATAACCAGGGGTCGCTTTTATCCCGCCCCCTCGTCCAAGGTTCCCTTCGAAACGGCAGCGAATTCTCGAGAGGGAAAGCATTTCCTCATCAGAATTCCGTGACCAACGATGGCACACCACTAGATGCTCGGCAGGCAAGGCTCCTGGCACTCACAGGTGTTGCCAATGAGGTTGGAAAGGGGAAGAAGCATCACAAAAAGACAAAACGTGTAAAGCAACGTAGTGGTAAAGGCTACGATTAGATTGTACATCCTTGTTGTTGCCTATTTACTGCCGCCCCTATCTTATATCTCAATTGGGTCTCAGCGAGCTCTTTACATCCAAGCTCTCCTCGTTCCACTACCACCATGGTCAACAACGATCCCTGCCCCCGTCGCCATGTATGCGCGAAATTGGTGACGGTCAACAAAGGACGCAAGGAAGGTGGGTGTCAGACGCGTATATCCACACAACTTGATGTCAGGAACGCGTCCCAGTGATTGTGCTCAGCATCAACAAACCTGTTACCATTGGTCGTCATCCCAAGCTTTGGTACGCCCCATATCTACAGTACACCAACCAAGACTTACTGCGAACAGTACCTATGTTATTCCGGATGCTTTTGTCTCAAACCTTCATTGCAAACTATATGCGTAAGTCGCGTTGCGTGAGTCGAATACAACTGCAACAAGAGAATTAGCGTACGTTCCGGTACAGGGGGGATAATAGTATCATGTCAGGTATGCTCTGAACTACTGTTGTGGCGCATATACTTACGGGTCATCAAGGACTTGTCAACAAATGGCCTCGTCCTTAACGGTCATATGATTCGACGAACTTCTGTCATACTGATGCATGGGGACATCTTGGAGATCCCATCTTCTCTCAGTACGGGCACTCAACTCTATGCTCGGTGCCCGCTTGCTCATACCGTAAATCAGCATTCAAATGTCTGCATATTTGGGCCGAACCCAACGACAAAGGCAACATATTCGACCCCACCCCGCCCCTACAACCAGCCCAGAAAGTGAGATCCTCCATATTGATTACTAATGTTTCTCATATCTTCTAGCGAGTCGGTGACTACGTCGTAACGTCTCACTGTCTGGGTAGTGGGAGCTTTGCGACCGTCCATCTGGCCGTGAACAAGCATAAGCATCGACAGGTCGCTTGCAAAACTATCAAGGCTAGGAAAGGCCATGAACTCAGTCAAGTTTGGAAGGAAGTCAAGATACTGTTGTCACTGAATCATGTAAACTTATTCTCCTCGTCCTTGGATCTATACTGATCATCTTCCTAGCCGAACATCAATCGCGTCTATGATGTTGATCAAAACGGAAACTTCTTGTTCGGAGCTCAAATGCTTTGTGTTGCTGTTACTAACGTTGATCTTTCCAGGCACATATTTCTAGAGCTATGCACAGGCGGGGATCTCTTCACCTACATCATCAGCCATCAGGAGACTGAAAATCGGCTATGTGAGGGCGAGGCAAAATACATCATGTTCCAGCTGCTGAAGGGATTGACATACCTTCACGATAAATTGATATCACATCGAGGTATGGAGTTTCATCTAGTGATTATCATGATAACATTAACTCTTCCATTTTAACCAGATATCAAGGTACGTCCACTCAATTTCGTACGCAGATACAAGTTGAACCTCGACCAGCCTGAGAATATCTTACTTTACACCCCTGGTCCCTATCCACGCATACAGATTGCTGATTTCGGTCTCGCTCGACCCAAGGCCTACCAAGAAACTCTGAATGTCTGCGGTACAGTCTCTTATCTCCCTCCAGAAGGCATCCTCGCTCTGGACAACAAACATTTGGGATACGTCGGGTAGCCAGAATCTCCTCCGCGGTGTTGTGCATTTACTAACATCGTTGCACGTAGGATGCCGTCGGATTGTTGGAGTGCTGGTGTTATCCTCTTTATAATGCTTTCGTAAGTTTGGGAGGACTCGGGCCCCCCTGCTGTTTCTGACGTTGAAGGCACAGCGGATTTCATCCTTTTGACTACGATGCATCATCCGATTCCGACTGGCTGGAGGTTGTGCCTGATTCCCAAGAACTCGACCTACTCGACCTACAACAGGATACGCAGTGCTCTCAGTTTTCGCAAAGCTATGCTAGGAATGAAAACCGCGTCAAGCAGAGGATTCTTTCCGGAGAAATAGAATTCAAGGACTCCATTTGGCGGAATCTGCCCCGTGGTCAATTTCTTCGATCATTCATATACCAGATCTGTCCTGACGCCTACGTTTATTAGCAAGAGACCTGGTTGGCCGACTACTGATAAGAAGCCCTCTCAATCGTGGAACCGTCTATTCATCAATGCAAAGTGCTTGGATTGCCGACGACCTCCCTGCTCTGGAAGCCGCCTATTTTGACCGCGTTCTTGCTGGACCTTGACACTCTCTGCTTCTGGTCTATGGAATTGTAACTTGCTCCTTGTTGATGGCCAATCACTTCTGCTTGCCGTGCGTGCTGTCGACCGAACGGATAGCCCTGGACCGACGACTTCACCGCGCCATGAAGGTTGGAACGCCCCGCGCTTACTGATGCTAAGCTTACAATGTTATACAATTTTCTACGGATATCCGTACACTGGTCACGTTATATCTTACTGCTCACATACGATTTCGGTGGAGATAGTCAAGCCTTCAAAAAGTTGGCGTGGACTAGAAAAATGATTTCATCCATGGTGTACAATATTGTGGACGAACGATTACTTACAATGAATATGGTCTGCAGCAAAGGTCGATATCTAGCACCAATCTCAGCAAGTACTACGGAGAACGGGCGGCGAAATTGCTCACGAAGTAGTAGCTGTGATCGTACCCCTCATGACTGCGAACTCTAACTTTGAGCTCATCGTGGCCAGCATCCCTGGCTGCTTTCAAGAAGTTCTCTGGCAACAGTTGCCCTTGCTTATAGAAGTTATCACCAGTGCCCTAGATTGGAAGAGGTCGATTAATTTCGATCAGCGTACGCCTGCATAATTCTACTCACGTAGTCAATAAGAATGTGAACAGAATCAGTAGTCTTTGCAATAAGCTCGGTAGCATCATATTGTGCCTTCGCCTCTTCAATACCGTTCTGGAGATAACCCTTGAAGGCTTTCTCCCCCCATGGGCACTTTGTTGGGTTGCATATGGGCGAAAAGGCGGACGCAGACCTGTATTGCTTGCTCTTGGAGGCTAGATACAATGTCAGAGCGCCGTGGCCTCCCATAGAGTGGCCAAAGATGGATTGTCGTTTGAAATCCTGACAATCAGGAGTCAGGGGCGACATGGGAGAAGGGAAATTGATCCTACAATTGGGAGCCCGGCAGCTTCGATTACCTGGGGTAGCTCAATAGTTACATGAGTGAGCATATTGTAGTGTTTCGAATATTTTGGATTGGTCGAGTTCAGATAGAAGCCGGCACCTATGGGATGTTAGTTTCGTCGATGAGGGCGATGAAGCACCGTTCAAGTACCAGTCCCGAAGTCCCAGTCATCGTCTTCCCCTTCTATCCCAGCACCACGCGGAGAAGTGTCGGGGAAGAGCAAAGCAATGCCTGCTTCAGATGCATACCCGAGGAAGCTACCCTTCTGTGCCCTGAAGGTCCGTATACCGATATGGTAAGAGATTGTCGGCTGCGTGAAGCTGATATGGCTTTACCCATTGTCTTCCGTACACGTAAGGCCGGAGAGATAAACTAGGATAGGGACCTTCTCATTCGCTGCGTTCGGGGGGAGGAAGATATTGAAGTTGGCGGACAATCCACCTAATGCAGCAGACTGTCGCGATCATCGATTTCAGTATTTCTTGGACGCGATTCATCACAAAGTGGGACTATTTACTTTGAATTTATATTTTGTGAGTTCGCCAGCAAAGGCCTTGTTTGATGACACCTTTTCCAGAGCAGCAGCCATGAACGATAGATGATATCGATGAGATGGAGCAGTGAGAGAGCGACGGTCGGACCAACTCAAGATATTGATTCTTAGTCACGTGTGGTGGGTGAACATTTCCCAGCATTGGGAAGGCGTCGGTACACGCGCCGTTGTGTGTTCTTAAAAATTGCGTTGCATTGCGCCAGCCGAGCGATCTCGTCGCATCGGTGCATGAAGTGCGAAGCCCCTGAATGAACTTGATCGCCGTTCGTTAATGGGCGCTTAGCTCTTTATGCCCAACCACCATGGCGCAGACGAGCAGTCCTCGTTCCTGTTCATCAATGCCTGCATAGTAATAGCGGTCAGCGCGTTTATCTACAGGAGGAGCAGGCAGATCGACGTCGAGGTGAGTTTGATATTATTTCCCTTTGAAAGACCGCTATTCTGACAGCCAAAGAGTTGGCCGCGATTCCGACTATTGGATGGTCATCACCCCCATTGTCATATATAACGGCTATCATATACACGCTTGACGCGAATAGGCTCATTCAGGAAGGCTACGACAAGGTAAGAGTGTTGCTCGCGAGTGGCACACTCTGAACGCGTTTAAAGTACCCGGAAGGTGTATACAAGATTGCAGGGCTCACCGGTTGGAATATCTTTGTCCGTGACAAGAGATTGATCGAGGAAATGCGCATGCACTCAAATAACGAGCTGAGCTTGGGTGATGCTGCCACAGACGTGAGTGCGTCCGTTGGATATCGTGCACACTAACCCGATTCGCATTAGCTAGTAATAACACCCCACACCTTCTCGTTCGACTCGGACGCACTGCATAGCACCTATAAGAGAGAACTGGTGGAAATGCGGCTCACGCGAACTCTTAGTGATCTAGTGCCACTTGTACACGAAGAAATAACCCAATACTTCGCTGCACAAGAGTCGCTGCTCGGCGACAACAAAGAATGGGCCACCTTCTCACCGTTGAATCTGTCGGCTGATATCACGACTCTTGTATGGAGTCGTGTACTCGGTGGTCCGTCCCTTAGTACGTGCTATGCTGCCCAACCAGTGGCATACTATTTATCTCGCATTGAAGGTCGGAATAAAGAATTCATAGCTAGCTTCAGGTCGCTCCTGCGTATGGCTCTCTCCATGTCGCTACTGGCATGGTGTCTACCCAGAATGCTCGTTCGGCGAGTGATCAACTGGTTATACTGCAATCCTTGCTAATTTATAAACCAATAGTCTGATACTCCGTATGCTTTTCCGGCTGAAGATATATGTCCATCTGAAGTCACTCTTGGATGGGAAAGATGTATCAGAGTCACGTAGCTCACCAGAAGGACAAACCATCTGCTCGTGGATGCTTCTCGATGAGTTCAAGCCATCCTCCATGGACATATGCGAAACGATGGAAGTTCTGGCTTTATCTGGCGTGTCGTCCTTAACATCAGTAAGCTGCTTGGTTTATCATTACACCCTTCGCATGTTTATAAATGGCATAGGTGTTCGCTGGAATATTGCATCATCTTGCGAAGCACAGGGAATACAACGACTTTTTACGCGAAGAGGTGCGCAAGATAACTAGGCTAGATGGGTGGTCCAGAAACGCTATCGAGGAAATGTCCTTCGTGGATAGTTTTGTTAGGGAGAGTATGCGGAGGGAGAACATTCGCTCTGGTTAGTCGCCCGGTTCTCGATCGGTAGCTTCTATTCATTCAATATGATTCATGCAGCAAGCATGATGAGGAAGGTCGTCAAGCCCTTTACCTTCTCAAATGGACTGCGAATCCCCGTAGGAACGATCATATCCGTCCCTTCGAGGAGCGTACACATGGACCCCGAACGTTATTCACGCCCAAACGACTTCGAGGGCTTCCGTTTCGTAACTTACGAAGAAAATTTGCCAACCACATCAGTACAACACATGCTCATTAGCACCAACTCGGATTTCTTCGTTTGGGGGCATGGCCGCGAAGCTTGCCCTGGCCGATTCTTCGCCGCCACCATCCTCAAGCTCCTGGTCGCGCACATCGTGTCGCACTACGACGTCCAACTACCTAAGGGGAAAGAACAGGAGCGGAAACCACGCTGGATAGAGGGAAACCGCGTGCCCGACTTCCGGTCCAAGATCATGCTCCGAAAGCGCCAGAGGCATCAGTGAAGGGTGGAGATGAGATGTACAGACAGCGAAGTAAGAGGTGGTATGATATAGATACGGGAATAATCATTATTTACTAGGACTTGGATATATTTACGAGAGATGGTACTACATAGCGTTGTCCACGGATATGCAAGTGCGATGTGATGGGTTAGTGAATGCGACGGATAGCTATGAGCCGGTTCTACGGGGAAGATGGGAAAGCTGGCTTGATGGTTGGCTTGAATATGGGTATTGGGTGAGCCTCCGTATTGAAGACGTGGTCTTTCAAGGGCTTCATAAGGAGTCTGGCGGAAGCGTAAGAGCTTCGCGAGCTTACCTTTTAATGATATCACACTCGAGTCAGAGAACGTAAGATACAGATACTTCAGAGTTTCACTCTGCGATGGTTTAGTTAGCGTTAGCCCACGGGAACACGAGAATCTTGAGGAGGATGGGGCAACTCACCATAAAGAACGTCTCCTGCTTATCTAGGTGCCTCACTGGGAGGTTATCCACGTCTAAGACGGTGGCATAACCGCCTTTCGGTAAGCGACAGTGTTTTTCTATGGCGCTGAATATTCTCCAGGCGTAGTCGCGGTATCGTGTGTCTCCTGTCAAACGCCAGGCAAGAAAGACGGATTCCACCGTCTCGGGGCTTATTAATACTGTTAGGGCGACACCCGGAATAGATGAAACACATGATTAGCGTACCGTAGCATATAGCGAGCGTCATACGACGCGGGTCCTCCTCTCCTACGGAAGATATTAGAATTTGCAGGGGATAGGAGAGGAAAGGGGCACTCACTGAGCACCCTTTATGTACCAGTCTCTGTTGCCCGTGGTGGGCCGTTCGGTATGGAACATGGCTATCTCTGGTGAAAGACCACTAGTGCATCACTTCAACATCGATCGTGGTTAGAATGGAGGGAGTTACATACGTTTCGGAACCATTATAGGTGTGTACACAGGTTTCAAGCAGTTCCACGCCTGTGTTCCAGTCACGTTGCCCCTGCGGTGTCAGTTCCTCCATGCGCGGAGGTACGGAAACATTCCCGTCGATGGCGCCAACGGTTGTTGCTCCAAGCATCAACGAGCCTGCGAGGAAACATACGAGATGGTCTTGTTTATGAGATAATGTGTAAGAGCTATTTATGGGATCTTTAGTGATATATTCAAGGTGACCACTGGGGGGGACTCACCCTCCAGAAGGGAGCAGTTCCGCTATGTATGTCATATGCTTCGTGGGCGTCTTATGAACCAGCTTATCGTGAAGTCCTTGCATTGAGTCATGATACATCTATGGTGATGGCAATAGCGGTGAAAAAAGCATCATCTTTAGTCTATAAAGGATGCTTACCTCTTTGTATATTGGCTCGGTGCGGTTCTGCATAACAGGTCAATAAGGTGTTTATAGTCGACGTGAAGCCTTACGGTCTGCAAGTACTGCTTACTGAAGAGAACGGAATGAGACAGCGCAGAAATAATTACAGCACGCGACGACTTACAGCAGATATTCGTAGTAAGAGTCGCCTCGAGAGCCTAGACGTATTTCTGACTGAGTGAAAGTGCCAGTGTTCGCGCTGGAAGAGAGGGAATCAATACAGGCGCAACGCAAGACTGACATCCTCACTCCATAGTTATAGGAACAAGGTGATGCGGAGGTAAAGCCTTATGGATGACTTCCATCACTTTCTCCGCTTTATACCAATAGTCCTGATTTCCCGTAAGTTCAGCGAGATAGCGAAACTCCAGCTGCAAAGTCGCGGCTTCCGCAGTGCTAACTTGCCACGCGGACCACTGATCGGGGACGCCTACACGCCTCGCAAGGTCGGCCATTGGCAGAGGCAAGCCTGACGATGTTGAGAAGGCCGTCAATAGACGAGAACCCAAGTCATCTGCGCGTTCCAGGAAGAGCTGATCCTGTGAAAGGTGGTACGCAGAGAGGAGGCCTCCAAGCACGCGGATGGTTGTCTGAATGTTGTAATTTTAAGTGTGCGGGACTTCAGAGCTGAAACAGGCGGATAACGCACCTCGAAGGTGTTGAAGTTACCCTGCCGCTCGAATGTGAGCGTGCTTTTTATCCATTGCCGAGCGCGACTGTACTCTGACTTGAGGGACATAATTTGCATTGTGTCGATGGCATCAACGACAGTGTATCCAATGCCGCCGCTCAAGGAGAGATTTGATCCACGATGGCTCATTGGGTGGTATTCATCGTCTCCCATAGCATCCTGTTCTGTATCCCGAGTTATTGGTATCAGCGTTCACACAGAGGGGGATGCAGAGCCAACCATAACTATTCCAAGCATGCTAATGGCAGGTTTAAGTCAATGGCCTGTAAATCTTAGTTGTGTAGCTAGACGCACCTTAAAAGCGTCTACTATGGCTTCCTGCTTCTGCACATCAGCTTCCAAGTATGTCGTCTCCGACCCAGTACCAGTGCCTTCATCGGTTCCTAACGGAAACCTTGCTTCATTTCTCGACGAGAACAGAGACTTGGCACAGCAGGGGTGTAAGTGCGAAGACTGTACTCTCAATGGCACAAACGAACGCACCAGATAACATATTGTCCCCAAACCCGACAATATAAGTGCATATACCACCTTCGTGAGGCGTGGAGTCCGCCGCCAGAATCGCCGCGACATCTATTACTGAGGTGAGCAACTGCAGTGCAGACGCACCCAATAATGCTTCCGAGTCCACGTACATGGTCACGGTGATTGTAAGCTTTGAATCCTGGCTCTCTGCGACCACCTTCGATGTGGTATGGGTCCATATATACTGTGGTGGTGATGGTGGAGAAGAGAGAACGAACCTTGAGCACAGAACAGAGCCTGACGTCGCTGACGGTCCACGTCCACGGTGGCAATGGCGCTTGTCACGGTGTGATCGGCTGTGATCGATATTCGGCGCTTATATGACTTAGTTTGCAACCAAGCTGGAACCTTGATAACCCGTCAAGACGCCGTGCGACCGTCGAAGGATTCCGGACAAAATAACAACTGGGAGCACAAAGCGAATGTTACCAAAGGGAATGGACCATAGTAAGTCGGCAGTCGAAAGATGGACGACGCTTATTTGAATGTTTCCCTATTACTTAGATAAAATGTCTAGGAGGATTGGCCCTCTGGTCTCAGGCCTTGTGCTTAAGATGACGAGAATATTCACCTCTGAATCCACCATTGATGCGACTTTGGCCCGGATAGGAAGACTGCCAACAGCGGGCTCGTCTTCACAACGCGACGACGATCCTTTGTCTATAGCTATTGTTCCTACTGTTTACTTGAGATTCAGCACAATAGCGACGTGGCTCCTCCTAGCCTATGTTTTGTGGCTTTAGCGCCACCTTAAACGCGTTGCCGAACACGACCTCGTGTCCGATTTCCTCCTGTACTATCGCCCAACCTTGATCATTTCACCCCTGCATTAATAGACGGAATTCTAGGTAAACAAGGCCAGGATGTCGATTGGGACACTTTCAGGGTACGCGATCTTTTATGGTGCCACGAAAGTACTAAATATACTTCTCAGGATATGGTGAGACCGCCTTCCTTCAGACTCCTTACGAACCTGATGCCAACAACGCTCTTCACCCGATGAATATTTAGTGAGGCCATTACTCGCCTGTTGCCTTGGTCGAACTAACGGAGATCACTGGTAGGTTCGATGGACACACCCCGTCGTATGTCGACAGATGCCGCTTCCACCTCTTCGACAGAAAATGGAAATGGAATACGGCGTCATGTGTATCATGCTCCGCCTCTATCCACCACCTGGTGCATCTCCATCCGATTCCCGGAATGTTATGTCGCGCTGATGGGTGAACGATCTGAACCCATAACAAAACACCGCAGCGGTCGACTATACTATGTCGGTGTCTTGCTACGTAGAATCGTTTCTTCCATGGGGAAGTATATTTCCTAGAGGGAGTATACCAACGAAAAAGGTTCAAGCAGTACGAGAAGTCTGAAATATTGGCAGAGGTAGCCCCTTGATGGGTTTACATCAAGTAGATACAATTAGTGGATCCTTTCATCACTGAGAATGTACCGTGTTTGGCGTGCTGGGCAGAGGCCCGGTGCGTGGCCTTCATATTACTACTCTGTTCGACGTCCGAGATGTTACAGCCATAAGAGCCTCGATCTGTTGGCACGACGGAAGCAATTATCCTACGGAGTTCTGGTAACCTTCCATAGATTTAACAATTCTGAGTCCAAGCTGGCCGTCATGGACCATAGACTACATGCTAACTCACGGCATATCCATCCTTGCGCCACTAGTCACTAGTCACCTACTGCTCCGCATAGTGACATTCGCGGCCCACTAGACGACCAACTTAGCGTCCTGCGCCGCCGTGCAGAAGTGCACCGTCTAAGTTTGGAATCTGCCAGCGTTCAGGCTATATAGCCTTGGGCAAGGCACCATGGCGGCTCTTCTTGGGTCTGCCCTCCAAGTCAATCCTCATCATGCTCGGACTCCGGTTCATTCGTCCCTGCATCGCTCTCCTCCTCCTTGTTGCGGCTCTCGTTTCCGGGTTGTGTGACTGTACCGCAAGTACGTTTACCTCGTTGGCTGGCTGGCTGGCTGGCTGGTTCGTTAGCTGAACCTAACATGGTCATTGACGTATGTACAGAAGTCGGGAAGAACACCATCGGCAATGCCTACAATTCGACCCAGTCTACGGCTGCAGTTAACGAAGCGAGGAGATTAGAGGCGGCTAAGCAACAAGTCGGGTAAGTCGATATTCAATCACATTTATAGCAAGAAACTGAACGTGAATCCGTAGACTGAAAGTAAAAAACCCATACCCTCATTACTTCGGAAACGGGGAGGTGAGTTCCAGTACAACTTGCATCCACGAAAGCGCCCCCTGAACTGCATCTCCTTTCTTTCTAGGGGCTAGCATTCACGGTAGCAGGCTGCGTGAAGCCTAACTTACGGGAGTTCCCCATCCTCGCCGGCTCGCTGTACTCCAATAAATCCAAGACCCAAGGCGCCGACCGCGTCGTGTACACCAATACGGGCACATTCTGCGGTAAGTCTCCCGCCAATCCGATTATCTTCTCCCACCATGATTATAACCCCAATCCAACTGTCCAATGGCTGATTTCGGAACAGGATGCATGACACACACAAACGCACCGAACGCATCCAGCTTCATACTATGCCATTGATGTATTATGCATATGATATCGATATCGTTGCTGTTGCGTGTTGAACATGATACCTCCAAGATTAATCGACGTACTACTAAAACATAACCAAGTAGCGCATCGCTCTGGCATCACCTTTCCGGGCGCTTGTCATGGTCGCCGCTCGTTCGCCGTGACTCGACCTGAGTATTGCTCTCATCTTCATTCGTGTTGCGACTAGTTGAAGGCGAAAGTGCATTCTCGCCCGAATGTTCAATACCCGAACAGGACGGTCCGCCAGAAGCATCCTTTCCTGCCCCTTCCTCTATACCTTGCTTCCCTTCCTGTTCAAGTGTATCCTTCACCACCGCCCCCTTCCCGGCGGCCGACCCTCCTGCTCCACTCGGCCCCTCCTCCTGCCCGGCCAGTTTCGGCTGCCCCTCCACCTCTCCCGCCAGCATATCCGCCACAGCAAGATAAAACGTCGCCGGCCGAAACTTGATCTCTTTGCCCACTATCTCGGCCCACTTATACCGTGCGGTGTTTATCCAGCCCACGAGATCGAGGTGGTTCACGTCCTCTAGTGTGCCTAGATATGTTCCCTGTATTGCGTTGTAATGTGTTGCGTATTAAGTAAACGGTGGTCGACGAACCCATTTCGCCGACTCGATAGACACCAGCCCGTCATTCGGCCCTTCCTTCTCTAGCACTACCGAGTGAGGGTATTTCCACGTATCAATAAACCCAGGATTATACGTCGCGCCCCAGCTGAAATACTTAACCCCCGGCACATCCGGCGTCTCCTCATTGAACTTGCGCATCGCCTCAATAGTCAGGCACTCAAACGCCTTTCCGTCGCCGCCCCCATTCGGCAAGAGATCAAGGAGCGAGAGCACGGAGGGCATGCGCGTGCCGACGGTCGAGAGGAAGTGGTCGGCGAAGGAGGAGCCGCGGTGTGGGGAGGCGATGGTTGTGACGGAGAGTACGTCGAATTTGCGGTGTTTCAGACGCGAGGTTAAATATCGACAATCGATTCCACCCTACACCAAACAATTAGCATTAGACATTTAGGCGTACACGTTCCCCTTCGGGCGGAAAGGTGATCTCACCATGCTGTGACCTGCAATGAGTTAGAATACAAGTGCAATACAAATGATGTGGGGATGCCACACCTATGAGATGCACGCTGCGCCCGGGGTATGTTTGCGATATCTTCTCCTCGAGGACTTTAGCGCGCTCTATGGGGCTACTGGTCGCAGGCACACGAGTGATGAGTACCTCGGCGCCATTGGCTTCTAGAACTTCCTTGATGCCTCGCCAATGCGTCACTTCTAACGGAGCGATAGCAGGACCCAGCTTGACTGAATCGAAGCCCAAGAGACCGTGACAAAATACTAGCGGGTTCTTCGGGGTGCGATCTGTAATGGAGATGTTGTTAGACGCGAGGGCACGCGAAGTCAGACGCGTACGTACATTTGCGGGAGAGGTGTGACCGTTCCTGCTGCAGCGTGTGTGCCCTATCTTCCTCCTCTAACAACGCGTCGACATCCCCCTTATTTTGCGGCTGGAACCACCACCATCCTGTTGGGCTGGCTGGTCGTGTGGGCGGACTCGACTTCGATAAAAGTGAGCCAGATTGACTGTGACCACTAGGTTCGCGTTCCCTCAGCGAGAGACGGCGTAGAGAATTAAGAGAAGAGCCTTTGGGCGGCGAATTCAAGACTACTGGGGGTAAATCATTAGGGTTGGCTAGCGGTGGAATATCTACGCTCTGATCACTCTCTGACGGAGGGGGAAAGAGCGACGCGGTGGGTAATGTAGAACGGGTGAGATTATCGAAGAAGGGCGGGGGTCGTGTAATAGTAGATGCTGGTCTGAATGATTCGGGGAGGCGTGCTATTGGGGGAAACTTGGGCAGGGATTCGGAGAGTGCTTCCTGGAGTGCCGCGAGGTTAGGGGGAGGAGTGCCGGGGGTAGAGGGCGCCGAGCTGGAGGGAGATGGTGATGATCTGGGTGCAGGAATGTCGGAATGCGAGCGATTGTGGCGGTTCTTCTTCTTGGGCGCGGGCCAGTCGCCCAACCAGCGTAGCACGGGTGCACTAGGCGATGGCCCCTGTATCCGCGCATCGTCTTCATGAGGCAGCTCCTCGTGTATCGTCCTTTTCGGCGACTTTGAGAAGAATCTGTCTATCCCAAACGACATGAACGTAGTTTCGGTCACGATGGTTGTTGAGATGCTGGATGGTAGCCTCAAGCTCGGTAGAGCTCGCGTGAGCGCCATGGGAGACTGCTTCGTCGTTGTTGGCTGCGATGTGCGCTGTTCCGGTGCATCTACGTTGTCTATGGACGAGCGCGAGGAGGAGGACGAGGAGGAGAGGAGGATTTCGAGTCGTTGGGTCAAGGTGGTCCGCTCATTGGATGAGTGCATGTGTGACCGTGACGTCACGCCTCTTTGCAGCGAACTAGTCAGTAAATGGGACCGCCGTCGCTGCCTTCCATAATCGCAAGTCGTCCGGCTCTCATAGATGGTCAGTAGACAGGCATATTGCTGAGGTGACACTGGAACATTATTTCTGCAGTTGAAACCACGCCAGAGCAGTTGCAGGCTACCTACAAGCTAGGCGAGGCGTCCACGCCTGCAAAGTGAGTTGTGCATATGGCTCAGAGATCTTGGGGGAGTTGAACTGAAACGTGTGCAGAACGGCCGTGTTTATATGTGCTCACGGTGGTGCGTGATGTTCTGGCTGGGCCAGACTGGTGTGATTGTTTTAAAGGGACCTTACAGGATGCTCGCGGTTGTTCCCCACAAAGGAGAGGCTGCTTGCGCACAAAAAGCGGGAGCACAGCAGTGAGAGCGAGGAGAATATTATTACATGGAACGAATAGAGCTTGTAGCAGTAGTGGATTATTGGATAAGCGTATGGATAATGAGTTCGCGTGCAAACAGGGCCAAAGTTGTACTCTGCATCAAACGCCTGTCGGCACAACAGGAAAAGCTTCACACCTTGACGTTGACCTCGACGTTCTCCTCCCCAATTTCTCAAACAAAGGCAGGCCCCTCCTCATCGTACCGAACGCTGGCCTCCTCGTACTTCCTCCTCCCCCGCTCCCTCTCGTCTGCGAAAATTCCGTTTCAGGGCTCACCACTTTAATCCTTTTACCTTGTCCAATATCTCTTTTCGCCATACCGTCCCTCTTTGGTACGAGGACTCGCAGAATGTCCTTCTTCTCCAGGAAGAAGTCCCATGCCGCCACGCCAACGGCCCCGTCCCAAGTCACTGTGGCCCAAACGCCCACACAGGCTTTGGCCCAGCTCTCTGCGAGTGCCAGCAAAGATAGTGGCAATGCACCCCAGCATCAATCTGGTAGTTTACGGGACGCAAATCCGCTTGATGGGTGAGTGTCTCCTGCTTCATCGTCTTTCCTTCTCGTGTTGTTTATGGCGAAAAGACCCCCTGCTAGCGTCAACGGCAATACGGCCGTCCCTCCAAGTGTCCAGCAGCAGCCACGGGCGCAAATACGGGGGAACAGCCCAAATAACCCACCTCAGCCGACACAACCAAACGGCCCACCACCGGTGCAGCAGCAGCCCCCATCGTCCCAGTCATCGACGCCAAGACCGGCGTATCCATGGTCTGCCCGACGACTACAACTTCCTCCGCCGGTCGTTATCAATAAACCTGGTGTAGTACCGCCGACTTCACCCTCACCCTCGCCGTTTCCACGATACGGCCACTCTCTCCCAGCCACAGCGACACCCTCAGGCGATCTCTTCCTTTTCGGCGGTCTCGTCCATGAACTCCCCCGAAACGACCTATACCTTTTCTCCACCCGTGATCTATCAGCCACTCTTCTCCAAACCGGCGGCGAACTTCCTTCCGCTCGAGTGGGCCACGCTAGTGCCCTCGTAAGCTCTGTGCTCATCGTATGGGGCGGTGACACAAAAGCCGATCCAAAATCAAAACCTACAGACAAGCAGGACGATGGACTGTATCTTCTCAATCTTGGTGTGTACATGTTCCATTCCTTCATATATACACTAATACATTGGGCCTAGTGTCTCGAGAATGGACTCGGGTCACCGTGCACGGACCTGCCCCCGTTGGGCGCTATGGTCATGCTGTAGCGATGATCGGCTCAAAATTCTTCGTATTCGGTGGTCAAGTCGACAGAGACTTCTTAAACGACCTCTGGGCATTCGATCTAAACTCATGTGAATATCCTCACGTTATGTCAATCCCCGTTCCACATCTCTGATCCATTGCATAATTCAGTGCGGACGAAGGCAACCTGGGAGCTCTTCGATCCCGTCACTGCGGACAGACCAGCTCCCAGAACCGGGCATGTCTGTGTTACCCATGGTGATCGAATTTTGATGTGGGTATTCTATTCTATTTAGAGGGTTCTAACGCTCTATGTGTTCAATCTGATTATTGGTTATTGATGATGATGCGTGTTGCTAGATTCGGTGGCACTGATGGGCAGTATCACTACAATGACACATGGGCGTTTGACATGAATACGCGGACCTGGAGCGAGCTGCAGTGTATTGGGTTTATTCCGTCGCCGCGGGAGGGCCACGCGGCAGCGTTGGTGGATGATGTGATGTACGTCTTTGGTGGACGGGGGGTCGATGGAAAGGATCTCGGAGACCTTGCAGCGTTCAAGATAACCAGTACGTCCAGCATCATTCATGAGCTATATATGTCTTGAATACCGCTCTTTCTCCAGACCAAAGGTGGTATATGTTCCAGAACATGGGGCCATCACCTAGCGGCCGATCCGGACATGCTATGGCTTCAATGGGGACTAGGGTACTTGTCTTGGGTGGTGAATCATTTACTCCAGCAAGGTCTGACGACGCCAGTGTCATCCATGTCCTGGACACAAGTACGTGCTCAATCCGTCTATCAAGCCGCGATCATTCATCCTTATCTCTTACAGAACATATCAAGTACCCTGATTCTAACAAACCGCCGCCGACCGGCGCGCAACCTAACACACAAGCTCCACGAAAGAGTAGTATTACGCAGGCGCAGCCTAATGGGGGGCAGATGGCTAATGGTGCGCGATCGGTGTCGCCAAATGGACCCATGGAGGAGGAAGTGCGACGGGGCATGTCGCCAGCCAATGGGCGACCTACTACTAAGCCTGTCAATGGTGTGGCGCAGCCACCTTTCCCAGTGAATGGCAAAGGTAAGGGCCCCATGCGACCCAGACGAGAGGAAGATGATGCGAATGGGACGGACGATGGGTTTGAATCCGCCACCACAGAATCATACATCCGGGAACGAGCCATGTCACCGGAGCAGCTTTCCCAATCTAGCCATACTCGAGCTAAGAGCCCGCCTACGGTTGCTAGTAGGGCAGTTTCACCGGCGAATGGGAGCCAGGATTACGGCAATGGGAATGTGCCAAATATCACTGGGGTGTCGATGGGTATAGCAGCACGGAGCGCGTCGCCTTTGACTGTCGATCGCAGCAAGCCGCCGCCAGATGCGTTCTATCAGCCGCCTAACGGTTCGCCCACAGCCAACGCTTTCAATCGACCTGGTACTGCCAATAGCACGGTTGGAGTTGGTAGTGCGCCAGTGGACACCATGCGGGATGTGAAGACTAGAGAGGAGCTGGACGCTGCAAGGAAGAAAATGGCGTGGATGAAGGAGGCGTTGCAGCAGGCGTCACGGTCTGGGTTTATATATGAAGTCAGTGATGCTTCGCCTTCTGAGGTGGCGAATGGAAACCCGGACGACTCGGCCGACGCGAAGCGGGCGGAGATGGTGCTGCAGTTTAAGCAGTTCAAGGCACATATACAGGTGGGTGGTCGTGCTTTGAGCTTGCGTTTGCTTTTCATTGATGGGTGTTGGTGCAGACCGTACTTGTGGAGCAAGCGAAGCAAGCATCAGATCGCCTGGCTGAGGCTGAGCGTAAGAGAGCTGGTGCGACGGAAGAAGCGGCGTACTATCGGACGAAGCTGGCGGCGTTGGAGTCGTCGAACGAAGTGGAGTTCGCGCAGGCTGAGAGGGAGCGCGTGGCAGACCTGGAGCAGCGGGTATCGGTGCTTGTGGAGGAACGCTGGAACCAGGACAGGAAGCTGAACGAGCTGAACGATTCGCTGGCGCTGCAGACGACGCTGTGCGAACACGCGGAGGCCCGGGCTTCTGATGCTACCAAGCGTGCGGAGAAGCTCAATGAAGCGCACATGCGGTTGGTCGAGCAGACGGGTAGCCTGCAGGAACTGAACGATCGCCTCGATGCTCAGCTGCGCGATCACACTGAGAAACTTTTGTCTCAGACTTCGCTGTACGAGCAGAAGGCGGCCGATGAGTCGAACTTGCTCGCGCAGATCGAGGAACTGAAGCTGTCTCGTGATCAGCATGTTCGCGCTCTGGAGCAAGCACGATCGGCGGTGCAAGCTGCCTCTGCGCGCAATAGCGAGGCAGATGCGCAACAACAGCACTCTCGTGAACATATAAACACACTAGAGGCCGACCTCGCCGAACTTCGTGGGGAGCTCGAGTCGCGCACGACGGAGGTAGAGTCGATGCGGGCGCAACTGACTGAGGTGGAGAACTCGTGGGCCAAGTCGCGAGAAGAGGCAGATGCTTATCGGGCGCTGACGACCGGTAGTCTGGGAGAAATACTTGACTCACATCGCGACTTAAAATCCGACGAGGATCGCCTAGTCCGTGGGCATATGGAGAAAGTCCAAGCAATGGAGACGGAGACCTCCTCTCTACGCCAGATGCTCAAGGAAACCACGGCTCGCGTCGAGGATATTCAAACGCAACTCGCGGCAGAACGGCGGCAGAATCGCGAGAACGAGATCGAGCGCTTACAACTTCGGTCACAAATTAACGGCCTTCGCTCTCAGCTGTCCAATGCCATGCACACCAGCGCTTCCCTTGGTCGCGATCTCTCCGACAAAGAGCGTGAGTCGATGGAACAGTCGAAAGCTGCATCGGATGCCCTTCTGCGTCTCAATATGCTGCGGGGATACCTCTCGGAGAATGGCATTTTGCTCGACGACGATATGCGTCCACAGTTCAATGGCAACTCTGCTCCGGAGACTATCGCAGACCTCGAACAACAACTTGCAGAACTCACGCGCCACCATGAAGATGCTCAACGCGAAGTCGCTCAGATTTCACATCAAAAGAGAGATGCGGAGGACCAGATCAACAGCCTTATATCGGAGCTTGACCACCTCAGAGCCAATAGCCACTCTCCTTCACGAACCAACGAAGCAGAAGCGCGGGCTGCTGACTTGGAGCGTAAATTGGAGGAGACGGAGCGTGGCTACAAAGTCAGAATGTTGCAAATGGAAGAGGACTATCAGCTCGCTGTCCGCTATGTCAAGTATGTCTTTTTATGTTTCGTGATTTCTTGTTCCCTAACAAATTGCCTTCAAGGGGAACTGAAAAGATGATGCGGAGAATGCGGGACGAAGTCACAAAGCAGAAGAAAACCAATGCCGAGCTACAGGCTGATCTTGACGCTGCCCGTGGTGTCAAGACTCCCGACTCTGCTGCCAGGGTGCGGGGCCTCAACGGACGTACAACCCCGTCTTCAGACGAAGGCTCAGAAATCATTCGAAGTCAACTCATCGACTCGCAACGACAAGTGCAAAGGCTTCACACTGAGAACAAAGAGTTGCGAAATCGCTTAGATATTCTAGAGAGGGACCTTGAAACTCTCCGTGACAGCCTCGTCGTATCACAACGAGAATCAGACGATCGACTGAGCCAGATCGAAGAGCTGCAGCATGAAGTCGAACGCTTACAGAACTCCCTGCTAGTTGCTCGAGGCGGCAGCGAAGAGACGACACTGGAGAAATTGAGCAACGACAACATAACCTTGCGGCGAGAGAACGAGCAACTGTCCCACAAGATTGGACTACTGCTTGAAGTTGATCAACCCACTTTTGGCCAAGGCAGACCAATGTCTGGACGTCGCGCAAGCACCTCAAGTTCCGAGAATGCTCTCGCTTTCGAGCATCTTTCCAGCGAATTGGACGATTGGCAACGGCAACTGGCGAGCTCAATGAGCAATCGCCGACCACTAAGCGACTTCAATGACTCTGACCATATGTCTTCTGGATTTGAACGAACTCGATCACCACGGTCATGATCTCTATTTTGTATCCTTGCTTAATGCTTTTGTATATATACCCTTTCGCATTTGTTGCTCATCACGCTCGTTTGGATTTCTATCTCTGTTGGTGCTCATCCCGCTCTCCTTTCAATTGCTGATATTGTCATCGTATATATATCTATTTGCTTATGGGCAGTTGTGCCACTGCCGATTATTATCGATCATCCTCATCCATAATATTATTCGATTTATCTGCATCTTGATAATTGTGAGGTGAAGTCAGAACATTGTGTTAGATAGCTATAACTATGAGCCAGCAGCTTGTTGAGTCCATGCGATCGCTTTTGCTTTGACATGGTCAGCACCCTCTTCGTCGCCAATTCTCCGCTCGAGTTCCAACCATTTTTTGAAGAACGATCTGTCGGACTTGAGTAAGAAACTATCATCATCAGAAGCCTGGTGCTTACTTGGCTTTGTGGCTGGTCATCTTGATTGCCAAAACACGCTCGAAGATGTTTCTGACGCTTTGCATATCTTGTTGCCCAGCCTCCATGTCGATGTATATTGACCACATATCCCATCGCTTGGGATGTGAATCTACTATCCCCTCAAAGATGGTTTTGCCACGCTCAGCATCCCCAAGTTTGTATTCCAGTTGAGCGAAGCGCGATATCGTCTTGATGTCTATCGGATTGTCAATATTTGAGCAAACTGACAACGAAAGACATACGTTTTCGCTTTTCCAAGCTTTGCAAGCTACGAGGAAGTAGATTTCTCGCGGACTCGGCTTCCCCTCGGCGGAGATAGAATTCTCCGAACAGAGTCCACACCTTTGAGCTGTGACCAAACTTCTTGCTTGTGCGCTTGTATTGTTCTTCAGCCCTCTGAAGAAGAAAAATGTAAGCATTAGATAGGCTATCGGAGAAATTAGACCCCTTACTTGGACTTTGTCTGACTGGTCTAATATGGCGGCCAGACGAAGATGTATAGTCTTCGAGTCGTTGTGTCTGGCGGCATCCTTGAACGTAGCCTCCAAAGAAGTATCTGTGCCGTAGACGTTCTCCAAATTGAGCAGCGCTATCCATACGTTCAATTTCTCCTGCTCTTCGCGGAAGTTGATTGTTGCTAGAGCACGTTTGGCAATTTCTCTGGCTTTGTCTGTCTCGGATAGTTGCAGCTGGAAGGACATGTACTGTATCCACAGGAACGAGGAATTAGGGGAGCCAAGTAAGACACGCTCGAAATCAGCATTCGACTCGGGAGTCTTCGTGTGCATATCTGCCGTTAGATCATGTTCTATCTGCTTTTTTTGCCGTTTCCGCTTTTTTGTTTGATCCTCGGCCTGGTCTTCGTCGGACGATGAATCGTCATCGCTCCCATCGTTGGCGTCGAAATCGCCAGCCGACCATTGGAAACCTCCTTGCAATTGTAGAGTAGGAACAGGTAACGTAGAGGGGGAGGGTTGTTGCTGCGAGGTGGAAGGCTGGACTAGATCGTGAGAATCGATTTGCATGTTGTCATTGTCATCGTCTGAAGGCGCTTCGTCGTCATCCTCAGCATCTGGGTTGTGATCGTCTGCCTCTTTCGCATCCAGGGCCATTGCATCAGAGTCACCCTGCTCATCGGCACCATCAAATGTCTCGTTTGGCTCTACGGCGTCTGGCTCATCATGGTCGCTGTTTATGACTTCGTCATCCGCAAAGTAAGAGGGTTTTATGCCCAAAGATATACGACCTTTCGAGGTGTCTAAGACGAGAGCCTTCACTCGGTCCCCTTCGCGGAATCCTCGAAGGGCCACTGTCACATCAGCATCTTTGTTGTCTGAAAGCTAAACTGCGGTGAGAAAGATGGGAGCGCTAGCACTAAGAAGAGAGCGAACCTGAGTTTTATGGCAAAGGCCAGATAGTTTAGAGTCTTGTATTTGGATGAAAAGGCCGTAATCCTCGATCTTCTTCACTGTCCCCTCAACTTTCTGGCCAACATTGAAGTCCGCTAGAGTGAGAGCAGATCTAGCCTTGCTCAAGTCTCCAGACCGGAAGGTCATCTCCACACGCTTGTCTTCGGCATTGACGCTGCAACCAAACCATAAGCATCGCGTTACGGAGGAACAGGAGAAGCACAAGCCTCAGGATTCGCCCTTTCACCACTTGATTCAGCTTGAAGCGAGGTTGCCAATCCTTCACGAACTGGAAACAGTTATTGCCTGACTTAACGAGGCGCATAAAGAACTCACCTCGTCAAACAATTCCTTGATCTGCACTCGAGCATCGACGTGCCTACCAATGCTGACGAACAGACCGTGTGGAGTGATGCTCTTAACGAAACCTCGCACCGAGTCCCCATGTTTCAAGTCAGACGCATTTATGACTTCACGATCCTTTATGAGAGGGTGGCCGTCAGGGTCGAGTCTTGAAGCCCGGGTCGACAATGCTACTTGTTTCTTGTCCGTGGCAATCTCAACAACTGCGGCTTTGACGACGGTGTTGACGTCTGGGATCGGTACGCTGGCGTCGTAGTCGTCGCAAGTGTCCGTGGGATGTAAGATACCTCCAAGATGTGAGCCGAATTTGAACAAGGCACCGTTGCGAGTGTGCCGTGTTACTCGACCTGTGACAATTTGGCCGATAGTCACGGTGTCTAGAGAGACTTTGCTTTTACCCAAGGTGATCTTCGACTTCGGCTTATTCGCCACAATGACAAGACCCTTCTCTGGACTTCTCGTGACCACCACTAGTTCCTCAAGCTTCTCTCCTCGTTTCGCAGCAGTTTGAACCTCAGCGACAGAGACACCGCGATGGTTGGCAAGGTTTTTTAGTGAGAGGAGGGCCTTGACCTTCGTCGGCTGCAAGATGAGGACAGCGTTGTCTTTGTGAATATCTGAGATGATGCCCTCTACTGTGTCTCCGATCTCCACTGCGTCGATGTTGACCGTGGTGAATTCTGAGGTAGAGGCCGCCTGACGGATGCTGGCCACGATGCGAGACGTTTCAAGATCGGTAGATAGTATCCGAACTTTCACGACCTTGCCTATAGGGTACGCATCCGCTAGAGAAGGGAGCTTGCTCTCACTGGAGAATTACGTTAATGTCGTTATAGTAAGTGTCGTTGCTATCACATACACATACCTGACTTCTCTAAGAGGGATAACAGCCTTGAGATTGTTGTAAAACTCCACCAACAGCTGCTTTTCAGAAACCTTGAAAACGACTGCATGTACCACGACACCGGCTTGAGCGTCTTCAGGTTTTGATATGATAGGCAGGGTAGAATCAACCAGCGTCTTTTTGGCAGTCAACGAGATACGATTCCGTTCTGGATCAACGTGGAGAATCTAAGACTTCGTCAGTTGATCGGATGGAGGAGATGAGTACAACACTCACTCGACATTTGATGCTTGCGCCCGGTTTGAACCTCTTTGCGGGGTGCTTCAACGTGATATCTGCATAATGGTTGGGCCACACTACACCGTCGAACTTCCCTGAGAGCGAGACGAAGAGACCATTGTCGGTGAGTTTCTTGATAGTGCCCTTGATGACTTCGCCGACCTCGACTTCTGCGACATGGAAGAATCTCTGGGCGATGATGGAAGGCTTCAGGCTCAGTTGGAGGACGCCGTCGAAAGCGAAGTATCCTGTCACGCGAGCTGGATGTATAGAGCCGACTTTGAAGGGTCCTGAGGAAGGTGGGAGGGATGTGACGTGGTCGTCTGATACATGCGAGATCTGCAATAGATTTATGAGAAAATAGAGTGAATCAGTGGGCGTCACATACATGTACAAAGCCCTCAAGACCGGGTTGAATTTCTACAAACAGTCCCCGCTCGTTCTCGACTCGCGTGACTTTAACCGATTCCAGTATTGTCCCCACCGGATAGGCGTCTTGCACTGTAGATAGCTCACTGCCTTCCTCACGTTTTATTTGCCTCGGCTTGAGAGAGACAACATGAGGATTCAGCGAAAGGGCGAAGCGGGGTGGTGTAGTTGAGTAGTCGTATAATACTCTCGCTTTGAGTCGTTTCCCGATTTTGTATGTATGATTGGGTTCAAGATGAAGTTGCTCGGCAGTGCCGTCGAAGAAACCTAGTAATTGAAGGTTAAGGCCACTGGGATGTACGGCGGTCACAAGTGCTTGTACGAGTGTCCCAGGTAGGACAGAAGTAACGTTAGAGACTTCAGTGAGCTATGGGGGGGTTAGCAGAACGTAACGGTGTAGATGTTTTGCGGAGAACGAACCAGTGTAGTGGTGTATATTCGAGGATCTAACGTAACTTTGCAAGTTCGTCCCTTCGCAGCGTCCTCGGAAACAGATACATTGAGCAGGCGTCCGATATGAAACCGAGTTGTGTCATTCGGATGGTGCTTCTTAACGTCTTTGAATGACAAAAAGCCGGGGACGTCAGGAACACCTAGATCAAGAACATAACCATGGTCTTCAATGCTTTGCACTGAAGCAGTTATCGTCTGAACAATAGATGTTAAGTCCCATAGCCGCAGCAAGTAATTGGACCTATACACACGAAGCCTGGCTTGAGGTCACCTTTCTGAACGCCTTGATTGACGCGTTCCGGAACCAGAGTCAACTCTACCCGTCGGCTTGTCCTAACCACATCATCTCTACTCTTCCCAATAACCGAGACGTCTCCGACGCCGGAAGCATGCACTGCAGTTACCACTGCTCGGACATACTCTCCTACTGTGAATATGTCTGCAAGATCTGGTACCCGAAATGAAGGTGATCCATTCTCCTCGTCCTCATCGTCCTCTGGTTCCTCATCCGACTCGGTATGCCCTTCTAGGAGACTGGTCAATTGTGATGAAATATGGGTGATCGGAACGTGCGCGAAGAGTTGGTTCGGTAGTGATACAATGAGAGCAAGCGGTTGTATTGATACAATTTGTCCAAGAATCTTCATCCCAATATTGATTCGCTATAGACATGATTCAGCATACGGGTTGCAAGGGAGCATACTGGTCTGCGCACCTTATAGTTCAAGTGCTCTATCCGTATTCTGTCCCCCTTCTCAGTGTGCCCCGATGCAGAAGCACCTTTTGTAGTGGATTTCCGCTTCTTGGATTTTTTAGCGGCAGCATTTTCCTATACAGCGATCAAGTAATGAACTACTTCATGGATTGCAGCGGGTGTTTCGCGCACCTCAAAGAGTGCTTCATCAGCCTCCTTAACCGCTTCTGCTCGCAGCGTCTTGACCTCTAGAGCCGATAATGATGTCCCTCCTCCGCGAGGAAAGTCGACCTCCTCAGAAATCAGAGTAGATGCTGCAGGCGGTGCTGCTTTTGTGGTAGGCTTCTCCGTCTTGGGCTTTTTGGATTTCCTGTCATCGTTGGAGGTGTCATTGGATCGTTTCTTGGCCGCCATCAATAAACCGTGGGCCGTTGGCGAGCGGAGAGGATGATCAGAACGGTCGCGTTAATGGACTTCAACTCCTGCCAGAATTTTTGCAATGATCGGGCTTTGGCGCACGTGAGATAGATCTTGATTCGTCTTAGAGGTGGATTACGTGAGCAGCTTCGTCCTTTCCGTTGACCGTCAAGCTTGCACTGAAGTCGGAATAATGGGTGAGTGCTTGTGCTAGTAACTTCCTAGTTGACTGCTAACATTGGATGCAGATTATCAGGTATGCTTCGCATAATTCTTTGCCTTATTTTCTTCGTAACCGGTGTTGTTTCTTAGAATCGTGTCGGTTCCAAGTTCGGTGGAGGTGGTGTCGCAGGTGCCTCGGAAACGAATGTCGATAGGCGTGAACGGTTGAGGAAGCTTGCCTTGGAAACTATTGATCTCGCGAAGGTACTTGTCCCCTCACCTTATGGTTCAGCCATTTTTACATTCACTCTTTCAATTAGGACCCATATATTCTACGCAACCATCTCGGTTCTCTCGAATGTCGTCTTTGCCTGACTCTCCACACCAACGAAGGCTCCTACCTCGCTCACACGCAAGGCAAAAAGCACCAAACCAACCTCGCGCGTCGCGCCGCCCGCGATGCCAAGGACACGCAGTTGATGATCGCTCCGACGCAGAGCAACATCCAAAGAAAAGTTTTCTTGAAGATTGGACGGCCGGGGTACCGAGTCACCAAGGTCAGAGATAACGACACGGGGAAGGAGGGTATGATGGTGCAAGTCCATCTGCCGCAAATCAAGCCTGGAGTCGTCCCTAGAAGACGCTTTATGAGTGCATGGGAGCAAAAACGCGAGCCGCCCAACAAAGCATACCAGTACCTTATCGTGAGTTTTTTCTGTGTCCAGAGGGTCCCTTGCTAAATGGAGAGTATATAGGTTGCAGCGGAACCATATGAGACTATAGCTTTCCGTATTCCCGCGCGCGAGATTGAAGATGAGGCTGACGACGCTGGCTATTGGAATTGGTCGCATTGGGATCCTGATACTAAACAGTACAGCTTCCAATTCATGTTCCGTATGAGTTACTGACGACCTGCTTAGTTACTTATGTTTATTACTGGTGCAATCATGTTTTCTTGTAGTTTCTGGCTTCTTCAGCACAATGTTATTACCACTTGACTTGATGCTATTGCTAGCGCACGATGTCGGTGCGAGTGACGATTTGGGGTATGCATAAGTGTGAGCTGTGGTCGGCATCTCTGTCCCTCTACAACGAAACCTATATAACCAAAATGAGCTACGCCAGCTAGGCTCTACTAAGGGACTGCGTCCTTTTCATCTACAACAGGAAGAACGGTGGGATTGGCCTCAACATGTTGGCGAGAGTGCTCTCTGTTTGCGATACTTAGGTATGTATCTGCGTTTGTAGATCAAGTAAGTGTGCGACCGGCATCACGGTGTATAGGACTCACTCCAAAATAGGCCAACAACGGAGACAACGACAAATCGG
Source organism: Pleurotus ostreatus (assembly GCF_014466165.1). NCBI lineage: Eukaryota > Fungi > Basidiomycota > Agaricomycetes > Agaricales > Pleurotaceae > Pleurotus > Pleurotus ostreatus. The sequence goes on along the minus strand of NW_023503157.1, from coordinate 1,833,741 downwards.
AGATGCGGCGGTACAAGCCAGAAGTTGATTATCTGGGTTGGGAGGAACACACACCTAGTTCACATCTTAGTTAGCCATAATGGAACTTTTAGTAGCATTGAACATGGGCACACCAATTTCGTAGGAGGGTCGGAACATAGGCCTGCGTTAAACATGGTTAATTAGGACACGTACACGCATGAGAGGGGCGTACAGATGTGATTCGGGGAATAGCGTCGTGTGGCTTCCCTTCAAGAATCGACATGGCACCAAAGAAGAATGGGATCGAAGCTAGTGCGCCATTTCGTCAGTCGACCATTCACGAAGAGGAGGGTTAAACTCACCGGGCGTAAGCAGCGCCTGATCAAGCCATACCTAGAATCGAGGATAAATTTCATGGAGTCTGGTTCGCGAACGTTTCGATATTTAAGCACGCACTCTGTATATGACGGCTTTCGTGGGACTCGCGAATTGTATGCGACCGAGGAATTGGTACCATTTTGTGAGTGTGGGTCCGAAAAGGCAGCCTTTTGACAAGCATCAGCGCTTGCATACGTGTTCACTTCAGCAAATGTACACACCGCCATAGAACGTCAGTCTCGCCGTCCGACTGAGCTATACCGCAGTTTCCCATCATCCATAATAAACGACGATTGCACCAGCGCGTGGAGTTCAGGTTGACGGTGAGGTAAAGTAAAGTCGGGCCTGTTCAATATTACCATCCCAAAGAGTGAAGCCTGTGCCGATTCCTCACATCGTGGTCTGATAGCCCGCGTCGTTCCACGGCTTGCTGGGCGATGAAGTCCCCCGCGCCAAATAGGATGCCTCCAGTGAGACATTGGGCCAACATGGGCCTGCGAATCAACGCAGAGCTACAACGATCGCGTTTAGTTTCAAATTCCATGAGATAGATTGAAGCCTTTACTTGTATGCTCGGAGAAGGGAAGCCATGAGTGGTGAAGTTGACCGTCGAGGACAACGAGTTGGTCGGAGTAAATGATGATCCAAATTCAGCACGATCGGCTACATAGAATTGCATAGATTAGATTAGATTAGCCGCGGTGTAGAAATATCCTCAAAGAGCTTGAGCCACTGCATTTTAGAGTCTGTTTCAACTTCCACAGCGTGCAGACCTCTCAAACACCTCGCGCCAGGATGTCAGGCACCATAAATATCAAGGGTAAAAACTACTCTATCGAAGGACTCACCAAAGACGCGGTGGGTATCGCCCAGATGCTCGCAGAAAAGGCAAGGCTTTACGACGCTGTAGCAGCAGTCAGGGATCTGAGCGCAGAAGACGATAAGGAGATCCAGACGCAGGTGAGGCTACCAGCTTTCATCGGAATATATGCTGAGATCCGAGTATCCACAGATCCACGCTCAACTCATCCTCCCCGATTTCATCATTCGCGCTGAGTACATGGCGTTCGCCGCGAATTCTCTTCATTTGCTGGGTGCCAGGCTACGGCACACCAGCCTGCAGTACCAGCCCAAGCTCTTCGCGACATATGTGCAAATCTTCACCATCCTCCCCGAACCCAAGTTGAACCCATTCCTCCGGAAATACTTGCAAGACAAGGATCTTGTACAGGGGCTTGGGAATCAAATCGGACGTGCGTTCCTTGATGGCGTCCCATGGAGAAAGCCTAGTGGACCAGGTCACATATGCACGTTGCTCATGAACATGCTCATATGGTGTGATCCGAGCCTGGGGGACGATGGAAAGGCATGTATAGACACGGTCGTGAGGGAGGGGCTGTTTAAGAAGACAAAGGCATTACAAGAAACGAGGGGGTTCGAAAACATCGATGAATTCCAACGCATGGAAGTCGCGCGCTGCAATGGGATGCTCAGTGCTATCGAAGAATTGCCGGACAGTCTATACGTGACATCGACGCGTCAACATCTACTTGGACAACTGGATGGCTGTGGCAATCTGGAATGTGGAGAAGACGCGACGTTGACTTGCTCGAGGTGCAAGGGCGCCAGGTATTGCGGCCGCGACTGTCAGACGGAGGCGTGGAAGGAGCACAAGCTGTTCTGTTTCGCTCCTGCGTTCTGAGGAGGATATCATTGAATCTGTATATATATAGGCGCTGAGATAAGATACGATAACGAATTATTGTGCATGGAAGTTGAAGTGATCGCCGCCTTGTCTCTCTCGACATGAACGGCCACAACGTTCAAATTCAAAAGCCGCAAGGCCAACGCTCCTCCCTCTTCGCTCGCCTCTTCTCCTCTTCCCACCACAACCTCCCCTCCTCCTCCATGTACCCGAAACCCCCTCCAATTGCCCAGAGCTTCCTGGACGATCCCGCATTCTCTCAGGATCCAACTCTGCATCCGCTGCACTCTCCTGCACCCTCTCCTCCATTAACATGGGCGATGCGCAATGCTTCGGCGACGACGATACCGAATTTTGACCCTTTGTCGGTGCCACCCGGCCACCCAATGTTGAAGCAAGATCTACAGGCGACGATCCCGGCGCGCCGACCACCCTTGCCACCAATCACAGTCTCGACGTACCTTCCAGGCTCGGATTACGACAATGACGCGCCTCGTCTCCCTCTCCAGCCACCGAACACACCTCAAGCTGACGGCCCGGTCTTTGCAATACGCCATATGCGGCCGCATCAGACGCTCCGCAGTGACGGTCAGCTGCGTGAGCCAAATGTAACTTTCCCGTTCAAGGCTACTGAGCCCTCGAACTCTATTCCGACCACATTACCACCACATAGTATGTCCCCATTCGAGTCTTCTTCATCCAGTGACTCCAGTCCTTCTACAACGCCTCCCTCGTCCGCCAACTCACATATACTACCGAGCACGTCGGACACGGCAGTAGCACAGCAGAAAGAAGAGAAGAGGAAGCGGACGTTCTCTTTCTTTCGACGTAAACCAGCTGCACCCCCACCCCCACCACCGATGCCATCGAAACTCGCTAAGGCACATAAACCACCTTCACCCACCAAGGCCAAATCACCCGTAGCTGAGGTAGAACAACCTCCCGCTCCTGAAGTACCGCGTCCGGGGCAAACAAGGTCTACGACAATGCCCGAGCTGCATAAAGCAGATGTTCAACCTGTCCCCCTTCCACGTTCAGCCAGCGCACCATCAGATATGCCGCCTCCCAAACCGGTTCAAGTCCGTAGCCTCGATCGGATTGATGAACTCGACGAAACCAATCCATTTGGCTCTCATCTACATCACGGTGGTCCGTACGAAGCGATATCTCGACTCATTACGAGCAAGCAGAAACATGTAAGCTCTTCCTCGTCGATGCGCGCAGACCTTGTGGTTAATGACATTCCCAGCCCGATCTGAACGGTGGGCCCAATGTTCTACATATGGTCTGTCCTTATCTCACACCGTCGTCATGTCGGGGCATTGTTTGATATTTTTGGTCATAGGTTGGTCATCGCAATGGATCTCACCAAGTCTCGGCATCCATGTCAATTCCTCAATCCACGCCTATGTCGCTTAACATCAAACCCGGCCAAGTCATCCCAAGGGACTATGCATATGGTGCCAATCCGTACCCTGCTCCCAACTCAAGTTACTTGGGTTCCCAGCGTCCTCCTGCTAATCTTGATCGAAACGTCCACGGTGCGGCCTCCGATCCGGGGCATGGTCAGAATTCAGGCCCTTCTTATCATAATGCGTTCCTCCGCCCGTTTCCCGATGGCGACGCTGCCGTATCCTCTGGCAATGCACAGGGTTTCAATCAAGGTCGGGTCTCGCAGCAACAACCGCAGCCATCGCCGTACCCTTCTCAATCGCGCCTTCCACTTCAGCAACCTCCACAGCCCCCACAAACCACACCTCTTCGCAAACCCTCCCCTCCGCGCCAAGCTCAGCCCGCTCCCTCGCAGCCAACAGCGTCATTCCTTCAGCCACCGTCACACCCCGGGGACCGTGTCGAATTCGACCCGTACGCTTCCTATTCGCCTACCGCTCGTCCACGCGCCCTTGATGACGCACCTTCACCGTCGTTATCAATGCCTGTTCCTCAAGAGCGAATGGAATCAGCGCCACAAAACCCTCAGCAGACCGCAACACCGGCCGTCAGATCTATTCCACTGCGTAACTCACCTCCGCCTCCGCCACAACAGTTGCCTCCCAGCTACGAAGCACCTTCAACCCCGTACCTCCGGGGCCTCGATGTCAAACATGCCCCATCGAATTCCTCGAATACTCTTCCATTGCCTGTCGATTCCAGTCAGCAACGCAGGGCCTCCCAAGTGCTCAATAATTCGGCCCCCGAACTGGGCCTTAAGGGTAGCGCCAATGGCGCTGTATCCGCAGAAAGTGTGGCTAGTCAACAGGTCACGGTTAAAGGAAGCAGTACTCCTAGTAGCGGACGAAGCAGCCTTGACGATCAAGAACCTGAAAACTCCCGCAATGGACACTCCCGTGAAGGTCTCGCCGCAAACCAGCCGACGACGCAACCAATAACCCCTCCGAATATGCCACCCATGGAGGTCAATGGGGGCCCGCGTCCCCCAGACTCCCCGCCACCTCCTGCCGAGTTCGTGGCGCCCCGTGGTATTCCAGGTGTTCCGTCGAGCTCAGCATCCAGCGTTCGAACAGGTATCTCCCGTGGAAACAGAGGTCCCCCGCCCAGAGTATCTCATCTACCCAAGAAGCTTGTGATGCCCGCTCCATTGCAGCAACAGTCGAATCAAGGTGGCTTTACAGGAAACTCGTACCAGCCGTCATATCCGAATGCGCCGCCTCAAAGATATCAGCAACAACCAAGATATCCCCCGCTCATGCCTCACTATCCTGGTCCTCAACACGCTGCGCCGATGTCACCCCCGCATGGATACCTTTCTCAAGAATTAGATAATGGATCCCCTCCTCGGTCCAGCGGTGAACGTCAGATCCCCCAATCGTTGGATGAGAACGTCTATCCTCGTGAATATGCCCCGCGACCAGGGCCCACCCCTCTCGATCAAGCTGGTCCACCAGTCGTCCCTGAGCAGTATCGCCAGCAGGTTTACTTCCAGAACGCGCAACCTATGCCACCGATGCCAAACCAGCAGCGTGGCCGTCAGCCGCCATTCCAGCCTGAAGGCTACAATCCTCGCGGTGTTCCTCCTTCACGGAGTCTGTCGCCTCGTGCGCAAGAGATACCGATGACAACGGATAGGAAGGTGCTGAGGAAGCGTAGTAAGGTCGGAAGTAGCGAGTCAATACCAAGGCCGGAGACGTATCAGCCAGCGGATGGTGGGAATGAGTTGAGCGCTAAGGAAAAGGCAAAGAGGGACAAATTGGAGAAGGAAAGGGAGAAGGCTGAGGCTAAAGAGCGGGAGAGGATGGCCAAGGAGAGAGAAAAGAACGAGGCTAAAGAGAGGAAAGAGAGGGAGAAGCAGATCAGGGAGAGGGAGCGGATGCTGAAGGGGAAAGTCCAAGTGAAGGAGGTAGAACCGAAAGCGGGCCAGAAAATACCGAAGAGGGTGCTCAGCAAGAGGAGAAACGACATGTAGTTCCCCTCGTTCGCATGGCCGGTCAGTTTTCATTTTCTCGGGTTCATTTCAACGTGGAACTGTATATTCCTATTCATTCAGCTATGTTTTTATCTCGTCATATGTTCTCCATCCACGTTCCTCTCGTATCGCACATTGCACGCACATTGTACACAACCACCGCATCCACATACACGAACATCCCCACACTGTGCTATAGCCCATAGATTGTATTTATATGCTTGCATATTCACATCCATAGATGAATTCAAATTGCGTTCGCTCCGAATCCTAACATGCGCGCAAACCTAAGAAACGTTCACTATCTATCGAAAATGAGCATGTGGAATACAATGACAAGAACATACGACGAGCGAATGGGGTGCACTGAGAAACGCCGGCGTTTGGATTCCGGGGAAGGACTTTGCATGCGCGCAGAAGTAGATAAGAAAAGTCAGCTGGAGGTATCCACTTCTGCACTTCTAGTGTCCGTTCATCAATTCCTTGTAAGGCCGATCCATGTGAGTCCCATCGTAACTTCCGAAAACGTTGAACGATATAACGCCACGTTCGAATGTTGGCCTTGGCCGGCAGACACAACAGGTAAATCGTGAGCCAAAAGGAACGACTGGGGAAGGAGAGGAAGGTCGAGCAGCGTGCGGATGAGGGGGGCACCATGTGAGCATTGTCAAATTAGCTGAAGAGGCTAGAAAAGGCCTTGACAAGAAGAATGCGCGGTTCGCTGCCGCAGCGCGTATAAAAGCGAGGCATGGAGGGAACAAAGTAGCAAGCCGCAACATGCAGTTCGCGTTCTTGACTATTTTCTTCGCCCTCGGTGCCTTGTTTAGCGTACAGGCAGCAATTGTCGAGCGCCAGACGGGGGTGCGTTCGTGCAACTGTGCTGGTGAGTGGGACACACATCACTATTGTGCAAGCGCGGCGTTGAGCCACGGCTCTGTCATGCAGGAAGGAGTTTCACTACAACGGATGTAACGAACGCTATCCGCGGCGCTAGGGCTGGGGGATCTGGGTAAATTATTGATCCATTAACCTGGCGAAATCTGCTGAACGCAAGTTATAGTAATTACCCGCACGTATACAACAACTTCGAGGTTGGTCCAAGTAGTTGGCATCAGTCGTCCTTCGACTGATAGCGGCTATGCAGGACTTTTCGTTCAGCTGCACGCCGACTTTCTTCGAGTTCCCAGTCTTCCGGGGATCGGTCTACAGTGGCGGTAGCCCGGGTGCAGACCGCGTTATCTATGACCAGAGCGGTCGTTTCTGCGGTAAGTGGTGGTCTGACATAGAAAGTTGAGCTTTCCGCTGAGTCTTCAATAGCTTGCCTAACGCACACGGGAGCACCGACGACAAACGGCTTCGTAGAATGTAGTTTCTGAGAAGGATCGCAGGCGCGAAATTCAATAGCGTTGTGGTCCCATTGTTTGTTGCTATTTACCAAAAGCTTTGGAGTGGATGGCAGAGTCCGTATATATAAGCGCCATAGAGACAATCGTTTCCAAGTTCCATTCCCCCATTCCCCCCATCCACCCCATCAAGTATGGCCTCAACTGCAGCATCAGAAGCCGAATTGAGAAACGAAATCGCCCGTTTAACCGGTATACACTTTCTGCATCAAAGTCAATATCTGCAGCTAATTGATTTAAAGCATCGATAAGCTATCACAAGGCTGGTCAGCCCAGCGCTCCAAGTTCCACACCTTATTCAAGGAGCAACGCCTATGTCAACCCGCACTACCAACTTCCTCAAGCTACCAAGTATATCCGACCAACATACCCTGTGTCTCGTCCTACCCCAAGTTCTTCTCTGCCAGTCTCGAATCATCCCAAGGAAGTCGTTCTAGGTGGTGTCGCTTTCAAATCGTCCGGACGATCCCTAGTTCGCAAAGGCCGTAAGTATATATTGTAGCAGTGAATATGTCTCCTTACTGTTGTTTCAAAGTTCCGACCCCACCACCTCCCGCAAAATACGTTAATTCCAAGAAGCCAGGACATGTACTACCTCCAATCAAAGCGAGGCCTATACCCCGTCGCCGAGCTCCACCTGGCAAACGGAATCGTAATCTGACTCTGGACAACACTAAACGCCCTTACCAGTCTGTTCAACACCTCTACCAAGGGAACTCAACACCTAAACCGTACTTGCACAGATCCCGACGCAACTCGAAACGAGCAAAGAAGTATATCAATAAGCCATGTCCTCGGTTCACGACAACAGGTACGTCCAAGCCCTTCGTCGAGCAAGTAAGGCCGCCTGGCCCGATTTTTTTTACCTAATGCATCCCTTCTCGTTAATGCAGGGTCTTGTAACCGCGGATTAACTTGCATGTATCAGCACGATCCAGCCAAGATCGCCATCTGTTGGAACTTCCTTCAAGGTAGTTGCACCAACACTGCATCAAGTTGCCACCTCTCGCATGACCCCACCCCGGAACGCACCCCGATCTGTGTTCATTTCCTCAACAAAGGTCGCTGCACCAGAGAAAACTGTCCTTTCCCGCACGTCAATGTTGGTGCGCGTGAAGGTATATGTCGAGATTTTGCTGTCCTCGGCTACTGCGAAAAGGGCCTGGATTGCGACAAGCAGCATGTCAGAGAGTGCCCCGACTTTGCAGAGCAAGGTAGCTGCACGACCAAGAGATGCAAGCTTCCGCATGTCATTAGGGCCAACCGCAACCGCAAAGTCGACGAAAGTGTCTCAAAGCCTGGACCCGCCGTCGTCTCTGTTGTTGCTTCTGCTGCTCCCACTGATCCTGATCTTAGTCCGCATCTCACAGCAGAGAAAGCTCAGCTTGGTGACGAGTTCATCTCTCTCACCTTCAATGAAAGCGAGAGCAGTGATGAAGAATCCGAAGATGACTCTGAAGAAGCATCTGAGGGCGATGAGCCCGACGATACTGAAATGCAAGAAGATTAGCGTACATGACGATGTCGTATCCTAGCTGTGAAAATTGAATATGCTCTTGGAATTCATTCGCAGTGGAGTTGCTTGAAAAAATCACAACAAGCGACGTTGAATCGCTAATCGCAACTGGCCCCTGAACAGTGGCCGGTCATGTGACTGATTGTTATTAACGCGACGAGAGCAGCGATGAACTCTACCCACTACCACCACATCCTCCATGCCAGCAGATATCGCGACGGTCCGCACTGAAATCAAGGAATGGGAACGGTATTTTAAAGAAACAAATGGAAGAGACGCGTCTATTGACGATATCAAGGAGCTTCCGCACATTGGTAGTGACAAGTGTTCCTTTGAATGCATATCTGACACTAACTCTTTTGGCAGCGGAGAAGTATAAGCTATACAAGAGGTTGAGAAAGGCAGAATCACAGGCCTCTCAGCCCGTGAAAGCATCTACAAGTCGTTCAAGTCCCCCTTCAACTCCTCCGAGAGGCAAACCCCGGGATCTCTCCTCGTTAGAGGCACCACTACTCGTTCATTCGCGTCATGCAGAGACAACCGCGCCCTTGACATCGTTCAACCCCTTTTCTCCTCGAAAGAAGAAGCAGAAGCCAAAGGAACACGTACCTACCCCACCCCAACGCTCCGATGCGAGCAAACCCCGGCCGAATCCGTTCGCTACGCCAGTCAAGGGCAAAGGGAGAAGCACCGCTGAACCATACCCAATGATCAATCCGCTAGCACTCCCAGAGCAGCAGCCAGCCCCGAACACCGCCATCACTCGCGCTCGAAAGCGGCTGCGTGGAGAACCCGTGTCTCCATCCCCGAACAAACCCAAGAGACGACGCGCCAACCCCGAAGCTCAAACATTGCTTTCATTCAAACCATTGGAACACCCTTCTATGTCGCATGGGACTAAACGCCTGTCGGTATCAGATGACGAGGAGAGCGACGCGGAGCAAGTGGGGAGCCTGTCTTTTGTGGGTGAATCGCCGGTCAAACAGCCATCCGGAGGCAAGTCGTTCAAATTGCTCTTCGAGGACATGGCACCCCTCCGTCTAGACACGAAGGGCAAGGGGAAGGCAGCTTCGAAGAACACCGATATCTTCAGCGATCTCCCTAAACTTAATGCCTCGACTAAACCGACGAACACGAACACCAAATCTAATAAGCTCACTTTTATGGAGCCCTCTCATCCCTTGAAGGCAGGCCCGTCGAAGCCCGGCGAGCAAGCATCCAAGGGGAATGCCAGGAAGAAGCGTCGATTAAGTGTATCGGACGATCACTCTGGCCACGACTCAAAAGGCGAATCGGACAATGGTCCTAACTCTTCGGATGTAAACGGTACTCAACACGCCGTCAAGCTAATACCACCGTCGCCACCGCCCGCTGATCCATACGCCCCCAAACGTTATAAACAGAACGCGAAGAGCGGCAAGGATAAAGCCGTCACCAATAACCGGAAAAAGTCCAAGAAATCTAAGACGGACGATAACGAGAGTAGTGATGGCTCGGATGAGTGGGACACCTTGGAGTCTCAGATTCGCATCGTCAATCGTAGAGCTGTAGCTCAGCAACGTACTGGAGATAACGTAGATACGGCTATGGAGCGGGACATAGAGGATCCCATCCTCGCATTGCCGCGTCATGTTGACACGCTACCTGAAGAAGTTGCAGACGAACCGGTTGATCAGTCAACGACGCTTCTATCCACCCCACTGGCAAAACTCGCCGGTTTATCTATTAATTCGGCATACCCTTCGAAGGACCGTGGGCCGAACGAAGGACAGTTGGTCCGGGGTTTGCTATATGGGCGGCCAGCAAAGGGTCGCCTCTATGATCCGCGCAGAGGAGGCGAGATATGGGGTGTTGGAGAGGGCGATGAAGGCGATGAAGATGGAGAAGACGATTTGCTTGGGTTGGGGAGCAAGACCGGTGTCGACAGAGGACGGCACGGATTGAAGTCGAAAGCTGGGGCAGTCACAGAGGAAGATGATGATTGGGAAGGCGAACCAGTTCCTTGGGAGGTTGGAGAGTTGTAACTTGCCAGTGCACTATTAATTCATTTCGGACTTCTGGGCACTGATTGGGCTCCCCGGTTAGCTTACACTGCAGTGTAGATGCGAACTTTCGACACATCAACCTTTTGACGGCTTCATAGTGCGCATGATGTGTCTTGGGCTTTTGCTGCATCCTCACAGCATATTCCCTCCCGGTTTGTCACCAACTTTTTTCTAGTTATCATTATGCTCATACACGCCTTGTTTGATGATCTAACCGACCCCGTGTCCTTCTACCCCTCTCGTCGTGCCTATCTATTACCGCTCATAGCTTCTTGGGACGCCATGAGCAGTGGTTGCCGTGGTTGGATCGCCCATCATACATACACCCAGCGGGACTTTTACTTGCACAACGTGTGGGGGCTCCCGAAGGCGCTTAGAGCATTGCTCGGTTGCCCAAGCATCATGTAACCTCGCTGTTACCGGGCACGAGAGAAACATACCCCATCGTATGTTGACCAGCACCTAGAAGAACACACTTCCACAGTGTTCTAGCTATGCGGCACGCAGTGGATGCTCGAAATCAATATCTGTATCAGATTTTAATTTCTTTCGATCATCCTCGTTCAGTGAACGTGTCGTCTCACATTTGGCAGGGCAATGTGTTTACGCGACATCCTTGAAACAACATCGACACGAGCGACTCCCCAGGCCTCATACCGAAGGAGACGTCAGAACTCAGAAGGTAGCTAGTAAACCGGCTCGACCCATAGTCACATCACCTCCTCCAGATCATCCTATTTCGCAACCTCCCCGCGTGTCCTGCCTCGCCGCCTCCCACCTGCGGAGAAGGAGCAAGGCAAGCATCATGGATGCCGCGAGGAGAAAGAGGTGCTTCAAAAGCGCGAAGTCCAAGGCAACGAACGACTAACTATATGTCCTCGAACTCCGTCGTCTCTGACGTTCTCTCCGCATTACATTCCATCGCACACACCAAGCGTAACACTCCTCACCGTCAGGACAGCACCGCCGGCAGCAGCTTCCTTCGCCGCAGAGATAGTACTATTTCGGTTGCTTCGTCAGTCAAGTCGACCACTAGCATCGCCAGTATCAAGAGCATCGCCCGTTCACTCTTCAGACACAAACAGGAAGACATGGAGCCAGTCACTAAGGGAAAGGGCAAGGGCAAAGGGAAGGGGAAGAAGAGAGGTTCCGTACACAATCCAGTGAACGCCGAACAAGCTGCTATTGCTGCTCGTGCTGCTGAGAACAACAAGTTCTACCAGTCCCAGTCTCCCATTACCGTTGTTCTGAGGGACCCGGTTGTGCTGGAGAAGTTGCTGGAGGGTATCCTTGACTCGACTGCCGGTAAACGAATGGTGTCCAGATTGGCGCGAACATGCAAGGCCTTCTCGGAACCGGCATTGAATGTGCTTTGGAGAGACCTGTACTCTTTCATTCCATTGATAGGGATGTTCCCTTCTCCCCTCCTCCGCCGACCCAAGAAGCCTGGCCTTGGTTTGGTACGTTGAATATGTTCTGCTTACCTGGGTGGTATTCTGATTGCACCTCACAGACGAAGGTGCCTGAGCAGGCCGACTGGGAGAAGGTAACTCTCTACGGAGACAAGGTTCGACGCATCACATACGAGGAGTCGGCGAACAACGTCTCGACTACTGTGTTCCCCATTTTCGAGGAGTATCGTCCCAGGTGAGCTATTATCGCAGCACGAGCGGCGACAGGTCGTTGATTCGATGAAATAGGACATATCTTCTTCCTGGTCTCCGTCATTTAACCTGGCGCGCGGAGACGCCCGTCGGTCTGGATCGTTGCTTGATGTTCCTCAATCCCGAGCTCCAGACCTTGAACCTCGAGATTGGAACGAGGTTCCCCCAACTCAGCTCCTTCCTGAAGGACGTCTCCGATCGTACACACCTGACATCATTCTCATTCGCATCACCTACCCCCCTCCCTGACGACTTCACCGAGCTCTTGGCCCCTCAGACTGACCTACGTCGCGTGAACCTCGTTGCACCAGGTGCCCTCTCCCCCGGTGCCGGCAGATGGCTCGGGGCCCTGCCACACCTCAGAAGCTTGCAGCTTGACTTGACGGGCCGCTCGGTGATAGCTGTCGAAGGGTTCTTCGACATGATGCGTCCACGTTCTGGGGATTCCACTCCAGACTCGATCGGTTCAATAGACAGCGGGGTCTTCTCAGCAGATGAACTCGACTTCTCCGAGATCCGCAAATCCGCACTGAGGCTAACAGGTGACTTGCATTCGAAAGGAGCTTTCGCCAAACTACGACAACTCCAGCTCACTGGGGAGGTCTCCAATATGGCTGTATTCTTGAAGCACTTGTCGAGTCGCTTAGCCCACCTCGAGCTCGCAATCGAGGACCCACCAGATCGGGCCGACTGGCAAGACCTTTGCGCCGTTCTCTGCGAACATTTCGGCCGTAGTCTTCACTCATTGAAGATCACTGCCACTGGCGGTTCGAAGTTCGCCGACCTCGTGCGGTCCACTACGAAGCTGGCATCTGGAGGGACTCATCTAACCCTCGAGTTCTTGTCCGCGCTCCCCGCTCTCAGACGGCTAGAAATCGATCTCCCTGAATCCACAATATTCCATGCTGCCGACCTCTCCCACCTCGCCGCCGTCTGCCCTGGCCTTGAGGAGCTCAGACTGTGCCCCACAGCGATCTTCCCTTCACAAACAGGAGCGCCGAAGATCACTCTGGAGGATATCGCACCGCTCCTGCGCGCTTGCAAGAATCTCCATACCCTGTCTGTCGTGGTAAATGCTCAAGGTGGTAGCCAACAGGTCCTTCACCAACGAGACGTATCATCCGCATCCCTCCAACGACTGCACGTTGGCCATTCCTGGATACAGGACCCACTGCAGGTCGCTATCCTCCTCAGTCATTTTGCCTCCAGATGCGACACTCTTCGATGGTTCCATGAGCGCAACCGACCGGGGTACGTCGAAGCCAACGATCTGGGCTGGCAAAAAGTAGCCGAAGCGCTCCCATTCCTACAAGACGTCCGGGAAATGGAGAGACAGGCGGTCGTCGTGTCTGTGGTGACCCAGGAACCGGAGAAGCCAGAGACCGACGAAAAAGGTGTTGACGCTACTGTGTCCACAAGGAACCAAGGCGTCAGCGTACGCCCAATAACGTTTGAACTGTCCGTGCAAGCCTCGCCGACACTCGTTGAGGCATGTGTCGAGGCAATAGTGGAGCAAGTTTCAACATCCGTCGACGCAACCACTCCTACATCCGAAGCGAGTGTCGATGCGGTCGTAGAAACGTCGGAGAGCTCTGTCGACGCCGTTGTATCCACTGTTGAAATTGCCATCGACGCTGTCCCCGAAGTCGAAGTCTTACCCGAGGTCGACTCCGCACCTGAAGTTAAACCTGCTACCATCCCGGAGGATGTTGCCAACGTCGGTGTCGTCCCCTCGCCAACCTCGCCAACCTCGCCAACCTCCGTTTCCAACCACATCGATCCATCTGCATTTACCCTCTCAAAAGTGGTGGAGGCACTTTTCTCCTCCAGCAGCCACAACGACACCGCTGCATCCGACCCCCAACCGACTCCCTCAGAAAAGAATTATGCCCGGCCTTCATCATATGATCTATTCTTCTATGCAACGTCCGCCCTCATCTACTACCCCCTCTTCATCCCCTTGAAAATACTCGATATGTCTATGTCAGCACTTCACCGAAAGGGACGCACTAGCAACGAGGAAGAAATGTCAGAAAAACAGCTTACCTCGGACCCTGCTCCCAATTATGATGATACACCTATGGACAGTATGCCCGGCGTTATGACCCCTCCTCAAGTCCGTCCATAATCTATTGTTATTATGATTACAATGTCGCTTACTTCTACTATTCTGTTTTCTTTTCCGTTTGTGCTGGCACCGTACCAGGTTGTTGAAATACATGAGCCCTTAACTTATAATGCCTCAAAATCTGAGAAAGTAAACGAGCAGCCTCCTGCAGCAGAAGTTGAACGCAAATCGTCCATGTCAGGAGAAGTCCTGGTTGGGAAGTGGATCAGACAGGGGCTTCCTCTGAATCAAACAAGCGCAAAGATCACTGCGACGCGCGTTGGACTGTCTCGATCACTGAAAGTACCTCAATATATCATGTCTGACAACAGGAAACAAGAAAAGGACTTCTCGCCGGAGGTGGACGCTTTGCTGCCAGAAGCTGAGAAGCTCGTCAAGGTGAGTGTTCAGCACCCTTTACTTTGTGAGTTCCTAACCGACAAGAACGAAGGCAGGGAAGCTTCAGGAGGGTCTCGACAAGCTCTTTGTCCTTGAGAAACAGACGCGAAATGTACGGTGATCTCCACTGGTGTACTTGATATCTCTCTAACTAAATTATAGGCAGCCGATCTTGCATCTACTTCACGACTCGTTTCCGCGATTGTTCAGCACTGCTACTCTGCGCGGGATTACGCGTTACTCAACAGTAGTATCTCGATTCTGGCCAAGAAACATGGACAACTGAAGGGTGCTGTGCAGACGATGACTGAGAAGGTCATGCAGTGGTTAGATGAGATCAAGACGCGGGAAGGGGTTGACAAATGGCTGGAACTACTGGAAACACTGCGCGGCGTCACGGAAGGCAAGGTCAGTGTGGCCTTGAGTATCCCTCATTTCGGTATTCAGTATCCGAACAGATATACCTCGAAACACCGCGCGCTCGAGTGACATTGTTATTGTCTCACCATCACGAAGTTCTTTCGAACGACCCAAAAGCCACACCCGAGAATGCTAAGAAGTCGCTTCGCACAGCCGCTGAGCTCCTCTCCGAGCTCCAGGTGGAGACTTACTCGTCAATGGAACGTAGAGAGAAGACGGAGTTCATTCTTGAGCAGATGAGACTACTTGTGGCAGTTGCACGTCAGAAGGATGCAGAGGCGGGGCAAGAGGGCAAAGATTCGTTGTCTGGTGGTGACCCAGAATGGACCAAAGTGAGGGTTGGAGGTCGCAAGATCAATGAAGAATTCTTGAAGGAGGAGGAGAACGAAGTAGGTAATAAAACTTTCCTGGTATATTCATTGCTCATTAGTACACCGCAGGACCTTAAGCTCAAGTTCTACGACCTTATGATCCAACACGCTCTGCACCAAAGCTCGTACCTCGACGTTGCCAAATATTATCAAAAAGTATGGGAAACACCGTCTATCAAAGAAGACGTGACAGACAAAGGCCGGATTGTGAGTACAAATTCCTCATCTCAATATGGAGATCTCATCGTCTTCCCATACAGGCACTTGAGCACATAACTTACTACGTTGTCCTCGCGCCGCATAACAACGAGCAGGCCGGTATGCTGCACGGTCTTTATATTGACCCAGCACTGAAGCCGCTTGAACTACACTAGTACGTCTTCTCGCACCAGTCTTTCCGCTTATCCTCACTTGTGAACAGTAACCTCGTCAAATCCTTCCACACACACGAACTCATGAGATGGCCAGGTATCGAGTTGCTTTACGGCTCTTTCCTACGGCAAACCCCTGTCTTCAGTCAGGAGAAACGATGGGAGGACTTGCATACACGAGTGATTGAGCATGTACGTATTCTTTATTACTGACGCTCGCCATTGTCTCACCATATCCTAGAACATCCGCATCATAGCAGAATACTACTCACGCATCACCATTCCCCGCCTAATGTCCCTCCTCGATCTCACCGCCCAACAAACCGAAGAAACCCTGTCGCGATTAGTAGTCTCTGGCACCATCTGGGCACGGATAGACCGACCAGCTGGCATCATAAACTTCCGGGCGAAACGAACTGCTGAAGATGTGATGAACGATTGGAGTTCGGATATGCAGAGACTACTGGGGCTCGTGGAGAAGACATGGATGGGAATGAATGCTGCCCAGGCAGCACAGTCTCGTGTTGTAAAATCGTGATATATAGGCCCTTGTTTCCTTCGCTATGCATCATCGTAATATCCTTCAGCAACCGAACATTGACTGGACAAATCGAGGCATGAAGCTTGAGGGTACAAGGTAAGTACAATATCCAATATGTAGTTAATGGTCCAGTTCTATCTAGATGTGTGCAGAGGCGAGGTATCATCGAGAGAACATCTACGAATACATAAGTAGATCAAAGCTTGGCTTTTACTGCCCTATCCGCGCGGGCCTTGTCTCTAAGTATTCTTCTGAGTAGTTTGCCGCTCGGGTTTTTGGGTATCACATCTATGAACTCAACGCCTCCAGCCAGCCACTTGTACTTCACTTTGTTGTCCGCGACGTACTATCAAGGGGGTTAGTGGGCGATCCTCCCAAGAGAGACAAGACCCTTACCTTAATTATCTCTGCCTTGACCTTCTCAGCTTCTTTGGGGTCCCGGACACGAGCCGCAACATCGGTGCTGGGTACGACGTAAGCCATTGGGATCTCTCCGCTATAATCATCCGGGAGCGGGATCACGGCCACGTCCGCGACGTATGGGTGCCCCAGAAGATGTCCTAAACGGGCTTCTTTAGCTTCTTGGAACACATGAGGAGGGTAAATTAACAACCTTCTAGTTCAGCGGGTGGCACTTGGAAACCCCTGACCTTAATCAATTCCTTGAATCACCATCAGTAAACCAGCCGACATAGATTGGAATGAACAACAAACCTTTAACCTGTCTACGACGAACATCTCGCCTTTTACGTCAAAGTAAACTTCGTCGCCGGTGTGCACCCATCTAAACAGTGTCAATACAAAAAAGAGCACGATATTATTTAAAGGCTTCTTACCCGTCCACAAAAGTTTCTTTCGTCCTGAGAGGGTTTCAGTCCATAGAAAGTATTGAGGTAGAATGAGATAACTCACGCTTGCTCGTTGTTGTGATACCTCAATGCCATGTTCGGCCCAGTGATGACCAACTCTCCCAGTTCACCAACACCACCAAGTGTGCCATCCTGCTTTATCACTTTCGCGGCGCAGCCGGGCATCAATGTCCCAACGGAGCCGTTTCCCAGGCGCTGTGGCGGAGGCATCAACGTGACGGCGGTAGCAGTCTCGGTCATTCCGTAACCTTGGCCAATGATCGCATTGGGGAGGACTTTCGACACTTGCAAAGTTAGCTCTATCGAGAGTGGGGCGGCGCCACTCCATGTGGCCTTGACGTGGCTCAGATCGTAGTTTTTCACGGCGGGATGCTATCCAGTTTTGTTGAACTTATTTTAGAGTGGATGTGCGGTATAAGCTTACCTTGGAAATCAAAACCAGCATGGGTGGGACAATCCTGTTGGTGATAATGTGAGTACAACGGTAGAAGAAATAAGCACAACGCAAAATACATTAGGTCGGTGATTCGGTAACGAACAATGCTGGCCAAAAAGTCCGTGAAGTTGAATTTTGGGATCACAACTATTGACATCTGCAAAGTGTGAGATGCTGAACACACAAAGTGACGGGTATTCTTACTGCGCAAAATAGAGCGAAATGAAGCTTCGGTACTGATATCAGTTCCCAATCATGCGGTGAATGATCTTGGCGAACTTACATTGACAATGAGCCCATAGATATCTGCAAAGAATCAAGTCAGCCTCAACTACCAGATGGCGACGTGGTATTACTCACGGAAGAAAGGTAACACAGCTGTGCATACCTCCCCAACGGCAAACCTAGCCTCTTCTGGAGGAATCGTAGGGTCGTCTATTTTATGATGAACCGCGAGCTGCACTACGTTCGCGATAACAGCGAAGTGAGAAATTGCGACGGCCTGTTAAATCAGTACCATTTAATCTGTGAACACGGTAACGGGGGCACGTCACGTACCTTGGGCTTGCCCGTTGTACCGCTGGAGAAACATAGGAAAGCGAGCTTCGTTTTTGCTTCACCTGCTTCGAGGCGGCGCTCGACATACGAGACGGGCCGCCTCAAGCCAAAATTGATCATCTCGGAGACGGTCTTATACGGCGACCCTGCCACGGAGTCCAAGACGATAACGCGATCATGGGAAATGCCCGCCTTAGTTGCGGCCTCAGCAGCGATTTCAAGAGAGCCTGGGTGAGCAAAAATAATGCCGGAGCCGCTGATTTGTAGCTGGTAGACTAATTCATCAGTTGTATATGAAGGGTTGGCGGTGCTGGAGCGAGAAGTGAGGTTTAGTAAAGACCGCTGAGAGGGAGACTTACGACACGGTCGCCCCAAGGCGGTGAGCAGCCCATACAAGGACAGGATAGTCTAAAAGAGAGAGGTTAATTCTCCGACTATTCAACGCGTAAGGTCGGCGACATACCGATGTGGTTGCTGCTGAATACGCAAACTTCCCCGCCGGTTAGCACGACCGTTTCCTCTGTCAACACACGATAAAAGGACGTACCAACGTCATTCTCGCCAATGCCATATTGGATCTTCAGTGCATTCGCAAGACCATTACTCCGTGCTCGGAGCTGGATGCGCGTATTGATGAGTAACGGCGTCAAACAGGCTGAATCAACATGTCTACCTCGTCGAAGCCAACTTTCGTCCCTGAGACATCGTCAATCAACCACGGTATTCCATGGGGCCTAACGGGGCGTGTGGGATGATGAGAGTCTAGGATGAACTGGGGGATGGTCAGGTCATCTGGGATATAAGGCGTTGGCGGGCCACGGAAGATGGTCATCGCAGGAGGGTCGGGGTGGATGGGGAGAGCTAAGGAACGTATCGGAGGCCCCCATATTTACGGGTGCGGGGTAAATGATTCAAATATCGTCCCTGGCGGGATATGTTCTCTACCGACCAGTGGGCCCTTGGCTTGTCGATCACATGGACGAAAAGGGGGTTTGGTAGTCTGCCGCAAGGAACACCGAACCGGTAGAGATCAACAAGTTACCGGGCCGCCTGATTGATATCGACTCTGGGTCTGAGTTCGACGGAGTCAAGAATGCAGACATCCTCTTTGGAACCATCTCCATAATCATCTCCATCCATTGGTTGATACGACCGGATACTGGCGGTGAAGGAGCGCCAGTGTAAGCTTCTTGGACGGATTTGATGAGGCGTCCACAAGTACACGACATGCGCCACACTCCACCAACCTCAACCGAGGTCGGCAATCGCACGAGCGGAGGCACTTGCGATCAAGCTGCTGAACAAGGATATGATTTAGTCTTCGTAACTTCGTAAGGTTCCCCTATCTTCAGTAACGACAACCTAATCTGAGTTCAGCGCGAAGCAACGTTTTCCCCGAACGGCGACAAATCAGCGCACCTCGAATGGAAATTTGACGCTTCTATGACTCCGAAATATTGACCAATCCAATGCTACCAGCGCTATAGCTTCCGGAGGTCACGGCGTTCGTCGTCAACGCGCAGAAAATCGTCACTTGACATAGATAACTCACTCATACGACGAACTGTGGCTGCATCAGAGCTAGAAGCAAGTGTCGGCTCAAAGACACCTAGCCTACCACGATGTCTTCGGGTTGCTGTCTCGGAAGAGTTGATGTACGTGTTACATCGTTCGCAAGCTTTCGGGCCTCAACAATGCGGTGCTCTGGGTGGTACGACGAAGCCTACAAGGAGGTTCAGCGCCTCGACGACGCTAGATTGTGGCATTCCTGTCGAGATGTGCAGTCGTCTTTCGCATCCAGATGTAGGCTTCTCCGCGCAAGCTCAAAGTTGGTGAATCGTTGAAAGAGCACGCGTAACTGCAGTTACGGTAAGCCCCTCCTCGGTCGACCCAAAGTTTCCCTCAACCTTGCAACCGTTTTCTATTCGCTTAGGGGCTCTCGAAGGAAGTTGAGCCAATGGTGACCTTCTGATGATCCCTGGCCCTAAGTTTGCGGCTCGGAGGAGTCACTGGTTGCCCGCGGGCCCAAGCCCTCGTACTGAAAGCAAAGCTCGACGCGTGATCGAGGTATGATGTCCTGTAGGTGCGTGCGGTCAGATGTTTGATTGTATACGATAAATAAAAGGATCAACAGGAGTTTAATCCATATCCTTCGGGGCGCAATGAATGCTCAACGCTCAACTATCAGGACTTGCCGCTCACCCGTAGTGACAAACGTTCATGGCGCGCTCACACGCGAGCCTCGCGTTGAACTGCGGCGAAGCGTCACGTGACGTTAGAAGTTGGCGTTTATGGGCGTTAAAGTTTAAGTAGTGCTTCTGCACAGTCGTGTTGTCCACGAGCGCAGCACCAGGCTGCTCTCAAATACCAGACGTCTGACCTTGGATCTTCTTGCCAGCCGCAACAATGGACCAGTTACGCGCCGCCATCTTCTATCGACATTCACCGGCAATTTTCACCAGCGCGTCGGCCGCACTTGCCTTTTTAACATTCTTATCAGCAACGCCATCGTTCCTCCCATTGGTGTTTTTGGTGGCGACGACTCAAGTCTATGCCCGGTTGATCCTGTATCGCAGGTTCCGCATTCTACGCGCCACCGTGCTGTGGTTTGGGATAACCACTGGAATGTCTATCGGACAAATCATGCCCTCGTTGCATGCCTTGGTGACCCCTGGCACGTCAATCGGTGTCCTATTAGGCCTATCCTCCGTATCGTCACTGATCACTTTGTTGATTATATTTATCGATGTCCGAGTTTGCCTGCAACTGAACTCGCCGTGGTCTCAGCTCACCATATTCCCAGCCCTTTGGGCATCCCTCTGGTCGTCCGTATCCTACGCTAGCCCTTTCGGTCGGCTGGCCATCTGGAGTCCAATTGTCAGTGTGGACCAATACCGATGGTTATTGCCTTTCGTAGGCCCGACAGGTATCGACTGGATAGTCGGAGCGTGGGCTGCTGTCTTGTCGCAAGCCTTTGGCGCTTGGCTGATGGGCCCAGACAAGCACGAGGATGCCCCCCTCCTCGTTGAAGTCGACTCACAAGATAATTCCTCTGATAAATTGACATCCCGCGCCGCTATATACCTCGTTGGCCTGCTTGGTCTATTTACCATCCCATCCTTCGTCTTGGTTTCAACGCCGCTGCCGATTGAGTCCTCACGAACCACCCCCTTGTCTGTAGGGTGTGTCATACCGTCTTACCACCGCTACAAGCACCGCCATCTCGTCCTTCACGATTTTATTGAAGAAAGCAAGAAGCTAGCATCGGCGCACATCATTCTATGGCCAGAAGGCGCGGTTTCGTTCCGCGACTCTGAAGAACGGGACGAGGCTTTCAAGAACATCAGTTCGCTGGTGAGCCGGGCCCACGTCGCGGTATCGTTCGAAGAATTCTATAGCGAGATCAGCAATCCCAGAGTCAGCCACCGACGAACGGGTATGGCTCTGATTGCTCCCAATGATCCCATACCTCGCTTCGTGTACTACAAGCGCCATTTGGTTCCGAGTAAGTTCCTTAGCATATTGTCAGCGACATTATACTAAATATGGCATGCAGTCGCGGAATCGTTCTCGATGACACATTCGGACGTACCGCCGGCTATGTACACGATGCTGTTGCCAGCGCCGCCAGGCTATAACAAGACTGACTGGGCACCTCCACCTTCTTATACTCGCCCTATCGACGTCACCGCATCAATATGTCTTGACTTCTCGGCCCCGTCGCCCTTCTTCAACCTTGGCTCTCGTCCGGGACTGATACTCGGACCAGCGCGAACGTGGCATAGGACGGTTGGGTTGGCCATGTGGGAGCAGGCCAAGCAGCGAGCGGACGAAGTAGGGGGTACCCTGCTCTGGTGTGACGGAGGTGAAGGCGGCGTCAGTGGCGTAGCGGGGCATGGGTTGACCGAAGTGACACAAGTTGGCGAAGGGTCCTGGAAACGCGATATCGGAATCCCGTATCCACTGCGTAGGCGACGCACGTTGTACGCAGCCGTGGGTGATGTCCCCGTGCTCGTGTTCTTTTACATCGTCGTCGGGCTTGGAATGGCCAGATCTGTACGAAGGCTGCCTGCCCTTTCTATCAGCCTCCCTCGCTTCACCGAACTGAAGCGCGACATCCGTGCTATGATTCGAGCGCGGCAAGGCGATCCTGAGCAGCAGCCTCTTCTTGTGTAATGTAGTACTCTTCTTTTGCTTTTTATTTTGGGCTTCATCTATGTGCGTCAATGTATCTCCAATGCAATTGTCATGCCCTCAGCCTGGAAACGCGTGTTCTCCACGAAACACATCTGCGGGGTGGACATGAGGTGGACACGCCTTCTCCACACTGATTGTGGGCCGCAGCCTGATTGTCATTCATTGAAAATCGCAAGAGTCTGCGCCGTTGCTCTGCACAAGTCCTGAAGAAACAGGGACTTGTCTGATTCGCGACGTCTACACACAAGAGACTTTTGCAGTCGAGATTCGCACAAAGCCTTCGCGGCCTGCGCAACTCGACTGCTTTCCACCCGACCACTCTCTTCACAAAGCCACGAAGGGACAGCGTCGCCGACGACGACACCGACGACTTCCAGAGGATCAGCAGAGACGACTTCACCAGTTCTATCAGTAGCGCGCTTCCGGCCAGCGGTAGTTCCAGCACCGTCGACCATCATCGCGCTTCTCCTCCGCCATCACCCCCGCACACCGTCTTCTCCAGGCTCGCCAACGTCTCCCGCCTCTCGCTGCACCCGTTGCTTCCAGGAAAACCACGAAGGCGCGCCAAGCTTCCATTTCTCTCGCGGAGTTCAGCGCAGGACGAGCAGGACGATCCCGAATTCGTTGCAGATCTCGTAGCGGAATTTCCAGCGCCTCCGACTTTCATCCCGACCCCAGTCTCCTCGACATTCAGTACCATCCCGCCGCCGCCAGCAAGCGTTCCGTTTGAGACCTCGTCGCCCACTGTAAGCTTTGATCCTTTCGATACCGAACACAGAGACAGCGGCAGACGCGAACTCTTCAGCTTCCATTCCTCCAATCCACCAGAGACGCCTCTGTCCGAAGTCGCACCGTCGATTGCAAGCAAATCTTCCTCATTCCGACGATTTGCCAGTCTCACAGCGACTGTCATACGAACATCATTCCATACGCCAATCTCAGAGATCTCGACAAGTTACTCTCCATCGACCAAGCTTCGCTCACGACCAGCCTCAGCTCCGCCAGCATCTGGACCGTATATTCCTTTCGACCACTTTGCAGCCCCACGGACTTTGCCAATCTTCGAGTTCACGCTTGCAGAAGAGCCTGAAGAAGCACCTGCTCCTTGTTACGAGTTAGTCAGTCCCTTGGATCTCACCGCATCCCCTTCCCCATTTCTCACCGCAGAGTCACTTGGTGGTATCTCCGCACGCACTTCATTCATCCCACCTTCACCATCGTGGCTAAGTAGGAACGTTGGCAACTTCGGAACTTCTGACTTCTCGCCGATCTCACCAGAGGCCCACCAATCACCACTCCAGTCACTTTCACTACCGCCCCTTCCCATTCCCCCACTCATTACGATCTCTTCGGCCGACTCCCCACCTCTGTCTCCGCTGGAGATTTCTGGAGTACAAACCGATCAAGAACTCATCCTCTCGACGCCTAGCACCCTTGTCTCCACTTCCATCTCTCGCCAACCCTCCATCTCGTCTGTCTCTCAAGCCTCGACGAGGTCGCGCCGTTCCACCCGAGATCTACGCGAGAAAGAGAATCAGTCCCCTAAGGTATGTCGTCAGACGCCTCTGCAACCTATAATTAGTCAGCTGACATGTTCTCGGACATGCGTTAAGGGTGTGTCGCGATTGCCTTCGATAAAACGTTCCGGATCTTTCTCAACAGCACATAATATTGGACTATCTGCATCCTCGTTCATCAACTCCGATCGGAACCGCAGCCTCGTCCCGTATATAAGCTTACAGACAAAATTCCCGCGAGCGGCTTCCTCATCATCACTAGCTCCCGCCTCGCCTAACACACGTTCCCTCGCTTCTTATACCAGCCCTCCCCCATACCTCCCAGAAATCTTCATTCCATCTGTAGAGCAGTCTACACCACCCAACTTCGATCTCAAACTCCCATCCCTCCCCGAGGGATTTAAGCTCGTCCTTGACACACTCTGTAAAGAAGCAGGTTTCTTTACATCGCCAGTTTCTAACATGGATTTCGCCGGGAAGCGCAACGATGTCGTAGACATTGGCGGGGATTGGGATTACTCTGATCGACAATGGTTTCAAAATCCTCCATCGCATCCTCCGGTGAGTGAGCTGCGTCTCATTTACGACGCTGCTTATTTAGACTTTCGCAGCCGCCCCCTGTCGCAGAGCCTATGCCTCCATATGTACCCTCACCCCAGGTGATAGAGCTTAACAAAGACTTCGAGATAGCTCTTGATGCCGCACCTAACGTTCTATACGGAAAATATAAACAATATGGTCAGGTATGACACCCTTCTCTTTGCTGCGATCATGAAGAAGAATTGACAACATGATCAGCTAGGCGTCCTGGGGTGGTGCGCAGAGTTCAGCGAGCTTATAGACGCACTGAAGGATCTGGGGTTCTCCGGCAATATGTTTGTCACCACTCGACAAAGTGCGCTGAAAGCCTGCGAGGATATCCTCAAGCTGAAGCTCGATATCCAAATGCAGATAATAGTGATGTATTTATCTTCCCAGGTCGCTCGACTGCGACGCTTTCTGGACGGCGAGAAGCAGTGGGACGACTATCCTGTTACCGAGTTCCCCATGGACCCGCGAAACAGTTGATCT
Organism: Pleurotus ostreatus; assembly: GCF_014466165.1. NCBI lineage: Eukaryota > Fungi > Basidiomycota > Agaricomycetes > Agaricales > Pleurotaceae > Pleurotus > Pleurotus ostreatus. The sequence goes on along the minus strand of NW_023503157.1, from coordinate 1,808,788 downwards.
CTTTATACGCATGCGCACGCACACTACGACGACCAACGACCAAAGCAATGATTTGTATCTAGTAGATTATGATTTTCGGTTTCTCCTTCGCATGGTTTCGGTTTCCCTTCATGTTTTCTCGTACATTACATATGTTGTGCAGTTCTGGTGCATACTGTTTCCTTCATGGTCATGATCAATTCACAGTACAATCTGCATTTGTATCAATTTATATCTGCTCAGCATCTAATAGTATGTCGGCTGGAGTTGCCATGGTCAGTGAGTATCCTTGATGCCGGCGCTCGGTCAGCAGAAGTACTTCTGGACGCTGATAGTCATTGGCGGGGCCCGTGAGTCTTGGACCCAATGGTGTTCTGTAGTATTGTAGACTTGCCATGGCATTTCCCGCTCTGAGTACGCGAATATGATAATCGATACTGAGAGCACATGGAAATCGATGAATGCTGTGGGCAACTGGACGATTTGGGGAAGAATCCCTACACTGTTACCACGTCGCACCAGAGCTGTAGTAGCTGTATTGAGATTGAATTCTTGCGCTTGTATCCTTCCTGGTGATTTGATCCGTATCTTATCTCTACATCTGCCTCGAATGCTCTGGAGTGATGCGTCGCCCAGCTTATGGGGCCGATAGAACTCGGGCCGAGAATGGGCTGGGAGAGAGTATATAAGAGCGACAAGGATGACCCCCCGATATTCTAAACCCCACGAAATCGACTATCATGCCTGTGAGTTGACAATAAGCTGATCCTTGCACGCCCCAACGTTGACACTCCGTATTTGATCCAGGCCAACTGCGAGACCAAGAACACTTCCGGATGCGACTACCCCAACTGTGCTTGCGACCAACCACCCAAGAACAAGAACAACGGGTGTGGTTCTTCTGCGTGCGGCTGCGGCGCTAGGTGGGAGCCGTTCTCTTTACCCATACGGATGTCATTCTAATGGTTACGATCGTGACAACAGCTGCCAGTGCAAGCCCGGTGAATGCAAGTGCTGAACGTGATCCCCAGTCTCTATGATAAGGCCTAGGACAAAAACCATGATGATCACCATGTATTAAAGTTATAAATGAATATGTAACTTACGGAAAGTGCCCCTCCTGAAATAAACACCTCAGCTAGTCGCTGAGAATGGATCCTCCGTTTGATCCATGATTGGACCACCTAGCAACACATCTGCGTCCTCCATTTGAGATAAATCACCGTTTGCCTCTAATCCTAAACCGTCTGGCCCCAATCCCGACATGTCGAGCTCCATGCCGTCCGGCACCAGCCCATCCAAACTAACGTCCATAGGCTTTAACGACGCGTCCAAATCGTCCGCCGCTTCCTCGATTGGACCCTCGGATGGCTGCAGTGCTACGGTGAGTTGTGGCTTCGGAGAAGGTAGCTTGGACGGTGGTTCAGACTCCTTCGGCGGAGGTGCAGTTGATACTTCGCGTGTTGCTGCCACATTTTCATCCTGCTCCTCGTCGTCCCCTTCTACGGCCTCGGGTTCGTCCGGCAAAGGAGCCAATGGCTCGTCCATCCCCCCTTCATCGTCGCTGAATTGCTGGTCGTGGTAGATTCAAATGAGAAAACACATCGAGTCTCATTCTGGGGGATCACACACCTGAATCTTGTCAGTTTTCGCCCATTTGTATATCTTCAACCCAGAAGACGCATTCTCGGTCGGTGTAGTCCAAACTTTCTCCCAGCATGGAACTGGCTGCATGAGTTGTCGACGAGCAGCCTCTGTCGTCGCTGCATTGACCCCGATTCTTCGCCGCGTCGCCATGTTTAGGTGTAAGTTGGAGCCTTGGAGGTACGAAAGCTTAATTCAAGCGCCCGAAACTCACACCTAGGATTGAACGGGCTCAGGGGAGGTCACCATGTCGCGTAAGTGCTAAGTTACTTCAAAGATCCTCATCTGCTCAGCGTTTATTAGCGTAAACAGCTGATTTACTCTGCGCAGCATCCATCTGCGGGCTGTATTCATTTTCTGAGTCGCCACACGAGTTGATTTCTATCAAGGGTGTCTCGGTGATTCAAAGTGACTGTCAACAGCGCCAACAAATGCTGGATCTACCTCTTTCTCAGGATAAATAGACCGCGGATGGAGCAAAACATATTAAGCACCGCCCAACCGAGTACGTACTTTCTGTTTTTGCAAACCCGGGATAAAGGTTCTATGAGATGAAGCTATTGTTTCATCTAAACAGAGCTAGAATGAGGTTATCCTAGACGAGCGCTGAGCCACAAGGCGCGAGGTCGTCAGTCACAAGTTAAACATTGATATTGCTCGCAACCCTGCGGATGGAAGCAACGAGTGGAAGCAGCGAACGTTCCCTGTTTCGAGCAGGTTCCCTCCTGTAAACGATGGTCGACGGGAGCGCTGTGTATAGCGCTCATTGTGCTTCTGAGATCGTGCACGTAACGCCAAGGGCACTTGGGCGGAGGACAGTACTTCGAAGAAAGCATATGGTTAACATCATAGAATCCACTGCAGAATTCGTGTATAAAAGGGAGGTAGATTCCAGTCCATAGCCTCAGCCAGACACCCGTCGTCTTCTCTCTCTAGCAACAATGAAGTTCAGCATCTGCTCCATCCTCGCTCTCGCCGTCGCAGCACCTGCCGTCCTCGCCGACGACTGGCGATGCAACAGCGCCTGGAACGACGGCGGTCTCAAGCGACTGTCGTTCCAGTTCGACGGCTACTGCGAGAACCGTTGGGGACAATGCTTCCTCGACGCTATCCGTGGCAAGGGTCTGACCGTACACAACTGGCAATGCTGGGACTTGGGCAACGGCTGGTGGCAAGCGGACTTCTCCACCACGGCCGGCCTTGCTTGGCAAGCGAACAACGCCATCCAGGGTGTCACTGGCTCATGGCGCGGGTGCTGGCCCAATGCCTAATGGTATGTTCTCGTTCGATCAATGGAAGAAGAGAGACTCACAACTTGTAGGGTCAGCCGCACTCAATCGAGTTGTTCACTGTAGGAAAGGCATTGGTGATAGGAGTGGTGGAGTTGGCGATAGTCGATGTCATGGATTAGTCGATTTGATGGCACCAAATGATGCACTTTGTTATTTGTGGTTTGAACATCGGGTTCTTCATGCAGCACGTTTTTGAAAGATCTGGTGTTTGAGCCCGCCAGGTTGACCGTTGCGCCTCTGCCCTCTGCCATCCCGTCAAGTTTGCGTTGGTCAAATATTGTATGGCTCCTCGAACAACTTCGCAGGTCGTCATATTGTGAGCAGCCAGTTACCCGACCATTCAACGACCGATGGATCGCCTCGCTCCTACACCGTATCTTGAAATACTACGAAACAACATTGATTAACGGTATTTATAGGACAAGCAAGACGGGGAATAAAAGGGAGATTATTGGACGCATCACAATTAATTGACTTCTTCTGCCCATCGAAGGACATCAACTTGGTCTATAGCCTCCCGGTGTGGCGGTTTCCCGCTTGATTGGAACGCATTGGGTTCTTGTCTTGGATTTGGTATATGAGAGGCGCTGGGCGTCGGCTGCTCATATTGTTTAAGACTCAGGATTCAAGGAAGAGTTCGGTGCTTACTTCGCTAATTGCGGCGGGTGCTTGAGTAGAGGAGTGTGCAACTGCTCGCAGTTCGGCAAGCTTAGCCTCTAACGAGTCACATTTTCTGAAATCCAGTTTACTGAACCTAGTGACATAGAGTGAATAATCAATCTGCTTACGAGTGAAGCGTCGCGGTTTCTTCGCGCCTAAGCTCAATTTGCCGTTTCATCATACCCTCTAGGCTTGCTCGGGCCTTAATAAATGGATTAGATGGCGATGATCGGCGAACAGGATATGCCAACCTGAATAGGCCGCAGCTCGTTCGCAGCGAACATCATATTTTGAGCCATGACATCTATCCATTCTGCGTGCCTGCCCCATTCTGGAGGCACGTCTGTATTGATAGGCGCCGGGGCCAGCAAAGACTTTGTCATGGCTGAGTAGGTTACAAGTAGTGAACGCAGCGCCGACCGTAAAGCCGGTCTTCGATCTTGAAACAGTTTCAACGGAGGGCTTTGGGTGCGTGGCATTGTGATTCTCACCGACGCTGGGATCTTCCGGGTACAGCTGAAGCCCTCCCATCTCCCCCAGAGACGGCATACTGTCCTTCAGCTAAGCGCTGGGATTCACAGGCCATCCTTCTTCAATGGAAGCTCCAAAGGGACTCACAGGCCACCGTTCGCCGTAGACTTCGTAGTATGGATCCGGTTCGTCAAGTATCCAGTCCACACGGGGCTTTTCGAGTTGTGTCAGCGGCCATTCTGGTATATCAGTCTGGTCGCGGAGCACGTCGTACTGGTTGGCGTTCTGGTCATCAGAAGTACGTTCTTTGAGCAGTGCCAGCAAGTTCAAGTTATGCGACGTATATTTCACATAGTGCGATGGCGGTGAAGGAAAGGGATTTCGGAGTTCAGCCTCCTCATCGTCCATTCTGCGTGAGATTTCCGAAACGAGTGAGTGGCTGTCGGTGGCGCAGAAGTGTGTTGAAGGGTCGCTGGGTTTGAACTATATTTCCCACGAGGAGTAGACCTGAACAAGATCAAGTTCCTCCCGCTTGCAGTGGGCGGATCGCATAGGCGTGGATATATAAAGAGGCCAAGAATGCGATATCGCGTTTGAACCCCTTCTGTTCTTCGACCACGTCCACCATCGCAAATTCACTCTTATCTCGCGTCCGTGCGAGAATTCTCATAACCGCGACCCACTAGCATGACAGAGTTTACATCAACTTCGAGAGCACCTTTGCCGGAGATTCCTGATGACCTCAGTATTCCCCAATTCATGCTGGATTACAAGCATCCATGTATGCCGTGCAGGGAGAATGTTACGTGGCTGACTGAGGATCACAGCGGGCGGAGCATTGGATTCCAAGAGGTGCGTTTTCCACTCACGCGGAGCTTGCATGGCACCTAATAACGCGTTAGATCAAATCTCGGACACATGGCCTCGCCAATGCTATGAGCATCAAATGGAATATAAGTAAGTTGTGCGGCCCCTGCGCGTCTCTGTCAGTATCAACGCTCAAAATCCAACCTAGGGGAGAATGATGTCGGTGAGCTCGGTGGTGCATTTCTATCCTCCCTACGCGAGTCTCACACGTCTTCTCCGAAGTGTGCATTTTCAGTCCGAACCACACAGGTAAATACATAGAATAGTTTCTCCTTGAGATCCACGAACTGAATCTCTGCCATAGATTATCCTATCTGTGTATGGGCGACCCATACACTCGGCGCCATTATAACGTGAGATGCTTCTCGTCGGTCTGCTACTACGTGTTGAGGATCTGAGAACTTTCTTCAGTCCCGCGAATCCGGGATATACAGCTGATGAACTAGTTCACCAGTTGCGAACCACCAAAGCTGCCCTTATATTTGTTCATTCCGATGCCTTGGGTACCGTTCTGACAGCTGCAAAGCGCGCGCGTGTTCCGGAAGATAGAATCGTACTTCTGCACAACCCGCAGAAGCCCATTGTTCCTCATGGCGTAGAGAATGTCAGGGACCTTGTGACATTTGGCTTGGATCGTGACACGAAATATATGGAGAAACGGTTCAAGAAAGGGGAATCAAAACGCCATTTGGCCTTCCTCAGTTTCTCTAGCGGTACCACTGGCAAGCCAAAGGTGTTTCCTCACGTTTCGTCTTCACCCACTACTACATACTGATGGAGATGGCTCTTCTAGGCCGTTTCAATACCACATCACAGTGTCATTGCGAACATCATCCAAATAGCCGCCCACTATAACGTCGCTTCGAAGACCTCTGGACCATGTCCCTTTAGTCCTGGAGACGTTGCTACCGCTGGTAAGTGCTTACACAATGTTGTTTTCACACTAATGACCTCATCTTCGGTAGTCCTACCTTTCTTCCGTACGTCAGAAAGTTCACCTAACGTCCATTTGCTCATCTTGATTCTTCAGATATTTATGGCCTCGTCGTTAACGTAAGTCGGACGTGCTGTTTCCACTTGACGGCATCCCTCATTCACTAGACCCATGTAGATGCACTTCATGCTATTTGCTGGCGTAAGCAATATGTCAACATCGAAACAAGAGTAGTCACTGATACACGGACACAGCTTAACTTAGTCGTCGTTCCCAAGTTCAGCTTCACAGACTTTCTGGGAAGTATAGTGCGACATCGGATCACGCATCTTCTGTGAGTGACATTTCGCGCGATGGCAAATTGTGTATCGCTAATAAACTCCCAGACTTGTCCCACCTCAAATTGTTCTGATGTGTAAGGCAAGTGTCTGGCCAGATGGGTGTAGTTCTTGCGCTAATGCATTGATTTCAGCACCCGGCAATGAAGGGCGTCGATCTAAGCCACATTAAATGGACCGTCTGTGGCGCGGCCCCCCTCTCTGGAGAACTGGTAAAACAAGTCATCAAGGTCCTGCCCAACGCTAGTATCGGCCAAGGTTACGGTATGTTTGAAATTAGATGCTTATTCCCATTGTCATGAACTTCTGTTTGTAATCCAGGCCTCACGGAGACATGTACCTCCATTGCCATGTACCCGCCAGAGCAACGGATAGGAACCATTGGCAGCGCTGGCACGCTGATACCAGGGGTTAGAGCCCGTGTTGTCAAGGCCGACGGCTCGCTGGGTAAAGCTGGCGAAGTCGGCGAACTTGTCGTGACGGGCCCATCCATGTCTCTCGGATACCCTGATAACGCCCAAGCGTATGTCACTTGCATTTCTCGCGGCGATTTTGTACTGATCATCCCCTGTTATAGAACGAAAGAAACCTTCATAGATGGATGGGTCCGCACAGGAGACGAAGTGATGATTAACGAGAATAGTGAAGTATTTGTGCTGGATCGTGTCAAGGTACTGAAGAAAGATGGTTTATCATTGAGGCTTGGTGAATCTGACGGCGAATCTGTTTTTAGGAAATATTCAAAGTTCGAGGATACCAAGTAGCACCCGCCGAACTCGAAGGACATCTTCTCATGCATCCATACGTCGCCGACGCGTGCGTGGTCAGGTAGGTACTAATCGGAATACACCTGTTAACGAGCCCTTACTGACGAGCCCTTTATCTACAGCATACTGGATGAATATAGCGGAGAGCTTCCCTTGGCTTACGTCGTCCTCGACAAGTCGGTGGAAGAACATGCTAAAGACCACAAGAGCGCTGCGAGGTTGAGGAATGAAATTGCCAAGGTGGAATGTTGTTCTTGACAGTGCCTGACTTTTTACTGATACTTGCTCGCAATAGCACGTCTCCGATACTAAGGTCCAATATAAATGGCTTGCGGGAGGCGTTGAATTCATCGATGCGATCCCGAAGAATCCTAGTGGTAAAGTATGTTATTCGGTTGATACTTGCTTCCGGTGATCTTGATCATTGATTCATGATCAATTTATTGTTCACAGATCCTTCGACGCGTGCTCCGGGACAAGGCTCGAGCTGCTAGAGGTAATGTACATGCACCACTGCAAGCGAAACTGTAATACCCTACGTCGTACCCCGCAACCATCTCGATGGGGCGGGCGTTGTACGAACACCTGCGAACTTTTTTATACCCGGGAGGAGAGGTCCTTTCGCATGCGGTAGTATGGATAACTAGGCTTTGGGACTTGGAAGATTGGATATCTCATCGAGAAGTCGGTAATCAGAAGGACAAGATGGTGGACTCCACTCCTCACCTTGTATGTAGTAGGTGACGAAGAGATAAAGACTTGTCTAGTTCTGAAGAGACTCGTGGGAGCGCACACAGTTCAACCTAGGAAACATCAGTGATTGAATCCGCAGAGGTGGATTTACCTACGTTGTGGTAGTTGAGACAAATTGAACAATCACACGAGAGGTCTTTGTACGCCTTGATGATGCGGGCCAGCTGAGCGGCTGGATAGAGAATCCTCGGGTCTTGGGACTGGTCCAAGCCACAGCTAGCTAGGACATCTGGGAAGCCTGACTTTATGACGATGATAGAGTATGCATCTGTTGGCCGTAGGAGCTTTATGATGAGTTCAAGCGATCTGCTTCTAACTACCACAGAATATTGTGGCCTACAAATCAACGGATTTCGATTAACCCATTGAATTGCGAAAGCGCTGATCATACTCTGCGCACCGACAAAATTCCAGGAGATCTTCGCAGACGTCGTGTAACTGCTGCATGAATATGTCATGCCCAACTAGGCGACGAATGGCAGGTCGGTTTGAGATAAACGTGTTTATGGCAGCAAGGCGTCGGCGTATCGAGATAGAAAGGGCAGCACCGATGGCTTGTTTGCCGAGCCAGTACAGCACTTGACTCAGGTCTGCTCCTATACCAGAGACGCTTGCGGTGTCCGTGAGTGAAGCACACGGTGTGAATGCCCGCAAGCTATCGTCGCTGAACGGAAACCAGGTTGCGGAACTCCTGGCGCGGTTGTAGGAGTCCATTGCGAGTGAAGGGAAGGCAGATTAGTCGGCATTGTGGGGTTTACTCAGGCTAGGGTTCCCAGAGGATGATGACTCTTTGATCCATTTTCGCTACAGGCTGTACCATTTCGTGATCGGGGGCCAGTGGCCGTTCCGTTCCGCTGAGCAGAGCGCCGAAAGGGTGTGTCGTTGTTTGGCACAGTCACCTTTTCTGATCGCGTCAAGGAAGCGCCCGAATAGACTGTACTCCCCGACACTGCGACCATGGTTAGAAGAATTGCGTCGCAGGTTCACAAGCAGGTCTCGCGTTTGATGCGCGCAGACTTCATCAAGAAGGAACCAGTATGGTACAAGGCCGTATTGGACTACCCCCCGCTGCCTTTGCCGCCAAAAGCGCCTCCGGAACGTAGCGACTACGATTTGGCACCGCGAAAACAGTCTTCCTCGTCGAAAATGAGACCGGTGACACCAAAGCCATTGCCAATACACTACTTGGAGGACGACATCCGTCGTCAATTCTACCGCGACCATCCCTTTGAGGCTTTTCGCCCGAAGTCGCTGGTGGAGGGGGAAACCATACAGACCCCTCACTCTATGCGAGGAGAGCAATGGACTAGACTGCGGCAGAGGGGACGAAATCCTTCTCCAGAAGAGTATGTCATATCTTGGCCCCCGTAATATTCTACTGACAGCAGTGATTACCAGCGCAATCGAATTCGTTATAAACCTTTATCGTTTCCATAACGTCCCTCTTAGCGAGGCATATTCCCGCTCCGTGGCTCAGTTCCGTGCGTTGCAATCGGGGCGGCATGTCGCTGCTACGTACGCTTCATTAGAAGCTGACCACCTGGGAGCCATTTTCGGGCCCTCTGAAATTGAACACGGGTTCATGAAGGAAAAGAGGAGTTTAGAAACTTGGGAGAGACGCGAAGAGCTGGACGAGGGTGCAATGGCAGCGCGAAAGCGGTGGAAATCTATCTTCGAACGACAAAATGGTGGTACATGGTCGCGTGGTGCGGAGTATGTGCGACTTTGGAAAGACGGTGTCAGGCCTACCTATGCTCCTGTCCTAACGGAGCCGGAACAGTCCGTCTCCCCTTCTCCAGAAGACATTGCGGCCAGCCCAGATTTCATGCAAACTCTCACTCGTCGATAGTTCTGTCTACTTCGAATACATCTAGGGCTTTTATATTCCATTTATTCAAAATAATACCCTCCAGAACGAAAATAATTAATAAGATAGCGGCTACAGTAAGTACAGAACTGTCCAACGAAGGTTTTGGTTAACGTGTGTGGTCAGGAAGAATGTGGTGATCTATAACAGCAAAAGTCTCGTATATACCATGAAGATGCATAAAAAAACATGTCGACAAGCTTGCATTATCAGTGGGCAGTCGTTACACCAGTGTATTTGGTCCAGTATTCGGTTGGTCGGCCATTATGATCCAATATGATAGTTGATTCTCGAGGCGGTTCCGGAAGCGGGTTGGATCTCGAGGCTGGTGGCATACTGAGGGTGTCTGATGAAGTGTAAGATTGTGAGTAAGAATGCGTATGTGGGTATTGGTGTGGATGATGTTGGTATTGAGCACCATGGGGTGCAGCGTAAATGATGGGAGCTGGACCGTTCGGCATAGAATTGTAAATGTGGCCGTGTGGATGATGTTGAAACGGCGTAGGAACCATGAACGCGGTATGGCTGGATCCGTGTACAGCGCCATGGGTAGTGGCTTCCGTCACCATGTACGAGGTAGCAGAGGCGATAGAAGATGGAGCGGGAGCAAGATTGTTCGGGTCAGACCCATACATACTTCTTGCTTTCCACAGCCGATCCATCTCCCAAGCTTCTCGCGCTCGAAGAGCATTCAGGTCAGCAGTAGGAGGAAGTTCAGAAGTTGGGCGGGTAGATGTGGAGTTGGCTCGCTCCAGGCGTCGACTCGACGACGATGTAGCCTGCTGGAGCCTGCTGCCTTCCGGGGGAGAGTGTTTGCGATCAGCTTTGCGATCCTTGTCGTCACCATCGCGCCGTCTGCTTGATCTGTCATCTTTACGAGAAGATGAAGCATCTGTGCCAACATTGACTTCAAGGCTGTATGTTTTAGCATGGCGAGAGGAATGGGAAGAACCGTGGCCTTCCTGCGCAGACCTGTGTCTAGATGGCCGTTTATCCTTGTCATGATGGGAGGATGAGCTACTCTCTTTCGAGGGCTTCTCTTTCTCCTGGCGGCGTTTCTCCCTGCGACTATCGCGTTCGCTGTCCTTCTCCCTAGATTTATCCTTGCTCCTCTCTTTTTCCTTCTCCCTCTCCCTCTCCCGCTCTTTCTCTTTCTCCTTCTCTCGAGCCCGTTCCCTCTCCTTCCGCTCCTTCTCCTTCTCCTTTTCTCTCTCCTTCTCCTTCTCTCTTTCTCGCTCCTTCTCTCGTGCCCTCTCTTTCTCCCGCTGACGTTCCTTCTCTTTCTCCTTCTGTCTTTCCCTCTCCTTCTCTTTGGCTCGCTCCCTCTCCCTCTCAGCCTCTCTTTCTCTACGACGTTCCTCTCTCTCCCGTTCTTTCTCTCTTTCCCTATCTCTTTCCCTCTCCTTCTCCCGTTCCTTCTCCTTCTCCCTCTCCTTCTCCCTCTCGCGGTCCTTCTCCCTATCCCTATCCTTAGGCTTGGACTTAGACTGTCGATCACGACTTCCATCCTTAGATCGGCTCTCAGGTTTCGACTCTACGACTTCCCACTGCTCTCCACCGCCCTGGATGGTGTCAGTCGATGCATACACGTTACCTGAGGCACTCCTCACCAGCTTAAAAGTCTCAGTCTCGCGCGTAGCTTGACTTGACCGCTGATCGGGGCCATCAGGGTGAACCTCACGCGTCAGCGGGGATCCCTCGGAAGAGGAGCGTAGAGCAATAGGAGGCGGGGCTATTGACGGGGGCATGGATATCTCGGGGTTGTATGGTGTACCAGGGTTAGCTAACATAGAGACACTGGACAGCGGCGAATCGCTATAATCAAATTGGGAGGGGATGGTCATCGGGGAGCCAACCATAAGAGAACCGTTCATGAATGGGGGGGAGGGGAAGGGGATTTGTGCTGGCGTGCCGGGAGATGGCGACGGAATGGTGGGTAACGATACTGTACTGCTAAATTGTGGTGGTTCTTGATAAGGCGAATGTTTAGGCGGCAACTGCTTGTCGGGAGTCGGTGGCGGACCAGGCGACGGGGCTGGTATTGGAGGAAGGAGTGGCGAAGGCTGGTCTGGGGGAACCGTAGAGAGTGAAGGGGCAGAGAGACCAGAGTTGGTCGGCTGATCTGCAGGGAGAGACATGAAAGCTGCGGAAGGAGCGGGTGGAGGTGATGTTACAGAAGAACTATGTTGGTGGTGGTGATGGTGGTGGCTATCGGATTCATGTTTTTCGGGAGGGAGTGGCGCGTCTCGCTGCACGGGAGTGTTGGTTTCCGAGCTGGGGGCATCGGGATTAGTTATGGTTAGCCTTCCCCAGTACGGCATGTCTATGGAGGCTAACGAGGTACGATCGCCTGTAGGTTTCTTGGAGTCGGCGTTAACTGGAGGTTCTGGAGCTGGAGCCTCGTGCTCTACAGGAGGGGGGACACGTTTAGCGGGCTCTGTGTGCCGTCGAGGATCTATTGGAGGTCTCTCAGGTGATGCCTGCCGGCCCACGATGAATGACTTCCGCGCATCAGCTCCGTTAGACGTTGTGCCATTGTTATCGGTCTCGTGCTTGTCCATCCGGCCTTTGAGAATACTGAACTTCTTGGCAAGCCTGCCTAAGACACTGCCTCGCTTTGCTTTCTTTCCAGAAACCTGAGATGCTGAAGATGGGGGTAGACCGGGGGTGTTTAAGTTGGACGTGCGGCGCGAAAGTTCCATGCCATGCGCCGGGGGTTCGGCCTGTATTGGTGGATGTTCCGTCGGGGTCGTCGGGAGAGATATGGCATTTCGCTCAGGCTCGTCTGGGGGCGGACCTCCTCCGCTGAAGATGCTGCCTACGGTAGGAGCTCGTCGTTTGCTCAGCTTCCGAGGCAGTCGTATTGAGTCGTGATCTGGGACATGTAGGTGCACTGCGGAGGTTGATTGTGACAGTGGCGAAGGAACGACGCTTCTATGGCGACTTTGACTTGTCCCCATGCTGGACAGTCGTGAACGCGATTGATTACGATTCTGAGTGAGACACAGATACGGGGAAATAACTAAGCCGAACAGCAGTGACAGGTAGTGGATTACTCACCTCGTGTATGTCGACAGACACAGGCCCATTCCCCAAACCGATGTCGTATGGCGACTGATGGTGCCAGTTCGTCCCCCACGGATCACTGACATCAAGCATATCCACATTGTCATGCGCAGTCTGAGATGTCTTGCGAGATCGTTTACCAGCCGTCTCTTCAACCTTGGTTTGTGAAGAGTTTGGAGTGGGAAGGGGGGAGCCAGATGGTGTTCTGCTGGGACCGGCGCGGTATTCGTCGATCTGCTCCTGTTGAGTGGACGAAAAGGCCATCGGGGGAAACGAGGGGGAGAACACCGACGGCGGGCGCGCCGAGCGCTGTCGGTGAGATGGCGGTATAAGGTGGTAGTTTCTGTACCATCGCGGTCCGACTGGATTGTGTATGGGGAAGCGAACTTTGTGGGACATGGAGCCGTTTGACCAGCTGTCTTTGTTGTACCATGCTGGGAGTTCTGTTAAAGGGTCGGGTACGAGGGAACTCCCCGTGGCGTTGAAGTTTGACTGAAGCTCCATAGCCTTGTCCTTCTGTTCCTCCACGAGTTCGTTCGCCTCCTGTATCAGGCGCTCAGCGGCCGCGCCCGCGTTTTGTGGAGGAGGAGATGGTGGTTGTAGTGGAGGTTCGGGCCCTGAAGGATTTTGGGCTGCAACGTTTCCGGGGTTGCTGCCCGATCGTTTGAGGGACTTGCGGGACCAAAGTGAGCGAGTTTTTGAATTCCTTTTGCTCAATCTACGCTCAAGGTCCTTTCTCTCCATATCTTGATAGAAGGCCTTGAGTTCATGAGGTGAGGCTGCCTGCCGTGGGCCTTGCGTCTGGTTCAGATTTCCAACTTAAACATATGTTTTTTCAGTGGAAACGCAAGCTTGGCGTACCATCTCATACGGCTCTGCCTCAAGCAGAGGGTTGATATTGTGCAAGGCCATTCTGCCGTCGCTGTCGCTGGGGGACACGCAATTCGGGCGCAAGAAAGATTTCCAGCAGCAGCACGCCCAGCTCTCCAACTCAACGCGGCCAACTTGCACGCGTGAGACCGCCACCGGTGTTCCTCCGAGCGTCTATTCCGCCTACCACCTCTTTACCGTGCACCCCATCCAACTCAATCAATGAAACCACATGGATGTGGCGAAAGCAGCAGCAGAGCTTGGCAGTCTGACATATCCTCTCAGCTTCAGACCAGGAACCCCAGCTAGGCTTTCAGAATTCAAACTCATGCTAGGCTGGCACGCAGCCATTTACAAAGCAGGCCTACCATTGTTCACAAAGACTACGGTGCCGGAATACGACTTCTAAAGGGACCGTCAGTTTCTAGTAGAAAACAGAATGCGCAGGGCTGCAGACCTCTAATCGAGCATATGGCCATGTCTATATCGGGTAATCAACGCATCGCAATAAATTTCTCTTCAATCTATTACATCCATGTCGCTTCGAATCCTCCTTTTGGGCAGCGGAGGAAGGGAACATGCTCTGGCGTGGAAGCTGTCCCAATCACCATATGTCGAAAACATATTCGTCTGTCCAGGAAATGGGGGGACAGCAAATCTCTCGAAAACGATGAATCTTGACCATATCTCTGCCGGTGATTTTGCCGCACTGGTAGAGTTCTCGGTGAAGCATCAGGTGCGGCTGCAGTTTATTCTTGGACAACTTTGAACTCACCAAGACCAGATTGCCCTCGTTGTGCCAGGGCCGGAACAGCCCCTAGTCGATGGTGTTGAAACGCACTTCAGGAAAGGTATACTAGATGTGCATCATCTCTGCAATTCTTGAATCGCAACTGTGTAGTGGGTATCCCGGTATTTGGTCCGAGCTGTTTGGCGGCTCGGATGGAGGGGTCCAAGGCTTTCTCAAAAGACTTCATGGAGCGACACTCCATCCCCACCGCCAACTTCGAAGTCTTTGCCTCTCATCAAATAGAGCAAGCTATCGCATATGTCAAGTCATGCAACCACAAGGTCGTCCTAAAAGCCAGCGGTCTAGCTGGAGGCAAGGGTGTCCTTCTCCCGAATTCGGTCGAGGAAGCCATAGCTGGACTGCGGGGAATTATGGTCGATAGTGCTTTTGGATCTGCAGGTTTTTCTATCTTTCTCATCCGAGCATCTCGTCATTCTGACATACGATCAACTCAGGGGACCTCGTTGTCGTAGAAGAGCGCCTAGAAGGACCCGAACTCTCCGTATTAGCCATTACCGATGGGTACACGATAGTGCCGCTTCCTACAGCTCAGGACCACAAACGTATCGGCGAAGGTGACACCGGGCTTAATACCGGTGGAATGGGCGCCTACTCCCCTGCGCCCGTCGCCACACCTGCAGTCATGGAGGAGATTATGAGCAAGGCCCTAAAACCTACCATTGATGGCATGCGGAAAGAAGGTCAGGGAAACAGTGAAGATCGGGACGCGATGACCTGATGTCGTATTATAGGCTTCCCATTCGTGGGTGTGCTGTTCACCGGATTCATGCTCACTGCGTCAGGCCCGAAGGTGCTTGAGTACAATGTCAGATTCGGTGACCCGGAGACGGAGGCGATCCTGCTCCTACTAAGCGAGGATGTCGACCTGTCTTCTGTCTTTATGGCGAGTACAGCCCTGTCTAGCAATGCGCATGTATTCATGAATGATCCTTAGGCATGCGTTGAACATCGCCTTGACTCGGTGACACTCACATTCAAGCCTGGATTCGCTGTTTCGGTGATCCTTGCTTCTCAAGGTTACCCAGGGAGTTATGAAAAGGGCAAGACGATCGAAATTGCGCCCATACAATCACCAGGTACGTCGCACAATCATGTTTCACTTGCACCATTGTCTTACATTGTTCAGACGTTGTGGTCTTCCACGCTGGAACTTCAATAGCTGGAGATAAACTTGTCACCTCTGGTGGCCGCGTTATTGCTGTCTCGGCATATAGCCCAACCTTGCAGGGTGCTCTCGACGCAGCGTATGCTGGTGTTGAGGCAGTTTCATTCGAAGGGAAAACATATCGGCGGGATATCGCACATAGGTAGGCTCCTGACGTTACCCTACTTCATTACTCGACTGCTCATTCTGTGGCTGTTCATTCAGCGCTCTAAGTGCGGCCAGTGGAAGCAAGCCACCCACAGCCTTGACCTATGCTGCTGCCGGCGTATCAGTCGACGCTGGCAACTCGTTAGTTGAGCAGATTAAGCCCTTCGTCCGGTCCACCCGGCGTCCAGGCGCTGACGCTGAGCTTGGTGGGTTCGGGGGAGTCTTTGATCTCAAGGCTACTGGATTCCGAGACCCGGTCCTCGTAAGCGGCACAGACGGGGTTGGGACGAAGCTGCGCGTAGCACTGGAGGCTGACTTCCATGATTCCGTTGGTAGGGCAATATATTTCCTCGACTGCGCTTTCCTGCTAAAGGTCAAATTCATTCACAGGGATTGACCTCGTGGCAATGTCGGTAAACGACCTATTGGTTCAAGGAGCCGAACCGCTCTACTTCCTCGACTATTACGCCTGCTCGAAGTTGCGTGTTGACGTCGCAGCTAGGGTGATACAAGGTATTGCCAATGGCTGTTTGCAGGCTGGGTGTGCTCTGATCGGTGGTGAGACGGCTGAGATGCCTGGAATGTATGCTGGAGGTGGGTAGCTGCACTCAAACACCTACTTGCTTCGCTTACCTTTCCCCAAGATGATTACGACTTAGCTGGGTTCGCTGTGGGTGCCGTGGAACGGGATGAGATCCTTCCCCGTCCCGATGTCGCGCCTGGCGACGTCGTCCTTGGTATCTCCTCGTCGGGCGTACACTCGAACGGCTTCTCCCTTGTCCGGAAGATCGTGGGTCTGTCAGGGGTTACGTATTCATCACCGTGTCCTTGGGACAGCACTACAACTCTGGGACGTGCCCTGTTGGAACCCACTCGCATATATATCAAACAGGTGCTTCCTGCTGTCCGCTCTCGACTCATCAAGGGCATGTCGCATATCACCGGAGGCGGCTTCATTGAAAACATCCCAAGGGTGTTACCGAAAGGCCTGGGCTGCTATATTGATGCATCGACATGGGAGCTCCCACCTGTATTTCGTTTCTTGATGAAACACGGTGCCGTGGAACCGTTGGAGATGGCGAGGACGTTCAACAACGGTCTGGGGCTGATCGTTATCGTCGGCCCGAACGATGTGGACGCAGCTATCAGGATATTGCAGGAGAACGGCGATGCGCAGGTTTACCGAGTCGGCGAGGTCAACTCGACACCCGGTGTCGAGATGAGGAATGTCAGTACTTGGTCGAATTGAATAATGTACCATCGTGATTACGGGTCAATCAGTAGGTAGTGATATTGTAATGAGTTTTGTATACAAGATACACCAAATCAATGCAGACAACCTGCGCGAGACATAGCGATATATATAGATAATGTGTTTGTTGTGTGGATGTGGAGAGGCGATGGTAGATATGAGACAACAGGGAGGAGAAACGGAGGACATAGCCAGTGGTAATCGACAAGATCCCAAGGTGCAATAAAGACAGGAAGCGAAAGTGTCAAGCGGTTCTACCGAGCAGTGAAAAGAGATGAAACGGAGAGAATGCAAGAGGACGAGAGAGCGATAGATATCAATATGCTATACTTAACGTACGTGGTGATGGTGGAGGGCGAAATGGGCATGAGGAGTCGATCGTAATAGCATGAGCGGAGGCAAGAAGAGAAAGACATCGACAAGAGTCTAATGAGACGGCCAGCTGAGGAAGAAAAAGTAGCCAGGAAAGCAAGATAGGGCTAATAACGTGTAGGGACAGTCCCAATCATCAGATGGAGTGGAGATGTGCGGCAGGCAACTGTACATAGAACGACATTAATACTTTTTGGTTTAAGCCGAGACGGAGATCTCTTTTGAAGAGACGTCGCTAGCAGCGTTGGCGACTGCAGCGAAGGAGATAGGTAGCTTGGTGGACACAGGAGAGGGATCATGATTAGCTGCGCCGTTTACGCCATTAACGCCGTTCGTCCCATTGATGTGGATTTCGGTGGACTCCTATGTTGGAGTGTTATTCAGAAATTTCCTTCCAAGATAATGGATTAATTATTAACCTGGATCTTGGCAGCCTTGGCCGAGTCCGGGGACGTGCCGCGAGTACTTGATTCCCTTGTGCTGTTCTGACGTACAGGCGCTGGTGCCTGAAGTACTTGCGCGGCGGTCGGCCCATTGAAGCCATTGATGTGTAATGTGCCGTTCGCGCCAGGACTACGAGACGGCGGCGTTACTGAGCCAGCAAGGACGGGAAATTCATCGGCGTTTGGGACACGCTGTAGCTGCCTCGGTCCCTTTTTTGTGTTAGCAATGGATTGATTGGTCTTCAGACCTTGAAAACGTGGTCGACCACTATCGGCAGAGATAGATCGTTCGATTCCATTGGGACCGCGGGGTTGTGCACCATCCTGAATCAAGTCGTAAGATTTTTTATCAGGCGTAAGGAAGCAGACGCTTACATCACGAACGGACATTGCTCCGAACTTTTGTTCCAAGCTGGGCCCACTGATATGACCTCTTGGACCACGGTGACCACCGCGTCCAGCGTTTTGTGCTGGTAAATGTTGGTTTTGAGGCTCAAGAATGTGTGGGAAGCGACAGTCGTCCCTAATAACTAAGAGTGAGTCGCGAACAAAACAACGGTTAGACAGGGATTTACCCATTCTTGCACCGACCAGCCGGGAAGAAGAAACAAGGCGGCTTGCGGCTGGCGAAGGAACTGCGTCTGCCATTCCCTCTCCTTGGATTTCCTGAACCGTCGCGGTACGGTTGCATGTAAGGTTCGGGTGCAGCAGGCTTGGCGGCTCCATTAACGTCCGGTCCCGGTACTGGCACAATGCTTGGGAGAGGAGGATACTGACTCGCGCCTTCTGGGTGTACGGGGAATGGCTGAGCGGACGGTGGTCCATTGTATATCACTGGAGGGGATTGAAGGCCCTGAGGAGCATGAACGGGAGGTGGAGGAATGGCCATGGGAACCGGTGCTGTGTTCGTGTGGTATGCGGCAGGAGGCATAGGTCCATAGGGAAGAGGTGGAGGTGCTCCTTGCGGGCTAAAGTGCGTTTGCGCGGGGGAGAGGACTTCGGAGCCTGATCTTGCATGCATCATTGGGTGCATGGGCGCAGCGGAAGGCGACATGGGTGCCATCTGGGGTACACCATTGGGAGACTGAGGTCCGTAATAATTAAGTGGGTAGGGAGCCGGGGCCATCGGATCGTATGGTGCAGGATATTGTGCTGGAGGCGGCATTGGTCCTTGAAAGTACTGTCCTTGTGGATGCAAAAACATGCAGGAGGCACCATAGCGGCAAGCGGGGAAGTATCTACAAGGGATAAATCGTGCAATGTCGGCAGGGGGCAAGTTGCGCACATCCCCGTTTGCGCCCTCATGCCCTGGCGCTGGAGGTTGATAATATACCGCACCCTCGGGAAGAGGAGGGGGCACTGAGTTGAGGGTCGGGAAATACGTGTACACTTCCGTCGGCGGGTAGTAATTTTGGGAGTCCGTACCGTTGGGGAGCGTCTGTCCGTTTTGTTGAGGGTAATTAGCAGCGGCCATGTCTCTCGCTTCGGCAGCACTGCGGAGTAGGTCGAGTATAGCTTCGTCGGTTGTATAGTGCTCTGGGGGGCCTTGACTGGATCTATTTCTTGGATCGGCGCCTGCAATGGGTGTCCTCGTCAAGAAATCTGGTGAGAGTGAAAGGTTAATAAGAGAAAGTTACCCTTGTCCAACAGTAGCTTCACGATTTCGACATGGCCATTTTTCACTGCTTCGATCAAGGGCGTGGACCCGGTATGGTCTTTACAACGGGCCGATATGGTCGCAATTACGTGGAAGGGTGAGGTGAGGGGTGGTCAGAGAGGAAGTTGGGGCAGGTAAATGGCAAGCACCTTTGATCTCAATATCGATTTCGTTTGCCTCGAGCAGAAGGGATTTTACTTCGGGGAGGTTTCCTTCAGAGCAGGCCTTCCAGAGCGTCGAGACCATTATAATTTATGGGGGTACGAGGAGGAGACGGGGCGGGGACGGTGGGACAAGGGAGTGGAAGCTGACAGGATGGTGGTGGTTCGAGAACAAGCGTTGTGACTGAAGCTCCTGGCTTCACTTGGGTCCGGATGTACGCTTGATTTTCTGCACTCATTTTTTCCTTACTCAAGGCACGTGAGAGGGATCGATCTTGCTCGATTAGGCAATCCCGATCGTTTCTTATGGCCGTCGGCAACTCAAGCCGGTTGCCACAAGAACATCTCACCGCCTTTTCTGCGGGAAGGTGCTCCCTGAGAATCTCTTGCAACAACCGGCGTCCTTGGGAAATGGTCCCGCTCGCAAATCATAATTACGGTAACCCGAGGACACGATACTCTCTATGATCATTATTATGGTAGTCTACTCCGTGTATTCTAAACCGGTACCGACCAGTGGGTATGGGTATACCCAGACAGTACTTCGGGGCCCGGGGAAAGTCCATCTCATATCTCATATATCATAACTGATATATTACACCTCACTCAAGACCAACCTTCTTCACCAGTCGCCACTTGGGTCCGCCAGCTTTCGGGGGTAGTTCCAGCTCTCGCGACGGCGGCATCGCCATTAGGTCAGACACCGCAGTTCGGACATCTTTGCCTTCGTACAGGACGTTGTAAATCTGTTATCCAAGCTCACGTCAGATGCACACGTATACACTTCCAGCATCTGATCACTCACACTTGTGGCTATCGGTGCTTTAACATCCAGCTCTTCGATGATATTTTTAACTGCCTTCGCCGTTGAAACTCCTTCCGCCACGCTCCCAAGCGTGTCTATTATTGTCTCCAATGACTCCCCTTGCCCAAGCCGGTAGCCTACCGTGTAATTTCGACTTGTTGGTGAGCTGCACGTAAGGAAGAGGTCACCAACACCAGCTAAGCCCAAGAAGGTCAAGGGTTCCGCGCCAAACGCTGTTCCGATGCATGTCATTTCTGCCAGACCCCTTGTGATCATCACTGGTGAGTAAGACAAATCAGTCTTGCTGTGTCACGGAAATAAAAGAGTTGCTACGTGTTCACTCACTTGCTCGCGTGTTATTCTCATAGCCAAGGCCATCAGACATCCCCGCAGCAAGAGCGTACACGTTTTTCAAGGCACCAGCTAACTCGAGGCCTATGGGATCACCGCCGGTGTAACTAGAGATCGCATTATTAGTAGCAACCCACGCGACTTACGAGTGAGACACGTACCAGCGGAACCATGGTTGATGGAAGACCTGAGTTGCCTTCTCTGCTTCCGAGATTGTGAACGATGCGACAGAAACTGATGTCGGGCGTCGTCTGACAACTGGGTTGGGTGAGGAGCGCCCATCATAACGCAAATCAATCACGTACTCTCTTTCGCGAACGAAGGGCCAGACTAACAATGGAAAGAAGTGAGCAGCGAAACAGCAACGATAGACGCCGCTCACAATAAACGTAGCTGCTCGGGCAATATGTTCCCCGCAAGTGTCGGCGATGATTTCCAAAGTTAGAGCATTGGTTCCCATCTCTATGCCCTTGTTGACAAATATGAGCAGAGGAAGTTTGTTCTCATCAAGTCTGGGTCGAAGCAACTTCAAGTTCTCCCTAGGCACCATATATTAGTGGTCGCGGGGAGAGGCACCAATACTCATACGCACCTCAAGCCCTGTGTAGGGATGGCAAATAATAGAACGTCCATCTCACTGAGGAAGTCGGCGGTGGGAAGATCGGGGCCGATTGCTTTTATGTTTTCGGAGAACGCGTGCTCCTTGAGGAATTGAGGATTGCGGTGGAACTTGTTGAAGTGTTCGACGATGCTCGCGTCGCGCGACCACATGTACACATCGTGGTCAGAGTCCCCCAGATGGTCTGCCAGGCAGCTCCCAAAGTTTCCAGCACCGAAGATGACTACTCTGGATTTATCTGGGGAAAGGGTCATGGTAGATTTTGAAGAGAAGAATGTAGTGAGTGGCGGAGTGAACGGTAGAAGTTGTGGACGGTGAAATGTCGTTCGCAGGAGAAAAGGCCTTGAATTTACGGCAAGCTTTGAGAACACGGGTATCCTCAGCATGCGGGTGGCGCTTTTTCAGATGACCTGCATGGAGGACACGAGCTGATGCACTGGACAGGCTACAAGGAGCACTGCTAAGGCCAAAACCATTAGCGCCCTGCTGACATAAGCAGGAACCTAGAGTTTCCCCAACGCGGAGTCCAACTTTGGCAATTCCTTTCCAGCGACTCCCAACCTACGTGTATTCATCCTGGCTCTTACAGCGAACTGATTTCTCATAATCACACTCCTTAACCGAATCCAATAGACAATGCCCGTGCAGGACAGGACACACGAGCTCAGGGCCTGCGTCGATTCCATACGAAACAGGTCCGTGCCCCCACGCCACGGCGAAGCAAAGCAACGCCTTTTGAACCAGGCAAATGGGCGGACGGGCGGGAGCAAGAGCGATTTCGCGCGCATGGCCTCTGCGATAGGAAAGGATATCAGCAGCACGACGATAAAGCTAGGAAAGCTCGCGCAGCGTACGTCAACTTCATCAATAAGGCCTGTATTGTGCCTAACTGACTGCGGCACCAGTGGCGAAGCGGAAGACATTATTCGATGACCGGCCAGTGGAAATTAGTGTGCGTAGTGGACCAGATTCACGAATGGAGCAGCCAGCTGATCTCCTTCAACAGGAACTGACGTTCATAATCAAGCAAGACATTGCGAGCATAAACAAGCAAATTGCTTCTCTGCAGGCATACATCAAGCAACGGAAGGCACAATCTACATCCGTTGAAGGGAAGCAAATCGACGAGCATAACCATAATGTGGTGATGCTGTTGCAGAGCAAACTCGCAACGACGAGCATGAGCTTCAAAGATGTTTTAGAAGTACGGACGCAGGTATGTATGCCTCTGCTATTCTGTGTTGCGTCAACCCAAACGTTTCTTTGTCTCAGAACATGAAGGAGTCTAAAGACCGCACGGAGCAGTTCATGTATTCCGCCGCATCCGCTGCCAACCAAGCCCCAACCAGTGCGTATTCCCTCCCCACTAGCTCTCTTGGCAATTCTCATGGGAATCGCTTGTCTAGACTCTGTGTTGTTCCAGCAACACAATGACCCTATGGGCGACGGCAGCTCGTTTCGCCAGGACTCCAAAGGCAAAGGACGTGCTGTGTTGAATGGTGATGTCCTTGCCCTCGATCTCGGTTCAGCGGAAGAAGGAACAGGTGGGCAGCAGAACGGCGGAGCATTCATGCAGATGGAACTTGTAGAGCAGCAGGTGCGTAACCGGCATTTCTATGTTATCAACGTTATGCTGACATGGCGATAGGACTCCTACATCCAATCACGGTCAACAGCTATAGAGTCTATAGAATCGACTATCGCCGAGCTCGGGCAGATCTTTACACAATTAGCGAATATGGTTGCCGAACAACGGGAAACTGTTCAGCGTATAGATGCCGACACTATGGACATCGCTTCAAATGTCAGCGGAGCACAACGGGAGCTGTTGAAGTACTATGCCAGTATTTCGAGCAACCGGTGGTTGATGTTGAAGGTGTTCGGAGTGTTGATAGTCTTCGTGAGTACTCTTCTCGGCGTCACATGGCTGTTGCTGATCCTCCTTCAAAGTTCCTCGTCTTCATCCTTGTTTCCGGCTAATCGTGGCGCGCCTACTTTGGGCTGACCGGCATCAGTTTGACCACTGGACTTTTACTTATTACCTAGGATTATATGCAGTGTATGCTTTTCAACGCAATGGATACATGAGTAGTTACATGTGCTCGCCCATTATCTATAATAGATCACCATGCTATTTGACTATTGGAGCAATGTCATTAGAGGAGGGTATATGGTACTTTTGATCCACGGAGGGCTAGTGCATCAACCAACGGGTATGGCGTTGACACCGGTACCCATGCTCCTCGACTTCGTTTTCCGTTGCTTCGAGTGTTTCGCCCCTCCACGATGAACCTCATCCTCCACGGTATCGCCCACCGTCCAAGTATGCTTCGTCACAGGCTTCTGTTCCGTACCAGATGTAGAGGAGTATCTTTGTGGATTCAGATGGACGGTCGTCTCGACATTACCGCTTCCCTTGCTTCCCTTCTCTCCGTGTTTCTGCTACAAGTCACAGACAGTACATCAGCTACGAAGCGAAATGAATCACTGAAAATACCGAGAACGTACCCGTTGCTGAGAGAGCTCTTTGTTTCGTGTCCGCAACTTCGTCAGACGTTGCTCACTCTTCCCACCTCCGCCAGCTGTTAGCTCAACATTTATCCGCCGACCGTCTAAATCGGATTGATGCAGTTTGAGGGCCTGTTGCAGCCCGCTTTTCTGTGAGAATTCAAGGAAGGCACATCCTTTGGATTTATGTGAAGCGTTGGCGTTCTTCGATGGTTTGGGTGTCAACAGTCTCACTGACGGCGGAGGTTCTGTGAAGGGTATGTTTTAGCGACATGCTCCATGAACGAACACTAGAACGTCCTCACCACATGCTGCGAAGTGCTTTTGTATGGCCTCCAGAGATGTAGTGTATTTCAAGTTTCCTGATCGCTGCTATGAGCATGGCAAAGGCTAGATTCCGAGGACAGCATACCGACAAAAAGGATAAATCTCTGCTTTATAGATGATTTGTCCGTCTTCTCAGCCTCGGTGGCCTCAGACCCGCCCTCAGCCTCGCGAGCAGGCTTTTTGGCTCGCTTTCGAGGGACCTGACCTTCCACCGCCACCTCGCTCTCCTCCGTGCTACGTTTCCTCTTTTTCGGGCTCTGAGCCTCCACTTCGCCCTTGACCGTAGAATCATCCTTTGCTGCCTTTGCCTTGCGGACGCCCTCGCGAGGCCGAGCCGTGCTTTCATCCTTCCGCCGAACATCCGCAGCCTCCACTTCACCCAGCTCAATTGCAGCCTCATCCTGGTTCTCCTGGATAGGAATGTCATTAACCATTTCGCTGTCGATTCCATGTTTACTTTTCCCGTGCTTGCTGCGCTCTCGAAATGCGAGCGACTTCTTCTGCTTCTTGGTGAGCTTGGGAGCTGTAGTCATTGGAGAAGCAGGCCCGTAGGTAAGGAGTGTGTTGTAAGCGTGTTGTAAGCGAGGCCGCAGGAATACCGAAGATGCAGGCTCCTATGATCATCCAAAACCGAAACCCACGTGCTTATCTGCTACTTTACTTCCTGGTTATCGTTTCAAGGCAATGGAGAATATTAGAAGTGTTTCAGATCAAATTATCACGGTGGTATATCAAAGATGTACAGAGAATTGTAACATTCAAGCGTCGTCGCCGAAGGAAAGAAGTGTCTTTTTCTGTTTCTTTTTCTTCTTGCCCCCGCTTTCTTTCGTTGTGTCACTGCTCGACCCTGCCTGGCTCCCACCTTTCCTCTTCAAAGACGTCGACAAGTCCTTGATCGAACTTCCTTGCTTCTTCGTTGAGAACGACAGACTTTGGGTGGTGGTCTTCGGCTTTGCAGACGGTGTAGACGAAGAGGATTCCTCGTTTGAGTCGGTAGGAATGTTAGGGATGTCTTCTTTCAACGGGGGTAGTCCCTTCTCTGAGAAGGCATTTAGTACCACCAGGCGATCCTGGCACTACTCGTCGAAGGGGTAGATATTTACCCTTCCGCCGAATATTCTCTGCTTCACGTTCAGTTAAATGCTTCCCTTCCTTCAATACAACCACCGTAGGCTTCTCGTCGTCCCCGTCTTCGTCTGCACTCCCTAAGTCATTGTCAGGTCGTTCCGGAATAGGTGGTCTTTCGCGGGGACGGCGGGGAATTGGTGGGCGTCCTGAGCCATCATCAGGCTCGAACTCTGGCTCTGATTCCTCGTCAGATTCGTTATATTTTCCCGAGTACTTGTTCTGGAGTTTCCTCAGGAAAGTGGGAGTGTTCTGCGAGTAAGCAAGTCGCGAGGAGAGCTGATGGCGGTTTGGTTCCTTCGGGGCCATGTTTGAGGTAAGCGCCGGTTGGTGAATCATTCGTCCCTAACATGCGTAAACAACGAAGCTAGGCGCCAAACGAGTGCATTGTCATTTGTCTCTCGACCACCGACTCCAACACAACACTTACCGTCCAGTTCCCCTCACACATCAGTCAAAATGGGTGGCGGCGATTTGAACATGAAGAAGTCCTGGCATCCGCTGCTCCTGAAGAATCAGGAGCAGGTGTGGCTTAAGGAAAAGCAAGCGGTGCGCAATGCAGTTATCATTGCTGAGTGCCATTGTCTTACTCATGATGTTTGTAGCTTGAGGAGAAGAAGAAGCTGGATCAGCTTCGTAAGGAGAAGGAGGAAGAGCGACAACTCCAGGAACTTCAACGGCTGCAGGAGGAGCAAACTGGTAAAAAGCGGACGGAGCGGCTGGATTGGATGTATACAACGCCTGCGACTGGGAGTACACAGAATCCTAACGACCTAGAGGACTATCTGCTGGGAAAGAAACGAGTCGACAAGATGTTGACTGCTGATGATAATGCCAAGGTGCGTCCACTAAATTCTACCAATTACGAGCTCTACTGACACGGGCATTTAGATTGGTGCTTCACATAAGAACTTCATTGCCAGCCAGAATGCCAACAACATTCGAGACATTGCGGCTAAAGTCCGAGAAGATCCACTGCTTGCTATCAAGCGACAAGAGCAAGAATCGTACAAGGCTCTCATGTCCAACCCCCTTCGCCTCCGTGCGATGCAGGAGCGAAACGGTATCAAACCGAAGAAGGACAAGAAGAGGAGCAAGGAAGAGAGACGGAAAGAGAAGGAAGAACGTAGGCGGTTAAGGCATGAACGACACCGATCTTCGAGGTCCGCGAGCCCCCGACGACGTTCATCGTCCCGCGATTCGTACTCCCGTTCACGTCGCTCTCCTTCACCTCGACATTCCAGCTCACGGTACGCAGAGCGAAGTCCTCGACGTGGACGCTCTCGCAGCCGCTCACCGTATCGCAGAGACCGTAGCCCTGGACCTCCAAAGCGGGATTTCCAACCCTATCCTAGGTCCGACGAATCCGACGATATTGAACTCGATCGTCATCGAAATAGAAGTCCTAGACAACGTCGTCAAAGCAGTCCTGGATATGCCAAACGCCCGCGCAGCCCTAGTCCCATTGCTCGCAGGCGTAGCCGTAGTCCTTATGGAAAGCGAGCCCGTATGAGCCCTCCTTCCCGACCACCACCCGCGAACAATGCCGAACCAGACCGTGCCGCCCGATTAGCTGCTATGTCTTCGAACGCACAATCAATGAGTGTGGACCGACAGAAGCGACTTACCGAGCTCTTGGAGAAGGAAAAGGCTGAATTGGAGGCTGAGAATGCAGCCCGCGCGAGATCGAAGGGTATGGGCAATTTCCTTGCCCATGAGCAGAAGAAAGTATTTGGTGGTTCAGGCGATCTGGGTGATAGGATACGCAGGGGACGAGCTGGCCTTGTTGCTGAGGCTGACTAGCCTGATGTTGCAATGATATGTACTCTTCCAGAGTCTTTCTTCGCTCTGCCTTATACGTTTCTGTATTTCACGTATGTATGATTAATTGGCTCTATCGCCGACTCGGAAAGGCTGTTATGAAACTGATTATATTGCAACAAGCACTTGCACGTCGTGCGAAGGTTTTACTGTTCAAGCACACAAGATAGTTGAGTAAACGTAGCATCGAAGCGAGCAGCATAAGGCAGATCGGGAACGTCGGAATCATCGGTAGGGAAGGTCAGTCGCAAGCAGCAAATCCGGTCGAGTCTAGGAGTCCAGTCACCGAGGAGGGGAGGGAACAGCAGGATTAGACGTCGGCCCAGCCGCCTTCGTCGAGTTTGTACGATGCTTCACTTTCAGGACGGTCGGGGCTATCCACTAGTTTTGCGACACGCTCCTCGGCGCGGCCTAGAAGCCGTTCAGACCGAGCACAACGTTGAAAGACAGCTCGCAGCCTGACCTTTTCGAAGGAAGAGTCTGGTGGAGGAAGCATGTGAGAGTATGTGCCCGCCGATAGGTTTCAGGGCGCCTCCGGCGACAAATGTCATCGTCGCTCCGGGATCAGCTAGAATGGAAGGACATGGTTGGGTATTAATCTTGTTGGGCAATGGAAGATGAGATCTGAAAAGCACATTGAACCTGGTTCGTCAGAAGAACTGCGATCTAGATGTGACCTTTTCAGTATTTACACCAGCTGAAACGTGAAGCTACTGACGTTGTATTCTTCCGAGAGTTTCGTTAATCTGGAGAGCATCTATACCTAGTTAGTGACGAGATCTTAGCGATCGAATGTTGGTGTAGAACCTGTGCGAGCTTTGGGTAGAGAATAAAATCAGCAGGGAAAAAGAATTGCTGTGAAACAACGTTACTTTCTGTTGACGTTCACTTAACTCCCCTCGACCCGAATAATCTACACGGAACAGCGCCATAATGCTGTCCACAATCTAATAAGACATGAGTATGAACTGGCGTAGACGTGAAGCTGCTCCAACCAAGAGTCGGAAGTCCTTGTCCTCGGCGAAACGCATGGAGCATTCGTTGATTAATTCCATCTGCAAGAACCCTTCAAGTTAGCAAAGAGGCTCAGGCGAACTATGATGCTAGATGACTTGGTGTTCGCTATTGAATGCCCGAGCTGATGGAAAAGGATTAGCAGCAGCCTTGTGATGCCTTGTGATGATGTCAATGGTCTCACCGTAGAGGATGTTCTCCAGAGCCAAGCTCCCATCAACCCCGAAGCGTTCTGCAATTGACCTTATTCGATCAGGCCGAAACGTGCCTACAAGGTAGAATTTTTTTGAAGTTCGACTTCGTTCAGGCTAAATATTTGACGAACCCTCTGTGTCAATATATGCAACCTAAGGTGAAATTAGTTCGAGCCAAAGCGTATCAGAGGGGGGAAGAACCGAACCTTTCCAGAGGCTCCACCGAGATCTGGTGGTAATTGAGCTACAACACTCATTGTATGCGCGAGCTGGGTCTTCCCCGTTCGAAACTCGCCATATACTGCAGGATTATGATCATCAAATACGTTGCCAAGAGAGCCGGACGTACCTTCAGATACTGATTGCGACATGATTCCACCTAGCGCAAATGTCGTGAAGGCGTAGGGAGATCACCCAGAAGATCGAATTTACCACCAAGAATCACGTCAACGTTCTTACTCCCCGTGCTAATGGTGTTGACTCTTTTACGCTTCTCTTGTATCTCTATGCCAGTGGCAAAGGAAGAACCCTATCATTTGTTTAGCTTGAGGCAGACAACATGATCGCCCAGACCTCACGAGGATTTTATGTGCAGCTTCCTGTGATCAATTCAACTAGTGGGCTCAGTAGTAGCTAAGATATGCGCACCTTGATCTTCTCCACTTTGGCTTCGGACATACCCTGCACACCAACCATCAGACGCGTCTAGGACTCGGAGTTACGAACGTTTAACCTTGATTTTGAGTAGTTGACGACGCGTTGTCATGTTCACGCCGGACACGGTGTGTATCGCGGCTGACTGTCACAGTTGTGAGCATGCTGTGAAGATCTATCCTTTACCTGGAGTGAACTCGCCTTCAACTTCACGATATCTTGGACGTTGATACCCTGGCAGCCACATGACTTCAATATATGCGCTCAAGTAAGATACTATCACCCCCACATGTTGCTGCAGCTCATCAACAGTATCGAAATTGGGTACCTGCATACGATGAGCTGTACCCTAAGATG
Source organism: Pleurotus ostreatus (assembly GCF_014466165.1). Taxonomy (NCBI): domain Eukaryota; kingdom Fungi; phylum Basidiomycota; class Agaricomycetes; order Agaricales; family Pleurotaceae; genus Pleurotus; species Pleurotus ostreatus. The sequence continues at coordinate 1,779,497 of NW_023503157.1, read as the reverse complement.
TATGCGATGCCAAGTACCTCATCCTCGTCCGGTTGTGGACTCTGCACCCTTGATTCAGAGACAGAGGCATGAGATGGTGCGCGTCTGGGAGGCATACTGAGCTCAGGCTATGGACAGACGGGCGTGGACGGTGGTGGTGCAGGTGAAAGGGTCCAGAAGGATCGAGTTACTTCCCCGCAAGTTGGACCAAGCTGCACATGACTTTGGCGTGATCGCGAGGATCCCCTGATAGCCCCTAACAAGACTTCGCCTCGCTCCGAGGAGCCTTTGCAGATAGGCTATACAATCTTCAGAACAACTTCAAATATATAGCAAACTAGTAGCCAGCAGAGTCCAAACACAACACAACAGTCCATGGGGAAACAAGATGAAGACAAAGAATCCATAAGTACAACACGGTATACTTCAAGGAGCGTTGAACACGAGGTGACGACCATCGGAGGAGCGCGACTTCAAGTTTCCCTGGAAGGCCCACTAGAATTGCAATGTTAGAGTACTCGTAACATCGAAGCAGCAGCAGAAGATAAACTAACGTTGATGAAGCCGCCATCACCGTGTCTGGTGAATTCTCCCGACTTGAAATTGTAGATTTCGTATCTTGTAAGAGGTGAATTTTCAGCTGAGATTTATCCACGTCCAGCGGTTAGCCCATACCCAATAGTGCCTCCGATCTGGATATCAAGTTCGTGATGCTTGTGGCCCCAATCGACTCCCCTTGTTCCATCAAACTTGGTCGTATGCTTGACATGCACGATGATCCAATTGAATTGGGGGAACCTGGCCCTCATCTCGGACACTACTTCCTTGGTGAAAGCCTCGCGTTTCTGAAAATGCGGCCCTTCAGCGAGTGGGTTGCTAAAGTGTTCAAGACTAGTGTTACCTGATTATCTAGTTGAACGCCCCCCACTAAGCCCTGGATAACGCTAGTGACCAACGTTTCCATAGCCGCGTCTGCACCTAGGGACCTCCGCTCCGCGAGCGACATTTCCTGGGGCAGGGCGAGGGCATTGGGACTCGCAACAGGGGATGCTGAAGTGGTGTGGAAAAGGACGGAAAACAGAACAACGAACAACGAAGGAAGCAGTAACTTCATGACGGAACCGAGAGGGGAAAGAAACAGGTACTAGTAGGATGTTCGACTGCAAGGGAAAGGTATGAGCTTTATAGCAATCATGCCTGCTAACACATGGTCATTTCAATTCATACTCGACCCATCCCACAGAGCTTTGCAGGACAGTATTTCGTTGGGCGCATCGCCAAGTGGCGTTACAGAGGGGATTTCGGATTGTCGAAACGCGATGTCAAGTTCTTGGGTCTGTTACAAGCGCCCATCGATTGGCGATATATATCTTGCCAAGACTCGTGTTGGCGACGAGGCCAGGATGACCGTCGTTGGACCGGCGTTTGGATAGCTTCAACAAAGACGACAACCCTGAGTTCCCTTGTAAGTAGCTGTGGGCGGTGACACTGCATCCTGAGCAGAAACTTCGAACCAGTCCTCCGGGAATGCCATGGTTGTTATTGTTAGCGTTTCGACGCTGGTTGAAGTTCAATGATATCTTTCTGCTAAGAAGGAAGAGCAGATGGTAAATCCAAGTTCATGTGACTGGCAAATACTGATAGAACTATTTCAAACTCTGAACAGGCGTCGGCGCTGGGCCTCGGTCTTCCTCTCCCCGACGACGCTGCTTCTTGTCTCGACTTACGGGAGCGTGGCCTCAACACCAGCAACGTTCGTTCCCAAAATAATGTAGAAATTGGACGATTAGTCCATATGGCTTGCGTTCCGCATGGTGCCCAGCCAGCAGCCAATTAAACGGAGGGATATGCTCCCTAGCGCATTTCAACCTTCGTTGGATGTGGCCGACACCGTGGGGGATTGATTGTACCTTGCCATGTGGAGGAGGAGAAGCGACAGTTTAAAAGCCTCGTTATGAGAGCTCCCGAAAGCTTCTGGTAGGAGCGCCGTTGAACTCCCCTCAATCAACATGGTCGTCCGTCTTTCTCTGGCTGTTACCCTTGCGGCGCTTTCTGTGACTGCGGTCCAGACGAAGTCCCACAGAGACATTCCCGACACCTTCTCGAGCATAGCCTCCTGCGTCGATGAACCTTCAACCTTCTCCTGTGAGAACACAGCGCCGATCAATAACACATGCTGTTCACCGACGCCAGGAGGATTGGTCTTGCAAACGCAGTTCTGGAGTACGTGGACCGGCTTAGAGCGAACAGGACAGTTGCTCCCCGAGAAAAGCTGGACAATCCATGGCTTGTGGCCGGATAACTGTGACGGGTGCGTGTATATATTTTGATGTTATGTCTCGAGGCTAGATTCAGACACATAAGATCATTCGAGCAGTATTGCGATCTATCAAGACAATTTGATCCAACTCCTTCTCCTGCCATTTTGCCAGATGGAACAGTTGTGCCCGCATGGAAAGGTCCAGGGATCGACACTTTCGTTTCCCAGTTCGGACGGCAAGATCTACTTGATTTCAGTGAGACACCCGTTTTCGTCTCGTTGGATCTCAAGTCTAACTCTCTTCGTAGTGCAGAAATACTGGATCAACCAAGGTGCGCCTAACGTCGACTTCTGGGGTCACGAGGTGAGTGGGAGCTGATCCACGCTGAACATCTCGTAACGAGCTGCGCAATAGTTTTCCAAGCACGCAACCTGCACTTCTACTTTTGATGTGGCTTGCTACCAATCATACAAAAAGCATCAAGATGTTGTAAACTTCTTTGATGCCGTTGTGCGGGCCTTCCACAGATACCCTACTTTTAGCATGCTTGCCTCGTAAGTCTGCCAGTCCCCCCCTTTTCGCCTTGGAATTACTTATTTCAAACACTGGATACTCTAGCGCTGGAATTGTACCCTCGAATCAAACCGCTTACAGCCTCGACAGTATCCAGAAGGCTCTAGTGTCACAGACCGGCGCCATACCCTTCCTTGGATGTCAGGCTAACGGCACTGTTCTGACGGAGGTTTGGTACTTCAGTCACGTTCTCGGAACGGTATGTGAGATATTACCCCTCAGTACTCGAAATCTCAATATTGCCTAGGAACAATTTGGAACGTACAAGAACGTTAATTCAACGACTAATTCTACCTGTTCTAAGACTGCCGGAATCTGGTACTACGAGCGAACTAAGTCATCTGAACGTGAGGTCCGAGCGTAAATACCAAGCGTATGCATATGTATATATTGTACTCCTGGTGGAAGATACTGTTGTTTTTTTGTTATTTTTGCTGCGTTGACTGGCACGCGAGTCCTAATTAAGTGCACACGTGACTGACGCGAACGCGGTTGAACATTCACACAAATAAAGACAAATAATATACAGGGGCCCTCAAACTCAAATTCTGTCGCGTTGTTGCTTCTCACCACCAACGACGGCCTCTGACCATGACAATAACACTCGACCTCCACAGCTCGGGGGAGCACCCACATACCAGGCGCGCCATTAGCGACCTCTCGCTGGCCGTCGCGAAGGGCAAAAAGATTGTGGTGGTTACTGGAGCGGGTATATCGTGTTCATGCGGGATTCCGGTATGTGTGGCGCATCTTATGCTGGAGGAGTGGTTGCTCAACCATGTCGCACCTTGAATATAGGATTTCCGGTCATCTGATGGACTGTATGCGCTTGTCAAACAAAAATATCCCGATATTGTATTGAAAGGCCGTGACTTATTCGACGCCTCACTCTTCCGCGACCAACGATCAACAGCCGTATTTTATACGTTTATTTCGCAGCTTAAGCGCTCCATAGATGGGGTAGCTCCATCACGCACGCATCGATTTCTTAAGACTCTCGATTCGAAGAAGAAACTACTGCGTTCATATACCCAGAATATCGATGGGCTCGAGGAAAAAGCCGGGTTGCTGAGTAGCTCAAGCCACGAGGCGAAGTCATCTGGCAAAGGGAAAGCTAAAATAAAGACTAAGGATGTCCGCAATGTCCAGCTGCACGGTGACATTCATCGAGTTCGATGTGTCTCCTGTTCAGCCGAATATGCTTGTGCAGAAGAGCATCTGGACGTGTTTGACAATGGCACGCCACCGGAATGCCCCGAGTGTGCCACACGGTGTAAGTCATCTCATCCAACAATGATATTCGCGTCAGTGGTTAATCAGGACTTCTAGGTGAAGCCCGAAAGGCTCGTTCTGCCCGTGCTACGAGGGTTGGATCGCTCAGGCCTGCCATCGTTCTTTACGACGAACCTCATCCGCTCGGTGATGACATCGGCATGATTCAAGCTGCAGATGTATCTCGAAGACCTGACATATTGATCATTATGGGAACTTCTCTGAAGGTTCATGGGCTCAAGAAACTTGTCAAGGACTTCGCAAAGGCCGTTCATTCTAATGAGCCTTCGACGAGCGCCACGGGGGCGAAGAAGATGGCGGGGAAAGTTATCTTCGTCAACAAGACCGCGCCTGGATCGGAATGGGCCGACATTATTGACTACCATGTCGCCGGGGAGACAGATGCATGGTGTGAGCGAGTGGAGGCAGATTGGAGGAAGTCGAGGCCGCAGGATTGGGAGGTCCAGCAAACATTAGACGGAGATGTCAATAAGAGCGGAGGTTTCAAGGTCGCAAAGGAGTTGGCAACTGTCAAGAAGGGCAAAGGTAAAGCAAAGTCGACGTTGGTAAATAGAACATATGCTAATCAGCTTCCCAACCTCCTAGATTCCAAGAAGAAACCGAAGGTTAAGGAGAATATCGCTCCTTTGGCGTCGACAAATATGGTCCTTAGCACACCGGACGTCGTCGCTTCCAAAACGAACGCCCCTCCTTTGTCACCCAGCAAACGTCGGGGTGGAGCATCACACTATGGTGATGGGGAATCTAGTCCATCGAAACGAAGGATATCGGACAAAGCCCAACACGCCTTACCCTCTGAGGAGAGAGGTCTGTTGTTCGGAGACCATACAAACGTCGACGCAGCCGATACGCTTGACCTGAGCATGGAGTTTGTTGGAGCAGAGGATGGGGACATCTCGATGATGAGCCTGAAGGAAGAGCCCACTCGTCTGACAAGACAGAAGTCGCTGACATCGAAACCCATGAAGACAATTCCCACCGTCAAGGCGGTCACGACCAGACGGCGAGGACGAACACTGGTCTAAGATATTTGCTTCATCTCCTCAGGATTCCCAACTGTACAATTATTTGTATCATTATTGTCTATATACAAGCTACTAGCACTGCAGTCGAGCATATGTTTCGTGCCAAAATGGATGAATACACGAAGGAATGTCGACTTGCAATACGAACGAAATAATTTAGATACAACAAACGAGAACAAAATCAATCAGTGATAAGCTCGGATACGCTCCAGTCCTCGAAACTGCCGTCTGGAAGGTAACGACGTATGATGAGGGGGATTTTCCGTTGGGATAGTTCTTTTATGGCGATTTCGAGAGCGTCTGTTTCACCGTCCAGGGGAACAAGTACCGGGGCGTTCATGCTGAGGGGATAGTCAAAATCGCATTCAAGCTGAGGTAGTCGTCGGGGTAAAGAATAACGCACCTTATCTGCAGAGCCCTGGTGCCCAGTATTCGAGCACGCTCGTATTTTGTGAGGTATGGTGTCGTGATGCGCACTTTGTTGGGTTGCCGTTCTCCAGTCAGTCCGGCACCTCCTCCCCCTCCATTTGCTTCTTGCGGCCCGTCCCCGCCTGCCATCTCCTGGTCGTGTTCCCCACCATTGACACCATTGACTTGGGCCCCCTCTACGCCATTCGCGCCTTCACCTTCACGGCCTGGTTCGCCCTCACCAAGGTCGTTCGCGAGAAGATCATATTGCTCATCCTAGCAGCGTCGATCGAGACGAAGAGATCGACATTGATTGAATTCAGGTTACATCCATGTAAACGTCAAAGTACATACGATGGCATCTTCTTGGTACCTAAATGGACCTTATGTGAATATGAGGCTTGTCAAGGGATAGAAGGGAAAATGACGCACCCAGGGCCGTCGTAGTCGTAGTCGTCCCCTGCCCCGCCGCCTCCGTAGCCGTCGTCGGACATGACCTACTGTAATCCGAACAAATGGTTGACTTGAACGAGAGTCAAAGTAAAAGAGTCAGGCGTTGGCTGAGTGTTGGTCGGAATTTGAAAACATGGGCGCTTCTTCCACGATCCTTCTTCTCCGTCACAGCCATTCTGTTGGTATCACCCATTCTATGTGAATCGCCACTCTGGACGTTCTTTAGGAATTTTCCTCTCCTGACAAGTGAAGAAGAAGTTGATGAACTTGCTTTGCATCACAATCTCCGTGGTCCTGGACGAAGCTCTTTGCCACTTGCGTTAGGTGACCTGGGTAGTCCAGCAGAAACGCCGTCTCATTCAACATTGAGGACGATTTCAAATTACTGCCAATCCAGTGCTTTATCTTGGTGGTAAAATTTTACCACAAACACTTATTCCTTTTTCGGAAGACCGATTCCCCGAAACGGTGACATGACAGCAAGGTAACGAGTGGCCATCGTCCTGGATCGTCGCTGGCCCACCCCGAGGTCGCTGCTGCCTTGCGATATCTCCTCGCACCGGCAGCTCACACGTCGGGCGTCACAACACGTGGCACGATGCTCGCATTTACATCGCAACTTTGGCACCATTTCTCCGATTAATATATTATTTCTCAACATATAGTCAGATACCTTTCTGGATATTTCCCCACAACGGCTTTTCTGCCGATTTCTCTTCCATTCCTTCTCTACCTCCTACCACCACCATCTCCCATCGCCCCATTCTATCCCCCACTCTCGACCACTCCCCCAAATTCCCCGTCCCAATGCCCCACTATTCTCCCCACGTCGGCCACTGGGGCAATCGCTTCCAGTCGCTGCCGCTGTCGTCTCCTTCGTCGTCCCCCGTTACTCAGACCCCACCCGTAAATGTCGGCGACGCAGAATCGGACGCGTCGTCCGGTAGGGAGGGTGAACAGAGCTGCAACAATCCAACTATATTTGTTGGAAGGTCTGTGGGCGCGTCCCATATATCTGCCTTACTGACAATCCCGCAGTCTGCCGACGAACATGGATGAGAAGGAGCTTCGTTTCTCGTTACAGGTACATCTGACCCAGTATGCAAAGGTCATGTATGTCAAGATCCACCACGGCAAAGACGGCGGCATCTGTGCCTTCGTTCAATTTGAGGTTGGTCCAAGACGGGTGTATTAACCGTCTTTTATGCTGATATATGCGTCGTAATCCGCCTCAGAACGTGGACTCTGCCGCTGTATTCCTTGACACTCTCAGGGCTAATTCCCAGAGGCTCTTCCTGGGCCGTCGTCTGCGCTTTGAGCTTGCTCATGCACACAGGACCCTACTCGTTTCCTATAGGTTCGTATTGTTAGCTCTTGCTTACGCGATCCTTTATGTTCTTTTTTATTTAGGGTTCCTAATATGCAAGACACCGTGTCCGTATCGAGCGAATCTCACGACCTTCCTTTCTCAATGACGATCCGCAAAAACGCAAGGTGAGCTAGTAGCCATAGTATACACGTCCCCTCTGACTATTACAAAGCCTTCCTGTTGTGTTCAATGAAATCGCATCGGAAGAATCTACACACGGCGTCTCAGGGTTGTACTTCCAGCCCGTCATCTGTACCGCGGAGGTCGGTTTGCCGTTTATGCAGCCATAAAGGCATCGATTTAAACCCTTTTCAGGTTATTCACCAATTAGCGACCCACTTTGGACCGTTAGAACGCCTTGAGTTGTACAAACAGGCGCCTTCTGATCATGGTAGGCTCGTCAGTGTGTTATTTTAGGTGCATATAACTAACGTACGCACTCCGTTCCAGGAGTCGACAGCGAAAGGACTTACCCCCCTCCTCACGATGCACCTCGTCTCCCAACCATGGACCCGAGGTGCTGGGAGATCAAGTTCCAAAGCCGAAGCGATTGCGTTACTGCCTTAAATGTAGCGGCCTCTATTTTGATCTCAATCATCAGATGCTAAAATAAACGCACAGGCCCTCTTGACGATACCTTTCATAACAGTCACATGGGCGCATCACCGTGCTCAGCAATCCGACCCCTTGCGAAACGCCGTCCTGGGGAGACTTCACAATGACGATCAGCCCTCTGACGGTATCAAGGGTGATACTTCCCCCTCTCCTTCTAAGAGGGAGGAAAGCTTTGACTGGAGCACGGATGAACCTAGCGAAGGTCATATTTTCAGCGCAAACAGGTTGAACCTCGAAGACGACGAAAGGTATTTACTTTTCTACGCCGTTTATGTCGCCTATTCAGCTAGAATTTTCTAGCACCCCTCGTGCAGTCATCGCTCCCCTAGTTTCCTCGTTGCCCCAGGTTCAAGGCGCCAAGAATGACACACCTAACGGTGTGGGGACGTCGCCTGTGTCTCCAAACGATTCTGAGTTTCCATCAACACCATCTAACGCAGAGTCGCTCCTCGGCTTCCCGGATTGGCATAACAATAACCCTCGCATGGGTTGCGGCTTTGAAGATGGTTTCTTGCAGAGAGAATTTGACAGGTCCGCGTTGTATATCCCAAACATACTGGTTCATGGACCCGAAGCATGGACGGAATACAAACTCGAAGACTACTTTTCTACCTTCGGTAGGATTAAGGATGTGAAAGTCATAAGGCCTCGTATGTCCCCTCAATTCCATGACCATCCTGTCGGCTCTAATTCCTCGCAGCGAATGCCCCGACTGGGTATGCTATAGTATCCTTCGAGAACATCGAATCGGCAGCGTATGCGAAGAACAAACAAGTGAGTGAACCCTTGTAGCATTGGAGTATGTATTAAAAGCCCCACGTCAGGAAAGATTCGGCCGTATTCAATACCGCCATGTCAGTCGAGGTGGCAGAGGCAGAGGCAGAGGCGGGAGGGGGGTTCGAGCTTATATGAACAACTACCGTCGCTTTGATGGTTACAGGCGAGACGACCGAGACCCTTCAGCACCACCTCACGACTTCGGGGGCGTCCAATGCGTGGCCAGCGACGCTCTCCTTCCTAACATCGCTGCTCTCAGCATCACCGCCGACGCTGAACCCCCTCTCGACGCAAGTCTGAACGTGGAGGTAGACGTCCATCGCGAACCCCGCGGCGGCTGTTCTCCAGGCCAGCAGAAGCCAGATTCCCCCAAGAAGCTTGCATCGACCGAAGGCGAAGGGGTTGACAATGTCACCCCTGGCGCTTTACCTCCATTCCAGCCGTCGGTCCCCACCGCCCCGTCAATGCCTACCATCCCCGGCGCCCACCCGTACTCAATGCCCGCTCCATACTTCCATCCAGGACCTTGGGGAGTACCCCAGATGCATCATATGCAGTATGGCATGCCGTACTATTCTGGATACCATATGGTCCCCCAAGGCCCTGCTGGACCACATTCGGATGCCAACTCCTCTCCCTTTCCGACTCCTTACTGGCCTGGGATGTACGGCGTAAGTCATATGCTTTGTTAGATTAACCATAGCTGACGAGACCGGATATAGCCATTCGTTTCCCACCCAACCTACTCTCAACAACGCGACCACACGGACGCTGGGCAGCCTGTTTATCCATCTCCTCCTGTGCCTGCCATCGGCCACTTTCAAGACGAACATCGGGGGCTAATCCCGTATTACCCTCAAGAAGCGTTGAGTCAATACATGACTCAACATTCTCCTGATGAACAAGCCTCCTCCAACAGCGAAGGAGGTCGGCAGCCTTGCCCGTCTCCGGCGCAAGCTATCCCCGGCCACGCACCAGCTCGACACCCCGCGCCATGGGTCCACTTCGCCCCCATGGCGCCGTACCCATATCAAGCCTTTGCACCCCAGCAAGGTCGAAGACCGTGGGCTCCTCCCGTGGCAGGTGGCCAACGCAGAGATGCCGGTATGAACTACAACAAGAATGGGCGGTCTCCTCTTCAGAACAGGTATCGGGGTAACGGTAACATGGGAGAGTCTGCTCTGGCTGGGGAGTGGAACTGTTTCTCTTCAAATTAATCTCCCCATTTTCTCGACAATTTTACCAAGAAAAATCATTCATTCCATCATACTCATTTCTGATTCATTTCCATTGACATTTTTCATTGACATTCGTTCATCACTACATCCCTCATGTTTTCCTCAGTTTTCACGCTATACTCTCGTCATTCACATGATCATTCATGGATCCATCTGACTTCGTTTGCGTAGACATCCTACCTACACCATCGTGTTCCCAAAATTTCCAGTTCCTACACAACTCTCAACCCCTGTTCACCCTTTTGCTCCTATCACTTCTTGCTCTGAAATCGTGCAAGTTCCCTTTTAATCCACACTTCCAGGCTCAAAATTGTCGCGGGATGGCACAATAGTTATGAAGACCGAATTACTAGAAACTGCACGACTGCTCAAGAAGACAAGGAAGTTGAAGGAAGTCGAAGATATGCTTTGATTAATGCCAGGACACATCGGAATTCCCACACGACTGATCCTAACACCAATTTCGAAGTCGCATCCAAGAGCAGGCTAGTCCGTGCTGTGTTTAGGATGGCCGGCAACAATGAGGATCCCGTGAGTCTCAGACAAGTTTGAGAACACCGTCGAGTGGCGTAGTGTCAACGAGCGCTGATGGTGATGGGGAACTGTGTTGATATCTTCCCGCGAGGGCGTATGTTAAATTTGGCTATGAATGGCCCACAGACCCACACTTCCGCCGCCAACATAACAAACCTCTGCCAGCGAGTCAGGGACTTCAAGCGTCCATGATCTGATATCGAAACGTTGATGATTCAAATTCAAATGACCTTGATAGTTAGACGGACATCGACAAAGTGTGGGCGAGCATGATGATGATGATAGGCCCGTCGACGTATCATGTCGATAACGGGGGTTGCAGACCTCCGTGGGCCATCCAGGAAGTAAACAATTTGTTTTAGAACTGAGGGTTCTTGCTTGGGTTGTAGGTCCACCGCGTGAGGCCGCGTGACAAACGTCTTATTCTTGTCTTATTCAACGCGACATAAATAGGGCCTCCCTACGTCCGAGTACCCTTGCTTCAGCCACCGAACCTGTACCTCGTGTCCCGGGATCCCATGTCATGCCATCCATTGATGTAAGGAACGTTGATTGAGGTAGACAGAAGGAATGTTCAGGCCGATGTTTGGGATATTCATATCTGTACGCTATTTTGATTTTGATTTTGTATGCATGCGTGTATGTAAGTAGTAATTGAGTAACCAGTATACAATGAGTGGGCACGATGTCCTTTATACACGAAAAAGGGAGGGGGAGATTGTTATTTACAAGGGAATGGTGGTATGATTCGTCAATGATGTGGTATAGCAAGCATTCTTGGTGATACATCGATGCACAAGGAAAGTCATTTATACGTCTGAGGTGTTCATGTTCGCGTGATCATAGCGCAATTAGGCTGGATGTGGAAGGGGGATGGGCGGAAACGGGGTTGGGCCAGCACGAAAGGAAGGTAAGGTAATTGGGGGTACTGAATGTGGCAAGGTCAACGCAATAAATAGAGTTGCGTTTGTACGGTGGAGGCAGGCATGGGTTCTAGTGGGGGATCAAATTAAATTAAAATGAGCCACACGGAGGGTAGAAGCTGGGCACAAACTCACGGCATAAAAGATCGTCGCAGGTCATTGTGTTAGAGAAATAGGCAGAAGGCATAGGGACGCCCTTGTTCGCCGAAAACCAGCGGAAACAGGTCGTGTTTTGTTACATATGTTCGGATAGGTAAAAAGGAATGAGGATGGTCATCGCTTATTGCCGGTATACCACGACAGGTACACACTGCCAACGCCTGCAATGAATACCCGAGCGCGAAGCCGGCACACCTAAAGTGGGGTTAATTGAGTGGATGATCGACTATAGCAACGGCGCAGGTGCACGCACCGTCTCTGCAACTTCTGCATCTCGGAAGTGGACATGGAGATCACCATCTGGCATCCGCGTTATCTGGTTCACTTCGCCGAAGCTCTGTATGTAAATGAAATCCGATCTCGATCAGTACGTCTATCACGTGGACGGAGTCTTGAGGACACTGACCTCACACCACCGCCGGAATGCTTCAAACTTGCGAGATTCATTCGGCCCTACGCCACTTGCGACTAGCTTTTTCTTCTTCGACTCTCTAGTAACCATACGGCCCATCGGGCCTCGATAGCTGCCCGAGGCATAGGCTACATGTGGTCGTGCCATATCAGATGCTGGGCCGGAAATCTCATCCCTGGCATCATCAGACACGCGGTGGCTTCTATATCGGTTCTTCGATTTCGGTGCAAATGGTGCTCGTCCTGACAGACTATTCTCGGTCGCCACTTGGTAAGATGAACCGACACCGGAAGCCGTGGGTGGGCGACTCCGAGATAGCGTAGACAGGGCTCCCCCGGTTTTGAAGATCATACTAGGTGACGCGGTCGATTGAAGCGAATCCACGAGCGATAACTTGTGGAACGACATCTCGACGGTCGTTGGCGCAGTCGAGGTCTGGGTGATACACGAGGATATGCTGGGACGAGAGGGCGTAAATGTAGATTCTGTGATTGAACTTGTTTTCCCCGGTGATGACGGAGAGCCGAAGTGCCCCATAACGCTGGGGCGCCATTTGGACATACCTGGAGAAGAGGGCTTAGGGGAGGAGGTTGCTTGGCCTGATATGCTCAGCGTCGACAGGCTGGCAGCGCGGGAGTGTTGATTGTGCGGGTGTAATGTGTCGTGTCGGGGAAATATGGATTTTCGGGAGGGCGTTACGGGGGTAGCGTTAGAGGCGCGAGAGATTGAACGCGAGGGCGAGGCTGAGCGAAAGGAGAGGAGACCACGAAAGGAGGAGGGGGCGGGGAGGAAAGAGGAGGACCTATGGATTTTGGGCGTTGTGGGAGCCTTTGTATAGATGCATATTTAGCATGAACATGATACGGGATCAATGATACAATCAAAACCCACCTCGAACGGTGTGAGATCAACGCCAACATGGGCTGGAATGTCATCGTCTTGGACAAGATCATAACTATTCACGGTGTTGTCATCATCGCTGGCTTCTTCTGCCGTCTGACGCCGGGCCAAGTCTGGGTAGGCCAAGTATGCGTTCGGCGGCGTCCCCGAGCTTGACTGCGTGGGGTCAAAGCCAAGAATGCCTGGAGGCTCGTCGAGCGTCACTTGGGGCTGTGTTTGCTGCTCCTTTATCCAGCGGTCGAGCAGACTGGAGCGTCTTCGTCGGGGTGGGTGTGGGATGTCGATGGGGTCGTGAGCGGATATCATCGCGGATTCGGTTGTTGTTGGTATCTGGGAGCTGATTCTTTGAATCAGACGCGTCTACAGGTTGAAAGGTGAGTATATGCGTGTACAGGCCCCGTCGCGGACGTGCTCACCGTCGGGTATGTCGTCGCAAACGGCGGAGGCGGTAAAAGTACAGGCGTACAGGGAGATTACTCTGTCGGGGACATGGGAGATGGTGGTGGAGAGGAAGAGAGAGAGGTAAAGGATGAAGAGTGAACGAACTGTGATCATGCGATTGCCATTTTGAGCTTGTTGATTCAACATAACCGCCTCGAGGTGGCCCATTACCCCATCCACCTCAGGGCTCCCAAATGGCCACACTGCTTGCTGTTCGGCTTCTCGCCGGCAAATACTGCAGCATCTGGGATTACAGGCAACTATGCTATCGATACATTTCTCTGGCTACTCGCTTCAGGAATCAGCGACGAGACCGCGAAAATCCCGTCGACGCACCAGAATTCGAATGATTACGGCCCAGCTTCTTCGACCGCGTGTTCGCCAGTCAGCTTCCCAAGTGCACGAGAAACGATTCCCTTAAATAGCTTGGCTGACGACGTCTTCTCGTATCGCGACAGTAGCGCGAAAGGCTCCGTTCCGCTGGTCATTGCCGACTTCTCTGCATCATGCTCGGCTGCTGCGTCCAGCAGTGTCACCAGCTCCGTGTCTACGGGTAAGCTGCCGAGGAAGGTCAGCTGCTCCCGCCTCGCCATGTCTTCCCCTCCGCCTGTCGAGAACACATTACTAATTTCACCACAGCAGGGGCATACGTAACCGCTCATGTTCTCGATGAGCCCCAGAACCGGCAGATTCACGGCGCGCGTGAAGCTTAAACACTTCATGGCATCGAGCAGCGCTACAGCCTGCGGGGTCGTCACGATGACCGAGGACAGTCGCGCATGTACAGGGCCAAGGTGTTCCAACAAGGATAGATGCTCGTCAGAAGTCCCTAAATGAGGTGAACTTGCAATGAGGTGATGAAATATATGGTTGTGAGAGTCCGTGGCGTACCTGGAGGGGTATCGATTACCAGATAGTCTAGTTCGCCCCATCTCACGTCGCTCAGGAATTGTCTAATCATGCCGTTCTTCTTCGGGCCTCTCCAAACTACCGAGTCTCCCTTGTTCTTTAATAAGAACCCCACACTCATGCATGCCAGCCGGGCTGAGGGGCCATCAGCATACACAGGAACCCAGCCATCACTGCTTTGATGCACGCCGTGCCCATCGACGCCCAACATTCGGGGTATAGATGGCCCAGTGAGATCTACGTCGAGGATCCCGACTCGAGCAGTGGGTGAAGACGCATATAGATTGAGGGCGAGCTGCGTGGTGACTGAGGACTTCCCGACGCCGCCCTTGCCAGAGAGCACGATGATTACGTTCTTGACCGAGCGCAGACGCTTTGTAACTCCTGTTTCTTGAGGGTCGTTCGCCATGGCGGTCGAGGAGGAGCACTGGAGTCCGTATGGCCGATCATGCTGATCAATAAAGAAAGCGGAAGGCACGTGGAGGGCAGAATCGTCGCGCGATTGTTTACATCTAAAGAACCAGACAAATAGTCGTCGGGATGCACTCGATCATTCCAAGCGCGTCCGACTCCGGCGATCACAACGACCACCATGCACTCAAGCCCGTCTCTCAAAGCAGCCGCTCGCTGTCTCAACCGACATTGGTCTGAAGCACCTTGTGAGTCTTTATTTCCGCCGCTCAAGATTCTCTGCTCAAGGACGCAAGAGGCAAGAGGCTGCACCGGTACTACGCGTCGTCGGCGAAGCCAGAGCATGTCCATACGAGCACTATGCTTCCTGCTCCGCGTATAGACTATCGGGCCATAGTACAGAATGCCGAAACCAAGGCACGCAATGCCCTCCAACGAAAAGCACCTCTACCGGACGACGGAATCTCAAAAATAGCAAGTTTGTACAAGGAACACACGGATATTTCTACGACGCTCAACTCGAAACGGAACGAGCGGTCTTCCGTTGGGGAGAAGATACAGAGGGCTGCGAAAGATAAAGAGGTCAAGGGTGTGCTATTGGAGGAAGCAAAAACCCTGAAAGAAGACATAGCTCAACTAGAGGCCAAGTTGTCCACGGTCGCAGACCAGCTCCTTCACCTCGCACTCATGGTCCCAAATGATACGCACCCCGATACACCCATAGGCCCAGAACCCGCCGCCAAAGTCATACACATGCACAAGGCCCAGAATCTCGAAATGAATCCTGCTCTCGACCACGTATCCACTGCAAAGGCCCTCGACCTAGTTGATTTTGAATCCGGTTCCCTTGCAACGGGTTCGTCGTGGTATTACCTCCAAAATGAAGCCGCTCTCCTGGAAATTGCGCTAACGAATTACGCGCTTACTGTCGCCATGGATCATGGGTTCACCCCAGTTCTCACACCCGACGTCGTGCGTTCAGATATTGCCAGTAGATGTGGATTCCAGCCGCGCGACCACTCTGACCCCCCTGTATCGCAAGTCTACCACATCGAGTCCGGGGCCTCGTCTCCCCAGTTGATACTTTCTGGAACTGCAGAAATCCCGCTGGCTGCAATGTTTGCGAATAAAATATTCCCAGCACACTTCCTCCCGAAAAAAGTTGTTGGCCTTGGCAGAGCGTTTCGTGCGGAGGCTGGCGCGAGAGGTGCTGATACGAGGGGTTTGTACAGAGTTCATCAGTTCTCTAAGGTCGAGTTATTCGCGGTGACAACACCCGACAAAAGTCCAGCCATGATGGAGGAAATGAAACGGATTCAGATGGACATATATTCCGCACTCGACATACCATTCAGGTGAGCCCTTCCCATATGTGCATTCTAATATTCGCCCATTCCACTCTAGGGTTCTTGATATGCCTTCTGAGGAACTCGGAGCCAGCGCGTATCGTAAGTACGATATGGAGTCTTGGATGCCTGGAAGAGGCGGCTGGGGAGAGATATCATCCCTGTCGAACTGTACAGACTACCAAGCGCGGCGTCTGCACATCCGATACCGACCGAATGCAGACCCCAATTTCAGCAAAGGTAGTCCGTCACCAACAACCCAAAAAGACACAGCGCCTGCTCTTCCATTTGCTCACACGTTGAACGGAACTGCGGCAGCTATTCCAAGGCTTATAGTAGCTCTCCTTGAAAACGGCGTCGAACTGGACAGCCAGGGCAAGATATTAGCTGTGCACCTACCCCGCTGTTTGGAACCCCACTGGCTCGCTCGCTCTGTTATGCCCAACACGAAAATCCAATGGCGATGACGCCCTCCGAAATAGATGTTTGGTTTACATATACTCTACAACATAGGTGCTCCATTTAGATATCACTTCAGATACGATACGATACTTCGACGTTTTCTCCGTTAACGTTTGGTTGGACCTATGGCGACTTCGTCAGCGAATGGATCGGCAAACGGGTCGTCTTGCCCTGCTTGGGGTCTTATGGCAACAGTCGCTTCGACATCGGGGTCGTCAGAAACATCGACATAATCCTTCCTTGGTCTCCTCGATGACGACGCGTTATGTGTCTCCTCGTCCGACGAAACGTAGTCACTAAAATCTGACAACGACCCGCGAAAGTCGTACGGCTCTTCATCAGAACCGTCTTCACCTTGGCCAGAAGGCTTCATCGGTGGTGGCAAATTGGCCGCGGAGCCGCCGATTGCCCCGAAGTTCAAATCCTGCAAGTCGGGGTGAACGTTGGAGTTGTCGACCTGCTTAGCCCGCTTGATTGCAGCCCTTTGTTTCTCTTGCAACTTGAAGACTTCGCTCTCCCCTGTCATTTGAGGGGCCACCTCGTTGGCAGCAGTTTCGTCCACCGCTGGTGGTTGTTTTTCGGCCAGGCAGAGTTGGTCGTACATCTCCAACGCGCCTATTATCCGTTCGTTGGTCTCGATCAACGTCCCGATCAGTTCCTCGTTCTCCACCAGCTATGCGAGTGATTAGGGAGAAGGGACAGGGACCGGCATGGGGAAATACCTGAATATATCGGACCACGGGCTTTCTCGCTACTTTGGCCTTTTCGAGGCACTCCTGGACTCGTTCGTTGGTGGAGATGCTGTCCTTCTCCGTATTAACCAGCTGTTCGAAGATCCCATAAGTCATGCGTTTCGGAGATAGCATTGCCCGGCTTACCACTATCGCATTGATGAGGTTACTAGTTGCCTGTGAGGCTTCAACGATACTGGATAAAACTTTTGGTTTATCCTGCGTACCTGTCAGCTGTGTGTCTGATAGATTTCCTTGATTCTTACTTTCTCGAAGTCAAAGGCCGGCCTTCTCGGCCTGTTCTGCCTCAATCTTTCCTCCTCTTTCTGCTGTCTCTCCTTCTCCTTCGCCTCTTTCGCCTCCTTCTTAGCACGTTTCCGGCGCGCTGCCTCTGATTCTTGACTCGGTAGTCCTAGCGAGGTCACCACATTATCTATAGTCTGCTGCTGTGTAATTCGGTGTTGCTTGCACTGTCTGTACAGCCCGGCTACGTGTGCCATCTGGGGGTCTGACTTGTATTGCTGTTCCCAGCTTGCGAGGACGAGGAGAACCTTCTTCTTTACCCTCGGGTCACCAGACGGATCAGCAGTTATTTGCTTGAGCGCATCGGTGAGCATGTCATCGGCGAAAGAAGCTGAGATACGTGTGTCGTCGTAATATCAAGTACTCCCAAGAGGTAGCGTGACGCACCCTGGAATTTATGACCGCAATTCTCGACAAGCGCCTTTAGGAGCTGCGGATTCGAATACCTACGTTATGTACTGCACAACATCTTTGTAAATCACAATCACGTACGACCATAGCACGATACTGCTGGTGGGGGCCTCCATGCTTGAGTTTCTTGCGCAGCGCTCTGGATGCTTCCGTTGTACTACAGTCCGTCGTGTAAGTATGCATCCCGGAATAGATGGAACAGGCGTAGGCACCCTGCTCCTTGGAGATTAATTGAGTCGACAAGCTCTGGAATCCTATTTCACATCCCACTTCTTAGAACAGCCTCTCGGAAAGCATTGGAAATTAAGCACGCACCCATCATATGCTTCCTCCTCGTAGCTGCTTCCGGTGAGTATCTCCACCCAGTCGGTGATGGAGGACTGAAACAAGACATCTGAGTGACTGTGTCTTTATCGCAGGATGGCTACGAACATGCGGCTTCTCTCGACCGAACGCCTGTTTGGCGAAACTTATCGCAGACATCGTGGACGGGATGAAGGAGGAATTCCATTCTATATTGCGGAAGGACTAAGTTCAAGGCGTGACTCTACGTCACATTTCTCCGAAACAGAAATTATCGAAAGTACAGTAAACAGAGCGCAAAAGGACGTGTTATGTAACTGCAAAGACTATGGGCGGGAGACTGCGATGGAACAAATACAGGTATTTCGTTTAGTGGATACAAATTGGTAGTGTAGGGGCAAGCGAGAAAGCGCAAGTTTCGTCCAAGGGAGAATGAGAGGCTGGGGCAGGTGACCAAGGCAAGTCAAGAGAACCCAAGGAGAAGGTGGTACTGGGGCTATGGTGGGCTTTCTAGAACGCCATTGCTGGCTTGAGGCCGGCCATGCTGGCCCGGGACCTGCTGATGTGGACTGGCAATCGATCCGACGGGGCTTTCCAGATACAACCTGATTAAGATGGTCTCCAGTGCAGCCACGCTGACGGCAGGATAGGCGAAATTACGAGCGTGTTCGCGCACGGAGTTGAAAAGTGTGGACATGTTGTCCCAGCGATCTTGCCGAGTGGCATTGGGGTCGACGTGAGTATGTGGAGGATACGGCTGAGGGGTAGGCTGCTGGTAAGTCGCCTGTTGAGGCTGGTAGGATGATTGGCTGGGCAACGGAGCAAGCGCAGATACGGCGGCAGGATATGTGGCGGCAGGCTGTTGGATGTTGGATGGGCCGGCGATGGCATTATGATTGTGGACCGGAGCATGGTTCTGAACTGGTGGCGGAGGTAGTGGGGCGGGAGCATTCTGGGGATCTGGGGCCGGAGTAGGAGAGAGGGTGTTGCTGGCATCATCTTGAGGCCGGAAGTGCTTCCGCGAACGTTCTTTCTCCTCAGTGGTAGCTGCCTTACGTCCCCGTCTTGTAAACGGTAGATTCGCTAGACCAACCTCGTGCGAATGCTGGGACATGTCTAGCAAGCGACTCAGCATCTCACCGGCCTCGTCGACGAAACTAAATACTCACAGCAAGCACGCACGACGTCTGAATCGAAATATGTCTTGTAACTGTGACACGGTCAATCTCAGCAGCACTTGCACAGTGAAGGTCAGCCTTGCCTGATAGAAGCTGGACATCCTTGTCCTTCAAGCTGATTTCAGGTATTAGCTCGTATGTCCGCACTTGAGCGGGATCGCCACTCACCTTCCGACTTGGAACCTTGCGCACTCTATCTGGGTGCTTCTTGACATACTTCTTGCGCCCGCTGCGGGAATGTGTAACAAGAATATACCCAATATGGTAAAGCCACGTTTAGCGCTGGTTAGTCACACTCCCTCATAGCCACATTCTTTAGTATAATCACTATCGTTAGTCTAACCTTAGTCCCTCCTTTCTATAGTCTATATACTCTGACAGTATCTATGGTAGTCTACTATAAAGTACGAGCCCTATGTACGTTGTAGGGCAGAGTTGCATAAACAAGGACGACTTACCCCTGTCTTTGACTTGTGTGACTTCGTGTGACGCGACACTTCCCTATCCGGTTGTCTCCCGCCACATATTTTTGACAGAACCATCTCGTCCATCTCATCTCTCATTCACATCGACTCTCTCATCTTATCTCTTTCTGTCTCGTAATCTCTCTCTTCGGGCACCCCTCGGTCTGATCAACCAAGGCTATCCGACTATATCCCGTTAAGTAACTCAGTTTCTCTATTTTACTAACCTAGTATTGTTTAGGTTAATCCTATTGGAGTAATGTCTCATCCCGCGTCCTCGTCTGAGCCTCAGACGCCGTTGGCTATGCCAGCCGCCTATATCCCGGATGAGTCCCCCTTACCTCCACTAACACCCAGCGCTGATGACTCGAGCTTGAACCAGAACAGCGGGACGGGAGCTTCGTACTCCAGCGTCGCCGCTACGAATACTCGTGTCGGGTTCACCACCCCGCGAGAAACCTCTCCCCTTCGAGGGGATACTTCATTCGGCTCCCCTAAAGCCTCGAATGCCAGCTCGAATGCCGGGGTAGTCATCCATGACAACCCCGAAGAATCCAGGTCCTCTCCCGCCGAGGAACACCCTTGGATTACGGTCGGCCGTGGCGGACGCCCTCTCCGCACACCGACTCCAGAAATCTCCCCCGCTCAAGAAGCCGATATCAGGCGCGCGGAGGAATTATTGACCCAGGATCAGCGAGACGCGATCCTGAGGCGTCGCGCATCCGTACACGTTACGGACGACGATTCCATGGACACCGAATCCACGCCTAGAGATAAAGGCAAGGGCGTCGACCCGCGAGAGCGCGGCGAGCCCGTCTTACAGCTCGGTGGGCCCAATCCAGTCGTCAATACGTTTGACGCACCTACCGAAGAAGAAGTCGCTGAGCAACGTGCAGCATTGGAATTTTGGCAATCCAAGCCAAATCTCTCCTCTTCACCCAAAGCTGATAAAGCTAGTACCACCCCTAATGTTGTACTTAGTACTCATCCGAATGATATGACCCTGACCGAATTATTGAAGAATCTTAAGCTCATTCAAGACCGCTTCGACCGACTTGAATCTCAAGTTCAGAACAAGCCTCAAAGGCCCAATGAGTTTAAGCACACTACCTTCACGCCTGAAGTTTTATCTGAAGATGAACGCAAATATATTGAGCGCAAGGCCCGTGGCGACTTTACTCGTGGTAGCGCTATGGTAAATCCGATTCTACCAAGCTGGAGTCGTCGTGAACGTCGCCATGTGTCCCGACCGAATGAAGTAGTACCGCCGTCGTCAAACGTCGGTCGTATCTTCAATCGTGTAGCCCGCAATCGTAACCACGATTCCGACGGTGACCCTTCCTCTGATGGATCCGGTCCTGAGGATGGAGGGGGAAGTTTGCAATCTTCTCGTCGTAAAAAGAGGAAGGCGCCTTCAAAATTGAAGGCCGTCGCACCTACAGTGTTTACCGGTGAACCTAAGATTGATTTATTCAATCGATGGATGCGTGAGGGCTTGCATTATCTTGATGACGCGCGGGTCGAACAGCGAAAGGAAATTCGAGCACTTGCGCGCTATACCGAAGGCAAGGCACAGGCGTATTACCAGAATGTAATCGCTGACGACGAGTCGAACTGGACGCTTGACGAGTATTTCAAGGCCATTTATGATGCCTGTTTCCCGTCTAATTTCCGGGAGAAACAGCGCCGTAAGCTGGAACGTTTCTATCAAAGCGAACTATCAGTTAAAGAGTATGCTGCGCAAATGTACGACATGATAAACACCATCGGAGGGCTTGAGGCACGCCAGTGTGTCGTCCATTTGTTCCGTGGGCTGAATCCTGAGCTGGCAATCGCCTGCCGGCGCATGGGGTTGAACCCCGAGGACGCATCTTGGGATGAAGTTGTTGCGGAGGCTGAGAACGAAGAGATCGTTCTCTCGAGTATTCGCAAAGATGGTTCTCGGGGCGATAAACGTTCAAAGGACGCGGTGACCCAGTCGAGGTCGTCGGTAGCCCATAGCTCAAATAGTTCGTACAAACCTGGGAATAGTAACTTTCGTCAACGTTCGCGCAACTTCAAGAACAGTGATAGTAAACGCTCACCAGATCACAACAACCATCATTCGGACCAGTCATCTGGTAACATGTTACGGAACACTGCTTCTGGTAATCCTTCGAGTAGTAAAACCAATGGAACATCCGGAGGGCGTAGGGACATTTCGCCGCAGGAGCGTCAGAAGCTCCAGTCAGAGGGGAAATGTTTCCTGTGCAGACAGACTGGTCACATAGCACGAAATTGTCCAAAGGCTAACACCTTACCTGGCAAGGGAGGGAAGCCTCCTGGCGTCCGCGTGAATCATATTGATTTTGCAGAACACATAGTTGATGAGTATATCCCCGACGACGAAAACACAGCTCACATCGGATTAGCCGTGCTAGGATCACACGAATATGCGTCGCACGCTGAGTTCATAGAATCTTCGGACTTGGACGTCCCTGGCTTAGTTCTTGACGATAGCGATTCTTCGGATGAGATCTTGGAAGATATCACCGAGATCGGCACGCGGTGGAAGAAATTCCTGAGCGGGTGCTACACGCACGATTGGCTGGGTGACGCCTACGCAAACACGTATACCTGGGTGCTCGAAACAAGCCGCGACCTAGGTCTACCTGGGGATAATGGGTATCAGTATCCTTGGTCGGAACTTCGATTCTCGGTAGAAAGAAGGACACCCACGACCTATGAGGTAAACGACCGTATGCACAACATATGTGTAGAGGTATCCGCCGAGTTGTTACAGGATAACTCTTTCCAGTTTGGTCGGTGGTATGCACAGGTCCTCATGGATCGTGTAGCGCCGTTTTGGACCGGTATGCTGTGCGACGAATTCTATAATGCTAGGGTTCAGCCTACTGAATTCAACGCACGGATGCATCTCAAGCATAAACTCACTTGGGACGAAACGTTGATGGACAGCTCATTTACAGTCAGTGCCTGTGGCCGGAATAATGACTGTTGGTATATCTCGGAAGATGAGCTGGAAACCCACGCCGTGATAAGTGGACTGCTCCTGCGAAATGAGCATCTTCATCTGGCTTCATGGTACGCTAAGCACTCGGTGCCATGGGCTGTTAACCCAGATGACGGCCCATTTTTGCGTGAACCTGAATACGATACTGCCGACCTGTACCGTAATACGGAAGACCTTGCATCGGAACGTTGGGCGGATATGTTAGTAGACGACAGGTTCTATTCATTAGAGCCCTACCTCAAGGATCTCTCTTGCTTCCATGTATTCGACCTGGATGATGGCGACAGCAAGCTGCTGCACGAACTCTTCCTCTTTGGCGTCCAGATTGATCGTGACAAGCTACCTGCACTGCAACGAAACGCGTCAGTCGTCAAGGACAAGGAGCGCGCTGTACCATCGCCTGTAGTGGTCACTGTACAGATCAACGGAAAACCTGCGAAAGCATTGCTGGACTCCGGTTCCTTGGGCGACTTCATGTCGTCTACGTTGGCCGACCAGTTGGGAAGTAAGACGAAGGTCGCGCTTGCCAAGCCGATTCCACTGCAGCTCGCTGTGCAGGGGTCGCGAACGAAGATTAACTGGTCCTGTAAAGCGAACATTAGCTACCAGACAGTCGACGAGGAACGAGCTTTCGATGTCATCAACATCTCAAGCTATGACTTAATTCTGGGTACACCATTCATGTACCAGCATCGGGTATTGCTCGGCCTGAATCCTGCGCGCGTGGTGGTGGGCTCCAAAGAGAGTCTTCCAATGGATGGTCCTGGTGTATCACGATTGGCATCCATGTCAGTTGACTTCGATACTGCGGAAATAGTGCGCGCACGGCAAGAACTGCTTGAGTACGCCAAACCGCTGTGTAAAACAATGGATCAGACTGATCTACCTCCATTACGAGCTATTAACCACACCATACCTTTGATTGATGAGAAAAAGGTATATAAATGGCGACCGTCTCGTTGTCCGGAGCCGTTACTGGAGCAGTGGGTTGAGAAGCGGAATGCGTACTTAAAATCAGGACGTTGGCAAATCACGACGGCCGGGAATGCGGTTCCTATGTTGCATATTTATAAGCCGGGTACCAAATTGTTGCGGATCGTCGTTGACCTACGTGAACGTAATGCGAATACGGTAAAGATGTCTACGCCTATGCCGAATATTGAGGCGATACTGCGCCGAATTGCCGCCCATTTATTCCGTTCCAGCATGGATGGAAAGGATGCGTACGAACAGATTCGAATAGTCGCGGAACATGTTGCTCGCTCCGCAATGACGACACCTGACGGCACAATGGTCAGCTTGGTAATGCAGCAGGGTGATTGCAATGCGCCCGCGACGTACCAGGCACTAATGAATCATATATTCGCACCCTACATTGGCGTATTCATGGACGTTTATCTGGACGACATAATTATCTATTCAGACACACTCGAAAAGCACATTCAGCATGTAAAAACCGCTATTGACGTGCTTACGCGGGAGAAGCTGTACTTGTCCGAAAAGAAGCTTCACTTCCTTGAGAAGGAGTTGAAGGTCCTTGGCCATATTGTCGACGAATCGGGCATTCGTATGGACCCTCACAAGGTTGACGCCGTCGTAAACTGGAAGACGCCTACCAACCGAGACCTGCTTCGAGGGTTCCTAGGGGCAGTGGGCTATCTGGCAGACGACGTTGCGGGCGTACGAATTCCTATGGGTGTGTTAGCGAGATTAACCGGCGACAATACCCCATTTCGATGGACTGATACTCACCAGCGTTCGTTCGACGAGGTAAAGCTCCTCGTTGACCGTTTTCGTTCGCATAGTCGCCGTCCGTTATCCTACGCCCGGGACAGTGATCCTATCTGGTTGATAACGGATGGATCAGCTACGGGAGTGGCCGGCGTCGTGAGCCAGGGGAAGGAATGGCGGACGGCGCGTGTAGCGGCGTTCTTTTCAGCAAAGCTGAACCCAGCACAGCAGAATTATCCCGTGCATGAGATCGAGATGTTGGCTGGGCTCGAATCAATGCTACGCCATAGGGACATTTTGCAGGGTGTTCATTTTCGCTGGCTCACTGATCACAAGGGGTTGGTTCACTTGCTCAATCAGCCCAATCTCTCAGGGCGTCAGGCGCGTTGGTTGGAAAAGATGTCTGAATTTGATTTCACGCCGGTATATATTCCTGGAACTGAGAACGTTTTGTCAGACGCTCTCTCTCGTATATATGCAAACGACGCACCTGGCACTGAGCGTGCGGCCTCCGAATTCGTCAAATTTGACGAAGATTCTACGTGCAGTTTTCGCCGCAGAACTCCAGTCATCGTAGGCGACGAGGCGAGGCTAGAAAGTATGCCTCTGGAGGGCATTTCGTTGACCTTAAACGCTGTACGACGTGGCGGAGCCACGGAGTCGCGTGATTTTGCGAAACGAATGGTGGCCAGGAAGTTCGTTCTGCGAGGCCCTCGTGAACGAACGGAGGGCGGGAATAAAGAGGAAGTAAACCAAATAAACAACGGACCTACAACAATTAACAGTTTACTGGAAAAGGAAGGTGTCCCCGGTGCGGAATCAAATTTGGTTCCGGTAATTGGCGCCGACGAGGCACTGACCACCGTTAACTCCGAGTTAAGTCCACGCAATGTTCAACTCCCACCACCGTCTACTCAAGACAAAGAACCCTCGCCCACCGTCTCTATTGTGAACGTAGTGTCGCATCAACAGAAACGCGACCTTAACGTTGATTTCATGAACGAAATACGCAACAACTACATGAACGACACATTCATGGCATCAATTGTGAACACTCCGCGCCAATACAAGAATTTCACGTTAGAAAACGGTCTGCTCTACCTAGTTGAAGGCGGGAGACGGTTACTATGCATTCCGGATGCCATAATTGGTGGAAGGACGGCCAAAGAGATAGTCATAGACGAAGGTCACTCTTTATTAGCCCATCTGGGGCCGGAAAAGACACTAACCTACCTTCGTGAGTTTGTATGGTGGAGACACCTTTCCAGGGATGTCTATAGATTCTGCGAATCGTGTCGCACTTGCGCCCGCAGTAAACCATCAAACCACCGGCCCTATGGCCTTCTCCGTCCTCTGCCTATTCCGTCTCGCCCTTGGGATGCCATCGGCATCGACTTCGTAGGACCATTACCCAAGTCGGCAGATCGGAACGCATTTTACGATTCAATTACAGTCATTATTGACCTCTTGACTGCGATGGTACATTTAGTACCCAGCCGTACGACCTACGGCTCTGTTGACGTCGCCGAATTGATATTCGCAGAAGTATACAAGCACCACGGTCTTCCTCGACGAATCGTAAGTGACCGTGACCCATTATTCACGGCACGTTTCTGGCAGAAACTCCACGAACTCATTGGGACAAAACTAAATATGTCTAGCGCGTATCATCCGCAATCCGACGGTTCAACGGAACGCGCCAATAGAACTATCACGCAAATGATTCGCCAGTGTGTCAACGAGAATCAAAAGGATTGGGTGCGACGTTTACCGGCAATTGAATTTGCAATTAACTCTGCACGAACAGATTCGACAGGCTTCGCGCCATTCTTTCTGAATACAGGACGCATGCCTCGACCATTCCTGTGGGACACGCCCTCGTCGAGCGAATCCAAAGGTGTACGAGAGTTTGCCGAACATCTTCGCGAAGCCGTGATTACGGCTCATGATGCGGTACTGGCATCTCGCACGAAGCAAATCCGAGACGCCAATCGACATCGCCAACCATCCCCGTTTCAGATTGGTGACTTAGTCTACGTGTCCACGAAGAATATTTCGTTCCCTCAGGGGCTGGCACGTAAGCTAATTCCCAAATATATGGGACCCTACCGTATCAATCGCGCATTTGGTAATGATACTTTTCAGATTGAACTACCTAATCATCTCGTTGCGAGGGGTGTTCATCCCTCCTTTCATGCGTCTCTACTACGTGTACATATCCCCAATGATGACCGCTTGTTCCCTGGCCGTTCCCTTGAACACATCATTGCGTCTGCAACACCAGCTAGCACAGAATGGAACATTAGAGAAATATTGAGTCATTCTGGTGTAAGGCAGCATGCATTGTTTGAAATTCTTTGGCCTACTGGTGACAGGACCTGGCTACCATACCATAAGGTCAGTCATCTTGAAGCATTACGAAGATATTTCGAAACGTTGGGAATTTGCAACATTGAGGAACTCCCTAGGGGTTCAGGGACCCCCCCTAACGACCCCCAAATCGTACTTGGTTGCATAAAACCTGCCAGTGTTACGGATGATGGCTATTTAAGTGATGGGGAGATAGGATTAGACAGCAACCCTACTCACCCAAATAATCTATATTCTTCTAATCATCCTCACATCACTTCTATGTCTGCAGCAGAACTGGGAAGATTACACCCTATTCATACTGCTCTCACCCGAAACCCCGAAGGGTCATACTCCCTGAGAGACCTAGACTCCCGAGTTTGCTCCGCCGCCTATACCCGCGACGAGCTCATCAGCTTCGTGTCCGCCAATCGTCGCATTATCAGTGGCACCCTTACCAATCCTCTGTCCCTTCCTCCCCGCTACATCGGGTTCGCAACCCTGTATAACAAACAAGGCCAAATTACCACCAAGTTTAATTTGCCTCATGGGCATGCCTTCACGACTCGCATCGCAGGGCCAGGACTCCGATTTTTGGGACTCGTTGCTGCGCGACCCAGTATACCTCGTAAAGATCCCAGGAACCATTACCGATCCCAGACCTCGCATGGTCGGCGTGCTACGGTCCCGCCTAATTATGTGGGCCAGTCTAGACCAACGGTGGGCCAAAGTTCTAATGGACCTCGACACCCGGAGGCCGGAGAATTCATTTTAACGGCGGAACGACACGATGTGGTGACTAATCTACTCCTTGATATGGTAATGGGTAACAAGACTCCCACTACCAACTTTCCACCTGTGCGCGAGTCTCCCGCTGTCCGTCGTAGCGGCGCTTCCTTACGCCGTAGCTCAACACCATACGCACGTCCCAAGAAGGTTCGCCCTACCATTGTTCCTACCAATCCGGGCTCCAGCCCCAGTTCACGCGAGCAAAAGATCTCGGGTATCCCGGTGCCTGATGTCATTCCCAACGCGGACAAGCCACGCGAGACCATTCCCATCAATACTTGTCCCTCGCCGTCAGAGTCGGATATCGAGCTTGTCAATACCCCATCCTCGGCCTCGTCTGACCTTGCGACCATCAGTGAAGATGTGGACATGAACGATAGCCCAGACAAACCCAGTGCTTCCCCTACCTCCAAAGTTCCCACTGTGGAACTCGCAGACCTTTCCATCTCCAAGGACCCTGCTGCGGCCGACGGCGCCGCGTGAATCTGTTTCACAGATCCAGGAGGGCGTATGTAACAAGAATATACCCAATATGGTAAAGCCACGTTTAGCGCTGGTTAGTCACACTCCCTCATAGCCACATTCTTTAGTATAATCACTATCGTTAGTCTAACCTTAGTCCCTCCTTTCTATAGTCTATATACTCTGACAGTATCTATGGTAGTCTACTATAAAGTACGAGCCCTATGTACGTTGTAGGGCAGAGTTGCATAAACAAGGACGACTTACCCCTGTCTTTGACTTGTGTGACTTCGTGTGACGCGACACTTCCCTATCCGGTTGTCTCCCGCCACATAATGCCTCGCACAGACGAGTTTCGTATGTTCTCTGAATCTCGGGGGGATCGCCTTGCTGCCGTGGGTGTCCCCCTTCACGAACTCGACCATCTGTGTCTCCTCTTCCTGCACGCGCCAGGCATGGAAGGCGTCGATGTTAGGGAACACCAGTGTGTAACCGTCGTCTGCATCGCCTGAGCCATACGGTTGCTTAGTAGGAGTGGTAGATGACGGACCAGGCGAAAGGGCCGTGGGACCATTCGTCGACTGATTTGAGGGGAAAGTGGCGGGCTGGCTGGTAAAATGAGACGCTGAATCTGGCGGCGCGCCATTTATGTTGTTTGTCGTGCCCTTGTGCTGCATGAGATGGGGCGGGAGCGGCTGGGTCATGGCGAGCTCGCCCAGCCTGAAATGCTGGAAGCTCATCGTCGCGAACGATGAGGAATATTTGGGACAATTTCGGGCGAGATTAGCTAGATTCGCAGTGAATTCCCTGAGTTTTGAGGTTAATATTCCGGACGGACGAGAAAACTTTAGGAAGGAAATTGCAACGTTTCAGCAACTTTCCCTTCTGTCACACTCTTCTTGTCACGCTCGTTACCCATATCTGGTTACAACCATGACCTCTTCCCTACGAAATTCGATCCACAGGCGCAACCACAAGGAAAGGTCCCAGCTAGCCCACCGCTCAAAGCTGGGATTTCTCGAAAAGCACAAGGACTATGTCAAGCGTGCAAGGGACTACCACTCGAAGCAGGACAGGCTCACAAGACTGCGCCAGAAGGCTTCAGAGAGAAACAAGGATGAATTCTACTTTTCCATGAACAAGGAGAAGACGCGGGTTAGTAGATTGACGAGGTTGGAAGAGATAATATCTGATGCATTGACCGCAGGGGGGCGTTCACATCAAAGAACGGGGAAATGTAGCTTTGCCTACAGATATGGTCAAAGTACTCAAAACTCAGGACGAGAACTACGTCCGTACCGCACGTGCGGCTGGGCTAAAAGTATGTCCATCATACAGCATACTATAACAGTCACTTACTATGGATTATATAGAAAATAGACAAGATTAAAGGGCAATTGACTGCAATGGTCGATCTATTAAAGCCAAGCCCTAATCAAGACGACACAGCTGCCGACGATGAACTTGACGCTGTCGAACTGGATACACTACGCGACGCGGGACTGATTCAACCCAGCACCTCTAAGCGGAAGAAATCTACAAAACATATTGTATTCGTCGATAACGAGGCCGACGGTATGCCCTCTGCTTGTAGTTCACCAATCAAATCTCACTCGTTCCTCAGCTCGTAAATTGCTTAGCAGCGGAAAACAACAACCCTCGCCGTCAACTTCGAAGGTCGTATCGGAGCCAAGCACACATATTGATCTAGGGTGGAAGGCACCCGCAGTCAAATCAAAAAAGCGTCGGCATTCACAGCCTCAACCCGCTGATGCCCAGGCGTTCAAGGACGAAGCCGATGAGGAACCAACTGAATCAACGTCAGCTCGCAAGAAACTCCTTCTGGAACTCCGTGCCCGACTACACCGAGACAAAATGCTGCGGTATACGCAACGAGAGTTTGAAATGCAACGACTGATGATGGGCAAAGGGGCGCGGCAAAAAATACAGGGGACGGAGAAGGTTGAGGAGGCTAACAGCGACGAGGAGGATGACCCACGGAGTAGGAAAGGAGGCAGAAAGGTCGTAGACGAGCAAGCGTACAAACCTAGGGTGTACAAATGGCGGAGAGAGCGGAAACGATAACGGATTCACTGTACTTTATCCAAATGTGCAATGTCCGGTCCATGTAGCTGACATGATCGCAAATAAAATGAGTGTTCGATATGAATGCTAGCACGGTAACGATTGTTGGTGCGTAGGAGTGTACATGCGTGAAGATTAAATGAAGAAGTCCGTGAGATACGTCCACAGCTAAGATAGCAAATAAATTCCTGATAGATCAATGTACGGTGATAGTTCAGAGCACGCTGACGACGCCCATTGTCACTGCCGACAGCACGGAGAACGCCATTGCCATTGAGTTGGAGGCTGACATGGCAGTTGCGCCATTGCCGCTGCCACTCCCGGAAGATGGTGATGATGATGTGCTGGAATTGGCTGTTACTGGTTGAGCAATGGGGGTTGTTGGGGCGTATGTGACGCCATTGATGTCGGCCGCTACTTGAAACACGGAACCTCCGCCGAACTCGTAAAACTGAGGGAAAGAGACGATTAAGTATACGTATAACAAGACCAGTAAACGCATATCTCACATCAACAAGGAGGAAGGTTGGTGGGCGTCCTTGGACAGTTCTGCACGTATCGACGTGAGCCCCCAATGAACCAGCGCCGGTCGCAGCGTTCGTGACATTAGCATTGTCGGGATCTGGTGCGGGGAGGCCGGCAACGAGCTTGTTGAGGAAGTGGTTGATCAGGAACATCTGTGTAGATGTATCTCCTTTTGTTCTGTTGACCGTGCAGTCGAAGAGATCGGGGTTGACGAGGTTGAATGCAGTTTCCCAGATATTCGTGAACTCTACATACAAGACGGGATGTTATTTGCTGCAGCCTATCGATATGCAAGTTAGATGGACGTACCATCAATAAGGTGGGGAATCGAAGGATCCGCGCCATTGTCCAAGAAACTGACCAGACGTTTGCCCGAGTCGATCATACTTCCGAGAGTCGGCCATCCCGAAGCAGGCAATGTGGGTGTCTCAGGAGCAAAAGATATCCCATCCAAATCGGCCGCCTTGTAAGCCAGGTCAAACGAAGGGGCGGGTGAATTGTCAATGTTGACTATCAAAATAGACACAACTGCGGTAGGCCGATCAGAGCCAGTTCACCAGGATAATCACAGGGGCATTACCTTCGTTGGGGTTGCTGTCCATCCATGACTTGACTGATTACAGCGGTGAGCGTCCAAGCAATGCAAGGGAATGCCAATATTTCTCTCACCTTTGCTAAGGTAATCTTGTAACAGACCGGAGTCGGCTATGGCCTTGAATTGAATTGATCAGGTGCATCTTGGAGTGAATGACAAGACAAAACCTACACATATTGAATGGCAGAGCCGCAGGGCTCCACCTTGATTGTGAACTTGGAGCTGCAGCATACGAACGCCATCATTGAGTTGCTGTGTAACTAGTTGTTTCGGTGAGTAAATGGAACAAAAGTGCCAAGAACAAAACAGTACCATCATGATCCTGATTGACGAACACTGTAAGCAAGTCAGCGAGCTACACGAGGCATCGGAGGAGTGGCTAACCATTGCTTGTTGCTCCAACGGCGTATGAATCGTGGGCACCAACAAAGGACACGCTCCCATAACTCCTCTCGCATAGCTGCGCAGCATCAGCATCCACTCATCGTCCGAGCAGAAAGAACACGTACCTCAGCATGGCCATTGCACACCGTTGCCCGCGTCGACAACGATGAAGCCTGTGCAGCCAAAGAAAACAAGGAGCTTGCGACCAGCGCAAGTGAACAGTAGAAGCGCGCGTGACAGTGCATTTTGAGCAGGTGATAACGGAAAAGCAGAAACGATCTTGAAGGAAAAGAGAAAGAGAGGACGGGTCGTGAGGGTAGTGAGCAAGCTCTACTCAGGGGATGAAGGAACCGAGATGGTGAGAGGAGAGCAGAAACCAGGCAGAGGCGAAATGATCATCCGCTCATGTCAGCCCTTGTTATGCACCCTCGTTCCAAATGGGGATGATCAAGTCTCCGGCTTGCAGTGTTACCCCTGTTCCCGGTCTCAGATTTCGCTTGCTTCTCAACAATCATGTCGAAGAAGGTCGTGCTCGTTACTGGATGCTCGACGGGTGGGATTGGTTACGCCTTGCAAGTATCCATGTCGCTTCATATCGCCTGATCTTACTGAACCCTTCTCCCAGATGCGAGGAATTTGCTGCCCGAGGGTGCAAGGTCTATGCAACTTCGCGTGATGTAGAAAAGATTGCAGCGTTCAAGGACGAGACCATCGGACGTATGGCCTTGGATGTGACCAGCGACGACGACATTCAACGTGTCGTCCAACATATACATCTGGCCGAAGGCAAGCTCGACGTGGTAGTTAACAATGCCGGCGGAATCTGCGTTGGTGCGTATACGTTCCGCCGGGGGTTGCATATCGTCGTGCTCAGCTTCTACAGGTGCCTTGTTGGACATACCGTTGGAGAAGGTCAGGCAGACTTTTGAAACCAATGTGTTTGCTGCCCTTCGCGTCGCCAAGGCTGTCATGCCGGCCATGGCGGAGAGAAAGAGCGGAACTATCGTGAATATCGGCTCTATTGTGGGCGAAATGTAAGCTGCGCGCGTCAAGCCCTGTTTGCTCTGTAATTAACATGTCGCATGACAGTCCTACCCCATGGAATGGCATTTATTCCGCGTCCAAATCAGCGCTCCATACGCTGACAGAAGTTCTCTCCATGGAAGCCAAACCTTTCAACGTCAACGTGA
Organism: Pleurotus ostreatus; assembly: GCF_014466165.1. NCBI lineage: Eukaryota > Fungi > Basidiomycota > Agaricomycetes > Agaricales > Pleurotaceae > Pleurotus > Pleurotus ostreatus. Next base: position 1,746,496 of record NW_023503157.1, on the reverse strand, counting down.
TGCTGGTATCGCCCGGTGCCGTCAAATCCAACATTGCGAACAATTCTGCCGCAAGTTTCCAGATGCCCGAAGACTCGCTCTACAAAGATTTCATCAAGAATATTTATTACCGGATGAATGTGAGCCAGGCAGGGAATTCGATGCCTACCGAGAAGTTCGTGGCGAAAGTCGTGTCAAACGCCTTGCAACCGAAACCTCCAGGGTATGTAACTTTGGGAGGCAATGCGAGCACTTTCTCGTTCTTCAAATGGCTTCCTCGGGCTTGGGTATTGTGGTTTATGTGGAGGATCTACTCGAAGCGACTTTAGCTTTTAGTTCGCACGAGCGTCTAATTACTGTATTCGTACATGTCTACTATTTAGCTCATTGTTCCGTCTTCCTTCTGAAATGTCTCGCTATCCCGACTACCTCTCGCCAAACCCAACGCCCACAAAGCTCTCAAAGTCGCAGAAATCCCGTGCGCGGCGAGAGCCATCTGGCGTGTTCTCACTGTTCCAGGCCCCCCAAATCCAGCAGTTCAAAGAGGCCTTTCAACTCATCGACCATGACAAGGACGGCTGGGTGAACGAGGGGGATCTGAAAGAGATTTTCGCGAGTCTCGGTACGTGCGCTTCCAAGTGCAGCTGAATAAGCCCTTACAGGTTCACAGGTATATCACCTTCCAAGCAAATGATGGACGAGTTGCTCAGCGCGCGTCCGGGGGAGCATGTTCGTTCATCGTCATATAACGACGACTCTTCCTCGGAGCGAGGGATTAACTTCACGATGTTCCTGACGATGATGAGCGAACGATTGTTTGATTTCGATACCGAAGCCGAGCTACTAAGCGCGTTTGAGTCCTTTGACGAGAATGACAGCGGTATGGTCAAGGTGGATGAGATGAGGAAGTGGTTAGGCGAGATCGGCGAACGGATGGACCAGCGGGAGGTGTGTTATTCCCTTCTACTTGTGAATCGGGTCCTTGAGAATAATGACTGTGAACCACGAACAGATTGACAGGTTCTTGAAAGGTCCATTTACGGACCGACAAGGAAACTTCAACTATCGCGAATGGGTGAAGGTTCTCCGCGTCAATGGAGATGAAGAGGGGAACGAAGGACAAGCACAGAATATATAATTACAACCCCTCGCGCATATTGTACATTTACTAATTTGACCACGGTACGTCTTCATCTTCCACTTGCTCCCAATAACTGATTCGCATGCTTTCCAGTGTATTTATCGCATTATATCCATTCCCCTTTGAGAGCGTCTTGAGGAAATTCATCTTGATCTAGCGCAAGCTCCCTGAAGATTTCGCCAATGCTCTCAGAAGCCTCGCTCTCCTCCAATTGCTCCAACGCTATGAATTGTCAGGTCTAGCGGAAGTCAAACCAACTCGGTGCACACCTTCGCCGCGTCCGCCACCAAGGCTTGTCTCTACTCCTTCCTCCCCACTTCGGGACGCAATGAGCAGCAGCTCGGCACCTTCATATTCCAGGAGCTCAATGGTCTGACAATCGACGAACCGTAAACCATAGGACTCTCTTCCCTTGGTCCCTTGACCAAAGACAGACTTCATGATGCTCTCCGGGTAATTGACTTGCTTCGAAGATGGCGTCCTCACGCCGCCAGTGTTTGGAGCAAGTGGATTCTTGACCTGTAGGACAAACGACGAGGCCTTCTGAATACCCAGGGCCTCTTGCACCTCTCCCATTTTCTCTGGGTGGGAAATGAAGAACCCCAAGTGCGTCGCAGCTTTCGATGGAACTGACGGTTCGTTGTTGACGATCGCATAAACACCTCTGGCCGCCAGACGAGACGCTTCCTTGTGTCTCGTGCCTTTCCCCAAAACAATCAACCTCAAGTTGTAAGTCTGAGCATTTCAGCTCTGCCCACCTCTAGTTTTGGTTTCATACGACTTCGCTCTCAATCCCTTTTCAAGCGAGTGCAAGTCATCCCCAACAGCAGTCACTGCCGCCCAGAATACACGCTCGCGCCTACTGGTGACTTCAGGATGCGGCAATGCCTTCTTTCCGATAGTAATGAGGCGGTAGTGTTTCTCGAATGTATCCAGGGTGGCCTTCGCGGGAACGGCATCAGCACCCTCTTGCAGGACCGCCATGTCGTCGTCCTCGGCGTCGTCTCTGTCGAGTTTGGGTTTCTCGCCGTCGAGGACACTGAATTTTGGCGGCCTTGGGACCAGTAGCATGTGCAACCTTTGCACGTCATCAATAGAGTGCGCCTCCTCCATCTCGACGCGAGGTCGGTAGAAGAAGTATATATGTCCGCGCTCAATGGTTCCTGAACTCGCGTTAGAGCAATCGAATGCTTACAAAAACAACTGTTCACTAACCTGTATGGCGAATTAATGAAACGGTAGGCTTGTCATCTTCTTCGTCTTCTTCTGCCTTATTCTTCTTCATTGGCGGTTCTACTTCGCCCTCGAGCTCATTGGCATTGCCGACTTGGCGTTTGTCCCCAACTTGCACCTCATCATTCTCTTCAACTTTGGTCTGTGTTGTTCCCTCCGATTTATCCTTCTTTTTTCCCTGCTTCAGAGCAGCTTGTCGGCGAGTAACGGGCATGATAGTACTTGTTTCCGCAGAGTTCTGGACAAGCTCTAGAGTGATGTCACATTAGAGTGTATTTGGCCTTGTTTTCCTGGCGCGTCCATTCGCGGTCACGATGTTGAGCGCTTAATTATGCTTCTCATCTTACCACGAATTGTTCAAGTCAAGACTCGTTTTCTTGCCGCGTCCCTTGCCTTCAACCTTCACCAGACGAGAAGAATGGGATACGACATGTCGCTTGACTGGAGCTTCGAGAACGAGGTCATAGACGACTCCGAGCCGGAAAGAGAGGAAATGAGGAGACTAGCGCGTCGCACTTTGTCGCGGTCTCCCGGTAAGCCTGATAAAGGCAAGGCCCGAATGGTTACGGTTGGTGATGTGTCGGACGTCGAGATTGAACTGGGCGGGGATAGGGTGCTGAGCGAGGAAGTGATTGAAATCTCCAGTGAGCTATAAAGAGCTGTGCCTTGTTGGTGATGCGACAGACGACTCCCACTCAGGCTCCGATGAGGACAGACTCCCTGCGCTGCGAACGGAGACCGTGATGGTGGAATCGAGTAACTTCCCTGGACTTCATTCTGCTACTATGAAGATAGGAGCACCTGCCTCATCATATTTCAGACGCCCAGCATCGCCTGTCGCAAACGAACCCGAACCCGTTAACGTCGAGATAGACCAAGGCGGAAGGTCCCAAAGGCCAGAAATTCAGGATGAAGACGAAGACGAAGAGCCGAAGCCCAGTTTAGCCCGTTTTGCATACGCCCCAAGTACTGCTTCTAATGGAATCTACGTACCTAAACGAAGCCTTTCATCTCGCGCCGCAAGTACTATATCAGATGTCCCTGCCCCAACGATCACGGCTTCCAAGACTACGAAGAAGAGGACAAAGGCTCCTTCTATGAAGAGCCAACTAGTGACTCAATTTACCGACTCCCAATTGAGCCTCATCCTTGTCTGCGTTTGTTGTGAGTTAAAATGGACAACCAGGAAGAGCTCGCCACAGAAACTAGCCCATATTAAATCGTGCGCGAAGAAGAAATCTTACACGGACGAAACGGTTTGCTCATTGATGGCCGCTGCATTATCCAAGATTCCTCCGAAAGAACCGGATCCACCCAAAATCGACGAATCCGAGAAGCCTGCCCCGACTAAAACGTATCTTGAAGGCGTCCTCCACGATGCCACGAAGAAGAAAGGAAGGCGAGTCAAGGTTACGGAAACTGTTCGAAGCGTTACCGAGACGCGGAGCGATATCCTCTGCAAAGCGCAAGCCGTTCTAGGAAGAAACAGTAAGCAACGCGTTGACGACGGACTCGAAGTCGACGACTCCACGAAGGCGCCACGAGCTGGTCCTAGCAAACAACCACTCATGCGTAAGGACACTGAACCGCAGACGTTGTCAGACGACGAACTAGGCGAAACCGACGCTATGAATGTTTTCCCAGCTACCCAAGCCTTTGCCGCCTCTAAATTTGCAACGGCAACTCGTACTACAACTCTCTTCCATCTCGCAGACCAAGATGACTCTGAATCTGACGGCGACATGTCTGAACCTGAGCCCCAATTTGCACCCTCGAAACTCGCGATTCGAAGGCGCAGTCCAACTCGCACCTCTGGTTCGCCATCAATCAACAAGCGGAAAACCGCTACCTTCGATGAACTAGAAGGATTGATGGTATGTGTCGTTTAGCATCGAAGTAGAAGACACCTCATAATGTAATAGAAACCAACGACACGCTCCGAAATCATCAGCCGGCTGGATCAGGCGATATTTCAAGCAAACCTAAACGGCTATGCCTTGCCTCGATCAGAGATGAAAGTCCCTGATCTCCATTCCGCTCGGACTATTGCTACGGACAACACGTTGGAGTTTGGTGACCTGATAGCGACCGAGGACATTAGACATGAGGACTCACTCCATGACTATGCTTTGACTACCGATGATGCTTATCTACATTACGACCCAGGCGTTTCCGCAGCTCTCACCCCCATTCATTCCCCTTGGCGTCGCCAGAACGGACAATCCAAATCGAACAGATCACCTCCGCACAAACTGCCCGCCAGTCCTCGCACACCTCCCAAATCACCCCGCAAACGTGCGCCCAAGGCGGCCAGCGAAACGCCTCGGCGGAAGGGTAAAGCACGAGCTGAAGAGGAATTCGGTGATGCGTGGCGCCAGCAACTCAATGACGCTATTGTAAATAACTCGGCACTGCACCTTCGCATTCTACGATATGAGGTATGTAGTTTCATGTAAACAATCATGATGTTTTGAACGTCTCCGCTCAGCCCGTCCATTTTGATGAATTTGTGAACTTGATGATCGACAAGCCGACTACCAACTCACGCGCTGCACTGAGACTCTTTTTAGACGAACGCGTACGTCTCCACCAACTTCCTGTACAACGGATCCACTCATATTTATCGCAGGCAATCAGTTTCTACGGTGCGACTGTCAGGAAGCGACGTTAAACCTAGTTATTTCTGCGAGGACTACTTTATTCGACTAAATCATCAGAGATACTAGTTTGTACGATTGGGGACGAAGAAACCTCTAAGGATACGGATCTATACATATACCAAAAAATGGACCAAGTGTAATATCTATAAAGCGACCTCGGATAGTCCAGCAACCTCGATGACGCCACCAACCAGATGTAGACTACCAGCGACCAGAACTTGAGTTTGCTTTGTATCGGACTCGCGGTCCACTTGCCGGATGGTGTTTACGGCGTGTTCTATAGAAGGAAGGACGTGGATGTTGGATTTCGGGAACTCTGGGACGAGCGAGGTCCAGGCTGCCTCGAGCATTCTTTGGGTCTTCAGCTGCACTAGGTCATCGTTCGAGATGGCATGCGATGTAAGGTCTGTTCACATACGTCAATGCTGCACTGAGACGGGTTCAATACTAAAGTACTTACCACCTTTGAAACCACCATCAGCGTATGTCACGTTCGTACAGAAAATTACGTGATCGAATAGATGAGTTGCGTCCGTGTCGTTTTGATTGTGAAGCTTCAGCTGGGCCGCTGCTTTAGCGAGAATCCCTCCAAGGAATGCGTCGCCCGATCTTCCGCTTGTGCAATTGAATACGAGTATCCGAGTGGGCGGACTCCTGACGTTAAAGAACTCGTGTAAGAACCTATTAGCCAGCCCGCGATACGGCACTCACGAGAACCCAATACCCACGCCAGGGCTAACGAACCATTGGATGCAGCAATCCAAACTCTCGGTCGTATGTGCGCCATCGATGAACCAGGTCGTTGTCTCATATTTGGGGTCTTGAACGGTCTGGCAACGTCCGGGCCACCGAGCTTTCTCAAGGCCCTCAATGAAGGCCGGAGATAGAGAGCCATCATTTGGTAATGGCACCCCCCGGGATTCGAGGAACTCTCGCACAATGTGTACAGCAAGGTTAGCATTCTGAATTTGGTGCACACCGGCGAGGCCTGATCGCGGATAGAGAGCATCAGAATGGAAGTATTGAACTTTGATAAACCTAGCATACCAAGCTTGATGTCGGCTACCTCTGGGGCGGGCGGGACGACGACAAATTTAGATGCCTGTGATAAGATATGAGGAATGATATTGAAAGAAGGTGAGCCGCGGACCTTGAGTTCTTCTGCACGCTGTCGTAACATCGTTAAACCCTCTTCAGGTTGATTGACCGTAAATGCAGGGGCCCCTTCCTGCACACAGTTAGCCATGAGATGCAACGGATTGCATGAACAAACCTTGAATATACCGCCCTTCTGCCATGCTATTTCTGACAATGTCTTGCCAAGAACGAATATATGATCGATTCCGAGGGAAGTCACTCCGGCAACAACTGGTTTAGGGACCAGGTTCGTGCAGTCATATTTACCGCCGACGCCGACTTCGAGCACAGTAGCGTCTACCTGTTCAATGTAAATGAGAGAGCAGGATAATGATATGGGGCAACTCACCTTGAGGTCAATAAACGCGTGAAAAGCAACTAATGTCAAGAATCTGAAGTACATTGGTTTCGGAGGGGTATCGGGGTTGGCTCTCTATTTGGCATGGTTCATACTTCGCGAGGGTGAGCTACGAACGCGACTCACGGCATCGTTTGCCTCGAGTTTATCCCATACGTCGAAGAAATATTTAGCGAAAGCCTCTTCTGATATAGGTTGCCCATTTATCCGAATTCTCTCCCGAACCGCGACCAAGTGCGGGGAGGTAAAGAGACCTTTAAATGTCAACTTATCGGCACCGCATTATATCCCCGCTGCCAACACATACCTATTGACCATCTAGGCATTGATTGGTGCAGCAAAGAGTCGCAAAAGGCACTTGTCGAGCCCTTCCCCTTGGTCCCGGTGATATGTATGACATTTAGTTTGTTCAAGTCCTCAGGCTGGCAGAAAATTGGTCATTGAGCTAGCAAGGGAGTGCAGCAGAGAAGCTCACATACTGCATATCCAATTCTTCTGAGATACTCCTGCATCTCTGGAATCGCGTGTTCCGGCATCCTAGAGCCAGAGGCGCGTACTGCCTCCAGAGTTGCTGCATTTGACTGCAGTGAGTTCAAATGCTCGATGGCAGACTGGTATGTTCTCTGGGAGGACATTCTGCGGGTATTCGAGGGCCAGACGAGGCGGAGAAGGGGTCGTAGGAGACGGGATGAAGAGAACCTCAGCATCCGCCAACTCTGCACCATGCATTATTTTGAGGCGCGATAACAAGTTTGGCACAAGGTATTGTTTCCTTTTTTGGCTATGTCAGGGGCTGTGGTTCGACTCTGGTCCACTGACACCGCGTCCACGCGAACACTTGACTCTCAACCACAACCTCATCAGACGCGTGAAGCGTCGACCTCTTCCACTCCTTCCTTTCCCCTTCTCTGTATATATGTGCTACTATGGACGCCTACTTCGCCGTGAAGAAGCCTTCCGCGCTGCGCGCCTCGTCCGAGAAGAAGTCTGACACCAACAAGAACAAGAAACCTTATGCCCGCCAATCTGGACGCGATGAAACGAACATCACGAAGCCTAACAAAGTCGGGGAACTATCTACCCGCGAGCTGAACAAGCTCGTTTTGAGCACTCTTTCGCACGAGTCCAACCCAGTCACTCATTCGGATATCTATGAACGAACTGGTGAACCCCCTGTCACCATTGATACGCCTTTAAATTTTAACATCTTCAACAGAACACATCGTATCTGCTGCTACTGGTCATCAACGAGGTGATGGTCGTGCCAATGGTCCCCAGAAAACCTACTTTGAGCACCGCACGAAGAAATTGTCTGAGCAGAAAGTAGCTGCAGCTGGGAACGCGTCGAGTGAGCCTCAAGTCATGCGCAACGTCCGAATATACATCAACGGTTACTTGAGCAATACCACCGACATTGAGATGAAGAGAGTTGTGGTTCGGGCCGGCGGCGACGTTTTGTGAGTCGTGTTATCTCCTATTGAGTTGCTCTTGCCGCGTAACACGCTGTTCATGTGGTCTTGCTCACTTATCTGCTGGATGCTCCAGGTTAACGCCATCCGGTGCCACTCATATTCTTACTTCTCAACAGCTGAGTGGGTCAAAGACGCACAAACTGACAGCGAAATCCCGAAACCATGTGCACGTCGTGAAACCGGAATGGGTGACTGATAGCATCAAGACAGGCAAGAAGCTCAAAGAGATGGATTACGCCGTTATCAAATCCACGAACGCGCAGTCGTTGACGAGCATGTTACGAAAGCAGTGATATACCCAAGTTTCGCAAGCAACTATTTATCCCGCATGTTCCTGGTTCTTATCTTTACACACATCTGTACGTGAGCAGTTCATCGAGTGTATTCTTTACAACTTCGAAATTGTATTTAGATTGTATTGTATTTGCCGGCAACGGGGTTCTGGTTGTTAGCTACCGATGGACCCAGGCGAAACCGTTGCTTCAATGTCCATGCCCTTTTGTTAAGATGGTGACATGTTGGTGGGCCTGAACACCCATAGTGATTTTGTGCCTGCTGCCTCTAGGCCTTACTTGCACAACCCACGTATGCCTCCATGCCAGTACAAAGGTGTCGTACAAACTTGCATCAGTATCTGATTTCACTTGGCTGGAACTATTGATCTTTACCACGGACCTACTTCCTTACAGCGCCGATAGTTCTGGAAAGGCTCATACTCGTGGGCCGGTCACTTTTGACCCATTGGAGATTGACCAAGCCAAGACCCCGTTCGCTTCAAATTCAACCGGTCTGATAGAGCCTGGTATGTAGAGTCAGATTTGCAGAAACGAAGCTCCTCCATATCAGGGCCTTCGAGGCCAAAGTCATCGGATCCATCCTCAACCACCGAACAAAGGATCCGTCAATCAAATCGTCGCATTTTCGTCAAATAGCGGGGAAGATCTGGGCACAAAGCACGCCACGTATATTCACCGTAAAGTCCTTTATTATTTGCCTGCCTGCATGTTTACTTCCTGAATCCACGCCTCGCTTCTTCTTGTTCGGCAGCATCGGCAACGTCGTTCCCGTGTCAAGCGTTCCACGTCCGCCAACGACAGCCTATGATGTTGGAAGTAGTTGTACTGCAATGCTGTATAACTTTCTATTTCTCCTTTGAAGCTCGTGGCTCACCAGACCACTGGTTTCTCCATCCACAGTGCCGTGCGACAACATATCTCGGCACAGGGGTAATGCCGAGAGAAGCCATGCTCCATGCCAAGCTGACCCACTATATAACGCCAAGACAAAACGCCAAGCCATGTCCTCACAATTGCCAAGCCATCTTAGGGACTGCCCAATATGTCATCCGATCCGATCTTTGGCTTGGGTCAATTGTCTGTGCTGAGTGCGCTTGGAAGCCAGTGACATGGATTAAGCCAAGCAAATTATCTTGCTTAAGCATTTGCTATTTCTGTTAAAAGTGCTATCAGCGAACTTCCTTAGAGCCTCTTCTCTGCACGCCTTCGGTCCCGTTTACTGCTTCGTTGGGCTTCGAAGCGGAGCGAACTTGGAGAGAGGGATATAATAGCTTCACCGAATAAATTATTAAACCCATTACCGCTATCCTGGTGTGGGGTAAATTAGACTCGCCTGTTTCTATTCCACCAACCGCTCCTCATTTCTAGGAACGACAGCGAAAACTCACATGCCTGATGCCTATATCTGTCCAAGTCCAACTTTGTTTAGTTTTCTCCGAGAGACGGAAGCCCGGAGCCAGAAGTAAGGAAACAGTGGGAAGCGGGTTGGAAATTCAGACAGACGCTTTAACGCCAATTGGTATAAACGGTGCCTACGCAGGTCTGAGAGAGCCCCGACCCTTTCTGTCCTCTTGGCACGGTGTGCTGCTGTCGCAACGGTTGAAACGTTGGGCAACTTGATTTCTAGCGGTGAAATATTCTGGATGACCTCGGATTCTGGAGGAGGGGGGACGTGCTGGTGGTTCATAAAGATTAGGGCATGCTCCGTCTTCTCCACTTGTACTAGTCGGTAGAAGAACCGCGATCGTACTGCGTGTGGTATTCCGTAACCATTAGAGTTGAAAGAAGCAACATCACGATCGCGTTAACACCCTTTGTCAGCGTGACTTGGGTGGTGCGTGAGCCGGATCATCACTGAGTTTTGACCGTGGTAGGAAAGTATTTGTATTGTCGAGGCCTCGCCTGTTGAAGAGCAAAGCCATTCAGATGTCCAATCAGGGCGAAGAGAAAGGCATCTTGAGCTGTAATCGCCGCCAGCGTTCGGGACCAATGGGAATAGGTCATGTCAGAACATGTCGCACCACGTTAGATTCGGGAAGTATGCTTTAGGATTGGACGTGGTCGACGAAGCCTGGATTTGTGGCGTAGCAAGTCGCTCGGCGAGGATTCTGGCGAGACGTCTGCCACGGTAGGAATATTCCCCACTTTTCGAAGAAGAGGTTTCTCCAGAACCTAGTGTGATTGGCCGTGGTAAATGCCCCAGTAGTCCATGAACACCGCGTCTGATTTGCTTGGGTGTTGCGCGGGGGAAAGAGACATCAATAGCTCCTGTTGCCTGACGTTGGTTTCCAGCCACCTGACCCAAGGAAAAGACAAGACGAGGATACTAAGAGTATTGCAAGACTATCCAGACCAGTCTATCAGGATCCAGAGTGATAAGATTGTGGCAGTAGGATGTAATAGGCGGGGTACCAAGTTGTTCAAGCAAAAGAAACCCAGCTGGGGCGGGAAGAGGGATCACCGCGTTGCAGTAGTGGATACGGTAGGCCCAAGAGCGTCCCAAATGGCGGATTTTCGGTTGAACGTAAGAGAGTACGACGAGAGCTGCCAGCCTGCAGCGTTGCCAGACCAGGAAGTAAATTCATGGAGAAAGCGCAAGCGTGAGGCTGAGCTTGGTCCAGCTGGTGCGCCAATGTCCTGCAGGCTGTTTGCGAGGTGTACGAAAATAACGACAAGTGTGACGAGTAAACATAGAATGAATGCCAAGCCAGGGTTGTGGTGGTTCGAGCTGGTTCGTTATTGAGGAGGCTGGGACTGGATTATGTCATCCAATTGCCAAGAGTACTTGAGACGATCAGGCTCTTGGGATTGCTTGGCAAGCGCCGCCTTTAAATCAGCAATGTCCAACTTCAATTCGCAAGTCTCTACCCAAGCCCCGTTGCCGCCATTCTTCTTCACCGACCACCATCACGCATACATGACCGCCTCCCTCCCGCCCCCGTCCCCGACGACCAACTCCCCGCCCTCCGACTCCCAGAGCCCCCAGTCCCCTAAATCGGACTCGCCGGAGTCGTCGAACAGCGTTACGCAGTCCACGGAGCCTCAGCCAGCACACAAATGCCTCTGGATGGAATGCACGCAGTCCTTCTCTGATCCCGAAGCTCTTTACAATCATCTGTGCAACGACCACATTGGTCGCAAGAGTACAAACAACCTCTGCCTCACTTGCAAGTGGAAGGATTGCGGCACAACCTGCGCTAAGCGTGATCACATCACCAGCCATCTCAGAGGTACTTCATCTTTCCGTTTCTCCGAGGCCATTTGACTCACTCCGAACTCAATGAACTGCCAGTACACACACCACTAAAGCCGCATGTTTGCGAGGTGATTATCAGTGACGGTTGCATGTGCTTCTTTACTTATCGTCAATGTAGATATGCAAAAAGTCGTTCAAGCGGCCCCAGGATTTGAAGAAGCACGAGAAGATACACACAGAGGAACACCATGCGCAGCACAAGCACTCCAAGGCAATCACTGTCGTCGACCCTGTCTACGTCCAGCGTGTAAGGGGAGACTCTATCAAGAATGATTCTCGATCGAAGCTTTCTACTATGCCTCGAGTCCCTGTTGCTCGCGCCAAGTCTCAATCCTCATCCGCGTCCGACGGTATGCATGATCTCTCGCCCTATGTGTTCATCATCCAATGATCGTGTACTGATTAGGTTCTCATTTCGGTATTTTGCCCTCACCTTCTCCAGAACTCGCACATCACCATTCTCCAACGCATGATGCCTTTCTGCACCATCAGGTCCCAGCTTGGGAAGTTCTACGTCCGGACGCAGGCTCCGTGCCTACTGGCTCAAAACGTTCTCATGACTACGCAGTCGACGACTTCTTTACTGACATGAAGAAGCGTCGTGTTATGCCATCGTACGACTCCCGTCCGTACTTTATCCTTGAATCAGTCTCCTCTTAACTGACTTGTTATCCACAGAGATGGCTGAACGACTAAATAACCTTGCCTACGCGCAGCATGTGGCTAATGCCCATCGCCAACAATTTAATCCTCGTTCTGTTTCTCTCGATATTCGCACTCCAGAAGAACTCGCAGCTGTCAATGAATTCCTCCTTACACTCGGACGTGACGTAGCTTCGGGCTCCCGTTACCATTCCTCCTCCTCTCCAACTACTTCTACCGGCTTCTCAGACTCATACTTTGATGCTTCGACCCTAGGACAGCTCGGCTTAACCGGCATGCCAGGTCTGCCGGGGTCGGAGTCGTCGTTCCCGAGCGACAATGGCTACACAGGACCTGCTAGCCATGGCTTCGGATCCAACTCTTATCATCCCCCAACATCACGTTCCTCTCACCCATCAGTTCAGCCCAGCCCATATGTGTATCCCGCGATGCATGATCCTTCTTCGCTCACGTATTCACCCGCAAACGATTATCCGTCAAGTGCTCGGCGTATCTCGTCTAAATTTGGCCCACCAAGTTCTTCATTTTCCGGGCAGAACTACCATCACCCTACTCCTCCATTGGAGTCGGGATCTCCTCACTCTGCGGTCTCTACCCCTGTCAACTCGACCCCTCCTCAGATCCCGATGACAGTGCCGGACAATGCGGCGGCATTCGACTACATGCGTGTCTCAAGAGGTGCTGCTCCTGTCGCACATTTGGCGCCAGTGGACTACATGGGCAAATCCATGCGCACCATCGTGCCTCTCAAATCTGTACCGTCGTCTCGAGCAGAACCTGTCGAATCCAAATTGCCGAAGTCACCTCACCCTGGCCCACCTGCCAAACTCACGCCAGCGTTTGCGTCTTCGTCATCATCGAAATCCGGCTCGTTATATCCGCTCCTTACGTCCGGTGATGCTGAGTTTAAGCTGCCACCGCTCAAGTATCGTTCGCCGTCGCCTGAGTCTAACGTGTCCACGCCATCGACCACGCACTCGCCATCTCCACCGCCGCAGCCAACCACACTTCCTGGGATACGTTCCATTGCATCTCCGACCCTTTCCGCGCGGCGATCGCCAGAACAGTCGGAAGAACTCGCTCGGAAAATTGGACGAATAGAACTTGAGAGTAGAACTCGTGAAATCCCATTGGACGAACGCAAGAGCCACGCAGAGCTGATCCGAAATCTGCTCGTCGCTATCAACACTGATTTCAAGGAACGTTATGAGTCGCTGAACATCCATTCCCGACCTTCCCATGCTCATCATCATATTAAGGACGTGGAAATGGCTACTGCGTAGGACTTCTGTATTGTAACAATAATGTGCACGCTATATTCAGTTTTCCATCTTGCTATGACATTTATACTTTTATTATTTTATACAAGTTCACTGTTATTACCATAGTCGCCATGTAAGATGCAGTGTACAATTATCGATTATCAACCATATTGTGCCATGATGATGCGTGAACGAGATTCATAAATATCATACGTCAGTACTACGTAGCGTCAATGTCCATCAGGTTCTTGGCTTGAGCGTCAGCTTGATTTTTGGTGGACCACTAGCCGAAGGAGTTGAAGGCACCCCGTCCTCCTTTGCGGACATAGGCGGGCTTGTTGCAAGCGGAGAAGAGACTGCAGCAGCGTGAAAGCCGAACGGCGTACTCCCTGGACCTCTGTTGAAGTTTAGCCCAGGTATAGTCGCCGAACCTGGCGGCGGTGGACTACCCGCGGACGCTGGGGTCACGGGTACGGGTGGCGTGCCGCTGCTGAATTCAGCCCATCGAGGACATTTCCTATTGGTCTCTGCAACGTTCGTTAGATCTGTGGGACAACGAGAAGGAAAAGATGTCGAAGGCTTACTCATATGGCCCATTTGCCCGCAATGCCCGCATCGCCGCTGTTAAATTAAATCAATCAGTGTGTATTCTACCACACGACACGCGGATTTTTTTCACCGTTGTATCTGGCTTCAAAGGCCGGCTCAGTTGTAGAGGTGTACCCCCCTCTTTGATGATCTTGGCGTTCTTCCTATGTAGCCGACGCTCTTGGTTCTTCTTCATGCGAGCTATCTCTTCTTCCAGTCTAATAACGAGCCAAAAGGGTCAGCAAACATGCAAAGAGAATCTAGACTGCGATTATTTGGCTTACCTCTTCTTGGCTCGCTTGTCCTTGTCTGCGTCGCCTGTAGGCGCCAAGCTATCCGCCATGGTTTGTTCTTCCTCGAGAAGTTGTCGACCACGGATGTATGCTCGGATGACTGCAGGGTCGCGGATGATCTCCGTTTGCCACTCGCCGTCGATCTAGAAAACGTGAACACGGGAATAAGCGACGCGCACAGCTATTTTGAGTTGTGGGTTCTCACCAAACGCCTGATACGTAGAACCTTACGACTTCCATCTGGACCCATACTCATCTCTCTGTCCCTGTCGACTGAGGAAGCTCGGCTGTAGGGAGGGGAGGATGGACCAGCGAGCATGGGCGACATCCCAGGCGAGAAAGCCCTGCTTCCATCCCTCCTCATGTTGTGCTGAGCTTGTATTCGTTTTGTCTCGTCTCGATCCCTTCTGATGTCTTCCTCCGTGAGTTGCGGTTCATCCTTACGGCTGAGCGAGTCGAACTGAGCCTTCCAAATCCGCTCGATTTCTGATTTGTATATTTGCTGTTGTTCGGCGACGTTGTACCGATGAGCAGACTTCGGACGATTTTCTGCCTCAGCTGCGAATGAAATCAGGATAGTCACTCGCCACCATCAACACTAAGAACTAACCGAGCTTCTGTTCATAGTCTTCACCAGCCTTGACGAATATATCCTTCATGGAGATTCGGATAAAGCTGAAAGCTTCTCCACGACCAGTGGGGTCTCCTTCCCCATGAAGCCTAAGCATAGCCTTAGCCTGTGTTGCGAACAAGAAGTTCTTGGTTGTAATCCATGGAGCAAGTTGCTGTTCAACCGACAGTTTCGTCTCGTCGTCGTCGGTCGTATCGGCTACACCACTATACCCGGAGTCTTGCAAGTGGCGCTGACCAACTTGCATGCTTTCGGTAAGTACCACTTGCTCTGGGCCCACCATCTTGAGCATCTCTGGGTCATTTGGCAGCGTCCAATTAGCTTTCAGTCGCCAAAAGCCTTGGTGAGGGCCGCGCCGGTGATACTCCATGAATTCCTTAAGCAGAGGGTCAGCCATGGAGATTTGCGAATGCAAGACACATGCTACCTTCAAGCGTTGCCTCATTTGAAGCTCATTTTGATCGGGGAAATACTTCATGAGCCTAGAAATCTTGAGTCGTTCGCCTGGGCTTTTCTTGAGTAGCTTGAAGGCGATGATTTGTAGACGAAATTTGAGGGTGTTAGTGATCTTGCGGGAATGAGGGCCAGGAACCTCAGTGACGGGATACGTCTGGCCAACCACGAAGAGATTCTTTATCTCCCTCAGGTAATACTTCGTCTCACCCTTGACGGTATTCCTAAATAACACCAACTTCAGGGTAACTCGTGGAAAACGTAGAAACGAAAGTAGATACCTCACGACAAGAAAGTCGGTGGGATACGGCTTCTGCCGAAACAGTGGAGCACGAATTAGGTTGTTGTACATGGCAGGGATGGTCTGACCAGGGTAGACATAACCAAATTTCATGAACGGAGATTCGTCCTGGGGCTCGAGGACGAACGGGATTCCTAGGTCGAACTAGATTGTCTGAATGAGCAATTGTACGTTACAAGAAGCGTGATTGATGTACCTTCGGAACGTGTTCATCTTTCTCATCTTTCTTACGGTAGTAATTGACCAACGCGCTCCCCATGCCAAAGTTTGATATAATTGGCGGGTGCTCTTCCTGCTACAATTGGTCAAAGGTTGGGGCGTGGCAGGACCGACTCACCGAATATTCCCATAAGACGAAGTTGGACGTATCACGAAGACTGAGATCACTGGTCCTGTGCATGACCTCTCCGATATTGGCGCCCTTGCCCAACTTCCTACCAGAATTATCCTTCTTCTTCTTGGCTGTTCTAACTTTGCTGAAATGAAGTTCGATATTTGCAGGGAATTGAAGGGCAGGTCGATGGAAAGAACGAGCTTCTTGTTTCGAAAGCCGTGTCTTGTACTATAGTTGAATTATTAGGTGATTAGGGCAATGGAGGTAGAGATAGCCCACGTACGAAGGGTAGTTGAAGTTTCTGAGCAGGGTATGCATGCTCGACGACCAATTGACTAAATGTTTGGCGAACGCGATGTTTGGCGCCGTCTTTCGACACTTCGTACAAATGATCGTTCGATAAATTGAACTTGTCTCGCTGCCCAGCATCAAGTCTGACGCGCTTGCGAGGCCTCAAAGAATCTAGAGCAACCATGTTGAGCCGCAGAAAATCCAAACACATCTATACCCACCAGCTCGATCTTCCGGAACCACATCATCTTCATGATTGAACTCTAATTGAGTGAAGTCCCTGAACGGTGCTCGAGGGCTCCAAATGATACTCTGTGTCCAAGCCCCAGACTCCAGGACTTTATTGATAGGTGTGGTCAGACTGCGCTCGGTTGTCTGGGAGTGCTGACTGGCCGGCGCTGGGTCGTACATGATTTGATCTTCCCAGTTCGACAATAGCACCAGGTCAAATGTGCGGTCATGGAGGGGCAGAGAGACTGGTAGATTTGATTTGTCGCGTTCCTACTGAGGTCAAGATGCGGTGTTTTGTTAATGGGGATGAACGTACTTCAAGAGCCTTCAATAGGTCGCTCTCAACGTTCCCGGATGAAACCTCTGCAGCTCGCTTGGTCTCTTCCTGGCGTTTTGACGTCCCAACAACTGACTCCAGAAACCCCTTGGTCACTTCCTTTCTCCGTGGATATACAGTCTCGACTGTACATACTCAGGATTTACGAGTTCCTCTAAAGCGAAGCACTCACCAAGAAAAGGGCGCCTCGATAGACGCGACTTTCGAGCCGTGTATCCCTTAAATAGGTCACTGAAATCTAGGACTTTATCTTTCTCAAACGACGGGAAGCGTTCGTATACTGTCTTGGGCCGTTCTATGAGACGCTTCACAATCCGCGTGCGTTTCTGCTTCGGTCGAAAGCCACCAGGAGAATGGACCTCAATCTTGACGGGGTTCGCGACTTCTTCCTCTCTCAACTCTCGGTCTACTTCATCTTCCCAGTCATCTCCTTCCTCCGCACCGACTGCGCCTTCATCCTCGGTCCATTTGTTGTTGTAGATCTGCTCTGAACTGAGTGCAGAGACTCCGCCTATACCGAGCTGACTTTGCAACCCTGACCCACTGGGAAGTGACAATTCACCCAGCAGATGGTTCAAGGAGAAGCCCGAGAGCGCGGAAATTGCTTCGTTCTCGTCGTTGTGCGCCATTGAGAGTAGGAGTGGTGTAGTTAGAAGCTAAGAGAGGCGACTGCCACAGTTCGTGACCGGGAGTGCGTGACGCCCCTGGGGACCAACTTAGTCTAGTCACGCAGAGTCACTTATAGCACTATGGGCGTCTAATTATTGACGCGATCAGCCAGTCACGGCCATTACTTATCCTTTACGCGTACCAGCTCCATCCCCGCATACAAGCCACCTCGTCGACAACTATGGCTACGGACAAAGAGGCAGCACGCAAACTCGAGGTAAATTCTGGTCTGCTACCCCTCGTCCCCATGCTCGACGGTGATTATAGGAATTTCGGAGGTCCGTCACGAACAAAGGCGAAGACATTGTGTTCAAGGTCTTCCCCAACAAGGTGCGTGTTTGCCCTTTCGTCAGCCGTACGAACTTCTGACGTCTCATAGCTAATGTTTGTGTGTTATTGGTTACGTGAAACTCACCTGTAACTTCGTTGCAGAGAATTGCATCAAATAATACAGACCTACTCGGATGCAGATTCGCCGTTTAACATGTTGCACTCCAAGAAGACCGATACTACAATCTATCCTCCTCCTTCAAATGCTGACGTAGAAGATCCTCACACCAAGAAGAGGAGACGTACAGCAGACGGCAGCGCTGAGAACGGTGACGTGCATCACACGCCACGTCCGAAATACTCAGACCTTGTTCATTCCAACGAACATATAAGCTCGCTTCATGAAACTGTGAAGAAAGAGTGTGATCAGTTGGCTGATTTGTGTGTAAGTATTTTGTCGTTACAGGCATACGTACTACTGCGCTCTAACTAACCCGGGTACCTCTCAAGGATCAAGTAAAACTATGGGTCAACCTCACCATGCCAAAGTAAGCATTATAGTGCACCAAGCAATCACTTTACTCATAATTCATAGGATCGAAGAGTATGTCCTTCCTTACAATAGGATTACAATGTTGATATAAACTATGGCATTAGCGGTGATAACTTTGGTATGTAAATTTAGAGGTCACCTATTTTCTCATTCTGAAACATTTCCTAGGCGTACAAGTGCAGGAAGGTAACTATGTTCCAAGACATGGATACACGCCTCACTCATTCCTCCTGTGTAGAGGTATTGGCGGAATTGATGCGAGCCCAGGATAGCGCGTACAATGTCCGTGACGCAGCGCGACAAGACCACCTTCAACGAGCCAAGATCTGCTCAAAGCTCATCAAATATCCGCATATCGAAGACTACGCAGTACGTCCATGTGACTCGACGTCTATACAGTATTTAAATGCTCTGCTATTGCTAGGCCTCGCTGCGAGAACATGACGAGAAGCAACTTTACTTTATCCGCCAACACCTTATTGATATCCGAAACATCTACGCAGTATTGACTGACCTAATTCACAAGAACATCTCCAAGGTACTAAATTGTCTAGCTCGGTATTTCATTCAGAGAACTAACGTTGCCAGATACGAGCGCCCAAAGGCAACAACGGCATGGGACTCTATTGATTCTCCAATTCTACAGCAGCTACCGCGATTCTCTACAATACTTTTGCCATTAATTGAACAACGCAATGTTACGACCCTCAAACGGAGATAGTTTTGAAGATGTTGAATCCGTCCGACGCAGTACTGACTACGGCTCCGGGAATCTGGGGATGCCAATGCACTTCTTTGATGTCTTTTTGTCCCTGATGCACGAACAAGAGCTGAGGTGGCACTTGTTGAGTGTCGTCGGCTTCGTTGGAAGCGGTATTCATCTCGTCTTCGTCTGGCTCAACAGCTAGGTCCCAAAGCGTTACTTGGTCGTCTGCACCAGACGCAGCGAATATGGAGTCTTCTGTGGGATGCCATTCGATGGAGGTAATGGGAGCGGAGTGCCAGTTGAAAGATGCGACCGCTGTGGGAGCAGGACTAGAAGGACTGGGTTATTATGTGTCAGAGAGAGAGAAAGAAAAGGTGCGTACCCAGTTGCCTTGACGTTTCGCAAGTCCCAAACTTTGATGCCTCCCTCATCTCCACCGCTCAAAAGTAAGTAACTGGTGGCTTTATTCCAGCTTATGACGTTGACATCACTCGGGTGTGCTGCCATGATCGCGGCGACACTCTGCCTGTTCTTGATTCGTACATCCCATACGCGCACGCTCTGGTCCGCCGAGCACGAGGCAAAGACTGTCGGTTCAGATGGACTCCATTGTAAGTCTTCGACGCTCGATGTATGTGAAGCGAATGGTTGCGACAAGGTGGTGAAACCCGATTGAGCAGTGGTTGTCAAGTATATTTTCGAGTGTATGTCGCCGGTCAAGAGTCGTAGCGAAGATGCGTTCGCGCCTCCAGATGAAGCCCAGTCCATAGCGAAGCCCTCCGCGCGACCATGCGAACCTACGGTATACGCTGGAGCGGAGGTCCGTGATTTGGGGAGGGCATAGCCAGGAACGTCCAAAGACTCTATTAGCGGACGAATGTCCCATATGTGGACCTTTCCTGTTTCTGACCATGTCGCTGTGTAATACGGTTGGGAAACAGGGGGGAGGGGGGATGAGGCGGGGAGTGGTTGCGCGCGAACGCGGTTCACGCCACCCATGTGCGGTATTGATCGGTATTCGAGTATCGGGTCTTCGTCCAGATTTTCGTCATCATCATCGTCGTCGTCCTCATCAGAATCATCTGTGGAATTTGTACTCCACTGACACAATCTCGACAGGGCATTCCGACTCACCTCCGTCTTTCTGTGTTCTATGCAAGGACGTTAGCTTGTATACCAACACTTCGTTATTTTTCGCGACATCGGCCTGAGTTCCTGATACAAGGTACGCAGTGGCAGGGAATCGTTGTCGCTCGTCTCCAAGATTATCGCGCAGTACGTCAAAAGATAGACATGGCCAGTTTACGTTCAGTGAGTGTCGCATCAAGTATACAGAATCGTCCGCCTCTAAAATTTCATCGGCGCCGAGAGTATGTTTCCCTGGGATGTACACAGACGGCGCAGGTGGCTGTTCCTCGCTTTCCTCGATCGCAGGGAGCACCTCGTCTACATCCATACCTATACAGACTCAGAACGAGGGATATCTTGTACGATGACCGCTGGATCGCACCTTCCTCGCCCTCAGCAGCCTCAGCATCTACCACCTCTCCGTCGCTCTCGATCTCATCTTCCCAAGCATCCTCGAACTCCCCCATCTCGTCATTCTCGGATTTGTGGTTCGGCGCACTCCCCGATGGTCGTTTGGAAGCCTGCTCATCGCTTGGATTGAGCACCTGCGTCGCCGATCGCTTCGACATTTTTGGGAGAGAGAAAGTAAAATGCGATCACGTGTTTGTTAATCACCACGGATCGGATTTGGAAATTGTAAACAGTACAATGCGATCGCTGCGCAGGTCCAGTCATGATCATATGAATCCTTGGATCCAACGATCAAGATGCGCAGCTCCTCAAGATGCGTTTCGGATAGCGAGGACACGTTGAGGTCAACGCAGCGGTGACGCTGCCTGATACTTCGAATGTGTTTAAATATAAGACGATGGTGAGGTGGAATAACATCAAAAACACACCCGTCCTCCTCAGTTCAGTCTAGCAACCTCGTGCTACACCATGCCTACAGTCTACGTCCCCAGAGCATTCGTATATGTTCTTGGTGGCATGCTCTCGACTATCTGGGTCGCCACCTACCAGGACTTACTCGTTATGAGGTATCGCAAGTCTGCTGGCATCGAGCAACCGAGAAGTAAGTCGAGGGGTGGCCTTACTCAGACGATCTGACGCATCATTTCATCAGTGTTTGCGGACAAGTCTGAGGTAGAAGCATCGCCGGCAGCGAACAAATTTAATCTTGCCCAGCGTAAGCCGAATGCCTTTAGACCGTGCATTTGCCCGCTAACCGTGTATGTTTCTACTAGGCACACATCAATACAGTCTCAGAAGCCTCCCTACGCTCCTCATCACGTATGGAATCCTCGTTTCAAGACTTCTGACCCTCACTAATCTCGCAATGTAGCGCGCTGCTTACGGGACTCGATTCACCCGTGTGGGCAATTATAGGATTATTCACGTGGTCCATATCATCCGCAGTGTATACCCATGGGTATGTGGTCACCGGGAAATCGACCAAGGTATGTGTCATTGACGGTCTAGAGAAACTACTAAGCTGAACGATTCAACAGAAGACTTACGTGGCTGGGCTCCTTACCACGCTCATTTTGATAGGTAAGTGTGTTACTCATATTCCGCAGCGTTGATTCTAATGTCTTCGAAGCCTTCCTATGCAACGCCAGCTACTACGTCGTGTTGAGGATGATCTTGGGTGACTTCTAGCATACGTGCACGTTCTAGCAACTTCTGGACCTTGATGAGAATACATTTCTTTGTGGCTGATTAATCCCGACGGCAAATGTCAGCTGCGTGACACATCCGAAGCTAGCGATTGGCTGTTGACTGTTGGAAACGGAGCGTTTGAGCCACGTCCTCTGTCGTCGCTGTGCAAGGTTAGGTGATAGAGCTGCCAGGGTCCGGGTCGCTGAAGGCAGCCGGAGTGACGCGTCGACTTTCTGAAAATTTGTTTTTATACCCGGAGCTTCTTCAGCTTGAATCAACATTGCAACCGCCACATCCATCTTTTTCAAGATCTTCTCCAGCACTTTTGACTGAAATGGCCATCATTCTTCCTGAAAAGTAAGCGATCAGCTCTGCGAGAAGACATAGTAGACTGATGCAAAGTGTCTTGCAGCTTCGAATACGTTACCGCTGGCCTGGTGTCAACGGTATGGGTGCTTTTGTACCAGACGATGACCGTGTCGAAGCACCGTAAAGCTGCAGGCGTGAAGTACCCTCAAGGTGACGATCACGCCATAGTGCATGACCGGCCAAATAGCTCATGATCCTGTTATAGCGTACGCGGACAAGGCTGAGGCTGAAGCTTCCCTTGCGGCCAAGAAGTTCAATTGCGCCCAACGTGAGTTATTGAACTAGGACCCGTTGGTATTCCTTGGCTGACATGGTCGATCACCCAGGTGCCCACCAAAACACACTCGAGAGCATCCCCCCTCTTTATGTATCGTGCGTAGCCTTGTCGTTTATTTTGGCCATCACGTTTTGAACTTGTTTCTAGTGCTCTCATTACCGCCCTCAAGTACCCCATCCCCGCCGCCGTTGGCCTTGGTCTCTGGTCGGTCTCCCGCATCGCTTATACCGCTGGCTACACCTCTGGAGACCCCGCTAAGGTGAGTATCTCTAAAAGCGCGACAACGAGCTTTGTTATTGACAGAGTCCTTAGAGGAACACCCGAGGAGCTTGGCTCGGCTCGCTGTCTACTTTCGGTAGGTCCCCTGGTCTGCTCATCGATTATCTTTTGCTGAATTTTTTCTTTTCAGGCTTCCTGCTCACCTCAACCTACCTTGTTGGCCACACTCTCATT
The DNA here is from genome assembly GCF_014466165.1 of Pleurotus ostreatus. Taxonomy (NCBI): domain Eukaryota; kingdom Fungi; phylum Basidiomycota; class Agaricomycetes; order Agaricales; family Pleurotaceae; genus Pleurotus; species Pleurotus ostreatus. Next base: position 1,723,556 of record NW_023503157.1, on the reverse strand, counting down.
ACAAAGCACCTTTAATCGCGTACCTACATATAATTGTGCATAAATAGCTAATCTAATACATGCATCATGCCCAAATTGGAAAAGTGGCCATAGTAGTTGATTAGTTCGGCCAGCCCCTGAGTTCAGAGACCACCTCGACTTCTATTCAAACTTGCATGTACATGGGCCACAATCTCGACAATGCCTAAAGCTACTCGTCCATCGTTGCCAACGTCCTTGACGGACTTCGCCTTGCCGGCGTCCTCGTCGACCGCCCTCGCGTCGCCGTCACCGTTAGACGACATCCCCCCATTGCTACAACGTTTCCGACGCCCCAGCCTGCTCTCGACGAAGGGTGGCTACTTCAGCGATGGACGTCTTCACAGTCCCCTGGCCTCATCTTTCACTTTACACCCCCCTGCCCGCAGACGGTTGAACCAGAATGCCATGCAGGAGGACGGCGAGAGCGACAAAGAGCGCATGCTTACTGACAGCTCACCGTCCAGTAGCTCAGAGAATACTACGCCACCACTTGGGGGGCCCGAAGGCTCTGAGGGGGAAACCCGACACCCACGCAAGAAATTGAAACATCCAGCCACTCCCCCACGTAAATCATCCACGGGAACTGAGACTCAAGACTTCCCAGCCCGCAACCACCACCGCCGATTGTCATTTCCAGTAAGCTGTATTCTACATCCCCCAGACCTTTGTTCAATGGATGTTAATTCGTAGGTAAAGCAACCACGCATACTGAGGATTCGGGCTGAATCTCGGCCACTTGAATCCGAGGTTCAATCGGAAGCCGCATTCCAGCGCCTCGTGGCTTCGTGCTCGGAGCTGCCAACTCAGCCCCGCACGCCTAGGAATGCCCATGATCGCGGTAGATACCCGGAAGAAGCGGGGCACGAAGAGGACACACAACACGAGCCTGAGAGCGACGACGAAGACGAGGGCGAAGACCCCACGTTTACTTTCGTCCCTCGCGGCTCTGAACCGATTAACATCAACAAACCGTTTACACCCTCCGGGAGTGTGGCAGGAAGTATAGCAGGCTCTATCAATGGTGATGATATATCAATTTGCGGGAGCCCTGGAACGGTAGCAATGGATATTGATATCGTGCGTCTAAATAATGCATTTTACATTCGTAATTTGGCTGAATTCTACGTTTCAGCCAATGGCGTCCCCATCGTTCACCAATACCAGCCAGTGGCGTTATACTCCACCTCCGACGAGCAGTGCCGTGCGTTCAAACAAACGGAAATGTGAGGCTACCATCCTTGATATCGAAATTTCTGACTCAAGTAATGCTAGTTTCAGTGGACGACCGTTTTGATCCCTATCCCTCCTCTGCTAAGCGACGCGCCGTCTCGCCCTCCATGTCGCATCTGAGAGAACATGGCAACATTGGCTCACCGCTCAGCACCCGCCCCAGCACACGATTACCAATTGCCATCCCCATCTCGATCCCAGCCTCTACCGTAAGCTCTGCTGCGTCTTCCCCCACAATCGCCGGCTCCTTTGCTTCTTCATACCCACGACCGATGAGCATCACATCGAGCCCCACTCTCAGGGCAACCATGGGGCTGGCCAGTCCTATTCTTAGGCCCTTCCCGCGCTCGAAACCTCTGGAAGGCGACGAACGCGAGATAGAAGGAGCTGGAGAGGCCGTTGGTGGCCTGACACTTTCATAGCGAGCAGGACTCGCTTTCATGACTGACATTGCAGTGCAAATCACTCGCGCATAATCGTACGTTTTGTCCCATTCCTAAGAGCCTACGAAAGATATTTACAGTACACAGACGACTACTACTTGCCCGACCCACTTGCGTATCCATCTTGATTTTCCAGCATCTTGCATTGTATCACCCCGCTGCAACTCCGTAAACGAATACCATACTTACAACTGTATCACATCTTGCCGGTTGCCTTTGTACTCAATGCCTTTACTGCATCGTCGACGATCTTGCCCAACGCAAGTACTGCCTCTTCTTCGAGGGTGCGTCCGACGACCTGAATGGATATTGGAGCATTGGCGAATACTACAGGATCATCTATTGGCACCGCCGCAATCAGCAATGGAAATCCAATCAGAGATATCAGAACGCACATAGGTCATAGTTAATCTGATCTCTATCGCTCAAAAATTCGTGCGCCGGTTTCTTGACATCAAATGTTGGGTCGACTTTGGAGATTGGGATCACCATCGTGGTATAATCAAGCAAGTTCCATATCATGGTGTAATCGGCGTTTCTGTAAAGAAAACATGTGGTGTTTGAGTTATCAGCGCTGAACGTTATCCTTGATGCAAGTGCCAGAAAGACGCACTTATTTTTTCCATGAGGTGGTGCGGCGTAGGCAGCTGCAGGGGAGATGATGGCATCGACGGGTCGTCCTGTGCCGGTCGTTCCAGCAGTTTGCTGCCAGTGAGCCAGGTATTCTTCTCGAAGCTCCCTCTTGCGCTTCTGCGTCTGCCAAAGCTGATAGGCAGATATCCCAGCCTTACCCGGACGGAAGGACGCCTCCGTCCCAGCAACATCCGGATCAGGGCTCATGGTGCTTATAACAGGCTCGCCCGTAGGGGACGTCGTAACAGCATAATCTTCGGCTGCACCAGCTGCCCAGACAGCCCTCTTCGTCATCGATGATGCATCTCAGATCTACTTCCAACGTGCAAAAGATGCCGAAGAGAAACTCACGAGTGTTTCGTAGATTTCGCCGTGTTTGTGAGGCACCCAGTCGATCACTATGGGGTGCGTTTCAATGCCAAGGAATAGTGTATATGTGCGTGTACACGGTTCGTAGTGAGGGCTCACCTGTGTGGCCCGCAGCGATAAGTGCCTTCTTTGTCGTTTCGAGCCCACGGATTATGGGTGGGTGCGGCACGGTGAGCCTGTCATTCCAGAGGATCGCGAAACATAGATTCTTTCCGTTGTTATGTTCAATGAGATCATACTCTTCGGGGCTCCATCGCTTTCGAAGGGCGAGAGGATCCTTAAGCCACGGTTGGGCCTCGATCACTGACTGTGTGAAGGCTTTAAGGCCGACGACGCTGTTGGATATAGGACCAAGAACGGAAAGAACAGAGTCCTGCCCCTCCATCGAGTTGACACATCCGCCATATGGGATGCGATTATATGACGGCCGTAAACCGTAGACGCCACAAAACGCAGAAGGAATTCGTACGGAACTGTTGACCCGGGGTTTAGTTATTAAGAGGTACGATGATTTAGCTTTGCTTACCCTCCAATATCTGAACCGACGCCTTATTCCTGTGATCAATGCGACAGCCAATTCACCTGGAGGTAAACATACCTAGTGGGCTGCCCCTCAAAGCTATGAGCGAGTTCATGAGCTACGGTCACGAGTAGATCTTGCCAAAAGGGCGACAAACCAATGAGTGCTCCTTCTCCCCCTGACGATCCCCCGCTGGTTAAGGAGCGGTTATGGGGGTTAGAAGTTCTACCAAATATGTGGTTGAAGGTCTCCGGCCACTGTCGACGCTGTTCAGCACCAATGGGATGTCAACGAAGATCGATAACTTACCATCAGTGTCTGAGGTATATTCGTCTTGACGAATGGGACCGCGCCGAGCTCGAGCAGTACATCGACTAGAACCGAGTTCTTGGTCGCATATTTTCCGAGCCAGGAGACGTAACCTATTGGGATGTCAGTCTATATTCTCCGGCACGAATCAGTCGCTCATTACCCATGGACGCTTCGATACCCTCAATATTTATTTGATCCTTCAAGGAAACGGGGAGACCGTGAAGTGGTCCAACAACTTTCCCCGTCGTCTTAAGGTGTTCATCTAACGCAGCCGCTCGAGCCAAAGCTTTATCGACGAATATCTCTGTCAGACAGTTGGTCTATCCAACATTTAAGCAAAACGATCATTTCGTCTGTATACGAAACAAACTCACCAGCTGGTGCGCGATTATAGCTCTCTTGTAGAAAGCCGTGGTCACTTCCACCGCGCTCCACGATCCACTGGCCAACCTGGGCAACAATACCTCGACATTCGACCTGGTTATCTCTAGTTCCCTTGCGCTCAATAAGCCACAAGTTTCTGGAATAGATGTCACGTCAAGGGTCCTTGTATCAGGCAGCTCGATGAGCCATTTAGGGGGTATGGTCGCCTTTTGCCTCTCTTGTTTCTCTTTGACGAGAGCTTGCCAGGGCGCAGAATTACCAGGGGCCGCCATGATAATAAGTAGACAAGATAGCGGGTTACTGGCCTTATCGCAACGCTGATGGGGGGTTCTAGATAGAGATTTGTATTCTCATGCCGCTGACCGTGACTGTTCATGTGCACAATTGGCTTGACTTGCCGCGAGAAATGTTCGTTCTCATTCCATGTTGTGACATGTCACGGTGTGACCGCGTCGCTGAGTGCGTGTGCAATCCCGACTGTGACATCCTCCGCCTTCCCCACATACCCTCATCCTCGTTCCCTAAACTCGGCTTCGAAGAGCATCGAAGCAATGCCACCACTTCCAGACGTTGAATACGGCGATACGGATCCATTGAACCGCGACGCTTTCTACGAGCAGCCGCAGTCTCAGCCTGCGTAGGTACCAGCTTCCGTGTGCTTGCGACGATTGCTATACTCATCTGATACTTCTGAATTTTATTGCTGTCTTCGGCCCCGCCATACCCGCAATCTAAATTCGTCTCGGCGCGCAGTCCCACTCGTTCTATCTATGCTCTCACACGAAGTGAGATAACGAAAGGCCTCGCAAACCGATTCGTGCACTCGCGGACGTACATATTCTTGTATCTCGGCATGGCCGCCCTGTCAGTCACAACAGTAGCTCTGAGCTTGGCGGATGGATGTCCAGGACTGGCGTTCTACATATTGGAAATAATAATCAACACAGCAATGATACTGGAAGTCGGCATTCGGTTCGTTGCCCTTGGGCAGGTGCGTGGCGTATCCTGTATGGCGTCCCGGAATTATACCTATCTAATTGTCGGACCCTTTCCCTGCAGCAATTCTGGAAATCACCGTTCAACGTTGTTGACCTAATTCTAACGCTATTCTGCGCCCTGACGTTGATGGTGCTAGCCTTCGCGAAGTGCGGAGCGGGGAGTAAGGAAGAGGAAATTTTCGACACGTTGTTGTTGGTCGCCCGTAACGTCCTCCAATTCGGCCGCCTAGCAGCGGTCATGAGACAGTGCGCCGCCCATTCCCAAATATTACTGCTCCACAGTTTGATTTACCAACCTTGATTTTGGCGCAGATCGGGGCAGTCCATCTTTTCCCGTCCAAAACCCATTGATATCAATGCTGCGAGACGTGCAGGCTACAGCCTTGACCTCGATATTGATAGTGACCACGAGGAGGAGGATGAGCTTGCGCGACCGTTGGTTGGCAGGAATCCCGTCCTGTTTGATGCGGGAGCGGAACAACGGCCAAACGATGCGCAGCGAGGCGCGTTCACACCCATGCCGAAAGCTGTGAATGCAGCGCGCGATCGAGACGATGAGGATGTGTGGGCTTCGATGGGGTGATGTGTTTCGTACACTGCGGTGTTATTTATTGAGTATCAGTTTCGCGTTCTATCATGCATCTATAGTAGTTCACTGCATATATCACCATTAGGAATGAAAGTACGACATACTTGTCTGATAGCCTCTATGGAACAGGAAGCCGGTACGTTGTGTATTAGGTTATGTTGCGTAACGATCATACTTCCTGAATCGTCCATGTCTGCTGTCAATGCGAGCCTCAAGGCCTCAGGTACGTTACCCCAACGTTGCCCTGATATCCTAACGACAAGCGTGACATTCATATGCCTGGAAAGTTGGTCGTCTTGGATAAACCATTTGCCATGGCGAGGCCACGTATATTGTTACTTCCAGAACTCGCGCATAGATGCGTGTGCTCTGCAAACAACCTGAGAACTTCATTAACGATGGCAGATCGAGTCAACTATGGTTACCAAGCCCCAATTAGTGCTCGAGTTGCCTCTGAGGGCCCGATCTCACGCACTAGGGGCACATTGTCCTGGACACGGAGTGTGCTTTCCACGTAAAATATAGACGGAGTCGCGGGTAGCCACGACGGCACGAAAAATATGGACTTACGTTAGTGAGATTTTTTGCATTCTGTATATGAGGATCAAAGCATGAAACGGACGGACTGGCATGCTGCCATGTCAAGAAGCAAGGCGACAATCATATGTGTGATGATCAGTAACGTATGGGGATGCAATTGAGTGTGAGCGTGGGAGAGATCATACTGATGAAAGATCTGTAATTTGTGACCGTGGGACTATTATAGGGGTCCATTGATCACACCGCTCGGCGCGTTTGATCAAGTTCCAGGTCCGTCATTTTCTGTCTGTCTTTTCCACCCGTACCATCATCTCCTCCTCCTCCTCAACCCCCGACGCCTGAATATGCGACAAGGCCCTGCTTGACCACGTCCATATCACTTCCACCCTCGTTTTGATTTTTTCTTTGTATGTCTGTCTCCTCGCGCCAATCTTCCTCCACTTCCAAATGGTGGTCTCTGTCTTCGAAAACCGCCGCCGCCTCCAGCTCGAAGCAGACGAATCCCCCCAAGGATGCCCCCGGCAGCGCCAAAGCCGCTTCGGGCTCCAAGTTCAACACTTTGGCCTCCGCGATAGGCTTCAAGTCGAAGAAACACCCTGTGCTGGCCATACAGGAGCCCCCGTATCTTCCGAGGACCCCCAGCTTCCCGAATGTCTCACCGGCCATTGAGCTTCCGCCTCAGAATGACAGGAAGTACATGAACAGGCCCCCTTCGAAATCGGTCTCATCGACAAAGTCCCCCGTGGAATCTATTGGGCCAGTTACCCCGGTGGAACACCACAACCCCCACCGTCAGTCTCTTTTGACCCTTTCTGATCAAGACCCATTTGCGTCGTACGGGATGAACGCCGTCGCTGATCCAAACCGACTGTCAGTATACTCCGGTTCATCCGGTTCGGACTATATGTCGAAGAAGGCTAGCATGCAGCGCACTTCGTATGCCTCTTCCGCGTTTTCCTCAGCAGGAGACCAGCAGCTGTCCCCGGGAGCACGGTGGCAAGAGCCTCCTCCGGCTCTCAAGCTCAAGCCTCGGTGAGTGAAAATCTATCACTTGCTTCGCCTTTACTGATTGCATCAACAGTCGCTCTCAGGGCAGTTTGCATCGAAAGGTGTCCATTTTGTCAGCGGAGAGTTCTCTGACCTCCGCTTGGGAGAGTCTCACTCATTCTGCCAAATGTCCTACCTCTTCATCACCTGTCACTCCGTCTGACCCGCATCGACTCAGCCAACCTCCTCCCAACCCTCTCCCACGTCCTCCAATGCGTGCCAGAGGAATGACTGATACAGGAATGAGGCAACCATCGTTTCCTCCAAGTGAGCCGTCGTCGTCGACCTCGGTATCAACATCATCACTCGTTCCGTCCCCATCTCGACGCATGTCCCCTACTTTCTCACCGCCGACCTCTGCTCTTCGACGGAAGCAATCTTCGACTCGTATGGGAGGTCCCCCTCCAAGCGCACCTCCAACACATGATTTGCCGTTGCCTCCTGCGCTTGTCGACGGTGCAACTGCCGACGACGATTCCGATATCCTGCCCGACATCTCCACTTCTTCTACATCCTCATCTGGCCTTTCTTTCGCATCATCCACCTCCTCGAACAGAGACGCCTATTTTGCACACTCGCGTAAACCTTCATTAGAAGAAGAGCCGGGTCATTCATCTTCCCGTCAGAAAAAGAGAAAACAGTATCAGGCCAAAGAAATTATCCGACCACCTATTGTAGCCCCACAACCTCCGCCTTCTCCCCTTTCGTCGCCCCAAACTCTCAAGCGTGCGCTTTCTCATCAGTCGCTAATCAAGCGCCGAACAAGTGCGAGCTCAATAGCTTCAGGTTCTGCGACAGATGCTCCACTTGAGAAAGCTCCCCGAAAGCAGCGCTCGTATCCTCGAATACCAGTTCCACCGCTTCCGCAATCCCTCAGACATGCTACCTCCTTTGGGCCAACAGCTCCCCTTCCTTCGGCACCGACATCAACGCAGAGAACGTCCAGTTCACATGGCGCGCTTCCAACCCGAGGTCGGTTATTTTCAGGCCCCACCTTGAGAAGGCCGTCAACGTCGCAGTGCACTCCTGTGGATGATGATATACGGTCAGTATTTAGCTTGCCGTTGGAACAAGAAAGAATGCAAGGATTGTCCTTGTCGCGGAACATGCCGTCTACATCGTCAGCTGCCCAATCTACGAGTCTTCCAAGGTCATCGTGGGATTGCAATTCCATCGACGAGCCAGCCAGTCCGGCCACTTCGTCGGTAGTGGACTATACTCCAAGGCGGATTAAATCCCCAGCAGAGATGGCGAAGATAGAGGCGAGCGTGCATGAGGCTGGGTTGACGTATGTGCGGCCAAGGGGGTCGTCATTCACGTCGGTATCAACGACAATGTCGGATGATGACTACTCTATTTCTGCTCCCCATTCACCGCCCACTTCGATCCATCTCCTTCCGATTCTCCCTCCGCATACAGGGTCTCCATTACGGAGTGCGTCCATGATTAATAAGGCGCCTCCCGTTCCACGTCTTCAAGTGCGGCCGTCCACATCGCAGGCAACAATATCCCCTCCGTCCTCTCCAACCTCCGCTTCATCACCACGGAGTCATTTATTCTTCCCTTCGACTTCTTTCCAGCCTGTGACGAACAGCTTGCCCCCTCCTCCTCGACCGAGGCCGATACGTCCCTCCACTGCCCCTCTTGCTCCTCCACCCGAGACGCCCGTGTCTGCTTCCTCCTTCGTTCACACGCCGCGCATTGTCCCCCTCGCCCCACCTCCACGAAGGAAGGTCTCTGTGCCAAAGCTATCTTCCGAGAGAATATTGCAGCGGCGGTCGCTATTGCGAAAACCTTCTTTCTTGGAGATAGACGATGACATCGACAAGGAAGAGCCTAATGGTATTGAAGACAGTTTTTTGGACCTTGCCCGTGAATCATTCGATACTGTTCGCACAATAGATGAATAATGCCTTCTTTTGTCGCATCTATGTCTGGCGTTCACACTCGTTCTGTTTATTCTTATCTATGTCATTAATGGCCCGCGAGTCCTCATTGAATACTTACTTTCGTTTTCTCCGCATTTATATACTTAGGCATTTTCCGTTCTCAATTGCAGTTTCGACATGTTTTTTTAGTTGCTTTCTCCTTGTTCACATACAGTCGACTGGTTTCATCTTGCATACTTCATCCTCTTGATCGCCAGCTGCACATATTATTAAATAATCCCAATTTATGGGTGGAATAGGGTATTCCTCGTACACAAATGGATAATTCCGCTGAAAAGTAAAAAGTATATCCTAATCCGTCTCGTCCGTATGGTATCCCGCTCGTCTCATGGCACCTAGTCTGTGGCGAGCGGCACCGAGTTCTTTTTCCAGCTTCAAAATCTCCACCTGCTGCTCCATTTCCCGTGTCTTGAATTCGAGGACAGCCATGTTCTTGTAGTCGACGTATTCTTCTTCCGACTGCCGTGCAGATACGGCCTTGACTTGTCTTACGAGTGCTTTGCATGCTTCTGTGACGCCTTTGGCCGCGAGCTCCAAACGCTCTTGGGTCTTCGACATCAAGTTCGCCTTGACACGCGATGCAGCAACGAGCTGGGCGGTCGCCGCAGCTACTTCGTTTGATGCAACGATGAGTTGCTCCAACGAGTGTGTACCTGATAAGACACCATCGGCACTCTCGATGAGCAAATTGGTGGCAAAAGCGACGGCCTTGGCGGCAGAAATAAGTCCCTCAGTCCATCTGTTGTTCCGCTTGTAGAATTGTTGCATCGAACTAGATCCTTTCCCTTGAGCGACAATCTCCTTCTGCGACTCTGTAGCGGCTTGTATCAACCGGGCGATAGCACTGGTGATGGCCATAGCAGAAGAAAGGATCGAATCGTGGACTTGGAGATCAACAGCGCTGAAGCGCGAAGAATCTCGGGGACGAGCCATGAGTTCTTGAAGTCGCTTTGTAGCCGCTTCAATTGCTTGGGCGGCACTGTTCATTTCTTGCTCAACGATGTCGCCAATGTCACCATTTGCTCGTGCAAGGGCACCACCCTTGGTTCCTTTCGGTATGATGGCCTCCACGACTTCCGACAGCTTGGTCAGGGCACCCCTGACTTCACCATTGTTGCGCATGGCTGCATCAGAACGTTGCTTTGGTTCCAAAAGACCCATCTTGTAGGATTGCAAGTTCAAGAAGAAACGCAGCCCAACATCTCCAGCAGTCTTGGCAACGCCGACCAAACGGTCGGAGGCATCATCATCACTGGCCAGCCTTGTAATGCCTTTGGTGTTGATTAACACGTCGGACAACGATTGCGCCAGCTCGTTGGCACCCTTGATGACATCTACGTGCTCGCCTCCAGGATCACCGGAAAGATACAGGAGGTAAACGGTCGCGAATTCATTTGCGTTGTTGATGGACTTCTCGATCATCGACAAAGTATATTCTGGCGTAGAGTTGAGGTTGCCGGCTTGTGTTGGTGACTCCAACTCGTAGATAGCATCGTCCACCTTCTGAACGCATGCCTGGAGGATAGAATCTGTGCTTACAATTGGTGGGCGTCACGACGATAGAAATGTAGACAATACCTATGATCTGATTAAGCTTCTTCCTGTTATCCAAAATGAGAGTGTCGATCTGGGCATTTGTAGTTTCATCCACTATTCCTTGATTCTTTTCGGGCGCATTAGTGATAGAAACTGAAAAGTCGAATTAGTATACCCACCTGTTGGGCTTCGGAGAGCTGTTGAAGCGTGGCATCCATGCCTTCTTGGAGGATCAAGATTTCCTGGTCCTTCTCATCCTTCAGGCGCTCCATTTCAGCAGTAGCGTCGTCGAATTTAGTCAGTAGGTCATCAATTTGCATTTGCTTGGCCTATATAACATCAAGAATCGCAGATGTGGGACAAGGTCGTCACAACTCACCCTCAGCGAGTCTTCCAATTCGCTTATTTGACGGTTGTACTTGCTGAGAACTGATGATACTTCCGAGCTCTTGGAACGAGAGGCATCTTCTGCGCGTTCGTTGGCGAAGTTCAACTCACGGCGTAAGCGATCAATCTCCTCTTTGTGTGATGACTTCTGCCTGTCGATATCGAACCTCGCTCTGTCGCGTTCTCGTAGCATATCTGCTAGCTCTAGATTCTTTGCCTTAAGGTCACGTTCCATCCGCTCCATGCGATCGACAGCCTCTTGAGCTGAATTGGCCTTCAGTTGGAGTTGCTTGAATTTCGACAACATATCCAGATGCTCCGTGCGAAGCTGGCTATACAACTTGGCCAAAGCTTCGTACTTGCTACGCCAAAGGTTGATTTGCTCCTGCATTTGCTTTAGTAAGTCGTCCTTCGTTGACAATTGCGAGTTGACGTTAAGCGATATGCTGTTGAGCTCGCCCTCCAAGGCTTTCACTCGCTAAGATACCGCATAAGCATGGTCGGGCAGGGACAAGTTTAGCGTGACTCACTCGGTCGTATTGCTCAAGTAGTATCTGATCTCGTTCGTACTGACCCCTCATGGCAAGGAGTTCCCTCTCGAGGTCGCCAGCTTGTTGCTGTGCTGCCTGGTTGTGGTACATCATCTGTTGCTGCATGAGTTGCTCCTGTGCTAGACGTTCGCGCTCTGCCTGCTCCCGTTGTCGTTGTTCAAACTCCATTTGCTGCTGTTGCTGAAGTTCTAGTCGTTGTTGTTCCTCCGCCTGGCGTTGTGCTTGAAGCGCTGCTTGCTTGTCTTCGTATTCTTTCAGCATTCGGGCTTGTTCGTCAATCTCCGCGGCGCTTGGGGCTGGAGCCGATGGTGGTGGAGATGGCGACTTCACGGCGGTCTTGGGTCTAGCCGGTAGATCTGGGGCGTCGCCGCCATCCAAGAGGTTGGGTGGTTCCTAATAAAGGCGTGAGCCCGCGTTAACAAACATTATGAAGGGACCGTACATGTCCTAACTTCGGAACATTGATCAAGCCGGTCAGATACTTGAGATTGGAGCATTCGTAGTAGAATTTTCTGAGGTTATAATGCTGGCCCGCATATCGCTCCCGTAATGGTTCCAAAGCATCCATATCATTTGTGCCTATATCCAGCCAAAGTCAAACCTAGGCAAATATTCGAACGGGGAACTTACGTCTGTGCATCGCCCTAAGCATGCTCGTAATGAAACGGTAGATCCCCCAGCTCTCCTTGACCAATGGAACTAAAGCCGAGATACGGCACTCGTTGTTCGTCGAGTGCCGGAAGTGAGAGAATATCATCTTCTGGAATGATTCGATCTGGTCCTGGAGGGACATCAAGTCTGATATCGTTTCGTACCTATAGAAGTTTAGCGTTTGCAAACAGGTAGGGGATCTAATCTACATACCCTTCATTAGGATCGTCGATACCCTTTAGAGTAACGTATTCCTCGTATTCAAAAAGTCCGTTGAATTCAGGCCGTAGACGATGGAACTTTAGCTTGGCGAGTATAAATTGAACGTACGATCGTATCAGAGGCCCATATCCTTTTAATTGTTGTCAGCTACAAATACCGACGCGGATGAGATCAACAGACCTCGCTGGCCATCAGTACCGACCGTCCGCGCGCACGTTTCCAACCAAGCTGTTTGGCCATGGGCTTCCTTAATGGTCTAAAGTGACGACCTAAGCTGTGCTAGAGTGAAAAGTCAATTAAAGACTCACAGTTGGATGTCCCTCTTGCAACACTTTGTGAACCGTGATCAAAGCTTTGAATGTCTGGACTTCGTCTGCCAGTATAGGTTGGACGCGAAGTCCACTCCAGAATGATATCGACGAATGATAGTCCCATGTAAACACAATGCACTCTTGGACCGCTTGTTAATATCACTAGTACATAGTGAAGTCCGACACTTACTGCGGACGTGCTTCTGCTTTGGCGCAGTCTCTTCTGGACTAGTGGCCTTCTTGATGTTTATAACGAGCTCATGCTCTGCCTTGTCCTTGTCCACAGGCCTGGTGGGGTAGTGCATCTCATCGCCATCTATGTCATATGTTGGATTCTGACGCGTCCGACCGCCGTTCAGCCTGGCGCGGAGATATCAGCATGAGCGAGACCGCAACGACAGCGTCTGCGTACATTTCAGCGATAGTTTAGGATAGAAGCAGCTGTAGATGATGGAGATGGGAGGAGAGACGAAAGAGGTTCCAGGGCAGTGAACAGGAAACTAGAACAGTAGATGCCGTGGGAATCGCAGTAATAGTCATGCTTCCTTGGCTCCGCTTTCGATCTCTGAGGCCAGGAAATATTGGGTGCACGCCGTGGCGGGCATTCCACAGCACCCCAAAGCCCAATTTTCTTCGTCGCGCGCGTATTAACGTTCCAGCACTGTATAAACCGCGTCAGGAATCATGGCTTACACCGACTATGATACTGCTAGGGATCATGCCTTTCTTCACGTTCGCGCTAGGAACCTGGCAAATGCAACGGCTCAAATGGAAAATCAATCTCATTGACGAGTTAGAGGAAAAGCTGCAGCTAGCCCCATTGACTCTCCCAAAACGTATAAAGTGAGTGCCATACTGATGAAACGAAGAGCATATTTACGGTCATGATTGCAGTCTTTCAGTACTTCCGGAATTTATCTGGCGAAAAGTGAAGATATCAGGCAGATGGGACCATGCCCACACGATGCTCCTGACTCTTCGTGTCCGGGAGGGCATTCACGGCGTGCATGTGGTGACGCCCTTGATTCGGAGCGACGGCACGACATTAATCGTCGACCGGGGATTCGTCTCGAACGACCATATTCAAGACTTTCTTGCTCTAGAGGACCCAGGAAAAGTCGAACTCCTCGGCATGTTGCGGACGTCGCAACCCCGAAATTCGTTCACTCCGGATAATAAACCAGATGCAGGGGAATGGTATTGGACAGATGTAGACGCCATGGCGCAGTACGCAGGTGGTGAAGAAGCCGACGTCCAACCTGTGTTTATTGAGGAGGTCTTCGGTACGTCGAAGTGACCCCATCTTCAACCGAGCCGTGAATTCATAGCTCTTCCAGAGGGACATGCTGGCGAAGCCGCGTCGATGCTGGCTAAGGGCATCCCCATTGGCCGTCCGCCGACAGTCACCCTCCGTAATGCGCATCTGTCTTATGTGCTAACTTGGTACGATTTCGCCCCCGGGGTCATCCTGTCTCTGACCTTTTCCCAGGTACCTACTTTCCGGACTAACGACCTTCATGTTCGCTCGGCTCGTTATCGCGAAGAAGCGATTTCCTGGCAAACAGCTGCCCCGATTCTGAACCTACCCCTATCCTCCCTCTATAAAATCACACCACCCTCGTCTGTATCACATACCTCGGCATACACCGACCACGAATGCCATTGTCCGTCATCCCATGTGAAGTCTGAGGGATCCTTCGATAGCCCTCAGAGACTACTTGCGACGTTTCTGTGCTGGCTTGCTTTGTTTCGTTAGGTGGGCGTCGCCGCTCATGCGGATCTACGGTTAGATTAGCGAACATGTCGGAGGCGTACCCGTGTATATAAACCTCGTAGCTTTGGAAATCTTAACCCCCCACTATCATAAACATTTCCTCAGCTCAACCCACCATGCCTATTCAGCCGCTCTATATACATCCTCAGGTTCGAAAGACCTATGCACCCCGCCGCACGAGTAGCCAGCCTCATGCCCGCTCTTCCTCCTACCCGTTAGAAGCGAAACCCTCCATAATACAGGCTGCGAAGCAGTTTGAGGCCAAATTACGGACGGGTGTAAAGCTACATACTTCCTCATCTCATCGTTGAAAAAGCCCCACATCCGGTAAAGTGGATCTTCCGTCGTACCACCGCCCACATTGATGTTCGTGCTATTAAAAGTTGTAGGCATCTGCAGGGTCCGGCTGTTAACAATCTGGGCTCAACTCGTGGATGCCTCGGAAGTAGTCTGAAGGGATGATGACGAAGCCGATGTACCTCGTACCCGCCATCACCGAGGGATTTTTTATGATATCAGCCCTTCGCCAGCATCACGCATGACAGAGGGACTGCTGGCACTTCGCCAACGAGGACAAACGATTACAGCGTTATTGGAGACGCCTGATATCTAATAATTGTTATCGTCGTATCTGCGGTTGATTTCCGTAGCTGGCATAATGTCAATACGCATTCCGAGGCCACATCTGCGCTACCCTTCCTAATAGCAATATATACCGGCACATGTAGTTCATGATTTTGATGCATGTTCGGCGCAATGTCACAATTTCGCAGATAATAGGAGTTTAGCCTTTGACATCGCAGAAGATTGGTAGGATCCCTGTATCATTGACGTTAGCTATCACAGATAAGTTATCGACGGTTCATCGCTCACTCCGAATAAGAGAGTGTGATTCAAGTAATGAAACAGTTGGTAAAGTTCGCTCCGGAGCTCGTACTGCTCTACCGGCTCTGTCTTTGGCAGATATTTGTGGTATTCCTCGTAGAAGCCCCCGGGGATACCGCCGAACATTCGCCCAATAGCTAGACTGATCAAGCTCAGGCATCAGCAAAAGCCATCGGCCGGGTACGAAGTAGGTTTACTCACTCTGCTTCATTATGCCCGTAGAAGGAAGCTGGATCAAATATTACCGGTTCGCCAGTTGATCTATCGGTTCCGGTATTCCCGCTCTACTGCATGAATCAGAGATGGTCAAACAGGTGTATTCGACCGGGAATGAACTCGCCCATAAATCGCCATGGAGAAGAACGGGAGGAACACTGATGGATCCTGTCCATTAACGGCTTATTACACTGCCTACTCAAACTGTAAGGGCATCCATACCTAGTAGTTTTGGTATAACCCTTGTGGATGATTACATTTCATGCTGTAGGCATCATGGTAGTACTAACCTTTCCCGAACTTCTTCTGCCGCCCCACAGAGGCCATATTTCCCCTTCTTGCGTAATTGTCTGACCAGATCACCTATCATTGCGCTGTAGCACGCTTCCCATGTCTCGAACCAGCCGTTCTCGAGACGCGTAGCGCCACAGTACGTTGGCATACCAAAGCCAAACCCTGACGAGCTCTTATATGCATGCAACTCCTGCGCTAATCTCTGCCCTAGTTTTCGAGATGCTGAGTCTGTTAAATGGGTCAAGTCTTTGTATTGGGATATGAAGTAGGGTCGGCCGGTGGTCGAATCCTTGCCAGAAGCAAGGACCTTGGGTGCCAGACCCGGGGACGCTGCGTCCATTGCCTTCAGAGATTCAGCTTCTCCCTCATATTGTTCGGCCTCTCCTGGAGAGCCAAGTTTGATGAAATACTGAGATCCAGACGAAGATTCTATTCGTGGCATGCTGCCGCTGAATTCTGCCTTGGGAGCAATAGATTCGAGCTCATCTAAGACGACCTTTGGGAGACGTTGACCGGGCATAGTGGGACGAGGAAGAAGCTGGGCGCTTAGAGCTGTGCCAACCGCTGACTAAGGGGTCTCACTTCTGAGCGTTGTCGCGCGTCGCCCTTTTCTCTCTTACCAGCACCTTGGACGTCGCGCAGGTGCTCTACGCTACGGACTCGCCACAATTTCTGAGCAAAAAGGCTGTACATCGTCGCGCGCACCTTGGACGGCTCCTGTATCCCCACTCTTTGTCGTAGTTCCTAGATTATGAGCCAAGGTATACCATTGTGCTATTCCTTATGTCTGTTTAACACCCATGTTAATCTTGACTGGAGATTTTCCCTCGCAAAATGAACAAGACCCGTACGCGTATGACGACCCCAACTTTGGCATGGACGATGACGAGGAGTTCGAGGAGATAACCCAGGAGGATTGCTGGACTGTCATCTCAAGTTTCTTCGCGGAACGAGGTCTCGTCAGACAGCAACTCGACTCGTTCGATGAATTCGTTCAGAATACCATGCAGGAGTTGGTTGACGAAAATGCAGACCTCATCCTCGACCAAGCAGACCAGTATTCAGGCCATGACTCTGATATGACTCGTCGTTATGAGATCAAGTTTGGTCAAATCTACCTCTCGCGTCCCACTGTTACGGAGGCCGATGGCTCTGTGGTTCCAGTGTTTCCACAAGAGGCTCGACTCAGGAATCTCACATACTCTGCCCCCCTCTACATTGAAATGCGAAAAAAGGTCATGATCGGGCGGGAAGACCCAGACGTGCCAGGGGAAATAACATGGGTACAGGAGCATGGGGAGAGGGCTGAAGATGCTACCAAAGTCTGGATAGGCAAGGTACGTGTGTGATAGCCCGTTTGGAATCTCCAGCAAACGATAGGCCAGGTTCCCATCATGCTTCGGTCGACTTTCTGCATCCTTCGCGACTTACAAGACCAAGACCTGTATGATCTCAACGAATGCCCATACGACTCCGGAGGATACTTCATCATCAATGGTTCCGAGAAGGTTCTTATTGCGCAGGAGCGAATGGCTACGAATCATGTATACGTCTTTGCCAAGGCCCAGCCGTCACCGATCAACTTCCTGGCAGAAATCCGTAGTGCAGTCGAGAAGGGAGGAAAGACGATCAGTCAGTTTCAAGTGAAGATGTTCCACCGAAGCCAGGAGAAAACTGTAAGTGTATTCGCCCATTCCTTACCGTCAGCGGCGTGACATCCTTGACCAGTCGGGTAATGTCATGAAAGCTACCATCCCTTACATCAAGGTCGACATACCTATCTGGGTTGTCTTCCGTGGCCTTGGAGTGATTTCTGACCGCGACATCCTCGAGCACATATGTTACGACATGCAGGACGTGCAAATGCTGGAGATGCTGAAGCCTTGTATTGAAGACGGTTTCGTTATTCAAGACCGCGAAGTGGCTCTCGATTTCATCGGCAATCGAGGTACAACCACTGGTCTGTCGCGTGATCGCCGTATACGGTACGCCCAGGAGATCCTACAGAAAGAGATGCTACCCCATGTCTCCATGGCGGAAGGCTCCGAGTCGAAGAAGGCATATTTCTTCGGCTACATGATTCATCGCCTGCTGTTGGCTGCAATGGAGCGTCGCGAACTCGACGACCGTGATCATTTTGGCAAGAAGCGTCTCGATCTTGCTGGACCTCTTCTGTCCAATCTGTTCCGGATGTTGTTCCGCAAGCTCACCAAAGATGTATACCGTTACTTGCAGAAGGTAACTTGCCTTGTAATTGTGGCATCCGTTTTGCTCACCTTGCACGAAGTGCGTGGAAACGCATAAGGAATTCAACCTCACCTTGGCCGTCAAACATCAGACAATCACCAACGGTCTAAAATATTCTCTGGCAACAGGGAACTGGGGAGATCAGAAGAAGTCGATGTCCTCGAAAGCGGGCGTGTCTCAGGTACTCAATCGCTACACTTACGCTTCGACACTTTCACATCTGCGTCGCTGCAACACGCCTCTGGGTCGTGAAGGGAAGATCGCCAAACCTCGTCAACTGCACAATACCCATTGGGGTATGGTGTGTCCGGCAGAAACCCCTGAAGGACAAGCGTGTGGCCTAGTCAAGAATCTCGCTCTCATGTCGTGCATCTCTGTCGGCTCTATATCTGCGCCTGTCATTGAGTTCTTGGAGGAGTGGGGGCTGGAGTCCCTCGAAGAGAACGCGCATTCATCTATACCGTGTACGAAGGTCTTCGTCAATGGTGTTTGGATGGGCGTACATAGGGACCCGGCTAATCTCGTCAAAACGCTGAAGAAGCTTCGCAGGAAAGACGACATCAGTCCTGAAGTCTCTGTCGTGCGAGACATCCGAGAAAAGGAGCTCAGGGTGTACACCGACGCCGGGCGAGTTTGCAGACCGTTGTTCATAGTCGAGAACCATCAACTGCTTCTGCAGAAGAAGCATATCCGCTGGCTCAACCAAACCGTTGATGATGCGGGCGAGCCATTCAAGTGGGACGGACTCATCAGGAGTGGTGTTATAGAGATGTTAGATGCCGAAGAGGAAGAGACAGTTATGATTTCCATGACCCCGGAGGATCTAGAGAATTCCCGGTTGCAGCACGCTGGTGTTGATACGAGGGTGAACGATGGGGAGTATGACCCCGCCGCCCGCTTAAAGGCGAGTACCCACGCACATACATGGACACATTGCGAAATTCACCCGAGTATGATACTTGGTATTTGCGCGAGTATCATTCCCTTCCCGGATCACAATCAGGTATGTCGTTCATCGTTGATGTATGCTGCGCGCCTCACGCAACTTATTCGCAGTCTCCTCGTAACACCTACCAATCTGCTATGGGTAAACAAGCTATGGGTATCTTCCTGACCAATTTCCTCATCCGAATGGACACCATGGCCAATATTCTGTATTATCCTCAGAAACCGCTGGCAACTACTCGCTCCATGGAATATCTCAAATTCCGAGAGCTACCTGCAGGCCAAAACGCTATCGTAGCCATTTTATGCTACAGTGGGTACAACCAAGAAGATTCCGTTATTATGAACCAAAGCTCGGTCGATCGTGGTCTATTCCGGAGTATGTACTATCGCAGTTACATGGATCTCGAAAAGAAGTCTGGGATTCAGCAGCTCGAAGAATTCGAGAAGCCTTCTCGTGACAACACTCTTCGCATGAAACACGGCACGTACGACAAGCTCGAGAATGATGGCCTTATCGCTCCTGGAACTGGTGTTGTTGGTGAAGACATTATCATTGGCAAAACAGCACCTATCCCTCCAGACAGCGAAGAACTGGGTCAAAGAACTCGCACTCATACGCGAAGAGATGTGTCGACTCCGTTGAAGAGTACAGAGAATGGTATTGTGGATCAAGTTCTTATCACCACCAACCACGAGGGTCAGAAGTTTGTCAAAATCAGAGTTCGTTCTACACGTATCCCCCAGATTGGTGACAAGTTTGCGTCGCGTCACGGGCAGAAGGGTACCATTGGTATAACGTACAGGCAAGAGGACATGCCCTTCACCTGCGAAGGAATCGTTCCAGATATCATCATCAACCCCCACGCCATTCCATCACGTATGACAATCGGCCATCTTGTCGAATGTCTTCTTTCCAAGGTGGCCACTCTTATCGGGAACGAAGGCGACGCTACTCCATTCACCGATCTTACGGTGGAGTCCGTTTCCGCCTTCTTGAGGCAGAAGGGCTATCAGTCCCGTGGTCTGGAAGTGATGTACCATGGTCACACCGGCAGGAAGCTACAAGCCCAGGTATATCTTGGCCCAACCTACTACCAACGCCTGAAGCACATGGTGGACGACAAAATCCATTCGCGCGCTCGTGGACCAGTGCAAATCCTCACTCGTCAACCAGTCGAGGGAAGAAGTCGAGATGGTGGTTTGCGTTTCGGAGAGATGGAACGTGATTGCATGATTTCGCATGGTATCGCTGGTTTCTTGAAGGAACGTCTCTTCGAAGCCAGTGACGCCTATCGCCTACACGTTTGTGATATGTATGTACTCCCGTGGTTACATTGTGGCATACTTCTAACTGCTCTTCCTAGCTGTGGTCTTACTGCTATCGCGAATCTTGTAAGTACATCTTCTCCGTCCTACATGATACTCATACTGACAACACTTATAGAAAAAACAAACATTCGAGGTATGTCGCCGTACCGTACATCTTCCTGCTTGCTAACATTGTTTCCTAGTGCCGTGCTTGTAAGAATAAGACGGCATGTTCACAGCTTTACATTCCCTATGCAGCTAAGCTCCTCTTCCAGGTAGCTATCTTGAGAAACATCTTTCGAGCACAACTGACATTTTCACCTTCCAGGAATTGCAAAGCATGAACATCGCTGCCCGTCTTTACACTGTGTCGTCCGGTCGTATTCGAGATTAAAGGGTCCATGCTTTCACGCTTTATACTGTATCTTATACGCAATGCAAATATAATGTCTATCTATTGTAGTGGCCAGATGAGTGGAATGAGAAGATATACACTAGTCGTTGCGGTCCCTCGATGCCCCGTTCCCTATGAGTCCCTGCCGTTCCTGGACATCGCCAGGAAGATTTTCACTCGACTGCAGTTTTATTCGCCCTTGCTTCTTGCTTTCGTCTTCATCGTCGCTACCGGCATCTTCATCACCGATCTCGAAGACAACATGGTCGTCGCGCAATGGAGCGGGGCCGCCTCTTCGATCGCCAACGAGAGTAGCGTTGTCGTCATCATCGTCATCACGAGCGTGTGTACGGCTTTCCAGTGCTTCGAGATCGTAGTCTTCGGCATCTTCCTCGTCTTGGGCCAGTTCATCTGACATAGACAATGTAATGGAAGGGTAAGTTAGTTGCTTAGAACAATGCGCAAAAGAACCTATCTTCTGTTGTTTTCTGATGGCCTCCAGAGATACGCAATGGCGGAGAAACCAACGAGATATAACAATGCAAGCCAACCGTCAAGTAGCCACCATCTGGATTTCCAGGACTGTGCAGCGTAATCTAGAGCCAAATAAGCGAATGTACGGGTTGCTAGGCATTGGTGACTGACCTTCTGCCATACGGCCTGAGAATGACATGGATGAGACAACAAAGAAGATGGCGATGACTATCACTATGATGATGAGGATGTGATTGAGTCGCTCAAACATTTTCAGCTTGTAGCGTTGCTTCCGGGCGCGAAGTTGGGTAATCGTCGCTACAATTCTCTCAGTTAATGACCGAGGAACGAGAGAAAGGAAACATACCGTTCAGAGCATACATGATCCACAGAAGGAATCCACTGAGTGTAAACGCTAGCGGGATAATGAAAATCAAAAGAACAAAAGCAGATGTCGATTCCAGCTCGAGCTCCACGATGCCAACGGCGTATAAAACTGAAGGAGAGCAGGGATTCTGGGTTAGGGCCGTAGCTATGATGAGGAGATTGGGGATGATGTGCGTACTTCCGAAAATGAAATGAGCGGCTGCCAATAGTTGGCATTTCAACATAGTGCGGCCGAGGCTTTCGCGGACGACACTGAGACCAAGGGAAACAACCAACAGCATGAAGAAGGAGAGTGAGTTTCTTCCGGCATCCAGGATGGCAACTACGGACGAGTGTTAGAATTAGGCGGTAGAAAGGGAATTGAGTGACTATATAAGTGTGCTCACCAACTATGAGAAACACCGTCGACGCTGCGCCCTTTCCGTGTGCATTGAGATATCGATAATACGCTGAAGACTGTCAGTACAGGTTCCATGTTGACTTGAAATGCTTCGCACCGAAATTGGCGACCATTTCAATCACAAGAAGTCCTACAAGACTTGATAGGTAGTACTGTGAGAGTAAGTCAGCAATACGGAATGTCCGTCGAGTATTCTACCGACCTGCATAGGAAGTAGTTCATTGACATGACGGTAACAGAGCCAACCCCAGCCAGCTGCGAGTGTGGTGTACAACAGGAGCATTGCGAAATAGAACTAGAAATAGATAAACATAAGATGTGGACAAGAGTGCTTGCGGTTGTGGAGCTCACATTGACTTTCGGGTAGTCCGTTGCAGGCAGTTTACCTTCGAACGTGTTGCGGAAGAGTATCGTGCCTTCGTACACTGGGTGGGATGGTACATCGGTACCCGATTCGTCCTGAGCCGAGTTTTTCAAAGTAACAGGAACAATGGCTAAGGAGGAGATTGGTTAGATAGTGGACTTTCGTTCACGCGCCCGCGACTGACCTACGCAATAGAATCCCGTCTTTTTTACGTCATACTTAATGGGCTGCGTGTAGTGATAGACTTCGGTGTGACCATGCTCGTCGACTGGACCATCTTGACGCGACAGCAAAGATCGTGTCTTCCAAGCAGTTGTACCGTTTCCAGGCGGCGGTGTTGGGTTGCCCTCAGGGTTGTCCCAGAGCCCGCTGGTTGAGCTAGAGCTGGGGGTGGAGCTTGATAGATTAATGCGGGCCGACCAGAAGCTAGTTTCGTTGATCGACTTCCCCTGCGGTAGGTTTATGATGAATCTTCCGAGCTGCGAGCCGTCGCATAACCCGCCCATAAGTGCATCTGTGGTACAGATATAGACCTTCTATGCCCGAGTCGGCTGTAAGTCGACGCCTGTGTACACGCCAAGGGGACTTACGCGTTCGTCGAGTGCGTCGCTAGGGTACTTTCCGAGGTAGCTCGAATCCGACCATTCGTACATGACCATGGCTAGCTGCCCCTGGGATGTGCCCTGGAAGGTAACTTCGGAATCCTCGTCAAGACGGTTCATTACATTGGTGGGTCTGGCGCACCATTAATGTACGCGCTGTCGCCGCCGTACATCCCACTGCATGCTTGTCGGCTATCTGAGCAGAAGTGTCGGTCATCACGATGGGTGGTTATGCGGAGACTAGCGCACCCTTGTCCGACACCGGTACCTCGTATGCCGACACAACCAGCGCGGCCCCCGCCGCCCAAGAAATCAGAGACCCGAATGAGCGCCATAGGCGACTCGGAGCCATGGTGAAAGGAGTTGAGATGTTGCAGACGTCGTGTCTGGAGAGTGGAAGCAGATTTGCCACGGCGGCAGCGCACGTCCCTGACTGCGCGTCAGGCGCCTGCGGGCGCTTAAACAATATAGCACTCGAGCTCCTTTCATCGCTTCTTCATCTTCACCACCCGGCACCATGCTAGGCGACGATGAGGACGTCTTCGACAGTGTGACCTGGGAATCTCCTGCAGCGCCGAACGTGCCAGACGACGCACCCTCTTCAGGCCCTGGCTTCAGACAGAGCACCGCAACAGACTCGGGAGGCCCTAACGACCCCAAATGGGAGGGATATCTCTTCACCACAGTCAAGGATCCGGTCAAGGAGCTGGCTGAAACGAAGGATGCCTATGTCTCATATCTGGTCTCTGCAAAGGTACGACGAGCAGTGAATCATGTTCTTGTCCATTCTCATTCGCGTGTAGACGAATTTGCCCATTTATTCCACCCCGAACCCCTCTGCTCGCCGACGCTTCCAAGACTTTGTCTTCTTGCGGGAGAATCTGGTCAAAGATTTTCCTGCATGCGTGATTCCACCTCTTCCAGACAAGCACCGACTCGGTATGTCCTTCCTTATCTTGTCCATGTCCCCGATATGACGTATTCTCGACAGAATATCTCACCGGAGACAGGTTCAGTCCCGAGTTCATGGAACGTCGGCGCTCAGAGTAAGGATTAGACTTGCTGTACTTCTCGCGTTACTAAGTGGGCTTCAAGGCTGAACCGGTTTCTCCAGCGTGTCTCGCGTCATCCGACTCTGCAGCGGAGTGCACTCGTTCGCGCCTTCCTCGAATCAACGGAATGGGTCAGTCAATTTCGGGTTACGTTAAATGGTAGCAGAGCTGATTGTCGCGTAGCACGTTCATATGCATCACCATGTCGCCCACCCTCCAGGCCCAGAACCGTCGCCAGGCTTAATTGACAATATCTCCGACACACTTCTCAATGCCTTCACCAAAGTGCGCAAGCCCGACGACCGATTCCTCGAGATGCGGGAGAATGTAGACAAGTTCGAGGATGGCATCAACGTCTCAGACCGCTTATGGAATAAAATACGAAGTCGATCTAGCGGTGAGTTTGCTGTTCCACACTTTACGTGCTAATCTGAGGCTGAATGAGATGGAAACCCTGAATCCGCTGAAGACCTTACTGCTGACTATCACGACCTTGCGGTAGCTGTGCAAGGTCTTGGTTTTTTGGAATCAGGTATCACCGATCCTCTGAATCACTTCTCGAATACATTGCTCGAATTCTCCGCCCTCCTTCGCCACACGGTACGCAATCAGCCTTATATTTAAGTCACCACTAACTAGCTTTGCGTCTGCCGTAGACCCAAACAACCACGGACCCCTTCATCATGCACTTACGATCATTGCTAGCCTACTCCCATGCTAACCGCGCCGTATTAAAGCTACGCGACCAGAAACAGCTTGACTTTGAAGAACTCTCCGACTATCTTTCAGGTGTTACAACCGAACGCGATAGGTTATCGGCTGTTATTCGCGGCCATGCTGGTAGCACTGGTTTAGGTATTGGCGCGTACCTGAAAGACAGAGTAGATGCTCTTCGTGGGATGGATGATGACCGAAGCAGGGTGGAGAAGATGCGGAAGCTCGATATCAAAATCAAAGAGGTACGCAATTTCCCACAGAAGTTACAGCTTGCAGTATTCTAATGTTGCATAGCTTCAAGACGCAGTGACCACTGCTCATGAGACTTTGGATGCTTTCAGCGATGAGACGCTTCGAGAACAATCTGTTTTCCAGTACGCCAAAGAAGCAGAGATGAAGGAGATGCTGGGAGGTCTAGCTGATGGGCAGATTGAGTTCTATAAAGCAGTGAGTGGAACTTGGCCGTGCACATTGGCGCCAACGCATTGACGCTCTTTTCCATAGGCAATGGAAGAGTGGGAGAGAATTATACCCATAATACAACGCATACGTGTCGACGTTTAATTATCGTACATCATGTACTTATCCCAGTATATATCCGAGGTTTTGAGATTGAGATTTAACATTGTGCACAGCTATAAACGCTCGGCGTCACAGCCTTGTTGAAGACGGATGTAGTCTCACTTGATATGTTTACAGCTTCGCCGCTCCTGTGCCTCCGTCCAAGATTGGACTCACTGCAGAGCAGGTGTATTTAAGCTAGTGTTTTCCTAGCTGAATCCTACCACAAGCGACAATATGGGAGCTTCACTATCGAAGGAAAATGCCCTGCAGTCTCTCAAGAAATACGACACTGTCTTGGTCGTGGACGATTCACTTTCCATGAAGTATGAAAATCGCTGGAAGGAGGTAAGCTACCATCATTGCACAGCTCAGTACCTTGTAGCTTATATATACACTGACTGCGCAGGCCCGAAGTGCACTGGCCGAGCTCGCAAGCGTAGCAGCCAAATATGACACCGATGGTCTCACCATCCATTTCCTGAACTCCCCAGTGGTGGGACGCAATGTAAAGGTACATCGCCACTTCTGTGACTTCGCTGGAGCGAGTAATTAACCGTTGTGGTGCAGAGCAGCCGCGACGTCAAGCGTTTGTTCGATGACCAAACCCTTACCTCAGGCACCCCAATAGGTGCAACACTCCAGAGAATAGCCTTGGGGTATATGAAGACGATTGATGAGGCGAAAGGGTACCCAAAGGACGGCGATGGCGCGTCGAATGTGCCGCTTGTCAAGCCCTTGAACTTGATTGTGATAACCGATGGGGCCCCCAGTTCGTGTTCCCCTGCCTTCCTCAAATGATCTCGGAACATCGCTCATTCTGTTCAGCCGACGACTTGGAAGCCGTGATCGTGCAAATTGCTAAAGAGCTGGACGCTAGAAATCTCCCTGTCGCGTCCCTCGGGATGCAGTTTGTGCAGATCGGCGACGACCCAATCGCAACCGAATTCTTGAACCACTTGGACGATAACATTCGGAAGCAATACAACATTCGGGTACCGCATCTCCCTAACGCGACTCATGTTTTTAATATCCACGTAACACATGCGATTTTTAGGATATAGTGGACACGACCCCTGCTGAGCCCGGCCAGAAGTTGGACCTGGTCAAAATCCTGATAGGCGGCATTAACAGGAGAGTAGATAACAAGGGAGCGGATGCGGTGAAGGAATGAGCCTAGCTTTGGTGTCTTTGTGTCTCGCAGTGAGTGGAGATGGAGCACCCATTTATCCGACGGCCAGCACTCGATAGGATTGTAACGGCCTAGCCAGAGAATAGAGAATGCGGGCATCTATGTCAAATACAGGGCCGCCGCCGAAATCGGGGGTGCTTTCTCTTTCTCAGCATACAGCATGGGCAGCGGTTGGTTCTGAATTCCTATATAAGTCGATATCCGAGCATACGTGATTGGTGTGAGAGGCTAGCAGTGGGCGACGCCACAGATGCGGCCCTTGCAACGTTGAAGACGACAAAGGTATTTGGATCTCGATGCTTGTACACTAAAGGCAAATTACTGAAAGCAACCTTCGGACTGTAGGAGAACAATGCGATGGAGTTGCAACCGCTTTATCGCGGAGTTGGTTCGCAGTCAATGTTGAATTCAGGCCAGGGTCCGCTTTCCCAGAGGTCAAAGCGTTGCTTACCATCCGGTTTTGGAAAGAGTGAGTGCAATACTCATGTTATTGCGTTGCTGATATTCGCAGACGAATACAAGAGCGCACAAGGCGCCCTTTTGATGCAGAGTCGTCGTACTTAACGAGCACGGTGCTCGTTAGACTATTCCATGATACTGCAGTCCCTGTGTCCAACTTGTAAAGGCGTGTCGCAGTACCAAGTCGCGTTCTTTGTGCTATTCCATTAGTAGGTTCTTTATTTGCAACGTGTCTTCATCGTTAAATACCTCACATAGGACGATTCAAACCGCTTTACGAAACCTTTCACCTGGTCCTCCCTTCCCCCTTCCCCCACAGTCGTTCGCCTTTAGTTGACCACCGATGTCAGGCTCGGAGTCAAACTCTCTGCCCTCAACTCCATCGTCGGGGTACGACTCCCCTTTGCCTTTGCCATCAGTGGCCAATGCAGCGCTCCCAGTACCTGGCCAAAATGCGCGTTCCGGTAGGCCACTCAAAAAGTCGCATGCACGAAAGCAACCTCCAGGTCATGTTCCAAGGCCATGCAACGCGTTTATTCTCTTTCGCTGCGACTTCGTCCGTCAGAAAAAAATACCCGCTTCTGTCGAACGTGACCATCGTAATATTTCGCGGATCGCTGGGAAGGTATGGCGGGAGATGAGCGAGACAGAGAAGGCTCCTTGGACGTCGATGGCAGAAAAGGAGAGGGAGAAGCACTCACAGGCGCACCCTGGATATCGATATGCTCCCGTCGGACCGAGCGCGTCGTCCCACTCGAAACGAAAGAAGGGGAAGGACACTGTGGAAGGAAGACAAAGGCCATATACTCCAGATACCGTCACCACACCGTACCGACGCTCGTCCTCTTGTCCACCACCTGGAGCTGTGCCCGTACCACCTAACATGGAGACATTGACGCCTAATATGATGTACATTCCGCGTATTCGGGACGATCTTGCACGTCGACCTAGCAGGACGATCATGTACCAAATCGCCAAAGAGGATGCGGCGTCGATGTCTCCACCAATCGACTCACAATCGTACAATAAGCTATCGTACTTGGACGACGTTACTTATCCCGCAAACATGGTCTACGAACCGACGTATGTGTTCGGGAGGATAGAACCACCTAAAGGACACCCAGGATGGGACGCATCTCCCCCGAAGCCTTATCTTTGGACTGGTCCTCTGCAGGGGTATCGTGGCACCGAACAACATCAACATTACTATGTAAGTCTCAGTGTCAATCAATATCTGCCAATAAGGTCTCATCGTACTTCACAGGCCTCTGGCAACTTCAATAATTTCAACACATCATCTCCTCAAACCTACTTTGCCCCATTGTCGCCGCCCATCTTCACCGATCCTTTTGCCACATCCCAGTCCACAGCTCCCTCGAAGATGGGGTCTGCCTTGGATTCGTTAGACAACCCTAGATGCCTGCCTGCCTACTCTACAATGCCACCTCTAGCAGACGACGCCCTCGGCTTTCTGCTAGCTAATCCAGATCGCTATCCACCATCCCCTTACCATTCCGCTCAACTCGGCGCTGCCGCAAACTACGACCCTCGATGTGACATTGGGTTGCTTCTTCCTAGGCTTTCTATCACCAATGGTTCGGCGACGGAAGCTCAAGAGAGCTCACAATAGCCTCACAGTACTTACTATTTCTCCTACTACCACGCCTTGTTCACGATTCCTTTATTCCTTCTGGCAAATTTGTACATTACCAACCGCGCTCTTCGTATGCATCGTATCAGCTCTCCAAGTCACTCTAGATTATTTCGTTAGCATTATCTCCTCGTTTAAATACAATAGTAGACAGCACATATGTCAATTTTGAACCGAACTTCGCAGCCGCAGTGTTTGCACTTGTGACTCTGATCTCACCGGAGAATTGTATGTCACTCTCAAGATCATGTCGCAGCCTCCTCAATCTCCACCATAGATCGAATCTAGTTTGCTTTGCTCGAAACCACTCCAAGACCCATACCACGCGCAGCATGGCGAAGAAAAAGGCCCCGATCCCTGAATCCCACCTTATACTGCCGACTCACTCTACTTCCGAAGCCGCAGCGATTGTCGACACACACACGCATATCGCGTCGACGTTCGAGGCGTATCGGCACAAGTACAAGGAAGGGAAATATGAGACCGTCTTCGACTTTATCAAAGGCGTAACAGCGAATCGAAATGTGGACGCTGTCGTGGACGTTTGGTGTGAAGCACCGATACGAAAGCTGTGGAAGGAGTTCGCCGATTCGGCGGTGACCGAGGAAGATAGGATCAAGAATTGGGGTGGTCTGGAATATTGGTTTGTTATGGGTAAATACTGCTCCTTCACGTTTTCGAAGCAATGAACGCTGAAGACGGCTACGACAGGTGTGCATCCGTGAGTGCCAGGCTAGCGTGCCGCCTCATCATGGCTGACTTCAGCGTAGCCATGAAGCGAAACACTATACCGACGAAGTGGAAGAAGAGCTGTGTGTATACAATTAATAGTGTCAGCGCCATCATCTGATCGCAATCCCTATGCAGTCTACAGGCCATGGCGCATCCTCGATGCGTCGGCTGGGGAGAAATGGGCTTGGATTATCATTACGACCTTTCACCGAGAGACGTCCAACAAGCGGTCTTTACTCGTCAACTCAAGCATGCAGTCCGGCTAGGCAAGCCACTTACCATACATACTCGAGAGGCGAACGAAGATACCGAGCGTATTCTCAAGGAAGAAGTGCCTAAGGACCATAAAGTGAATGCTCTCCGCTTCTAATGTCCCTTATATCTACTAATTAGGTCTTTTAGATCCATATACACTGCTTCACAGATGAGCCAGCTTTTGCCCTTCGTCTCCTTGAGCACTTCTCTAACCTGTACATTGGCGTTACTGGTAAAGAATTTGTAAGCCATCGTGATAGATATAAGCTGACTTTCTTTTCCAAGGCGTGATAACCTACACGAGCAACGACAATACGTCGGGAGCTATCTACCAGATGTCACAAGGCTCCTCGGATAATCTTCGAATATTGCTGGAGACTGACGCACCGTATATGGTCCCAGCTAACATATACGATACACTAACAACTATTAAAGGAAAGCTACCCATATGTCATACCGCTATGATCCCTTGGACAGCTGACTTCGTTGCTACTTTCCTTGGAGGCGAGTGGACCAGTGAGAAGGTCATGAAGATTTCCAGGGAGAATGCACGCTCCGTGTACGGAGTGTAACCATATCGTAGTGGTTTGCTAGAGTTTGGTGTGTAGAGCATAAAACCATCTAGACGGCCTCTTAATACCCAATAGCTACCATCATAGCAATCAACCCGCCCTCAAGCTTGCCGGCCAATGACCTATGCCCCTCGCTATAAATTCAGGAAAGTCCTTCGAATCCCTCTATTCCTTCCTTGTGCATCTCGCACCCTTATCAATTGCCGAGATTCTACACCCCTTCACTTCGCCGGCCCTTTTTCTTTGGGGTCTTTTGCATCGCGAGCCGGGTTTAGCTTTTCTTCGGATTCCTGGACAGCAAGTGACAACTAGGACACATTTAGTTCTGCGGTTACATCAGAGATGGTGAGCTATGCTGACATTGATGATCCCAGTATTTACAGCCCTAATAAGATGCAACTCTGCCTCATCTGAGGCACCAGACGTCGTGTGCTGAGCTTCCGCAGGAATCCACGGCGGTGGGTCCTGTCTTATTCATCAAAGGCCGTTAGAATACCATATTGCTTAGCTCACGGATTTCTGTGAGGCCGATGGCGCTTTATCGTCTTTGAGTTCAAGTAATATAGCGAACGATACGTCGTCTAGACTTTGAGCTAAATGGTAACTCGAGCGAGTTAGGGAGTCAACAACCTACCGTCCGGATCTAGCTGTCCGAGCTGGGATTCAATCATGCTAAGCTTGATGAGAAACGAGCGGAAGTACTGCCCAAGCGACTTCGGCGAAATAGCGTTCTCTACTCTTCAGACCAGACAACCAACTAAGTAACCAGCGAATCGTGAGGGAAGGGAGAACAACGAACTTGGACTCCTTGTCGTACGGTTCCACTTGTATCATCTGTTGCACAGAGAATATGAACCGTTCTAGTGCGACCTGTTCTTTGTTTTTGATGACGACAACGACTTTATCAACGATGCCGAGGAGGAGCTCGTCTTCGAGTGCTTTGACCGCGCCAGAGATATATTCGTTGAGTGCGGGATGTCGGGACTGGAATACCGGCGTGTCGAATTTTTTGCGGCGGATAAAGAGGTCTGGGGGGTAGACCTGCCGTACATACAAGATGGTATGGATGGCAACTTCAACTAAAACAGAGACCAGTTGTGAGTAATGGGCACAGAACCCATGGTAGAGCTATGGATTGTATGCACTGAATTCAGCTATTCCAGTGACGGTTTCTGTGTGACAATTTTAGAGGGAATTTGGAGAGTGGAGTTGAGAGTAGACTGACGGGCATACGTTAGAGGAGATTCTGCGTCCGAGTCTGCCATTCTTGAAGGGTCCAGAGCATAGAAACACTGGAGATATCTCGGAAGTATCAGGTTCGTGGGTGGTGCCTAAAGTATATGTATCGTCGGACCAGCTTCAAGGCTCGGATGGGCAAAAGCGAGCGAGTCCACTGGTCCACTGTGGTTTTAACCAAGCTGTAACTCGAGCGGAGTCTTTGAGTCACATTAGGCTCCACAGACCACGTGACTGAAGCCAGGAGGCATCCAGGCTGAAGAGCAATTTGGTCATTCCTCTTTCTTTGGTCCTCTTCAACGCAGACAGTCTGCGGAGTCCTGACTGAGCGTCTGGACAGTATTGCACATAGAAGTTCATTAATTCAGTGTTAATCGTCTGTAGGATCAAAGGTATCTGCGTTCCCGATGACGACAACATCGTCCGTCAACGCCATGCTTCTGCTTCTGCTACGCTTCTTATGCTTAGGTTGTTTGTGTTGTACATGTTCTTCGTGCTCTGTAGATACGACTGGGGCGGGTGGGGGTAGTCGTGGCGGTGGTTGTCGAATCTCCGGACACGGGCCGGAGAAATCTCTGCCAGTCATACGAGATAGAGTAGATATATCTACGAACTAGTGTCAGCATGGTGTGTTGGCGAAAAATAAGAAAGACGATATTTAGACGTACCAACAGGGATGCGGTTATTCAAACAATAATTTATTCTATCCGGATTGCGTTTATCTTCGACTTTGAATTTATTTTTACATGCTGTACGGTCACGACCAGGTAGCACAAAGGCTAGCAGCTCGTAATTCTCTCCGTACTGCGATAGGGCCTGTGGAGGAGCAATGATTGAGTCAGTGTATGTATCAAAATCAAGAGTCTTACGTTAAAAAATAGCTCCGTCTCCTCTTTACTCCATCGTGAGCCACGGCATTTCTTGCGATATGTACCAGAATTGATGAACTTGGAGGTATCGGATTCGACGACATGCGTGTAGGTAGAGGTATCCACGTCTTGAGCCCGATCGACCACAAGTGACTCCTCATCAATGATAGTTTCGCCGTTAGGTCCTATTCGCACTTGTACGTTAAAACGATTCCCAGGTACATCTTGAGTGTAATCGAACCCGTCTTCGTCGCCTCCTTGTACGCCGTTCGAACCGACTGACGTAGAAGAAGACGGGTCGTTCGGTGCCGTCGTAGCGCTAGGAGGAGGGGCTTCTTCACCATCTTCAGTCAACCGTCCATATTTCTTCAGCTCAGCAAGTTCCTTCATCTTAGCCCTTTTTTGTTTACTTTGCGTTCTCCAACTAGCGTAGTTTTCTTGGATCTCGATGGCTTTGGAACTAATTCGTCCCTGGCCTGTGTCACTACAAAGGGAGGCCATGGTGATCACAGTGGGGTCAAGCTCTTCGCCGGGGCCTTCGTCTGGATCAAATCGGGGCAGAGACGGACTGCGAACCCTCCTGCGTTGGGTCTCCCTTTCTCCTTCTTCGGCTGTTGAAGACTTACGGCGCCGGCGGCGAGGAGCAGGGTCAGAGGCAGGATCTTCATCATCAGTTGCTGGAGTCGTGGCTTTTCGGCGCCGTTTCTTCACCTTGTCGGTACCATCCTCCGTAGCAACCGCATGATGCCGACTGGACTGTCGCTTCTGTTTACTACTCCCTGGCTGCTCAGATCTTTGGCCATCTTGTGGCGATGTCTGTGGGGCGGTCAGATCCGAGTTACTTGCCTGAGTGCTGGGACCAGTATCATTCAAAGTAGCGGAGGAGCTAGGTGGCTCGGTATCAACCACATGCAGCGTGTTAGTCGCAAAGTCGTCGAACATAGTACGATTGGAAGATGGGGGCTGAGATGTTGGAAGAACGGGAGGTGATGGTCGAGGGATAGTGGCCAGTGTACTTATAGCGACACTTGTGGGTGCTGGTCGAGGTATATCAATTGGCGTGCCCGCAGAGGCAATTGAAGGTGGTGCTGGGGTATTTTGTCGAACACCGCCTGCAGGTATCGCAGAAGCCACCATTGGAGGCATAGAGCCATTCCTGAGCGCTGAGCGCTGAGCGGTAGCAAGTGACGGAACAACAGGCGATAGCCGAGGTGGTATAGGCGTCGGGCGGGGTGCAATCGAAATGGAAGGGGGGGCGGTTAGAGCGAATGGGCTAGAAACAGGCTGAACTGGTGATACTGAGAAATGAATAATACCGGGATTCTGAGATAACCCCTGTGTGGAAGATGGTATTGACTCGCTGGGCGGTATTGATGGCGGCAGCATGCTCCCAGACGAAACGAGCGGCTGCAAGGGAGCCTCCTTTGCGAGGGGGACGTGAGAGTCATTGCTCGGGGCAATGTCTGAGATTATTGAGGCTTGACGCGAGACGTTGCTGAGCACCGAAGGACCTCGCGCCTTGCCTTTGGCAGCCGGCCTGAAAATGGTTCCACCCTTGTCTGAAGCGCGAAATCAATGACTGCGCAGAGGACGATCAGCGTCGACGACTCACTGACGCGGGTGGTCATGATGGTATGAATCCAAGAAGTGAAATGGCTGAAATGGCTGAGTGCCGAGAGAAGATGGTGTTGAACAACAACCGTCAACAGCGCGTCTTTCAGTACCACCATGAGACCAGCACTTCCTGTCGCGCGAAATCCAAACTGGGAGCTAGAAAGTGACCAGGCGGCCTCTCTGAAACCAGTAGCGGAAAGGTGGCGGTGCCCTTGTATATATCTCGACCCATGCTGACTTGGATTTTCCCCCAGCTACATAACTCTGCAATCACTGCGACAATGTGAGTTTATTGGCTGCTGTGGTCTTGGATGTGCTCAGGTTGAGATGATATTTAGCCCGAGAATACTGGCTCTCTGCCTTTCCAAAATTCTCAAGTAGATCCAGGGGGAGCAAAGCTCAAGATGTAGTCCCACCACCACATACCATCCAGACTCGAGGCAGATGCGATCTCGAAATTGGGCCCATAATATTTCCCGACACTTTGTTCTATGAAGTACATTATCTTTCGGTGCTACCACAGCCCCAGCCTCAACAACTGCCTGTGCTCTCATTGTCAGCTGGATATACCACTACTCCCAGTAGCTCGAGTTCCGCTACTACTCAACCTTACAGTAGTGTTTACACGCCATATAGTGGATACTCAGCAACGACCGCGGCTTCGACGTCGACGTCAGCCCCGGCTGCTGCGGCTAGCCAACCCGCACCTTTGCTATCTTCCTTGACTTCGACAACGGTCACCCCTGCCTTGATCCATCAGGTCAACTCCGCAGCATCCACCAACCCTACACTTGCCAATCTCCTACAGCTAGCAGCCAGCGGCAAAGCTTCTCCTAATCAGTTGAAGACACTTGGTCTCCTCATACAATCTCTCGCTGCAGCGAGCGGAACCCCATACCAGTCCACACCAACAACGGACCCACCAGCTCCTCCCGTTCCAACACCAACACCACCTGTCAAAGAGTTTGACCTAGTCATCGAGTTCCCAGAATGTCCTTATGATCGATTTCTATTCCCTCGAGAACATGTGGTATGTGAAAGGATGACAGACGCTGCTACTCCCTTGTCCTCTTATCAAGACATCCTGATCGCAGTTCCCATCCCCTTTGCTAATTCTACGAATACCACTGCCACCACGAATCCTGCGATTACCCCAGCGTCGCAGATATCGACAATGAGGATCAAATCGGCCCCTGCTATGCTTTGGGATACCATATCACGATGGGTAGGCGGCGAAGAGAGCCTCGCCCGTAATCGTCAGTTTCTATCACAGATAGTAAGATACCTCCGATGTGTATATATCTCTGCTTATACGGTGCTTCATATAGAAAACGGACAGGGTATATCTTGCTCAACGTTTATCGGAAGGCCAGCTCTTGACGACATTACAGACTGTGAGCCCAGCACCCTGGTATTCTGAAGGATACTCATTGAGCCGGCTCTTTAGTTGTCTGCTCCAAACTTCACGATGAAGCCTATCAACCCCGCTGCCCCGGGAGCCATAAGGCCGAAAAGGAAATATACACCTCGAAAGCCAAAGGAGAAAGAAAAAGACCCAGTCCCGACAGTCGTGCCGCCCTCTTTCCTAGTTTTATCCCCTCAGCCGCCCCCTACGGCTGGGACAGCGTCTGCATCATACCTTCAGCAAGGTTCTTACTCTACGACGCCCACCTCCCTGTCAAATACATCGACACCACCTGCGGTGGTACCATCGAACGAACCCGGGCCTTCAGCTCCAAAAAAGAAAGCAGCGAAACGAAACCAACCGGTTCATCCTCGCATTGCTTGCTTCTCGTGTGACGCGACCAATGTCCCATTGATCATGGGCGGTAGTAAGTATCTCACGCCTTCTCCGAAAATACAGAATGTTGATCCATCTCGCTACAGGATTTTGTCGTCCATGTGTCGAGTCGGGCAAAGCTAATACTGAGATCCCTCAGCCAGTAAGGCAGATTGGGGCAATACCGTCAAGTACATCGACATCACGAGCATATCATCCTTACACGGCTCCTAGCAGTACGCCTTCCACACAAGGTTTCACCAACGCTGTTCCATTTGGGCCACCACCGCCTCCCCCTACATCGTAACAATCCGCATAATGAATATATCATAATTTAGTGGGAAGGAACGAATAAACAGTAAAATGATAGCATGAAAGCGAGATGCTGTATAGGTATAATAATGCATGAGGTAAATGAATGAATGAAGGCGCAGGGGAAGTATCGTAAAACAGGTGGTCAATCGAAAATCCGGAGGATCCATCCTAGCCACCATGCAGTGACGGCTACTTGCACAATTAACATACATAGCTCGACCAAGAACGCTGACCACTGAATTACGATGCTGACCCAGACGAAGGGAACGAGAAGCCATCGGAAACCACTATGAGCGATAATCTGAAGACGATAGTTCCGT
Organism: Pleurotus ostreatus; assembly: GCF_014466165.1. NCBI lineage: Eukaryota > Fungi > Basidiomycota > Agaricomycetes > Agaricales > Pleurotaceae > Pleurotus > Pleurotus ostreatus. The sequence goes on along the minus strand of NW_023503157.1, from coordinate 1,687,245 downwards.
GATGATGTGATGGCAGCGCGACATTGGAGAAAGCATATTGCGGAAGTTAGGACGAAGAAGATCAGGAAACCCAGCCAATGTCGGAAGGAACGTCGAGGAATGTGCTTGATGGGATAGCGCTTGGCTTCTCCGGTGAACTCGTTTCGGTAAAGGGGGATGATGAGGAAATCTTGGATGTCGACGCCGAGAGTCTTGCCGTAGGTTCGCCAGAATGGAGTGACATTGTCCAACAGGAATGTGAGGGCGTCCATACCGAATTCCCACACTTGCTGGTATTGGTCTTTGTAGCTTTCCTCCAGCGCAACGATGTAGGAGAGCTGTGGCGAATTAAGTGCCCCGTCCACGCCCAAGAATGCCTATGACTTACCTCAGGATATACCACAGATGTCTGGGCAAGTGTTTCGTTGTATTCGGCTTTGACATCTGCGTGGAGTGCCTTTACGCTCTGAAGTACCTTCGCAACCTCCTGGGCCTTGACAGTGATCTCTTCATGTTGCACCGTGATATCTTCCAGAGCCCGAGTAAGGGAAGCGATTGGGTGATCTAGGACAGACTTCATTGGTCCAGGTGTCTTCTCCTCGACGCTGTATATGAACCGTCTGAGAACATCGCGCTGACGTAGCACGCGCAGATGTATATCTTCGACAGCCTCCCATCCACGGAGACGACGGGTCGAGCCTGTGACAGCGGCGGGGTCATGTCCGAATGCATCAAGTACATCCTGAGGCATGCCAACATGGGGGACATCAAGCATGGCCGTGAAGCTGGCGTGAAGAGCGTCTTGTTCCCGAATCGTGTTTGCCACGCGGTTGAGAGTCTGGCGTACGCGAGTATTCTGAGAATTGAGATCATCCAAGAGCCTATGACGTGGTTAGCAATGTGTATGATCGGTGCAGGGACTGAATCTTGTACCTAAGCTTGAGTTCGTATTCTTGATGCAACCTCTGCTTGTTCTTCTCCGACTCTTGTTCGACCCTAATCTGTTGCGAAGATGCAGCAGAATGTTGAGGTCTGGGTTGGGGAACCGTAGCTTCCATTCTAGTTGCGACGAGACCGGGAGGCTCCGCTCCGGTATACGGGATGACTCCTGGTACAATGCGATATCCAACGACAGCCGTGCTGGGCGAGGGCCCATCATCGTCCTCTGAGAGCTCCTTAGATGCTGTAGATCGCTGATTAGACGCTGTTACGAATTGGGCAGATATTAGATGGAGGTCTTCGGGGCGACGCTTGGCACGAGGAACAGGTCGATCTTTTCTTTCATCGTCAGACCGTTCCGACAAGGACTGAGGTGCAGAACGACCATCTTCGCTGCCAGGATTGAGACGTTGACGACGAGTAGACATCCCTCTAAGATGAGACAGACTTGCGGTGGGAGATATCGAGGGCGGTGGATTACCGGAACTGCTGACAGCACTATAAATGGATTCACCACTACGTCGAGAACCAACATCGAGTGAATTTCGCGCCGATCCAGCCATTCCGTCTACGGTAGGGAGTCCCAACGTACCGCCAGGTACAAACGGCATCGGTTTCTCAGAGTATTGAGGACTAGATGGATCCTCCAGGATTGTCTCCATGAAAGGAGGATATCGTTGTGCTCGAAAGAATTCCTCCATTACTAGAGCAGGCAGGTGCCACGAGAACCTCTGTCTCTCTTTGGGAGTTCGTTGCCTGTCGAGATGTTTGAGCCAGGTGAGCGGTTCTTCACGCTCGAGCGCGTCTTTAGTATTATTGTCGCGCGAAAGCCACCAACGGGAGATATTCAACGGGTTGACGCGATCACCTCCCAACCGATCGTAAACGAGTTTGTACTTGCGTTCCAATTGCTGACTCGTGATGTCGGCCTTCTTCAGCGTGCTATTAGTGACCTTGCCCTTTATCTTACTGATTTTCCGTTTGTAGGCTTCATCTCCCTTTCCTGAGTCGGAACTGGCAGAGTTGTCTATTTTCTCTTTGCCCTTGCGTTTGGGTAGCGAGAGCGACCACCGCTTATCAACTTTCTCCCTCTCATCATCTGATATATCGGCGCCTGCACCCCAGTCGAGTGTGGCTCCATGGTCCGTCGAGGAAGGTACTGGATGAAGCACTACTGGCACAGTGTTGGCAGCGATTGACGGACCAAAATCAACTTCGGAGTTGGTTATTACTGTGGGATGTTGTGGTGAGGATACCACCGGCGGCTGATATACTGTTTGACGAGGCGGAGAGGAAACGTCGGGAGGAGTTGGTGATGTCCTTGGAAGGTGTGCGGGACGTCCGGATTTAATTCTCGCCTCACGGCGAGCCTTGAGCCTCATCGCCTTCTGCACATCATGGAGTATTTGTGGGTCTGAATTATATGTTTTATTATCCGATGCCTTGTCATAGCTTGCCTACTCACCTTCATGAGCTGCAATGCACAAAGTTAGTGAGGCAAAGAAAGGACGCGGCAGGACTTACCTAGATCATATTCGTCCGAGAACGCTCCGAGGCTAGACGTTCCACTGGTGTGCGAGGTGAAGCCAGAACTACCCGAAGGCATTCTGGTGCGTCGAGCAGGGTCTGCAGCTAACGGGTGGACAGGTCTTCGCGGCTCATTGACAACTACTCTGACGCTTCGCTTCCCCGGACTACCTCTATCTGGCATCCTGTCAGGAGATTCTGTGGCTATCATAGATTTCCGAACGCTCTGGGAGGGAGAAACTGTCGAGAGCGTCGTGGCATTATATGGACGTGACGGCGAAGATGAGCTGGGCAATTCGGGGTTCTTTGAGGGCCCTGGCTCGAGGCCTGCCATGAAGCGGGGGGTGGCTGGTACTCAGGATGCGGCAGTCCTCAAATCAGGCGGTTCAAGGTGGTGGTTGTGGTTCAAGGGCAGCTGCGAATTGCCAGTGATGGCAAGCAGGAAGGCGGGTGTAGTCCGGAAGGGAAATTCTAGGCGCTCAAAGTGATTGCCGCTACCGTTGTTCTACCCATGGTTGACTCCGTGACTATGCCACTGTGGCCAGCCGTGAAAATGCGACCCGGTGCCCATATTTCCACACGAAAGATACGCTCATGGAACTTTTCTTCTCTGATTGGAACATTGAGCACATCGCACAATTGGCACGTTATCATGAAAGCTTACAAACCAGGCAGATTTCACTCATGCACACCGCGCCGCCGACGTTCCGTGGTATAAAGGTCTTCTCCGAGATACGAAATTACTGGAACCTTTCACCGTGGTCATCGAGAGGCAACAAACTACAGCATGCCGCTCTTAAACACGCCCGTGCCAGGAGCCCGTGAATTTTATCCGTTAAACGAACCAGAGATTGGAACAGCGCTATCGCAGAAGGTGCGGGGCAGTCAATTCATGGTGGTTTCCGTTCAATGTACCCTCCTTTGCCGAAAAGGATGCTCCTCTTCTCTTCCAACCGATTACCATCGGAGGAGTAACCTTCAAGAATAGAATCTTCGTGGTACGTTAGGGCTAGTACAATGGCATTAACAGAGGGCGCGTACTAAAGTACCCTAACCAGTCACCCATGTGCCAGTATAGTTCCAGTGACGGACATGCAACTGACTGGCATCTCGTTCATATCGGGGTAATCACTTCCGAAATTACTTCAGTGTACAGCGGTTGAAATTGTACACGCACAGGGGTTTGCTACCAGAGGAGCTGGCGCGATCTGCTTGGAGGCTACTGCGGTCGTTCCAGAAGGACGCATATCTCCATCAGATGCGGTATGCACTCTCTGTCTTGCACTAGGTTTCATCATCTTACAGCAATGAAACCGAAGGGAATATGGAAAGACAGCCAAATAGCGCCGTTGAAGCGTATTGTCGAGTTCTGTCATTCTCAAGGCACCAAAGTTGGAATACAACTTGCCCACGCGGGTCGTAAAGCTTCTCTCCTTGCTCCCTGGATTGGGCCTGTGCGTGCGGCTGCCGTTGACGAAGGCGGATGGCCTGACGAAGGTCAGCACCCCTCGTCCAAAGATGTAGACGAATACGATCAGGAGTAACTGACACGTTCGGTTCTCAGTATATGCTCCAAGCCCCATTTCATATGCTAATGATTACCCCCTTCCGAAGGAAGCATCTGAGGAAGACATGCAACGCGTCGAGGATGCTTTTGCAGACGCTATCGTTCGATGTGAGAAGGTTGGATGTGAGTCCATCATCATCGGCAGCCATATATCTAAATAATGGTCTATATAGTTGATTTCATCGAGATCCACGGGGCGCATGGATATCTCCTCCACTCATTTGTTTCACCGCTTTCGAATGTACGCAATGACATATATGGGGGGCAACCACTAGAGAATCGCCTACGATTCCCTCTTCGGGTGGTCCAGCGATGTCGTGCAGCTTGGTCCAAACCCTTATTCGTCAGAATTAGCGCGTCAGACTGGGCAGAGGGACCAGAGAAAGGAGAAGACGGCAATTGGGCGCAGGTAGGTGTCACAACCCTGACTACGATCACTCGAAGGCTGACTGCCATCGCCAGTGGGGGATAGAGCAGAGCACTGTCTATGTCGGTGAAATGCTGAAGTTGGGCATTGACCTGGTTGATTGTAGTTCGGGAGGCAACTGGGCAAAGCAGAAGATCCCTTACGAGCATGGTTATCAGGTGTGGATCTCAGCGGTCTCGACTTCACACAGACTAACCTGCCTTTAGGTGCCCTTCGCCGAGGCATTAAAGAAGGCACATCCTTCGTTACCCATCGGCGCTGTTGGGTTGCTTACGGATCCGTCGTTAGTTGAAAGGTATCTCCGAGATGGGAAGGCTGATGTTGTCTTCCTTGGTCGCGAATTGTTGCGAAACCCACACTGGCCACTCGCAGCTGCGAAGGCCTTGGGAACACCAGTAAAAGCAGCGAATCAATATGAAAGAGCATGGTAATATAAAGAAGTATGTACGAAATAAATAGACGCCGTAGTATATTACAGATTAACGAGGCTCCAAAATAGGATGGATTGGGCCTAATTGGAATGTACAAAATAATGAAGCAAGCTGTTAGGCAAGTGGGATATCAACGGAAGATCATGGGTATTTCCTTCACCAATACTGTCAATCGCTCGTATACTAATGAGCGATGGTAAGATTGGCAGGGAGTGCAGATTTGGATGCCGATGTCGCTCAGGTCGAAATTGTTGAGGATCATGTCCACAAGGACTTTGACCATCCAACATGAATGGGGAGAGCTGTCGTCCGGAGTGAACTTCCGCCGCCAGTAATCAGCCATATATGATGCACAGTGGTCGCAAGTTCTAGTGCTTTCGGTTTCGCTGACTAACGGGTTTATGACGATTTGGAGGTGGAAGTTATTTAGAAGCTGTTGTCCGCATATCAAACGTCTAGCATCCTCGGGCGACAGATGCAATAGGGAGGATCCCCCCTCGGCATCGTAGCTCCAGCGCTGTATCGATAGAGCGTAGAAGGCCGCTGGTCGAATCGAAGGTACGTCGCATTCTCTTGCGAGAGATATGGCTTCTATAAATGGGTCAATGACCTCAAACGCGCGGTTGACGCATGTCTGTTACCTGCTGCATTGGAAAAAGCATTTAGCGTCATGGAAGCGGGGCTTAAGGGCCACCGAAATTGCAAGCCTTGTATAGCAGCTTCTCTGAGTGCAGGCATATCGTATTTGGTGGCTACTCGTAAGGCGCCTGCCAGAACGTCGAAAACTCCCGCCTGTGTCGCAAAGCCTCTGCAAGCGGGAGGTAAATCTGGCAACGCTCATGCAAGGAATGCGACTTACGCAGGATCATACATCCATCGGAATACCGTTGACCAGTCCTTCGCTGTGTCTCCTGCCATGACGACCAAAGGACACCCATCTACATTGTCGACTTGAGCAGGTTGGGGGAGCTCAAACATGTCCCACAGTACAGTCGAACAGCGCAATTTTGATCGATGGACTTTGAATAAAGAGTCTTGGACGCGAAAGACGATATCCCCGTCTCCGAACCAAAAGCGACTATCATGTGAATGTGTGATAGTGCTATCAGAGCTGCAAACGTTGCATTTGGTGGGTCCTATCCGTCGTCGCTTAGTGTATGGCTCTTCGCGTTGCAGGCGTAGTTTGGCGTCGGATTTCGACATGATGGTGGCTTGCGAAGTGTACAAAGGCAAGTCACTGGCGCCACAATTAGTCACAATCGCGTGCCATCACATCACGTGACAGTCACAAGCACGACCGCATTTGGGCACCAAAGAAATCCACGGAGTTCTCATTCTCCAGTTCTCTACCCTCTAGCTCAGCTCAAGCCCAGCATGTAGATTGGGTCCCTCGAGATCAGATCAATACTGAAGTGAAATTTAATGCAATGGAACCGCATTTCAGGTAAATAAGGGTATAACGGTCACTGGTGGACCCTGCTTAACTATATAATTTTAGCTTCGTCGCAATCATGCTCACAACCTCACCTCCCCACAAATGCCCATTTTTTTGCGACTTGAAGATGTCCTCGAGCATGCGTCGACAACATTCACGACGAGAACTACCGTGACTCACGTCGTCAATGGCTCGTATGTCGACGTTTCGTACGACGACTTGAACCTTAAAGTTCGCCGTCTGGCCTCTCGTATCCAATCTCAACTCCCCCCCGGGGGCCTTACCAAGGTACCCCTTACGTTGGAGTTTTCTATTTCGAGAAACCTGCACCATGTTGTGGTCATGCTGGCAACTCTGGCCGCCGGGGCAGCCTACTTCCCCATCGCGCTGGATACCACCGCATCCCAATTTCACGCCCTACTTGAGCAAACAGGCGCCGCTGTCATTGTTTCCTCTTCACAAGAGCTTGAACGCCTGAACGGGCTCGGCGCAGCACGGAGCCTCGCGATCATCGATGCGTCCAAGGAACTGCATGAGGAGAATGTATCACTGAGCAAGAATAGCTCACTCACTGGCAAAGAGCCAGCATATGTACTGTTCTCCTCTGGTACCTCTGGTACGTAACCTGAAAATGTATTTCTTGGTTCATGGATTTACAGGTTAAAAGGTACACTCTGCTGTCCTCAATTATTGTCAAGGGGCCAATGAAACTTACCAGGAATCTTCTACTGGCAAGTGGATCCGGGCCTACATGTTTGACTCTTCCATCGACGAACTTTTTTGCCCGGTCAGTCATGGATACTGACCAATCCACTAACAACATGGGATACCATTGGCGCGCAAATGATAATTCAACCTAACTCGCGAAGTACATCTTGGACCCTCCTTCGACGCGTGTTCGAGGTGCCGCTCCCATTTACCGCCCTCATCACCAACCCAACTGCGGCAGGGCTCGCAGAATTCATATACGTGCTGCAACTTCAACGTGGCCTCTCTGTCCAATTGCCACCCCACATCATCCCCTACAGTCGGCCGGGTTCATCAAGAAACCAAAGGCAGTATTGATCGCCTTTCACTTCATTCTAATGATTGGATTGTACAACCGACCTTCGTGCACTCCGGAAGAGGCGATCGACATCGAGGAGAAGGTGATCGTTCATTTGCAAGGGTTTCAACAACATTTTTGACGCACCCAGCGGACTCGGTTGGTCCAACTACGAGATCCTTCCATATACAGACCACGATACGATAAGATATCAACCCATTGCCTGTGAGCGGATCCTGGCGGGGATCCGTCAAGTTTTGCTAAGGCTGTAGATGCGCGAAGAAGTGAGCAAGGTTCCTTGGTGTTTATGTACATTGTACTTGATCGACGAATAACACTATGATCTAACTTTAAGTAAGTGTAATGTGCCTGGGCGGTCTACCATGAGAGCAGAAAACATGCGACGGAGATGCGACGGGGAAAGGTCCATTATGCCTATATGCTGGGAGCAAGCCTGTGCAATGCAATGAATGAACTGATAATGTCGGCATGCTGGTTCACGCACCAATCATATTTTATCAGATCGTCCGCGTTGACAATCGATGCCGAGATGAACTCTCTAGCCTCTAACCAAACCCACACCTAAAGCACGCGTCATGAATGGCACACACGCAAGCGTAAGAAAGTTGAGACAAACCTTCAAAAATGCGCCAAGGCCACTGGTCTGCAGGTCCTTCGCTGAGGTCACATCACCTCTCTTTGCCATCTGCCCTCCCAGCCGCCGGAGTATCGGCAGCGCACTCTTAAACAAATCCAACTGTGGGTCTAGCTGCCTGCCAATCCCCTCCAATAAAAGTATACTGATCACAGTGTTCACGAAGTCGCCTTCCATCTTCACATGATGCTCCCTAACCGACTGCAAAACATCTCTCAAGATATCTGATATCTTGATCTTTCCCAAGGAGAATGTCTTTCTCTTGACTGAGAGGACAATGTTTTGCATTTTGAGAGCGAACAGCTCGGTGTCGATGGCGAGTTCGGGAGTACGGCAACGTTCGACCATGAGCTGACCTGCTCTGTAGCCGTCGAATTCGGCGATGGCACGGAATAACTCCAGGAAGTTCGCGCGGTTCTTATCATCCAGCGTTGTCACCAGACCTGCGTCGATGAAGACAATTTCAGGAATATATCCCTTCTCGAAGAGCGACTGAAGTTCTGCTCTCCAAGCTACTGGTGTGGAAGATAGCGAACGTAGTTGTGTGACAATGTCGTCTGATTCGGAGAGGTCGTCGGAATGTGGGGAAGATGGAAGATCGGCGCCAGTAGAAGGGTTGACTGATGGCTTGGGGAAGAGGCTGGCCCAGAGATTCTTCAGGAGAGCTCGCGTAGAGGGTGGTTTGGCAAATTTGATCATGATATTGCCGGGGTGAAGGTCAGAGTGAACGAAATTGTCGAGGAGCAGCATATTCTAGAAGGAAGTCAGACGGCGGAATATATGATCGTGAAATCAACAGACCAGGAATGCATCTAAACCTACGGTCGCAATCTGCTCATCGAACGGACCACCGCCATTCTTGAGGAAAACTTCCAAGGGCAGCGCGTGCTCGTACTCTTCTACCAAAAGTTCTTTGGTCGACCACACCGTTAGTGGTCGAGGGAATGAGATCGGTACTCGCCTCGGCGCAAAATGATTCTCAAACTCCTTCAAATTCTCTGCCTCATGCCTCAAGTCTAACTGCTGGAACATCATTTCCCCAAACACATCTACTTCTTCCGGAAGCGATAGCCATTGCATACCGGGGAAGAGTGCGATGAAGTGGGCGAAGAAGGACATGATACGTAGATCGCGAGTTATCGTTTTGTTGACATGCGGGTGAAGGACTTTGATGGCGACAGAAGCGCTGGGGACCGAGGGTGGGAGCTGGTTAACATTGTCAAGGATAGCTGCCGCTGCAGGATGCTTGCTGGAGTGGTGCCGACGAGGCCCAAGGTAAGACGGCGGGATGAGGTCTTGTTTGAGGGTTGCACGGTAAACTTGTGCTATTGCACCGGTCCCAATGGGCGATTCATCAAACTCTTCGAAGACATCTTCAAACCTCCGCTGAAACACGTTCTCTATGGCCTCCTTGGTGTATCGGAAATCATGGGGTTTCCCCTGAGAGTGAAGCATGCTGAGGCGGGAGCATAACAGCGTCGGGAACAAGTCCGTCCGAGATCCCGCCCATTGTGCTAGCTGCGAAATGGTCAAATGCCGACGAGGGGGATGGGGTTAGGTCTCACCTTGATGAATGTCGGGCCTGCAGCCTCCATTCGGCTTACAAGAAGCCCATACCACCAAACCGCGCCCCATCTATCGCCGTAAAGTCGCTTCTCTGGCTTCCCGATCAACAGCATTGGAGTGCATATAATGACCGGCGCGAAGAGTATGAATAGTCGAACGAATCGCTTTGCAGTAAGGATTGGCTCCCATATTCGTGTTCGCAAGATATCCAGTATTCGCCTAAGGATATGCTTATCTGGTTCTGCTGGGGAAAGGATCGTCGGGACGATAGAATTTCGGCAGGGCACCAGTGCAGGCGAAGCAAATACATCCGGAGGCTTCTTGGGCTGCGAAGAGAGATATAGCGCAACGCCGCACGTTGCGGGCACAACCCATATGAGAGCGCGTCTGAATCGGGGCGGCGGCGGGTGGCGGGTGAAGAAGGAGGGGTGCGCCAGCCGCGATGCGCACCGACGAGGCACCGACGCGACGCGCTGCATTTGGTAAAGGCGGCAGCAAAAAGGCATCGGGCGCTAAATCTGATCGTGCGGTATGGGCGCCTAACAAGCATTGACGTGACCCACGAGGTTATCAACATCAGGGGTGGCCTGGCGATGAGAATCACGAATATTTCTCGTTTTCTCGAATGGCCCTTCTGGAGCGTCCCATTCGCTTCTGAACCCTCTCAAGCTCCTCCAAGATCTCACGCACGACGAAGAACTGAGTAAATTTCATCGGAAAGGGCCTCCGATATTGTTTGTCTGTATTGACCTGTGCCTTGTGAACGGTTACTTCCATTAATTTCGTTCAACTCTTCAACCCGACCAGCCATCTCACCTGGCTCAAGCAGGACGGTCGTGCTCGTTGTGCGCTGCGTCGACCGAGTGAATGGCAACGTCGTATGCCTTCGTCACCCTCGTAACTTCGGACGCTTACCTCCCAGGCGCACTCACCCTCGCCGCCGCCCTCAAGGATGTCCATCCTTCTCCTGTTCTCCCACCAGAGGTCGAGTTTGAGACTGTCTGTCTGGTCACTCCCGAAAACGTCGACGTGTCCTCAATAAAGCTTCTCCGAAGAGCATTCAACGTCGTCGTCGGTGTCGAAACCATAGTCCAACAGGATGATTCTGGCTTGAGGTTACTAGGTATGCATTTACTTTGCTGTTTGCCTTCCTTTGTGCCAACGAACCCCCTGACGCGTATACGGTGAATGGTGCCCTTCTTGCAAGCATGTCGCTGCGATGCTCCACACTTTTCTACGCGTCCAGCCTAGAATTCAAACACATGACCCCCTTTCGATATCTCGGGCATTGCCTTTCCTTTGTTGCAGTCGCGTCATATCAGACAGTGCAACTGACTCCGTTCTGACCATTTTGCATTCTAGGTCGCCCAGACCTCAACACTGTCCTTACCAAATTACATGTCTTCCGTCTCATCCAGTATTCAAAAATCGTGTTCCTCGACGCCGACGTTCTACCCATTCGCCCACTTTCTCATCTGTTCACTCTTCCTCACGAGTTTGCAGCCGTTCCGGACGTTGGCTGGCCCGATATATTTAACTCTGGGGTCCTCCTCTTAACCCCGGGCGAAGCCAAATTTACAGAACTTAATGAATTGTTAAAAACTAAGGGTAGTTGGGACGGAGGTGATCAAGGCCTTCTTAATGAATGGCGTGGAGACGATTGGCATAGGCTCAGCTTCACATATAATACCACTCCGACCGCTGCGTATACGTCCGTGACTCTTCCTCGTCGCTGTCCCAGGTTTCAACTAATCGTCTCGTTACTTCCCTCAGTTATGCACCAGCTTACGAGCGGTATGGTTCCAAAATCTCAGCTATACACTTTATCGGACCGAACAAACCTTGGAACGCTATTGCTTATCGGGCCCCCTTCGCTTCTTCTCAACCTTCCGATCCGGGCACCGAAATACAACGAGCCTACGACTATAATTCTCTGGTTGACCGATGGTTTGCAGTTTACGACAGGCATTACCGTGTACCCCAGGATGCTCCCGAACAGAACTTCGACTTCTTCCAAACCCAATCTACCTGGGGAATGCCTGCTTATGATTCTGGCATGGATACGCACAGTACCTTTGCTACCGATTGGAGCGATGACTTCTCGAATGCTCCCGCAGCTGGTTCTATAGTTGCTTTCCAAAGTACCATTCCCGCTGGTGGTGCTCTCGGATTAGAGGACCTCAGACGAATGGCTATAGAAGGTACAGGTGCGGCGTCGTTCTACCCTACGGTTCGAGGGGAAGGAGAGTATAGGAGTATGCCTCTCGAGGGCCGACTTGACTTGATGCGCCCCATGCCCATCGTCGAAGATAAACCTGGATCTGATGTATCTGCCTACTCTACGCCGATGGCCCGTTCAATTCCTCTTGATCAGCATGAACACTGGTCGCCTCCACGCACGAGCACCTTCCCTACGCCTGGTCCTAACGAGTACCCACCTTCCCCGCATCTCCCGCCTCACTCGCTCCCGGCGTCGACCCCTGGCTCAATCAGGCAGAGCGATAGAGAAAGCTATTTCCAACAGGTACGAGGGCACGTCGATCATGGTTCGCAGGAACACCAAATTCAGGATTACGGGGCCCCGCACGATCAGGCACGTCCTGCTGAAGGCCAGACGGAAGAACATTGGGGTGAACAACCTTGGGATCGTTATCCGCAACCGATTCCCGAGGATTATTATTTGTCTGAATCCCAAGGAGGTGAAGACGATGGGCATGTTCACCACGCGCCGCGTCGGACTCACGAACATCGTACCAATGACTCTCAAACTCACTTGCGACGACATGAGCATCCTGTTCACGAACATCGGGAGCGACGGTCTCCTCAACATGATCATCATCCCATTCAGCACTCTCCCCAGCATTCTCCTCAGCATCATTCACCCCAACATCATTCCCCTCAACACCAGCACCATTCTCCCCAACACGGTTCCCCTCAACACCATCCTGTACAGCACCATGAACAACCAGCTGAACATCACCGCATGGAACGCCCCCGTCCGCCGTCCCCGCCTATGCTTCTTTGGAATCCGGCCGTTGAACCTCCGCCAAAAGACCCACCTAAAGCAGATGCATTCCCTTCTGACACCTATTTCCCTAATATCTGGGATCAAGGCCCCGGAAAGCAGAATGATCAAGTCCACCACACTGCTACGTCTATGCCAGATCGCGGCGGGTTCTTCCAACCCCTTCCTCCAGCCGAGATCCCTGATACCCTGTGGAAGCAAGGGCATTACCGACAGGTTACAGGCGAAAGTGAAGAGGGCGCTCCTCCACCCCAGCCTGACGTGAACAAGGTTAAACAAGTCTTCCCGTGGGAGGAGAAACCGCGACATATGCCTGGACGCGTCTTCCCTGCATCGGAGCCGCCGCCTCCTGGTCAGTTCATTCAGCCGTCTTCGCCTCCGGTTGCTCCCCCAGTGGAAGAACCAGTTTCACCTCCACCAGCTCAGCCTGCGGTCCAGTCCCCAGTTCGTTCACCGGTGTATGGGTTGCCAGCTAACCTCGCGTTCTCTAATGCTTGGGATACTGTCCCCAGTATTCAACGGTATGCTTCGAAGCTAGTTCGTCCCTCCCATTTCTCTCATTCTCAACCTCCTCCGACTTTGGAGCCCGTTCGGCGGCGTCGGGACTCTACCAAAAGTTGGGACGACAGGGCGGCGGAGCAGGGAAGTCAAGCTGACGACGAGGACGAAGGTGACGATGAAAACAGCAAGGAGCCGATTGCTGGTAAATGGGGTGATGATAGCGACCCAGAACTCAGTTCGAGGTCGTCGTCGTCGCGTATGAGATCGCGCAGTGGATCTATTTCTGCAAGTTACATTATCAAGGGAAAGAGGAAGGAATACCGTGTGAGAGGCGTGCAAACAGTTCCGAAGGAGACTAGGAGTCAGGCTGTACAGGTATCTATTTCGACGGATCCGCCAAGGATTCTGACGCCTTCACCTACGGAGAGGACCGAGAGAAGACCTTCACGCTCAAGCGCTGGGATGGGCAAGAGGCAGTGGACACCTGCCACGAGCACAAGCACATTGCCTCCGCTTGCGGTTCACGATGTTGGTACCGGAACGGAACTACCTCTAGGCTCTCCAACTGTCTTCCAAACCGGGTCCCCCGCCGAAATTGATGCGCCTACCATTGTCCCACCTGGTGTGCGATCTCCCCGGGAGTTCCACTTCCCTACGTCGCCGCCGCCAGGTCGCATTACTCCTCGTGGAGCTCAGACCCCCAAGGGCAAGGTGTCGGCTCCTGCACAAAGCCCAACCACGGTACTTTCGCCTGCCGCGACAATTAAACCTGCAGCCGAAAGTCCACAGGCTAGGCACGCAGTATTGAGCCCGCAGGCTAAGGTGGCTGGGTTGAGGGTGGAGCCTACTAGAGCTGCAGAGGTTAAGCCTGCCTCGCCCATATCCAGAAGGCAGTCGAGTTCGTCTACGACATCTACACCGTCGTCGGTTGGACCCGTGTCACCACCTGACACCCAGCAGTCTTCCTTGCCGCCAGCGTCGATTCTTTCACCATCCACCTCTACATCCACGTTGAGGAAGACGAGCAGAGTCTGGGACCCCGCCAGAGGGGTTGAGTTGTTCAAGAGGAGCTCGGAGGAGGTTCTCGCCCGGTTCTTGAAGATGGGCTCTTGGGAAGACGAGGCTGCTCGTCGATCTCCCACCGATGTCTGATGACCAAGTTGATGCCATTTGAGTTTGTAGCAGTCACGGACGTTTACTGCACTTCGTTAGCAATTTCTCGAACCTTGATACATTTTTACGTTCCATCAACGCTTCTCCCAAAATCTCATGCGCACTTGTCTGTTTTTGTTCCGTATATGTTCGATGATATACCCTTCAATGTCCGCGTCCTCTCCCTCTCCTCATCACGCTGCTGTCATTCTCATTGCAACTCTTTATATTTCGTTTACAATGCACACCACTGTTGCTCTGCCTCTCCTTGCCTCTGTCTGTATTCCCCTACACCAATAGATGAGACATTTCCTTATTAGTTCATTTTGTTGCCTTATGCGGACAGTCTACTGTATACCTGTCCGATGACGAAGTGACGTCACCGCTGATCATCCTTACCCCACTTGAGGTCTCGGAATCATATATAAAGGTAACGGAGCATTTCACGATGCCCCAGAAACATTCTTTCTTACCACCACAATGGCCGAAACATCACAAATTTTGAACGCGAACGAGCCTCATGGAATTGAGTGAGTGTATTTGCTGTTCTCGAAATTCCCAGTACTTAGCCCTAGCAGACGCGTGCAGCGGGAAACTACAGCAGGCGAGGCGCATATGGAGGCGCAAGAGAACGGGGTGGGCAATCAAGTGGGCCACAACGTCGAGGTAGCCCATGAAGCCGCCCAACAAGCAGCTTCTTCTGCTAAGGTGAGCATGGCAGAAGTTGATGGAACAATATGCTAAAGGTATTCAGATGCATGGACAGGCATGGACAGGCGAGCCCAACACAGCGGCTGCTCAATTTCGTCATGAAGTCACGGCGAAGACCAATGAAGCGGTTGGGCAGGGACAACACGATGTAGAAGAGGCGAAGGCAGTTGGAGCAGGCTACGTAGAACAGGCTAAGACCTTGGCAAACAACGTCCTTGCGACAGCTCAGGTATGAGCTGCATCAAGTCTTTGGAGACCACGTTCTCATTGAGACCTAGTCGTATCTGCCAACTAGCCTTAGCGGAGGCGGTTCTACAGAGGGAGGCAACGGGACCTCTTTTACTGATTCAGTAGTGTGGACAGCGAGCAGTATCGCGTCCACCGTTCAATCAGGCGCCACCACTGCTCTCGATTCGGCAAAGGAATTCGCAACTACGGCGCATCAGGCAGGCGTTGAAGCGGCCAACCCTCATATCGAAAACGCTAAGAATGCCATACATCCTCCCAGCGGAGGCATACAACCACCGGCCTCGTCTACTGGAATTCCGGCCAGCTCAGCTCCGCTACAAGTAGGGAAAGAGACAATAGATACACCTTACGCCACCACGAACCTTGGACCCGCAGTCGGAACGAGGGAGGACTAAGGATGTAGATCATGTATCACCACGTAGTTGCCATATTATTGCATTATTCACTTGGACTCCTTAAAGCTTACTCCTTTCGAGCAACCGTTGCCTAAGGGGGCGACCCTGAGCGTCCCTTGCATCAACCTGCCACAGTCACCAAGCACTCGAGCTCACCCCATGGTGTGTATCAAGTTTGATCAGACGCGTTTAGTACTCATATGTGGTGAAAAGGACAATCTCGTAAACCTCGCAAAGCAAGGCTTTGACGCCTACAATGGTAGTTCTCAGAGTAAGCAGTCCGTTGTTGACCACACGCTACTCAACATCAATTCCCTGTAGACGAGGTATGGTAAGATATCGTCCTAGAGCTCACATATCCTGAAGAGGGCGCGGTAGAACTCAAAGACCGGAAGAAACGAGTCAGATTCTAAACATACTTCCCCTTCAACCAGCACGGGCACAGACCCCGATGCTATCAAAGCCCAATTCAAAGAAGCGATCCACAAAGGAGCAGAGTCCTTGATGGAATCAACGAAAGAGTTCTTACTCGCGGCGCACGAGTCTGGTATGAAGGGCGCGCAACCGCATCTCAACCAAGCAAAGCACTCTGCTGGGGACATGGCCGCCCATTCCGCGATGCAGCAGGCGATTGGGGGATCATCGTTTGGGTCGAGGGATGATTCCGATAGGGATAGGCGCAGCGATAGAAATGATAGAGATGATAGAGATGATAGGGATGATAGGGATGATGACAGGAGATCGCATGGTCGTTCTTATGGTCGAGAGACCCGCGATTGAGTCTCAGTGTATGGTCATCTTTCCTGGAGGGAACATCTAATATCTGATTCCTCCATCTTGCTGGACACCTGTTTTTTATGATCTTCCTCGGTACTTGCTCTCATTGTACGATCTGGCTTCGACAAGGATCAGCCTCCCATGTTTTCCAGTCCTTTGGGTCGAGCTTTCTAGTAGCATCAGCCTGAGGGATCACTACAAAATAGGCTATATTATGCAACACAATGGTGCGTCTTGATTCAACGACAGAGTAACGGTACATCCCTACTCATGCCTAAACTAGACAATGATTGACTCGCGTCTCCTCCACGTACCTAAATTGGATGCGGGGTTATACCGCGACTTGGACTGAAACGTCTTGGCCGGCGCCAGCCTCGCCCGGAATCTGAATGTTATCGGAGGAGATCCAACCTCCCCATCCCCTGTCCTCCCTGCGATCATGTTCATTTCCTACCGACCAGCGCTTGTTGTTTGATGCATTTGATGGTCGACACCAACTCGACATCGTTTACCGTTTACGCTTCCACTGAATCTGTACAACCCTCCGAAAACAGAAATATGTTTCATCGACCGACGATAGTACGTCCCTGCAAACTGAATGGAACTCAGCTTCCATGCGGGTTCAGCTGCCTTGGTGACGAGGAGCCTTTGTTCTTTTTACTTCGATGTATAGATTCGCTAACGGAATGAGTGTTTGCTGCCAGGTGGTCGACATGCAGGCTACAGGGACGAAGGGATGAGCGGGAGTGTTTCATCCTCCGAGGCGTCGTGACACCCAGTCGATGCTGGTGAACTAACCGTATGCCGTACAATGGCCTATAACCGTAGATGGTCAATTCAGTCCAGATCGCACCAGTGATAGGGATGCGATTGCAGTATAAAACCTGCTCGTATTCGATCTGAGTGCTGCATCACGACATCCTTTCATTCCCTGTGCAGTGCACCTTTGTACACCCTTCCTCTTCTCAGCACCTGTACACTGCGTACGACTTACCACCTTCACTATGAACTTCCAGATCCTCGCTTTCGCTCTCGTTCACGTTTTGTCTCTCTTTTCTACTGTCTTAGCGGCGCCCGTCGCGAAACCTCGTTCACTCGGTGCCGATCACGCACTGGAGACATTGACCAAGAGTCTCGTCGAAGGCATCATTGGAGGAATCCAACAGGATGACAGGGTGGGTCCAATGTATTCATCTCCATTACTAAATACTCATTTTATGGTCTCTCCCGTAGCGCCGCGAGGAATATACCCAAGGGCTTGTCAGAGAGATGAGAGCCCAATACCCAGAGTTCAACTGGGTGATCTGCCATCCCGAGCACGACTACAAGTTTGACGGTGAACGCGGCGTCGACTGGGGCCACAAACACGAAGAATTCGACCTTGTTATCGGAGGCACCGTTGGGTAAACATACTTTCCCCTCCCATCAGAGTGTCACCGTCGTCCTAATTACCGGCTGTATAGATATGAAATCTACAACTTCAGGTCCGGCGAGTTCACTCGTCACGGAGATGGAGGATTCATCAATGTAAGGCTACATCACTTCAGCTTTGGAAGTATCGCTCATTGTCCTTCTTAGTGGGCGTTCAATGGCAACGTACTGACCAGGGACCAAGACGGTGCCCATGTCGTCTTTGGAGCAAACTAAATAGATTGGGATAGAGGGAGAAGTTGTTTGTATACGAATTCTGGGCTTGACGCCGCTCATGTGTAGCTTTCCTTCATTTTGTCGTTCTTTGGGTTGTTGTAAGGTTATGCAAATATTTACGCTCGTTGTTTGGTATCGTTCGTGGTTCGCTTGAGAGAACAATGGGGCTCCTATTCGCCCCTGTTAGCTCACCCTGAGCACGTGTACATACGAATATAGGGAGCCCCTTTCACGAAATGTTATTCGGTTGACTTTCATCATGGTACTACCATCTGTACTCAAGGTCCCAGGTGACGATTAATCGGTATTTAATCTAGGATTCTTTCATCAACATTGCGAAGCAGGGCTTTGAAGCGTACAAGAAGTCGAACGACTCCAATCGTAAGTACCATCGCAGCAGTATGGCATCAACTCAGGATCTCATATCATGGCGCAATCGCAGCGGACGTATCCAAGACTGGCGGTGCTGAATTGAACTCACCGGATAACAGGCCGCCTCCGGGCTACAACTCAGGAGGATCCAGCGGAGGGTACAATAATGACAACAGCAGCTCAGGCGGCTATGGAGGAGGATATGGCGGAGGATATAACAGTGGAAACAACAACAACAACAACAGCGGTGGTGGCGGAGGCTACAGCTACGGAGGAGGAGGCAGCAACAGTCCTTCCTGTAATGTCTAACGCTCACGATGCTTGATGATATAGCGCTAACTTCTTTCAGTTAATCACGATGAGGTGGTCCGTAACGCCAATGAGCACGGATCGGGGGATAGCTCGCTGTTCTCTTCGGCGCTGAGCTTCCTCAACAACAACAAGGTATGTAATTACTACCCTCGACGTTATTCCTTCCTGGAACCACTCTAACCGATGTTCGATCCTTCCAGGATGACCAGAAGAAGCCCGTCGATGAAGACGATGTCCAACGGGCCCACAAGAAGGTCTACGAAGAGGGCTCCACCGGCGGACTGAGCGCAAACCTCCTCGGCAGTGCCGCTGCTATGCAGGTCCTGAAGAACTTCGTCGGCGGCTCAGAGAAGGCGCCCCAGAAGGAATCCGGGGGCGACTCCACGTCGAAGCTCATCAGCATGGCCATGGCAGAAGCCACCAAGCTCTTCGACAAGTCCGGGGGCACAGCATCTGGAAACAAGCAGGATGCTGTCAACGGCGCTGCTATGACCGTTATGAAGCTGATGGTCCAGTCCAAGTTCAGTGGCGCTGGAACGACTGGCGGTAAGGATTCAGGAGGATTAGGCCAGTTGATGGGATTGGTGAGTATCTTGACGTTCGAAACAAGGTAGATGTTTGCTTACTTGGTCCTCTTCTAGGCGTCGAAGTTCATCAAGTAGAGAGAGAGAAGTCGAGTAGTATCGGATGGAATGGACTATACTCAAATGTACTTTGTGCACATCAGAAATTTGTACCTTGCTTTCGAGGCTTCTTGCCTCTGTATTCGTCGTTATCGTGATCATGAACGAGTCTCATAGCTTGCTTGAGATCGAACGATAAGAGTGAGATCCAAGAACATTTATTTCTTGACAGTACACAGTACATTTTGCGTAGTTCAACGAAAGGGAGAATAGATAGGTATAAATACAGACAGGTATAGTGTTGTACACTGTATGGATATATGAGGGAAATGATACGATGAGGAGGACAAAACAGCAGAGCGAAGCAAGGAGCAGGCACGAAAACAAGTGGCAGAATGAAAACAAAGAGCAGAACGAAGACGAATAGCAGAAAATAGAGTAGCGATGACAGAGGGGAAACGGTTATGATCTTGCCTGCACAATCGACGGACCATGCGAGGTATTGTAATTGAAATCGAACATATTGCCCATTGGCATACGCCCGAAGTCTGGTGAGTCAAACCCAGCGGTGCCAAAGCCGCTAAAGCCTTGGCTACTAGGCGAAGTGAATGTAGCTGCGTCGCCAAAGATATCGACAATATTCTGCGCGGTGAACACCGGTGACGTAGGTTTGGCGTTCTTTGGGGTGTTGGTAGGGTACGATGTTGGTAATGACATCGTCGGTCCGTTAGGTGTTGTAGGAGTACTTGAAGAAGCACTGCTGCTAGATGAGGATGATACCCTGTGATTAGGGGAGGATGACGCAGAAGAGGAAGCCCGAGAGGGAGAAGCGTAAGGGTGGTGACTTAGTCGGGGCGACCTTTGGGGCGTGGGATGAGATGTAGTCTGATTCTGCGTTTGTGGATATGAGCGTGCAACCGGGGGACTGCCCGGGACGCGTCGAGGAAGCTGTGGAGACTTTCGGCGGCGAGGTGTTGGCGTTGATGCTTTGGGTAATGCGTTTACTGGTGGGCTGGTGGGCGCGGCCGATTGCGAGTATTGAGGTGGTGACTGGAACGTAAATGGTGTTGTCGATGTCGATGATGTTGAAGTAGATGGTTTCGAAGGTCCAGCGCCTGGGGAAGACCTCCAGGATTCGTATGGAGGAGGTGCTGATGAAGGGGATTTTCGCGCACGGCGTGTGGCACGAGGTGCAACGGAGGGAATGAGAGCGGGATGACGGCCAGGACAAAGGATGGTAGTAATCGCACATGTAGCAGCAGGGCTTGTGTATCTCTGTTGGGGGACGGGCGAGTTTCTTGATTGCGGGAGTGGTGCGATTCTGCGGCGACCTTGCTTCTGCGCGCCCTCGCGAACGCTCAACCTGGCGAATAGATCTGCGAAAGCGTCAACGTCTCTTCGGGAAAGTTTTGAAGTTGAGTTTGAGCGCGTGGTGGAGGCTTGGCGGGCCCATGTTGGTCGAGGAAATGCGAACGCTGCGGGTCGAGATGTGGCACCGAGGAAGGTGTGTAGTTGGGGGACATAAGGGGCAGGATATGCAAATGGCGGTGTCAACGGGTTAAGAGGATCCCGCGTCGGCTGTTGCGGTTGTGGAGATGGCGCGGGCGTTCCCAGCTCGCTATCCACACTGCCTGCGCGTGAACTTGAAGCGACGTTGAACGACGTCGCCAATGACTCAATCCCATCGCTATCGTCGTCTTCGTTCTCCTGTTGCTCCATCATGAGTCTCTCGCTTTCCGGGCGGATAAGGTCACCCATCGTTTCATCAAGCGAGTCGAAAGAAACGTCAGATGGAAGGAGGTCCGAGGCTCGAAGACGCGCAAGCGCTTTGCCATCCTTGCGGGCGCGATTGCGATGATTTTGGAACTAATACCCGAGTAAGCAGGGCCCCAAACGAATGGAAGATAAGTACATACCCAGACCTCAATCTGTCTCTCCGTCATCATTGATTTCCGTGCCATTAACGCACGATCAGCTGCTGATGGGTAGGCATTGTACTCAAAGTATTTCTCGAGAACGGGGACATAATCCTGGCGAATATTAGAGTAGTCTATGAATCAAAGACAGAAACTCACATGATTGAACGACGTCTTCACTTGCTTTTCCTGAGGCATAATCGACGTTGAGCGTAATTTGTCGCATCGCGCAGTCGCAGAACGTAAGACTTCGGCTCGGAAATGTGCTACCCACTGAATGTACATTTTCTGGACACATGCGGCCACTTTGTCATGCAGTCCAGAGGAGCTAACGGAGAGCATTTTGGAGAGTTTCATCTGGTGAACTTCTTGAAGTTGGGAACATTTGGAGCGGAAAACTTCGGACAACAAGTTTGCTGCTTGAGTGGAGAGGCCGATGGCGTGAATGTCAGATCTGATGTCGGGCAGTGGGGGGAACGACAAGGCCGGAGTGGTGGGAGGGCAGGAGGAGTCAACATGGATATTAAGGGGTTCTCGCGGTTGTATGGAGGATTGAATGGATTGGCAGGTGTCTAAAATGCGTTGAACGGCCAAGATATCCATTGCAGCGGTGAAGGTCCTCGTCCTGTTCAGTGTACTTTATGTAAAGGCCAATGCACCGTGGGAAAGAGAGAACAATGGACGAATGTTCGGCAATTTCCGCTCATTGTTTTCAACACCATAAGGCCTATTCTCAAGCCGCCCTGTTCTCACAATCCGCATCCTCTATGACTGTCGTCGAGATCCGCAACCGACTTTTACACGCCGAAGAACCTCTGCTGCACTCTATCATTGAAGGCGTTCCTGCACTCGAACGATTCAAAGACTCTTGGTCAACGCTCTTAGACTCCTTGAAAACCCAAGAATTAGATGAAGACACCTCGGCCCTTGCGCATGCCACTGCAAGCCGCATTGAAGTCTTGGCTTCAGCATTCTTGAAAGTTGAAACCGAATCAAACAGCTTTCAGTCAAGTTTCTTGTCTGACCTCGATGGACTTTTTGCGCAAATGAGCCTGAGCAGTCACAGAGCCTCTCCATCAGAGGCGCCTCCACTGGAACCAACGTCGACATCTTCTCCCCCTCACATCGCCCCCGCGTACAAATGGTTACTCAAGAACATTTGCAATCCATACCCAACGAAGGAAACGAAGGAACTTATATCCCGTGCGACTGGGACCTCTCTTCAAAACATAGACGCTTGGTTTCTCAATGCTCGCCGCCGCATTGGTTGGACGAGCATCTCGAAGAAATATTTCAGTGGCTCAAAGGTGGATACGGTTGCCGCGGCCTTCCGTGCCCTCTCCGACGATCCTAAGCTGCCAATCAGCAATGAAGAACGCAGACCGCTTCCGGCTAATATACGAATGGCCTTTGTTGAGATGGAAAATGCAGCGAAGGAGCTGTATTTAGAAAAATATACGAAGAGTGAGCTCGCGGGGACTTTGGATAGAATGGTAAAAGACATGACGGATAGCGATAGGAAGAGACGAAGGGAGGAGAGGAAGAGAGAGAAAGCTCTGGAAAAACTAAAATCGGAACGCGAACGAGAGGATAAGCGGAGCCGGGACGCGCAAAGAAGGTGGAAGGAGGTGGAGCAAAGTTACCCATCCCCCTCACCCAAACCAGAGTCACCGAAGCGCAGATTCGAGACACCAAGTTCCGTGGATAGTGAAGAGGAGGACCTGACGCCACTGCCTATCGCGGGCCGTAAACGCGCATCGACAGAAGATTCAAGTGACGACACACAAGTAGCGGACGAGCGACCAGCAAAGAGATCTCGGTACGTTGTCCTTGCGTGTTCAGTTGCGTCTATTGACTGGGAACTCTATAGAATACTTTCATCGTCAAGTTCATGCTCATCGGTGGATACGTTCTACTCTGCCAGTCGGCAAAACAGCCCTGATCCGTTCCCGCTATCCCCTTCATCAACTGCCTGTTCTACACCGCCTCCTTCAACTCCTTCCGGAGATACTTCAACTTCCCTTCCTCAGCAGGACGCTTCACCTAAACGGAAGCGCAGATTCTCCGACCCTGATGCGGAGCCGAGACCCAAGCGTCCTATACCACTGGTCAGACCTAGGTCGCAGGTTGTTTCAGACCCTCTCCCCAAATCTGGCTCATCGGCGTCATGTTTGACTTCATCACCCTCTCCCGTAGATGAACCCGCCGTTCTCGACTGGTCTCAGTTCTTCGACCAACATTTCATGGCGGTCACCGATGAAGTAGCTACTACTGGTCCCATCAAAATGGATATGTTCGATTATTCTCAGTTCGCCGACTACGTATCCAGTGGCGAGACGAGCGATGGAACTGATTGGGAGGCACAGGGTGAGCCTTTCAAAAGCAAAGGTCTGTCGCTTCTATTTTCTCATACAAGTGCGTGTGTACTGACGGCTTGGAGTATAGGTCTACCGGACCCAATATCGCAATCATCTAGTCCAGCGATACACATCCCTTCACTCAGCACCTTTACCGATTTCGATCTACCGGCTCCTGTTTCGGTTCTTCCTGAGTTCGAATTGGACTTCTGCGCGACGATGGGTTGGCCCTACGTTGGCACCATCCCAAGCAAGCCCACCTCGACTGGCTCTGCGCTCGAGGATACTGAACTCAACAAATTAGATGGGCTGTCGTCTTTGGCGACGCTTCCACTATATGCACCTGGACTTTCTTCGGCCTCAGAAGCATCCTGCTCCAACGAAGGAGGTTTTGACATAGATTGGTCTTCGATTATCCCCCACACGATTCCTCCTACGCAGCCTGTCGTATCCTCTTTGCTCACCCCGGCTACTGTTGCACATACGATTAATCCCTCGGCTTACCCCGGAGGCAGTGCAGAGTCGAGAGCAGAGAAGCTACGGAAATATCAGGAACATCTAGCACAGGCTAGGCGATTGCAGGAAGAGTTGGCGTTCGTATAAGCCAGAAGACCTTGTTTTTGGGTCGTTTCTGGCTGAACGTCTGCCGTCTTCGGCGTATCGCCGATTTTGCGCCCTGGGTAGACGACACGCCGTCACTGCGTTATTACTGGCCATTGGGCGCTGCGCGCTGGTCAGTAAGCGGTGATGGTGGTTCGACTCCACATCAAGCTCCCGGCTGCTGCATGCCGGGTGTCACCAGTCGTGCCATCGTGGAGTGCAGGCTGTTAGGAGAGAGGCTGGGTCGACGAAGATTCATTTCACGCTTCATGTTGTAAGCTCATCATATCATTATTACCTTGTATCATTCCTCTTTCTCGTTGTTTTCTCTGTTTTCCATGTTTTCATGTTCTGTTTTGCTCTGTTACTTTGTACACTTGTTTTCGCTGCTTATACCCTCCGCTCGCACTATGTTCTTATGCCGAATCTCATACATCTAGGAATTCATGGTTTATATATCCCACATGCCATTACTGTATTTTTACCCAGTAGACTTTTTTGCATCCAACGAATGTATAAAGTTCCAGGATCGTAACCACTACTGTCTCTATCATACTGTCTCTATCATAACATAAGTAGATCAGGACTAGTGTCTTCCAGGTAAGCCAACTTCGTCCTCGATGCGCCACTGGCCAACTTCCTTCATCGCATCTGCGTCGCCCGTCTCTAACTGGGGAGAATCCAGCAGCACACTTACCATCTTCCACGGGTCCTTTCCACCACCAAACCTCAGCACCTCGTTCTTATACTTCTCCCCCAACTCTCGATTCAACGGGTCGTGTTCAAACACATTACGCCATACTCGCGAAGCGATCGCTCTGTCGAATAAATACGAATAATACGTTGCACCGTACCCAAAGAGGTGACCGAATTGGGTTTGGAAGGATGTGTCCGGGACATAGGGGATAAGACCTTGGGTGTTGTGCAAGGAGGCAAGGGCGGATGTTGATTGGAATGAGGGGGAGAGGACGGTTGGAGAGTGGTAGATTTGGTCGAGGGAGGCGAGGAGGATTTGGGAGTACGTGTCGATGGCGTGGCAGGGGTCTTGATGGTGGTTGCCGGCTTGCTGGAGCGTGGAGGAAGGGGAGGTCGAGGGGGACATGTCGAAGAGAGAAAGGACTGTTGGTGAGTTAAGGAAGTGTTCCATTAATATCGAAGGAAGTTCGACGAAGTCAGTAGCACAACGAGTCCCGGAGACGTTCTGGTATTCGGTACGCCCAATCATGGCTAGAAACGCAAGGGTTAATAAGGCCGAAATGCCGATACCAGAGGGCGACCTACAGTGCATAGCATGGCCCATCTCATGGAAGAGCGTCAGGACATCATGCCATTCCAGTACGGTAGGTCCACTAGAAGTTGATGGCCGCGCAAACCCACACAACAGCACAACAAGCGGTAGTTGATAAACGCCGTCCTTACCGCGTACTCGATGCCTTTTCGCAGCCTCGAATTCCCTGGAAACTTTGAGGTGCGGTTCAGCAACTTCATATGTACCGTCCCCCATTTCATCGTCATCATCAGTCCTTCTTGAACATCGAACAGTGTAATGAGCTGCTCCACCAGCCTTCCCTCTCCTCGCGAACAAGTCAGCATAAACCCATCCTATGACGCCAGATTCCTCGTCTACAACTTCGAGTTTATGGACATCGGAATGCCAAGTCTCTCCATAGGCTGAATCGGCCGGTCGGAAAGATATACCGTACAGGTGCCGAAAGAGACGCGAGAGACCAGCAAATACCGTGCCGAGGGTTAGCGGGGGGAGGTGTATAGGCGGAGCCGGGGGTTCGGGCGGGCAGTAGAAGTCCCTGTCCCATGCTTGTATGACGGGGAAGGGCGGGGTATGAAGGTGTGCTTGCTTCCGCTGGCTTAATGTACGGAGAGCACTACGGGCGTAGGGCCGCGTATAATCCATCAAAGCATTAAGGAAATAATTAACGTTCTCTGCGAGATCGAATCAGTTTCGAATGTACTTAGCGTTCGGAGGAAAAGACATACCAGGTGATTTGGCCATTTTGTCGCCCAGCGTCATATGGGCGAAGCTCTCCTTGCCTACGAGCTGTGCAAGCTCGCCACGAGCACGCAATAAACGTTCCAGCAGCTCTATTTGCTGCGGTGTGCTCGAGTTCGCGGCAATGTATAATTTTCGTCGGGGCTCTTCGGCAGGCGCAGAACGCATGATCATCTGCGCCTGGAGCGAGTCTGGATATACCATGAGATCCCGCTGCGTAAACTGGGCCTGAAGCTGCAGCCTGACTCCCATCCCCTTGTCTTTAAGACCATCGAGTTCTGAGGGTTTAATTGCAGCTGGCGGTCGTGCAGAGTTCGCCTCCCTCAAGAACTCCCGACCGAGGACGAGAATTTCTGACGAGAGAGAAACGAAGCGATTCCGTTGGTCGGGTGGGAGGTTGATGGCAGACTTTTCAAAGTCGTTCCAGAATATTTGGGCCGTACTATAAGCTTCGGGCCCCAGTGAGTTCACTATTGACGGGTCCGACAGAACCGCCTTCAGAACCTGAGTGAATAGAACACATGTAAGGGGGAATGAATGAATGCATACTCAGAGTGACTACACACTTCATAGAGGCCAACATGAGTATTCAATACGTTCATGAACTCGCATAATGTTTCGTAAGCTTCGTTGGCCGCATCAACCCAAGCATGATCGGGATGTGCATTTCGCACCAGTTCTGCAAGATCTATGACGCTGCAAAGCATGTCGCTGAGCCGGTCCAGATTCTTAACCACCTTCATCAGCTCATCTCGAGACTGCCTGGCTCGCAGGATGCGATTCGTGAGTATTTGTGCTCGCACGAGAGTGGCTTCTGCGAGAGTGATCAATCCTCGTGGGTGAGCCAGCACCCCGTGTCCAAATAGACCGCTCGGAGTCGAGAACAAAGGTTTCTTGAATGTCGAGGATGATGGCTGGTCAAAGACCGCTACGAGAGCCTGGTCATCAGGGGAAGGGGGAAGCGGTGTGGTGGTCGGACGAGCTAGCGTTCTCGATGAAGCTGAGATGTAACGCCGCGAGTTCTGCTTGGCCACGAGACAGCCTCTAAATCGAAACAAAGCCTTTGTGGACTTGAAGAGCGCATCTCTGGCTGGCGCTGCGAGCATGAATGTCGAGGAAGGCACTCGTCCGAATGAACCCACCTTGGAAAAGTCGCGACCTCGGCCTGATTCCGGCGTCAAATCCAGCCCGATCAGGGTCGGCTGATTAAACACTTCTCTGCCATTGGTCGATTGTAAACTCAATTACCTCCAGCAAGAACTTGGATAAAATACGCGACGGAAAGTGGATATTGTCAAAAAAATACCTATGGTACATGGTCTGTGTTATGTGATCTATACTATGATGGGTAACCAGTAAATAACATCCAGATAATGAGGAGGGGGTATTGCAGCGCTCATGAGCCTACTACAGGTGCCGTCGAAGCGCAAACTTCCATACTTATGGCCTTGTTCTCTTCAACACGAGTCGGCGGCGGAGGCGAAGAGACATGCGTGTCTCCATTGACCCCATTCGCGAGGGGTTGAGCCGTATCCACACCGTTCGCTGCTCCATCTACCCCACCAGGATCATTCGTCGTCGGCGCGTTGGGTATGGGCTCCACGGCGTAATACCAGAATTTGCTCCTCTTCCGCCCAGCGACTTGCTCTAACGCAACTTCCGTGGGCTTGACCGCTGCCGCGCCATTTTTCTTCACCTTGATACCATTGGCGTCGTTCGCGGAGGCCATGGATGCTGACGAAATACCGCCGACAGAATTCGTGCTGACCACACTGTCTTCCGTTTTCGCACGCTTATATGGTGGCTCTGGATCGGAAGACGTGCTGGCATGCGCAAGCCGCCTGGTAGATCGCCTTTCACCGCGCCATTCCCAAGCATCTGGTTCTGCTTCACGTTTGCCATTGACATTTTTGGCGGCAGTTCTCGTCGAACGCCGTGTCGCTGTCGAGCGGGCAGAGTGACGAGAGCCTTGGCCGTTAGGTGTGTCGGACCGAAAGTTCAAGAAATCGTCCGCCTCGAACTCTTCGTCGTAGTTTTCGTCGCCTCGGTCGACGTATTCATCAGCATCATCCTGAGTTCCAAAAATAACAAGTCAGCTGCTGCAAAAGCGTCCAAGAAATTCTCAGACTAACGTCACTGACCACGTCGTTGCTGTAAACGTAGTCTGGCCGTCTCGTCTGCCGTCTAGTTCGCGTTTCCCGCAGTTCAGAAAGCATAGTGAAGTTCCTCTTGTTTTCAATCCGCTTTCTGACTCTTGAAACCCTCTAAAAACAAATCGTGGGTAAAAACGGTAGAAAGTCAGATCGTGATAACCAACGGTTAGAAAAATCGATAATCAAGGCCGTCAGTTATGAAATATGAAACGTATGTATAGGAAAATACGTACAGCGAGCTCGGTGTCAATTGCTGGTATACGAGCCTCGAGGGCGGC
The DNA here is from genome assembly GCF_014466165.1 of Pleurotus ostreatus. Lineage (NCBI taxonomy): Eukaryota > Fungi > Basidiomycota > Agaricomycetes > Agaricales > Pleurotaceae > Pleurotus > Pleurotus ostreatus. The sequence goes on along the minus strand of NW_023503157.1, from coordinate 1,658,598 downwards.
AACGAGGGCGATATGGTTTTGCTCTAGCTTAGACCGTCTTTCGCCTTTCTTGAGTTCCTTTGGTGCAATTTCTTTCAGGCTCTCGAGTATCGCAAGGTATTCCTCTTTGGATGACGATACAGCCTGGAATGTGGCTGACATCTTCCAAGGATTCGTTGAGACATAGAGTCGAGGCGAATCTACGGTAGAACACAAGTTGCTGTGAGTTATGCGGACTTTAACAGAAGCTTAGACGGGACGGCATAGGCCGGCGACATGGCAAGATCTAATGGTTTGGCGTCCCCAGGCAAATACACGCAAATACGGGTTCACGGAGAAAAGGAACGCGCACAGACCATCTATGACCCAGAAACGTTTGCGATGCATATCCTGGCCGATAGGAATCAGTTGTATGCCATCTTGAGTCTTGTAATCGGGGTCCCCATTCGCAGCGGCAGAATCCTTCTTCTTGTGCTTGTTGTGAACCACGCCCCAGGCGTGGTCAATAGTGGCCTTAATCTCCGGACTGTGACAGAGCTGCAATTCCACGAGTTGGCGTAATATTTTGAGCTATATATCGCGCCAAAGTACTAAATGTCAGATTGAGCCTCTGGAAGGAGGAGAAGACCACACACCTTGAAATCCCAATCGCCGGCGAAGAAACCACCGGGGAGATTATGAAACGGGTCCACGTTCATCTTGAGGGCGTCATCCCAGAACACGGAGCGCTCTGAGGATTTAAAGTATTCAGCCATGACGGTGCTTATTGTGGATGATATATGATCGACCCTAGACACCCAACGAGGTTGGTTAAACGGCCGTGCCCGGTCGACAGACTGGATGGGCATGCGCTCACCCGATATTACGCGTTTGCGGTCTCAGATTGCGGATGAAACGCCCTAGGATGTCCACTAGTATAGGACTAGCCTCAGGAGACAATAACGCAGCTTCCAGGCTGAATGAGCCGCAAACACGTTGAGGAGAGTCAGTACGGAGCACTGCATTGTCAAGAATAGAACACTGACTCCATTGGAGACTCGAGCCCTTCCACTTTCCCCCGGAGATTGGTGAACTTGCATATAAAGGAGTAGACGAACATGGTCTCCCATCGGTCTGATGGGTGGGTGGCGGTCGATGGCGGACATATGTGAGGCTTCTTCTCTTGCGCAGGAGCAGCAGCCATGTTGTGGCAGGTGCGCGACGCGGGATGATAGCCAGGTGGATGAAGGGAGGAAGCAAGAGTGGTTATATTGATCACGTTTTCGGTTATTTTCATACTAGCGGTACAAATATGTTACAATAACACTTCAATTCATCCACGCGGTAATATACAGCAAAGCTAAACGGTACACGAGCAAAGGGGGCACGTAGGAGGACCCGTAGACAAAGAACAGATATATTGCGAAGCGCGACGATGATACAGCGGGTACGAAGGTACAAAACAAGTCTTAACCAGGTCCAACCTAGAAGATGGTGTGAATATCAACAACGGGTGGCAAGACCGTTTGATGCTTACCTTGGGGATATCGTGGTGCTCGCTGAGTAACTCCAGATGTGTATTAAATTCGCTGACGCGGTCCTTGTGCGTCTTATGCGCCAATTTGGCCACCTTTTGGGCCAGCTGAAAGTAATAAATCAGCAACAGGATAGCAGACAGAAAACACGCCTGATACTCACCCTTCGTTTCTGGACCTCCTCAAAGCGTTCCTCCGCTTTGGTCTTGCGGCCGTTATTGCCTGAAGCAGCGGGAGAGTTACGGCCGCTTCCTGACGGAGATTGCGAGACCTTATCCTCTTGGAACAACAACTCCTTGACCCGCTCGCGCTCTGGGTCTGTAGTCGTCTCCTTCTGGTTCGACTTGGATTTCGATTTCTTCTTCCTGGAGAGGAGTTCAGCCGAGACCATTGACCAGAGCAGCGAAGGTATACTCACTTTTTCACTACTCCACCCTCCGCGACTCCCCCCTTGAGCTTGAGGGAGCCCCCAGGACGGAAATCATAGTCGGACATGGGTGGTCGAGTGCAAGAAGCACATACGTCACGGGGTCACGTCTCGGCAAAGTCACGCCCAAGAGCAGTTACGCCCGACCCAAAATCTTTCTGCTAGACTCCCAAGGCCTTCCTCCTCGTTCCCGACGTTTCAGGCTTTTCGGAGGCCCTCGACGGTCTACAAGCCAATTTCAGACGACATGGCCATCCTCAGCTCACCGCTGCAAGTCATCACCTCGACGCCTCCAGTGACGCGTGGGTTCACTGCGGCTACCGTTGCATTCTCCGCCCTCTACGCCTGGCTACAATGGCATGGCGCTGGGCCAACGCCGTACCTTACTCTGCTGCCGGGATCGAGTCTGTTCTATCCATGGACGCTATTCACGTCTGCGTTCGTCGAGACGAACATATTTGAGGTGCGTATCGACCTGTATTGTCAGCCGGGCCCCGCTAACGTATTTTCAGTTCATTACGACAATGCTGTTTGTTCCGATATCATTGCGCTACTTGGAGCGTATTTGGGGCAGCATAGAGACCATTCAATTCATCGTCGTCACCATTACCTTCTCCAATATCATCGCCTTCGGGTTCAACTGGATAGAATACTTCGCATTGCGAAATGCAGACCTGCTCTTGTGTGTACTTCACATCTACTTTTCTATCGGTATCAATTGATCCCACATTCATAGGTACGGAATGCAATATCGCGGCCAAATGGCCCTCCAAATTGGCATACTCGTCGCGTTCACACAACTCATGCCCGAGCATCAAGTACAAGTTATGGGCGTCTTGAAGGCTCGTGTCAAAGTGAGTATCTTGCAACTCAAACCAGGTCGTGCTATTAACATACGCGAGCAGAATCTCCCAATGGCGTACCTAACACTCTCCACCGTTATGTGCATCATTGGTTTCCAATGCCCATGGATCATCATCCAATTTGGATGGTTCGTGAGCTGGATCTACTTGCGCTTCTACAAGAAGAACACTGGAGACGTTACTGGTGGAATTGTCACGTACGGCGATCGAAGCGAGACATTTTCGCTTCTTTCCTGGTTCCCGCCCCTTGTTCAGTACGTTCACCAGACCCTTCCAAGTAACTTGACCTCACTTTCGACGCAGCAAACCCCTCGGCCTCCTTGGCAACACCGTTTATTCACTCGCCAACAAGCTCCACCTTATACCAACTACCCATGGCGATGTTGAAACAGGTATCTATACACAAGTACCTGGAAGCGCACGGGCTGAGGCAGAACGCCGACGGTACGCATTTAAGTTATTTCCGGCAGCTGCTATTGAATACTCAAAATAAAATCAGTGCAATGGCCCTGAAAGCACTTGACCAGCGACTGGCCAACACTGCTTCCGCCTCTCTGTCACCTAACCCGCAAACACCAGGGTCACGGCCGCCACCTGTTGCAACTCGCACAGAGTCGAGTGGCAGCGCTGTATCGCATACCAGTGGAAATGACAAGACCCCTTCAGAAGTAGATTCAGTAGACTTAGGGAAAGTGTGAAAGAACACTTGCGCGGATTTTTTTGCTATCATGAGCTGTACATACAGACTTCGATTCTATTCATAATTTCCAGATTTCGGCTTATGTAATGGCATTTATTCGTTCGTTCGTTCCACGACAGTCACTGCGAGCCCCATACCTAGCGGCATATACAGAGTGTCGCGTCTTTTGCTCTGAACCTCCATGTCGTCTCGCCCTTCATACTCTAATGGCCATGCTCAGCCTGAAATGATGGCGAAAGCAGGACCGGGGCTCTCGCACACACGGACAACATCAATGGCCAAGTTGCCTACAGACGGGTACAACGTCGATCCAGATGAGATGTTCACGAAGTACCCCGTATCTGAAGTCAAGCTCATGCAGCAGAGACTCCGGTGCGCAGCCTCCCCATTCGAGGTCGCAATTATGATTTGACGATGCCGCAATTAGGGAGGACGCTGACGCGAAGCAGGAGGAGCTGAGGCTCATGGTTGGGTGCGTAGGCATATCTCGTCCAGCTACTTCGCCAGACAGACTTTATCTCGAAGCGTAGAGAACGATACCGCGACCTTCTCCAAGCGTCTACATCCATAATTTCTATTGCCAGATCATCGACCCGTGTCAAGGCGGCGCTGGAAGAGGCGAAGAATGTTATCCAGTCCCAGAAGCCGCCACCTGAACTAAAGGATGCTTCCCTTCCCGGAAATAAAGGCTAGTACATTTACTACGCGTCCTATTGAATTCAGTAAACTGATTATCGGCCTGTAGCTGACGCCCACCTTCAGACGCTGCAGTTGCTTTCGGCACATATGAAACTGCTTTTGGACGCCCCGGAGCACTTATGGCGGCTGATCGAGAAGAAACAGCACTTCACTGCTGCTTGGTTGTTTCTTCTATCCCGCGTCGTCTATCGCGCTCTGGTCAATGATGATGAGCAAGATGAAGACGCATGGCAACATCAGGGTATCGACGTTCTGGTGAGCTAGCTATGCTAATCTATCTCTTCGTTTTTAACAATCATCAAGGAACAATTTCCGTTGGTGCAACGGCAATGGGAGGCCGTCTCCCAGTTTCGGTCACAGATCATCCACCGCAGTACACTGTTTCTTCGCGAAGTGACAATGCCACCTGAGGTCAGATGATATAGCAGCCTACATACAAGCCAACTTACATTCGGCCCTCTAGGACGCTTGCGCTGCTCTCCTTACCCTCCATCTACTCGATTCAAAACCTCTGGTTGAGACCTTCAACATATTCCTAGCCCAGCGATCGAGAGCACTGCGAACTGCTTCAACTCCAGCTTCCGAAGTATCCTCTGGTAATGGACACATACCAGCGATGTCGCGTAAACGCAACACTGTCCCAAAACCGTCAGCCGTACGCGAATACAAGCAGACGCTACAGACAGTGCTGTCGTCAATCACAACTACTGTGAAGGCTTCCCGGATTATATACTTTGACGGCCACGATCAACCGTCATTGCTCACCGGTGTACTACGATATATCCAGGCCGATTCTTCAACCTCTCAGCTGCCATCCGTGTCAACTAATAGCGAACTCCTCCTCACGACGCACTCCCTATTAACAAGCCTCCCGTCGTCTGCCCATCTCTTGCTATTACCTGAGAACCTTCGTTCTTACAAACCTTATGTTGACCTCTCCTCTTCCTCATCGACAATTCCGCAAGCTCAAGTCAATCAAAAGCTTCAAGGTTGGTTTACAGACGCTTGCAATACGTTTGTAAATGGTGCAGGGCAATGGATGGCAAGCTTGCAAGAAGTTAAGGAAGTTTGGAACGTTCGGACTTTGGTACATAATTGGATACAATCCTCGACGGGGCTGGAGAAGCAAGAATATGGGCAACTGACGCAGATATTTGATGATATATGCCATCAACGAGTGCTATCAATCTGGAAGACCTCTTTCTCTGACGCTCAAATGGCCTTCAAGCGAAGTGTTAGCGAGGCCGTGGCGACTGTCAATAAAAATCCCAGCCCAGAGCATCTAGGTGCGATTCCTTCATTTCACTATCCAAGTTTATCTAAATCATGGTGGCCAGATGACCTGGATTCCACTGGTTTTCTATTCCAAGCGCCTCCACTCCCGGTCCTCCATTCTGCGTCTACATCCCTCGAATCATTTCGAAAGTACAAGTCTCGCTTACAACAACAGCTTGAGTATCGCACAGCGTTGCTGGATGAAGTGTTATCCACGTTGGAGAATTGTGCAAAATCGTTGCAACGTGATCTAGCATGCATTCAATCTCGGGACAATGTTGATGCAAAGTGAGTTCTCCATTCCCGTGGTATATGAAGTGGTTGCCACGGTGTCCTGACATCTTTTCAGCCCTTCTGCTCAGCATTTAAGAGCCGTTCATCTTTCTGAGGCAAACGGATTCTGTGAAGGAGTAGTGTCCATTTTGCAAGCCGCTTCGAGTGACGATAATAATGGTGCGTCTTCTTCATTTGTCGCTTTCCGAAGCTGACATTATTTACGCGATAGCACGCAACGGCTCTGCGTTCATTGCTAGGATATCTGACTGGCTGTCCAACACACCGTCCCTACCCATAGACCTGGGTTGCCAGAGAGGGGAAGCCAACTGTATGTTTCTGACAACACTCATTGGTGCCGAAGACACATCTTCACGTTGGATTTCTAGCGTTCTGTGATAATTTGCGCACCCTGAGCGATCAGCTCGCGGATCAATGGAAACAAGGAACGATAATAGAAGTGATTCGTGATTATCACAGCTCTTCGACATCATTTGAATCTGTCGCAGGTCTGTAGCAATGTTGGGTTTACCCTATGTGTGCATCTGATCGTCCTGACCGTAGTTTGGGCGCCGTCATGTAACCTACTGGATGCACTTCTCGCGCTCCAATCTTTAAGCCATCGCCTCAACGGCTATCGCAAAAAAAGGGATACCGATCCGCTAGCAGAATGGTTTCGTTCGTTCGTCTCTAAGCTATTGGAAGATGAAGATCGAATACAGCGAATAGAATACATCGCAGACTTAATGTGCCTACAGAAAATTGCGGATTCCCGGTCGGAATGGGGCGATATTCAGGCAAGCCTGTCTCTAGCTATCGCCAACATTCGGACCAAGGTAAGCATCGTTGTCGTTGATTGATTCTAGCCTGACAACCCGCTCTCAGTATCTCGACACTGCCCCGTCGGAACAGATTCTCGACCAGGGTGTCTCTAGCTACCTTTTGCGGGCGCAGAATTTGTTGGCGACGTTCCTGCAACCGCCTCTGGCATTCATTCCCTATGCTGATGGCGAAAAGTTCGGGGGACTTCTTCCGCAAGGAGTGCCGTCGACCGATAAACAGTTCCAGCCTGCATTCACTATCGCGACCCCATCGACTCGTTTTGGATTGCTTCTAGTTGGTGGCTCCTAGATAAGTATGGTACGGATATGCATATCCCACATACGCCTTCTATTTAGACAATCACTTGCAATCGGCTTCCCCAAGGAGAGCTGTCACCTTCGGACACGTGAGGCCTAGCTACGAATGTTGCCGCATGGAATATGATGAATCGAAGGTTCTGCGGCGTCAAGCCTGGCACAATCTATCCATAGCTGTACCAACGATGGGAGCAACATCAACCATATCACATCAGGTTTAGATTGACATTCGCTTGGAGACCGCATTTAAACCGACGAGGTCTTGCAGGTTGCAGAGTGCCATGCTGGTCATTGCATCCATTTCTCACCCGGATTTCGTTTGACAGCGTTTGCGACCGTGAAACAGGTGGACCGCGTGCGGCTCCGAACTGGATATATACCGCTTTTCTACCCTGACACCTCGGTTGGCACCGCCCAACACACTCTGCACCCACTGCAACGACATACCTATGCACCGTGGACGATAGCCCTCGGGCGTCCAGGAAGAGCTTTTGCGATATATTCAAGCCAGGATGATTGGTGAGTCCCCTTCTCGCCCGGCCAAATATCCCCGGCAACTGATTGGCCCGCTTCCGCCATCATAGCGTCCTCCCCTAACCTTGAGCATCTCGCGCCCTACTTCTTCGCTCTTCATCTCGCTGGTGGCCATATCGGGCTACCGATTCTCCTCCTTACCTTCATATTCGCAAAGAATGTCGTCCGCCATCCGACCCTCCTTAATTTCTGCATAACGTGGATCATCTTTTCAATATCATACTGCATTCGGTAAGCCGACGCCCTTGCTGTTTTAAACGTACAGCGGACCTGACATATTATACGTATACTCCTAGGCTGTATTCATCCATTTACCATAACGTGACCACAGATAGCTTTGACTGTAAGGTGCAAGCGATCATGGTACATGGCGCACCACCAATGTGTGTTAACCTCACTATTCGTTCCAGCCCAAATAGACTTACCACATCCATGATCACAGGGCAGCCGTAGCTGGTTTATTTGTCGTCATACAGGTACGTCGTTCCTTAGCTCTGACTTCTACGAGGTTCTGACTTGAACTAGGTCTTCACTGCGTTATACTTCCCATCCCCTCCATCACCGCTCAAGCCCCGTTGGCCAGCGACACTCTGGCTACTACTCGTATGTCTACGAGTCCCCTTCATCACATCCAATGCTGAACGACATGGGTATAGACACTGATACTCCCTTACGTCGCCTTCTGCATGTTTGCATTACCAACAGCGATCGTAAGTCGTCCGTTACTCTGATTCTAGCAGTCCAAGCTGATTCACACATCTCACAGTTGATCGAACAGTACCCTGAATCGTTGATATCTCTCAACGCACTGTACTGCACGACAGATAAGGAGCCCTTGTAAGTTTCCTCTGATCATCGGAATTTGGCGTGGACTAACTTTCTGAACGTAGCCGTCGATTCGGGGTGCCTATGTTCTGCACTGTCATCCTGGTTCTGGTTATTGGTCTGGAGCGTACGTGGAGTCGTTTTGTCATCTTCTATCCACACCTTATCCCTTGATTGGGTTATAGTTGCTATCGGCGTGCGATACTGCCTCATCCGGTCCCGCATTTCGAGGGTGTTCCCGCTGGCGAATCGACAAACATCAGCATCTATGTGTGCTCGCGTTGGCATTTTCAATGCTTACTCGATCATTACATTGAGGTGCGTCTACTTCCTCTCCACCTGTAGCCGCCAACTTATGTTTTTGCCTTTGTCAGTGCCGGTATCTTCTTTTTGTCGGGTACCGAGAGTCCGTGGCCATTCATGGTTCAAGCAGCCTGTGCGTTGTTCCATTATCCAAGATTGAACACGTTCGCTTAGCAGCTCATGACAGTGCCTCTAACCGCTGTGATAGTCTTCGGTACCCAAAGGGTTAGTACAAATGGCTAACTTAGTTTACCAACATCTAACGCTTCTCTAGGACTTGTTCATTACATGGTGCTTCTGGAGGAAACACAAAGTGCAATCATTTCGGGAGCTCGACAATGATATCCCGACCGGCCGTCCTATGTCTCTGCCAGATATCGAGAGCATCAATATTTCGTCCACAACCATTACACCGAGTTATACGACGGTGCATGGGTCGCAGCGCAGCCTGACGTGACCAACGCTACCAGCATCCTCAAGCGACGGTTTATGGAACGCTGTCTTCAGCCATTACGAGCATGGCCCCAGACGCTAAGTCTGAGCTCGGCCGGGAGTGCTTGTGCGTTGGCGCAACGGGATGGTGGCTCTTAGTAGTAGTAGTGAGGTAGTCACTTAGTTAATAGTGTTGAGGGGTATTAATGATAGAAAATGTATTAAAGCAAATAACATGTACAGAGCTGGACGCGATGGGTAGACCTGCAAAACTATGCACCACCACTGGAGACCACATGAGACGAATGAAGCACAAGACACGAGAGCCACGTACACTAGAATGTTGTTTCTGCACGTAATCATTCAATGAGACCATTCGGTGTTTGGACATTAGGAACACGTACATTGGGATGTGGATGAGCTTGACAAAGTAGCCAATGAATCCCATGATGCTGAATCCAATCGCAACAGCTTTGCAGATTTGCGTGAACTCTGTTCCTTGGTTTAGTCCTTGCCCTCATGCTACATTTTGAGTCTGCAAACCTTTTTGTGAAGGCTTCGTGCAACGAGTGAGGAACTGCAGAACCCAGGAGGTCAGCGTCGAGAAAACAGGCGAATTTGTGGGCCAACGTACTTGGTTGCCTTCCCGAACGAACTGTTGAGGAATCTCGATGAATTCACGAAGTTTGTCGGACATGGTAGCGGTACAAAGGAGAGTGAGGAATGGCGTTGCAATTCTGCTGGCGGAGGTTCACCTGGTTATGCTTTCCCACGGTCACTGAAACCACGTCGACATTTTCCGTTCGGCGCTCATTCAGCTCGCCACCAAGAACACGCATGGGTATGTTTCTGTCAAATCCCTCCGCTGGCACTTGGTCTCATGAATTTTTCGTTTGTGACAGTATTTCATGCATGAATGTACCTTCGTGTCAGTCTGAGACGCATCGGACGCACAGCCTATGAATTTCATACTGCCCGTTCCGCGAACCATGTCAGAAATATCGCGATTTCAAGGCCTACGCCAGAAAATAGGACACAGAACTTCAGAGCGCTGGTGAAGTCGCTGAAGGCCGCTGCATATGCAAAGAATGATATAGCAGAGATCCATGCTTCATATAAGGCCCTCGTTAAGGCACGGAATAATCAAAGTCCTACCGAGGACGATACCTCTTCTCCGACACTCACACCCGACGACTTCATCACTGTGATCGACTCTCTGGGCTCTTCAAAACGACCAGCCGACGTTTCGATTATCTCGGGAATTGCGGACGACATATCTACAGTCTTCGGGATTCAGCTTACGACCGGAATTCATGATGCATTATTGCGAGCCTTCGTCCGCAATGGTCACATCCAGGCGGCGTGTAACTGGCTACAAACGATGTCTCGCAAATCAGGAAACTTAAAACCGTCCAGAGACCAATGGCATTTCTTCCTGGAGAACATTGAGAATGGCACGCTCACCGAATCGTTCAAATACGTGCGCAACATAGTTAAGGTCCACATGCCCGCGTCCGGATGCAAGCCCACAAACGAAACCTACAAATTTCTCATCCGAGCACGGTGTGAATCCCTCAAATCTTCCCATCTGCATACCCTTGTCTTCAAGACCTTAGTGGACGATATGAAGAGCGATGGTCTACCCTACGATTCTTCTGTAGCGGCTCTACTTCACAGCTGTTGCGCCGAGCTAGGCTTCCCTCGGCAAGGCGTTGAGATTGTCCAGTACTACCTTGCATCATTTCCCGACATGTCCTTCTCGGTGGAGCAAAAGGAGCAGCAATGGAATGAATGGCTATCCTCCATAGCCCGGGTTAGCGGTATCAAGGCTGCTGTCAGATTCTTCAGGGAGCTCGAAAAGGACGGATGTACTGCCTCTTCTTCGACTCTCAAAGCAATAATCCAGCATGCTAGGTCATCCAAGGATATCATCTTTCTTGAACGCGAATTGAATCTCCCTGCCACGGCCTCGCACTGGTCCATCCTCATTACGAATATTTGTCGGTCGGGAAATACGGCTGCCGCTATTGCCACATATAACGACGCCAAGTCTGCTGGTGTCGCGATTGATGCTGCCTTGGTCGGTCCCATAATTAGGGCCCTCTGCCAGAGTACGTTTCTACCACCCACAGACCAGGCCGTCGACCAGGCCCTGGCTATATACCGCGAGCTTGCAGAGGCATCCCCAATCCAAGTCGAGGATGCTGGCACTCAAGATGGCGAAACCTCTGTACGCCATTCACACGGACCAGATACGCAGATCTACTCGACTCTACTCCGAGCCCTTGCCGTATCCCCAAACACCGAGCATTTCAGTAAAGCTGTCGGCCTGCTCAACGATATGCAAAGCCGTGGTATCTCCCTAGAGGATAGCATCGTCATTACCTCGACGATAGTCCTACTCATGCGGAATTCACGAAACCTCGACCAGGCCTTCAACTTCTACAGGCAGCTTTGCGGTGGCCTTGATGCTAAAGGCTATGCAATCGTTTTGAACGCGTTCTGCAAGTTGTCGTTCAATCCACAGGACCACGTTCCTTCTCTCCCCAGGTATTTCCAGATCGTCAGCGACATGCGACATGCCGGCCACAAGATGACACCGGAAGTCTACACTATCCTTCTCCGCCAACTTGCCATCGTCGGAACACGTCTCCAGCGACCCGATTCACCCCTTCCATTGGAAATTCTCCCAAGGCTGGTGACTGCCGTCCGACGTGTCCACGATCACATCACCCTCGATGCATCCATTTCGCCTGATGCTCACTTATTAAATCAGCTCATGGACACGTATCAACGCCTAGGGTGTTTCGGTGATGCGTGTCGGGTCTGGGAGATGATGTATCTATCCGGACGATTTGACCACGTTGGTGTCAGCATCATTCTGGATGCATGCGGGCATGCCGGGTCATGGAAGGTAGCGAAGCAGGTCTGCTTGCAGTTGTCTAGAGACAACTTCCTCTTTAACCAGCACAATTGGAACACCTGGATAGAATGTCTTTGCCGTTTAGGCATGCTCAACGAGGCCGTCAAGATCGCATGTTTAGAAATGGGGAAGACCCAAGAAGACATTGCTCCCGACAGCGATACAGCTCGAGTCCTCATGTCTTTCGCGCGAAAGTCCGGCCAGCAACTGGAGGTAGCATCTCGGATTGAGCGGTATCTACCGGAACTTTGGGCTAAGTTACCTGATGATCTGCGGACAAAGTGATGTATAGACTAGATAGAAACCCCATGTAAGTACAAAATAGAGAGATCGACGTGATAATGATACAATGTGCGTGCGTGCGTGGTTGAACATGCTAGAAAGGAAGGAAGAATTTCTAGAGGAGTAGAAAGTCTAGTAGAGCAGTGTTCATCATCTAATGTCTACGTGCTAAACGAGGACTCAAAGGGTCATGAAGCCAATTCTTCAACGGAGGGGCAATCACACTAAGGGAGTAGATGCGTCAGTAACAAGAAAGCGATGACCAAACGTCGTACTTACAATTAGATTGAGATCGCCGTAGGCTATGATGCGTTCGGTTATTGATGTTACGATGCATCAAAAGGGGTGGACTTACCATCATCAACTCTTGAAACCGTGGGCCAGAACTTCTTTTCCAATAACCAGGGCGCTGGGTAGGCTGCATCTTGACGAGAGTATGGTCTGTGGGCGTTGTACATGAGAAAAGGGCATGAAACATCTTGGCATACATAGCCTACCTCTTCCATTCCTCTTCGGGCAAGGCAATGACATGAACGGGATGAGGAGCATTCTTCAGAAGGTTGTTATCCTTGGGCATCTTCCCGGTGATGATATCTTCGGCTTCTTGACGAATTTGGATCATAGCATCACAGAACCTGGGCAAGATCTGTTTGAAGGAGTTGCGAGGAAGAAGTTCGATTTACATACCTATCAATCTCTTCCAGGGTTTCAGATTCGGTGGGCTCTATGAGCATACACGTCGAGATAGGCCACGAGCAGGTGGGAGGATGGAAACCATAGTCCTATATCAGTGATGTGAGCTCATTGAATGTTATGATGCGTTCTACCGGACCAACCTGAAGGCGTTTCGCGAAGTCGGTGACTTTGAGTCCAGCAGCCTTGTCAAACTCGGCGAGATCTATCAACAACTCATGGGCAACCCGGTTATTATCGTTCTTGTAACGTAAGCTATAGTGACCAGCGAGGCGGTGGGCCATGTAGTTGGCATTTAATAGGGCGACGCGGGAAGAGTCGGCGAGTCCTTGACCACCTAGCATCTTGATATATGCCCAGGAAATAAGATGGATCGAGGAGCTGCCAAACGGCGCAGCTGAGACGGCGTTGATGGCTTTGCTATCATGTTGTTGGGCGAGGTAAGGATGGGTGGGCAAGAAAGGCGCCAGATGTTCCGCAACACAGATAGGGCTGTTTTGAAGTCAGTTACAGCTCTGAATGTCCGAAAGAAACTGTCTTACCCAACACCTGGACCACCACCGCCGTGAGGGCTACAAAGGCATACAATGAGTAACTCTTACTGGTAACATTAGATCAACAACTTACATCGCAAATGTTTTATGAAGATTCATATGGCAGACATCTCCACCACAGGTAGCAGGATTTGTGGAACCAATTTGGGCATTCAGGTTGGCACCGTCGAGGTACACTTGACCACCGTTGTCATGGATGATTTGACAAGCCTTCATCGAATGGTTAGAAACTGGAAGAGAGGTCAACGGGAAACATACTGTTTGGACGCCGTCTTCGAATACACCGAAAGTAGAAGGATAGGTGATCTGCAACGTATTAGATTCGAGTAGGAAGAGAAGGCTGTTAAAGCTCACCATGAAAGCGGCGAGGTTCTCCTTGTGTTTCTCAGCCTTTGCCTTGAGATCTTCCAAATCCAAATTACCATTCGCGAGGGCTTTGACGGGAACAACCTTCAATCCAGCCATGACAGCAGACTATTTGAATAGTAATTAACGGCTATCCACAAGGCGACGGGACGGACTCACGGCGGGGTTGGTGCCATGGGCACTAAGAGGGATCAGGCAAATGTCGCGATGCCCCTCGCCGCGAGATTCGTGGTACGCGCGAATGACGCAGAGACCAGCGTATTCACCAGCAGCCCCGGAGTTGGGCTGTAAGGAAGCGGCATGGAAGCCGGTAATCTTGCAAAGATCGTCTTCAAGTTCCTGTAACAGCTGAAGTTTAAAAAGGTGTGGATGGCACTACGTTTCCACCAGCTGACCTTAATGACGGTGAGATACCCTTTGACTTGATCGGCGGGAGCAAATGGATGGACGTTACTGAATTCCGGCCAGGTTAGCGGAATCATGCTGCTGGTGCTGTTCAACTTCATGGTGCAACTTCCGAGGGGGATCATGCTGTGAACAAGGCCAATATCCTTCGACGCCAAGTGTTCGATGTACCGCATCATTTCTGTCTCCGAATGGTGTTTGTTGAAAACCGGGTGAGGCAGGATGTCAGTGGAACGGCGTAGATGGGAAGGGATAGCGACTTTCTCGGGCAAGGCGAGGGACGACCTTTCAACCGGGGGAAGCGAAGCAGCGGATGCAAAAACGTTGATAAGAGCCATGATATCAATAGGTCCAACGCTTTCATCAAGAGTGACACCAACGTGGGTATCATCTACAAGACGAAGGTTGATGTTCGCGGCCATGGCCGTGGCATGTACGACATCGGATGTACCAGTGACGGCAGAGACGTCGAGCGTGAGGGTGTCAAAGAATTCGTTGTTGATCGACTTGTAACCATAACTCTCGACCGCCATTTTCAAGACCTGTGTTAATGCGTGAACCCGCTCGGCAATGCGCTTGATGCCTTCGGGTCCATGGTAAACAGCATACATGGCCGCCATGTTGGCAAGGAGCGCTTGACTCGTACAGATATTGCTGGTCGCCTTCTCGCGTCGAATGTGTTGTTCGCGTGCTGATGATACGGTCACGTGGTAAGCCTTGAGGTTAATCCAAGTGAAGTGTGGGACGTACTCTGTAGAGCCAAACGGTAGGCAGGACGCCCTGTGGCATCCTTACTTCGTCCAATCAATCTCCCAGGCATTTTACGTTTTAACTTGTCTGTGACCGCAAAGAAGGCCGCGTGGGGGCCACCATAACCAGCAGGAACACCAAAACGAGCTGAATTTCCCAACACGATGTCGGCCCCCCATTCTCCAGGAGGCTTGAGCATCGTCAGAGCGAGAAGGTCCGTGGCGCACACAACCAAGCCCCCAGCGGAATGGACGGACTCCGTCAGAGCGCCAAGATCTTTAACAGTGCCGTTAACGTCAGGGTACTGAACGAGAACACCGCAGAGGTCTGCGCGAAGGGCATCATCAGATAGAACCCGATCAATGTTTCCCGTGACGATATTGATACCGAATCCCTTTGCACGAGTCTCAAGAACCGCGAGAGTTTGTGGCGAGACCCCAGAATCTACGAAGAAAGACCGCTTCCTGTGACTGGAGTTGACGTAGGCCATGACCATTCCTTCAGCAGCAGCGGTAGCTTCATCCAATAGCGATGCATTCGCGATATCCATAGACGTGAGAGACATAACCATTGTTTGGAAGTTGACGAGAGACTCCAAGCGCCCTAGAAGACCAATTACGCCGTGAATATGCAGATGGGGAAGTTACGACATACCTTGGGCAACCTCAGGTTGGTACGGAGTGTATGGCGTATACCATTGGGGGTTTTCCATGACCTTGGCACTATAAGTGATGTACTCGCAAACAAGGGAGGTGATACTCACGTTGCGCAGAATAACCGGAGGAACCACAGCGTTATGATAACCCATCCCAATATAGCTCTTAAATTTATCATTCTGCCCACCGAGTGCTTTGGCTCGTCGGTGGAGCTCTGATTCGCTGAGTGGTGGAATTGTCCCGTTGGTCACCGTGTTTTCGACACGAATCTGCTGAGGCACCGTATCAGCAATAAACGCGTCGAAAGACTCGTATCCCAAAGCCGACAGCATCTGGGATGTCTCATGGTCATCGGGCCCGATGTGGCGGTCTGGAAAAGTATCCAGTGGAGCGAAGAGAGATGAGATTGGCTTCAGCGACGCAAAGTTGCGCGTTCGCCATGGCGTGCGACGAGCCCGAGGTACGACAAAGAGTCTGACGCCTGCAGACCACCGCAGGGCAGACATGGTGGTTGAGGATGAAGAGGAGATGGAGGGATAAGAGTAATAACTCAGTAAAGAGGAGCTAGGGTCATGCTTAAATGTTCACCGAGCCGTTCACCGAGTAAATTTGCTTATCGGAGTGGAACGATGTTTGATAGGCGATATCTTGCGTAAATCCAATCAATTCTTGGCTCTGAGCGTTCGAGACAACAACGAACATCGCGCTATTCATGCTGCTCGCTGATAAGGACGACGAGCTCAAAGTCCACAGTCGGCGCGCCAATTGTCCAAAACGGGTCAAGAAAAACTTTTTCACTGGCTCGGAGCAACGGCACCCCGCCTTCCCACGATTTCACCCTGAAATCTCCTTTTATGGCATCAACGATAGCCCATCAGCGCATGCATATCGAGCAAACGTCAGGACATCGTCCAGTTGCTTCCTGTAGCCTAGATTCAGCGCGTTATCACGGATTCATTGAATGGGATCCAGACATACGATGGTTCGCTGATCTCCTGCTCAGGTGTTCCGTGTACCCCGTCGCGATTCACTTCGCCTGCTAAAACGCGCAGCGCTGCCTTGGCAGACCGTGCATCTGCTGTTTGGATCTTCTCTTCGTAGTATTGCAGAGTAGCGATAATTCGACCGAGTCTGTCTATGGGTAGTTCGAAGGAGTTCGAGCCTCTTCTTCCTGGCGATTGTGGTACTGCGAGCGTTTCCTGGAGAATAGCGAGCTTTCGAAAGCATTCTAACGATCTGACTAGTTCATACTAAGGGAAGTGGATTAGTATGCGTATCCCAAGTAGGTGCATCAGCTTACTATGAATTCGTGTATTAAGCGAGGCGTCGGCAGAAAATGATCTGCTCGATAAAGTGACAGATAGATGCACAAGATGGTCTTCGCGAGGGCTCAGTTGATTTGATGGATCCACGACGACAGCTCTATTTACTCACTTCTTTTGACAATTGCTCGACGCCTCCCGTAGTAGCTAAGCTATCTTGCTTTGCCACTAGGAATTCGAGCAATCCGCACAGGGCTCGCCATAGCTCGCCCCAATGATATTCTGAAGGACATGAGTTAGCAAGGTGGTGCAGGTGAGGGGGGTAAATACAAACCTAATCGGGTCTGCCCATTCTGTAAATCCCATAGGACCCTGTAACAAATCTGAACAGTAAGTCTAGACACAGAGTCAGCAAAATTATTCATCCCATGAGAGGCAACCTACAAATAAGATGCCGTGTCTAATCGTTTATGCAAGTTATGGCGCAGCCAAAGAACACAGCAGTCCAGTATCGAACACAATGGCGAAAAAGGCGCATTGATTATCGGTAAAAGTGGTTGCCTCTGGCTTTTATCAATTACCCATCCAAAATCATATTCGTGGCCGGTAACACTCACCTGTCGACAAAGTCGAATAGTCTGCGGAACAGGGGGAGTGAGCGCCCTCAAAAGGGCACCGTTCTCCACAAATGCCAGCAGTACATTGAGACACAGATTGGCGTACGCGGCGGCACGGGGTGAAGCGGTTGATGAAGCATGGGTGATGAGATATGAAGAGAGTGTGAGTATGGTTAATGGTAGGCGTCCATGGATAGGTTTTGATGTACCCGGCTTCTCCAGATCTGGCGATAGATAGTCTATTAGGACTGAATTGAACGTTGAATTTGTCCTTGTGAACTCAAACAGCAGGAGTAACACCGCAGTCGCCTCTATGGGCCTATGTATTAACGCGCTTAGATAACGCTATTACCAGTGGGGTTCAGCACTTACAGCGACTTGAATAATTCCCGCGGAGGGTCCAGAGGCTTCGATGCTAGTGCTCTATCTGGTCGCATGGATATTACCATAGACGCTAGAGTGGATGTGAACGTAGGAGGCGAGTCATCAGAGACCTCCTGGTAAGCTCTGAGACAGCTATCAGCATGTCTAAACGGTAGATGCCGTTAAGACACTTACTTAATTGCAGCTTGGAGTGCATAATCTGATGCCCAACATATCTGCCGAATGAGATCCTTGTCATCGACTTGCCGTATACGCTGCAGATACGGGTTGAGTTTCGCAGCGTCAGACTTATGGTAGTTGGCGAGCAGAGCAAGCAATAGCGATGCTTCGAACGTGAACTGCTCGGTATCGGGTGTCTTGATGAACTACCGGTGATAGGTTAACCGTCGAGATGTATGAAAGCCAACGAAATTGGACTGACTGTCGCAATAGATGGAAATAAATTACGCCTCAGAAAGTACGCTCCAGGACTCAGCTGCCCGATGCCGCACATATAGATGAGAGCAACCTGTAACGCTTGATGCCTAACTCTTGCTGAACACGTTAAGCAGCACTTCTACGACCAATTACAATGTACGCAACACTCACCAGGAATAAGGGTATCCACTATGGTCTCCTCGATAAACACGACGAAATTCTGACAATATAAAGACATTCAACACCACGTCTATTACGAAGTATCTGGGTAGGAGACTAACCATAAAGTACTCGTCACTTTGGCCAACACCGCCGGCCATGACCTCCATGACTTCCCAGCCAGACATATTCTTATTGAACATACACCTCAAGCTAATTTGCAAAGTCTCCAGACAATGCGCCCGACGCACGTCCTCCTTCTGAGCGGCGTTAAACTGCTTCACACATTGTAGGAATATGGTGTTCAGGAGAGGCTTTACAAGATATGGTCAACCCACTGCACTGGTCCATACTGACGGTAGTTTTGACGTACTTTCAAGTAGCCGAGGTACGCTGACTTAGAAGGTTCATTTAACTTCTGGAGAAGGAACGCTCGATCAACGTCCAGAGAGAAAAGGTGGGAGAAGAACGCGTCCTCGGAGTCATTTGGGCTGATCTGCGAAGGCTTCGATCCTTGTAATAGTTTGTTGTAGATGGCTCTGAACTTCGGGGTCAATGATAATGACCGCCCACCGTTCATCGGTGTCGGCGCGTGAGATGTGACAATAAGGTACAGAGGTGTGAGCGCCTACAATTATTTACCCTATATCGAAGAGGTGATGAAATAGGACCACGGTCATGGAAAGGGTAGACTGGTATCTATCATCTCAGTAATCCACGCCATCAGAGTTTCGTCACGAAGTTGGACCTCCTTCATGAGATTACAGACACCAACAAAGGCTTTCCTCCCCCTTCTCGCAGCCTCCCTTTCACGATCCCCAGCTACCGACACCGTAACCTCGTCGTCATTCTCGTCGACGATGCCAGGGAAGCCAAAATGGTCTGCATCGTGCCGTGGGGCAGCCTCCTCGTACGCGAATGACGCACGGAACAGACTGCGGATGCATAGGAGAGAAGTCAAGGCCGTAGACGAGGGATCGACACGCGGGGCTTTGTAGGTGATGACAGCATCCCTCGCAGGTGGGAGCGGCCGCGTCGTCGGATTGGGTATAGGGTACTGTGAAGTTGCTGATGGTAAAGTGATAATGTCGCTCTGTGAGGGATCCTGTGGCGCTGGTTGGGAACTTGCGATGTGGGTGAGACAATGTACTCGGAGGGCTGCGGCGGCCAATGGTTTTTGAGTGCATTTCGACCATTTACATGGGGAAATATCCTGGGACTTCAGATGCTCGAGTAGGTGGTCGTATAGCTCCCTTGCTGATTTAAACGCGGGCGTACCGCATATCGAGCGGTCCCATCGACATTTGAATTTTTCTGCGACGACAATGTCCTTCCTCCGGTCTACACCTCGAACGACAAATCTTGCAGGGTTGCCCGGGAGTACCATCGCCTGGCCTTGAGGAAAGATCAAGTTGACATTCTTAATAACCTCGGACGCTACAAGGAGGGGGAACCGATCTTGAAACTGCATGAAAATATCTTTGTAGAGATTCCAAAACTCCACTTGAGTAAGCTCTCCATCTTGTTTGGCGACGAACATGGTCTTCATCCTACACAGTCAGCAGAAGTATTAAAACAGGTCTAATCGAATCATGAGGGATGAACTACTAACCACTCGTAACATCTCTGCGGCTCTGGCATTTCCAGAAGAGCATCCAGTTCTTCTTTGGTAAGTTCGTGGTCTTTAGTGACTACGGTTGTTGAAGGCGTAGTGTGTACGACGCCGGAAACATCATGCGTTAATGTATCAAGTTCGACTTGGTCAGCGAGAAGTATGTTGACAAAGATTTTCAACACTCCTGAGATCTCCGGACGCAGCAAAAAAGCAGTTGACATTGCCACGTTGGAGAGGTGCGCGTATAGAAAATTTAGACATTCATCCACAAGTCCAATATCCTCCCGAAAGAGTGGAAGATAACGAATTGCCGCGTCGATGGCTGGCGCGGAGTCCGACAAGTTGGAGGCATTCGCTGGATTGGATAGTAATATCGAAAGTGCAGAAAAACACCCCATGATCAAAGAGCGGTCCGAGGATCGTGCTAGAATAGCGTTCAGCCGAGGTATTGGGTTTGGGGATGACTGGGGTCGAAGAACTACACTTGGACCGATGATTTGTAGTAGGTCCAGCGCGTAAAGAACGAATTCTACATGCGCATCCAACGTGGGATCCAGATTTTCCAGGAGTTTGGTTACCAACGGAAGTGTCGGGACGGTCCACAAAAGTTCCTGCGCATGAGCTTCGTTGAGACCAACAGACTTGAGAATGTGCAAGCACTCGATTGCGTGCCGTCTTTTATTGGCCGCTTGTGGGTTCGGCGCAAATAACGAGGGGGTATCATTAGTGGCTTTGTATCCCTCCTCAGCATACCACTCTGGCCATTCGTAGAGTGCCTCCAAGAGACTCGGGATTCCTTTCACTGTAAAGTACTCGTTGGTAGTGAGCCTTGATATGCGATCCAGAGCCCAGTTGATTTCTTCGTCTATACCGGACTTTGCAGCCAGAAGCATTCTGTTAGAGTGCGTTGGTTCCATGTACCAGCCTAAGTAAAAACGTAAACAACTTATTTGGATGAGATTGCGAAGAACATACGTTCATAATCGTCAATGACTGTAGAGGTTGTGCGCAGTTGTGGTTGTGGTTGCGGTTGTTGCTGCTGCTGCTGCTGAGCTGGCCTGTAGTATGCCTGCTGCACCTGAGCGACCCGAGGGGTCAACATTTGAGGATTGATGCTCATGGTGATGGTAATCGCGCTTCAAGCTCGAGCTTTGCTCCTACGCGTAAATCAGTGCCACGGGGTCACGGGGTCAAGTAATCTAATCTTCCTCAAGATCACGAGCTCCAAAGCTCCTTGCTCTCAACGCTCACCACGATGGACGCGCCGCAGCATCCCTTCTCTCTGGTTTCCCAAAATCTTTGTTCTATTGGAGCTCTAACAGTGGACGCGTATCTTAACAATTTACCCAACGACTGCCTCTCAGACCTGCGAAAGTCAACCCAGGGGAAGAAGTTCGAAGGCAGTCATCCACATGGCATCTCCCCTATCACCCGCCTGGCACAAGCCTGTAGCCGTGCGTTCAGCCTACCAAATCTCATAAACTACGAACTTCTAGAGAAGAATGACACGACTGGCGTTCACTGGAAGTGCATCTTGACAATTAGTCGTCCTGATGGCCAAGCTCGTTCATACCAGACGGAGTTCGTTCATTCACGCAAACAGGATGCTCGAACCGGCGCGGCGAACGTCGCCTTGCGGCTAGGTGCCATCGAGTTCATTACTTCCTTCGGTTGTAACTCGAGTTCACGACGCTCGTGCGATACACCTGCCCTTGTGAATGACGGCGCTGAGACCATCAACAACGTCGAGAAAATCGAATCTCTTTGCAAGCAATGGCACAACGAACAGGTCACTCCCCAATGGACTCAGTTCATGGTCGTCGACCAACAGAATCGGGGCTCAGGAGCGGCTAAATACGGTGCTGCGTTACGCGTCCAACTTTCCCCTCATCTACTGGAAGTTTATTCTACCGATGTAACTTTTCTTTCCTATTCGGAGGCCCAAGCCACATGCGCCCGCGAAGCTGTCGACAGTGGTGTGCTGGAGTTCATCCGGTCTGCGAGTAGCGGAGCCTCCCAAGAACCGCATTTGGCCAGTATGCCTCCAGCTCCATCAAGTTCAAACGACCACATGACCTTGCATACCTTCTTTGATGCTCTACCTAAGCCATTTCCCGACTTCCCAGATCCCCATGCCACGACTGTTGCTGAGCTACCGCGTGCTCCTGTAGCATATGTCAATAATGCTCTTCAGTCATGTCGAGGCGCCCGTTTCAGTGCACAATACATTTGGAATAGTGATTATTCCCACAATCGTAAGCACATTGCCATATATCTCAATTATCTATGACATTGTTCCGTTTCATAGTCCACGGATGCCTCCTTCGTGTCTGTCGACCGAAACATACCAGGTCCTATCTGGTGGACCCAATCTTTCACAAACGCAATGACGCTAAGTCGGCCGTTTGTCTTTTGGCTTTTTCTCAAGGCCTCGGTTCGTACATTCGCTCGGTTGCGGAAGAAATCGAGCGTCAGGTTACACCGACAATGCGCAAAGCTGTAACAGAGCGAGTTCTTTCAACGATATCCTCAATGTGTGTCAAAGCCTCAAACTTACTCCACGAACCTGTCCAGGCATATGAATATCGCGTGGACAACGACGGTAAGTTAGTCTCTCGTGGGGATGCATTGTATATATAACCGGAACACATATAGCTGTAGGATGTACGTTGAAACTGCCCATGTTGGCCACCTATGACGCCAAAGCGGGAGGGCAGAAGCTTCAGTTCAAAACGTATGTAGCGGATAGCGTTTATGCAAGCAAGGCAGACGCCAAGATTGCAGCTGTATGGCAAGCATTCAATGACGAAGACGTCAACTCCGGGTTTCAAATCCCCACCTCGTCAACAAATCCTACCGTCAATGGGCCAAAGGGCAAGCGCAAAGCAGCTGACGCCGAGCTAGAGCCAGGTGAACTCAACCCAGAACCATCCAGCAGTTCAACCAAAGCTTCCAAGCGACGGAAGCGACGGAAGTTGACTGCTGGTTCGCACCGCATGGGCATGCAGAGCGACGATGAGGATGACAGTCAAACCGCACCTTCGAACGCAAAGGATGTCTCGCAAGCTAAGCCGATGCCTAGCGCAGCTGGGCCTTCTCGACCGAAGCCATCTACATACAAGTCTCGTTCTGCAATGAATGCAGGGCGACTTGGTGGAGATAGTCAGGCTCGAATTAGGTCCGTTGACGCAGGGCTCCCGAGGCTGACGCCGATGCCCATGTACCCTACGGATCCGGTCTCGATGTACCCTTCACCTATAGTCCCATACTACCACGTCAGTCCGCCGGATTATAGGCCCCCTTTCCCGCATGCACGCAGAGGAGACCCGTACGGCGATGCAGCCTCGAGGCTATGGGCGATGCCATACCCTCATCCCCATATGCCGAGTATGAGGGAAGATCGTCACTATCAACAACAACTGTACGTCCCGCAGCCTCCAAGCTATCCACGACAAACGTATATCGGCGCGCCAGCCAGTGCGCCAGCGTGTCCAGCCAGTAGACCACCATGTAAGCGTCAAAATCGACCGTGCCTACTTCTACTAACGTAACTACTCCCCACCCGTTATACGATAGTTATGGGTTCAGAGGTGGAAGAAGGCGAGACTTTGGACTGGACTTAACTCCCACTACTCGTCTTCCTGACAATGTTCACTTGTATCCATCACGCTGTACAAACGCACAAATGGCGGTGTTGGCTGAAAGAGGTCAATTGCATCCGGAATTGAAAGTATGGTAAAGATGTCTATGGAAATACCCTACGCGCCTCATGTGTTCATAATTTCTACCCAAGAAGCACCGAACACATCATCCTGTGGATACATTTGGCGCAGCTGAGAGCTCAGCAACATGCGCCATCTATTCGGATGCGGGTCGATGCCCTCAAAATACGCCCCGAAGTCCTTTTGAAACTTAATACACTGCAAAACAAAGTCCGGTGAAGTCAGTGCTATGGGTTGAATGTTCTCTTCGGCGACGACTGAGTACAAGAGCAAGTAGATCAAGATGTGCATAGGCGTTGACGACAGGGTGTTCGACTTACATGTCTGAAGTACGCCTTGACTGTTCGCGGTGATAGAGAGCGATGAGTAGAAGGGTTGGTGTGTTCCCCGTGACAAGTTATCTATCCCGTTTCGGTCTCTCCACTGTTTGGACATCGTGCAGGTGGGCTGTCGTTGCAAGGATCAGATACACGGCCTCATACAGCACCGTATACACATACCTCCCACCCAATGATACAACCGTGGTATTGGTACTTGGCGTGGACGAAGAACATGCCGACGAAGTATTTGACCTGCGGATGCTCTAATCGAGAACGCCTTCGGGCTCGGCCTTGGAGATACTCATCCTGACCTTGTTGGTACGCAGAGGTCAGCATCTGTCGAGTTCCATCGGGGTGCAATATCTTGGCCAGAGCGGGAAGTACGACGTAACTGTCCAGTGGGGATACAAGAGAGGCTTCCTGCATGAGGAAACGCACTAAACCGGGTTCACCTGTCATTGCAAGGGCAACGCAAGACGCGGTATCCACGGCATATTGGATATCGACGGTATACTCTCGTGCGCTTTGTGAGGAGTGATAGATATTCCGGCCAGCTCTCACGAGCATGTCTAGTCCATGGGCCGTAAGGCCCGCTAAATTCCAGGTCTGAACGCCTTGAAACTCGGATAGATCGTTTGATAGGATTGCTTTCGAGTGGGAGTTGAATACATCGACGTAGAAGCCATCACCATCGGAGAGGGGGATGTGAGCGAGAACTCTTCCGGGGAAGTTCACCGGGAACGCTGTGATACCTATTCTGCTGGCAAGGGATACGAAGATGTGGACGAGTGAAATGGGGATCGTCCGCTTGTGAGTGGTCAAGTAGGCATGAGGGAAACTATTCATGGTCAGAGTGAAAGCACCACCTAAATCGACTGATTAGCTATGGAGGGTTCGGCGTTGATACGGACGTAATGCTACCTTCCGCGGGTCCAAACCCTTCGTCACGCATGAACCGACATATACATTCGCACTTCTCCTTTAGAAACTCAGGTGACGGTGTTGATGGAATTGGAATACCCTGAGATTTGACAAAGTTAAGGTATTTCGTCCCTAATGCATCTAAATGGGCGGCAAGCTGCGACTCGTTCAATGATAAACACTGAGTCACGAAGGGGGTTAGCTCACTGTATATGGCGAGACCCCAAAGAATACCGAGAGGGTATTGTGGCTCTCCGTGAATGAGACCGAAGTCGGAGAAGCTACAAGCCGCTCCCAAACTCCGAGAGCATGAAACCGTGCAATTGTGCGGAGTAAATTCTGCGCCCAGTAGCCCCGAGTGAGCGAGCGAGGCTTGCCATCGCGTACAGGGTCCTTGATAACAGCCAAGCATTTCTCGGGCACGTTGTACTCCACCTCCAGTTCCAAGACATCCCAACACTCGAAATTGAATGGTCCTTCCGTATTCCAGAAACTCTCCCAGTTGGTGCGTTCACAGACAACACTGTCCAGGCATTGCAAAGTCCTCTTGTCAATCCGTCGTCTCTCGAAGTATCGAGTTTTCCAGTCATGGATATCCGCTGGGATTGGAATTGGCAGGTGTGTATAGCGCTTCCGATAATGTGCTTCCCATATTATAGACGAGGAAGCTGCCTGCCGTAGGACAGAGTTCGTCTGCAGGCAGGATACAAGTGCCTTGACGCTGGCGTCGTCGTGAGCTCGCCTTGTAGGCGGGAGGTGCGACAGAATTTGGACGTAGATGTCGTAGGGCAGTATGACAGTCATGATTCTAAAGCAACTGTGGCAAGCGCTGGTTGAATTTGATCTAATCTACAGGGCGCCTATCACAAATGTCCACGATCGGCTCAAGTGCTGTTACACTAGAAGGAATTCCCGTATCCCAGAAAGAACATTGTCCCAGAACGTCTGAATAGTCTCCTCCTCGAACCCATTCTCGTCGTACCCGAGACTAACCCACAACTTCCCAGCAAAGGTGTACGCGAACAGCAGCATTCCACCAGGCCGCTGGCGAGATCCCGTCGTAAGCGAATACAGCTGGATGTCCGGGTATGTGCTATGTTTATACATCCCATCTAGATTGCCAAGGAGCGATAGTCCTAAGGTTGCGATCGATGGTGGTTTCGAGGATTTCGGTTTGTTTGATGGAGGCGGTGCTTGCCATGTCCCATTTGCCTTTGCGTCGTCTTCCTTCGCCCAACCTCTGGCTCGCTGACCACGTTCAATGGACATTAGTCTGCTTCGAGACACAACCATGCGGCTTTTGGCTGCCTGGGAGCTTTGATCTTTGGCTGAACGCGCCCGATGCCAGAACGTCTTGTCGACATTCGATGAAGGTAAGAACCCAGGTAGCGTCACGTTGAAGTATCCGACGGCAAGGAACCAATAGGATTCGTACAACGACTTGTTTGCGATAAGATAGGGTCTCATGTTGAGAGCAGAGTACATCATCCTGATAAACGAAGTTAAGTCGGCGCGGTTATGATTAATTGACTTGATGCTTACATGGGCAGCTCCGGATTCCCTTTGTTTAGTCGAATCCAAGCAATGTTGCAAATAGCGAACATAACGCTGGAAATGGAAACGCCTCGAGCCTTACAAAGCTTGAGCATTCTCGTCGTCTCAGTTGCATCGAATGGTACTGTAGGCACGATCGTATGTCGCGGTTTGCCAGAGGCTCTAGGGAACGCATGTCCTCCCTAACACACAAGGGCTTCCAGTTAGCTGAGCACGACATACAATAGATATGAATAAACCTTACAATCGACTTTTCCTGATTCCTCGCGAAGTCGATCTGTTCAACAGCACGTCGGAACCTCCCGCCGACGACAGGTGGAAATCTAGCCTCCATCGACGAGGGAATTACAGGGCACTAATCCCACAGAACGTCAGCCACCAATCAAAGTACGACACTGGGGGAAATACCTCCTCCGGGATCTTCTCCCATCGCATGGCCCATTCGTCCTGCATGATCGCTTCAAGTTCATCATCGGACTTGCTGCTTCCAAAAAGGCTAAAGTAGTCGTTGGCGAACTGATGTAGGGCCATCCCATCGCCGAGGAAGTGTGTCGCGCATACGATCCAGTCACAGGTCACGTAAGACTCGATTAGTTGTTTGGCTGAGCCTGGATCCGGTGTAAGAGGGGGACTGGGGAGGGAAGTGCCAGCATCGTCAGGTACTGAGAAATACAGATATGACAGTCGTTGATTGGACAGTGTCCTCGGGCCATTCAAGAAGGAGTCAATCAGGTCTAATTGCGGCCCGTTAGTGATACAGCGAGGCATTGAATAAGTGGCGCAAGTTACACACCGTCTTTGCTACGAGAGCTTGCATCGAAGTTGTTCCTGGCATCTTCCAAGGCATGTGCTACCGAAGCGGGAGGCGTGAGCCTAAGCAGGCAAGCGTAAGTCGCGGGTCAGGGACCACATGTCTTCCGTATCGACGTACACAAATTGTATATTGTCGTAATCGCGCATTTCCACATTCGACATGAGGAGGGGATGCCTCATACGAAGGATAGTCCATACAAGAGCTGCGCGTTCACGCCGTGCCAGCCCTTTCGGCGCACGGAAGCCAATATGGAGGTACCTGCTCGTCCGAGGTAATTAGTGATGTAATCGCCGCTAGGAACTCGGGACGACGTACATGTCGTTCACGCCATTCTCGCGAGACGGGAGGAAATACGACGACTCGCTGTCACTTAGAGGCCTCGCGAGCAGGGGCTTCGGCGCCGTCTTTCCGGATATGTCGATGGGTGTGTTCGGCTGATTGAACTGTTCATCGGAAGCCAACGGAGGGGTAAGGAGAGAGCCAGTAGCATTGGACATTGCAGTGGATATGTCGCAGCTGAACGCGGGGCGAGTTCCTTTTGAGTCTCGGCATTTTACAGCACCAAGTACTCGATCTTGAGACAAGCGTACGGCAGTGTGCGACCGTGAGCAGGGCAGCCTTGTCCGTCAGCCCGAGATTCTGATCATGCTTGATATGCTTTGATCCACGTTGTTCCTGAAGAATCTGAATGCCAGTCCAATAAGATCAACGGCCCCCGAATCAGGACTTGAAAGGATTATGTACCACCACTGACGCCGCGATCAAGAGTGACACCCGGCATGTTGAATTTGAGATTCGATGTATAATGGGAGGTATGTAAACCTGTCAGTGCCGGTCACCTGTTAACGTGAGCTGAGTTCCACATCCGAAACACAACCTCGAGTGTCGTTCCGTAACACTGTTCCTCGAATGTCGCGTCGACTGCGATAGATCGATGATAAAACAAAAGGGGCATGCGTAAAACAAGGACCAAGTGGAACCATTACCACTGCACCAATGAAAATTCTAGGCGTCGCAAAAATAGGACAACAAACGTTAACATGCACCCTGGGCCTCGGTGGCCCAACAATAATATTTTAAGAACCATGCGTATGAGGTAGTTCCGACGGTACCTGGCCGCAAAGTTATATCACTCAACGTCAGGATTGTCAGCGCGGTGGCGGTTTGGTTCGATGCGTTCCCTGATTAGAAAGGCGAGACCCATGAGTGCACTCGGATATTAAGCGGGAAGCAACGGGAAGCCAACGAAAAGAGGGAAAGTTGAGTAAGAGGTACAAGCGCGTATGAGGAATGTCCGCGTGAGGTGCTAGAGTGTCCAATCCAAAGCCCGATTCTATGTGTAACAAAAAACGATGGGAAATTATTTATCTTCTTCAAGCTTCTCGGGAGCTTGCCACACGACCGTCTCGACTTCTGATTCCGTCTTTGATGCCGAAGCGCCGGATTCAATGTCTGCGGGACGTCGTGGAGCCTTTGCGGCTGTCTCGACGTGTTTAATCCAAGTGAAGAACCTAATCGTTGGGCGTTTGTTATGAATGATAATGATGGATATAAAACAGCATGACTTACAGCGTCCCCGCTAGAATGATCATGATAGATACGCCTCGGTTGCTGTGACAAACAATTCCATCAGAATAAATGAAGATGGAAGCTCGCTATCACCTACACTGTGAGTATGTCGCTGAAAATCCAGACCCCAAGGAGAGTCTGTAATACCGATCTTGCTGCCTATGGAACGGCATAATTGGATAGAGCGGCGCGCCGAATGGTACCACTTACGCTAGAGAACATGTGTGTGATCGGGCTGGTGACTTTGATGCTGAGCAAACCGGCGATACAGAGCAGGAAACCAAAGAAGCCCGTGACAAGAGTTCCCCATAGGAAGACATTGCTATTCCAATCCGCGGTTGCCGTTAGTGATTGCAAAATCGCAGGCTCGCCGCGGAAGAGCACGAATGGGAGAATCATGATAGCGGAGCCCAGGTTGGTCCAGTAGGCAAGCTGAATAGCGGAGTTGTTGCAGTAGGGTAGGGAACTCTTGATGAGGACGGCATGGAATGCAATGAAAAGTGAAGATAGGACACCATAAATGAGCGACACAAGTGAAGGAGTGGCTTTAGTTGGAAGAGACGATGAGGGTGTGACGCCGCACAAGAATCCGAATGTGACAAGGATTGCAGCAAGGACGACCTTCTGAGAGGGCACGCTCCTCGTAACGATACTTGACACCAATATTGTGAGAGGAAGATTAAGGCCTCTGGCAATCTATAATACGTCATTTCAGTAGTTAAACTCAAGGTTCCCAGATGAACGGCTCAGCGGACCTGGAAGAAGGATGCCTCTACGTCGCGCAGACAGAGGGTGTTGAACACCAAACCGATAATGTTCACTGCAACGACAGGGAACAGTTTCTTAGCGACATCGAGCTCTAGTTTAGGGATTTCAATCCGCTTCGATACCAAGGCTGATGCGTGCAAGAGAACGACTGCGATGATGAGCTGAATGAGAAGTAACATCAGGGGGATGTCTGGCGAGCTATTCAGCACGGCCTTGTTCCTGCATCGATGTCAGCACGAGTCTCTAGGACGCGTACGATTGCGCTTACACAAACACCATCTACAATCCATGTCAATACCTTTGCAAGCCACGCAGAATACGCTACTTACCACCAACGCTGCACACATATAGAAACTGACCACCCCCGCGACCTGGAGAACTGTCGCATCGTTGTTTGTCGAGTGGCCTGGCATAATCGCGGTTGGTACAAATCTCTGGACAAATTTGTGCCGGTATGGTATTTATACAGGACGATCCGTCCGCCGGGCTGCCTCAAGGTGCATTCCGTGAGCTGAGCCGAGACTGAACCCCCAGGCAACATGGCATGGACATGTCTGGGAAGATCACGGTCCCCAGATCCCGTCAAACTAAAAGGTGTTATTTGTCCCTTGTTTGTCCCTTGTTTCTGATAATTCCAGGAAAGGGAATTCCAACCCTAGGGATCTAGGATCGATTGAATAGCCGTTCAATGTAAATACCTACGCGAGCCTGGAAATGGGGAAGACAAGGACACAAATATTTCTCCAGAGTGGCGACTGCTGCAACAGGGACCGACGACGAGTCCCCCCTCCCCCTCCCCCATGTCCACTTCAGAAGAACCTCTGCTAGGCGGCTCGGACTATGACTCGGGTGACAAGTCTCTTCCCGAGTGGCGACCCAGCCGTCTGTCACCATCAAGAACAAGACGCTACTTCGTGGCCTGCATATCCTTGGTACTGGTAGCATTGGCTGGTTTCTTGTTTTTCCTTTGGACGACGCGACATGCGCCGGGTCTCTCCATCACCCCGGAGGACGTCCCGCCTCCGCTCATAATACCTCCTTCGAATTCTTCACCGATACTCGAAGTGAATCTACTGGACCCTTTATTATCTCTGAAAGGGCCTCCCACGGCAAGTTTCAGAGGTACGCAGTCGCCCACCGCCCTCCCAAATACAGCCATTGACTCCCGCTAGACAACTTACGACCGGAACTTCAGTATATAACATCGTGGCCATCAGCAGGCTGGAGTGAGTCCTCATCTGCGTCCTGCCTTACCACGCGCTGACATCCCGTAGCCAACGATGTAATGACCTATGTGCGCAGTTATCCTCCATCTATGTATACCAGCCGAACTTAACATCAAATAATCTACTAGGGAAACCTCATCTACCTTGCCCTAATAACCGACCGTATACCTGTCATTCCTATGTTTACACCGTCTCATATCGGCGGAGCTGTACCACCTATACCTTTTGGCGAAGTATTCGACGTGCCGCGACTGCGCAAACTCCTCGGCCGACCAGTCCTTGAATGGCGCGAAGTCAAAGACACCTCAAGCGAGACTGTCGACGATATTGGCTGCTGGAACCTCTGGGAATCTGTCCAGTATTATGAGCACCGCCCACGCGGTAGTTCAGTGCCTACTCACCTCAAACTCGGTCCGTCTCCCAACACACCCGTTTCCCCAATCCAGTTGCTGACCATCCATTCGCAGACATCTCCTACACCAAAACACCCGACTGGACAAAGCGGATCCCCAACTACGAGCACGACAAAAGCAGCACCTTCTGGAGTCTCGCCAGCCTCGCGTTCCCTGAAACCCGAGCCAAGAATCTTGTCCCACCACTAGAGTCCCCCGAACACCATGTGTCGCTTCCCCCCGACGAGCAGATGTTGTGCTTCGACTATTTGTACTATGTTTGTGCTAATGAGGTTGGTGGCGTTGCCTCGTTTGCGATGGCGTAGTGGATCGTTTACTGATCTTGACCTAGGCTTTCGAATGGGACAAGGATTACGGCCCTGCATGGCGATATGTAGGGCAACACATGAGGTGGACCACTGCACTGCAAGGCCTGGCCGATGACTATGTTCGGGCCACTATCGGTGTAACGGACGAGGACGAGCCAACGCCACCTGTACGTACCTATGTCTCTTTACCTTCTCCGGTGTTGCTTAACATTACACTTCATCTCCTAGTTTATATCTATTCATGTACGACATGGCGACTTTGCGGTATATTGCGGCGATCGCCCGGTCGAGGAGTGCTTTGCTCCAATCTCGGTCATAGCTCGCCGTGTGCAGGAGGTCAAGGACGAACTAAAAACGCGCAAGGGCATCGATGTCCGCCATGTTATTATGACAAGCGACGAAAGGAATACAACGTGGTGGGATCAGGTGACGGAGCAAGGTTGGCTGCAGGTCAACCATTCGAGGACTGCCGAGCTGTATGGGACCTGGTAAGTGACAATTTCGAATATCGACCCCACTTTCGCATGAGGCTAACGGTTCGATGTCATCCGCAAACGTAAAGGTACCCTCTGCTCATTGACGCCGTGATTCAATCGGGGGGGATGGGGTTCGTCGGAACGGACACATCGACCATGTCAATCCTCGCGCTCCGAAGGGTCCAGTCATGGCGAGATGGCGCGACGAGGATGTTCAAGTGGGGCAGGCCAGATTCGGATGATCATTAATTCTGCCTCACGCATGCATGTGCCTCGATCTACTTCTCATTCATTCATTCAAGGATTTTCAAGGGACTTCCTGAGCTATATGTGCTCATCACATGGACCATGGACGCAAAACGTAGTGCGATGCACGAACTTTATATAATAGGCGGTGTACATACTCTTAGCGTATGTATACGTCGTAGATGCATTATTACAAGCTTCAAACTGACATTGTACTTCTCTATGAACCCCTAGGGGATCACCTCGAACGGCGGCGTCTCCCGTGCTGCTTGATGTACTCAGGATGGCTGATACGAACACCTTGGGATGGCCTTCGAGCTAAAGAGCTGAAAGTCACGCGCAAGCATGCTAGACCGACGGCGACGGGCAGGGGATGCAACGGAAGCCGTGCTACCCCTCCAACAGCTTCGTTCTGGATACGATGATCAAGTTCATGGGCAGTGTGACTATATATACATCTAAGCAGAAGAGAATCAGGGAGTTCACGACCACGAGGGCGGTTCATGACAGTAGGAGGCAAGAGTAGATGCTTATTAAGGAGACTATCGCTATCAGTTGGTCGCGCACTGGGCGCCCGCCCGCCCGCTGAGGCAAACAATTTGATGTCTTCGTCCTCTATTCAATGATACCGCGATCTAATCGAGAGACGTTCGTTTGGACAGAATTAGCCATGCCAGTCCTGCCCTCGTTCGTATGCGCCCACCAGATGGACGCAATATGTGATACGACGCACGACCTTCAGTATCGTGGGAGGAGGGCCTACACGTCGTAGATGCATACGAGTACTAGTGCTACAGGCATTATCAATTATCATTGTACTTAAAGTCCACGAAACGGAATATCTGAGTTCGTCATATTTAGGTCGTGACTTGAGCCTCGGGTCCACAAGCTCGCTTTGGCTTGGATAGTCGCCTGAAGCCATGCTCGGCCAGAGCGTTGGCAACAGAGATGGCTGAAGGGATAACGACAATGATCGCAAGGATCTGGCAATAGACAATGTCAGATGGGGGACAATGGATCTTAGCAGAACGCGGCATTTACCTGTCCGAATCCCCATTCCTTGATAACATCGTCGTCCGATGGGTTGAAGGCCACCATCAACTCGGTTGAGACGACGGAATACACTAACACCGTCGCATAGAAGATCATGATACCAACAAACATGGGATCAAGGTCTGAAGACCAGCGGCGCTTCTTGGAACGGCGGCGTGTGGCTCGCTTGATGGACTCCGGGCTACTGGTACGAGTGTCTTGAGGGAGTCGGTCAGTCGATGAGTTGAAAGCAGCTCGTAAATGTGTCGGGCGGGCGACGGTGGGTAGGTGGTATACAACGGAAGCCGTAGTAGAGTTTCGGACTGCCGGACTATTCCCTCGCTGTCTTCTTTGGTTTCGTTTCAGATACGACGAATGAAGTTCATGGGCAGT
This sequence comes from Pleurotus ostreatus, assembly GCF_014466165.1. Classification (NCBI taxonomy): domain Eukaryota; kingdom Fungi; phylum Basidiomycota; class Agaricomycetes; order Agaricales; family Pleurotaceae; genus Pleurotus; species Pleurotus ostreatus. The sequence goes on along the minus strand of NW_023503157.1, from coordinate 1,624,790 downwards.
AACGCAGATATAGACTGCTGCGAGGAGGACAGATATTGTGATCCCCGCCAACCGGCCAGAACCGAGGGCGGGAGCTCGGATGACGAAGAACACATATCGCAGGAGGCCAGAGCATTGTGCGTCTGGGCCGAATGTCTTCGCCGTAAGCCTATATGTTTGATGATCGATGAGAAGGTTGAGCCAACATCGTGGGGATGTACGTACCACATGTAGAGAGTTAGGGCCATGGACATCAATGTTTGCAACATCGCAACATATTTGACGTGGTAATCCAGGAATTTCCCCCGTCTCTTTGCTGCGTCGGGATCGCGTTTGTTGCTCTTGGCCTTCTGCCGCGAGTAGCTAGCAAGAGCTACAAAGGTGCCAAAGTTCGCCAGCCTTGGCAGAAGAGTTAATAGGCGGCACGCAATGCGAATTTTTGCAGGCCCACCAGACAAGGTTTGATACCTGCAACGCCTGGAGCAGGGACAACTTGCCGACCTTGGCCTGAACCAGAGCAGCAACCTGCAGGCCTCCACTAGTGGCGATGAGGGTGTACAGCGCACTTGGTGCATCTTCCCAAGAGCGATCGACGAGGATAACTGCATGGAGTGGTCAGATCAGACTGCAATGGAGTACTAGTGGAGACCCGAACCCAAAAGAAAGGTTTGCAGATAGAAACTGATGCGAACCCCGACGCCGCTGATGTCTGGGTTGCTAGTGAATGCGACGGTGCAGTCGTTGGCGACCATGATGGTGGGGTGACTGCAAGCTGGTGGCCTTTGCTGGGGAAGCCCTTTGACCTTTAAATACTGTAGACATTATCTCGAAGATAATACTGAGGCTGTACGGCTGTAGAGCTATGCTGGCGTCGTGAGACCTGATGCATCGATGAATACGGTCATGGTGATGGTACGGAACCAAAGGCATCGGGCGCTTAGCAACTACAAGACTCAACACCGACGATCGTGACCACAGTGCAGTATAATATTTCCCTGCTTCCACCTGCACGAATCTAACATTTCCCTTTCCCCCACAGTCGATGGAGCGGTAGCCCATGCATTTTCACATACTCGGAATAGGGCCAATCGGCTCTTTGATAGCGTACCATTTGCGCCGAGCTCTTCCGCCCAACCATGCCGTTAGTCTCATCCACAAAAACCTTCGCCAGAGCAGGGAGTCCATCTCTTCTGGTGGCTCAGTGTCCGTTGAACGCGATGGCCACGTATCTACGGCGGTAGGCTTCCGCCATGAAGTCTTCGAACAACCATATATACAGGCTCAAACCCAGAATGAGGACCCAAAATCCACGGAATCACCGTCGTCCAGCTTATACGAGTCGGATGAATTCATAGAATCACTTATCGTCACCACCAAAGCCCACCAGACAGTGCCAGCTATTCGGAGGCTCCTGCCTCGCATCTCACGCGATTCGACCATTGTCCTTCTGCAGAACGGCATGGGTGTATACGAGAAGCTAGCTTCGGAGATATTTCTCAACGCCCGGCTGCGGCCCCATTTTGTCCTGGCCTCCAACACCCACGGTGCGTTCTTCAAGAGCATGCAGAAAGTAGTCCACACCGGTGTAGGCGCTATCGACTTTGGCATTGTCCCCGATATCAATGGCCGCGACTACGAAGCCGGGTTCGCGAATGGCAACAAGCCTCACCCCCACGACATCATCCAAGCTCAGGAAGACCCCGCATTCCCCCACTATCGCACCCTTCGTAACACCGTCGCGGCCTTGCTAATGCTCAAATCCCTCAACACGAGTTGGAAACCCATGGCCGATATTCAGGTCGCCATGCGCCGCAAACTCGCCGTCAACGCAGTGATCAACCCCCTCACCGCGCTGATGAACTGCCGGAACGGCGATCTTTTCAAAACGGAGGCTTCTCTGCGCATCATGCAACGCGTCTGCCAAGAAGCAACCGACGCGTACACCGCTCAGTTGCGTGCCGAGGCGGAGGACTACCTAAGCAAGCAAGCCTCGCAAGGCGCTGATACGCAGAACATCTCTGTCGGTACCTTCCCTCGCGGCTTGACGCGTTCTGCGCTACAGGCCGAGTGCCTTCGCGTCGCCGAGGTGACCAAGGGGAATATCTCTTCCATGCTGCATGACGTTCGGCGAGGAAGACGGACAGAAATCGAGTTTTTGAACGGGTACTTGGTTGGCCTGGGCGGGAAGCATAGAGTCGAGATGCCCGCTAATATCATGTTAATGAACCTCATTAAAATGCGGAGTGCTATACCAATAGACCAAATATTACCTTAGTTTAAGTTAATGCATTGCAGCACTGAGCGTGCGAATTTATATCGGCGTCTACACTATAAATTTTCCGATTTTACAAGCGTGCTGTTTCACCTCCACCATCGTCCAATACCATAACTTCCAAATTACCTGCGACGCCCGAGTTTGAGTCTGATCTTTCTTGCCTACGCGCCGATCCATGTACCCAGTCAAGGCCCCTCCTGCCCTCTTCATGGATCATTTCCTCGAGGGGTCTGTTACGGTCATGGAAGAATAACGCAGCGTGTCGTCTCCCCTGCTTGTCGTCGTTTTGATGGCAGCAGATTTCTGGAGATCTTGTTGCTTCACGTCTCTATAAGAGTTGAGTGCATTTTCCCTCGTTGGAACTTTAGGTTGCATTCGTAGTTTGGGGACAGACATTCGAGTATTTACGCTGTATATGTACTTGAATGAAAGCTTTGCACCTCCTCGACGTCTAGTTCATTGTTCCTCGCACAAGTGATTGACCAACGCCCAACTGATCTCGCGAAAAATTAAACACAAGAAAGTAGTACTTCGTATACTTACATACATCTTGTACAAACTACAAAATTACACTACAACAAACCTTGGAGTTACTACTACTAAACCTACCTAGTAAAAGAAAAGATCCAAGAGGCAAGAACGCTATCAGTACATTACATTAATCAAAAGCGCCATCCACCAGGAGTCGAGCCCGAGGGCGATCCGGGGCCCTTGGGTGGTTTGGGCGACATGGCGAGCATGTCTTCCAAGAGGGTCGTTACGATGTCATCTTCCTTTTCTTTAGTAACGGGACCAATTTCTGGCATGTTTGCTCGAATCTTCGCTGGAAGGGAGGGATAAGCGCTCTCAGTGAAGCCCATCTACAATGATGCATGGTCAGCAACATCCCGAACTCAGAGATTCAGATAAACGTACATCAGCAAGTCTTTTGGTCATATGAGCGAGGGCTCGCTCTCTGGTGTTTTCAGCACTTGGACCGGGTCGCGATACAGAGGAGGCTCCACGGCGATGACTGTGTCCAAGATGTGTGTTGTGCCTCTTCGGAACGTTGTACATTTCAAATTCGGGGAACCCGCCATGAGCATTGCTGACGGTCTGAACGATGGGAGGTGTCTGAGGCTTGGGCGGTGGTGGAGCGGGCTTTGGTTCCTCTTCGACTTTGTTAGTGCTAGCACCAGGAAGCCTGTGGAGACGATTAGCATACTCGTAATAGAAAGAAAGCGGTGGTATTGACTCGGTGTTTCCATGCTTTAGAGAAGCCAAACGTTCCTTCTCTTTACGGCGGACCTCGCGTTCTTGTCTGTAGCGCTCTTTCTCGGCCTTGTACAGGCTCTTCGCAGCCTCGACATGCGCGCGTGAGTCTTCGCGATCGTGGATACCAAAATCGTGGGCCACGTCCCAAGGTGTTGGGCCAGGGGGCCCGCCGAGCGGCCAGCCCGGAGGTGGGTAAGGAGGACCACCTCCTGGGGACATGGGCGGGTGAGGATCGCCAAAGGGGCCCGAGGGAGGAGGCGGGGGAGGGAAGGGGCGACCATGACCATGGCCATGGTGGGGCGGAGGAGGGCCAAACATTCCCATGTCCGGCCACCGCGGCCTAGAGTAGGCGAAGCCGAAAGGCTGTAAACTCCCTTGCCAGCTGGGTGCCCCCCTGTAACGCTGCCATGGCGCGTAACCAGACTCTAACGGGTGTGCTGGACGAGCAGAAGGTGTAGTGTTCGACGCATCGGCACTGTTGGTAGGAGCGATACCCGAGGTTGCATCAGCCAGAGACTTGACGATACCACCAACAGCTTCTGCTACGCGTCGACCTGCTTCTTCTTCAGCAGCTCGACCCGTTGCTTCAGCCGAACGTACGAGTTCTTGGGCTGCGTTGGTGATCGCCTCGCGGTGAGCAACCCAATACGCACCATTGGATGCATTCTGAACGATTTGACGAAGGCTCTCAGCGAGTTCCGGGTGCGACGAGAACGCAGACGTCAAGTTGTTGAGCAGCAATGCAACATCATTTGATAGGGATGGGGATTCGATAGATGGAAGGGGAGGATCAGGAGCAGGGTCTGTTGGCGGCGTGGCATCTGGTGTGCGTCTGTGTTCCAGGTTGAGCGACTGCGCAAGGACTTTCGGTGTACTCTCTGCCTGGACCGGAGTCACGTCTCCACGAGAAGTGGAAGCCCGAGAGCTGCTGGACGGTACATGGAATCCGGACTTGTTGGAAGCAGAGCCCCCCCTGTTGTAAACGTGAACGGGCTGTTTAGTCGGGGAGTCTTCAGCAAGCAACGAAACGGTGGAAGACATTCCGTCGCTATCGCTTCCGAGTGCCTCTGATCTCGGTGGCACTGGTGGCTGGGAGTCTGCTCTGCTCTTGCCCTTGTCTGCACTGGACTTGACGGTGCCGAACTGGCTTGAACTGACCGAGGAGCTTGCGCTGGAGGCTTTATGTTGACTAGGTGGAGCTGGAACGGCCGGCTCACTGTCGTCCACAGTTTCAACGTACGCGTGTGGTGTGGTGGAACCGGACATCAGAGGGCCTTTAGGAATGAAGATATTCGGGCCAAGCGGCTGCCAGTCGTCCTCAATCCCAACTGTATACACGAGCCCGTCCGCACCAAAGGTGTTCCTGGCAGCTGAGGCTCGTGGGGTCTCTGGAAGGGATTTCTCTTCCATAAGCTGCGCGCTGATGTCCTGCACGGTGAACTTGGCCAGTTTACCCGGTTCATAGGTGGTGAAACGGTAATCCTCGAGCTCCTCTTGGGAGCTCAGGGTGACCTCGTCGCCGTCATTGTCGACATACGATACGCCAATGTTGTCGAAGGGGATGTTGTAGAGGGATTCAATCTTCTGGGCTAGCGTTTGCCAGTCCGGCCAAGAGGGAAATGTAATTCTGCGAGTGAGGCCGTCTCGCTTCGTGAGCTTGAAAGTGGTGATCATTGGAGTTGGTTCTTGGATGGCTGCTCTGCTTAAGCGACCATATAGACCTCAATTCAAACTCCGCATGGCTGCGCCTTTGACTTCACGCGAACGGACCACTTCGACTGCGGTGGGGCAATTCTAAGCCTTTGACAGCCTCTGACTCGTAGACATATTGCATATTGCTGTGATCGCGTACATATACATTTAGAATAATAACCGTTGGCCGTGTTCTCGCAATCTACGCGAAGATACCCAATCTCGGATCGATCTCAGAAGGGTCGTTTAACTACGTGGCGAAAGTGAGGCAACAGCAGGTGAAAGACAAGAAAGCTTACTCGTAAGTTAATGTTCAAGGTGCTGATGCTCTTGATCTGGTCTTCAGTCAAATTGAACGAGTTGCAGTCCAAGTTCTCGGCGAGCCGTGCTGCGGAATTGGACTTGGGGATAACAGCAATGCCCCGCTGGGTCGCCCAACGCAGCAGAACTTGGGCAGGAGCTGTAAATCACAAGGAGTCAAGCTGACTTCATCCCCAGCCTAGGCATTTCACCCACTCTTCTTGTGCTCTGCCGCAATCGAGGCAACAGACTCAACGCTCAACAAACTGGGAACGTCCTTCTCAATGCCGAGTTCGACATAGCCCTGGGGACCAAACGACGAGTAGGCAGTGATGGCAAGTCCCAAGGTCTTCGCTAGCTTAACCAAAGCCTCCTGGGTGAGGTAAGGGTGCAATTCCACCTGGAGGACTTGAGGCTCGATTCTTGCATATCGCAGGATGTCCAAAATAATAGAGCCCTGGCAATTGCTGCAGTTCCTTTGAGCACTGATTTAGCAACAGAAATACCGTTGAACCATACCTGACACCAATGTTCTTGGCCTTGCCACTGTCGACGAGCGCTTCCATAGCCTCCCATGTCTCTTGCATGGGGGTGTTTTCTACGAAAATTAAGCACTTGTCTTATAACGCAGACGTATAGACTCACGGAGGTGTACTTTCCCGTCATCTCCCCACCATTCCGGTGGGTAGCGGTGGTTCGGGTCAACGTATTGAAGAGCAACAGGGAAGTGGACCAAGAACAAATCGAAGTAGTCAATTCCCCAAAGCTCGAGCTGCTTCTGCGCCAATGCTGCTACCTGTTATACTATAGGCAGAATGTCTCATACAAGGATATAAATGACCTTACATGTTCTCGCTTGTGAAAAGTATTCCATAGCTTCGGTGCTGCGTCAGTGTCAACGAACATCAACAAGCCGCTTGGCTAACCTTCGAAGTGACGACTGATATTTTGTTAACACCCCGGTGTAGCAGTAGTAGAACAAAACACTTACATATCTCCTCGCGTTTTACAAGACCGTCTGCCAAAGCGCGTCTGAGACCTTCTCCAGCTTCTTTCTCATTTCCATAGTCGCCAGCACCATCAAGAAGGCGATAGCCAGCCCTGATGGCCTCGTATACGGTCTAAGGAGGGCGAGATTCAGGCGAGATTTAGAGTTCCCCCATGCACACAAAGAAATACATTGAAGGGTTGAACGTACGTCAGCGCAAGATGACTTGGTGACCTGTACATATTGGTCAGTGCCTGATCCTGATGCAGCGAGAGAGCACATACTTTCCAAAGGCCAAACCTTCGTTATACGTTTAGAATCAGGATCATCGAATCGTGGTAAGCATCAACTCACCCGACCAATGGCATCTACCATGAGAATCAGGAGTAAGTTAGGAGATGCCAGGGGTCTTTAGGATCTACTCACCTTGTCTCCAGTACGCTTCAAAACCACGGTAGCCATCTTGATCTACTAGTGCTGAGATGCTGCTGGGTCAAGTGAAGGATCAATTTCCACCCAGCTGGCTCCACCAAGTCCTCAGTATTTATTGCTCTCACATATCGGTCCGGGGCTTCCCCGATAGGCTCGTCGTTGACCTCATGATGACTGTAACCTTGCCACGAAAGACAGCTGCTTCATCTATGCGATATTTCGGTCTATCTTGCGGCCTTAAAAGGACTTCGCATTCGCAAGCAGGTCTGGGAAAGGGGGGCCCCGGAGAATGTTTGGTATTAATGGGTAAATGGTTCTTCATCGAGGAAAATGGCATCATTCTTGGGTATGGAACTTAGTGATTTTTTATGTATATACTACAACAGTTAGTGTTGGATCACTGTTCACCTCGCAGATTTCACTGCACGATGGAGATAGAAAACTCACGCGCGGTGGTAAGGCTTTCCCTCATCGAATAGTTGACTTTGAGTTTTGCGTGGCGAGTTGGTGGCGAGAGTGGCATTTCATCTTAGCAATATAGTCCTGACGTCAAAGACACATCTGAAATGAATTCATTAAAAAGGGCCCTTCCAGGATGGCTGCCCTCGACAATGTAATCCTACCTTTGCGGGAGTTGTGATAAGATGTGATAGCTATAATGGGGAGAGGCCGCTGGGTTTCAAAGGCACGCAAAGGGCCGATTCGAGTTAACGTTGCTTTATCCTCAAACATGGGTTGCGAGCCTCGTGAACAGGTTCGGACAAGACAGACGAATCCAGTACAATGGAACGCGCGAGCGAGATGGGGTATTGGCGACGGCGGGATCTGGGGTGCAAAAAAATCGAAGTGTCAAAGGGGTGACGGATGCTCGTCGTTGCAGGCCGCCAGTAAACACCAGCAAGCAGAGGCGTGCGTGCCTCGACTCCCGACTTGCACAAAGACGCGAGGTTGCAAAGGCCCTCCGCGTTGAAGAGGATGAAGAGGCGGGCAATTAGGTTGAACGGCGTTGTCCGAATTCGTGATTACCAAAAAGAGATAACCCCTCCCGTCGCCACTGTTGCTTTGTCCGTTCGGCGTGCGTCCGAGCTTTCGCCCTGCATGGATTGTCTTGAATGTGCTAAATCTACCCTTTTCTTACCAGGTTAGCCCACAAATGAGGGATTCGGCCCGTACAATGTCGTTGGACGTGTCACAACTTGTGAAGGTCCCCATTTTATGGCCACCGACTGAATATCGGGGGTCTTTTAAAGCTTCTTTATCAGAGTCAGCTCATAAGCGCACCTGGATGTCGCTGTTTGCTCACCTTTCCCCCGCCCCGCCTTGCACTCTTCGCCGTACCAGACGAGCCGCCGCAACAGCAGCGCCGGCTGAAAACACAGGCCTGAGGACTTGCACTTGCAAACATCCCGACTGCATCAGCTCGATCATCTATATGCGCGCCTGCATCTCGTTTCCAACACGAAAACAAGAGAGTATCGACGAGCAGCGCAACCCGGTAACGTGAAAGGGCGATCGAGTTGTGGGCGTTTGTATTTTCGGACTGGACCCACAAAGCCAAACAACACGCATTAGCGGTATGTGCGTCGATTTCCTAATACAAAGCATCACGTCCCATCCTAATCGACAGGCAATCTCCTTGTCCTCTGCCTGCTGGCCTGGCTGCTGCCTGCCTGTATAAAATCCACAAAGCCCACCGTTTTACCCCCCAATTTCACTTACTTCCTACTACTACCACCCACGCTCTGCGCGAGATTTCCAGGTGTGGTATTTCTCTACCTCACCGTTAGAAAAAGCTGACAAGCGCTTTCATGCAGAATCCATCGTTCGCCATGCCGCCGGCTAATCATCACGCCATGCTTGCACACTTTATGTCAAGGACGCTGGCCAATATGCCTGCGCCCGTTGCAATGACACCAGCACGAGCCCAAGAGATACGCTATCGATGCAAGCAATGCGACGGACATATTGCCGACTTGCTAGAATTGCGCGCCGCATGCGATCCACTCGACCCACAAAACAAAGCGCCTGAATACAACCTGAAGCTCATGAAAGCGAAGGCCATCCGAAGCTTGATCTACTGGCAACTCTTTCGCATCAATGACTTGCCGACCGAGATCCTCAGCCTCATCCTTCGCGACGTCGTTTGGTCTGGCACTGTACCCGAAGCTGGTATCACTAACCGGTTGCACATCACTTGGGTATCAAAGCGTTGGAGAGAAGTCGCGATCAATGACTCTACGCTATGGAGCGCCATTTGGTTCCGCGATCAACCGCCACACGAGAGGTCGTTTTGTTGGTTTGACAGAGCGGGAAAGGCGACGTTAGATATTAGAGTGGCAGAGCCCCGGGGCGGGCAGTGGACAGGACCGCAAATGGAAGTGTTCCTTGACAGAGTGTTCGTGAAACTCGAGCAAATCCGTTCCCTGATCGTCGTCGTCGACAACTGGCCCCCGGCACTCGTAGTTCTCGACAAGATCCAGGACTATAGCACGAGACGGACGTTTGGATTATTAGAACGATTTGAGCTCCATCGCAACGGCAGTCCTTATGTATGGATTGGCGCAGGATATGAACCAGACCGACACCGCGATCCAATGAGACTGTTCGGTGGCGCAATCCTACCTGCACTTAAAAGCATCACTATCAATGGCGTCCACATCGATTGGAACAGGTCCCCACTATCCAATCTATCCCGGTTAGACATCCGACGAATACCCCTCGAGATGTCCCCTACGTTGCCTCGCTTCCGCGAGATCCTTCAAAATTGCCCTAACCTTATTCGTCTTTCCTTGGATGGAGCAGGCCCAGTATGGTCACCCACATTAGCAGCGGCTTTCCCCCCCGTCGTGTTGCCTAGCCTCCGACACTTGGTCATTGGCGATTATAGCTTGCAGTACGCCATGTATGTTGCGACCCAGATTTCGGCGCCAAACATTCGCGAACTTACGCTCATGAACCTCGTCGGCGAGGACTACGCCCCGTTCTTCACCTTGATGACTGGCGCGTTCCCGGAAGTCCGGCTTCTCACCGTACAAAACGTCGAGTGCGTCGCTGTACCAGCCAGTAGAGCCGTTATGGTCAAGTGGTTAAAATCGATGCCCAAGATGGCCTTCTTCCGCATGGCCAATCTCAAAATCAATTTCCTCCAACTTTTCCTTGCGGACGGCGAAGATCCCAACTCTGGCATCGTCCGCTGGGAAGCCAACACGATCATCCCTCCTCGACAGACTATCGCACCGAACCTCCTGTATCTTGAGGTATACGCCAGTGATCCCGCATTGGTCGTGAGTTTGGTCCTGGCTCGGAAGGCTATAGGCGCCCCTTTCCGTAAGGTGTTCGTCGACCATAACCTCATTGCCAAGTTCACGCCTGAACAAAGCAAAGCAGTTACAGCAGATGGAACCCCAGTCTTTATACTTCCCGCGCCAGTGCAGACCATCGAAGAGGTCGAGCTGATGGCGGACTAAGCATGGGATAATGAAATGCTAATGGGACATTTTCCGACTTAACGTATCCACCAATTTAATGAGCCATTACTTTACAATACTTACCAATCTACTTTATGTATTGGGTTGCGCTACATATAGCCACTTCATGTATCGATTAGTATTATTATAAGATGTTTCTGAGTTCGCAGAGCATTGGCTATGCCTCATGGGACTCTTCACCACCAACTACAGGGTCAGCAGCCGAACTTTCAGTGATAGATTGACATAAAAATACGACTAGGAGATACGACAGGAACAACCATGCAAGGATCAAGGTGTGAATACATGATTTTACTTGAGTGCAGTGCAAGAGGGAACAATGTGTTGAATGCAAGTGGAAGCCATCAGACAAAGGTTAACTATAGTAGATACGATTAATCAAGTGATTTCTTTCTTTTCCTGCCATTTATGGGTGAAGGTGACGGCGATGGCATAACCGCAGGCATAGGTGTCGTCGGTTGTAAAGACGATTTAGTGCCCTTTTTATTAGGCGAGGGGTCGGTCGGCTTGGGTGGTTGGGGAGTTCGGTGATGAGCGCCATTTGTATTGCCATTTGTCGTGCCGTTTGCCTTGCGGGTGGCATGACCATTAACATGAGTGGTACGAGGACGAACGTGATCAATGGCTTGACGTTTAAATAGATCGACGAAAACTTGCATCTCTGCGTCGTCAACAATGCGTGTGTATTTTCGCTCTCGTACTACGGGGTCTTCTGCTGCTTCTTCGACTTCCATATCATGGGAAGAGTCGCCTTTGTTGGGTAGGGCTGGTGCTGCACGTTCTTGAATGACAAAGTCAACGAAGGTGTCGAATACAGTGTCCAATGGCGGCATGGAATGAGTGGGCCCATCGACAAGGGTCCGTCGTTCTTTCCTCCGTCGAGATCGAGTCACCTCTTCAACGCTGGGGGACGCTGTGGTTACCGCGTCGAGCAGTGACACGCCAAACACGTCTTGGAAGAGTGTTTTCTTCGCGGGCGCTTCCCCACTGAGACGCTCTGTACCAGAGCTTCCTTGCGATAACGGTTGAATGCCTTGCCCCATGATCACAACACCCCAGCTCCGCGTGATCCCCACCAACCGGAAATTGGATGCAGAGGTAGGAGCGACGAACGGCAAGGAATACCACATAACATTACGGAACCCATATGGCAAGCGTTGGGTGGACGTTGGCACTGAAGAAGATACGTCGAAGGTCCAAGCGCACGTTTCAGGCTGCTCAACAGATTCTGTTGGCTTGGCCATAAGGACGAACGAGTCACAGGTGGAATGAGGGACAAGGAAGTCCAAAGACTGAGAGGATACGAAACGCCATCGTACTGCATAACCATGGTGAGCGACTAGATGTGGTCGGACAAACAAAAACATACCGGTTTGACTAACAATATCCCACAGGGTAACACTAACTGGGCTCATAGCGGCAAGATAACGTGCCGATCGTCCGATGAAATATGCAGATGTAATGTTTTTGCATTGTGGGGAGGTCAGGTTGCACAGAAACGCGCTGGTAGAGGGTTCGTAGAGGGCGACATGAGGCCCACAAGATGCTGCCAAAATTGAGCCATCATGAGACCAGGAGGCGTGACTGGGGGAGCCATCTTTAAACTTGATTGCAGATCTTATCACCCATGACTCTGTCGGACGTTGAGCAACATCTACGTTAACACGAAATCCAGCTTCACAGACCTTCGACTTCCCCGGGCGTCTTGATTGACTTGAGTCTCCAGATTTTGACATGAGAGTCGGCTCCGGTGGTGACAAGTTGAAGAGGATCGTCACTATCGGAGGACTTGAAGGCCATCGAAGTGACAGCGCCAAGGTCATGAGGATGATCGATTCTGGTGTTCAGTATCCAGACCCCAGGTTTGTGATGCCATTTCCAGAATTTCAGAAATATGTCACCCCTGAAGTTGTCGTCACCGGCACGGCAGTCAAGCGTGGCCATCCATTCTCCAGATGCAGAAATCTGAGTGTTCTCTACTCGATATGCTTCTATGGGAGTTTCATCGCGACGGGATATGCGATTTGACGGAGAAATTTCTATCTCAGAAACGAGTTCAGAGGAAAATGGGGCGTAGACTTGAAGTGACGAGGGATGGGAGGAAGGAAGGACGATGGTCGAGGTAAGCCTGTGAATGGCAAGTGGGGCATCGTTGGAATGCGTCGTTGAACTTGACGGATCTGGCCCAACATGAATACATAGAACCCAAGAGTATAGCGGTAAAGTGATGAACGAACCAAGTTTGATTTGTGAAAATGTTCTTGACACCTTGAGGCTGGCGGGGTTGATGAATAGGTATGTGGCGTCTACTAAGCCAAGCAGATATTCCTCTGGACCATCTCCTTCCCTCAACACGGTGATAGCATTGATGGCGGCTCCAACCCGAGGTACGAATTCCTTTCTCCCAGTGTGAACCTGCCAAATTACCAACACTGACTCCTCGCCTCCACTTAACAAGTACGCGCCATTTGAGGTAAAGGCAATTGACGCCACGGCGTGAGCATGCCAGTGAAATGAACTTGTTTGGGACTTTTTCTCGAGGCCAACAGTTTCAATTTGCGGATTCTGGCCAATGCAATACCACAGACGAACACATCCTTTGCTATCTCCGGTCGCATAATATTCCTCTGTGGGATGGAAAGCGAGGCATGTTAGATGCTCAGGCGAGACAAATTTCGTAAAGCCGGATTGCAGTGCAGAAGTGGCAGCGACATATGATGTGTTGCCGCCTATGGCCACAAGCCAATCACCACTAGGAGAGAGGGCCAATCCCATGGGTGACCGCGTTTTGCCAACTGAAAGTACATCCTCAGGTTTCTGTACAAGTTTTGATGTCGACGAGCTGCGCAAAAGAGAAACACGAAGCACTGCCCCACTTTCGTCTACAACCAGCGATCGTTGGCGTCTTCATATCTAGAATCGACAAGGCTGCGCACCTTTACGCCCTCTATTCGTCTTGGTGGTGGTCACGAATACCACATCTTTGAGTCTATGATGAGCACAGAGATGATGTATTGGCTTCTCAATGTCGAATACTTGAAGAAGAGTGGCCTCCATGAAATCCCACACCGATATGCATCCATTGAGTGAACCAGTGATTAACTGGAAGGCATTTTGAGGGTTTATGATGGCACAAGTCAGTGCTTGCGACCGCGATTCCCTACCCTCTGGACAAGGTGCAGTGAGGGTGGACACGATCCGACCGGTCGTCGTCGAATGTACTTTTACTGAGGGCCCGACCAGTGAAAAGAAGTAACTGCATGCCGGATTCGAGATCAATAATTTACACCTCTTTTAGATTTGGCTGTCCACGCACCTCCCATTCTTCGTGAAAACCGGTGAGCACTTGCTGACTGCAGACTCTGTCAAGGAAACCCAGTTCCAAACTGCCAGTCCCTCTCCTTCGCCACCAACTACCGATCCCTGAGCATTTGTCGAGTCTGCCAAAACTGGCTCCCTCCCTTTGCCCTTCCGCGATGTAGTTTTGGATGGCTTGGATGCCTTCAATTCTGCAGTCCTTTTTGCAGCTGGTAAACCACCGCGAGGCTGCTTTGACGACGAGGCCGCCATCGATTACTGTCGGTTACCCAGGCTTCAAGAAATGGCCAAGGTGTTGGTCAGAAAAAATTTGCACCAAACAAACACTTGCCATTTTCGATATAGCGGGCGCTTATAACACGATCATACCAAAACTCTAGTAATTGCACGATGAGAGGGTATAAAGGCGTACAGGAAGTCAAGAGAGCACTACAATACAGTGATGGAGGATCCGCTGGTATCTGGAGAATGAAAGAAAACAGTTCCACAAACTAATTTAAGAGTTCTTGAATTCAGGCCTTGAAGCCTACCCAATGTTCCACAGCCTAACGTTCTTCAAGCAGACTCTTGTAGCCGACCAATGCACGAACAGCACGACAAGGTGCCTGCAAATCTTCCGGTGTTGCGTAGTTCCGGGCCTCCAGCATTCCTTCCCGAATGCGTTCTTCTTCAATCAATTCGGCCTTCGTGAGCGGTTCTCTAGGAGGAAATGGCCAACCAATTCCGCAGAGGGAACACCAAAGAGCGATTCTTGCCTGCATGTCACTACGAAGAATGTAAGCCCACTAAGCTTAAGTGATTCACTGCTCAACACCTACCTCCGGTATCGCTCGATAAGCCGTTCGAAACGCATGCGATGTTGTAAAGCTTCAAGCTCTTCGTCATCCTCCCAGCCATACGGCTTCAGCTCCTCTTTTCTGTTCCTTAATCGATCGATGAGCTCCTCCCACATGGCTCCTTCACAGGCCAGGACAGTTTGGTAACCGCGATAAAGATGCATGGCCAGAGAGCGCTCGTTCAGCGCAGCCAGATTCTCGGAGCGGAAGAGCGCTTGTGGTTGAGACGAAACACTGGTCGAGTCTTTCGTCAGCGATCGGTCGATGTAATATCGTTGGAATGGAACTGGAGTCGTATCCCTGACTGGAGTTTCGCTATCCTCATCAATGGCATCACTGGAAAGTGACGAAGTATCTCCGTTTGAAGAAATGGAGGATGATTTCCCTCGCCCAGCGCGACTAAATAATGATGAATTCTTGGTGGCGTTTGTGGACGCCGACAGCGTCGAAGATAATGACAGGGAAGTTGGTCGATTCATGGGCACGGGGTGGAAGGTAGGCGACTTAGAGTCTGCGCTATCCGTGGAAAGGGTATCGAATGCAGATGAAGGCGGTAGCTGTTGTGGTAGAGGTTGTAGCGGGGGAAGCGGAGGCATTGGAAAGTGTAATACGGGGCCTAATACGACGTGCCTGAAGTAGGTAGTGAAATAGCTGGGGAGCACAGCTGAGATATGGGTTAGGCATGATACAGGATACGAGACGAGACCATACCTGTCGGCTTGAGGTTAATGAACCGTGACTCGAATACAGACGTGAACAGCGACTCCAACAACGAGTGGTCATGCATATCTTTCGATAGGCTGGGCGGCGGGGAGAGGTCGCGTGGCGGGCCGCCTGGGAAATGTACCGACGATGCTCTCCTCGGTCGCGCTCGCAACGGCGCCGTAAACCATCTCGGGAGTACGGGGAATATGATATCTTGAAGTTGCCGTGAGTGATCTACCCCCACAGGGCAGTATCGAAGGAACGCACCATCTTCTATAATCTCCACTGCTCCTCCAGGCCGTAAGACCCGGTTGACTTCCTGATACAAGCTTAATTTCACAAGAATACACTGAGGAAACGGCACGCGCTTACTTCGAACAGAACCCCCCACTATGATATTGCGTGAGGACACAGTTATGTACGAAGGGGCAATATCCTGACCTTGCTTTCAGGAACTCCTCTTGCTATTGACTGGATGTGAACATGGTCAAATTCGTCGTCTTTAAAAGGCAGTTTAGTCGTCAGGCTGGGACGTGATGTTGAGGACGCCGTAATTCGTAGAAGTAAGCTCAGACTTACAAGTTGCCGTGGACCCAACGAATACGCCGCGATATACTTGGGTCCAGCCCCCTCAGAGAAATCTGAACGTTCACTAAATCAAAGCCCACCTGTCAGGGAGCTTAGAAGCGATACTAGACCGTGATGTACGTGCAGCACTCACGAATGAACAGTCAGGCCATTCTTTCGCCGCGTCGATCACCCACGTCCCCGTCTATGCCCTCGGTTCAGAGTTGCCCATGTCGGCGGTGATAATAATTCGACTTACCCCGCAACCTAAATCGAGCGACTGTTGCGGTGGGCCTTCACTGAAGTTGATGAAGGAAGTGGAGCCCTTGAGATGTTTCATTAACCTATTGTCCAGGGCCTCCCTGTTGTGATTTCACGCAGGTTGATTCCGCAGTTCTGATAATAGGAAACATGGATCCGACGTACAGCTCTAGGACCTGCCTATCATAGGATAGAGGGTATGGTGCTTTTTCGGGATCATACCGATGGTACAGCCGGCCGTCGAGCACCCGCGGCTCCTCTCTCCGCGCTGTACCAGGTCTCTTGCCATCGAACGACGAGGATTGCGCCGAGAATGCAGATGTTCCGGACTGCATCTGGGGGGAAGCAGCAGGAATCATGGCGAAAATAGGGCGAACAACGGTCCTATATTCGTGAGAATGAAAGAGAGAGGATCAAAGCATCGTATACGCCCGTTCCGTCTGAGGGGCAGTGGTCATTCAGGTCGGCTGATGTTGTGATCAATGATTTCGATTATCATATAGCGGAGTCGGGCGCCCTGGCAATGCACTCATGTATAGTGGCAACCGGAACCAAATGCATAAATTCTACCACGAATATTCTGATACAAAGAGCAGCATATGCAGGTTCTCGACCTGAATGAATGGAAAAGAATACGCCAAGCTCACGCCGGACGGCCCTAATTATAACCAGCAAGGACTCTCGCCTTCCAAAGCAAAAGGTTCTTAGGATGTACCAGTCGAGCGAACCAGTCACCAAAGATAATCCCCCACAAAATTCCAAAATACGATACACCAGCCCTCTGGAAATTCCAAGTGAATCGATGAAGGGCGAGATGTCGCGAATAGCTCACCTTGCCGTTTGTGAGGAGTATCATCACAGGGCTACCCTTGTAAACTCTCAGCGGCTTTCTCGAAATTGCCGCCATTATATTTGCGATGACCACACGAAAGTGGGCGTTTGCTGTGAAGAGTTGCTTCTCTTCAGGGTAGTCGACGATATCGCCAGCAGCGTAAATATCATCGTAGGACGCCAACTGCAAGGTCGGTCGTACTTTCACTAGTCCGCGTTCTGTTAGAACGTCGGGGCCGAGAGATTTGATAAAGTCGGTATGGGGCCGTCCACCTCTGGTTTGAAACTAGGTAGATTTGTAAACTAGAAAAATCGGCAATATTCACGTCAACTTACGACCAAATCGGCTTTGATTATTTTCCCAGAACGCGTCTTCACGCTATCGTATTTGCCGGTAGGTATGTCGTCGATGTAGTCGTTCAAGACGAGGGTGACATCGCGATTGAGCATACTCTCTTCCACACGAGTGCGATATTTCAATGGATACACGTCGGTGAGCAAGTGATCGCGACTCTTGACTATGGTGACATTCTTATCCTGTGGTCAATACGCGTTAAAACAATGTCACCAACTGGGAGGACGGACAAACTAACTGGATAAATATCCTTGATTTCACCGGCGAGCTCTAAGCTACCTCTTAGCTCCTGTCGTAAACCAACAAGACGATGGTGGGCGTACCAATTCCAACGCATCCTCCGCCTGCGAGGACAATATCATTCGCGTCCTTGATCCTTTGCCTGATGTTCTCAATAAATGGGATGACTCCCTCCTTCTTCTCGGGAAAGTTCAGGGGGCCCTCCCATCCACTGCCCGTCGCGAGGACAAGTAACTCGAACTCAACAACATCCCCGTTTTCCAACGTAAGACTTCCACCACTACTATCACCTTTCTGGATTGAAATGACCTTTCCTTCGATGAACGTTCCAACGCCGTTGGCGAAGAGTTTATCGTGGGGGATGAGGGAGGTCGTCTGGAGGTCATCTACGTCCGAAGTGACCAGTCGAAGAGCAGGGGGTAAAAATATCTGGAAAGGCCGACAGTCGATGAGGACGAGGTAATGAGTACTCGGGTTGAGTTTCCTCGACAAGATGCGGGCCAGAGGTTGACCGACGGCGCCGCCGCCAACGATAACTACGTTCTTGCGATCGTCAGTTTTCTTGCTTGACATTTTGAGGGGCCCATTTCATCTCCTCCGCAAGCCTTTATACTGACTGGCCTCGGTAACATGGATGTGATAATTCAAGGGCACCAAGTGCGCAGGCAGATCATACTTGCCCTAATCTGATAAGCGAGACTTGCCGATAAGATACGTAGTATTTATCTGACACTGCCGGTACTTCACGTGCTGCGGATCAGAAAGACAGTAAAAAAGGTAATATAACATTACGGTAACATATCTAGAGGTATATAATCAGGCCAGAAAACTACTATCATGATAGAACCCAAACATTGAACACCTAGTAACCAGCAGCCTTTCTTGCCATCGGGACCATGAGGTCTTTCGACTTCAGCATCCGCGCGAACCAATCCCCGAATACCAGCCCCCATAAGACTCCCAAATACGCGACTCCGCCACCCTGGGAACGCCTCGTCAGAAGATGTCACGGAACCACTATCACTCCCATGGTACTCACCTTGCCATTCGTGATGAGAATCAACTCGGTGCTCCCCTTGTATGGCTTAAGGGGCTTATTGGATATCGAAGCCAGGATGTTTGTGGTGAGAACCTGGACATGTCCAAGTGCTTTCGCGACCTGTTTCTCTTCTTTGATGTCGAGAATATCTCCACCGGCGAAAATATTGTCGTAAGACGCCAATTGCAAGGTGGGTCGGACTTTCACCTGCCCGCCGTCCGTCAGAACGTCGGGGCCCAGAGTCTTGATAAATTCGGTGCGTGGTCGCCCACCTCTGGCTTGGAGCTGATAAAAAGGTCAGGTTGCTCTGACAAGCAACGCTCAGGAACCGACTTACGACTGTATCCGCCGTGATGGTCTTTCCGGAACGCGTCTTGATGCTCGTGAAGGTCCCTGTTGGTATATCATCGATGTATTCGTTCAGGACGACTTTGATACCACGCTTGGTGATGTTTTTCTCGGCGTAAGTGCGGAATTTTAGCGGATACGCGTCGTTGAGCAAGTGGTCGCTGCCCTGGACGATGGTGATGTTCTTGTTCTACACGTCGGTCAGAATTACTGAACCCAGTGGAGGGCCATTGAAAATAAACATACTGGATAGATGTCTTTGATTTCACCAGCGAACTCTGTAATTCGATGTTCAGATACTGAGGCAAACAGCATAATGGAGAGATTTACCTAGCCCAACAGATCCTCCGCCAGCAATAACGATATCATTCGCGCCTTCTATCTGCTGTCTTGTACCCTTAACGAACGGCAGGACGTCCTCCTTCTTGCCCGGGAAGTTTAGGGGCCCTTCAAATTGACTCCCAGAAGCGAGGACCAAGTATTCAAACGCGACGGTTTCCCCGTTGTCCAAGGTGACGCTTCCGCCCTTGCCGTCACTTTTTTGGATAGAAGTGACAGAGGCTTCGATGAACGTGCCATTGTCGTTGACAAAGAGTTTGTCAAAGGGGATAAAAGCGGTCTCCTGCAAGTTGTCGATGTCGGACGTGACCAGTCGGAGAGTGGCTGGTAGGTTAATTCGGAACGGACGAGGGTCGATGAGAATAATATGGTGTGTGGCGGAATTTATTTTCGGTGAGAGTGCACGAGCAAGGTGCAGGCCAACGCCGCCGCCACCAACGATGACTATGTTTTTGAGGTCGTCGGCTTTCTTGTAGGACATTGTGAGTTGAGTGATATTGAACGAACCATATCGTGTCGTCGTTTCTACACTTTATACTGCAGAAGCACCTCTTTACCAGGCACTAAAACCTTCTGCCTAAGCATTTTGGTCGACTGTCAGCCTAGGCATAATCAACACTGCGTGAAAGCAAGCTTACGAAAAGTGTTTGCGTAATAAGCGCCCGTCAGGGTCAAGTCAGTCCAAGTGATTCAGATTTCGCTGATCTCCGAGTCGGTCCCGATCAAGATTATGTATAAGACTGATCAGCGGGTCGGCCCCGATCATCAACAACAACTACAAGTTCTTCAACTACAATGCCTCGTAAGAAGATCACGAACATAAATCAAAAGAAAACCGAGCAGAAGCTCAAGCGCGCTGCAAAGCGCGGTGACATTCCCCCACTCGAGCCCAAGCCTCCAAAGCTTCGCCACCCCGAATTTCGTAGAATTCCTACGGAAGCACGACCCGACGTTGATGCTGCCCGAAAGCTGCAATCTGCTTTCGTGAAACTGCCACGAGAATACCTAGACAAGACCAAGCTGATCGCGTCGCAATTAATATTGCCGAGGCCCATCCCTGGAGAAGCTGCAGTCTTTCCGTCCATTCCTCCTAAAGATGACGGTGGATCGGAATCGTCGACTGCTTTCACTTGTCCCAAGCGACCCAAGTGGCGATTTGATATGTCGAAGGCGGAGGTCGAAGCAAACGAAGATGGCGTCTTCAGGAAGTGGCTGGCCGAGACGGATCACCTCATAGAAGAGTGGCGAGATGAGAAACCACCGACTACCGAGTCGGAGCAACCAGAAGGGGATCCGGAAATCGACACGCCAGAACAGCTCCCTGCTGAGATGCCTCGGTCGTGGTGCTACTTCGAGCGAAATCCAGAAGTCTGGCGACAATTGTAGGTCGCGTGCTTCTTTCCATACGCTGATATGCTAAACACTTGCCTTGCAGATGGCGAGTAACAGAAATTTCACAAATCATACTTGTACTTTTGGACTCCCGTTGTCCATTACTCCATTATCCACCAAGTCTCCGAGCATATCTCGCCACTCACAAGGTCATTCTCGTGTTGACGAAAGTCGACCTCTCTGGTCCGGAAAGAACTCAAGCGTGGACGACCTACCTCCAATCAACATTCCCCGGCGTTCGAGTCACGCATGTTGAATCGTGCATTGAAAAGAAGGTCCAACACGCAGAGCAAGGACGGAAACACTACGAACCTCATATTCCAACGGAGTTCCGTAGAAAGCTTGTTGAAGCCATTCGAGACATACACGCCGAGATGCTCAAACCACCCGCAGAAGTCAAGAAGAACGAAGCGTGGGCCAAGAGGTGGACACCTCCTGTCAAACAAAACATCGACTGGGACGCAGTACTCAGCGCCCAAGGCGGGAAGGTTGGGAGTGAAGTTGGTGGTGCGGTCGTCCCTTTACCTGCGCAACAAGAGGGAGGTGATCGCGGAGAAGGAGAGGCTAGCGGGGATCGTAAACATGTCGAGCCAGAATTTTTGACCGTTGGTGTGATCGGTCAGTCGAGTCCACGTTATGACCTTTCAATACGGTTCCATAGGCCAGCCAAACGTTGGGAAGTCATCATTATTGAACGCATTGTTCGGTGTGACCCGAGTCAGGACTTCCAAGCAGCCTGGCAAGGTGAGCCTTTGCAGTCATCACACGTTGACGATATTCGACTAACAACATGACAGACCAAGCACTACCAGACTTTGTTCTGGACGAACGAACTTCGCTTAGTCGATTGCCCCGGACTCGTTATGCCAAACAATATTCCTATGGAAATGCAGGTTCGTTTTGTCCATTCATATATCTCCTGTATCCTCCTAATTCAACCCTAGGTACTCTCAGGGGTGCTCCCCATCTCACGCGTTTCCGCTATCCCTGCCTGCATCTACTTTTCTTCTCAGCGTATCCCCCTCGAAAAGATATTCAATTTATCCCATCCGACGCCCCCGCCACCCCCTGGTGAAGACAAGCGGACGTGGAGAGAAGGCTCCGGCCCCCATCCGACTAGGGAAAAGCCTGTCGAATGGACTGCGTTAGATATCCTAATAGCTTACGCCGGATCTAAAGGTTGGGTGACCGCTAAAGCAGGGAGACCGGACATGAATCGTGCAGGAAATGACAGTGCGTATATGTTACATTATGTCGAATATATCGTCACTCATCTCGCTTTTAGTTCTGCGAGCACTTGTCGAGGGCCGAATTGCATGGGCGTTCTGGCCTCCTGGGACGGATATAACCGTAGTTGGCGATAATAATGGCAACGGCATATGGTTGCACGAGTTCGACCGACTCGACGCCGAATTCGACGACCACGAAGAAGATTCTGCCGAGCAAGAAGACGCAGACGAGGGCGTAAGTAGTGACATAAATAGTGAGTGCGATGGAGTTTCCGAAGATGAAGCAGTTGGTGGAAGGTTCGATGCTCTCTCGCTCGAGGAGGAGAGCGAGGAGGAAGAGGTGGAGGAAGAAGAGAAGGAAGAAGACAGGCCTTGACCTCTACGAAACTTAGTACGTACGATGATGTTACCCAGCTTGACGATGTATACTATACCTAGTTCTGCGCCCCACACGCCAACGAGCCGACATATTATCGGTCCGCCAGGTCCGCCCTGTTAAAATGAGCCGAGTTATACGCGAAGGGATGAGTTCTTGCGACTGGATGCTCCCCTTCTCGATGCTTGTGCATATGACCGCCTTCCACGTATGACGGACCGCGTTATTTCGATAACGTTCCGGTGACACGAAAGCAATGCAAGTATAAAAGCGGCTTCAATATCTACGACGCTATTGCACATTTACACGATGTTCCCTAAATTCGTTGCATTGTTCGCTATCGCATGTGGGGCACTTGGGCTTGCACAGACGGTGTATCTTGCAGGTGACTCGACCATGGCCAGGGGTGGAGGTGGGTCCGGAACTGAAGGTAAGCGTACCACCTACGTGCTGGAGTTCCATTAATCTCAACGTTGAGCGTAGGATGGGGTCAATTTCTGGCACAATACTTGACCATCCCGGTCGTCAATATGGCTATCGCTGGGAGGAGTGCCCGAAGCTACACGGAAGAAGGCAGATTCCAAACGCTCATCAATACTGCGAAGAGCGGTGATTTTGCGATCATCGAGTTTGGCCATAACGACGGAACGGCCAATCCGGACAACGGAAGACAAGATGCGGTCGGCGATGGGTACGATACAACATCCTTGGTAACCGCAGCAAAGTGCGTCTTCCTCTCTCACCGCTTACTCTCGCCTGAATGAATGTCCGAACAGCGGGACTACTTTCCTCGTGCATTCTTTCCCCTTTTATATACAAAATGCCGTCGACGCGCTGAAAGCGAAAGGGGCTATTCCCATCATCTCGTCGCAGACACCAGACAACCTGTGGACAGGAACCAAGCTATCGCCCCCCTCAAGATTCGTTGCATATGCAGCAACTACGGCTGGTCGAACATCTGTGTCATATATTGACCACTTCGCTTACGTCGCGCAAGCCTATCAGGCACTCGGACAAACGGCTACTACCGCCTTCTACCCCATAGACCATGTGCACACATCACCGGCAGGTGCCAACGTGGTAGCCCAATCGTTTGTCCGGGGGCTCCTTTGCGGTAGCAGCTCGTTGAAAAGCAGGGTAAATTCCGCCGGTCAATCAGTTCCGAGTGAGTCCCAACATCCACTGTGCCTGTCTAATTTCTGATCTCTCTACGCTCAGATGGATGTGTGTAGGAGAACGAGTTTTTGATGTATCACCCATAGCACGTACATAGGGCTTTGTGATACGTTCGGCTGTACAACTTCAAGGAAGTAAATTAAGCTTGGCACCCTGTCCCCTGTTATGGCACGTGGGCCTGAACTGGTCTGTCAGTATCACGCACAGCTCTCCTTGAGATCCAGATGCTCTCTTCATGGCGCAAGCATGACAACAAAGACACGAACGACCCCCAAGAAGCGACGGCCGGCAGAGGTAACAGCCTCGAGGTCACCGGTACAACCATCGATGATCCTGTAGTCGATGACGACGAAAAGTACCGCAAACGGGCTACTACCACTGCCATATCTACACCTCACGATGCCGTCCTCGCAGAGCTTCAGGGCTCGCACCAGAACATCGATCTCTCCGCCAGGATAGAGGAGCAAGGGCTTCCTGAGCTCTTGGTGGGGCTTGATGCACCGTTCCATGACTCGGAGTACGTGCAAAGGACATACATGCCTGATCAAATACAGGACCCGTTCACTGGGGCCCCGCTTGGACTACTTGCTGCTGGAAGTGAACCAAAAACGAATCTATTCTCCTTGCGTCATCAGGATATGTGGACCCACTTATCCAAAGTCCTCGAGCTTCAAGGTGAAATCGCAAAGTTACACATCGATATGGAGGGTATTACGGCGAGCGGGGGGCTATCGGGTGGGCATGGCAAAGGCAGTGGATCCTCAAATCAGAGGTCGAAGATGTCTTGGGACTTGGACCATGGGAAGGCTTTGAATATCCGCAGGGATACATTACCGACTAAGGCCGGTGAGCCAGGACCCGAGGGTGACGGTGAGGACATGGACGTTGGAGTGGAGGAAGACGAGGAAGCCACTAAGAAGAAGGCGCGCGAGGAGGAGTTTGCGAACCTTGCGAGCAAGTTTGAGGGTCGCAAAGCGAAGGTTGACGCTATCATGGATAAGGTGGGCTTCATCATTTCGGTCTTAATTCCGCCGTTCATTCACAAGTTTAAAGTTGGGTGATTTGTCGAAGGCATTGACGGAATTCCATGCGCTACAAGCACCTGTCCTGGCCTTCTCTGGGAGTTCGACCCCACATCAACCTTCTGCACCACCCCTCGAGCGAGGATCGAAGCCGCATGTTTCCCCCGTATCAACTACATCAACTGGAGAGGGGATACATCCCCCTCAAGATCTCACATATGGCGAAAATGCTCCTGAGCGTTCGACTATGGGAGTAAAGAGCTTGCCGTATATCAAGACGGCTAACGTCTTAGCCGGGTTTCCGCCTGGTGTGCATCATCCACCAGGCATTACAGACAGTCCGAAGTCAATAGGAAGTTTGATCGATCCAGAGACATAGTTCGCTGGAACCCTATACCGTCCGCTTCAATGTGACTCCATTTCGA
Source organism: Pleurotus ostreatus (assembly GCF_014466165.1). Lineage (NCBI taxonomy): Eukaryota > Fungi > Basidiomycota > Agaricomycetes > Agaricales > Pleurotaceae > Pleurotus > Pleurotus ostreatus. The sequence continues at coordinate 1,599,923 of NW_023503157.1, read as the reverse complement.
ATTCTCTTCATCTCGAAGAGTACCCCTCGCGTCATACGACGGTTCCATGACTCGGTCCTAAATATGCTTCCAACCCTGAAAGCTTGCGGATAGCTACTACGTGATGAGGGCACAACTTTATCAGCCGATGAAAACCGGCGGGGCGAAGGTAGACGTTGTTTGTCTCATGCACAACTGCCCTTTGGGTATGCGCAAAACGGACGGTCCTTGAAGCCTCTCTTTGTGCCGGTGTATTACTTTGATCGTTGTGATGCGAGTGGATTCGTGTACATCGGAGTACCTCGCTACTTCTGCGGCTTTGTTTTCCATTTGCTTCCGCAAGTGCTTTAAGCAGTAAACGCGTCTCGTAAAGTTGGCAAGCCAATGGGAGGCAACAAGATAATGGTCATGGGCACAAGATTGTTTGAACTGTTGGCTCTATACACGTCATCTAGGTAAAACAGGACTAGCGTGCGTTGATCGAAGAGAATCTATTACTGTGGAATTCACTGGAACAGCCTTTGGTAGCCTTTTGTGGGTCGTAGACACGAGATTTCGAACCTTTATGCCCTAATATAGCATCCACGTGATGAGATGATATGGAAATCGCTCCGCGCGCCTAATTGTAACAGCCAATCCATCTCTGTCTCCTGTAACTTGTATTGAATTTTCCTACGCTGGAGCTGGAGCACCTCAGACAGCGTGAACACCTCGAATCCACGAAAACGTTGTAGCCTCGAGGCAATACGCCTCTGACTCCTGATCCTGATTCTAAGCGGTCCCTGTACTGGAGGCAGTGCCAGGCTGCGCTTCACTAGAGTTCAGCTATAAAGCTTAGCGACGGGAACATATAACTTTTCTCCCAGCCCAAAGACATTTGGAATGGCTGCGCCACGTTTGCTCAATCTCCCTCCAATTTCTCCAGCACTCAAGTCCATTACTCCGTTCCTTCAGCGGGCTGAGGAGCTAAGGACGAAGGAACCGATCATGGCCTATTGGTGTCAGTAGCTTCTATTTGATTGCTTTAATGTCATTATACTGATATCACAACTTCAATAAGGTTCATATCACGCCGCACAGGTTGGCATATCTCTGAAGGCAAAGGATGCCGCTTCCCGGAACCTGCTATTCGAATTACTTGGTGTCCTCGAAACGATGAAGAAGGAAATAGGCCCCCACGATGCTATTGATGTGGAAGCTGCAAGTGCCGCCTATGTTGAGAATTTCGGGCTGAAGATTTTCGCCGTGGCGGACAATGAGGATAGGCGTGGAGCTGCCACAAGGTGCGACGTGGTTAGGTCTGCTCAAGAGCATCTACCTGATCGCGAGTTGCTTAGATCCACGGCCAAGAAATTCCTTGCTGCGTCCAACTTCTTGGAGGTGTTACGGGTATTTCCCAAAACTGAAATCCCGGACTCGGTAATTATTCTACCGTCCTACATGTTTGCAGGTACTGACATAGGTCTCAGATTGAAGAGAAGATCAAATATGCGAAATGGAAAGCGGTGGACATCACCAAGGCCTTCAAAGAAGGCCGTAAACCAACGCCTGGGCCCGCTGGTGCACCTGCCTCTCCAACGGAAGATGAACCGCTGCTTATGGTAGCACCACCGTCAACGTCGTCGACTTTGAGCGCAGAAGAGCCTCCACCCGCACCAGATCATCGTCAAGTTTCATCTCCTCCCCAGTCGTCCCCTCCCTTGTCAGCCCGACGCGTCTCTCCGTCGCCTCCACGCATGGACCCAGTCGACATAGCTAAAGCTAATCTCCCGCATACACCGCTGAAGTCGAACTCTCTTCTGGGTGTATTCGTCCCTCCTGGCGAAGGGGACACCACACCCGGGAGCTGGAGCACTGCGGCCACTCCGGGCAATGAGGTCGTCCACTCCGGGCAGGATTCTCCCTATAGTGCTGGGTACATCTCCCCGAAGGGCAGCCCACGCCATATAAAGCAAAGTTCTATGAGCAGTGGTGAAGATGACCTCTTACATTCGCTTCGGTCACTCCCTCAAGCCGATGCAAGTAAGAAAGCAGTGCATTTCATCTCTTCGGTTCCCGATGATAGCCCAATAAGTACGCGCCAAAATATCTTGCACCGTGCAAACATTCCTCCGAGCCTAGTTCCAGATTCAGGTGTTGACCTCACTTTGGGGGCAACCACAATCAGTCCAGTCATTCCGCCGCCGCCGCCGCCATTTCAGACACCGCCGGATCCTGTGTCGCCTACTGTGTATCGCCGTCGAGTTGAACACCAATCTCCTCTCTCCTACCCGCCTATGACTCTGCCTTCAGCGCAATCCCAGACACACTACGTTCCGCGGTCATCAGGATCTCCAATCCCTCCAGATCCTGTAGTTCTCACCCCTTCTGTCATAGCAAAAGCGCAGAAGCACTGCCGTTTCGCCATCAGTGCGCTGGACTACGAAGATGCCGCCCAAGCCCGCAAGGAACTGAGGACCGCCTTGGCGATCCTAGGTGATTCATGAGAGGCTGTACTTGATTCTTCTCTCCTTATGTTCTTCCTCTTTCTCTTCTTTTGTGGGGGCATTTTCGGATAAAGACTGTATCTATTACTCCCATTATTGCCTCCATTCTCACTCAACATTCGTTCTTGTGTATCCGTTCGTGCTAGCCATATGACAGCGTATCGTATAATCCTGTTGATTTCAGATCATGTAATCTTGGAATATCTTATGTTTGTGCCCTGAGTCTCTCTTCCATTTCTCGGATTCTCTTCTTGACCGGACTTTCGTTCTCACCGAGGGAGTTTACTTCGTTCTCATCGAGGGAGTTTGCTGGGCGAGTAGGTTGTTGCTTGTCGACACATGCACTGTCGGTCAGCGGTTCAGAAAGTAGCGGTGGCCGAACGGATGAAGGAGTTTCGGACCGAGTCTTGGAAGCGTTCGGGGCATCGTTCTCCATCATTGACAGCGCGATTGGTCCTTCCGAGTCGGGAGGTCGAGGTAACATCCTCGAACCGTTAGAGGGCAATTGCGCTCCAACCTGTGAGTTGGTGTGGGTAGTGGAGATCAGATGGTCGTCTGTAGGCGGCTCCGCGTTGAGGTCCGATATCGCTAAGCTGTGAATTTTGCCCAAATCAGGTTCATGAGCGTCCTCAAAGTCAAATTGCTCGGCTTCAGAGCCAAAGTTATGGGCTTGATCAAAACCCGCTGCTTTCATCTTTTCTTGAACTCGTGCAGCAAAAGAGGGCCTACTAGGTCGATTTGGCCTAGGTCCATATCGCAGCGATCCCGTCGCAATTTGATGAGAAGGTGGCAAGTCGTGCGAGCGGTGATCTTCACGCACAGGTGTGCTAGGTCTAGTCGCGTCGCAGAATTTGTCAATAGGACTTTCTAGCGCCTGCATTCGTTCCTCGAACTGATCGCCATCCCGTTCAAAACCTTCTTCTATCTCAATCAAGGCGTTCGAAGATTCTTGTGTGTCTTGCACGTATAAATCAGAAAATCTTAGCGCATTCTCGCCGTAAATCGAATCAATCCTGGCCGAATTAATAGCGTGTTGAACGAAATCGTCGCAGTCATCCCGTAAGGCAAGATTCCCAAGTTCAGGACCATCCGCCTCGTCAGTTTGTTCCTGGTCGTCAGATGAATCGTGGTCGCTATTTCCAAGCGATCGCTGCTCCAGTGAATCGGTAGTGTCATAAGCCAGGCTTTCTAGGGGGAGCTCGTCGGAAGGTATATCCGACCCATGATTTTCATCGGAAACAAAAATGTTCGAAGCTGTGGGTCGATCTAACTGCACCCCAACACGGGGAACTGGCGGGCCGTGGCGAGACTCGTTGCTAGTCTCAATTACCGGTGAGAAAGCGGAACTCGGTGGTGGGTCCAAAGAAAAGAAGTTCACAATGTCGATTGGCAGTATAACTTCAGGGTTGGATGAAAGCGGGCCCGCGCTCGCGGTAACACAGAGTTCATATTTCACTTCCAGCAACCTTGAACGCTTCAGTGTTAATGCATCTGACTATACCTCAAGTCAGCATTTTTGACCGTCGGACGAATAGCCAACATACATACAGGAAGCAGGATGGTATGCATGAAGGCGTAACGTTCATTGGGCGCCACACCTGTCCACCAGCCTTTCGCGCTGGCACGGCCTTTGTTTCCAAAAGTGCCCATTTCTAAGATCGATTCTGCGACTTGCTTTCGAGAGGTCGAAGTTTGGCAAGAATCCGGATCGATGTCTCCTGAGCATCTTGACGACGCGTCCAATTCGGGCTGCGGGACGAAGACAATGACTGAACGAACTAACGACATGGATATACGCTTGATTCGCTTGTTCGTGTGGTTCACAATGGAGATGCAAACACAGCATTGTTGGCCAGCTACCCAACCGGGTCGATGGAGACTTGCCGTGAGTTCAACTTTGCCGTTGCCGCCCATGAAAAGACTTTTGGAGACAGACGAACGAAGTGGTTTGATCGAGGGAGCTAAGATGGCAGAGGGATTAAGTCGTGGCCATACGATACAATACCGATAGAAATGCGTTATAGACCGTTTGCTGGTGCATATATCTTTCACTTTAAGGGAGCTATGCGCGGATAAGAAAGCAACCAAAGATTTGAAACGTCTTAAACCTACATCATGGCAATATACCGGACCGCTACGCCAGAATTCGTATATGGACCTTTGGGCTTTCCAAATTCGCCGTCTAACGGGATGGGTAACGAGAATGGTAGGATATAATTACCTTCGCGGGCCAAACCGAATCCTTCCTGGTCCAGTTTTGATCCATACATAGCGTCGGAACCCTTGGAGATAGCCGATATTGGGGAGCCACACTGATAGAACATGTGCCGAGTATGTTCGTTAGAAATAGATTCGAAACCAATGAGCCTCAGTTTTCCGCCGCCAATCATGATTGCTGATTCCTTGGGGAGGCGGTCCCGGATATTCACCAAGATGCGGCCGGTAAGCGCGGTTCCTTCGACGCAAGTATCGCTCCCCAAGATAATGTCGACCTCCACCCGAGCGCGTGGCTTAGCTTGCTCAAGGGCCGTTAAGTCGTGCCGCGTGACTTGACCCAGGCCAGGTTGTGGGAGTAGCAACGCTCCTGCTCTTAGTTTAGCTGACGAGTTCCCGAGAAGACAGTTCAATTCTGCAGCATTTCTTCCGGATGGCGCGCCAGTGCTAAGCAAAGTCCCATGTCGGCTCAAAGCAGCTTCGCCAACGGCGGGATTGGTTACACATTTCACGCGAGCCTCACCGCTGGATCCTCCTGGAGACAAAACGCCTATACGTTGGCCATCCATAAATGTGGTAGAGCCGCTTTCATCAATCCCAAATTCGACCAGCGTGTCCCCGATTGCTGCTCGGCCAATGGTTCTGGTGATTGCGCTTTGTGAATGAAGCGTGTATGCGAGCTGGGCGGGTGGTCCCAAGGCCCCCTCCTCCATTCTGGTATAGCGGGAAGAATGAAGGGTTGAAGCAGAATTTCGGAATTTTGAACGTTAGTGAAGAGGAATTCTGAAAGACGGAAACGGCGGCAAATTGGGCGCCTACTAACCAGGCTGTAGCGCCGAAACAGGGCCCATCAAATACAAGACATTGTGCACTGATAACGTATGCAAGTGAAGGCAATATTGGGATTGGGGATGCAGTCTCCATCCGAAAAGGCCCTCCTCGGATACACCACCAGTGATCAAAATCCACCCCACCCCACCACCCACCCCCCGCCACAAGAACCTCTACCAATGACCAAGGTCAACTTTGTCCTTGTCAAACCCAATTTCAAGCCACTTGTCCATGCCATCTTCTCTATCCCGAAAGGAATGGCGCAGATCATCTAGGCCCATGAATCCAGTGCGCGCGTATACACTCTGGGCTTCGTTACTGTGACCAACATACAGAACTACACTTTCTTTGGTCTTCAGGAGTCTGATTCCAGGATATTAGATTTCAAACGCGGAAATGAAAGACATTCACCCACGTCTCGCATACGAAGCTAACAAGCCGCCTGGCGCAGCCCATCTTCCTCCAGTTAGGACTGGTGTAGACCTTTGTGATAGAAGATACGGTGTCAGATTCCCGTGTTACAGCACATATCGATGCAATTTCGTCTGAAGCACCAGGTCGCTTGGCAATGTGAACCCAAACTCTACGGTGCTTGACGAGGTAGTTCGCTTCTTTCATCGCTCCTTCCCGCGTGAGAAAAAAAGGATCCTACACAAACATCAGCATTGGAATGCAAGACGAGAATTTGACAAACTGAGTCTTGGGCAAAGCGGAAGCAAAGCTCTGCAACGCCTTCGATATCTTTTTCCACAGCCAGCCGTACATTGTCCCGTTCAGGCTCAGCCATAAGGGGGGCCTTTATGAATGTAGCTTTGGTGCAAAATGCTTGCTTGGCCGCGTAATAGTCTACATAATCGAGTCCTGTTAAATTCTTCCAGAATTCGGCAAAGATTCTGGATACGGTTTCAAATGCAAAAACAGAGAAAACTCTTTTTTGGTCAACATGTTTGTGGAGGGCGTTGACCAATTTGTTGAGACGAGGCCGGCAAAAGCTCTCCGTCATTTGGTCGGCGGGATGGGGTGTGTATATGCAGATTGGGTAGGTCCCCAATGGTCCATTTGTGCAAGAGAGGACGAAGTCGACTTGTTCCGCTGAGCGGCAGACGAGCCAGAACTGGCCCTTCTCTGATGGTCGGCCTTCAGTCTCTTCTTCTTGGAGGATACGAAGGGCACTAAACAAGATGATATTTGCCCTTCGGGGTTGGCTCTGTAGGAGATCCAGGATTGCGGGGGGGATACTACGGGCCGACAAATACGGGGGATCGACGACTATGTCGGAGCAGTGGCCAACAGCCTTGTAAAATGGTCCCTCCAATTGAGAGGTCTTCACGGGATTAGTGATGCCAGTGAGGCATAGGAAGAATCGGAGATGAAGACTGTTGGAGCGTTCGTCAAGGGTACAAGAAGTGGTAATAAACGATGACTGACCTCGAAGACATTGCCATCGTTGCGATATGGGGTCCACTGGGCTTCCCAGTCATATACGGCTCCCACTTTAAATCAAGTTCGCCTTGGGCCTCAGCGCCTCAGCGGCAATCTTGATCGGCCCATAAGGCTCAGAAGAGGTAAACGTCCTTCTTAAGCCATATATCTCCTCTTTTAGCGATAGAGGAATCCGGGATTGAGCAAATGAACACGATATCGGGCGCAGGGGCTTCCAAGAATTTCCAAGTTTCGAAATCCAGATCATACGGAGATGGTGGCTAGTGTTGCTGGCGCTTGTCATTTGATGGGATGCCTATGGGCGTCAAAAATGCATGTCCGCACGCATCCACACACACACTTCGAACCGAGCAAAGCCGCCACCAAGGGCTCCGCCAGAGAACAAGGTCGTTTTCAAAAGCGTCCTAGAGAGCCCTTATCGCATACACTGGTACTTTACTTTGCCCGAGTTGTTCGCAGTTCTGATTCTGTTCCCAACAGGCCATCTGTGCCTCTTAATCTACAGAATACTATCCTTGCGCGCTTGCTTTCAGTGCTAGAGGGTGTCTCTGAATACAATTCTGCCAGGGACAAGGCCCATAGGGATGGAAAGCGTGTGCGCCGAGACTCGAGCGCCTCACGGACGAAGAAAAAACTCAAGGCCCATGACGGGATAGCTGTACAAAACGATGGTATCTCCGACTTGGTCGTAGATAATCCATCCGCGGATACCGTAGCCATCCATCCAAAGCCCCCAATCCTGGAGCATGTTATAGTTGGCATCAACGAGGTTACACGGAGACTAGAATCACAAATACGAGGTCTACGAACAGCTGTCAAGGTTTCATCGGAGGGAGCACACAGTCTTTCGGATTCTAGGCGAGAGATCAAGGTTGTTTTTGTTTGTCGGGACGACATCGATCCCCCCCTTCTCATCAGCCACATTCCTCACCTTATCGGCACATATAACTCTGCGAGGCCTTCTGAACCTATCAAAACGGTCTCACTGCCAAAGGACTCTGAGGGCACACTTGCAAATGCAATGGGCTTGCGAAAGGCGGCAGTCCTCGCATTTGACGTGAGTCCTGTGTACGCTTCTATATTTCTCAGGCTCAATCGACGCTAATAGGTCGATTGCCCTGCGATTGACGAGTTCCAATCTTTACTGCAATCGATCTCTGCAATTGCCGCGCCTTGGCTAACCACAGGAGAACAGTTAGTTCCTACACACATCAAGCAGCTACGAACAACCGCCCCCGTTGACATGAAGGCCAGCAAAGAACAGAGAATAGCGGGTCGCAAGGCAGCAAAGCAGGCCAAGAAGGGCAAAAGTGAGGCAGCAGTGACGATCTGAGTCTGGAGGATTCTTAGTTTACAGTAGTCGATTGGCGCCGCGCTTGTTCCTGTGTATTCAGAAGTATGAGCGTCTCTGAGATTTCAAATCTGACTCCAGTCATGTTTATTGCAATCATCGGGCCTCAATGTTCTGGGAAGAAGACTATTAGGGATTACCTTGTATCTAAAGGGTTTTCTCCCGTTATCATTAGTGCAGAAAAGGAGGTACCAGCGCTACTTTCACTCCTGCCAATATAATCTATAGCTAATTTGTGCAGACTAGTGCAGGTGCTCTACCTCCGTTTGTTAGGGATGCTGTAGCAAACCCGGTCGAAGCGCTGCCTGGTCAGCAAAAAATTCCGACATTGTTGTAAACAATGCTAAGCCCTAGTACCGATAGGTCAGGAGTTGCAACTCGGAATCTTACCGGGAAGCCTGCACTTCGACACAGCCGATGGTCTTTTACAGCATGTCACCACAAACTGGCGCTCTAATTTTGTGACCACGGATCTCCGCGATAGAACGTTAATAAGAAAGTTCGTCAGAAGACCATTTTTCATGCTGATGAGTGTGGATGCACCACTCGTTGAGCGCTATCGGCGTTTGCAATCGTAAGTACTAGGTTCAGCCTCGTGCCCAGCCACTTACGCGAGGCTGTATATGATTTTTACAGGGTTCGTTCTTGCTCCTTGGAAGAATTCATTGGGGCTCAAGACCGCCACGTATATGGGAACATCGAACAACCCTTTGCCCAAACCGAGACACCATTAATCAGTCTTGGTGATGTGATTAATCTTCAGGTTATTAATTCCTTCGCGTCTATACGCGATCTGTACGCACATCTAGACGCCCTCAACCTACTTGACCCCACACATCTACGTCCAACATGGGACGCGTACTTCATGGTGAGACGCGTCATGCCCTAGCGCGATCGTGAAGCTCACGACCATAGACATTGGCATCCCTAGCGTCGCACCGCTCAAATTGCATGAAGCGCCGTGTTGGTGCAGTCCTTGTTCGCGACAACCGCATTGTCGCTACGGGGTGTGTAAATACCGGAACGACATTGATTAAGCCACTGACATATAGTTTGATTTAGGTACAACGGCACTCCTCGTGGTGTGCCAAACTGTAATGAAGGAGGATGCGGTCATTGTAATGGAACGACATCCTCGGACAAGCCATTGGAATGTGTGTGCCTTCATGCCGAAGAAAATGCTCTGTTGGAGGCAGGGCGAGATAGGGTTGGCAATGGTGCCACAATGTACTGCAACACGTTCGTCCTAAACCCGTTTCGTGTCTATGCATCTCACGAGACAATCATAGGTGTCCTTGCCTCAAATGCACGGTGAAAATCATACAAACCGGTGTCAAGGAGGTTGTCTACAACCTATCATACAAAGTGTGAGTATGCTTGGGCTTAAAGATACAAACCAACTGACTGCTATTATCTAGTGACGATGCATCGGGTAGTCTATTCAAGGAAGCTGGCATTGAGCTACGCCAATATATACCCAAGGCATTGACTTACTTGTCTACAAGTGAGACCCACGAGGGTCTTTCTCTCCATATTCCAACAATCAAACTGGCAGATTCTTGACAATTCCATGTATTAAATCAAAGCTGTATGATGTAGAATAGCTTCTACGTTATCGTTGATGTCCCATTGAGGCTGATACATGAATGTCATGGAAGGATCCAATTTTGCATGGGTGCAGCGCAACACCAGCCACACGGCATCAGCATTGATTTTTCCTATCGCAGTATACAAGGCCCGAGCATGGGTCTGTAACTCTTCATGCGCTTGCTTATGAAGGAATCGACGGAACGATAGTAGAACCTGCCATACGGAAGAATCCTGTGGGTCTACGCCTTCCATCGCAGCTGACATTGTGCGAAGAAGGGCACGATATAATCGGTGTGAGTGGCTGTACGCAGATTCTGTGCCCACTGCTCCATATCCTCGCCTAGACAAGGCATTGGTGTTGTCTGCTTTGTTCAACTGTTCAAGCATCTTATGGAAACGCGGCCATATGTCGTCCCAAATTCTTCGGAACATAAATGCGCCAGCGTGGAGAGCAAGGGCTTCGATGAGCGCTGCAGTTGCGCCCACAACAAAGGGTTGAGAATCTGCAAGGCGATTCAATATAAACGGCCAGGCGGTGTTAATTGATGAAAGCAGCGCTGGTTGAGGTAAGATTGGAACGGAAGATGTTAGTAGGTCCAGTATTCTCGCTCTGATGACGGGAGAACCATGGGTGAGGTAATAGAGCGAATGCGCCACAATTTGTTTCGTTAATGTTTGCGCAACAGTTGGAGGCACATCTTCTGAGTCGTCGGGCTTGTCCGGGGATTTCATATCTTCTTCCTCTTGTGTCTCCTGGGTTTCTTTCCCTTTGAATTTACCCCAAGCTTCACGAGGCACAGGGCCATAGTCTGTGTCATCTTCCTCGGCAGGTGGATCATTGCGATGGGATAGCCAATGGAACAGCCCATCAAGGGAGTTATTGGGAGGATCTTCCACAGCTACCCGTGAAACCCGAGAATGAGGCATTTCTTCGCCGTCGATAGTCTTGACAACTTCGCCTAGAACCTCGACCAATCCGTCCACTAGAATATCATATCCATGATAATCGTCTAGCCTGGTAAAGCACTCTTCCACGATATCACCAGCCTTATCGACGACATCGCTGCCCACCAAGCGCACTAGCAACGCTAGAACCTTAGTGGCATCGATATCCAGCCAGCGCTTGGTCAATCTCCGGGACACGCCGTCCAGTGCGTAGTCAAAGTTGGAAAGAAGGAGATTAGATGGCGATGCGTAGGATGTAGACATCGTGATGAAATCTAAGGTTGACATAGCTGTAGAGAGCACGAGGGGATCTGGCGAGGTAAGGGAGTGCAGGACCGGATAGAGTGTGTAAAGAAGTAACGGCGCGAATCGAGCTCGCAAGATTCCGGCAGCCACTGCGATGATCTGAAGGCTGAATGTCTGGTGGATGAACGGCTGGGACAGTGGGACATCGTGTTTCGCTGCACCTTCACGTACAAGTCGCAATGTACGATGGAGAGGAACCAAACCCTGTATGAATTCTACGGAAGCCGACTCTTCGTGCGTCTGGAGGCCATCCGGAGTCTCTGCTTCAGGCTCTTGAGATGGTTTGTCCCATAAACCACTGAACTTTTTCGATAACATTCTTGCCGTCTTTTCTAGCCTCTTGCTGTGTCTCTGTTTGACGGGGTCCGGGACCTTGTTGTCAGCGAGCGACATTTCTGCCAGCCCTTCCATCAGGCGGCAGGCGCACCACAACGCCGCGACCGCCTGACTGTTCGTGTTGTTATAAGCGATATTAGCGAACCATTCAATAGCGAAGAGGCATTCGTCGCCAGCGGTATGACCAAGGGCGTTGAGCATCCTCGCCAGGGCGGTATACGTGTCGTGAGACGAGATATACTTTAAAGGGACGTAGGTGAAGGATATCTTTTCTTTCTGATCATTCTCTAGCATCTGGCGAACAGAGACGTCGGATTCCAGTACATGTGGTTTGACGAACTCCAGCACCGAGAGTAAGGTCCATCCCCACTTTTCTATGCCCCCACTGGGTCCTAGCAACTTTCCAATGCTATGAGGAATCTGGCTGAACGTTGCCTGAGGAGAGTTCGGCGAGGATGCCAGATGGCATACTGCAGAAATGGTGTTCGCAGCATGAGCAACTTTCACCTCCGACTGGGATGTAATGAATCGTGGAAGGGAGGCGAGGTTATCGCGGGTCAGTTGCACCAATATTTGAGTGAAATGATGCCGTGATCTGTCTTGGGTCGCGAGTGACTCGACGAGGGCCACGTGGGCAGAGGTAGCCACGCTTTCAAAATCACTGTTGGAAAGCGAGAGAAGGAGCGAAAGCAGAAGAGGGCTCGATTGGGGTAAGGTCTCTGGCGTCTTTCGGAGAACGGTTGCGGAGAATTTGACCAAGGCCAGCAAGGCGGAGGGAGTGGGGTGCGAGACTAGTGAGGTCAATGAGTTCAACCCAATATGGACCTGAGACGAAGTTCCGCGTAGCCATGAAGGCGTCCTGGCTGTCATGTAGGGCTGATCCTGTACCCCGTGAGGAGGATGTGTTTGTTGACCCAGAGTCGCCAATTCTTCCAGTGTAGTAACTGGGCGGATAGCTCCTTCCGCAATACAGATTTCGTCTCCGATGGCGTGGACAATGATATCCGACATAACTTGCAGCGCTCCAGATACGGCTGACCCGGAGGCTCGACCTGTAGATCGAGAAATACCCAACGCAACCTTAACCATTCCGCTCAATACGCCTGGTAATACGGACGGCACCAGATTTTCTGGTGCATAGATTCTGATCAACAGAGATAGAAGTTGGAGACATAGGTCTTGTAAGGCTAGATGAGGGGATTGCGCCGTGTCCAGCAATGCGTTTAGTGTCTGTCCTATTATCGGCACTAACTTGGGTGATCGAGCGTGTTGCTGAAACTCGAGCAGTCGTTCAGCAGAACGCGTGGAGGCGTAAGCTCGCTGAACGGCCTCTTCGGCAGTGCGTTCACGGAGCAAAGCGAGCAGACATCGCGCGGCTGCCGTTTTCGTCTCTTCATCACGATTCCTGTTCTCCATGCCGCTAACTACGGCACCACACAACATCACCATTTGTTCCCATACACCGAGGTCGCAGCTCCACCACCAAGCATCTATCAAGATACTTAGATTGAGAAGGACCTTCTCCATGACTTGATCTGGAATAGCCAATGGTGCATTGCGCCGCAATATGGACGACAACGGGAAAAACACGTATCCGGCTAGCGAAGGAGGTATGGAGTCTCCGGACGCAGTGACGGCGCGCAGCTCATCGTGTAGATTCTTCAGCAGATGCAACGTTTGGGGGATAGACGAGGGCGTGAGGAGATATGCATTGAGCAAAGGAACACATATTGCTTTGAGCTACTTGAAACGCGTCAAATTGCAGTCCGCCAGGATCGCGTGCAGGAGCAATCCTACCCTTCTGAAAGCATCGCTCGATTCTTGACTTGTGGACATGAGGGCGAGTCTTGGACGCGCCGTGAAGTGCGCGTGGACCAGGGTGAGATGGATGTTCCCACGCCCGACGAGCCACCAAGGACACGGAGTTGCGGACTCAGGCTGGCCAGGGGTTTCATTTCACCTGGTTCACCTCGATCACTTATCATGCAGCCGGATCCTCCAAATTTCTTCTACCACCGCAAGGGCCTCAGATTTGCGACGGCTTTAAATCTAATTATCTCCCAATTATGACCATAGAGCACCCCCGCATTCTCTTCGTAGATTCATACGATTCCTTTACTTTCAAGTGAGTGCCTCGGTTACAAACCTTCATTTGCTAACAAAATTCGTACAGCCTCGCTTCACTATGCAGACGGTCCATACCTAATTGCTCAATCTACATAATCAAGAACGATGATCTGACAATAACTCAGCTGATACCCTACCTGTCACTCTTTTCTGCAATCATCGTCGGTCCTGGCCCAGGATCACCGGGCAATCCCCATGATATCGGAATAGTCAAGGATTTGTGGAAGGTCCCAGGTGCCCACCTTCTCCCCATCTTCGGCGTTTGTCTTGGGCTCCAGAGTCTAGCGTTGGAACATGGTGCAGAGCTGTGTCGATTGAAGGTAGTCAAGCATGGTCAAGTCTCGACGATTCATCACACCGGAGAGGATATATTTGCTGCGGTGGAAAGCGTACACGCCGTTCGATATCATTCACTCCACGTCAAACTTTGCGAGGATGGTGATATCGAAGAACTCGGCTGGGCAGATGATGGGGAAGAGAACGGCAGAGTAGTGATGGGCATCAAGCATAAATCCAAACCCTTTTGGGCCGTTCAATATCACCCCGAATCAGTGTGCACAGATGGTGGAGGGTACGACGTGTTGTGTAATTTCTGGCGATTGGCTCAGGAATGGTCGAGAAAGGTTGGCAGAGTGCCGACACCTTGGGAACCGTCCGTCCGTCAGTTTGTAGGTCCTTCTTGGCCAAATATCAACCCACATTCCGCACCACCATCCCCTACTCAACGACCTGCCGTGACAACGAAAGTACTTAAATTAGCCAGCGTCAGCATCACTAGAATCTGCGAGATCTTGGGCGTCGACAACGAGAGCAAACGGTTCGCGTTGCTCGATTCAGCCGCCAAACCTGGACGGTATTCCATCATCGCATCCTTGATGCCCTCTTCTCCCCAGATTACCTATTACGTCGGCGATCATTGGTTAACTATGTCGACCGAATCGCGGAGTGTTCGCCATGAATTAACTCACCATACAATCTGGACTTGGCTCGCATCCTTCATTCGCCGACGTAGGGCCCACGGCGGCTCTCCCGATATCCCGTTTTGGGGTGGCTTGATTGGCTACCTCAGTTACGAACTCGGCGTCAGCTCTCTCAACGTTCCCTTGAAGGTATCTGAACGGCGGCATCCAGACGTCAATATGGTTTTTGTCGAACGCAGCATTGTATACGATAACCAGACTGGGCAAACGCATATTCAATCGCTGCTTCCTGACGATCAAGGTTGGATTGCGGACATCTCTTCTCAGCTGGAAATCGTGTTGCAAGATGCTGAGGTGCCTTCCCCTACAATGATTCCAACTGCGAAGTCGGTAGTCCTACCGGACAAATCCCTCTACATATCTCGTATCAATAAAGCCAAGGATTCCCTCTTTTCAGGCGACTCTTACGAATTATGCCTTACCGCTCCTACACGAATCACCATTCCAGCATCCCCGTCCCCTACGTCTACGTCATGGCAGCGATACAAACAGCTGCGAAAGAACAACCCAGCACCCCATTCCGCATACCTTCGATTGCATCCCTCCACCCTTCTCTCCTCTTCTCCTGAGCGTTTCCTCTCATATTCGCGTCCACCTGGAACAGTTTGCCAATTGCGTCCTATTAAAGGCACAGTACGCAAGTCCCCAACAATCACTCGCGCTATAGCGGAGAAAGCCCTGGCTGGTAGCAAGAAGGAAGTCGCAGAGAACCTGATGATTGTCGATTTGATACGGCACGACCTGCACAGTGTCGTCGGAGAGGACGTGGCTGTCACCCAGTTCTGCAAGGTCGAGGAATACGAAACTGTATGGCAGCTAGTCAGTGTTATTGAGGGCAGACTACCTGAAGGGTCGAGCGGCGACGTCGATCTGGCTGCCGAGTTAGGATGGGACGTACTCAGCAAAAGTTTACCTCCTGGTTAGTGTCCCCACGTATGTATCTGTTGCCTACTAATATGGTCACGCCGATCGTAGGTAGTATGACAGGTGCACCGAAGAAGCGCAGTGTGGAAATTCTACAGACATTAGAAGACAGCCCGAGAACCATTTATTCCGGGGTCTTTGGTTACTGGTGTGTCAGCGGGGCTGGGGACTGGTCGGTGACTATACGCAGCTGCTTCAAGTTCCAGGACACGCAGACGTCGTCGTCGTCGTCGTCAAGTGATTCCTTTACGCCAGGGGACAGTCGGGATGAAGAGTGGCAAGTTGGTGCAGGAGGCGCCATTACCGCGCTCTCCGATGCCGATGACGAATGGGAGGAAATGGTTATCAAGCTGCATAGCGTTCTAAAGTCTTGGGATTAAAGAATGAAGGCAGGATCCTTCCATGGTGACGACTTTATATAGTGGTTCCTTGGTTAAATAATATGCAATGTAATTATATAGAAAATGAGCTGCCTGAGTAAATTACTTCTGTGACCGCCTTGTCTAGCGTAGTGCTACAAAGCTGCAAAAATGCGATATTCACCCTTACTCCCAGATGGAGCTAAATTGCGCTGTTGGACATACATATGCTACATGTTTTCTCTGATATCGGTGTTTCTCATGCCATCAATGCAATGTGCTTGAGCTCGCTATTCAGACGCAGATGATTAGTGTAAGTCGCAAATCTGCAGCAAGCTTGAACACTTACTTCGAGACTTGCTGTCCGACTTTCATTGGTGGGTACAGAGTACTTTCGTCTTCGACAGGGCCCATGCTAGTTTCCGACGCCCTCATTGAGCGGGCACGATCAGCCAAAGCCGGAAGGGGTGCGAGGTCGAAATCGGAGGAAAGGTGCCAGAAGAAGGTCGAAGAGATACGAATGAGAGGGCGATCGGGGTGGGTGGTCTTACGCTGTTCAATGACCTGAGCGTACGTTGATATTAGCATAGAACAGCAACATGGCGCGGTAATCGTAGATTCTAACCTTCAAAGTCGCGTCATTGACAACAACCTCGTGGAATCCTGCCTTTATTAGACCCCCAGATAGGTGCTCCAGCTGCTTCCCCGCCTGTACGAGAAGATACCGTCCAGTCGGCGGCAGCTTCACGGGGATGCGTTTGCCGGTGTTGCGTGCCCAGATATGCAGGCCGGGATACCGCGAGCGGCCGTGGATGGTGAGGAAGTTGAGATCGGAGTGGAAGCCCGCTAGGATGGTATCCTTCTGGCCGTATTTCACCAGATCTGAGGCGGTCGGGGCGAGGATATGCGGGCCGTATTTGCCTGCTTCCTTGAAAGTATGACCGGGGAGACCCAAACCGATAGCGGTCATCTCGGCGAGGTTTTCAACGCTTCATTGCATCAAAGATGAGGATGGTAAGGATTGTTAAGAATACGTCGCACTCACGCGTTCTTCATCGACTTGCCCCACTTCTCCATCGTCGGTGTCCACCGAGCTTTCAGGTCCTCTGCCTCAGGGACCACGTTCGGCGCGTTGAGCCCAGGGTACTGCGTCTCATACGGGGGCTTCTCACTCATCTTCCAGAAGAACCGACACTTCGGATCCGGCGAATGCGCAGAGATATCGAGCGGCCGCTCAGCGGGGTCCAGCCTCTCGATAATCCGCAAGCACGGTTCGTCCACAGCGCATTTCGGCTTCTCCGTGTTCTCGAGGGTGACGCCGACCTGATAGCTGAGCTCAGGGCGTTCGTCTGTTTTGAGAGCCTCCTGTGGTTGGGCGAAGTAGTCTTCAAGCAGATCGAGGAATTCTTGGTTATCGTCCTCTGTGACGCGGGAATCGTGCAGGATCACTGCGCCGTAGACTACAAGGGCTTCGGCTGCCTGTACAAGCTCCAATTAGCACACAAACGTCCGCTTTGAGGTAATCTGACCGGAGCTCTACCTTATGGCACTCTTCCAACACCGCAAGTGAGTCCCTGGTCTGATTGAGGAAGACATCGATGTCGACGATGGGGAGATCCATGGAGTCGTTGGACATGGTGGGAGAGGGTGAGGAGCATGCATTATCGTGAAAGCCTGCTATTTATGCGACTCCCAGCCTGACAAGGACCATATGGCGGACTCGGAGCACCCAGCTGGGCGCTTGATATTTAGGCGTGGAAGGGCTGCACAACACGAGTCAGCTTGATCTTACTCCTGAACCGCCACTAACCTCCGCTTTTCCTTGAATTCCCCCCACGATGTTGAAGGTCAGCTGCATGCATTAATCACAGTGCTCGCATACTGATTGTACTGTGCACGCAGATATGGAGTATGAAGAAGAATGAGGACGCTGTGGCCAAGAAGAAGCCGAAGACGAGCGCAGCGCAGATTCGTGTGCAGAAAGGTATGCTATGCCCGATGTCGGTGGCGAGGGGACTTGCTAACCGAATCCAATAGACTTGACTGAGCTCGACCTCCCCGACACCATGAAGACACATTTCCCCGATCCCAACGATCTCCTGAACTTCACCCTCACCATCACACCCGACGACGGTATGTGTTTGCCTTTTATTATTATTAAACGCGATTTCGAATAACCTCTCGGCCAAATCTTAAAGGCATGTACAAGGGTGGCTCCTTCGTATTCTCGTTCGCGATCAACACCAATTACCCTCACGAGCCACCGAAAGTCAAATGCACACAGACGGCGCGTGCCCATCTCGGTATCCTCATGTGCCTCATTAATCCGTTGATATAGATATACCATCCGAATGTAGACCTCGAGGGAAATGTCTGCTTAAACATCCTTCGAGAAGACTGGAAGCCCGTGCTCAACTTGAACTCGGTCATGGTCGGCCTGCAGTACCTCTTCCTAGAGCCCAACGCAGACGATCCATTGAACAAGGGTAAGTCTGATCTGTGTCTTCTATCACCAGCGGGATGATGAACAACTGATTGCAACAGATGCTGCGCAAGAACTGATCAAGAACCGCGAACACTTCTTATCGAATGTGAAGCAGTCGATGCGCGGATATAACATCAAGGGCGTCCAGTATCAGAATGTCATGGGATGAGATATCTGGCGCCGTCACCTTTCATCATTTTCCTCTGCATTTATTGCTATCCAACCATCGCTT
This sequence comes from Pleurotus ostreatus, assembly GCF_014466165.1. Classification (NCBI taxonomy): domain Eukaryota; kingdom Fungi; phylum Basidiomycota; class Agaricomycetes; order Agaricales; family Pleurotaceae; genus Pleurotus; species Pleurotus ostreatus. The sequence continues at coordinate 1,581,335 of NW_023503157.1, read as the reverse complement.
TGGAGTTCATCGGTACGCTGCACCACTACTCTGGGTAGACCCAACGCATAGATACATACTGTTTCGTTTACTCCGACATTGTATACAACACACCATTAATGTACATTCCATCTCGCTCTAACTTCCTCTGTATGTGGTGAAGCCGTATGGGCTGATTAGAAGCGGGATATGATAGTGTTCGTCTGGATTCTCGATGGTGAAGGAGATCTAGCAGTTGCGAGGTTGATTAGATGTAGCATAGGTGACAAGATACTTCAAAGCTTCATACCTCTACCCATGGATAGAAACACTTGCGGTTCGTTCGGTCGAAGTATTCCTTCGTCTTGAAGACTACTTTGTATGTGCGACCCTCTACAAGCTTGAAAGGTTCGTCCTGGGGGTTCTTGACAGATAATAGGTCAAGGCATCGACCATCAGAGTTCGTCTGGCTGTATGGTGATGAGAACCAGATTGAATGTCGGCGCGGTGGCAACGTACCCTTTACCCAGCGGATCGAATATATCCGGACCACCATCGTATTTGGCGGTGGTGAGCTCCTGCAGTGTTACGGCGACGCCGTCCGCAGGCTTCCCTGTCGATGAGTCGAGAACTAATGTAATGTGAGGGCGTAGATGGCACGCGAGCATGGCAGGACGCACCGTGGCATGTTACGGGGGATTTGGACATGGTGGTTCGGGTGCAAAGAGCAAGTGGAATGGGCTGAGCATTATATACTCTGAAATTTGGAGCACGCTGGTGAGGATGTCATCATCATGCCTTGACAGGACCCTGAAAGCGCTCGACTTCAATGCATGAAATAATTTTGAGCGCTTCCTCCCAACCACCATGATTGCCGCATCGTCTGCAACACCGCCGCTAGCCAAATACCTCGCGTCCACAGGTGAGCCCCAGATCGCGCTCGCGTCGCGGTGGGCAATTGAATTCGCCAGTCTCCAGATAAAAGAACGCGCGATAAATCCATTAAAAAACTCTCCGTCTTCCTGTCAGAGTCTTCGGAGAATGCGCTACCCAAGGAAGATATGGATAAGCTGTGGAAGGGGATCTTCTACTGTGAGATCGCTTGTTTGACTTCGTCAATGGGTTTTGAAGGTTCTCGTTAGGTTTCTGGATGTCAGATAAACCGCTAGTGCAGCAGGCGTTAGCCGACGAGCTGGCTGAGTTGGTGCTTATGATCACGACGACGTCCCAATCTCTAGCCTTCCTACGGGGATTCTGGGAAACGATGGTCCGAGAATGGAGCGGCATTGATCGTCTTCGGTGTGTTTTTACGGCATCCTAGAAGCTAGATAATCTCATTTTCCACTCCAGGATCGACAAATACTACATGCTCGTGAGGCGGTACATAAATGCGTCTTTCAAGCTCCTTTCGCGTGCTGGATGGGACAAGGCATCCTGTGAAGAGTACAACGATATTCTGACTCGGGAGGGAGGACCACTATGGTGCAACCTTCAGCTTGTCTTCGCGTTATTTCCAGTTTCCTAACGCAGTTTTAGTCCGTCAGATCTCCGTGTACCCACCAGCTTGGCGTACCATCTTGCCGATATCTACATCGAGGAGCTGGACAAGGTCATGGCCGCCGAGGAAAAGTCGTTGCCTGCACCTCTTAATATAGTGCTCGCCCCGTTCTTCAACCTTGCCGCCCTAACACCCAATTCGACGACGTATCGTCGTGTCCAGTTGGCACTCTTGGACCCTCTTTTCCGATCTGTGACTACGCAATCTACATCCAATTCGGACGATAATGCTCGTACGACGAAACGACGGCGATTAGCCGATTCCGAATCCTTGTACCCCCATCTTATCCAAAACGCCTGTCTCGCTGATCCATCGAGCGGCAAACTCGGTTCTGTGCCTCTAAAGCAAGGGCTGTCGAAATACTTGTTCGACACTGCGAGTAACCCCGACACGAAGGATTCGAATCGCCGAAAAATGTATACTTTATGGAAAGAGACGGACGGGGAGGACCTCCATGACTAGTCGGTTGAGTAACTCCCTTCGTTGTAGTAGCTCACTCATGCTCCTCAGATGTACTGCCTTGTGCACAAAAGAAATTCTATTAATTTACAGAAAGATCAAATACAATGTTGGATATGGTGGTGTCGACATCCTTGTCGTGGATGCGTGATGATGATGATGGAATGTGATGGGGAAACGTGAAGTGGGAGCCAGGTAGAGAGGTGCGTGTGTGTTTCTCTGCACTGGTGGCTCTATGGATTATATTCTGGAAGGTAGGCTCGGCTTGGCCATAGGAAAACCCAACTTCGCTCTTTCCATACTGTATAGAAATCGGGTTAGCTAACAGATTGCGTTCGCAGATGAAGGTACAACTAACCTTGCTTGTCGATATCTCATCCAGACATACGAGAGAAGAGCTGTCTCAAGTCCGCCCCAGATCAAGAGGGTCTGCAATGCGAGCTCAGTTAGCTCTAATGCCCATGTGGTAAGGACTGAAAAAACACTTGCCTTTTGACGAGCAGCAATGAGTGGGTACATTATGATTTGATTAGTTGAGGTGAGGGTGATAAGAATTTGTGAGTTGTGGTTGTTAACTGGTGGGATTGTTTTGCTGAATGCGAATGGTCTTGTAGAGCCTCGATGGGTGCACTTTATATACTCTGTCGGGGGCATACGACCGCACCTCGGGCGATATAGGGACGCTCATCGACACAACGACTTTTCTAGACTTACTGTCAAAACACTGAATTGCGTCCCATATGCACGCTAGCTGCAGCGAGGGCAGCGGCGGGCGGTGGTCTGGAAGGACCATCAGGCTTCAGTAGGGATGGCCCCTATTCAGGCGACGCGGCCAGGCCGGCACGTGATGGCATGATGTGTTCTAGGCTTTCGCCTGGATGGATGGCGCCCATCCTGGAAGTATGTCGAGAACAGTCGAGGGCGAGGCATGCCCGCTACCGACTGTTTCGGTCCCGCGGTCTGGGCGGCGCAGCTCTCGGCTACTAGGTGTCGTGCCATCTTTAATCTTGCGACATCATCGATATACTGATGGCTCAGAAGCAGAATGAATTATAGAGGGCGCCGCAAGCCCCACTACCTATCAATTATCACCTTGACGCTTACGATTAATTTTTGTCCGGAAACCAGCATGGCTGCAGAGTCGGCGTTAACTGCATTCTCTATATTGGCAACTGTCAGCACTTCCAGCGCCACGTTGGGGTCTGGGCAAGGAAGGCACGGCAAAATGGCATGAATGCATGAATCATTGCTTTGCCTCCGAGGATCCTCTTCTACCTATGCAGCTCTGAGCATCTCTGATGCGCCACGTCGCGAGCCAAAACCCATTCAGTATGCTCCGCCGGATCAAGAACAAGAGGGGAGTTCTTCGGTGACCAACTCCGAAAGCATACACGCTCGCCGTTATGGAAATGGAATCTCCGTAATGAGAAGACGCCTACCTCCTGACCAGTCCAATTATGCACTTGAGGAGCCGATAACGCTGATGGTCATTGACCGCACCCCCAGCTTCGAACAGCGAGGCTGTGATCGAGAGGCTTTCTGTTTCATTGCTGCTTTTGCCGTCAGGCGCGGAGAAGGCAGAGGTCATTACGGGGAAGCCCATCTACAAGGCCAGCGAAAAGATACAGATCACCATAGGAAACAGTTGAAGCAGGGACCGAGTGCCCATGGCGACAATAGGCCTCTAATCACCGACGTCTGCTTCACCGTTTATGGCGCCAGCGCCGCTAACCAATATCCGAACAGAGCAAAAACCAAGTAGTTAAGGGATTCCCTTTGGCACGCGCTACCTATTTCCCAGATCCTTTCGATTTCCTGGGGATAGCTTCGTTGGCATGCAGGCCCGAGAGCCTGGAGTACTTGCTATTGGATACATCTCGGCGCCAGCGTATGCCTTTCATGACGCCTTCATGCGCGTATGTAACAGCTCCACACCCCGACCAGATCTTCAAGACCCCGTTGAATTGGAATTTTCTGCACGCGACGAAGTTGAAGTACATTCGCATACTTGGCAGCATCGTGCGAATCGGCACATCTGAAGACATAGCCTGTGCAATTTCAATCCGTGGCGCTGGTCGACGTGGGAAAGACATAGACGACGATTTCATCGACATTCAAAGACCGGAGTTCCAGCCCACATCTACACTTCCGTATGGACACCGTGGTGGGAGTCTGTAAAGAAGGATATCGATGGAACGAAGGTCAACGGACGGTGCTGGACCAAGTCAAGCATCAAGTCTGCTAGGGGCGATAGGAGAATGATGAATATCAGCTTGAAGAGCCGGGGGGTTAGAAAAGCCAAGTCTTGCCGTTGTACTACTTCATCGCTATATTGGTGCTCATCCAAGTCTAGTTCTCTACAAACTCTACAAGTCGCGACAGGCCCAGGGCACAGAGAAAGTAACAAGCTAGAGGAAACTTCGTACTCCGCTGCTACAGTTTGTAGATGGACTCTACCCCGCGTCGCTTGTTCAACAGTACCGGGGTCATGGGCCGTAGCCGCATGACGTGAAGTCAGTCCCAGAGAACATCGTTTGCGAAATTCCACATGGTACTGGAGCGCCAGCAAGCCCGTCGCCATCGCCAATCCCCAGCATATGGGCAGCAGGAGCCCGATTCGGCCCATTTGGTATCTCAAGAGGTTCATTTACATTTACCTCGCGAATTCATACCTAGTAGGGATATTTCTAATTTCTAGTAGTGGTCCCCTCATAAATACTAGGCAATATGCTGGATTTATTCATCCTTACGTCCTTTCTGTGCAATGACCAGCGTTCTCAGACTTCTGGTACGATCATGCACGCTGGTCGTTATCGGCGTTGCCGCAATACCTACCAGCCGTGTGAGTTCCCCTTCTTCCTGAAAGTAATCATTCTGAACCGACTACATAGACTTCGGTCATGCCGCGAAACACCTTGCCGAAGCTAGTGGTTGCACACTTCATGGTGGGCAACACCTACCCTTACTCCGTCGACGACTGGACCAAAGGTAGGCCACTCATAGTCAGGGTGATATATGTGGCTGATCAGAGGTGATTCAGACATCGCTCTCGCTCATTCTAAGGGTATCGATGGCTTCGCTCTTAATGTGGGCGGTGGTGACTGGCAACCTCTTCGCGTCGCAGACGCTTATTCCGCAGCAGCCAACTCGGGCACCAACTTCAAATTGTTTTTATCCCTGGACATGACTTCAATGTCCTGTTCAAGCAAGGGCGACGCGGCCGCATTACGCAGTTATATTACAGCATATGCGTCGCATCCTAATCAACTGTCATACAGCGGTCGCGTTCTCGTCTCGACATTCTCCGGCGAGAACTGCTACTTTGGCGCCAGCAATGTCGACGCCGGATGGCAGGCCACCATTAAAGATGGACTACCCGGTGTATTCTTCTTACCGTCGTTCTTCGTCGACCCCACCACGTTCAAGCAATATCCCGTTGCGGATGGCTTCTCCAACGTGAGGAGCTCTAAATGCCTGTGACCCACACATTGACTTGGCCAATCAGTGGAACGGGGGATGGCCCATGGGCAACTATGATGTAGACTTTGAGTCTGACAACGGTTACCTGAGCAATTTGGGCGGTCGTGCGTTTATGGGTGCCGTGTCCCCGTGGTTCTTCACGGTAAGTTGTTGCGTCTCGCGGTACTTCCTATTCTATTCTAAGACCCACCTTTTGGCATCAGCATTACGGTCCGGAATCATTCAACAAGAACTGGATTTACCGGTCGGACGACTGGCTTTTCGCTCGGCGATGGGAGGACATCATCGCCAACCGCGACCGAGTGGATATTGCAGAGGTGATCACATGGAATGATTATGGAGAATCCCACTACATTGGCCCGATAGAAGGTGCGCAGCCGAACTCGCAAGCATGGGTCAACGGATTCGACCATCAAGGTAAGTAACTGGATCAATAATATTGATATTAATGATCAGCTCAGCCTCGAACTTCATCTTATTTTTCCTTCAGGTTGGCTCGATCTCAACCAGTACTATATTGAAGCATACAAGATAGGCTCGTATCCTTCGATTTCTCGGGACCGCGTGTTTTTGTGGGCAAGGCTGTTCCCTGCTGCCGCATCTACTGCGGATTCCGTGTCTCGCCCGGAGAAGGCTGACTTCGTGAGTATATGCCATTATGCCAAAGGATAATGGTTCGCTCGAATGAAATCTGATGCATTCAATCAGACTCAGGACTTCCTCTGGGCGGTAGTCTTATTAACGTCGCCAGGACAGGTGACCCTTGCCTGTGGTCCCAGCGTGCAGACGACGAATGTACCAGCAGGACTCGCCAAGCTGAAGCTGCCACTCACCAGCGACTGCGACGCGTCGTCTACCGTATCGAGAGACGGTCGGCGTGTTATAGACTTCCAGCCGAATGGTTTCCACTTCAGCACTAACCCTACCATGTACAACTTCAACGCCTTCGTAGCAGCTTCCCCTTAACGACCCTTTTTAAATGAGTAGTCCGTCCCAATGTATTATCCTCAACCCCATCCACCAAGTATACCACATTACCCTTTACAAGTCCGGCAGTTCCCTTTGTATCAATCGAGTCCATGTGCTCTCCTTCCACCAATCTTCCATACTCTGTATCCTTTCCCACAAAGTCTCTTCATCTACACCGTATATCTCATATTTACCACCGTTCAGTGGTTGTCCTTCTCGCTGCGCAACGTCAAGTGCTGCCTTATTCTCTCCCCTAATGACAAAGTTAGAGAACATCCGAAGAAGCCGTAAAACGATACCTACTTCAGCAGTTCCAGCAATTCTTTGCGGTCGGGGAAGAATAGCCTGGACTCCAGCACTGCTAGGATGGCTAACGCGGCTCGGTATAGGAATGCATCACCTTCGAGCAGAATGACGTCCCATATTCGTGCGCAAGCTTCAAAAGGCAGATGATCTAGAAAGAGTGGTATTAGCCAATCAGGTAAATAGGCTGATGGCGATATTTGATGCTGCTTGAAGTTGAAGTAGACTAAAGTCGGTTCGCACTCAGCATGTTGTCATTGCGGATGAAGGAAAGGGATCACTTTTGGGCATTCCGTCAGCGAGGAGCGTATCAAATATCCTGGAACTCTTGAGATATTGCAACATCCACTGAGAGTAGGGAAATCACCTGTAGTAGGCTTCAACCTATTGAACGCAAACGTGATCAATGCTTGTACCATAGAGATTTAACCATTTTCAGCACCTACATCATCTTTGGTTGCTGCTCCTCCGTAGAAGCTGCGCATGCAATGTCTCTCCAACAGGTTCCGCATAACTACAAAGCCTTGTTGCGGTGGCATGCTGATGAGAAACATAGCGGCCACTCGGCTGACACCCGTCGTGTATCCAAGCCCTTCGTCGCTTCTCGAAACTACCCACGCGCATAGCATGTCCTTTAGGTCTTGGTACAATGGCCCCATCTCCGAATGGAATATATGGAGCGCAGGAAGCGTCGTGGCAATGTCCGCTTCTATTAGTGAGAGAGTTTCAGAAGGGAAAGTCCCCGAGGAGAGGGCTCGTTTCGCCCGAGCCAAGCAAGCCCGGTAATTATCTAGAGAAAGAACCATTAGGTCAAGTCGTCAAGTCGCCATGTTATTTTACCTTTGCTCAGAGCAAGAGGATTGCCTACAGCTTTCTCCCACATGTGGGCGCGTAGTTTAGTTGGTATTCCGTTCCACCACAGCTTGCGCAGGTGAGGATTCTTATGAACTACTCTCCAGTCTGGGAGTATTTCCTTCTCCCAAATGTGTATGGACTCGTCGATTTTCTTTTCTCTAGCTAGTCTCCGGTCTTGCAGAGCCTTCCTACGCTTCTCCGCTAGATGATCGTTATTCGTAGGTTACGGTAGGTAGCAGCAATTAGTCGTGCTCGTCTGGAATATATTGGTGAAGAGGTTTCACCTACCCGCAATCCTACTTTGCCTCATCATGGCCTGCCAGTCAGCCAGGTGCTTGTCGTCTTCTTTACGACTCTTTGGAGGGAGGAATGTCGGTCGAGTTTTGCTTCTGACTTTCTCAAATATGCTAGGCCCGGCTGATCGCGTCGGACGAACAGTAGGGTGGTGTTCAGGCTTGCTAGGAGAAGGCGGAACGGCGTTAGACGTAATAGACCGTGGTGAGTGTTCTGCGCCAACATCAGAGGATCGTGGAGAGTGTCGGTGTAGCGACGGTGACGCCAGGGATGGAACTGAGGACGATGCAGAGGCGGCGAAGGACGCTGGTGGTGTGATATATGGCATCGGTGTGGTTGGTGGTGATGTGTGCGGCGGTGACGGTGTGAATCTCTGAGCATCACTGGGCGGTGAACTGAGCGGTGTATTTTGTGCCGAATTCGGGTTTGAAGCCGCGATTTGTGGATGAGGATTATCCGAGGTGCCATTCAACCCACTGTCATTCTGAGGTTCGCTAGGGGCCTCTTGTTCCGAGGGGTACTCCGCGTGAGCGATGGAATTGGCTTCAGAATTCGACAAGGATATCTGGGAGAAATGTTCCTCTACGGGTGATTCAGGCCGGCTCCTTGATGGTAGGTACTCTGACGAAGTCGACGCAGAGTGCGGAGATCCATTGATGTCCAGCGAGGACACCGACGTGTCCTGTGCGTCGAAGAGGCCATTATGATGCGAGTTCAGCCCATCGTCGTCGCTCTCTAGCCCCGCCCAAGATGTCGACGTTATGGCCTTGGACAAGTCTGCTCGTATTGCTTCCGGATTCAAGTGAAACGAGGATATTGGATCCTCTGTATCGGAGAAGGCATCGTCGATGTCGTACGAGGCGACTGCGTGCTTGGAAGAGAGACTGAACGAGCCAGCGTCCTCGAAAGAATCTATAGTGTGCATGGTGACCGTTGCTGAAGGAGAGGTGATGATGGTCGTGGCGCGGACTGCGACTGCGTCCCCGACGGTGTATGCTAGTGGCTGTGTTCAATATTGGGCGCTTCTCGACATCGGCACGATTAGCGCGCGTGCCCTAGCTCTGCCCATGATCGCAGAGATATTTCTTGTCCTCGCCGGACACAGCTCCTCTCTCTTCACCGACGACGGCCAAGTAGATTCTGCACTCCAGCCTCTTCTTCATCCAGGGGAGCAACAAGTCCTCGAATTCCTAGGAAAGATCGCCTTGCAGTATCGCACTGTCAAGAAATCATGCACTACCCTCTCATCGTCGTCGTCGCGATATGTATGCGCGTTATGCACGTCTTTGAACCAGATCCTGAAGTATGACTATGAAAGTCTCGTACTGGAGACGGAAACCAAGGTCCTTCGACGCGACGCCGAGCTTGTAGGCCGTGGTTCGTTTGTACCCCTGTCGACCATACGCGCAATATTTTCGGAATGGGAGTCCCCCTTGGTCACCTTGGTTTCCCTCGTGCAGGAACTAGAAGGCCAGAAATCATGGCCACCCGGACCTCTGATCGACATGCTCCTCTTGCGGTCAAAGACAGGCGTGTACCGAATAGCCGACATACTGTCGCGTCTATCCATGGTTGTGCAGCGCGTTTGGAGGACGCAATTAACCGCGTTCCTGGTCCACGGGTCGATGTCTGCCACAGATCCTTTGGCTGACGATAGATTCATCCTTGTGGAAGGATCTATGCCACGCTGCGTGTCATCGCAATCTCGAGAGTCGATTGCGTATGTTGGCCGGGCTGTTGGGACGGTGAAAGCTGCGAAGTGGCAAAAGCAACTCCCCCGCCACTTAGCCCTCCAGCATACGGAGCTACTAGACTCAACTCTCCCAGAAGACCAGATCATCTTCGACCGTGTCATCTCGGAAATCCGTCTCAACGTCAGCGACTGGCTATGGATGAATATTCTCACTGAGAAAGATGTCTCTGACGCTGTCGACTCACTGTATGTCTACTACTAGTTTTACGCGCTGACAGGCCTAATCGTCGACAAGGGCCAACTATTTCCTCCTTCGGAATGGAGAGTTCAGCCTCTCCCTCATCAGAGAAATCGAGCGCCTCAAGGTGTCTCGATTAGCTTCACGATCTGGCGTCTCTTCAATGATCCGGGAACAAGACCTCAATCTCGCGATACTACGCGCCTCCCTGGGGACTTCTGCACAGCATGACCCCGCCCTCGCATACCTTCGGTTCTCTTTGCCCTCTGGACCTCTGCGCCCGCTGCTACCATCTCTTGTTGATCCCACAAATCAGGCCTCATCCCCCCGCGTTGAAGATACCGAGGCAACGTCATTCAAAGATCTCCTACTCGGCACTCCCATAACACTCAATTACTCCGTCTCCTGGCCCCTCGACCTCTTCCTCCATTCCGCCGACCTTCTCACATACACCGACCTCCATGCATTCCTCTCCTCACTCCGAAAAACACATACGCGGATTCATAACTGCTGGACATCCTTGTCAAATGCGCAGCGTGCCCGACGGAGATGGACTGGTCTCGGAGAAGGGGGCACTGACGAAGACCTCAAGGCGCGTTCCACCCTGCTGCGTTGCGGATGGGGCGTTGTCCGCGACATGGGGTGGTTTCTGGATACTCTCTTGGCATACGTGATGACCGACGTCGTAGATACAGAGTACAGGCAACTCAAATCGTTGCTTGGGAAAGAGGGGATGTCCCAGTATGCTTCAGGCGGGTCCAACACGCTGTTGGGCAGCAGACCGTCGGGGTTAAGCACCCATTCAGACTCAACCCACATCGACTTCACCACTCTGCGGACCATCCATTCAATGTACCTTGATCGCCTGGTGACGGGATGTCTCTTGAACAACGACACCCTCACATCGATTCTAAGATCGATCTTTGAGGTATGTGAGCGGTTAGTGGCTCAGATTGAGAGGTGGGGAGGAGACGTGTTGCCTGCATTGTTGTTTGAAGGGAGCATACACGGTGATCAGGGTGTCGGAATCATGGTTCAAGAACGGTGGGAGATTGTCGCTGAGATCAATAAGGTAACAATTCGGAATGAAGTCCCATCCAGAAAAGAACCTGAACCTTCTTTCTCAGTCTTTTCATGCCTGCCTCGGGTCATTCTACCACCATCTCTCCGAGTCGACGTCCCACAAACCTTTTACGACATCAGACGCGTCAAAGTCTGTGCTCATGAACGCTAGTGGGATCAACAACATGTCCTTGAGCCTTGCGGCTGCGATAGGCGGTGGAAAACTGTTCGACGGCAGTGCTGAAGTGAGAAGACACATAGAGCGGCTGCTCCTCAGACTTGATTTCAGCGGTAACTTTTCTTTGTCGAACATTCCGCCTGGTGGCAATGCTGCCAACATCCTGCAAGATGGTGGTCTCGTATGAAGCACGCCATACCAACCTTGCGCCACCGAAATTCCAATTTCGTGGAACAAGTCTATACCGACGTACCTACATCCAGAGTTGACTTGACCATTGTCTTTCTGCTCCTTTTCGCCATCGTCGCACCCCTAATACAGTTGCCGCATTGACGCTGATTGTTGGGATCAGGGTTGGGAATTCTTTCTTACATTCCTTCCGTTCCGATGCTTTCTAGTTCGTGGTCTCGGATATGTTGTGGCCGGCGCGCGGTGTATGATCAATATTTACGCCCTTATTTGAAAACGCAGGTCAGAGATGGCACAATGATCGCTAATCTGATTTTTACCCGCGATGGGCTAATGATAATCAAAGAACAGAGACTCAGCCCTATACCCAGCCATATGACCTCTAAGTCCACCGCACGCGTTTCACAGCGCCTCTCTCTCTCACTGCGACATCTCTCATCAGAGTCCTCCAGCAAAATGGCCTCGCGTTCGTCCTAATGATATTTCTGCTTTACGAAAATTGATCGCAGTATTTGCAGAATATACACCAAGGCTCGTCGCGGCCCCAAACACCCTCGGTAGGTCTTACACGCCTGGCACGACAATCGCGAGGCGAATCTGATATCCTGGCGCAGAGCACAGAGTGTACATCGAGCAGAATGGTGCCGTCGTATCCCCTTTCCATGATATCCCGCTCTTCGCCGACCGGGAAGCCGGAATCTTCAACATGGTCGTCGAGGTTCCCCGGTGGACGAACGCGAAGATGGAAATCTCAAAGGAGGAGCTGTTCAATCCCATCAAGCAGGACATCAAAAGGGGCAAGTTGCGTTTTGTGCGCAACTGCTTCCCTCATCACGGATACATCTGGAACTATGGTGCTTTCCCCCAGGCGAGTCTACGATCTTAACATTATTGCGTTATCTCCCGATAACATGATTTTAGACCTGGGAAGATCCCGCTGAACTACACCCCGAAACCAAGGCGAAGGGAGACAACGATCCTCTCGATGTCTGCGAGATCGGAGAGCAAGTGGGCTACGTCGGTCAGGTCAAGCAAGTGAAAGTCCTTGGCGTTATGGCACTTCTCGATGAAGGCGAGACTGACTGGAAAGTCATTGTCGTTGATGTACGGGACCCCCTCGCGTCCAAGCTGAACGACATTGAAGATGTCGAGCGCCATCTCCCCGGTCTCATTCGCGCAACCAACGAATGGTTCAGGTAAGTTCTCCGACTCCAATTAGTAATCCAAACCAACATACCTTGTTGTAGGATCTACAAGATCCCTGATGGGAAGCAGGAGAACACCTTTGCTTTCTCTGGAGAAGCTAAGAACAGGAAGTACGCCACCGAGATCATCCACGAATGCCATGAAGCCTGGCGTCGACTTATCACCGGAGAGTCTGCTGCTAAAACAGCTGCCTATGACCTTTCCATGTGAGATGTACCGGTGTTCTCACTTAAGGCATCATGCTAACCATCTTTATCCAGTCGCAACATCACCATCTCCAACTCCCCTGGGTTCGTTCGACGGGATGATCCCTCTTACACATCCGTCCCCGCAGGCCAAAGACTCCCTCCTGCTCCCATTGACCCTTCCAGTAAGCCTCTCTTACCTTACTTTCGAGCAAGTACTGATTTTCGATTGCAGTTTCGAAGTGGTTCTATATCTCGTCTGCGCAGGTCTAATTAGACAATAGGGTATGAGTATGGATGAAGTATGAAGCTATATATGTCGTTATAGCGCAATATAAAGCATCTTTCAAGCCGTCATCTCAGCGGTCTGAGCGTATAGCACCTATACAACTTAAAAGCCCCAACCCACAACTTGTCCGGATAAGCGGCGGTAAATAATATGTTATACGCGACTAGGTTCGCCGTCTGTCGGTGCCGATTTCTGGTTGTGCTTGAGGATAACGACAATACTTGTCTGAGATGGATGTTACTGTCCAAGTTCCTGTAAAAATGGAAGTTCAGCTACGTCTGATAGAAACAGGCGAGAGAAAGGTTACCTTCTAAAGCAGAGAATATCGAATATTCGCGAGCGTTGACTCGGGAGACAGTATGTGTCTCGAGGACCTTGCCGGCCTTCCCTCCTTTCTTCGAGCTGACTTCGGCTCTTTGATAGGTGAAAGTGAATGGTGGTTCCCCGATGAGGGTGAAGACGATTTCAGCTTGATCACCTACAGGTACCTTCAGCATACAATGAAGTTAGTAGCGGAAGGATGCACGGACCCTCGTGAATGTCTTGGAAGATGCGCTTTCCATGCCCAACTTGTGCCGAAGGTAACGGGTGGACATTGAATACCATATCCTTAACGGATGCCTTGCACATCTGCTTTCTGTGTGCTATGGATGTTATCGAGAACTCTCCTGGCTGTTGTTGAAGCAGAGAGAACGGCGAGGTTTTCGCTTCTTGAGTGTATGATTTCCCATTGATACGATACCTTCAATTCATTGTCAGCTTGGTCGAAACGTAAGTGGACAAAGAGAAACGAACCCTATGCTCCATGGTGGGATGCCTTCCAGCTGGAATTGCGAGACCTCGCCCACGCAGTAGTCCGTTCTTCTTTCGAAGGGAACGATCGATGCGGTTTCTGCAACATCCACCCAGATAGACGTCGATAATGGATCAAGGCCGGCCTGAGCACATTTGGATGCATCCAAGACGGAATCTATCGTAACATGGTGTGCGCCAACTGTCTGGAACGAATACGACGGAAGGTTGAGCTGCCACACCCTGGAGTTGACTTCAACAATTTCGGTATGGATGTGACTTGTTCCAATACTCCGTATTGAAAGTTTGAGGGTGAATGGAGGAGATCCTTCTAAGACAACCACGCCGTTTGCTTGGTCCGTTGGGACGAACAGTTCGTTCAAACAGTAGGATAGGCGGCTGCGTGATTTGAATCGAGCGGAAGGACGTATTGCGACCTGTTGCTCAAAGAGTAGGCGTTCCGAGCGAGGTATGATGGCATTCTTATGTTGGGCGAGGGGGTAAGCGGCGTCCCCGATTTGTTTGACCTCGTAGTACATTCGTCCTGGCCGAGAGGTATGGAGCTGGAAGCGTGTCTGGGCTTGGATGCTGTTGAAAACGGGTTGATCGAGGAGTTTTGTGCCTCCATTTTCATTGCCCTGTGCGATGTTATACATAATCTGGAACGGGGGTCGGCCTGTGCCTCTGTCAGCCACGCGAAGGATAGTGGTTGTAAGGACGACAGCTACCTGTTAGTTCAAGGTCTACATGGACATTATTTCCTTCGCAGATAGGTGGCAATATGTGCGAGTTATTGAATGACTCATAGATGGCTTCTATTTTCGGGGAAAGCTTCGCGTAGGGCCTTGGGACCCAGTCGACTTCGTAGGTCTTCTCATCAATAACCCAGCCTGGGCAGAGCGAATCGGAGACCTATGCATGTTTAGTACATGTAGCAGCATTTAGGACAGCATTATACTTACAGCCAGAAGTTCGTAGGTCCCTTTCTGTGTAACTTGCAAATGGTCGTTGGGACTTGCCAGCATTGCACGTATCACTTCCTCGTCACCGATGCGATGATAGCTAACTTTCCAAGGCTACAGCGAGCGTGAGCAGTGACACAGAGGATATGTCAGAAAGTGACATACGCCTTGTCCGGATAACCGCAGTGGTAGATTAGCTTTGTCTGACTCCAGAACGACGACACGGCGTTCCGTGTCTTTGCCATAGAATTTGACAGTGGGCTAGATTGCGTCAGCTACGACGGATGGAACTCAAAAAGTCAGTATTACCTTTATGCGTCGGACATTGACCAGAATTCCAGCACCAGAGAGGGCCCGTTTGCATGCATAGGCGTCTTCAATACTGACTATAGCAAAGGTCAGCTTACGGAGGGTTGGGCAAACTAAAGTGGTCCGTACCAAGATCAACCTCGAAGGCACCACCATCCTTATCAACCGACTTAGGAATAGGGATCTCGAGAGTTTTCCTTGGCGCAGTGATGTTCTGGACCACGATGGTCTCAGATTTTCTGGGTCCCACAATCTGAAGCTCCAAGCTCCAAGGACCAGTACCCTAGGAGGCATCAGCAGGAACATAGTTATAAAGTATTGGTGTGCGTACTCGGAGTTCGACGTCCGCATTGACTGAAGCGCCCTCGCAGACATTGATGACCTTCTTCCTCCCCGATGCAGCGCTTCTGCTTCCATCTACAAACTCAGCGCTGGCTAATGGGTGGACTATTTGGTCGATACTAGGTCCATTTAGACCAACCTTCTTGTAGTTGCTATCGCTAAGGTAGGTGAATTTGTAGATATAACGACCACTGCGCTCCGGTTGCAGCGTGAGCTCGCCACGGGCAGTGTTGAATGTTTTCAATTGATCGCGAGCAGCCTCGGCATCACGCTGCACTTGGTAGTGTACGGTGAAAGGTGGGCTCCCGTGGAACACAAGCGACGCAGATACGCCGGTGTCTCCAGAACTAAGGTCCGATTAGATTTTGAACGAGTATGAGGATAGTATATTCCTACCATTCGTGTATCCGTTTCCATTCGATTTCAGCAGTTGGGTAAGGCTTTTCCACGACGTTGCAGGACTCCGGTGACAATACATCTCCCGTGCAATACTTGAGACGCCGTTAACACGCGTATATGAATACATACGAGACATCTTCACCTTTCCTTTGATACTGGCGATTGTATAGCGTCCTGGTGTGGCCGCCTTGATGGTCAAATCGCGGTTTCCGTCGAGCTTTTGGAGAGTCCTCGTCCATGGCTTATGCTTCTTGGAGCTCTTCACGTCCACGTCGTCAGCGTCGGTAGAAGGTTGGTACTTCAGTACAACGTCCCATGGACCGTCGACCGGGTCAGCGTCGTTAGTTGCGATCGCGAGAGTCGCCTCCGAGCCTATAAGCAAAGGTACCTGTCGCCCTTCTGCGCAGGACTTGAAAGAGACCGACGGATGGCGAAGTACGTTGTAAGATCTGTAAACCTTGCCCGGGTTTACTAAGTTTGTGTTCAAGGGGACCACATTGCCTATGGAGTCCACGACTTCCTCCAAGGTATATTCGTGATTTCCCAGCCTATCTAACGTTACGACCAGGGGTACTTGAACATCCTGCACTGCACCGCTATTCGAGGCGCCTCCTTCGATCCATCGGTGTTCACCCTCGATCCCCTCGACCAGGAAAGGCTCCCGTTGACCGTTGATGGCCTTCGACCATTTGAGGCTCAAGGGTGCTACGCCGGCTATGTTAATGACCAAAGGCAATTCGGGATCTTGACCAATGCACTTGATATCTGCATCTACACCGCCAGCTCCTACGAACTCAGCGGTCGGGCAAGGAGCTATCTTCAGCTCGCTTGGATACATCAACCGGGCGTCGATGCTCGAGGAGTCAACTACGCGTTCTAAGCGGATTGTACCAGACTTAGTCACTTTGATGTGTGTGATGGATTGGGATTTCTGTAGGTTGGAGTGGGCATTCCCGTTTGTGTCGTTTTCGTCGTCGTCATCATCATATTCGTCGTAATCGTCGGAGTCGTGATTCGCCGTAGGATTTGGGCGCGCCAGCTGAAGCGCGTCGATTCGGCTTTGCTCAATGGCTTTCAATTCCTTCGCACTGAGGTCAAAATACTCGATTTTCCCGTTCGCCCCTTGTTCGTTATGACCAAGAGGTGAAATTGAATATCTGAGGTGATGTGGATGGGTGTTGTTGAGTAGGACCGGAACGAGGACAAAGTTCGACTGGGAAGATAGACAAAATGTCTGACTATTGGGGTAGAGCTGCGCTGTGCTGATCGGCGACATGCGCACAGTGTGTTGACCGAGTAGATGGGCATCCTTGTCTGAAGTGGATGATATAAGGCCGAAGGTAAGCGGGGCAACTAAGTCCAGCAAGCTAAATGGCTCCGGTGTACCGATAACTTCTTGCTGGTCTGGAAACAATTTCGCACAAGGTCTCAGCAACTTTCCACGAACGCGAAATATAAGACGACGCACTTGAGCGCCCATAGGAGCGTGAATGCATGTCCCCTCCCCCAAAGTTCAAAGAAAGTCCCCCAAACATCAGTCCATCGAAGAACCATAGTGTGGATACTTGCAGAAATATGACTGCTTTTCCGTAGTTCAGTCTCGGTATTCGGAGCAGCGCGAGTGTTATGCAATACAGGGCGTCCACAAGGAGCCATTTCATACACGGACCAAGCGAATCGTCAGTCCCAGCAACAGTCGTCCAGCCAAACTCCATTATTTTGATGGCCTGTACAGTTTATGAGATATTGCCTCCGGAACCCAGCAAAGGTCACCTACTTGACATAGCAAACCCAGGCTGAGGTAGTAGAGCCTTTGTGACGGTACATCGAGGTACTTTTCTGGAATTAGTGAATTTTGTCCAGCAGACGGAGGCAGCTTCTTGTCCGTAGACATATCAGCGCTCTGGACAACCAGTTCAAGTCGGTGATCGAACTTGAAGAGTGACTTTGTCGGTGTGAGGAGGAAGAAGAGAAGGTGACCGGCACGTGATCGTTATAAGCTTTATTACTGCGCAACGCGAGGCTTGAACTTCCTGATTGCGCAGAGTCGCCCACAAGATTTATAAAAGGATGGTTTCTCACTGAGAATCGATGTGATCGTTCATTTTCTGCCCCAACACTAACAAACGATTTCCCCAACAACGAGCTATGGCCGACCGCCCTCTTCCGCCTATTCCCAAAATTGATGATCCAGTAGGCCAGATCTTGTCTTGACGCGGAATTCCAACTAATCAGCGTGTAGATCTTGTTCCTAGACGTCTATACCCACAAATCTATCAGAGAAACCAAAAATCAAGACTATGGCGATACTCAGCGCCTCTCGATCTTGGGCGGAAAGGTGTTCAATTTCACTGTCGCGAACGTCCTATTCTTCGAGCGGCCAATGATTCCAGCCGACGAAATGACTGTTCGTTTATTCTGCTATGAATCTGGTTATATTTCTCCCCTTATTCAGCACGATAGGAAAAGTTGAGGGACTTGACTTCAGATACACAAATCCAGGCTTGGGTCGACAGTTATAAACTGAAGGACCGACTACTCTACACCCAAGAATTCGCGGAACGCATCAACGAAGCGGATGTGAGTGATGATCTAAACCGATCGTGATCATACGCTAACGATTGAACATTCCAGGAAACCCGATTTTTCTTCTACTCGTACATTGGTGCGGTGTACATGCGTAGTGGAGTCACGCCCATCCAAAACTGGATCACTCGTCTTATCAATCCAGACGCTGAACCTGTTCCGCTATTCAATCCCCCTTCCCCGACGCGCCAACTGGGGGGTGCCAGCACCAGCCGGTCCCCCCCGCCCCCAGGCACGGTCCCACCTCCACTTCCTCAGACGACGCCCACCGGGGCACCGACATCCCTCGGAATCTTGGCCCGTCTCAACCAAACTGCCTCCCAGAGGAATTTGCAGGTGACATACCCAGCTGAACGTTGCGGTGAACCGCACAGTCCTCAGTGGACTGTGCAATGTGTAGGTGCGATGCATGACCACTTATATTGTTTGTGCTCCATTAATAGCCGTGCCTATTTAGTCAATGGCGAGACTATGGGCTCCGGAATTGGAAAGAGTCAGAAAATTGCGAAGGAGGTCGCCGCTCAAGAGGCCTGGGCGGCTCTCGGATGGTCGTAAAGGCGGGGTGGCTTCGATGATATATCATGGCGTTTTACTATATCAGACTTCATATCTTGGATTTGCTCCTATCAAATAAATTACACGTATGCCACTCAATTAGCTGAGATACCAGAAGAAAGCATAGGCAGCGATTAACCCCAGGAAGACCTTCGTCTGTGGAGTCAGGCCTGTAACCACGGAAGAAGCTTGGTTGGCTACTGAACGCGCTTCGTGCTTGAGATCGACCGGAGCAGATCCACCTCCCAGCGTGTGGCCCTTGCCAGAGAAGGCACTGGACGACGAAGTAGCATGCTTCGCTAAGGCCCCTTCGAGTGCCCTGTGGGATTTCCTGCTTCAGAACAGAATCGATGCCCCGGGAATTGGCTACACTTACGCTTTGTTGGCACCCCGCACTTGATCGATCTTTGTAGAGCCTTTGAGGAAGATAAATGTTGGCCTGGTCAAAGCGAATAAATAAGTCTATCAGAGGCAGACAACTGCGGCCTTACATTGCAGAAACGGTGTAATGGGCGGCTACATCTTTCGCAACGTCGACATCACATTTGAAGAAGTTCACGTTCTTGTATTGTTTCGACAGGGCCTCAAATGTAGGCGCAATGGCATGACATGGTCCACACCTAGCCACATGCTTGTATCAGGACTATTACACATTACTTGCGATGAATACGAACCAAGTTGCGTGGAAGTCAATGACCTGGTACCGAGAATGAGTCAAAGGCAGTATAGAACATATGCTCCGCACGCACCGAGACCTTCGTGCTCGAAGCAGAGAGGGTCTTGTTGAGTTCTGGAAGCGAGGTGATGTGGGTAATGGCCATCTTGAGAGTGATAAAGCACGCCGCCAGGCTCGAAGTGGCCACACGTAATACATGGTCGTCACGTGATGGAAGACACGGTATATATAGGGTGTTGATCCAGACGCGACGTCTACTCTCTTCCTTGCACACTACCCCCATCACCAACACATCAAAGCGCCACCCAATTTTATCCGTTGGAACACCCACCTTTGAATATAACGTAGAAACATGTCTGGACGTGGAAAAGGTGGAAAGGTGCGTCTCATTCAAGTCGACTCGGAATTAAGAAACTAACTGCTTTGTAGGGACTCGGAAAGGGGGGAGCAAAGCGTCACCGCAAGATTCTTCGTGACAATATCCAGGGAATCACAAAGCCCGTGCGTTATCAAGCTTGAGTGCTGGGAGTGGCTTGTTCATATATTGCTTATACCCGTAGGCTATCCGTCGTCTCGCTCGTCGTGGTGGTGTCAAGCGTATTTCTGGCTTGATCTATGAGGAGACTCGTGGTGTCCTCAAGATTTTCTTGGAGAATGTCATTCGTGACTCTGTCACTTACACCGAGCACGCCAAGCGGTAAGTTGGCCTTGCTCCATCATTAGACGTGTGCTTATCTCTCCTCCCCATTTAGTAAAACTGTCACGGCGCTCGACGTTGTCTATGCTCTGAAGCGATCCGGCCGCACCTTGTACGGGTTTGGTGCTTAAGCTTGCTATTTTGTCCATCATCACCCGGAGAGAATGTCCGCTATTCCACATGTAATACTATGATATGTATTTTCTTGTCTATATTGCCTATGAACGTTATGACCTATTTCCCAGAGCCAGAGTGATCGCCAGTTTTGTGTGCAGATGTTTGTTTTGCGGCTCACGATCGGGTTCATAGCACGACATATAAGCCGTGGTCCCCATACCCGCATCTTAATCCGCGACACCATCCTCCTCCCCCCGCGCTGCCCCGTTTCCTCAGCCTTCACGGTGATGTCCCACTTACGATTCGGAAGGCTCAACCGCAGTTACGTCGCCTTGGGCGTCGTCGTCCTGCTGGTGTACATGTTATTCGTCCATCAGGATCGTTTGTCGTTGTCATCGCTGCCATACCGCGCGATCCAGCCCGTCGACCTTACCGCCCAGCGCATAAAGACTTTACCCAAGACTGAGGTTCTCGCCCATGCCCCTGGGTTCTCAGTCATCGAGAACTTGTGAGTTTACTCATCGCCAGCCCTCTAGAAGCCGCGTGATTATCCGCCGTTGCAGGTATTGGCATAATCGCACATTCTACCTGGTCACCGACCAACCCTGGCGGATCCCGCCCATTAAACTAATCGCGTCGTTGAGCACCGACACCCGCACTCCTGCCAATGGACGAGTTGTGGCGAAGATCAAAAGCATCCGATTACAGCCTGTCAGTCCGGAAGTTAAAGAAAGCAATCAGATCGGCGAGACCATCAGTCTCGAAGCCGCCGAACGTCAATTTGGTTCCGCTCAGGTCATTGAGGGACCAATGGTAGGTAACATCGTTATCCAAACTGAGGTCTAGCTAAAATTAGAATGATATCAAGATCATTAACAATGATGACAACTGTGAGTCGTTCCTATTTATTGCCGCAAACAAAATCCCTCACTCACTGTCCTGCATAGTTGCTGCGCACTGTAAGTTCCAGCCCCATTCCATCGTGTCCACCTAGGCTTGACGTCCTTGCTTCGCATAGATTACCATTGGATCGGTACGCCTGTACCCAGATATGTCCTGAAGCGCGCTTGCTAACAGTAAGTCTGTTTAGGCGAAACCTTCTTGGGATCGTGGCGAGTGTGGAGCAACTATGGGTGGCGGACAGGAATGAAACTCCCCATGATCAAGCGAGTCGCGTTTACACAGCAATACTCCAAAAATGACGCACCGCCAGGCGCCAAACCAGGCAAAGATATCTTCAATGATAAGCCGGGAGCCAACATCTGGTTCACAGAAAAATTCTTGTGCGTGTTCCTTGTTCCTTGTCCCTCCTCGAAGTTGATGGGCACGATATCTATTGTAGCCCTGGCGTTGTGTGGGATACCAAGGCCGTGTGGGATAGACGCGCCGACTCCGGCAAAGTATACCGCATCACGACCGCTGTTCTCGCCGATAGAGCCGCAGGACACTCTGGTCCATCAGCAGCCTACAAGCCCTGGGGCGATGTCCTGCGCCTACCCGTCGCTCCCGACTGGCTCCTCGCCTTGCGGGAGCGTGTATTCTCTGAATATCGTGGTGACACGCCGCTTGGTATGCCGGAGAAGCCACTCGTCGTTTACCTCCAACGTCAAGATAGCAGTCGTCGGCTCGTGACGGAAGATCATGAAGCACTGGTCGACGAGCTTTATCAGTTGCAACATGAAGGAGTGGCCGATATTGCTTTGGAAGCTTTCAATTCTAGTATGCCCTTCGACGAGCAAGTAGCAAGGATTGCACGAGCTACTGTAAGTCTGCACTCGTAGCGTCCTATGGTTTTAGGCCGACCTATCTACCTAGATCCTCATTGCGGTACATGGAAATGGTCTCACCCATTCGCTTTGGATGACTCCTACGCCAAGAAGCGCCGTTTTCGAATTCCAACCTCGTACATGTACTATCGTAAGCCTTTGACATTCTCGTTTGCTGTATCTTGTCTCTGATCTTACTATTCAGACGGATTATAGTCCGTTGGCAATTGCGGCTGGCGTCCAGCACTACATGGTACACGAGACTGAGTATGTATTCCATCCATATATCCGCTACCTGGGGGTAACCAATGGCTTCATTCAGTTTCTGCCTACCGTTGGATTGTCCTGGACGTCATTGCGAGAAACCTGGCGGTATCAATACGATCATCAATCTCGAGCCCAGGGTCGTTACCGACCAGATAAGGCGTATCTTGGCACACTAGATCATCGTTGCATGCACGAACTTTTCTATCCAGGGATACGAACTGGCATTTATCATTTGTATTGTATATCTCCTAGAATTTATTGCCTCTGTAAGGTGTTAATGGAGTCATTCCAGTGATGGCAGACGGTGGCGAACATGGACTATAAGAGTCTATCATTTCGGATAATTGAGATCGAGGCAGTATATGTCGACCAGTGACGAGGTTTGATCCGGTTTGGGGATTTTGTTGCATGGTAGATATGTCTTCATGCAGAGGAGAACCAGGATTACGAGGACGCTCGCCTGCTGAAGATGCTCGACGTCGTCCTACCCGTCGCTGATTGGTGGCGATCTCAACATGCCTGGGCAATTCGCGGTGATGGCCTTTGCTCGAGGACTCTGAACTTAGTGAAGTGTGAGATTCCTGAGGCGCGTGCGACTGCGCTCGCCTGTGGGTCTGCCAGTCGCCATGGAGCACAGTTCCGACGGCAGGACCTCTCATCCTAGCTGGTAGTTCCATCTTCTCGGCAACTAATTTTGCAGCCACGGTTTTACGAACAAGATGCATGAGCCTCACTTTCTTGCCTTGCTTGGGGTGAAGCAGTAGCGGCGAGCATGCAAACGTCAACGGAGTCAGAGTCTTTTCGCCGTCCAAGAATCTCCCAGTTTTCTCCAGCCGTCGATTCGCGACCAGATATTCGAACTTCCAGCGCATTTTGCAGTCGACGTGGGCGTAGAGTGAGCCAGAGCCTTCCTTTGCGTACGGGACGGAGAAGGTAGCGGTTTCGACCCCACGGACGGTGTATACGCCATTGTCTTTGATGCTGAGGAGGGCCTGGCGGGAAATGTAGTCGCGCGATTCTTGTTTATTAACCATCACACGGCGCAAGATTGGCGGGCTGTCGAACGGGGCGTAATGGAAATTGTAAGTCTTCCTATGGACTGGCATGAATTCGACAACACCGCCATCGCATTCTTGGCCCTCGGGATGGAGTGAACGAGCCTGAGGCGAGTATCCGGTCAATTTGAAGATAGGCTGAACAGAGCGGAACCCTTCTTGGTCAATGAGCAAGTCTACGGCGATGTCCTTGAGCCAAGGAAGGGTGTCTGAATACAACTGATGATGTAGGGGGGCTCCTTCGGGATAATCGTCCGTAGACTCGACGACAGACTGAGCCTCTGAGTGATTGGGATGTTCCGAAGCTTCGTCCCGGTATTTTGCAGGAAAGGAAAAGGTTTGGCTGCCCTTGAAGGTCCTTTTAGATGGCATTGCTGTGTCTTCAGGTTGCGTAGGATACAATTGCCAGTCATCGTCTTGCTGCTGGGTAGATTGAACGTGGCCTGTCCTCTCTGACCACGGAGCCCCATGCGTGAACAAATGTCCTTCCTGTGGTGGGCTCGTGGGATCGACTATCTTAAGCCCACCATTGCCAGAATCGCCAGTGAAAGCAGCAGCGGCGTCTGTAGCACAGTGTACGAAGCGGGCGGGGGTCTCTTGCTGTATAAGGTCCACGGCCAACCCTAAGGCATCTTCAGAGAGGCGTAGATCTGGATCCACGCCGCGATTTGGATCCGCTGAGTCCTCCTGTTCATTTTGCATGTAGGCAATAAGGTCGCCCGCCTCGTCTATGGGACACCAAGAGCTAGTCCTTTGCGCTGCCAGAGGGCCAAATGTGCCGAAGCTCTTCTGACTTGAACTGTCTTGCACAGCGCATTGCTCCTGATGGTCCGGGTTATGGCTGTCGATGCTCGCCAGTTCCTCAGGGAGCCCATCCCTTGGTCGCTCGATAGAAAGCAAGAACAGTTGTGATAGAATACTGTGGTCGGGGCCCACGCCATGAGGAATATCGCCAAGTTCAGGCCCGTCTCTTTCGTCAAGGAAGATGGGGATCGTTCCAGACGTCAGGGAAACGGACATCGCGGAGGCAGAGAGCACTGGTGACGGTGGCGAGTCACATAGTAGCGCATCGAGGTCAGAGTTAGATTCTCTCATCGCTCGCCGTCGTCAAAAGCGACGTTTAACAGCGTAGAATCAGCTAAGGTCGGTGACGGGAACTGACAGAGGGCAGCGGTCACGAGACACTTGAAACTCCAAAGCGAGCCTCCCATCGTGTATTTCTAGGACATTATTAAAGTAGATATTGTTGCGAATTACTACAGTTTATTGCGAAGAACAACTTCTTCCTTTTGTCGGACTCTCTCCCTATTCCTCAATAGGCAATAGTCTCCAAACTCGTTCATGCTTTGCCACTTCTCTCCAGGCATCCAGAGGGTTCTGGTCAGAAGACTTGAATGTCTAGCGTCCAAGAATGGGATGCAGGCCACACGGTCGTAGGTATCAGTGTTCACCGCATACCTAGGTTCATTGGCAGAGGAAACGGGGTGTTTTGGGAAGTCGAGATCCACGATGTAGTCGCATGTCTCGACCGGAACCTGATAAACCGGGATTAGCATACCAGCTTTATATTAACTTCTAGGGTGACACTCACGTAGTAGGAAGGAGCCTCGCGGTTCAAATCATTGAGGGCAGCGGGTACCAATCGCATTTCTGGCCTCAACAAAAAGGGTGCCAAAGGATATTGCGACGGTCCGTTGACATGCTTGAGCTCGCCTTCTCCAAAGTGCCCAGGGAGCATGCCATCGAACTCGCTTTTGATGAAGTCTACTCGGACGCCATCCGGAACGAGGTAGTGACCAGGGAAGCGGTACCATTCCTTTCCGTAACAAAGAGTCAGATTAAAACCCTTGATCGGGCTAAGGTCGATGCGGGGCATTTCATCTGCGTGGGTATTGGGTGGGATGGGTGGAAGAAAGCCAGTGACGTTCAGGAGCCTGGGGAGTTCTTCCGTTTCGAAGAGGAACGAGATGGTCATCGGGGAGTGGTAGTACGTCCATAAGGCAAGTATGCGAGAGATAGATATCACCGAAGCCGTAACGATCACGGACAACGTGAAGGTACGGAACATGGAGGATTGAGCGGCCTGAGCATATGATGGGTCAATTGATAGCATGAAAGGTTGGTGGAGTTCACAAACCTTGTATGGCGATTTGGTGATGCTAATGAAGATAGCCTCCTGCCAACCGCGGATGAGATATAGGGCTACAGCGGCGTTGAGACAGAGCAATGGGTAAGCTGGGAACATAAAGCGCTCCTCCTTGTGGGCTTGTAGAGATAATATACCAAACCATATATAGAACGGGAGCAAGCGCATAGTAAGCAGCGTGAATGGAGAACTCTGGTCTGGGGACGCCTTGTAGGCACCAAGGCGAAGATGATCGTAGCGGTATGTGATCGCGAGGGCCGGCAGCGAGATGAGGGCCAAAGGAACTAGGATGTTGAAGTTCAAGAACAGATTGAGGAGGTAGAAATACCAGGGAGATGTGCCATATAATTCAGGTCCACGTTCAGAGCCGCCAAATATGTTGTACCGGATGATATTCCAAGGGACTACCGTGTGATGGCCATAGGCGAGAGAATCGATGCCAATAACAGGAATCTGCAGTTGGAGTATCGTAAGCGTGTGTAGTCTTTTGTTATAGCAGGAACGTACGAAGATCATAGCAGCCGTTATCACCGCTCCGACGAAGCGTCTTAATCGACCTAGGCTCCAAGTAGTACGAATAGCAGGAGGGACACGATCGCCGCCAAACACAAATATCTCTTCGAACACGAAGGGGATAGCAAGTGCTAACGCAAATGGCCAGCCAACAACAGCACCGATAGTGAAACATACGGTGGCAAGGAGAGTGCGCTTAGCCTTGGCGTTACTTGGGGGATCCAACGCGTAGGAAAAGGCCATCATTGTGGTACACATCGTGAACGACGAAGGTAAGAACGCTGGGGAACATACTCAATTACTTGCGCCGGAACTATCTCGAAATGCGCACCAGCTGATGAATTCCACATGCCGGCACTAGTGAGAAGCATAAAGAAGAGGTACCGGCCGACGTGCTCGTTGATCTTCTCGTATGCTGTTCTGTAGAATTTGGACTCTGCTAAAACTGACATGACAGCTAGGGAGATCCTAACAGCAAAGAAAGCCGGCCGCTACATAACTTCGTAAGCCCGACCGATGACAAGACGGGGAGCTCTCCTCACCTTCTCCGGGCCAACAAGCACTGAAATCAACCGAGTAGGAAGCAAGTGCAGGAGGACGTATGCCCAGCTTCGGATGGAGAACTCGGGGGAAACCTCCCACGTCTGGAATCCGTGCCCGCGGTCCAGGAAATGAAGTGGTTCCCAAAAATTGAAGACTGGCCGATGATGAGTTCATTGTGATAGTAGCGGAGTATCTGGTTAGATACCTTCATCGCAATCTGATATATTTGAGTACATCGCCGCTGAGAAGCGTACGAGGAGAAGAATGCGCACTGCCATGGAGAACGATGGTGCCCATGGCGCACGAGCGGACCTAAGTGGTGTCAAAATGATATATAGAGAAAACAAGAGGCTTCCCGCACCGTCTTATCTTGTCCTGGAGCAAGCCAGTGTGTCTTTTTGTCACATTTGAAGCTTTTGGGGGTTCTGGTTTGCGCAGGCGAATATGCTGCACGCCAGCAGCGTTGGTGGCCATGTTGAGGTTCGTGCCGGCGGCAAATGTCGCGTCAAGAGTTCGGCTCACGTGGCAATCCGAACCCGATCTGGTTCTTTGCCGCCAGGCGCCTTTGTTTGCTTCCTGGTTCAAAGTTTATTGCGGCTGCCTGCTGCAGGCTCGGTCACCATGATGGCCAGATTTTGCCCGTATCCACCTCGAGGCTTTTCTTTGGGAGTACATTACCGGTTTCTCGTGAATACAAGCCAGCCCGTATGCGGGAGCTAAGAAAATAGTCTTATATACTAAATCTTGAAAACAGGCTCGATCAGGAAGCATATCGCCTCTATTCAGTGCGGGCTCATTGGTGGCGATTCTTGGTTCTTTGGGAGCTGGCTCACTGTCTGTTTTGGGCCGATGGGAGTTGCATCCCGCGCCAGCTCAATAACAATCGCCATTCCCTCTTTCCTTCCTCCCGCCACCATCTCCCCTCCTCCCGCTCGCCAGCCATGGCGTCCAAGCAAGACAGCGAGACAGCGCAACATTTCATCTATATCACTCAGGTATACTTCTGTTGTAAGTTTCGTCCTCATCTCCATTAATTTCTTCCCCGATTGATTGGAATTTGTCCAGCAATGTGTAAGTCAAGAGCATCTCGGTATCTGCTCAATTGGTTGACTGTCCACGGCGCGACAGATGCTGTCGTGCTCTGGGACTGGGCCATTAGTCTGCCGAGGGAATGGCGTTTTGTGAGTCGTAGACGACTTGTTATCTCCAGCTTGCCAATCGTCGAGCAGGTCTGGAGAACGCACTGGACTCCCGTCAAAGTCGCCTACCTATTCTGCAGGTACTTTTACACGCTTATATCGACCGCTCCGTCCATCTGAGTAGTTCCTAGGTACTGGGTCATCGCCGTCGTCCCATATCTGCTGTATTGCTTCGTGATGGACCACCCAAGAGAAACATGCGAACGCATCTTCAGAGTAATTCGCTGTTTATCGTCTGATACGCCTCATTGCTGACACTTGGCAGATCCCTGTGGGACTCGCTATGTGGAATCAAGTCGGATCCGAATGTACGCATGCTACTTACACGGTCGTTTCTATGCTTGTTCACGCGCATACACATAGCGGTTCTCCTCATTCGGACATACGCATTTTTCAACCGCAACATCTTCGTCTTATGGTTCCTCATATGCTCAATGGCGGGCGTCGTAGCTTATCAACTTTACGTTGATAGCACTCAGATGCTCTGTGAGTGTTTCTCCGTTAACCCCATTCACAATACTTTTTCAACTCGTATAACAGTACTTCCTTTCGTGAAACCTCCCTATACCTACGTGAGCACCACGAGCTAGACAAATATCTGTGCTTTAACCCTGCCATAGGGCCCCTGTCTACCCATGTCAAAGCCCCATTCCGCTCATCTTCTTGGTAAGCCAGAACCCAACTATTACCGTCTTGCAAACTTATCCAGATAACCAGGTTTCTTTGTACGCCCCCACCTTCGCTTATCCGCCGTGGTTAACTCTTCTACCCAGATTGCACCCCTTCTCTTCGATACTCTGGTCACATTCATGACCATCTGGAAAGCCATCTATATTCGTCGCCGAAACGGAGGCCCCAACAGCCGGCTTATCCAGACGTTCCTTCGAGAAGGTGAGATATCACGTTCTATAGCTAAATGTAACAACCAATCGCGTGGAACAGGCGTATTCTACTACCTTTTAATTTCGATTGCAAACTTGGTTAGTGGCCCCTTCTCGCACGCGACTCCCTTGCTGAGACAGCCCATCTTAGATCAATGGTGTCTTCTACTTGCAGTACGCAGGGCTCACAACCGCCAACGAAGTAACTGCTAACCTATTATCTTCTATAGACCACGTCAGGTCATTTCGGCCATCAACATCCCGTTGAGTGTCATGCTGGCCCCTGTCCTCGCCTGTCGCTTGGTGAGGACCATGCGATAAGCTCTATATCTATCCGCTTATTGGATTCTAGATCCTTGATCTTCGTGAACGGGGTTCCGAGACAGTAACTCACTCCGAGGGTACAGGAATGGCCGCGTTTACTACCAAGTCTGTTGCGCAGCAGGGTTCACCATTCACTCCGCCCCACCATCGTCAGAAAAGCGCGATGGGAACGTTCAGCAGGAACACTCGGTTAACCAATACTTTGGGATCTGGCGTCATGCTCAGTACGATTGGAAGCCTAGCGCCCGATCTGGAGGAGATGGACATGGAACAAGATTTAGTCGAGATGGAGAACATTCGGATAGGGCTGGGCATGGGGATAGGGCGACTGAGTACGTGCGGCGGAGACTCCGAGGACCTCGAGAAGTCTGGCTCCAGCTCAAGCCCTGCACCCGCATACCATGCACTCGAAATGGGATTCAGAGCGGCACGCAGACCAAGTTCCGACGAGATCTGCGGCATCAAGGTGGAGGTGGAGAAGACTACGACCACCATGTAGCGAAATTCCAAGATCCTCCTTACGTGCCCCCATTGTCTTCCGAACCCTCCATACGGACTTCTGGCTCCTCTTTTCTCATGAAACAAGCTCTGAGTAGCGTCAAGCTCCTAAAGTTTCCTTTCGTCACAAACAACCATGTATCCCCAAGCGTTCACTTCCCACCGCATAGCATTTATCATTTGTTCCCTCCGAACTCGTTGGTCTAGTGTATCATATCATGCATTCTTTGTTATCTCATCCTCCAAGCACCGGTGTCCTCCGCTATGTTATATTTGCCCCATCCCCCACTGTTTTCTCATTTGGGGCAGCAATTTTGTTTTCATTTTGCATTTTGTGTTCTTCGCTTTCGTGCACATCGGTCTTAGCTTGTCGGTAGCTTTCAATTCCACGCTTCTTATTGCAACACTACTGTGGTTTGTTTATGTAAATTTTAGAGTAGGATGTTATAATATTGGAAACATGTCTGTATAGAAATGGGGCGTCCGTAGGCTTTAGATCTACCGCCCACAAGTGGATAGTCTGCCAATAACTGGGTAATTTCTCAACGAGTTTGATCATATTCAGCATTCCAGCATAAACTCATGCCCGAAATGCCCACTGTACGTGAGGCATTGAGCTTGCTGGTGTTCATCGGAGCTTCAGAACCTTCAACACATCAACACATAAAGGGGTTAGGGAGTTCGCCCCTGTCACTACCTATTCATACACAGGGGGCCTGCAACGCCAGCGCGCCAAAAGAGCGAACCTCCCGCCAAGTTGCGCAATCACAGAGTCGGGCGTGCTGGCAGCTCTGGCCCGCAGGCGAGATTCGGAGGCCTACACGTCCCGGCGAGGGGACCACGGTAGAAGCGTGCGAATTTCTTGATATGTTCATTCGCGCAGCACTACATATGTTCTTTCATTACTACCATCACCATGACCATGGCTCACAATCTCTTGGATGTAGTTCCTGAAGTTATTCTGTATATCTGTGAGCTCACTTTGGCTGTATTCCCAATGAGATTGAATGCTAACTGGACGTTACACGCGTGTTGTGTAGTTTCGTTCCTTGATCTTCCCGACCTGGCGTCGTTATCTCAAGTGTCGCCTCTGTTCAAAGAACTGGCATCGGACCAAGCTTTGCATAATAATCGCATTCGTATCATCACACCCTCGAGGGTAAACCATTCGCTGTTCGGCCAAAGTGCTGAGGGCGTCGCGCTAAGGCCGACAGTGGGCGACCTGGTCCACAGGGGCGTCATGCGAGGTTTGAACATCGAGCGACGATGGCGCACGGGGACCTATCTCTACTCTTCCCTCGTAAGGCCCTCTTAATTCACGCTTTGTGACTAAGGTGACAATGTCTGTCCGTCTGTCCACGCTCAAGTCTGTTAGGCAATATGAAGCCAGCCTTCTCCTACAGCGAAGGCGTACGAGCAGCGTTATATCTTCCTTCCTTCGTCGACGTACGACTTCGCATCTTAATGCACTCACGTCACTTCACGTGTCGCACGTCCTGCCGGACATCGAGTCCTCTTCACCGGCCGTGTCGCGTATCCTGCTGCCTGTCATGCGGAAACTCAAGTGGTCCATCCAACGCGACAAGCTAGCGAAGATGGTGCGAGAGGGGGCGTGTATCACGGCCGTCGTAAACGCAAGTGGAAAGCCTGATGTAGATGCTTTCGGGAGATGGCTGGAGAGCAAGGGGAAAGGTTTGGTCAAGGAAGACTCGGAAAGGGTGATCCTTGCCATTTGCCCGGACGTGAAGAATATTGTGCGTCAGTATGAAGCCTTGGGTCACCCGAATTAGTGACCTCGCCATCCAGCCATAGACCAGGACTCCAGGACTTCATGTTCTCAACTCATATATCCCTCATTCTGTTGTAGTGTCGTATTCCGCCATCGTATATTGTATATATACCTGTAATTTGTAGCATCAGTCATGTATGGACTAGTGGATTTCACCTTCGCTGTGTAAGTTCGGCTCCATATTCAGGACCGAATAACGGACCAGAGGCGACCCCACGGACGACGTTCATGAATTCTCCCTCCTCCCGCACTACCTACCCCCACTTCCCCGCTATCCACACGCCCGATTGCCATGGGCATTGACTATCACGTCGCATCGGGACTAGTAGCCGCTACTAGCGCCAGTTCAGAGGCATCTGTGCCGTCGGGACCCTCGGTAAGGCAAACTCCGTCTCCCGAGCCGTCTGAGGCTGGTCCAGGAATCGTCGTCGAGGTTTGCGTCGATTCAGTCCAATCAGCTTTAAAGTAAGGTTTACTACTTGCCTGATGCTACGCCGTGACGATAGGATTGAGATTCGTATTCTAGTGCCGTCGACGGGGGTGCGGACCGTCTAGAATTGTGCGGTAATCTAGGGCTCGGTGGAGGAACAACTCCCAGCATGGGTCTCTATAAACGAGTGCACAAGATAGCTGATGGAATTCCGATAATGGTACCTCTTCTCGCGTTGAAGCTTTCGATGTCGGGTGGCCAGGTGCTCAAGCCATCATCTATCATTGTAGGTCATGATCAGGCCGCGCACGGGAGACTTCTTGTACTCGGAATCTGAGCTCGAGGTGATGATTGAAGATATCCGCGCATTCAAACGGCGAGGCGCACGAGGCGTCGTGTTTGGTGTCCTTACAAAGGAAGGCACAGTAGATGTCGAACGCACTAAAGTGTTCGTTACTTCGGTGGGAGAAGCCCCAAGCTGATATATTGACTGTTTCTAGCTTGGTAGATGAAGCCCTCCCAATGGAAGGTGCGTATATGGTTCTATCTTGCTCTGACTCAGATGAGGTCTCATGAAATGCCAGTTTGCTTTCACAGGGCGTTTGACATGACCAGGGACGCTGATGAAGGTAGACTGCGGTCTCAATTTGTTCCAATACATCGCTTGAAGAGATTGCTTAGCCTTGCGTGATGTCTTGAGCATTGGCGGCGTGTCTCGAATACTCACAAGGTGGGTATCCTGTTCCCAGTGTCCTATACATTTTGAAAGTTATTTAAATCAGTGGTCACAATGGCACTACTGCCCCGTCATCTATAACGACATTAAAGTCCCTGTGCACGGATATATCGACTTTGACCGCCGACCAACCATTTCCAACGACCATTCTACCCGGTTCGGGTGTCAATCCGGACACTGTTGGGCCCCTGCTTCGGGAGCTGCTGGACGTCGGCGTTCGCGAGGTGCACCTGAGCGGTGGAAGCTGGCTCAAAAGTGACATGATTCACCGGCGCGAGGGATTTGGCATGGGTGTCGGCGGCGAGGGCGAGTGGGGGATCTGGACGACTGACGAGACCAGAGTCCGGCAGGTGAGGGTGATTGCAGATACAATGTGGTTTGAACGAGAACTGTAGGCTGGTGAATCTCAGAAATTCTTTGCAGAGTCCACACGGGCCGCTGACTGGTCGAAATTTCATGATGGACCGATCACTGCACCTTAGATCGAGCACACTGGAGAAGCCTGAGTGATGTCGATGCCGGATCCGCGCTTCGGCCTCAGCCTAGGTGCTCGGGCATGGAAGCTTACGTACACCGAGAACAGTGATGGTGTACCAGCAACGCCCACCTTCGTCTCTTGAATTCCTACCACCACTATCTCTGCAACTGACTCCCTCCAGAACGTCCCCTATGCCCCCCTCGCCGCCCACGAAAGGGGCCGCGACGCGCCCGCCCATCTGGTGGACCAACGGAATCTTTTTTGTAGCGGTTCATGTAGCTGCGGTGGTCGGGGCGTACAGGCGACCTCTCTGGACAGTCCCATGGGCAACCATCGCCTTATCATACGGCGCCTGGCAACTAGGGGAATTCGGGTATGTGAACAAATGATTTCATTTCTTCGGTTGCACTCAGTATCTCCGGCAGTATAACCATTGGCTATCATCGACTGTATTCCCATCGCGCCTTCAGGGCCAATTTCATCGTTCGGGCAGTCCTCGCTCTCTTAGGTGCTTCCGCGTTCCAGGGGTCCATAAAGGCGCGTATTTAACCATTTCGGTTGAGACTTTGCTCATAGATAACGTAGTGGTGGTACGTACATCGATTGTCAGGAGTACCGGGCAGGACTCACTCTCGCACAGGTGCCTCAGACATCGCCTACATCATGTAGGTTGTCGTTAGGCAATTTGTGTCGTGACTTGATCTCAAGTTTGTGCAGAGATTCACAGACGACCCTGTCCAAGACCCGTGAGTTCGTCGCGCGCCGTGTCGATTGGGCCTAGTCAGCCGTGAATATTTAGATATGCTGCCACGAGGGGCCTTTTCTACTCGCATATGGGCTGGATATTCTTCAAGCCCAACTACGGGAAATTAGAGTTTGTTGATCGCAATGATCTCGATTCCGATCCAGGTGAAATTAGCTGGCTCTATCAATGGGCGCTGACTGACATATGTTGTCAAGTGGTTCGTCTTCAGCATAAATACTACGGTACGCGTTTGCATTATTTGTGACTTTACAACGTACTTCATTACGCTCCATCAGTACCTTTGGCGCTCTCCTTGGGGCTGCTTCTCCCGACGGCCATCGGTTCTCTATGGAGAGATTCGTTGGGCGCATTCGTGTGGGCTGGCCTTGTCTCTAGATTAGCCAGTAGGCATCTGTCCATTCTCACTGCCTTCAAGCCATGCTAACACCTCTCGCGTGCTTAGTATGGCATTGCACTTTCCTTGTCAATTCGTGCGTGACCTATTCAGTAGTAGGTTCGATTCCTTATCATTTGATAGCCTTGCACACTGGGAAGGACTACAACCTTATTCGGATGAAGATACTTCCAGAGGAAACCTAGTGGGTTTTACCATTTGATGCTGTCACCGCGTCCACCGTATTGATCTGCACTCAGTTACTTGCCGTTCTTACCAGTGGTGAAGGAAACCACAATTTCGTACGTCCTTCAAGCCCAATCTCGTAATTCGTATTGATACCCAACATTTTCTTGTAGCATGTAAGCCTTGTGACTGAATACCCGTCGAGCCGGGCATTACTCATATTCGATAGCATGCATTCCCCCACGATTACCGCTCGGGGCCCTCTATCCTAGACTGGGACCCGTCAAAATGGGTAATCATTCTACTCCACCAGCTTGGGCTTGTTCGCGGACTGCGACGCGCCAGAAAAGACGACCTCATAGAAGCTCTAGAATATATGCAACACAAAAATGAATCCGAGTCCTCACAACCCGAGGAGTGGGTTGGTGAAACATGGACTATCGACCAAGTTACGGAATACGCGGTGAAGCACGAGCGGCGTTGTATTTTGGTCGTTAACGGCTATGCTGTCGATGTCACGTCTTACCTTGGCGAGCATGTAAGTTCAGTGTAGCTTGTTGTGGGAAGCAACAGTAACATTTGGGTCAATAGCCTGGTGGTGCATCCTTACTCCGCAAATGCGCCGTGAAGAAGCGGAGCAATCAAGTACACGACGCGTCGTGGGCCTTTAGTGGTGGCTTGAACAATCATTCACGCGCTGCTCGCAAACGACTAGTGACACTCGCGCTCGCGAGATTAGTTGACAATAATCCTACCATATAGTAGATGGAACGTGCGGCACCATATAGATCACTGTGCGTAGAGGACAATGTACCGAGGTTTTAGTGTAGAATTCGAGTCGTCGTGGTTCCTATCTCCTATTGTGACAGGGGTATATTCGTATCACGTGTCCGTCAGTGGGCCACTAAACAGAGTTTGGCGAAGCACTGAGGGGTCGACCGATATTTTGTGTATTCCAGCCAATTCCGCGCATACTTTCCGGGTTTCAGTGGTACGGACGACATGAAGAGGGAGCTTGCATTTTCTGAGGTGCCGCGACCGAAGAGGCGCAAGGAAGCGGAGCCGGCGGAGACGCCAGCGTTAGAGCCTACAGTGGACGTGACCGGGAACGACGATGAGGGACTTAGAGAAAGGGCGTTGCAGCTGTGGCAGACGGTCAGAGACGCCACGAACAAAGAGTGCGTACAGCATGCTTCTCAATCCTCCCACTCAATCCCGCCCGCTGACCGTCTACTCAATACAGAGGCCGGATCATGTCCATTGATTTCCTGCACCAACCACCAAGAAAGCATTATCCAGATTACTACGTGCTCATTGCGCACCCCATTGCATTGGAAGATATCAGGAAGAAGATCGAGGATGGCGCATACGATTCACTCGAAGCCGTGCGACAGGATTTTGAGCTCTGCTTCAAGAACGCGAAGCAGTACAATCAGAAAGAGAGCGATATATGGCGCGACGCGAAGGAGCTGCAGGTGCGTAGTATCTCTAGCTGTCTCTTGTGGGTGTTGAGGTGAGGGATATCACGGGATATGGGATTGACTGGTATCTGCGAATAGAAATTGGCGAATAAGACGTACAACAAGATGGTCCCCCACGAAGAGGGCGAGGATGGCGCGAAATCAAAGCCACCCAGTATGAACCGCTTACTGAAGGCCCGTTTGCAGAAATTGGTGGACAAGGCAGATGACTCTACGTGCGTAGCGCTTCGGTGATCATCATTTCTAGGATACTGACCAGGTGGACCTAGGGGCCGGATTATATCCACCGAATTCATGGAGTTGCCCAACAAAAAGCAATGGGCAATATACTACAAGATAATCAAACGGCCAATGTGCATCGAGAATATATTTGTGAGTAGCATAGCGCGACACCGTATTATTGGATTTGCGATTGACTCGCGATATGCGATGTGTAGAGGAAGTTGAAGCGCAAGGACTACGAGACGTCTGCCGAATTTGCAGCTGATGTAGAACTTGTGTTCTCGAATGCGACAACTTTCAATCAAGAACATACGCCGATATGGGAGGATGCTGTAACATTACGGGTATATGCTTTTCTTCCCTGTCGGCGAAGTCATCTCACACATTCATATCGTAGGATTATTTTGCGCAGCTTATGTCTGACCTACCTGCCCCACATGCGCTACCACAGTATGCCAAACCCTCTGCTACGAAACTCAAGCTCAAAGTCCCACCCATGAATCACGCGGCGCTGCACAACGGCAATACATCACCACCTCAAGCAGCAGCATCCACATCAAAGTCTGTAATGCTTCGCGTTCCTGCACCGAGTGCCCCCCCTGCCCCCGTACAGCAACAAGCCGTCGCTTCGCCTGCTCCGCCACCACCTACTGCTCTCCCCATCCCTGCGCAAATCACTTCCGTTCCGTCAGCATCACCAAAGCCTCCTACCCCGCCCCAACCACGCGTCCAAGCGCAGCCAATAACGTTGACACCGACAATTATCCCAGCAACAGCAGCACCTGTCAAGCAGCTCGCACCAGCAGGAGCATCTCAACCAGTCAGAACAGCGACAGCATCCCCGGCGATAGCCGCTCTCCCGCATCTACAACCACAAGCCACACCACAGCCCTCGAAGTCTCCCAACCCCGAGAACAAACACTCATTCAAGTTTATTCAATTGAAAATCGAGCCAAGTAATAGGATGATAGGGCTAGACAACCAGGACGGCGTAACCACTTGGGTAATGCGATTGGCTCCTGGGGAGAAATCTGTCAAGACCTCGCGGATTGTGTTTTTGGAAGAAGAGGGGGATGATGCTAGTGATGGAGACCAGGAGGACGAGGAGGGAGAGGACGCGGAGCCTGTGATGAAGATCGCTCGCAAACGAGGGAGGCCGCCGAAAGTAAAGAAGCCTGCACCGAAGCCAGTCAAGTCGAAGAAGAGGAAACCAGCTGCGTCCATTGACGATGTTCGAGTAAAATTGAATGGGCAGGCCAAACCAACGCCTGATTCGAAGGTTTGGACGCTCGACCTCGCCTCTGGTTGGAATATCATTGAGGTGACGGAGAAGGGGGGTGCAGCATGGCATATCCACATGGAGAGAACGTCATGAAGACCGGTGTCTAGCTTGTATATACGTTATTCGTTTTGTCTTGCTCTTGCCTTTCATTCTCTTGCCTTTCATTTTCTCGAGTATATTACTAGAGTAATAGTCAACTTACATTCTTGTATCATCTTGTACAATTAATCTCACCGGTGAATGCCAGCCAAACCGATTCCGCACACCTAAATCCCTTCCTATTGATAAATAGACAGCATGTACTATGCAAGTGACTGCGATAAATAAGTAAATGCGAACGACGAACATGTTATATGTCCGTCAATGTGCCGGTATTGGGCTTTGATCTAGAGGAAGTTCATCGTCTTCACTGGCACTCTCTGGCTGCGGAATATATCTATGGTAACGTCCTGGTGCCTCCCCTATCTCTTCCAGATAACGCCTCAACATCTCGTTGCGATCGACAGGACGAACTTCATAGCCCTCTGAACCTCTACGCTTCCTGGGGAATTCTTGGTATGAACTCTCTGATTCGGATGATTCATATACATGTTCATCAGCGTTTGTATTTGACTGAGTTTGTGGATTCTGTCGTTTATGACGCCGTTGCAGAGCAGAGGTGCGTAGCTCAGAGTTATAGGGTTGAAGGCTTGGGTTGAGCGCGCCGTTCTCGTATGTCCAAGGAGATTCTGGAAGTTCGAATTGCCCGGCCCCGTCGTCGTCATTATCATCGTACTCTCTGGCGTCTGGGTCTTCCGGCGGCCAGACCATGGTAGTATCTACGAAGACGAGATTAGATCACTCGCTGCCCTGATAGACGCTAAACGAAGAAAAAGGAAAGATTGAGAAAAGGAAGATGAAAACAAAGTTCATCTCTTACACCCTATCCGACACTTGTTCTCAGGCGTACTTCCCAGACTCGTACTGCTCTCGCGCGCGCTTGGTGAATGTTGAGAGCTCGAGCCACTCACCCTCGTTCTCGGCAAGGTCGTACTTCAGCCCAGTGCCCGGCGTCACGGTCGGCCAGCACCACAACCATGGGTTAGTACCGAGTATGGACTCTAAGTTGCGACGTCGTCCTAGGTTCTGTAAGTGACTCAGACTCAGTATCAGCGGGATAGTATTAAGGAAAGGAACGAACGTAGGGGAATTTAACCTAGCAAATTGGTCAAGCTGTGTACTTGCAGGAAATTATTGCACTTACCTCGCGAATCTTTCCGCGGCGCACCATTGTAGCAGCTTTATCTTTCTCCCAACCCTCGATGGTGGTGGTATTTCGGAGAAGGGATATCAAATGGTAGATACTGCCAACAAAGGGTATCGTCAGACCTGCAACTCCTCAGGAATGAGAAGTGGTTGAATATGCACCTAAATCCTCCAACGCTGAGGAGAACGGGTACGCATGCGACATAATTCAAGATCATGAATATTAATTCTGACGCCGAGGGCTCGTCCTTATTAATAGACCCAACGGATTCGTCAATCATTGATCATTCGCCACGATGCGTGGCGCGGCTGACTCACCCATACGCGAACTCCCCAAGCAGACCGTACGCGACTGGTTACCATTGCAAGATGATACGAGCAGGCGAGGTCGACATAGAAGAGAAACCGAATGAAATGACCGTAATTGAAGTGGCCGACGCAGTTATTCACCCAGGGACAATGATGATCTTTATAAAGCGGGTTGTCATCATGCTGAACTTCTGTAGAGAAGGGGATTTGAAGTACCCATGCGCAAGATACACCTGTGGAACGTCAAGTAAGCTCCAGGAGTCAACACGTCGAGTGAACGAGTTCTTGCCGTTTACACTCTTTACAGTGGTGAGCCCTGGGGGGCTTGGGTTTCTCACAGAATCGACAATATCTCGGCTTTCCAGTGAGCTTCTTGACTTCATACCCGTCTTCCGTCGTGTCCGGTTTCTTGAATCACTTCAGTTCCACGTATCTCGGCGTCCGAAGTATATTACGCACCCAATTATCAGGTACGCCGCCTGGGTCCGTGGTTACAGTTAAGAAATAGTTCCAAAGGAGCATGCCGACTAAAAGACTGCAATAAACCGTGTCAATGACTCCGCCGGACGGCAAGTGCGTCGCTGCTTACTTGAATGGTACAAGTAATGTAAGGAGGTCGACCGAGACCTCACGGCCGTACCAGGGCCATATTATGAATATTTGCGAAGAGTATGCTATGAAGCAGATGAGACAGAGAACAAAATTGACGACAATCCGACCGAGAATAGGGTGCATCGAAAGCAAAGAGTGTGGGCAAAGGCAGGCCGTATTGAATATGTTACGCGGGCTCGCCGCGCTTGTGTGTCTGTGTTAGAATCAGACGGCAACGGCCTCTGACGCGACAAGTCGTATTCCTCCGCTCGTCCTTCCACATCCTCACAATGCACCGGCTCGGGGTACAGCGGATTGCGCGCAGAGGGCCGTGCTCGCAAACAGTCCGCCTGAATTCCACGTCCTCCACAGGACCCAAGGACGATGCGACTCCCCCTACAAAGGAGAATAGCTCTCACCCCCGGGTGTCTAGCTACCATGGACTTTCGATACGTGAGTTCTGGGACCTTTGTTGACCATTTACATTTACTGATTTTGTCGAATAGCTAGTCGCGAGGATGTCCTGAGAAATCCCAATGTTCACATGGCCTACCTACCATTTGCCGACAACTCCAGGTCTTTCAAACCGAGCATATCCTATTTGAAGAGCAGCTCTGGGAACTTGAGCTTCGCCCAGCGCTTGGCGCGTCAGCAATTGTCGCAAAAAGACCCGTCGACACCGAAAGACGGTCCAGTCTCGTTGAAGCCAAGTACGAACCGTCCCACACCACCCAAGAGAAACCCGACATCAACCAGCTCAACCAACGATCAGAGACCTCCCCAAAGGGATGAACGACCCCCTGCAATTACGCTCGCTGACGCTGAGAAATGGACAGTTCTGCTTCCAGCGCGTCAAAAGGCAGCTCTCGCGAAGGAAGCTCGCAACAAACAGCAATTGAGAGGGGGTAGTAGCGTATCCAGCTCAGACAATTCACGGAAGCCCAGCCGTTACGACGGAGTAGAGATATCGTCGACGAAACCCAGGGGTCCTGCAACTCCGAATCGTCAATCTCGTCCCCAGCGCTCCTCTAACGCGCCCGATGCACAACGCAAGCGTGATCGTCAGCGTCGCAAGCCCAGGCCCAAGGTTGACCAGGACGTTGCGCCGGTGAATTTCAATCCGTTGGCGCCTGTCA
Organism: Pleurotus ostreatus; assembly: GCF_014466165.1. Classification (NCBI taxonomy): domain Eukaryota; kingdom Fungi; phylum Basidiomycota; class Agaricomycetes; order Agaricales; family Pleurotaceae; genus Pleurotus; species Pleurotus ostreatus. Next base: position 1,540,768 of record NW_023503157.1, on the reverse strand, counting down.
CAGGCACGCTTGAAGAAGCAGACGCCGACAACGAGCCTGATGAATGGGATCCCGATGAGACTCCTCCTCTTCCCCCTCATGCTGCTGGTGCCACTGCACCCGATATCGTCGCCACGGATATCGTTTCTACGTTAAACCCCATTGGCACCTATGCCCAGCTTTCTTCGGCGTCAACCACTCTCAATCCTGCCGAAGCAGCACTCATGGAATCGACTGATCGAACTCAATGGGTATTGGAGACCATTGGTGGTGATTACTCGAAGTACGCACCTCAGGTGCCGTCGGATTTCGTTACAGCCCACGCGAACCTTGGTCCTTTGAAGCACTCACAACTTGTCCTCGCCCATCGCCGTGATGTATCGCTGGCTCAAAGGGGTGTTGTAGGTGACGTTGTGCGAGCGTCCGTTCAAGAGTAGGAACGCTGTCGTAGAGCAATTTAATAGACTCTTTTAGTTTTACAAAGTGACTGAAGATAATTTTATATGTGAGATGGACACGAAAGCAGGTAGTGGGTTTGTACACTAGTTGCGACTAAGATACAATTACTTTACAGAGAAAGGCTACTCCGGGGGAGATGCGGAAACACCAATTGTACTGTCCGGATGATGTTCTCCTGATAGTCCCTCAGATGACAGATGATTCCAATCATCGTTTACGCTTTGTGTATCTGTGACCCAATCTGGTAGCCCGAAGTCTCTAAGCTCATCTATCTCTGGCGGTACTTTGAATCCAAATGCCATATGATGCCTCTGGACCTTCCTCGCTCTGGGCATCTTCGAGGTGCGGATGGCGGTAAGCACGAGCGCGCTCCTGGTTTCATCTGGGTCGATGGTGATGGGCACCCGAGGTAGGAGGGGAGCAGAGATGGATTCAATAAGCGGAAGGGAGCCGCGCTGAGGGCTGGAAACGCGAGTTCTTCGACGTTTACGCGGAGGTCCATTAGGCACGACTGGTGCTGGAACCTCGGGTGCATGGGATCTAGCATCCTCCATGACAGCGATTTCAGGATTGGAGTAGGCAGGACTGGGAGCGCTGATGACCCGTATGTCGGACCCCCGAGTAGACGAGCGTTCAGCCTGAGCTCTTGAAGACACGGTGGGCGACGATGTCTCCGTATCTCGAGAACTGACGACAATGGGGGCGTCGTGTTTCGCCTTGTTCTTGACCGGCGAATGTGAGTTGGCTTTGGAAGGCCCTTTTGACGGCGGCTTCGGTATATTCTTTGCCCTGGCAGGAATGCGTAGTTTCAGTTTCTCAGCTTGCTTCTGTACTTTGGGAGGTGCTTCTTGTTCCTCTTCCTCCTCTGCTTCTTCCTCTTCCTCTTCCTCTTCCTCCTCTTCCTCCTCCTCTTCCTCCTCCTCCTCAGGCTCAGATTCAGACTCGACCTCTTCAATCTGTTCGTTCACGATTTCTGGCTCTGGTATGACGGTGACGGTCGCAGCTTTACCTGGCGGCTTCTTGTTTCTGTCAGGTGGTAAAAGGACGCGGTAGCGTTCTTCTAGCGACAGGGCAACATCAAGCATTTCCTTCCGGCGTCGTTCTCCTTCATTGTATGCAGCAGCGCCGTTGATGTGTGCGCCTGGAAACTCGTCTTCTTCGGCGTCACCGTTGGCCGAGTGTCCGGGAGGCGGGGTGAAGGTTGAAGCGGGTAGTGATAAAAAAGCCGCGCCGTCCATGGCACGCAGCTGGTCTATCCGCTCCTTCAGCTTATATTGCTCATGCTTGAGCTTCTCCTTCTCGCGCAAACGTTGCCGCTTTTCAAACGTCTCATATTTGCGATGTCGTTTCTCGTAAGCAGTATCGGAGGTATCTATTGTCGACTGCTTTTGAGGATGAATGTGTGTATGACGGGAACAATACAACAGAGGGGATTTATTACACCGTCAACTACAGCCGATACAGTTGAGAGAATGTAAGGACGCACATCTTCAACCCCTCGTGGACGAAACCGCCCTCCGACGCTAGCATCTTCGCTCAGCTGGGTATATTCGGGTGTTTGTATGGTCAACTGCTCCTTGTACGCCTTGATAACGTCTGGCCGGTCGAAATACCGTTCCCGAGCAGAAAGGTTGAGCTGTAGAAGACTCGTATTTGGTGCAGAGGAAGAGGTCGATGCCAATGGAACTTGGCTACTGTCCGTAGTCAGCAGAAATGGGGTGTTTGCGGGTATCAACGGTTCATTCTCAGCTAGTGAACAGAGAGCGCGATGAGCTTGGGGTGTTCCCGGTGAATAAGCAGAAGAGAGGAGCACCTTGTCGCTTGTACGTATCCAAAATCATCACGTCGACTTCACAGCTGCCGACGCCGGGCCCACCCCGACGTGACCTTGAGGGCAAGATACGCTTCTGGCGCGTCTGGGGCGCAGCGGATGTCTTACTCGACGAGGAGGCCATGTTTTCGAGTTGCGTCCAAGTTTCTTGGCACCTGCAAGTGTATCTTGTGGGTGGAGAGACAGCGCAAGAATTGAAGGGTAAATAGGTGCTTGAAGATGGTGGTGGCTCTGAAAGCCACGTCCCCGGTGGTCGATGTGGCCAACAATGAGCACTACTGGTAAAGGAGGCGAAGGTTTCACTGCTGCAGTGGTGGCCATCCCGCCAAACTTCCTTTTTTGGAAATTGTATTTGCGACCGCATAATTGGGTGATACATCATACAATCGACAATCGACACAGCTCTGGACTACTTTAAACTATACAGCTTATTATGGGATATATACTTTATTCAACGAAATTAGGCCGGTTCGACGACGAAATTTCATACGTAAATTTGGCGACACAGGCAGCGCAGGCAGCCGACTACCAGCGATAGAGAGCTATATTTTGTGGTTGAGTCAGGGATTCAGTGCGAAATTAATGTTGGATCGACGCACCTAGAGCCTTGCCTGCCTTCTTGCCCCCTGGTCGAAAATCCAGCCGTCTCTTTCCAAGACATTGATAGCATCTGTGATCATCTCTGCGGGAATGAGCACGTAGTCTGTGTTCCTACGCACCCGAATCAGTCATTAATGTCCATGCAGGAGAAAAACATACATACCACGTCGACATCGCAAAGACGGGGACCTGGGCCACTTTCAACGCGGCCGCAAGATCAGACAGAATCCCGGTCAAGGCTGCATTTCTGATAAGTTGATTGTGGATCATTCAGCCGACAGAAACGTACCAAAGTCCATCGGACCAGCTATCTTTATACACATCCACCCGGCATTTTGCTTGCAGTAGTCGGGCATGGTAGCGCTAGCCTCGCCCACTAGCGAGACCTCTTCGTTTGTTCTTGTCAGAGAGAAGAATCGGCCAGTATCGTCTGTGAGGTTCTTCAAGACGCATGGGGGTATCGCCTGCCCAGTTTCCAACTTGACGACAAAGAAACGGTCTGGTAGGACCTGCAAGTGGAGGGCTGGGCTGTTACGCGAGGGCTTTGTGGTCGACATGGATGCTTGCGAGACTCGGAGACGATTTTCTGGTGTGGAGTTTAATCGCCCTGGAGCCTTGCGTTACTTATAATAGAGTCCTGCATCAGCGGAGGTCCTGCTTCATTGCCTCTGGGAGATTTCGAAGCCGAGAAGATGTTTGAGGAAGAAAATCTGCAAGAGACAGAGGGAGGCGGTGCGGTGATAGTCGGTGTTAGATAATATTTGCAAAGTCACTTATACACATGTCGACAGCTAAATCCTCCTAAATCAAGACTGCTACTCTATGCACCCACGATAGTCAAGGTATAATCTTGCGAGTGGCTGGATCCCGTGAATACAGTGAATACAGTCGAGCCACTAGGTGTACCGTCACTGCCCCACGCCGTCGATCCACCCGAAGCGAGAAGGAGGTCGCTCCCTGACGTTACCTACGACGATTGAATAATTGTCAATTTGCCTCCATCGAGGCTATGTAGAGGAAGCCTCGCCACTTACAGCAGAGAAGGTCGTCGGGCTCACACCACTGCCGCAGCTAAAACTTCCACCACTGACACCGCAGTTCCCTTTCGACGAAGTCATCGTGAAACTCGAAGCTGTGCCCGTCAAGGTAAAAGTCGCCAGAGTCTGCGTGGACCAGGTACCCAAGGACAGTAGGCCACCGATTTGAGAACCAGATCTAATGGCGTGGATCGTAGCTTTGGCAGGTAATCCACCAGGGTTCTGAAGGGGAATGGATTCGGTCAATACGAAGACGCGGAAGTGCGTTTGAAACTAGGTACAGACCGAAGGCTACGATATCCGGAAATTTGATGGTTATCGTGCTGTAGTGTTAAAGCCGGAGAGTTAGACTCACCGGAGTAGTCTAAATAACTGTCAGTAACGCTCGTGTAGTCGCCGGGTCAACTATAGCTTACAGGAGTACCAGAGCCGCTCTTCGGGGGATACCTGATTCCACTAGATGGGCAGGAGCCGGCTTTCGGTGCGTCTACCAAATGGTCAGAACAATATATAGATCCCGGCGCGGGGCACCTACTTATCGGAACGAACGTGCCGTCAATAATGGAACCTCGAAGGTTGAAGTACCAACTGATCTGATTCAATGCACCAGAAGAGCAGTCCAATGCAGGTGTAAAGCCCTGCGTAAATAAAGCATTTGATCATTGAGACGGGATAAATGAGGTATGATTGTTGCGCACTCCAGAAGCAGTCTTGAGAGCTGATGTCAGGGTGGCTAATGTGAACGTCTGTGTAGTGCTAGGCCTAATTCCTTGGCCAGCAAGCCAGTCGAAAGTTGGGAGCGTCTATGGATCATTCGGATAAATTGTCACGGCGTTGGAGAGACGGTTTGCGTACTTTGTACAACTTGACAACAGTCTGGAAGAATGCTACTGCCTAACCAGACGTCAATCAGTCTGAGAAAACGTGCTGAAGCCATCCGACGCACCTCAGTACCTCTGACACTCCCGCTTGGTATACATGACGTGTGCAAGGTGCTTGAAGGCCGTCAATAAACGAGGAAATGATACAGTACCCATTCATACCTCATACAGGTGCCGTGGGTACTCCATTCGTGCTGGTACTGTGCGTAAACATGCAAATAGGCGTATCATACACCAAGCGCCACATACCGCCCAGAATTGTTCGTTCTGGCCATTGATATCCACCCAGTTCTACAAGGCATGACCCATTAAAAGGTGATAGGTGGATCAGAAGTGATGTACACACACCGTCTGCATGAAGGAGAGTGTATCGCTTGCGCCACCGGAGCTCAGAAGCTGACACGAAAGTGAGCTGCCTGAGGAAGCGAGTCGCAACGGGAAGCATACATACCGAAGCAATGTTCGTGTATGCACGGGAAGGATCGCAGTTCTGCTCAAAGGTCCCGTCGCAACTGAGATATTTCGTTAGCAAACCAGCGGGGTGATACTGATTCAGTTCGATTTCACTTGTCTGGCCATAGCCCTATGAATTCAAGACAAGATCAGTCGTCGTCAGATCTTGAAGATGATGTGATCCTCACCATGAATGGTCCACTTATCAGAAGGTCCAGTAGAAGGGTTGGTGTCCCAGAACTAATTCCGGGGTTACTACATTGGACGTGGATCGACGAGTGTACGATGGATATGATGTACCTGAGTTTGTAGGAGCAGTCCCTAGTAGACGGTGAAAAATGATGTGGGTGAATGGAAATGACGACAACGTACTCCAGGAGACTCGAAGCAGCAGAGGTTGGACACAGACGATGTGTTGTGACAAGACGCCGACCCCGTTGTCGAGCAGCTAGATGTCAGGGAATCTGCTCGTGTCGTCAAATCGAAAGGCTGGGAGAAGAATGGGGAAGCTAAGCTCGCGCTGGCTACAGCAGCAATTACGATCAAGCGGAGCATGGTGTGTTTCGTGAGCGGTAACAGTGGCTTGCTCCCAGCAAAGCCTTCTTATACCGGGCTATTTGAGGTTACTACCATCGCTCCTGGTCCAATCAGCGCACGGAAGCAGCTGAGCCCGGCCAGAAAGCGATAAGAATAGAGGAACCATAGCCTTCGTGAACTTCGTGCAGCATGGTTCGTACTGAGATCAGCATGTTCATGCTGCACTCTTGTCAGGTTGCCACGGGCGATGCCAATTATAAACCAGGCCATCCCCGGATGTAGAAAGTGGCATATGTCCTTGTTTGACATAAATATCAGAAAGGCCATACGAGAAGAAGAGATAAGGGGAACATACTTCTAGCATCAGCGGAATACACAGTACCCCGAACCCGGTCAGCGTGGTACCTCCACTGCCATGTGGCGCCCGTTCAAAGGCTGGTACATACCGATTAACGTTAGGAAGTGGAGAATCTCCGAACGTCGAACGTTCAAATGAACTCAAAATGGACATGAAGCATCAGGAACAAAAGAGGAGAGGTGGAATCGAAACACTTAGAGTGGATTTGGTACATAGGGGGTCACAGGGGCATCGAATCCTTATGCCTCGACTATACTTAACGTAAAGTCTGCATCCCTGCTGGAACCGGTAAATACTTTCATGGAGTCGGTATCACTTGGAGCAGCGTCGCTAGTCCACGCAGTTGACCCTCCTGAGGCGAGGAGAAGGTGGCCAGAAGAAGATATCTAGTTATCACAACGGACCATCAGGGGTAAACTCAATTGATCCCAACGGTATGATTACTCACGGCAGAAAATGGAGTCCCCTCGACGCGACTTCCGCAACTAAAGGCACCGTCGCGAACACCGCAGGCTCCTTTGGAGGAGCTCAACATAAATATTGAGGGCGTCCCACTCAAACTAAACGTTGCAAGCGTCTGAACAGACCAGGTTCCTGCAGACAGAAGGCCGCCAAGAGTCGCGTTGGACCGGACTGGAAGCGCGTGGACGGTAGCACGGGTGGGAAGGTCGCCCGAAGTCTAAACCGCACGTTCGTGAGGAAACATCTAACAATCTTGGAAGGTTAATACACACTGGTTTGGGTGGACTTGGACTCTGAATGGATCATCTGTTAGAGCAACCGAACTTGACGAAGTGCCGCTCAACTCACTGGCTTGGTCTAGAAAGGTGTACTTGAGATGGTTGGTACATCGTTGCATGAAAATGAGTACCCACCGGAGAAGGTGATCCGGGCGATTTGTGTTTCGGAGGATATTTTATACCATTTGATGGGCAGGATCCTTTCTTCGGAGCGTCTAGAGCCAATACTTAACCAAGGATAAAGTACGGGCAAGAAAGCTGTCTTACTAATGGGGAGAAAGACACCGTCGATGATAGATCCTTTTACATTGAAATACCAGCTGATCTGCTCTAGATTATGGCCTCTGCAATCAAGTTGAGGTGTAAAGCCCTAAGTGGGGCTTGTGAGCGGTAAACTAGTGAACACTTTGCGATGTAAGACCCACCCCTGAGGCCGTAGTAAGTGCCCCTGTGAGCGTCGCTAGAGTGAAGGTTTGGGAGGACGATGGTAAGATCCCTTGGCTCGAAAGCCATCCATATGTAGGGAGAGACTGAGTATGCGGATGAGAAATTGCTATCAAATAGATGACCTTGGCCCCGTACCTTGAAAAGGGCTACCACGGTCTTGAAAAACGCAACAGCCTGTAGCCAAAGATGTTATTCGCTGCATTTGCTGCGAATATAGAACATCTACCTCCGCGCCCCTGCTGCTTCCAGCTGGAAGGCATTTAGGCTCGAGAGTGCTAAGATTAGTGTGTAGCAATGCTCTTCGCGGACGTTTGTACGCGTGCTCACCTCATACAAGTACCGTGCTTGCTCCATTCATGCTGAACTCAAACCGTTCATACAACTTGAAGAGCCAAATAAAGGCACAACTTACTTCCCAGAAACGTTCGTTCTGACCATTGATGTCTACCCAGTACTTGTTGCAAGTAATCATCACCGCATTCCGAAAGTACAACGATAAAGACGTACTTGTCTGATGAACTCCAGGACATCGGCAGCCTCATTTTTGATAAGTAGCTGACACGTAACAATAAGTATGTGCATGGGTATATTTTCACCATTGTGGCGTACAGAGGGGATGCTTGTGTAGGCTCGCGATGGATCACAGTTTTGTTCAAACGAAGTGTCGCAACTGTAGGTTAGGAGATCAACTAGCGATTTATGCAAGATGGAAGCTACGCACTTATCTGGCCATAACCCTTGTGTATCCGATGAGAACTATGGCATCCCTAGGAGAAGCGAAATATAGTTTACCGTGAATAGTCCAGCTATCAGTAGGACCAGTCGGTGGTGCGGTGTCCCAAAACTAGTAGATACAGTGTCATTTCTTGCCCTTAGTCACAAAATAGTCGCTACACACCTGAGTCTGAAGTAACAAGCCCTAGAGTAGTGGATATGGCATGTAGTCTTGGGCACACGAAGACTCGAGCAACTTACTCCTGGTGCCTCAAAGCAGCAAAGATTCCTCTCAGCTGTGGAGTTGTGACAGGAAACAGGACTGTCGAAAGGACAACTCGAACTCAAGGCTAAAGTGTTCGTATCGCCAACAAAGCTGAGCGGTGTCTGGGGAGCAAGATATTTTTGGGCAGATGCTAAAGCCAGATGGACTGGGATAACAAGGAAGAGGTAGAACATAGCGGCTTGGGCGATGCTGCTCACTGACTAGGACTACTGAACCCCAAAGGCCTCCATAAAACCCTTTGAATTTGACGTCCGTAGACGACCGCACTTGGAGCGATCAACATGATCCCCGCCAAGGCACGGAACCGGGGAAAGTCCATTCAGCGATGTCAGGCAGAAGCAAACCACCGTGATACGCCCAAGATACGCCTAACCAAGTGGGACTCGTAGAATGGAATCACAAGTGCGTGCATAGAACTCGAACTCTATCCGCTAGGGGGATTGCCTTGATGGACTGTCCATTCATCCGACCAATTGGGAGTAGATTGATTCCTCCCATCACCCACGTTCATCGTCGTACCTTGCCCGGTTCCTTGCCCAAATGCCATGTGCTGTGTCTGCGGCGCCATATTCGGGTTGATACCAAACATGGAAGCGAATCGCGGGTTGATGTGCGGCTGAACATATGGTTGGAAGTTCGCAGCATTCGGGCCATAAGAAGGCTGAAGACCCCATGACACTGACGGATCCGATGGCGGCGGGGGAGGATAGCTAAATTGAGGGGAGACAGAGGGATCGTAATATGGTTGTGTTGGCCATGGTGCAATTGGGGAAGACGGGGATGGTGACAAGTCGGGCGGAGCGTTGTAAGGCCCGGGTCTAGGATTGCTGCGCCCAAAGTCCCCCCTTCCTCTTCTTGGTGCATCACCCCTTCCACGTCCCCTTCCACGTCCTCTTTGTGGCCGCCCATCGCGCCTGTCTCCACCTCGATTCGAAGGGCGCACCGGTCGGAATCTCGACTCGTCTGAACCAGCGTTGCGTGGTGGGGATATTTGTTGCTGCGAGGTGCTGGGACTCGGAGCAGCAGGTGGTATGTAAGCGTCGGCATAAGGATCGTCATCGTATGGCATGGGAGGGGGTCGGGAAGGGGCTGCGGTGAAATCGATATCATAGGGTGATTTCTCGGCGTACGCGTCTCCACTCATGTATCTCAAATCTTGATCTCGCATTTGAGAAGGACCTGGTGTCGAATGTCTCGAGGATGCGACCGACCCAGCACGACTGTCACTGCCCCATCTACGAATTCCACGGATAAATGAGGATAAGACAACCAACGAAATGCAAACCAGGACTCACTTTCTCTTCCGACGACTTTTAGCGGCAGCTTCAGCCTCGTCGTCGGAGTATTCCACTTCATGGTCAGCAGGCTCCTCGTCGAATAGGTTGCTTGCGTCGCTCCCTTTTAGATGTTTGATGTCGCGTACAAATACGAATTTACTGCGTGAAGGTACATGGAAGACTTCTCGCCCTGTCTTGACCTTTTCCTGGTTCAGGGGATATTTTTGGTTGAATTTCACCTGATAGAATGGCTGAGAGGTGGGACCAAAGGTCTCGTAAACCTACAGGAAGGTGAGATGGCCATTTGGAAAGAGATTCAAGCAACGCACATAGCCCAGAACTTTCCTATCCTCAAACACCAGCAACGTATCCGAGTCCAACGCGCTTTCTGAGCCCCTGTTTGCGTTCGTAGATGCTTCGCCCTTGACGATGACTGCCTTGTTATCGAGAATCGCCATGACCTCGCCCACTTTCTCCATATGTTCGTGTTCACCGATTTCCTCTGCATCGGGGATATTGATATCTGCGTCCACAATCTCATTTTTGGTCTGGGGGACAGCGCCAGGAGCAAGTGCACCGTCGTTCTCGTCGTCGTCTTCCACGTCGAGCTCTGGTGCTTTCGAGTGGTCCCCCTTCTGAGCAGGGTCGTCCCCGATATCTGAGTCCGACTCCGAGTCAACGCTAGATTCGGAATCGGAGGAGGGGACAGAGCTAATGCGATATATGAGCTCGCGAATAGTTTGAATGGTAGCGTCGCACGTACGTACCCCTTTCCATCCTCCGCATCGTCATCAACGTTCAGTAAGTCAGAGACCACTTCAATCTCCTCTGCATCGTCCTTCTCAGTCGAATCCTCCACACGCTCATCCTCGTCTGACGAAGACGATATATCATCATCCTCAACGGCAATTTGTTTCTTGATTTCCGTGTGTGGGACCACAGGAGTAAGCTGATCTGCAATGAGGTCGTGGATCAGAAGGAGATCCTGAGGCGTGGTGGTCGGGGCCTTGAACTGGCTGGAATCCATGATCACCGTAAATGCAAAGCGCGAAGAAGGTTGCTCCCAAATTTTTTGATCGGTCCGCATTACGTAACGCGACATAGGGTCCTTTCCGAGTCGTCGCGTTCTTCCGTTGTCCGCTTCCACGCGACTCGACTTCCACCAAAACTCAAAACTCATCAGCCATGCTGTCCTTCAACGCAACGCGTTACCAGCACCGCGCACTAAACTCCTTATCCTTTGGTCACTTTTCTCGAGCGTACTCGACACCTGGCGGTAGCCCGTCTACCGCCAAACTTGTCGCCGAAATTCGCAAACTTACCACAGTCTCCATATCAAAGGCACGAGACGCGCTCGCCGCGTCCAACAACGACGTTAAGGCCGCACTCCAATGGATCGACAATGACTCCGCTTCTTCCGGTGCCAAGAAGGCCGCAAAGGTCGCTGGTCGCCCAACGTCCGAGGGGGTAATATGCACTTCCTTACTATCGAACGGCAACATGAAGCCCGGCATGGATGGACGGCCGACGGGGCGGCTCACAGCATCTATGATTGAGCTGAACTGTGAGACGGACTTCGTGGCACGGAATCAGCTCTTTGGGCAGTTGGCCGCGGACATTGCGTACACGGCGACATTCATAGTTGATGATACCAAGGCGCTGTTCCGCGAGTGGGAAATGGATCAGATACAGAGTGCACCGCTCATATCCTCTTCGCCAGACCAACCGTTTTTGGCTTCCAGCCCTGCGTCAGTCGCAGACGCTATCCGCGACACCATCGCCAAAGTCGGGGAGAACATCTCTTTACGACGCGTCGTCACCGTCGGACACAGTGCCACCTCACTCGAGGAGCCTTCCTTCGGTCTCAGACTCGCGTCGTACACACATGGGGCAGCCAATCCCGAATTCCCGACGCAAGGCCGGATAGGCACTCTCGCCATGTTGGCGTTGAAGTCCCACAAACTGCCGCAGTTCCTCAAGAACCCGGAATTCCTAGAGGAGCTGGAGGTACTAGAACGCTCGATAGCGAAGCAGATCGTCGGGTTCCCCACTCTATCAGTTAAAGAGGGTGAGGAGGATGATACTGTGTTGTACAAGCAGGAATTCCTGATGCTGCGAGGGAAATACAACGGTCTGCCTGTGCAACAAGCCTTGCGCGCATGGGCGACGGAGCAGGGCCTTATCACGGAGCAGGAGATGGGCGGCGTGGAGGTACTGGAGTTCTTTAAATGGACTGTTGGGGAGAGTCAGGGTGACGCATAGGTGATTTTGTTTATGAACGATGCCTTGCTTGATTTATGACCCCACCTCACAAGATACCACATGTACGCGCTACGCAGATACATGAAAAGTACATCTAGGGACATCTATACAAAATTTGAAGACAAGATATCAGACCGAGGAATTATTGGACCTTCTTGAGTACGCGTTTCACGTATGGGAGCCCATACTTATAGCCTATGATGTAGTGGCGGTGGTCGTCTTTCATGCAAAGAATCCTGTTCAATCGTTAGTTGGGGCAAGTTTTAGGACGAATCAGGGGAAACACACAAATCTAGATTGCAAGGCGTCAGTACATAACAGATGCGTCAGAGAGGAGGCGAACGTACATTGGATCCCAATGGATTTGTAGTGAGTTCCCAAGCCCTACTACAAGTTGAGCATTTATAAGATGGACGAAAGTGAGCAGCACCTACGGTCAAGACGTGCCACCACGAATGGCCTGTCAGATCAGAGCGTGAGTCTATCGACATAGGATTAGGAGGACACGGGTAACCAACCTTCTAGCAAGAAAGCGACAGGCCACCCCATAGACACCTTCCAGCTCGTGAGCTTGCCACAGAAGATGTTATCTAGATTCCAGATCAAGAACCCAGTCGCGAACGATAGAACACCGGTTGTGAAGAGACGCGTTATTTGGGTCTTTTTGTGATCGGGGATGCGTGTTTTGGCCTGGGGTGATCGAAGACATGTCGTGACGCGTATGATAACGAGAACGAGGATGCTGGCGAAGACGACTTGGTGGTACACGGGATTCCGGTACAGGTAACTGCCGAAGAGGTGAGTGGGCGGTCAGGGACTGTTGTGGGGTACTCACTAGCTCCAAGTGAATAGTACATCAAATGCTACGAGCGCCGCGACAGAGAGGATGGATCGGCGGGTGGTGTTGTCGAACCCGGGTTTGCTGTCTAGCAACAGATACAACGTAAAGCTCGCCACGTAGACCATGGGAAGCTCATCCGCCAACTGTGCTTCATAGAGCAGCGTAGCGTGAAATGCGAAGCTCCCGATGCCTACTAAACCGAATCCCTGGTCGCCCGTTGTTAGTAATCGACTCGTGTGCGAGCAATGGCGCCCACTCACTGCGCAGCCCAGCAGGAACCTCTCTGGAAGCGATTCCCTCCATACAGCAACACTCCCGAACAGAGCGAGCCATATCGTGAATAAATTGGAAAAGGTGTTGGCGACCTCTGCAATGTAATGGGAGAACTGGTAATTGGCCTACCGAAGCCAAGCAAGCGGTGCCGCGGCGCACGTGAGTGGACGATCTACATCTCTGAATGAACTCGGAACTGACCTCGCACCAGTCAAGCGTTGCGGTGACTGGTCCCCACCAGCCGTTTGGCGACTGTTCCATTCGGAGAGAATTGACTGAAGCTCGGGAGAGTTGTAATCCGCCAGGTGCGGCTCGTCTTGTGAATATATATCAGCAGCAATTATGTAATGGCTATTGGCGCTACCATATTCCGTGTGGTATGCAATGTCAGCAAGACTCGATAGCTAAGTGGTTATAGCATGCGATTGCAGCGAGCAGCTCATCGCAGGGTCCCGTGTTCAAATCACGGTCGGGTCTGCTTTTTTTGCTTCCTTCTTTCTTACCGTGGGAATATTCAGTCATTTGCTGAGTTAGCACACGCGCAAGTGCTCGGCGCGTCCTCTTTCATGCGATCCACCACCAGCTCACTCATACGCCGCCTGCCCCGCTCGAAGCATGGCATTTCTCCTCGCAATCTCTCCGTAGAGGCCTCTGCGCCGGATGTCCAATACACGACCCTTCCTAATAAAATACGAGTAGCGACAGAAACAACCCCGGGTCACTTCTCGTCGGTTGGTCTCTATGTCGATGCTGGGACACGCTATGAGACGTCGTCGACGTCGGGAGTCTGTCACTTTATCGACCGAATGGCTTTCAAGGTGCGGCGATAGTGTCTACCGTTTCTTCGAGAACTAACAAGTGACTGACAGACGACGGAAACCCGGTCAGAAGAAGAAATGTTCACTGCCATTCACTCACTCGGCGGCCAGATAATGTGCTCATCCTCACGGGAGGCTATAATGTACCAATCATCTCACTTCAATTCCGCAACACCACAGGCCCTCTCCCTCATCGCTGACACCGTTCTAAACCCTGGATTCCTCGAAGAAGAGCTTCTCTCCCAGCGGGACGCTGCACGGTACGAAATTCGCGAAATCAAAGCCAAACCAGAAATGATCATCCCCGAAATACTGCACGAGGTCGCGTATAATCATACAGGTCTCGGGAATCCGATGCTCTGTCCTGAGGACAGAATCGACTTGATTGACCGGAATATACTGCTCGGGGGTATGAAAGCCTGGTTCAGACCGGAGAGGATGGTCATAGCAGGCTCTGGTATGCAGCATGAAGAACTAGTCGAACTCGTCGACAAATACTTCTCGTCGTTAAAACCTTCCACCACTCACACATCGTCCTCGCAACCCCGGCAGAACTCCCCACCTCCGCATCTATTAAACTCCTCTGCTCCCTCACCGTCTAAATTTACCCGTGCTGCATCTTACCTCTTCCCTACCTCTACCCCCGCGCCATCTGATCCTCCTTCCCTACTTACGAAATCATCGTACACGGGTGGTCACAAGTACATACGGGACACTTCAGCCGAGTTCAACCATCTCTATATCGGTTTCGAGGGCGTCGGCATCCACGACGAAGACATATACGCCCTCGCAACGATGCAAGTCCTCCTCGGCGGTGGAGGCAGTTTCTCTGCTGGCGGCCCAGGAAAGGGCATGTACTCCCGACTCTACACCCACATCCTCAACCATTTCCCGCAAATCGACCACTGCGCCTCATTCCATCACATCTACACCGACTCTTCATTATTCGGCCTGTTCGCCTCGTTCGTGCCTGCCTCTTCGGGATTAAGAGGTGGGAATACGCCGTCGCAGATTATGCCGCATCTAGTGCATCAACTCAGTTTGTTGCTGTATACCCCGATACCAGCAGCTGAGCTTAGCCGCGCGAAGAACCAGCTTAAGTCGAGTTTGATGATGGCTTTGGAGAGTCGGGCTGTTGGGGTTGAGGATTTGGGTAGACAGGTAAGTGATCTCCGCGCCATTGTATATATAGCTGATCGCGTGCGGCCATAGATCCTGGTTCACAATCGCAAGGTCCCCGTATCCGAGATGACGGATAAAATTGACCTTATCGGCGCGGAGGATATACGGCGTGTCGCTAATCGTATCTTTGGACCCAAGTCTGGGAATAAACCGACGGTTGTGTGCATGGGACATGAAGATACGGGGGATTGGCAATCAGTGTTCAGGAAGTACAGTGTTGCCTCTTCGTGAAGCATGATTGCTCCGTCTTCATAAATAGTGTTATACATACAAATCCTCCACTTATTCACAGCCCTGTGGTAATATAAACCATATCATTATGGCCCAGGCTCGAATGCTGATGCATCGCTGATGCAGATGTTGTGCGACAGATGTTGTGCAACGAAAACAAGATGAATGATATCCGTAAGTAAGCAAAAGATGATCATAAATAAATGAAGCCCAGCTTCTGAATCCGAGATCACGAAGAGAGATCCTGCAGTCCATTCGTGCTTTTCCGACGAAACTTCTCCGTCAGGCTCCGCGCACGGCCCACTATCCGTCCACCCAACGACGAGGAGTCCGACGACACGGGCCTTTGCGTACTCGGGCCGGACACAACAGCACCCACGACGACGGGGTGCTCACCGCCCTCCGCATCGTGTGCCTCGGCCGTCGCCTCCTCCACCGACACCCCGATCACCACGTTGGTGCTCGCCTCGGTGGACACGATCGTCGCGGATCGCGCCCGGCTGAGTTTCCGCGGAAGTAGGTTGCCTACGGCCTTGGAGATGGACATCGACTGGCGCCCGCCGACTATGTGCAGCTGCGTCACGCCGTGATCTTCCTCCGTGTCGGCGTCCTGCCCCAGATGAGCGGAACTGAATGAGTCGAAGCTGTGGTTCTAATGAACGCAACACAAGTCATTAGTTATGTTGGTGAAAGTTGTGTCGGGGAGGGAACATACTAGTTGATCTTCGTAGAAACTTGGGATCATCGACAACCGATTCGGTGTCGGAGGGCCACTACTCAGCAGCTCCGAAGGGCCTGCTACCGCGAGCTACCCATTCTTGTCAAAACTGGCTCGTTACTTCGCTACAATCACCTCACTGACCTCTCCGAGCTTGGATATCGAGATGCTCCCCCTCCGACGCTCCTTACCGGATGAAGGGCCATCGGCGGCACTCCGCTGTGCAGCGGCCAGCTCTTCCTGGGCGCGCCTCTCAGTCTCTGCTTCGACTCTCTGAAAAGCCTAGCACACCACCGTCAAAACACCGAAGAAAAACGTTTCGGACGGTGTGCCTTACCTGCTCGAGTGGCTCAGGATATAACGGGTCCATTGTTTCTACAGCTGGGGAGGTGCTGGGATAGTGGTGGTGTGAAGGAGAAGAAGAACGCGCTGGTGGGCGACGCGATTACGTTTTGAGTGAGGCTGGGAGAGCAGAGTCGCTTAGAGGGGGTGCATGTTGTTCGTCGTTTATGTAGCGATTTTTGCCAGGCCTCTCCTTGAGCAGGTCGCTGATCCCGTCAAGGGACTTGCTGACCTAATATACTACCCATCCTTAAACCAGCACAAGGGCCCTGAAGTGTTCAAGCTGCTTGTAAGGTGTGAACCTGCATATGTTCACTACAAAGTGCTATCTGTTGAATTCAATATTATATACTAAGCACTGTAGTTCATTCAACTGTTGAGATAAGTGTAAATGTATTTACAAGGGTTTCTCTCCTATTCCCCCCGACTCGCGATGACTCGCGATCACATGACTCATTGTTACCAATATAATATGCATACCTACTTACTGTATTCCAGTTTCCACACCCCCATCATCTCTCACTCTTAAATATGTGCCTTGATCCTCTCATCTTGTCACTGTCTTTGAGTGTTCACACCTTTGGTGCACTTCCACTTTTTGAGAACAATCAGGTCTTGGCCTTTATTGTAAGGGCAACCTCAAGATGGCCGCACAGTGCAAGCCTAGCAGAGGGAGAATCCAAAGATAATGAATAAGACTAACTACAATACATGAGAGGGCTGCTCACCTAGCAGAGGGAGAATCCAAAGAGAACAGGATGGGGATTCTCCATGCTAGGAAGCGAAGTATATACTGTAGTAGCGTGAGAGGAATGCAGGATAACTGTACAGTACACCAGCCACAGGTCCGAATGAATATCACAAGGTACGAGGAAACATGTGATAATGAAGTGGAGGGTAAATGCACAGGAGTCGTGCCAGCGACCTGGGGAAGTAAGGGCGAAGAGTAATGAAGCGGGGAAGGAGGACAGAGGTAACCCGGACGAGCCCCGAAGTGTATAGACGAGTCCGAGCAAGTCCGAAGTGTCCAAAGCAAGTCCGAGCAAGTCCGAAGTGTCCGAAGTGCAGGAAGACTCCGGAGTCACTGGACGCTGTCACACTCAGTGGGGTTTTCACTAAATGCTTTGGATGTAGTTGGATCAGTCAAGATAGATCGAACAGTCACCCAAGTTGTGCAGGCTGAGAGGTGTGTTATTGATAATAATGGCTTTGGGAACTATACTACCGAGTAGTACAGATAGGGGAAATAGGAGTGGAAAGGGGTAGAAGGGACGGAAGGAAAGAAAGAAGTGTAGGGTAAAACACTTCACAACACGTTAGTACGAACTACTCAACAAGTGAATAATACATAGGTAAACACAAACAAATAGTAAACTGACTGAGACAAGTAGCACTGAGACGGAGGAATATTCCTGACTGAGTATACTAGCAATGCTCCAATAATACAAAACTGCGATACGACAATTCAACTGAAATATGAAGCTCTAGATCAGACGTTTCTGCTAGATCACTTCCGATATTATTACTAAACACCTATAGAATCATTCTATAGTCTAATGCTTAGCCAGCAACGGTCTATACAAAATCAATACGACTGGGGAGCAATCACTAAAGTATAAAGACTTAGGTGTACACAAGACACGTAATCTTATTTCTCTAGCAGGGGTTTCACAGGTCGAAGCACTCAATTATCAACTAATCAAGTTTATTCTTTACTATGTAACCTACAGTAATACTCTACTTAATAAGAAGTAGGTACTGCAAAAGAAAAGGAGGGAAGAGGATGAGAAATGAGGGCAGGAGAAGAAAGATGGTAAAAAGTCTCTTTTTCTATCTACTACAATTTGGGGTTTATATAGACTACAGAGAAAAGGAGGCAGTGCAATGCCAAGCATTTCAAGGCTGTGCTGAATCTCTGAATGACTCATATTTCAGCAGGAGTAAGCCAATGATTTGTAATGGCCAAGCCAAAGCTTAGTAAGTTAAGGCTTGCTGCTTAGTAAGTACAGTTTTCCGTTACATCCTGGAAAGTTCTACAAACTTCTCAGACATTCTACTATGTTCTTGTATGTCTTTCAAGTTATTTGAGCTTTTCATGAACAAGATCTAATGTCACTTTGATAAGTATTTGCAAAATACTAGAAGGTTCCGTAAAGTGCTTCAACTTTCCGTACAGTTCTTGTCATTTCCGCAATCTTTACTTATCATGTAAAATAGTGATTTAAGACTTGTTGACTTAATAGGATGTTGGGATATTAATTAGGGGTCCCAGGAGTAAATAGGGGAAAGTAGGAAATAATGTCTATGATTGTTATATGAGGTCCATTCGACTTGACTCAATTTGCAAGCGTATGCCTTGGTTTTATAGTAGCGTATGAAATAGCTATAAAACTCTAATATTCATGTCACTTACTACAAATCCCAATTTGGAGTATGACAGCGGAGCCGGGGGTGTGGGCTTCGCAGGTTGTTGCTGCTGCTGTTGTTGGTTTTGGGGCGGCATCTGCTTCTGGTAGTACGGGCGCCACTGGTTCTGTGGTGTTGTCATTGTCTTTGCCGCTGGTTTGGCCGGTGCTGCCTTTGCGTAGGCCTGCACTTCTCTCCACTGTCTGTCCAAGGTGATAGCTTCCTCCTGCCATTCCTCACATCTTCCTGGTAGGGGCCTCCTACCGTATATCCGGGTTAGTAACCCCGCGTTCAAGCCTCTCTTGAACAGTTCGACCAAGGCTACGTTGTTGTAGCCTGTGTCGTCCTTATATGCGTTGAATTTCATGACGTAGTCCTCCGCCGTGTCCGAGCCTTGATGAAGATGGGCTAGGGCCGTGATGGCCGTATCCCGCGGGTTGGGGTCCCCAAACGCCTCCTGGAGGCTCCGACAGATCCTCCTAAGACTCAAGACCTGCTCGTCTGGTACCTGTGTCCTTTGCCATTCCAGCACTCTGCCCGTCATCGTATTTTTCCAATTGTCAACTTTCTTTCCTTGGACGTAGGAAAGGAGGAACAAAACTTTTGTTGCCTCGTTTGGAAACTGGTATGCGTTTACGAAAACATAAACCTCGATGTTTCGGATGAATGTTCGGCATTTTGCCCTCTCGCCGTTGAATACTTCCGGGCGCACCATTTTCGGGCCAGTTCTGGCTTGGGGTGCGTCGGGAAGGTCTACAAATGGCATCGGGGGCGGCGGTGGTGTAGGTTGTCCGGGCGGTGGCGGCGGTGCCTCTCTGGGTATCCGGGGAAGCGGCCTTTGACTGCCCGTGCTGGGTGGTCCGCTCCGTTGGTTCAGCGCCTGCTGAATCCGGGCCTCCATTCGTGCCTCCATACTCTCCATCATTTCCCTCATTGCCGCCATCATATCATTCGATTGTTGCGGTGGTGTTGGTGGGTTTGGAATAAAGGTGGCTGGCATGTTGGGGTCCATTCCCCCTCCCCAGATACTAGTTCCTGCGGCGGCCGCTGCATCCGCTGACGTATCTCTCCCGAGAAGTGCGGGCCTCTGCTGCCTGTCGTAGGGCTGCACAGCGATCGGTCTTGTCATCGAGTATGACATTGTTTCTGTTAAAGAAGTGTCGAGCGGGAGTGTGACGGGGTGGCTTTTGGAGGTTAGATGGAGAGACTGGGATGATGATAGTTTCGAAGAGTTGTGGGGTGCTCTTCAGTGCCTGGATGGCAGTTCATTGGTTTCATCGGTTGAGGGTTGGGTCGGGGATTAGGTAGTACAGGAAGACCATGTAAATGTGTGATCGGGTGAGATGGGAGCGGGATGGGGGCATACGGGGTTCCTGTCAATCAATTTCAAGTTTCAAACTAGCACGCGCCGGTGCCTGAGCAAATGAAATTGACGATTTAGGTTTCGTCGGCTACTAGATGCGAAGCGGTACACCGTCTTGCTGAACAAACAGAGTAGGGCCTTCTTTCTCTGCCCAGCACTCTGCATGTTGACCCTTCCCCGAGGGTTGGTGATCAGTCAACGCCTGAAGACTCACTCAGAGAGTCGTCTAAACGCTACCCCGCTAGAGTGTAGAGTCGGTTGTTCGAATAGGGTGCACGGCTATAGGGGTATGAAATAAACAATCAAGCGCTAACGGCGCTATTGAATGAAATGGAAGAAATGTTAAGGAATTTGGAGAAAAGGATTTGGTGGAACGTATCCTGCGTTTGACGTTGGTTCTTCGCAGATTAACGCTGCTGGGTGGGCGTACAGGGGTTAACTCGTTCTTCTGTTAGGGCGACGCTAATACACTGTAAGGTGTACGCGGACCCGACAAGAATCAGAGTAAGAGATAAAGAGTTTGAGAGAAGAGAGGAGCAGGAACGAAGACGCTGACTTAGGCACTAGTGTTAGCGGTATTCCCAAGAGAACGAGTTAACGTCTCTGGGTGTTTATTAGTATATACTACTATACATGCTACGTCCTCATGTCTAACTACATGCTGTATCCTGCCGTCTTTCCATGGAATGCTTAGCTCAGCTGCATGCGGTATGACGCTTGTTGACTGCGCCCATGCAGTAGCGGCGAGGCGCTGACTGAGACCATTAGTAAGACGGCCTGGATGATGTAAGTAGTATGTCGTAATACATCACGTGCCTGATAAGATAAGAAAAGATAGTTGGAAAGGAAAAGAAACGTCCGACCATAACAGCAACAGTAATACACAATAAAGTGCATGCAGACCCAGCAAGAGAGACAAGGTAATAGTAGTAAAAGATGTTTAGAAAGGTAAGGCAAGTTCTGACTTAGGCACTAATGCAAGTGGTAATAGAGAACAAGTTAACATCTCTGGGTGTGGTATTCAATCCTATATACTACTGTACATGCATAGTCCTCATGTCTACCTACATGCCATAGTCTGTTGGCTTTCCATGGAATCCTTAACATATCACCATGAGGCATGATGTCATATACTGTGCCCATGTGTCTATGGTGAGGTTCTGACTAAGGTAGTTAGTAATACAGCCCAGGGACATAAGCAATATGTCATAAGCAAATATCTGTCTGTCATGTGATACATAGGGGAAGAGAAAAGGGAAAAACTGAGCCATGACAATGTGACAGCTTCCAAGTAAGGAATCAAGGAAGAGATAAGTGATATGCCTTGCTCAAGACAAGACTGGGCTATGACTGGAGACTGGACTGAACTGATACTGATAGCCTGACTAGATGACTGAGACCATCATAAATAGAATGCAATTGTAAGCTGTAAGTACAACATGTGGTGGAATCTGAGTTGGTGCTAATTGATAATTTCCCACCATATCATGGATAACAAATAGCTAATGGATACAGTATGTATCGGGGACGGGTGATCACATTGATTGTTGAGTCGCCTTGAGCTTCGTCCATCGCGTATCGTTGCGGGTGCTGAGGTACACCATCGACCCGGGCTCGAGATCCATCCACGCACTCCGCTGACTCGGTACGAGGTTCGTAACCTGGAACCTCTGTCCCACTTGGAACGATCCCGCCTCTCCCCCCTCCGAAAACGTCAGCTTCAGCACATCCCACGCAGTGAGCTGCGCAGTGCGATTCGCAGGCCTCCGGCGCGTGCACGTATCCTGCACCTCCAGAACACGGAAATTGCGCACGTTCCGCGGTGGGCAGATGCTCTGTTGATGCGTTGAAAGCGTATCATTGTTAATGATTGTCAGTGTCGCGTTCGGATGCGGGATGATGATGGGAAACGGGAGATGGGAAAGGGCAAAACTTACATCAAGCTCGCGTTCCATCTCATCTGTGGCTGCTTCGCGCTCCTTCCCGATTCGCTCGCGTATAACACGGGCGAACCAGCCGGCGTCGGAAGCCCTAACAGTAGACAGTGTCGCACTCGCAGTGGCGGGATCTTCCAGCGCATCATATAGGTTCTCGACACGGTCTGATGGACCGTCTAAACCAATCACACATAGTATGATTAGCACCGGCAACGCTCCCTCTCGTCAATGACAAGACTTACCATCTTCACCAGGTCGGAAATGCGGCCCAGCTTTATGCTCCATACGCTCAGCGTACGACTCGTACCGGGAAAGCCTCTTCTCCAGCTCTTCCCTCAGCTTCGAGGCCTCGACTTCCCTTCGTCGCTAATGATCACATGAAAAACAGGGAAGGAAGATTAAGGGTAACGACAAATACCTTCCACTTCTCCATGACGGCGGCCTCTTGCGATTCCGTCCTTGGCCCCTCGCGGGACTTCTCGCCCGCCTCGTTCTCCAGGAACTCGATATACGCGATGGGGTACATCTACATTCCGCTTGAACAACGTACTCACATATCATATGGAAATGCGTGAATGCTGACCTTGATAACAACGACATCCATGACAGAAACAACACCACCGTCGTGCGTCAGACTATTCAGCGTGGAGACAAACGGTCCGCGCTGGAATCCCAGCTTCGCGTGCCATGGGGCTAGATGTGACGAGTTCCCGCTGAGGACCAGCTGCACGGAGTTGTATGCTTCGAGGATCTCCATGGGGTCTTTGCGTTCTGAAGATAACTGAAGAAGAGGAGCATATATATTAGCGGCCGCGAATTAAGAAAGAGGGCTTTTGACTAACCCGAGCACCAGCAACCGCCAGCTTCCTCCCCACACGAATGGTACCAGCGCGTATAGCGCGGGCTAAAGGCTCATCAACTCGTGCACGGAGCCTATACCACCCATCGGTGACCTCAAGCTCAGGACAGGGCTCTGCACTCGTTCCATCTTCCCGAACGGCTGCTTCAGACCACGTAATATTCGACACGCACAACACCATAGGACACGACGCCGGTGCGTCTTGTGTCGCAATTAACCGGAGCGGAGGCCGCGAGCCACCGTTCAGCTCCCTTTCATACCGGTAGACCATCTGCCTCATCACCTCCTTCCAGCACCACCGCTTCGTCTCCGGATCGCCCTCTTTCTCGGGCTCAAGCGCGACCATGCCGGCGAGTTTCCAGAGGATGAGGCACCAGTGGTTCTCCACCCACAATTTGGTAGCAAGTGTGCATCCGCGCTCGATGAGCTGATCGAATGCCGCGCTGGGTCCGAGCCTCGTGATCTGCGTAGCCTGTGTGGTGAGAAGAGCCGGGGTGTCTGATGAAGTATGGAAGGTGTAGAATGGTGCGAGAGTGGGTGTCATTGCTGATAGTTCAGTTGGGTCTCTGGACAATGGACGTTAATAAGGGCACGTCGGTTCCTTGGTAAATCTGCACGTACATGCCCAAAGTGCGAAGATCATCTAGTGAGTAAGACTGAGGATGCAGGCCAGATGAAGCCAGGGTATGTCGGTTTGGTGGTTTCGCTACATGCGCACGACGAACCTATCAGCATACAAACAGAAAACAGATTGACCTACGACTATGCGTCTAAACTTACTTAAATTAAAGAAGGATGATTTAACCGGCGTCTGCGGTACCTTCTTCGGCGTCGACACAGCTGGGGACGAAGGTCCAGCAACAGCTTTAACTCGAGCCAATGGTTGTGGTGTTGCTTTGGGAGTCATTTGCGACGAAGCTTGTGGCGGTCTCACTCCAGCTTTAAAGGGAGTCTTAAAGGGCGCAGGCGCATGTCTACGGACGGGTGTCCCTGCGCCAAGTCGAACAGGTGTAGTAAACATGGACGAAGTAGGAACTTTATATGGCAGACTGGCTGGAGTGTGTGGTAGAGCTTGCGGTTGAGGTTGAGAATGTTGCGAGGATGCATGCGCTGCAGATTGAAATCCACTGCGTTTGGCGTTGGGGTTGAGCGGGGAATTCATATGACTGGCCGCTGTTTGAGCTTGATGTGGAGGGGGTTTGAGTAATGGTGGTTGGAATGCCTTCGCTGTTCCCTTCCCTGCAGAGGGTCCGAGCGAGCCTGCGGGCGCGATTCCAGATGGAGATGGCGTTCCAGGGGAGTACTGATTCTGCCGAGCACGAAGAGCAGGTCTTTCGGGGGAGAAAGCTGGGGAAGGCGCAGAAGGTGGCTGAGTTACTTGTGGTGTGGATGCGCCAGCTGGGGATGTATTCTCATCGTAGTCATCTCGCCAAATTTCCCCCATCTTATCTCGCGCAGCTGCCAGAGCAGCAGCTGAAGGCATGACGATACCCTTGTCAGATGTCATCTTAAAGCCGATGAAAGGAACCTCTTCGGCGGTTTCGGTGCTTTCTATGCTTTCTACGACTAAAGATTTGGCCGTGTGGAAGGATGCGACTGCCGAGGGGGAACCTGGCTCAAACCAAGCGCTGTAGTTGTCCACTGGCGGAGCTTCCGACGCGTCGTCCGACTCTGGATGGACGGTAGAGGCAGTCTGAAATAGGGAACGCACGGAGGAAGGTTCCCCTAGTATCCCGATTGACTCCCCCTGCGACTGAGCACCACCCATTTCACCTGTCCTCGCGCCTCCGCCAGGGACTTCTTCGCGCCAGGGAGACCTCTCACGATGCAGCCATCCAGACATCGACTTTCTGTGTGACGGCGACGATGGTTGCGACAGTTTGGCCTCTAGTTCATCCATGGCTCGTAGGTCTTCCTGACTTAGATTGAGAACGTCTCCTTCATATACTGGGGAGGAGCCCGTAGACAAGCGTTGCCGTTTACGAGCTGGCATGTATGTGTTCAATATATTCAGTTATTCTCGAGGGAGGGGCGTCTCACCTGGTTCCATGACAGTAATGATGATGGTACGGAATGAAGGTCGGTGGATGTGACTGTGGGACAAACTGAGACGCGTCCCGTCATGTGATGGTCCAGTAAATGAGTCACGCGATGTCACATCTGTGAGTGACAAGAGTCCCATCATTGGGCCAGTCGTCGCAGAGAATTCGCAAGTCAAACGATCAATGGAATAGCTGCTGGTCGCCGCAAATTTGATCACGTCGAGGCGAATACTGGGATAAACTCAATCAAATTTGCGGTGTTGCTTGTGTAGACGCTTGGTTTGAATTACTACCAATCATACGGGTAATAGCATCTAGAGCTGATTTGCTGTCAACGTCCTGTGAGCTGGAATCCGTCGGTGAATCTGCTGCATGAGCTCTGTCGAAAAGGTGCCGCCGAGAATTTTGCCAGAGGACACATGTTAGGAGTTTCGCTGTTTTTAGCCTCAGCTTACCACTAGCTCTCTTCCTCTCTTTCACGAACTGTCCGCTGCACCAGCCTTCGTTTCTTTGACCTTACCTTGCAGCGAGTGAGTACCACAGCAGTTTCTTTGAAACGACGGCCATCTCACAAAGGCTTTGTTGAAACCAGACCGCACCTGGATACTGCTATATAGTGCACGCCCACCTTGCATCTGCACCAGCATCCCCCTTGCTTTACGGTTTGAATGGCGGCGGCCGTGAGTGCACCGAACCCCACATCGAGCGCGCCTGTCAGGTCAGCGCGACCACCACCCGGCCCAGCACCCCCCGCTCCAGCAGCCGCGCCACCTGGGCCACCAAACCACACCCACACCTCCCATGCCCCACCCCCGAATCTCGCAAACGGCACAAACGCGCATACCCATTCCCACACCCACAATCACAATCATACACACACGACCGTCAACGGGGCCCACCCGCAGACACAGAAGGGCAAGAAGAAAGCCAATGACGCACCCGTCGATCCTGCTACAATGTATGAAACTTTGAAGAATAGGATTGCCGCGCTTGAAGAGGAGGAAGTCCTGGAAGAGGAGGAGGAACGTCGTTTCGGTGCGTAGCCCGTAGCATCGACTGTTCCGGTATTCATCTCCCTCTCTCGGCCTCACAGCGGAAGAAGCCCAGAAGTCGGTGAAAGGGATGGGAGAAAATGCCATCCACGCCAAATACATAGAGCTGGTGAATGGCCCGCCGTCTGTACTAGTGATCCTCTGTGCTGACCCAAGTCTAACGCGCATAGTTTGCAGAACTGAAGCGGGTTGAACGGGATCACGCTAAAGAGAAGCAGAAGCTAGTTAAAGACAAGGACACAGGTGCGCCATTGTCATACAGGATGTTCGTGTAAAGCAAGATCTTAATTACTGGGATTGCAGCCAAAGGGCAGTTGACCAAGGCCAACCAGACAAAGGCCAAGATCGAGAACTTGGCCCGGGAGCTCCAGAAGGTCATTCCATACCATTGACTTTCTTATGTGCTTGCTGACAGCCTGCTGCAGGACAACAAGCGTCTGCGAGTCCGTATTACTCATCCTTCAACCCTACTCCAACTCATCAGAATATACAGGAAGATACAAAGCGAATGTCCCAATGTGTCGAGGATGCACAGGAAGAGGTACCGTCCTCCCCCATCCACTCATCTACCCTCCATTCTCACATATCCATACGTCCTCGCCAGCTCATGCAGATGAAGAACGACCTGAGCAGACGCGCGGACAAAGCGAAGCAGCAGGATGACAAATTCCGCGAGAGCCCCGACATCGTCGTCAAAGTCGTGTGCCGATACCGCGCGGAGCTCTTCTTCAAGATCGGGCGCAAGGCGAGGCTGTCGAGGCTGTTCGGGGCGTGGACGGAGCGGATGGAGAAAACGGGCGGGAAGATGGGGCCT
Organism: Pleurotus ostreatus; assembly: GCF_014466165.1. NCBI lineage: Eukaryota > Fungi > Basidiomycota > Agaricomycetes > Agaricales > Pleurotaceae > Pleurotus > Pleurotus ostreatus. The sequence continues at coordinate 1,514,029 of NW_023503157.1, read as the reverse complement.
TTGACGAATGGAAGCGGGAGCGGGAGTGAGAACGGCGGTGCGGACGGGGGAGCGCATGTATCCTCGGGACAGGCGAATGGGAACGGGAACGTAAATGGGAACGGGAGCGCGAAGGGCGAGCCGGGTATGCAGTTCATCTTCAGCCATAATGGGCGGTCGGTGGAGGCGGACCAGACGCCTGAAGATATCGCGATGGAGGATGGGGATGAGATCTTAGCCGTTGAGCTCATGGACCTCACCGTGGGCCCGGGACTCGATGAATGGGTGAGCTACTGGATATGCATATACCTGGTGGATAAGTGCGGTGGGCTGACTGGAGTAGGACGGATTCAGCGAGCCGGCGCGACAGACTCTGAAGAAGAATTGGAGTGAGAATCCCCAGGAGTGCGCTTTCTTTGCGTTACCATCCCCGTAGATCCTGACATCCTATATAGGGCTCGACGCACACTAGAAGAGATCTTCGACGGAGTGTATGTATCGAATACTCTTTTATTGCGCTGAAAACCAAGTCCCTCTGACTTCCTTCGCAATATAGCACTCGAGACCGCATCAAAGAAGTACTCCGGCAGTACGAACTTCGAGAACGACATTTCGAATGCGTCATCCGTTCGAAAGAGCTAGAAGTCCTCCTGTCCCGCGCAAGAGCCACAGAGCAACGAGCGTTAGCAGAAGGGGAGAAAGCTCGAGCTGACAAACATGAAGAAGAGGTTCGCATGCACTCCCATTTAGCGTATTCTTTTGGCTCAACTTCCGTTAGATACAGCGGTTAAAGAAGGAGCTGCAAACCGTACAGAATGAGCAAACGAAACTCATTGACAAGCTAATAATATGCTGTAAAGAGGTGCGCATACACTCACCTCACCTCAACCCGTAATGCGATATTGACTAACCTGTGACTATCCAACCAGCCTTCATCAGAGCGATCGCAGCGGCTGTTTGCGTCTCTCAGAGAAGAGCTAGAGAAAAAAGGAGGGACGAAGTTACCCAATGGCACCGTTGGTAGTTGACAATTGCAATTGGACCTTTGATTCTCTCTTGCTAGGCGACACGACGTTGAGAACTATAATCTGAAAGTACGAAAATGCTATACGAAAGGAAAAGTCCTGTAATCCAGTCCAAAATCCAAGCTGGTTTCCAGCTCTGCTCTTCATACTAACGCATCTAGCTCTTCCACGCCTTCTACCATTCCAGATTTACTGAATACTTTGCCTTTGATGTCCTCCAACCCTTCTCCAGCGTAACTCACCAACGGCGACACCTCGATCTCTACGCCCTCTTTGACGGTCGCGCCGGCCTTTTCGAGGAATCGTTTGTGCTGTTGAAGCAAGTCTCTACGGCTGGTTTCAGGATCGTCACTGCCAGTACCGGGGGCATTCTTGAGAGGACTGAAGTCATCGTTCCTCGCGATCTCTAGCACGGCGAAGTTCTTTGTGTATGGGAACACGTCAAATACGAACATCTCGAGCTTCATGCCGTTGGGCTTGGACGGTTTGAGGGACTCTCCGGACTCGAAGTCAACGTGAGGGATCTTCTTGCGGGCGATGTGGAACGCGAGCTCCTCCTCGAAGGCCTCTACTGAGTTTAGGAACTGCGTGGTGTAGAAATGATTGGCGATGTTGCCTGCGCGGAAGGTAAGTTCTCCCGATGGATCTCTCCTCTCAGCCTGCTCCTTGGATATCTCGCTGTACTCAACTACGCTGGGCTTCCCTCCACGGTAGGCGACCACACCGACTGATTCGGTTGGCGAGGCTTTTGGGACGACCTTTGCGCCACACTCTACTTGCTTTGAGATGCAGTACCCGATGAAGACGGGGTCGGCGACGCGGACCAGGCAATTGTCCACGCAGTATGCATGTACGTACAGGATCTTTCGGGCGGCCAGGTCGGAAAGCACAGTTCGTGATGGGTCCGATGGGGAGAGCGGTGAGCGGGTGGCAGCGTAAAGACCACCATTGCCATCGGGGGCTTCGGCTACATGCGACTTGGTGTCAAGGAACACCTTGCCGTCCATCGTGAGACATGGGAGCGTTCCTAGCCAAAGCATAAGTCACAGATTTCCCAATGGGTTGATAACGCGATTACCTTGTTCAAAGAAGATCACGTTCTTCGGGCTCAAGCCAAAGAAGCGATGCTCCTTGAAGTAATCTTCCGTGTCCTTTCGTGTTGGGCCGCTGGTCATGACATACCAGGGGATGATGACCGACCCCGCTGGCTTTTCGCGCTCCTTCTCGGCCACCGTTTGCAAGCGCGCGATGCGCTCTGCCTGGTACTGGAACAGCGATTTGTGGGATGGGAGTCCAATGTCGTAGCACCCCTTGGGCGCGCTGCTGCCTAATCGCGTCCCTTGACCGCCCGCCATCAGCAAGACCCCGACCTCGCCTCGCGCGATGGCGTCCAAGCCAACCTGCCTCCATTCCGCTTCTTTCTCCGGAGCGCCGACGACGGAGTCGGACAGCTCTTGTGGAAGGGGCTCTATAGGATCGCTGGGTACGCTCGGGTCAGACGCCCTCGATTCGGCTTCAATCGACTTCTTGAAGATGCGGTTGACGCGTTCGATGTCGAGGGCCTCCAGCTGCTTTCTCAAGGCATCGCGCTCGGTCTCGTTGAGCTCAGGCCAGAATTTGAGGAGGTGGCCTTGCCCAGCGGCTTCGTACCGCGCTTGGAGTTTATCGATTGGGGCCATGGGTTGGAGGGAGACTCTAGTGGGGTATGATGATCACAATGCAAGGGCCTGCAATATATATACTCGGTAGTTGCCGTCGGTACAACATCTAACAGTGCGTTACCAACGTGCACAGCAACTCGTGCGTCTCACCGCAGGTATGATTATGTTTGAGAATCGCGCCCTGGGCTTCGGCGGGCAAGATTCCCCACTGCCAATCAGCCATACGAAGCACCTAGTACATGATACGTTGATGTGACACTTGAAGCGTTTGATTACCACTATTTTACGCCCGAAAGTATGTCAACTTGGTGGGATGTCATAAACCAAATGATCCTATGTGAGATAGTCTAATGTGTACAAGTAATATGGGAGCATTAGAGCCTACGATCAACGCGACAATGATGTATACTATATAGAGAGCAGCAATCAGATAATATGTAAACTACCTAGAAATCGTGATGAAACTGGAAACAGTTACTACATGTACCCTTGGGTTTGAAAGGATTCTGACGGAACTGGCTACATCCAGCGAGTTCGCTTGTGCTCTCGAATGGCGAGACATCATAGCCGACATTGTTATTTGACGCGTTTGGAGTGACGTCTAACATAGACGAACTGGACGTGCTAGCAGGCTTACGCGGAGGCAACGGCGGACTGGTGAGTAAGTTCGTGGAGTGCCTGCGCGGTGGCGGAGGTGGTGGCGGGGTCTTCTTTATGCCAGAAGAGGTATCAGCTCGTCGAAGCAGGGGTGGCTGGGGATGAAAAGGAGAAGATGTCGTCTCAACCGTTGCCTTCGCATGAGATAGAGAGTCATTAGAGCCTCCATTAACGTCGTGCTTCCACTTGGCCACACGATCATTCAGGTCATCGTCCTCCGTGCCACTGCTATCATTGTTTGCACCAGGAAGATAGAAGGGGCTAGCGCTAGATACGAGACGTCCACTGAGTATGTGCTCTTCGTCTTCTAATTCACTCGCTTCGGAAGCATCATGAATCAAGGGCCTTTGGACCGCCCCTTCCTCAGAGGATATCGAGAGTCGCTTCGTCTTGGGACTCTTTTGCAAAGGATTGCGCAGTGGAGGTGATGGTTTCCGTGATTGCGTCGCAGGCACGACTGTAGTGTAGGATGTCGGAAATAGACCCTTTCTGCCGCCGAGTTCTCCCATCCACCATTCTTCTAGGACTTCGTTAACGACCACAATCTCGTCACCGACTTTGAAGGATAGTTCATCAGAGGACCCATTGAAGTCGTACAAGGCCCTGACCGTCTTCAGGTCATGTTGAGATGGGGTCTTCAGGACACGCGGAGGGACTTTGGGCGACGTAGTGGAAAGGCTGTCCTTGAAACGTCTGGAAAACGACGAACTGCTGGCCTTGTGGTGAACCTGCTTATCGTTGTCCCCGGCCTCCCGTTCGGTCATCTCATCGCCGTCCAGAGTCGAGAAGTCCTTGGTCTTCTTGCCCCATCCTACCCAACCAGAAACGCCCAACTTCTTCGGTGATTTGTCGTTCTTCTCCTTATCCCCGTTCGCTGTGGCCGAACTATCACTGCGTTTACGCGATGTCCGAGAAGCAGGACGAGATGGTGGTTTGCTGGAGATGGAATCAGAACGCCCATGTGCGGAAGACCTGCGGCTAAGCGCTGGGGCAAGACGCGGGGAGTCGTCTTCGGAATCCTCGGCAGCAGCAACAGGAGTTGCCCTTCCGACAGAACGCGTCGATTTTGTCGATCGCTTCGATCGAACAGAACCGGACTTCGACATCGCGTGCTTCAGCAGTGGTGGCGAGCGCTTGTTGCTATTAATAGTGGTGGGCCTGGTGGATGAGATGAGTATGAGCACGAGTTTGATAAGCTACTGAGCATGAAGAGACAATCACCAGTCAGCTTTGACCTCTTGCATCACAGCGAGATATTGCTCCACGAAATTGATCTCCAGCTCTAGAAAAGCGGTGAGGTCGTTCTGTAATTCGGTTTCGCTGGCTTGGATGGCCTCCATCATGACGCGGACATCTTCGAGTGTTTCCTCGCTATAAGCCGATGAATCAGTCAGAGAACAGAGACGAGCATACATCACACGCACTAGCGCTGCTTGGCAAGCTCCAGTTCCTCCTCTGCCTCTCGTTTGTCCTTCTCCTTCTTGCTCTTAGCCTTCTCGGCCTTCGCAAAGGCTGCGTCGTAGCTCAATCTTGAAAACGGTTCAGTCAGGAACGGGTAATGAATGAGCACCGTACCTCCGACTCTCAAGCTTCTTCTTATGAGCCTCGTACTCCTTAACATCTTCTTGGAATCTTTCGACAGATCTAAGGAATGTGTCCTGGAATGTGAGGGCGTATGCTTCTTGTAGAGTTGCCACTTTGCAATGAGCACGACCAAGTTTCAGCAGAGAAGAGCCTAATGATGGATACATATCAGACTCGATGTGTGTCGTACGCAATTCACCAACCATATATTGACTCTTCAGGGACCTCCTCGCCATGCACAATCATGACGATGCCTAAGGCATCAATGGGCAGCAGCTTCTCTGGATCATCCAGAGCATCCGAGTCCTTCTTCTTCGTTAAGGCACGGTGGTATGATTCACAGGCCGCGAAGAGACTGGGTTCATGGTACATTAGTGCACCGTCAGAATGCTTCGCTGCACAACGTACCGCTCAGCGCCGCTCTTCCTCAGCTCAATATCCTTCTCGACCTCCTTGAATTCTTCAGTGTACGTGGTCCTGTCACGCGTCGAAATTACTTCGCCAGCCCACTGTAAATATAATGAGCGCCATGCACTGTTATCGACACTGAGCAATGGTGAACAATGCTAACCTGGCGTAGCTTTCCTAGCTGGAGGGGAATATCAGTCCTGGTCGACGTGCAAATCCACGACTAACACCAACCTGTTTGCTTGCCATGCTGGCAGTTTACGGGGGATGTTCGGTGAACGAGTTTGAGTCGTAATTAGCAGTCGTCCCATATGATATGCCGAGCATTATTAGCACGGCTTACCGAAATGGCATGATCCCCCTTTCGATACAGGAGGTCTCAGGGCTCTTCAGGAGAATACTAGTTGAGAAGAAATCACTAGAGTATATGGATGGATGATCTACTAGAACAAGTATATCCGTTGTATGTTTTCATGAAACAGGAATCTCATCTATAACGCATAGTACAGTTGCCGGAAGCGTTGAAATTACACGAAAAGCAGAAAGAGAGCAAGTCAGAGCGAACGAGCAGCAACGGTGAAGGGTGGTCATGTTGCTGGTGGGGTGTCCTTGAGACAGAAATAGGGTAAACGTCGTTGCATAATCAAAGCATATTCAGCGGGGAGGCTTACATGGTATCCCTGGGGGGATGGAGACAGACTGGCCCCGTAATACGGGGGACAAACATAGGTACATGGTGAGGAGCATCACACATCCCAGAGGAGCCCATTTTCTCAGCGAACTACCTTGACGGGGATTAGCTGTGGCTTGGGCCTCCACATCTTCCTGTCCCGGGGGGGAGTTGTCCAACGAAATAGACATAGACTGCATTGCTTGGGGGCCTTGGTTGGCTTATGAATACCTTCGCTGAGCGACGAATGTTCTCGGGGGGAGGGGGGAGGGGGGATAAAATCAGCTCACCGTGCCATACAGCGTGAAAGGAGTTGCCGACGATAAACGTCGGACGACTTGACGCGAGGGGATGGTAGACCGTTCCCATTACATGGACAGTGGGCAAGGATTGCTGGCGCGAATCGAGGACTGCGGCGGGGGGAAGACGAACGCGACCGTTGAAAAGGGAGGGGGAGCTGCCTCCAGCGAGCGTTCTCTCAGTCGTTGGGAGAATATAGGTCGAACGGCCGCCCGCAGTCGACGATGAGCATGCACCAAGACCCATTGCTTAACACCCAACTGTTGTAGAGGTATAAAAACAAGCTACAAAGTCGTTCCTGCCCTCCGTGTTACCTAGAGCAGAGGCCACCAGCGTATAGCCCCTAAATCTGCATCTGAGACATGGTATACCAATTTGGATCAGCGGCCCTGCAAGCCTGCAATCCTGTTATGGAGAGTTGAATTTCACTTGGGCCGCCGGCTGAGGAACTGGGAGGGAGAATCCTGGAAGTAACATTGGAGAGGTTGTAGAGGCGGAAGGTGGGCATGGGGGGAGGAGGGGGATATGATGGGACGCGTCGAAGGGGCGTTCTTTTCAATTACGAGTCTCTTGTGCCCAACAAGGAGTCGTCTAACTCCATCAAACCAACTCTACTCACGGTCTGCGACCCTTGGCACTGCCATGTACGACGAAGCGGTCCGCCTGAAGGTACTCGAGTACTCGCTGAATATTTGGGATGCGGTTCGAGTCGGACAAGAGTGCTCACGTAGAAAGAATATGAATTGAAGGCTGAGACAATGGGTCCCATGGGACAATTCATTCAATGGACCAGTAGAATTGCCATGATAATACGTAAGGCGATGTCACGAAAACTAAAAAACAATGAGGGTATAAAACATGACAAAAGGGAAAGCAAAAGAAAGGGGACTGCGAACGGGAATAATTTATCCACAAATATTGGGGAACTGCCTGCTCGTCGGGTTCTGTGGGATCCAGCCATTCGCCAACCCAGCCTGATATGTCCACTCGTCCGCAATCTCAGCTTTCCAAGTCCACTGAATCCAGCCAGCGCCTTTCTCGAACGTGATGACTTGCGCTTCCCAATATTGCCTGAGGAATGTCTTGTAGCTTGCGCTGAAGGAAGAAGCTTTCCCAGTGAGCCCTGTGCAGCTGCCCACTCGAGTCGAGCCGGGGAATGATCCATCGAAGCGAGAGCCAACACCACGACCATTGAGATACTTAGCACAATCGTTGGCCGCAGGTGTCCATTCTCCAACAATCGTCCAGAGGTGAAACGAAGATAGGGACGAAGCTTTATTGCATGCCGTTTGGATATGTTGAGATTGACTCATTTGGTTTTCCTAGGGAGGACGTTAGGCGATGCAGGAAAGGACTCAGAACAGACGTGCCGCCACTGAGAACATCTGGTAAATATGGGTGTCCATAGCTACACCTTCCCAATGAGGAGGGTCCATGAAATCAGCCCAGAAGCTCAAGGGCTGGAAGGCATCATGGATCAATACAACCGTATTGCCTTGCTGTGATGTTCCGAAAGGAAAGCTATTAAAAGTCATACATCAGTACTTAGATAAGATCATATCATGTTTATGATACTCCAAGGTACATACCGAATGTTACCATAGCTATCGAACCAGTACTTCGGGCATTGTGAGAACTTTGCTATGGAGTCGAAGTAGCGGGCGAACACACCTGACGCGTCGCATCTAGTACAGCTTGGCCATCGAAGCCAGCGGGTCTGTCGGAATGAAATCAATCACGGAGTCGATGGAATGATAAAATCACTCAACTCATTCAAAGGCGCAATGATGGGGACCGTAGATGTCTGAGTGGCAAACATGGAAGCAATGCGTTTGATTATGGCATTGGTGCGTGCGATGTTGCTGGAGCTTGAGTGCCATCCGGGGAATGATTTCTTCTGCCCGGAGTTGTCAAACCTAAAAGAACAGCGATTGGCGGCCGAAGAGGGTGCCGGGAGGAGAATGCGCACCCATTCTGACTCCCTGGTGCCCCATGAAGATCAACTATGAGCTTCAAATTGTGGTTTTGAGCCCAAGTGACTGCCTTGGTGAGATATGGAAGCTGTCCTTGAATGAAGGGCTCGCCAGGAGCCACTTCGAATGCCCAATAGCCGATAGGCAATCTCACATGGTTTAATCTGCTCGCCGAGTTCAGTGTCGAGTATTGAGCAGCTTATGATAATGCAAACCCTGCAGCGGCAATAGCGGCGAAGTCAGACTCCGTAATCCATGTGTCCCAGTGTTTCTTGAGCGCGGCAGTGGCAACATTCCGGTCTTGAAGCTGGCCAAACGTCCACTCATCGACGATGGCGTCGTTTCCCGTCGCGTCAAATAATGACGGCGTAATCCATGGCTAGCGTGATATCAACATCGTGTATGGAGTCAAAGTGATTATGTCGCACCTCGAGGACGAGCCATCCACCAAGGTTCACCCCACGGACTTTCTGCGATCCATAGGGAAAGCCTGGCGTTATGGCGAGGGAGGAGGACGCAATAGAAAGGCAGGTCACCGCCCTCAAGAATGAGTGTAGCATGCTGTATAGAGAATGGCGGCAGATGGTTGGGCAATACCAAGATGGGAGCCTTTTATAGGACGAGCCGTAACGTAGCTGAAGCTTTGAGAACGGCCGATCAAGCAATTTGTGATCGAAATCGAAGCCTGCTCAGTGTGGGACGGTTTGTCCCCAATGATGGATGCACAGACATGGTCCTGCCGTACTGCGTGCGCCAACAACTACAGACTCTGTTGCCTCGCGCAATGTGATATACCCCCACGCGAGCCTTGTATCTACCTGGGCTGGGCAGCATCAATTGACCCACTCCTATATGTTACTTCAATGAGAAAACATGGTCATTTGAGGGTTTCTGAAGCTTTGGTGGGGGGCCGAAGAGTTGTCAGACATGGACGGAGCAGAAGAAGTGAGGTAAGCGCGTGGGCCAAAATTAGCCTGGAGGTGGGGAAGCGACCCTGAATTACCTCAGCCCTGGAACAAAGACAACGCCGGACAAAAGGCGACTTGACTTGGGCTGCAGTTGGCAGTCACTGGTTGGCTCCCTTGTTGTTCGGCAAGGTAGAGAACACCCATGGCCGCGTGCTCGCGGCATAAAGGTTGCCCTGGGCATACGATCCAGCAGTTCTCCGACTCCTGAAAGGTGGAAGCTCAGCTTTTGGAATTACTGGAGAGACGGAAAGCAGCGGGGTTGGTGGGGATAAGGGACAACTTGACCACATGGGGCGCGAACAGTCACTTCTCAATCGGACCTTGAGTTCGCAACATATGCACTCCAGGGTATCATCGTCATTGTGATTGGTGATAACCACACATGTCTACGTACATCTACTGGCGTCCATCCCGAGTCTTGAGGTAGAGATTAATGATTATATCGTTTGCCGTTAATGTAATGATCCTAAAGCAACAATGTGTAAATACTCGGTGTAGTAGGTTAACGTCGGCACTTACGTGTGAGGCGCGATCCGTAGGAAGTGAGCGGTGGAACCTTGTACATGCAAGCTAAGCAAGAGGCCGAACAACATAGAATCAAGTCTAACCTTTGTACCATCCTTTTATACCTTCGGCTTTAAAGGTCTTCCACAGACAATCTATTGGGTTTTTATAAAGCGTACCCACGATTCTTCCATTCGGGAGTTTGGTCGTTGGTTGATTGTAGACGCGAGTCAAAGCCTAAGTGGTAGACATATTAGATCCACATACTGATCCGATGCCACGCAAAATTCACCGTATCCGCTGGTTGCATAACAAGACACTGCGAAGTGTGGTTGACATCAGCTGGCAGTGAAACTTCGAAACAGACACCTACCACACAGGCTCCAGACACGGAACTGCTGATTAAAAAGGACCAAGGGCTGTTCGTTGGTAGAATATCATGCTTTGATAATTGACTCTTGGCGAAATTGTAACTCGGAAGTTGTACCTATACAAGTGGCGATTGTTAGCGAAGTGTAGCGAGCTAAATGACAAGGTATTGTACCGATGACCCCATTGACGTCCTCAGAATGGCAGCGTCGATGCCACGAACTAGGCCACGATAACCTTCCGCGCGGAATATTGTCTTGAGAGCATCAAATGAACTTTTATAATAGTGCTGGGCACCGACTGGCAGTGCCGGTGAGTATGCCTTGAGGATGGGTCAGCCAGCTGCTTACATGGCTAAATACACACACAAAGCCAAACCTGCATACGGGCTTTGATGAGGAACAGCGGGTTGCCGAGTGCAGCTACGAGTGGTCTGAGTGATGCGGCAACGCAAGAGGACAATAGCGCGGCATACCTCCAACTGCACCACTGGAGGCTCCAGCGATCACCGACGTTATTGGTATATGATCGGTCGGGGAGACACCAAAGAATTTGTTGATGTTGCGGCGGAAAGGCTCATAGAATCCTGGAGGTAATATGAATATAGGGAAGGGGGACGACGGGGAATGTTTGACTAACCAAGGCGCGATCCATTCAGCAAAAACTGAACGTGGTATGCATTAGCGTTGAATCCCAGGGTTATTTGTTAGCACCATACCTGATAGATGTACTGTAGAGATCAAATTAGCTCTTACAATACCCTATAGTGTTAGTGCGGAACTCACCGCTGGACCAAGACCACGCTGCATACCACGAATACCCTCATTTTTCCATGTTTTCGAGAAGACGTCCGCAGCATGCTTATACACCCGTTCTCCGCCATTTTTGGCCAGTTCCCCTTGCAGTTGCAATCGCGTCTTAGCCACCTCAGCAGGGTTGGAGACGGTGACCTGCCACGGCTCAGTAAGCGTGTAGAACATGCAAAGGATTATAAACGAACCGCTATACACGCTGCAACAGCACCGCAGGTGAAGCCCTCCAATGTTGACAGTGGATGGGCTCCGCTCGCAGCAGGTTTCGCAGCCATTCGACGTCGAGGAGACCGTTGAGGTTAATGGTATAGAAGTTAGCCGGCGGTCGGTTTCTTGCCATACCATCACGTGCGTCGTAGAGTCCGATCACTTTGCATTCCGTCCTGTTGCAGAGTCTCAGCGCTACCCCGCTTGATTCTTGACCATCACTACGACCAGCTCCTCCTCCTGACCACCACCTCCTGATGCTCAGCCAGGGCCCGAAATGAGCACATTCAGCACGCAAGGCGCCATTGTGCTGGGCATAATCGTGGTCAGCTTTCCGACCGTCGCCCGCATATTTCTCTCGCCATATATGCTTTTGCTGCTATCCCCGCTCATTCTGGTGTTCATCGCTGTTGCAAGTGTCGGGTTGCACGTGTGCATTGGACATTGGCTGGACTCGTGGCAGAAGAATGGGAGGACTTCCCTAAGTAGTGCCGCGAGACCTTACGCCTTCTCGACTCCCGCAGCTTGGCAGGCCGTTCTGACTCGTTCACAATGGTCTCAAAGCGCCCCCCAAACATTCCCCCCTCTCTACCCGGAATCTAAGATGATCTCTTCAACTCTGAACGACATTCTCATCCTCATAGTTCGCGATTTCGTTCTAACTTGGTACAAAGACATATCATCATCGCCGTCATTTCCTACCGCAGTGTCCTCTGTGCTGCACAGCTCGCTTTCGAAACTCCTCGACCGCGCTGAGAGCGTCGACCTAGCTGCTCTCTTAGTTAACCGAATCCTACCGAAGATAACGGCCCACATAGAGCAATTTCGGCAGTCTGAGATGGCACTCCGCGGAGCCGGGTTAGAACGCCGCTTAACTCAGTCCGAGGAACTCGATATTCTGTTAGCTAGTCGTTATGCCACAAAGGGTGGGGAGAAGCTACATCCAGCAATTGACAATCTATCGACCACGTTCACTAAACAAACAGAGGAGGCGCATCTTCGTCAAATCATTGATAAAGTATTGCCCTATATGTTGCCAGAGACTGAAGCTAAGAGCCAAGCCCTGAAAATTGTCGCTCGGGAGATAGCTTCTTGCTCCGTTTTATACCCAATCATGGATATGGTTGCCGATCCAGATTTCTGGAACCGTATGATCGACGACATTGTGAGTGCATCCTTGTTCAAAACTCCAGCGGCAAGTTCACCCCAGTTTAGGCGGGTGCGGCTATACACCAGCAGTAAGTCTGACTGTAGCTATGTCCGACTAAATGTTGATTTTTGTAGAAAATTGATTACGAAGGTTCGAAATGTCCTGGAAGCTCAGGCACCTCAGCCGCATAATCGCATGTCTACCCCGCCTGTGGCAGCGACGACGGAAACTATTACTATACGAACGGATGTCAGACAATTTGAGTCCTTCCTGAGGAGCTTAAATAGGTGTTCATCTTTGCTGGATGCAAGGCGTTTGAAGAATGATATTATGGGCGAGATCAGGAGGACGCGGATGTTGCTTGGTGCGCCGTTCTTTAGTCCTCGGGAATATGTACCTAGGATTGATTATGCCATCAGGCAATCACGAGAAGGAGGATTGGATCAATGGCGAGAAGACTGAAGACGTGGTAGCTTTCCTCGACAGGCTGTACACTGCTAAACGTACAGTAGAAGAAAGAATTGTCATGCTCGGAGGAGAGGATGAATTGGTACGTTGGCCATACTTGATGGCAATGTAATTATAACTCCATTGTTGGTTTAGCGGAAGTCGACCACCTTGGACTCTGGCATCAGGTCGGGGTTAACCCTTCGCGACATTCTGGCCAACCCAAGTTTAATTTCCTATTTCATGGAGTTTATGGACCGCCGAAATCGGTCTCTCCTCGTGCAATTTTGGCTAACGGTAGAATCATTCAAGAACCCGCTCGAATCTGTTGACTCGGGATCTTCTGGGGACGAGGAGGAGACGATTCAGGATCCATCGAATTTTACCACCATGAACGAGGATATCTCCATGATAAACGACCTTTACTTCTCTTCTACTACACCGCACCCAGCACTCTCTTCGATTTCTGCTAAGTACGTGAACAGAATCCAAGAATTTGCCCGCTCCGAAGTCACGCCTTCCCTCTCATCCCAAAGGAAGGTCAGGCGAAGTGTTATGCGTGCGCAAAGCCAAGTCGAGAAAGCCATGGAACACGATTTCGAGGAGTTCCAGCGCTCCGAGCTCTGGTTCCGTGTGGCTGGTGACATGGAGGTAGGAAGCAAAAAACAGTCGGCTGCTCCATCATTGGTAGAAGGTCCGACCTCGGTGTCCTCCCCTGCTCTCGTTGGCTCTAGCTTGCCTTTCCACTTCAGCTGGGGGAATCACTCCACACAGTCTTTGCCTCCTCGCCCCGAGGCTGCCCCAATGCTAAGGGCAACATCTTCAGGATCTCAAGTCTCTGCTGATTTATCTCGCCGAATCCCTCCCCCGGACATGGAACTGCTCATGTCCTCTGTCCCCGATCTTTCAGGCTCCTCCCGAGCGCCATTGTTTGACGATCCCGATGCAGAAGACCAAAAGGTTGATAAATCACAATCGAATCGAATGGACGCGATACAAGCTGCACTCACGGATATCATTGCGACGGACAAAGAAGAGACCCAGAAGTCGAGCAAATTGACTACTCCCTCCCTATCGGCGCGCCCCCGGCCTAGTCGTAATGCTGCCTCGCCGAGCGAACCACAACGCACCACGAAGCCAGTGGAGACACAGAGGCCGGTATTTGAGGACGACTACGATGACGACATCGACGATGATGGGGGTGACAGCGAAGATAAGATCGAAGATGCTACCGACCCTTCCTCATCCTTCCATTCCGCCGGGCCTGGGGATCTCCAGTTGTCCTACGAGATTGGTCGGCTCGGAAGCAAAATCGCAAGCCTACAATCTCAGGATGCGATGTTGGATAAACTGATCAAGAAAGCGGAACTTACGGGCGATGCACAAGAGCTGCGCCTTCTCAAGAAATCGAAGACGGCTATGGGCCGAGAAATCCGGCAGTTTGAATTTCAGAAGAAGCAATACGAGCAGCAGGAATCTGCGAACCGTCTCCTGTCCGACAAGACACGAGTGTCTCTTGTGAACTCTACGGTCGGGGAGGAGGATGGTAAATCAGTTGTCCGCTACCTGATTGAAGTCCAGCAGTTGGGCCCAAATGGAAGTTTTGCTTCTGGCTGGGTAGTTGCTCGTAGGTATAACGAGTTCCTGAACACGCATATCAAGCTACGGGAGAAATATGCGCTTGTCAGAAACCTTGATTTCCCAGGGAAGCGTCTCGTGCATGCGCTCTCGGGGAGCTTTGTGGACAACCGAAGAGCAGCCCTAGAGAAATATCTTCAGGTATTTATCCTGCTCTATTGATAACCATCCTTCCTGACATATTTCGTCCAGAATTTGATTTCGATCCCTGCAGTTTGCGAAAGCGATGAATTGCGCGCATTCCTTTCCCGAGACTCGCCCTTCATGGCCACTGAGCATCGCTCATCCTCGAAGATCAGTCCTACATTCCCCGGTACCGATTTAGTCCGCACGGTCTATCGCTCAGTAGCAGAAAGCATCGACGATATGTTCTTTGGCCCTTCCATGCTTGATGTCATGATCCAACGTTTGACTCGCCAGGCTGCTGAGTTTGCAGGTGTTGTTGGCGCCGCTGTCAACGACGAAGAAATTGTCGCACAGGCTCTTGATGCATCTGGCAGGACGGCGTCAGAGGCTGCATTGCTCCACCTATCCGGAGACCTGAAACCTTTGGAAGGAGAAACGAGCACGTCATCGTTCTCTTCCCCAATTTGTGACCTTTTGCTGGCCGTTTTTGAGCTGAAGAAGAAGAATAACTGGCTGAGACGGCAAGCTATCGTCATCATTCTACAACAAGTCCTTGGAGGTACTATTGAACGGTGAGCCTACCATTACCTCTTCCATCTTGCAGGCTCTTACGCAGCATCAGCAAAATCCGGGAAATCCTCAAGGCTCAACTGGATGAATCGCGATTAATGTCTTATTTGACACTATTCCGCGATCAACTCTGGCCTGGTGGCCAACTCAAGCCACCCGGCAAGCCGCGTTCGACAGAAGAGAAATTGCGTACCAGAGATGAAGCTAACCGTAAATTGTCCTCGCTAATACCTGGTAAGCAACAAGGTTCATGTGGTATGTGATTGTCTTGACGTTCGTGTGTCAGACCTGGCCGCCAACATGATTGGGCGCTCTAATGCACGAAGAGGTGCACGACGAATCTTCGCAGTGTTGCAAAATCGCCGACTCAACCAGCATATAGCATACACTGTCGTGGACGAGGTATGACCTGCCCTTTCATATCAGTTGCGGTCTGATATTCACCCAGGTGTTCTCCGCGCTTTTTCCCGAGATAAATCAACCAGGTTTATCTCGATAATGAATGTAACGACCTTTCACGATTATCAAGATACACCATAATTAGATACCTATGTAGCGTCCGTCATTGCAACATCTCCTTCCTCTTGCTGACTCGGAACTATGTCTGAACTCTTTTGTGTTTCCGTTGCAAGTTTGGCCTGCAGGCGGCGATGTGCCTCGACCGGGACTGCAGATGGGTCATCGTAGCTTGCATTAAGCCTGATAAGCCTGAAGGGCAGTGTAGAGGTACATAAAAGAAAGACTTACACCTTCGTTGCGTGGAGAATAAAGCCACCAGCGCCTGACATGTTCATCATAGGATGAGTTCTACCTGGCAATATCTACGTTCTCTGTAAGTCCGAGATCTGGTAGCTTCGTGTGAAGGATATACCTGATAACGTCGAAGCCAAACCTCTGACAAAGCTGGCGATAGGTACTCGGCAGAAGCTCTCATGACGACTTGAAGATCGGATAATATCTGCGAGTATCGTCAGTATCACCGTGCTTCATGTTTGTATCATGTACCTGTGCGTATGGGCTGTGTATCACGATATTACATGAGCCACCGAGATATTTATTCAGCCGTTTCAATATTGACTGAGGGTCATATTCGCTTGCTACGACGAGCCTGGGGTATATCAGCTAACCTGTCAAGCATCAAGAGGTTGTACCTACGTACGCTTCAAATTCTCCAGCAAATAGGTCTTCGCGCGTACTCTGCAGGAAGTCCGATGCAGCCCTCCTCTTGTTCACCCGTATTCTCTGTTTGTCCGATCTGATTTGATCTTCTTCGACATCCCACGTAGATATGACTGATCCGCGACAAAAATAAGAACGTGACGCGGTCTCAAATCAAGAACGAACTTGGGGTGTAGTCTTCCTGACACGTCGCCCAGTTGAGAGATGCCATGATCGATTTGAATTCTGGCGGGAAGTTCATTTGGGTCATTACTGGATAGGCAGGTGGAGTTTCCACGTCGCAGATTGTGAGCACACGACCTTGGCCTGCATAGGATGGGATCAGAACTAAGCACGTACGGCCAGGGATCGCACATACCTCCCATCCTATGGAGAACACCAGAGACGACCAATCCAGAGGCATCATCCACGACGAGATACCTTCCGCCAGGTCTGATATTCGCGAGGTTAAGCATCTGAGACAGCGCGTCAATGCGGAGATCGCGGATGCGGCCCTGGTCCTTGTTATACCAGTACTCGCAGACATTGAAGAGTGTTGGCGGGATGGTGGTGAAAACCTTTGCGTATCTGTGGTATGCGGGTGAGCCGAGCAAAGGCATTTGAGGACCATCGCCCTTACTTAGCCTCCTTCTTTTTCTTGTATTTATCTTTACTATACTCCGTCTTTAACTCGAAATTCGTATGCTGGTCGATTTGTTTCTTGATGATGTCCTGCAGAAAGCATGGGCAAACTTCCCTCAAGTTGCTTTGAGAAAATGGTACCGAAACATGGACGCCAGCTTCCTTCATTGCTGCCATTTCCTCTGGTGTGACAGGCTTCACTGAGCCATCCCCTACAATGTGCTCATTTGTGGCATCGGTTTCCTCTGTCTCAACGATTACAACTTATCACGAAAGGTTTCTTGAGCAGCAACCCACCGAGTTCCTGAATATTTTGAGGGGGCAACACAACGAGATTCTTGCCCACAATTTCGAACGTAAGACCATAATGGTGGTCAATCAGTTCATTCGATGAAAATGAACCAAGCCTCCCGATGGAAACGATTCTAAACAGGAGTCACTATTGAAGTCGGGGGTCGGGGAAATGGTACTCGCACAAATCCTTCTCCACTTTTACGCTTCGAGTATCACCATTCGGTATTCTGAGAAGAACAGTGTCTCCTGAGCGTATCTTATTCTGCGTCGATGCTTCTTCTGCCATGGTGATGGGAGCTCAATGAAATTCAAACTTTCTTCAGCGGACATGGCGAGCGCGGCAGTTGCCGATCGTCTCAGCTTCTCTCAATTATGCATTTCCCAAGCTCGCCACTCTCCGCATCGCACGCGACAGCCCCCGTCTCGCCGACAGCCACCGACGATGGCGCCAGACGCGATCCCCAATGCCGACCAGGAACCGCTGTCGCTGGATCGCTTGATCGCCCAAACGAAATCATCTCCATCCACAGACCTCCTCCCCGCTGAACTCGCCTACCTGATCACCGCTTTCTTGCCAACTGAAGACTTCGACGTCCGTTCCAAAGCGTATCTCCTACTCTCTTCTTTCTGTCAGAGCGCCAGGGCGTCAGCATCAGGCAATGCGGGGAAAGATAAACTATTGCGCGTCTTCAGCCCTCCCATTCTGTCCAAGCTCGGTGATCCAGGAGAAAAGGAGTTCCTTGCTGGCGTCTGCTTCATGACAGCATTCTTCCAAGTGGAATGGGAGACGGCTGCGACCGTCTTTACCAGCGACGGCTTGGTCGAATCTATCCTAGATCAAGCTGAAACCTCTCCGCCTTCGTCACTGCCTCATGTCGCACGGATGTTCGCCCAAGCTGCTGGTCATAAACCGTGTCGCACCTCTTTCACATCTCTGACGGTAGAATGGCTCGAAATATCCGCCCGACAAACTACGATCATTGCCTTGCGTGCTGCTGCTGGGCTCGCTTTAGTCAAATTGTCGCGTAACACTGGTCCAGACGGTTTGGACGCCCAATCTTTCGCCCAAGTGTCTGACAAAGATGCCGAATGCTTCAAATTTATGAAAGAGATCGTTATCTCTTCAAAAGATACCTCTTCTGTAGCTGACGCTGTCGAAGGGCTGGCCTATCTCAGCGTAAATCCGGATTTCAAGGAAGAAATTATTGCCAATCCCAATTTATTATCTCGTCTATTTGCTCTAGTCCCCCGCAAGGAATCTCTCAAAAACGATACACTTCCTGACCAGGCCACAACGGTTTATGGCATACTTGTCATCATCTCTCAGTTATGCGCCTACCGCCCACAAATGTCTGAAGAGCAGACGCAGATAGAGAAACTGAAGAAAATGGCTAGAGCTGAGAAGAAAGCGGAGTCAAAGGAGCCGTCCCCTTACGACCAAAGCGAGTACGTGACTAAACGAATAAGGCGTTTAGTAGGAGCGGGAGTGTTGGAAGTCTTGGTCGCCGCATCGGTGGCTAGGTTGGATAGCGTTGGGGTTCGCGTGACTGTGGGGAAAGCCCTTCTGAACATCATAGAAACAAAAGAGCATAGAGGGAAAGTTCTACAGGCCGGCGGTGCCAAAGCTCTGTTTCAAATGATCAAGCGTGGTCTCAACGACCAGCCCCTAGATGCCATGTATCTCGACTCTATCCGAGCCCTAGCAAAGCTTGCAATAACAGCTTCCCCCATCCAGGTCTTTGGGCCGAATGAATCCCTCATGTACGATGCAATACGACCGTTCTCTACTCTGTTAACACACTCATCATCCAACCTCCTTCAACGTTTTGAAGCCTTGATGGCCTTAACGAATCTCGCGTCGCAGAGTCCCGAGCTTTGCAAGCGCATTGCTAATGTGGAGGGGTTAGTTGGAAAAGTAGAGCTCATGATGTTGGACGACAATACTCTTGTTCGCCGCGCCGCCGTCGAACTACTATGCAACCTCATAGTCGGTTCGGACGAAATATTCGAACGGTATGGTGGCGCTTCA
Organism: Pleurotus ostreatus; assembly: GCF_014466165.1. NCBI lineage: Eukaryota > Fungi > Basidiomycota > Agaricomycetes > Agaricales > Pleurotaceae > Pleurotus > Pleurotus ostreatus. The sequence goes on along the minus strand of NW_023503157.1, from coordinate 1,494,858 downwards.
AGTTCTCCCAGCGCAAGGTCGAGATTAGAGATCCTCGTGGCGTTGTCAGATGTCGAGGACGAGCGTACGAGAGTGGCTGCCTCCGGCGCTCTGGCTACTCTGACACTCTCAGAGCATGTCGGCAACATGCTTGCAGAACTTCAGTTGGAGAAGCATAAGGCCTTTGGGATACTTGGCCAATTGATTGATCCAACGGAGGACACGGGTTCAGTTGAGGATAATCCAGGATTGATGCATCGCGGCGTTGTGTGCGTGCGGAATATCATCGTAGGGGCTACAGATTTAGAGAGGCGAGAAGCGTTGATTACTGAGGCTCATGTTTCGGGGTTGACCAGGTCACTGGAGAAAGTAGCGGCGAAGGCACCACAGGAAGTGCTGCGGCCTCTGCTTGAGACGTTAACCATTCTACGGAAACAATGACAATATTTTGATTCTCATTCAAAGAACTTCAGGCTTTGAGTCTGAGTTTTTGAGCCGCGCCCATTGCGCGTGACGACATGGATGACTACTTCCATATCGGGACGCTCAGCGATCACTTCTCCGTTGTCCAACCGCAGCTTTACGGCAATTTCGCGGTCTCACCTTGACAACATCCATGGTGCGTCGAGAGAATCATGGAAACGCCATAATCTCACACCTTCCAGGCGAAATCAAAGAAGGCGGGGACAAAGGTCACCTCGACGGCCAAGAAATCTGGTGGAGGGGGGAAGGTGGCCAAGGTACAATTCACGACATTTCCTGATTGCGATGCATTCATCTTCTAGTAGGCCGACTGGAAAGAGGGATTCAAGAAAAAGCAAGTAGGAGTCTCTGATATGACCCTGCTGACCACGATCAGCAACGAGAGCATCAATGAGAACCTTCAGAAGAGGTGGACGAGCGGCGAGATATATACCTATATCGGCGCAGTGTTGATATCTGTCAACCCTTTTCGCGGTGCGCCCTCTGTATAGTCTTGGAACCGCTACCCATCTCATGCTTGACTCAAGACCTTGGAATCTATACGGACGAGGTACTGCAGAAATATCGCGGCAAGAACAGGCTTGAGGTCCCGCCTCACGTATTCGGCATCGCAGAGTCTGCGTACTATAACATGAATGCATATCACGAGAATCAATGCGTTATCATATCAGGCGAGTCAGGAGCGGGCAAGACTGAGGCTGCGAAACGTATCATGCAATACATCGCAGCCGTCTCGGGAGGCGCGGATAGTAGCATCCAGGAAATAAAGGACATGGTTCTAGCCACAAATCCCTTACTCGAAAGTTTTGGTTGTGCGAAGACTCTTCGTAATAACAACTCCAGTCGGCATGTGAGTCATTCAACTACGTTTATCTTCCCTTAACCAACGTACCTTTGTTCCAGGGAAAGTACCTTGAGATCATGTTCAATTCTCAAGGAGAGCCAGTGGGCGCCCAGATAACTAACTATCTACTCGAGAAAGGTCGCGTCGTGGGCCAAATAGAGAACGAGCGTAACTTCCATATATTTTATCAATTTACCAAGGCCGCCACAGACGAACAAAGAGGTATGACTATATCCTTTTCTGTGAGCTTCCAAGCCCAACCTCGTATACAGAGATGTTCGGCCTCCAAGGACCCGAAGCTTATGCCTACACTAGCTTGAGTAACTGTTTAGAGGTTCAAGGCATCGACGATAGCCAGGATTTCTCCGAGACCATTGTAAGTTGTTTCAAATACATAACAACACCTCTCACCCCTACTTCAGCAAGCCATGCAAGTCATCGGACTTTCTCCAGAGGAACAGAGCGAGATCTTCCGGATGCTAGCCATTGTCCTTTGGTTGGGCAACGTGCAGTTCGAGGAGAAAGACGATGGAAACTCTCAAATCAGTGATACAGGCGTCACGGACTTCGTGGGGTACCTCATGGAGGTCGATCCCGCCACCGTGCAGAAGGTTCTAACGTCAAAGATTGTGGAGACACAGCGGGGCGGTCGACGAGGATCTATCTATGATGTACCACTCAATCCAGCGCAAGCGTCGTCCGTCCGAGATGCCCTTGCCAAAGCTATATATAACAATCTCTTCGAATGGATTGTTTCCAGAATCAACGTTTCTATGAGGGCCAGATCAGCTAGCGCTCATGTAATTGGGATCTTGGTGCGTGCTTCGGCTCGGTGCTTCGCAGGACAAGCTCTAACTTTGCCAAAGGATATCTTTGGGTTCGAGATCTTCGAGGTAAATCATGAACAAAGCATTGCGCTGCCGGTTCTCATGACTTTGACAGGATAACTCCTTCGAGCAACTTTGTATCAACTATGTCAACGAGAAGCTGCAACAGATTTTTATCGAGTTGACATTGAAGACAGAGCAAGAGGAATACGTCCGCGAGCAGATCCAATGGACACCAATCAAGTACTTCAATAACAAGGTCGTCTGTGACTTGATCGAAGAACGTCGTCCCCCCGGAATATTCGCGGCGCTTAACGATGCATGTGCCACTGCTCATGCTGACCCATCTGCAGCAGACAACAGCTTCATCCAAAGAACTGCGGCGCTCGCTACCAATGCCCATTTCGAAGCCCGAGGTTCCCAATTCTTGGTGAAACATTATGCTGGTGACGTGATGTACAATGTGGCTGGAATGACGGACAAGAACAAGGACTCGTTACTCAAGGACTTATTGGACTTGGTTGCCTCTAGCAGCAATCAATTCTTGCAGACCCTCTTTCCCGATCGACCCGATCCCAACAGCAAGAAGCGGCCACCCACCGCTGGAGACAGGATTAAGGTAAATATATGTCTGTCTATATTAGCAGAGTACTTAAACCATCCACTAGTCTTCCGCCGGAGCCCTCGTCGAAAATCTCATGAAGGCCCAGCCTTCATACATTCGGACGATCAAGCCAAATCAGAACCGAAGCTCCAGCGAATATGATCTAAAGGCCATCCTTCATCAAATCAAGTATCTCGGGCTCCAGGAGAACATCCGAGTTCGCCGTGCTGGCTTTGCCTACAGAAATACCTTCGAGAAAATGGTCGAGCGCTTCTATCTTCTGTCGCCTAAGACTTCGTACGCTGGAGAATATACGTGGCAAGGAGACCCGAAGTCAGGATGCCAACAAATCCTCTCAGATACTGGTATTGCAAAGGAAGAATGGCAGATGGGTGTCAGCAAAGCGTTCATCAAGAACCCTGAGACGGTAAGTCTTATATTACCGGTGATCCGCGCCGTTTCTAATGGTTTTACATAGCTATTTGCGCTGGAGACCATGCGTGACAGATACTGGCACAACATGGCCGCTCGAATCCAGCGCGCGTTCAGAAACTACATGCGTTATAAGCACGAATGTGCCCGTCGAATCCAACGGTTCTGGAAAAACAACAAAGAGTCGATCGTCTACGCTCAAGTACGCGAATATGGACATCAGATTTTGGCAAAACGTAAGGAACGGCGGCGCTTCAGTCTACTCAGTTATCGTCGCTTCTTCGGTGATTACCTGGGCGTTAACACCAAGAGTCCCCTCGGCGAAGAGCTGGGATCATTATGTGGTGTCGGATGTGCGTAATTGACTCCTTACCACTATCTTCAATTGACTGATTACGCTTTTAGCTGACGAGGTTACATTCAGCGGAAAGATTCAGCTCCTAGTGTCCCACTTCGGTCGGTCGAGTAAGCCGAGCCCTCGGTTTATCGTCGTAGTAGGTGCTATGAACGGACGGAATGGTTTCCTGTACTGAACCTACTCTACAGACACAGAAGGCGGTTCATATCTTGGTCACAACTAACAAAGACGGTCGGATTCAGACTGCTTTGGAGCGGAAGATACCTCTGGTAACCATCAGGAGCATTGGGATGTCCTACCTTCGAGACGATTGGATAGTATGGGGCCACCATTCACCTCGTTTACGCGTCTAACTAACGAATCCCATAGTGTCTCAATATCAACAATGCTACCGAAGAAGGAGATCCGGTCTTCACCACCTACTTCAAGACTGAACTTGCGGCCAATCTCATAACACTCACGCAGTCAAGCATCAGCCTCTTGATCGGCCCAACGTGCGTAGTATTGTATGTATATGTGATCTGGTCCACTGACTAGGAGTATCCCAGTATCGAGTACGCCAAGAAGAAAGACAAGAAACAGTTGATCAAGTTCTCGAAGGATGAAACTGTGACGAAGGACGACGCTTACAAGAGTCATACTGTTCGCGTGGCAACAGGTGAACCTCCGGATAGTGTATCACGTCCCCCTGCCAAACGGAAACCAGGCGTCGTGAGACCAATCACCCAAGGCAAGCTTCTTAAAGCTGGAGGACCTTCGAAGGTCGGATTCATTCCCTTGGTCGAGTTGTTTGTTCCTGACAACTTAATATAGAAGCCCACATCATCGAGACCAAGACCCGTTGCCCAACCACTTCCAGGGAAATCGGCGACGAGCGCTCCGCCCCCTTCTGTAGTCAAGCCTGTTGCGACAACATCGTCGACCGCCACCAAAGCCCCTGCCGCCGCCGCCGTTAGTAGACAAGCTCCACCTCCGCCGCCGCCTCCACCAGCTGAACCCGAGAAGCCAAGATACCGCGCGAAATTCCCTTTCGAAGGCCAGGAAGGCGAGATGTCGCTGAACAAGGATGACATCGTCGAAGTGGTTGAGCAAGGTGATGATGGGTGGTGGCTAGTCAAGAAAGGTAGTGAAGAAGGGTGGGCGCCGTATAACTACCTTGAACCTGCGCCGGCTCCCAAGGCAGTTCCAACACCCCCGCCACCACCTCGACGGCCGGTTGCCCCTCCAGCTCCTCAACCAGCTCCTGTAGCCAAACCAGTACAAGCAAACGCTAATGCGAAGCCAGTAGCGGTCTTCCCTGGCATGGCACCATCGAATGGGTCCGCTGCACCATGGAAGAGGCAGGCTTCGGAATCGTCCTCTAATACCGCCAGCACAATTTCTTCGAAACCGCCGCCTCCGATAGCAACCAAGCCGAAGCCAGCTCCTCCGGTAGGGGCGAAACCTGGCGCACCGAAGGTAGCTGGCAAACCACCAGTCCCTAGTGCTCCAAGACCCAACGTCGCTGCAGCTCCTCGCCCGAGTCCTGTCGCGAAGCCTGCCGCTGCCGTTGGTCAGCTAGATCTGGCTGCTGCCGTAAGTCATCTTGTCATATCCATAACATCGTGGTCTTGATAATCTGTTTCCCTAGTTTGCGAAACGTGCTCAGAGAATGGGAGACGACTAGTAGGAGATGGATGACGATCAGGATGAACACGTAGATTGCGGATTTTCCGATACAGTATTGTACAATGGATGGATGAACTAACATAGATTAATGCCGATAAGCAAATGAATGCACAAGGTATTACGCGGAAATCGTGAAGCATGCATGCAGGTGGGCGGGTATGAACATTGTCCCTTGACGTTAACATAGTAGACGGATTGAGAAACGAAACCTCTAAGTATTTATTATTATTGCGATTCTGTCACAAGTATCGGTGGCGGCGGAGAGCGGGAACCGGTGAATGCTGATAGCGAAGGTGGTGGAGAGGGTGTCAATGCGTAAGCCATGGACTCAACCTCTTCCTCCGAGTCTGCGTTTCGTCCTGAAGTACGGCGAGATCGAGAAGAAGGACGACTACGCCGTGGCTTGATGTCCATATCTATATCTTCGTGGTCGGACCCGCTATTTGACGACTCTCGCCAACTCTTAACTTCTTCAGCACTGAGAACTTTCGCCCCACTTTTACTGGAGACCGGTGTTTCTGGCTTAGCCTCCAACGCACGCTTCCCGCTGCTCAGCAACCCCTCTATCAAAGACTTGACGCGCTTATACACCATATCGCTGTCTTCCGGCTCACTCTCATCACCCTCAGCATCATCATCCCCCTCGTCATCGGGTTCTTCGTCGTCAGGGCCATATGAGGACTTGACAGCGCGATATGCGCGTGGGGGTAATATCAGCCTCGATTCTCGCAGTTTACGTCGCAAATCTCGGATCTCCTTCGCTTGTTTATGCTTTGCAGCTTCTAATGATGCGTTGATAGCAAGTAGCGAACGGTTCGATATTTCCAAGTCTTCGATCTGGAGCAGGCAAGATAAGGAAAGTAAGGTAGAGAAGCAAAATCCGTCAGCGAGGACAGCTTACTTTTCGATTTGACTTCGCTTGAGCTCGTGCTTTACGTTCGTCGTCATATACTGCATCGTCGTCGCCGCTCTCCCCCGATGTATTATTCGCGTCCCCCATCTCTACGTGTCGCACTAGATCGTCCAGCGTCGAGCGAAGTCTCTCGTCATAGTCATTAGAATCGTGTTTTCCGTGATGTTGAAGATGTTCCGTTGAAGCGTTACTGTGGCTAGTGCTCGACTCTGCCGAAACTTGGTATTGCACAGATGAGCGAGAAAGAGAAGATTTGGAAGATACAGAAAGCGAAGAGGTGGGGGGAGAATGTGGAGGAAGGGGTATTGAGGCCGGATCAACCTTGACCGAAGTGGGGGAACGAAATGGTTGGTAGTGTGGTCGCGCAGGGGCATACCGGTGAGGATTTGCAGCGGGAGTGGCAGTCGTGATCGGGTATATAAATCCAGGGTTTGGTGACGGAGGTGCAGACGCAAAGGTCATGTTGGTTATCGACGCAGCTCTTGCGCGCGTCGGTGGCGTACGTATGGATGGCAGCGGTGGACTTGATGGTGAAAACTCTCCACTCACGGGTGTCTGCTTCGCTAGCCCCGATACCTTGGCTTTGATCTTCAACCCCGTCATTCCTGATAGCGTGTCCGTTGGCGAGGGTGCTACAGGTGATGTTGACCTCGAACCCGGCTGCGAACGCTGCAGCGACGCGAACGACGCCGCATGCTGTAATGACACGCTCCCATTACGACCTCTAGATCCAACATCAGACGCTGCTACACTAGTGAAAGCTCGCTGGCGGGTGTCCGAGCTTCCTATTACTGACTGCGCTGTATGTGGTCGCAGCGTCCGGACCGTCGCGCGGACTTTGGGGTGAGATGTCGGTGAATCATCGCGCGGGGGTGGTTTGAGCGTATTGTATTTGAAGGGCGACGCTGCCCGTGGTGTCGGGCTTGTACTAAGTGTGGTGACGCTCCTTTCGCGTCGAACAGCGACTGTCGCCGACTTGGTGCTCGATACCACGTTTGGGGTCTTTCGGAGGGGGGTCGCAGTGCTGTTCACCTTCGCCTTCAACTTTGCCGGCATGGCGTTCGAAGAGGACGAGGAGGAGGACATGTTCTGCACGCGTGCTTTGAACGGTGAGGGCGGTCGTGAAGTGGATTGTACATCATTCTGATGGGGATTGAATTTGACTGTGGCCTGCTCATTGTTAGCCTCGATGAGCTCCATCTCTGGATCAGCGCACCTTTCTTTTGAGGACGTTCTCCATCGGCCGACGTCGAGCTCCTTGCCGGGAGCAAGAGGTTGAGTGGGTGTAAGCGACGCTCTTCACAAATTTGTGACATGTTGGCAGAAGACCGTTATCTTATCTTATCTGCGTAATACCATGAATTCAATAAGCGCTGTGACAAAGTTTACTCACGAGTCACCATTGCCGTTGTTGCTCCCGACGTCGTGGCGACACGCTACCAAATGATTCTGCGCCTCTTCTCTCTATGTCGAGCAGCGGGCAACAGCACTAAGTACTGCGCGGGCGAATATCAAACAAGCGCATCGTCGATGAGTCTTCTGGAGATATTTCGACTCGAGTTATTTTCAAGCCTGTAGTCCGGTATGATACCCAGCTGCCCTCGTACTCGTGTAAATATGTATACTGATTAAAGTTTCAGAAACGCTACTCGCTTCAGCGGGACTTAAGAAGCTCCAACTTTGTCTGAGCTTTCGATGGATATGAGCCGCAAGTTCAAAGCCGAATAACGAAGCATCACATGGCCCTGAATAGCTCTAGGTCCCTCCAGGATGACCGCCTTGGTCGGGATCTATCACCTTTCGTAACTGTCATCACTCATTCTCAAGCTTGGGCTCACAGCTGGCTGACGGACCGTCTCACTAAAATGTACTGCCTGCCGAGCGACAGTTCTTCTCCCTATCAAAGTCGGTGCGAGGGCTGGCGTCTTTCTGTACCCTGCCGCCAGCTGAACACACCGGCTCCACGAGTCTTTCTTGCTCGACGAGACTCCATTTGTATGCCGCGTATCTAACGCCTGTCATCGGACTCAGGCGTGTCTACCATAGCTAGGTGCTCTAATCGCACGGTACGTCAATAGCCGTGCAGATATAGCAGCGAAGTGAAACTCACGGTCTCGATTCGCTTTAGTTGTAAATTTACTGCCGCAAATGTAGCAGCCATGCTTTCGTCGGTGAACCAGACGGCTATCCGCCAATGCAGTCATCGTTGGCATGCCATTGTGTGTCGGACGATGCTAGGGGAAATTAGATCCCTGAAGGGACCAGCAGATTTCTCTGCTCTTGCTGCGCCCTTCCAGGTGAGTCAATGGAGCTGCTGGATGAAGCAGGCAATGTGCGGTCGCCGCCATCAGGACCCGTGGCTCCATCGAATGGCGGGGTAGAGGCGAGGCGGTCGAATGTCACGGCGGCATTGTTGCTTCCAATATCTCGTTGATTAGTGCCAGCTCTGGCCCCGAGAGGATATACCAATGTCAACCATGGCTCTCTGAAGAGTTGCAGTTAGTCCCCGCGTAGCCCTTGTAATCGAAGGAGGTACCTCATTTGAGTGGCACCCGGTAGAACGCAGGGGCTTTGCTGGGGGTGTATCATTTTGTGTGAAGGCGGTTGAGTGGATTGTATGGCTTTTATGTTCGACGCACAGCCGTCAACATCGCCCCAATTGGTCTCTGACGCCGTAACAAAACTTCAACGCTCTCGTGGACACTCACCCGAGTCCCGGGAGTTGAGTTTGATTGTGGTCTGCCCATCGTCAGCGGTCATGGTCTGAGTACCTCTCTTTGGAGGACGTTCTCCTCATATTACTGAACGCCGAGCGGAGGAGGGAAGCCGAAGAGTTATCTTGTCAAGTACGTTGCTATTGAATCCCTTTTCTTGCCAGAGCATCCTCTACCGCCCTCTCTATCAAGGCTTTGATACCTTCGTCTCCCCCACCGCCGAGTGCAGCTACGACGCTTTTGTGTACATATTTCCCAACCATGTCCACCTCGATATTCACTGTAGCCCCCACCGGTTTCTTGCTCAGCGTGATCTTCTGCTGTGTGTGCTGGATCAGCATGATGCTGAACTGCCTCTTTTCGTCGTCGACGCCGGTAATTGTGAGCGATGTGCCGTCGAGGGTGACATAGCCCTTGGGGATCAGGTATGGCAGTAAGGATGGCCGCGATGGGGTGGGTTCGGGGAGTTGGAAGGTCATGCGCAGAGAATCGCCATCCGTGGAGCGATCCACGACGGTACCAGTTGTATCTACATGTGCCTACAGAATCAGCACGGGTGCGGTTTGGCACGGGCGAATTGACACACCTGCACAAAGTGCCCCCCGAACCGCACATGGGCTCCCATTGCACGTTCAAGGTTCACTTGATCGCCGACCTTACGTTCGCCTGCGCACTGAGAAACATTCGACTACAAAAACGCGAATCACTCACCTAGATCGGTCCTATCCAGCGTCTCATTCGCCAGCCAGACCTTGAAGAACCCGCCTTCCTTCTCTGGGTCAAATTCTGTTACAGTCAAGCAGGCACCATTGACCGCAATCGAGTCGCCAATGTGGCAGTCCCCCAAGATGGGCGCAGAGTCGGAGATGGTGAGCGTGCAGCCTCCAGCATCGCGCTGGATATCATGGACCGTTCCAAGGTGTTCTATCTGCGATAAAGCGTATCAGAAATGCGTGCAGCCTTGCAGTTTCTCTACTCACCAACCCAGTGAACATGACGGGGTGCTGTTATGTGACGATGCGGGCCGGACGTAAGCCGGTCGATTGTTTGATCGAGAAACTTCATTCTCGACCGCCACCATGGCCAAGCGCCCGTCGACCACACCGCCGCCTGCTGCAAAGCCATCCACGGCAGCAGCCTCAAAAGCCGCAGTCACAAATCGAAGTCTCTGGCAGTCATACAATGGTGCGTCCCCCGGCACGGTTCGAGTTCACCATCTTACAGGCTACACATGCAGCTCTGCCACCGTCGGCGAGGCTCAAAATCTCACTAGGCCTATGCTTGGTTGGGATCGCCGGCATTGTTGCTTCAGATTTTGTAGAAAAGAAGGTGCCAGCACCGCAGCAGACAAGCAATGCCTAGCCTTGCAAATACATCTCAAATTATACTGCTAGCAGTTGTGGGTTATCATATGAACAGACCGCGACAATTTTCATCAGGGAGCGTGAGGATTAGTTGGGCGTTCAAGGCTTCGAACTCGGGGGTGAGTGTAGGGCGTATGGGTTGTAGTCTGGGCGATATGTCGGCATAGGCAACTCCAGGTCTGGTTTCTCGGTCGTCGTCTCTGCGGGCGTCTTCTTGCCCCCCTTCATGCCCTTCCACTTCGTGATAGATTCCACCGACGAGAGCGACGGGTAGCGATGGCCATCCTCGCTTACCATCCGAAGCTCCCAGCTCCTCTTTTCCCAGTCCGGGACCAGCTCCTCAGCCGCCTCTCTGCGCTTCTTCCCAAGGAACACGTCTCTGACGAAGCCCCACCACGTGTCGAAGAACATCACGGAGAGGATGATGGCCGCCACCACTGCGATACAAAGAACCGTCACCCCAAGCACCTTCCATTGGGCGAGTTCTGCGTTTGATGTAGTCAGTGTCGAGCCAGGCGTGGGCGCAGGAACTTCTGGTGGCGCTTCCGTCGTTTCTGCCGGGGGAGAGCTTATTGGTGACAACGGTGTCGCGCTGACAGATACAGGCTTTGGCGGTGGCGGCGTGCCCAACACGGAGTAACTGCGAATAGAGTCCGTTTCCTTGGTATGGCCCGCCGACAGTGATCCAGAAGCAGAATGGGTAGTAGTCAAGAAAATGTCGCCAAGTATTCCAGTGGTAGTGGGCGTCGCACTTGGCGTGGTCGACCTCGTAGCAGCGGCGATAGTCGTGTGTTCTCTGTCCTCGTCGAATTCGAAGGCGTTACCGAATAAACCGCGTCGTTTGGGCTCCTTTGCGACCAGGGCGTTCACATAGCAAAGCTGTAGAAATATCAAGCAAAGAACGGATAGCGGCCAGCGTGCTTGCATAGTAAAGGATACTTGAAGGATGAGGGAGAGTCGTCCCAGCGTGCTCTTAAGGAGACATGGATAGGAGCTGCCAGGGGCATTCACGATCATGTGACAATTAAATGTAAATACCATACGCCGTACACTACATCACGAAGACTCCCCGTTCAGACCAGCTTGTAAGATCGGCCAGTCTGCACTCCTTTTGCACATCTCCCTAAACGCGCTTCCCGGGTTCGCAAGCAACTCGCGAGGAGGTGCGAACTCTAGGATTTCGCCGTTATCCAGGACGAGGATACGATCATAGTCTATGATTGTCATCAGCCTGTGAGCGATGGTGATGACCAATGCCGATGCGAGTTCCTCTCGTATAGTGGTCTGTATCTATAAACGATACCAAGTCAGAAAATGAGGCTCGAGAGAAATCGTATAATTATCTCACTTGATCGTCAAGTTTATTGTCTATCTGCGAAGTGGCCTCGTCCAGGATTACAATGTTCGTCCGCCGCAGTACCGCCCGAGCCAATGCAACAAGCTGACGTTCACCAGCGCTCAGCGTCCCTTCCTGGCCAATCGGCAGCTCAAGCGAAAGTTCCCCGTTCACCGGTTTCATAATTGATTTGAGGTGGCATCTTTCCAAGACATCCCAGCATTCTTGATCAGTGTGCTCATTCAAAGGGTCCAAATTGCTGCGAAGGGTGCCAGTGAAGAGGGAGACGTCTTGACTGACGATCGTCTACAGCGGTGTTGGCTTGCTATAATATAATCGGGGGACAATATGGGGCTCACCACGCGTGTTCTGAGGTCTTCTAAACCGATAGATGATATATCTATACCGTCAATTCTGCATGAAAGTCAGAATCGCCTGCGGCACAACTAGCGCGACGCACGTACATTATTTTGCCGCCGGATGGCTCGACCATACGCAGGAGGGAAAGTGCCAAGGTAGATTTCCCTACGATGTCCAGCCTATGTGAGGAAGCGCGTTGACCGATGTAACAAACGGTATATACCTGAACCCGTTCTTCCAACCTACCAAAGACTCGGTAAACCCTTCGAATACGACGGATATAGCTTAAAACTCACAATACCAATCTTCTCCCGAGGTTTGATAGAGAACGAGATGTTCCGTAGGACATCTGGGAGAAATTTAGCGTACTTCACTACCAAATCCTCGACAACGATGCCGCCATCACTGGATGGCCAGTAAGCAGGCGGCCGACTCTTCTCATTAATCGCTGGCGCTTCTTGCGGAACTTCCAGATATTCGACTATCCTCTCCACGGAGTTGAAGTCCAGTTCTACTTGCGCTGCAACCCTACGAAGACACTTCACTTCAACGCCGAGAAAATGAGAAGGTAATAAAGGTATGAACCTGACCAACTGCCTTGACGCTTCGGCGAAAATTCCTGCCTGGACTATGACAATGGCCGCAGACCCGTCACTAACAGATCGCCAGAGGGCGAACAGAGTTGTGGCGAAGACAACAATTGATCCTAGGCAGTCGTATCTCCAACGAAGCCAGCTATTCACTAGCCACTATTGAAAGTATTATTGATAAGGTCGCACTACGGGGGAGAAACCTACATAGACGTGATCAAATGCTTGGAACCTGTCAACCTGTACGTCTTTTGTTACACGAATAAGGTCTTGATATTATCAGTCAGCCTACCTTTCTGTAGAAGCCTTCCTGATACCGGCTCTCCATCCCAAAGGCGCGGACATGTACCAAGCCGTGGAGAAGCTCGTCAAAGCCTGCAAATGCAGGCGACAAAGATACGGATTCCAAACGCCGCAAATCTCTGGAGGCATTGATATATGGTGGCGCGATCCGAATGTATAGCCAAGCAACGAAGATGGCCACAGGTGCAAAGTTCGGAACCACCACGACAATGGTAACAAATGACGATGCGAATGTAAGCACACCGGAGAGTGCGCTGTAAACAGAAACTTGGATCGTCCCGTCCAGAGTCCGCATATCCGACGTAAATCGATTCAAGATTCTTCCGATGGGGGTGGTGTCGAAAAAGCGGGCGGGTGCTCGTGTCAATCGGCGGAGCAGTTTGACGAAGAGCGAGCGCGCTGCTTGAAGACTAGTATAAAACCCTAAGCTGATGGAGAGTAGGACCGTGAAGGCTCCAGCAAAGGAGATCAAGACGTATACGATCAACCAGGGTTTTACATCAACGTCTGGAGGAGGCAGGGGGTTCCAGATATCAGGCATCGAAGGAAGGATTGACGGAGAACCCTGATAGGCTTCACCCCATTTTGCGATGAACACCTACGAAACTCAACGTTCCAGAATATATAGAGAGGGCAAGACGGCGATGCACCTACTTGATTACCGATTTCGACGACCCGCTGAACACCCATGAGAAGAATAGTGAGGATCCAGCAATAAATCCCTGCGGCACGTATGTAGAACCAGTACGTGCTGGGATTAACTCGACCTTCCGCACGAACCTCCTCTTGCACGAGCTTGCCAGAGTTCGGGTTCGACCGCTTCGCCGGAGCCGTTGTCTTTTTTTGAGTTTGGTCGGCCTCGTTATTCGGAATGTCCTTCGAAGGAACCTCTTCGACAAATGGTTGATCTTCAGACTCCACTACTTCTTGGAGTACACCTAGTTCGGCGAACTTATCGACGGTACCTTTTCGGGAGATGGTCCCCTTCGATAATTCGACGATGTAAGACGCTGCGGGTAGGCACATTCTCACATGGTGAGTGACTAGGATGACGGTCCGGCCGGTGATGAGTGGTCCAGTCAGGCATGTAGAGAGAAGGTGTTCAGCGGTGTGCATATCAACTGCGGCCAGCCTGTAATGGAACTTTGAACATCTATGTCACCGACGTCTAGATCACCTTCACGTACGGGTCATCCAGGAGTATATACTGCGGTACTAAATTAGCCGCGGACTCCCTTTTGTAAGAAAGATTCCACAAACCTTGGCTTGCGAGTATACTGCTCGAGCAAGGGCAACTCGAGCCTTCTGGCCACCAGAAAGTGTTATGCCTTTCTCGCCGATCTCTACCAAACCATTCTTTAGCCTCGAGCAGCTTTGACATGGTTACTGCACATGTGCACTTACCCGTCAGATCGCCAGCATCAAACATCTCAAGGTCCTTAGTAAGAGCACAGGCTTCTAATACAGCGCGGTACCGATCCTCCTCAAACCCAGACGTAGACCCAAATATGATGTTATCGCGGATGGTGGCGTGTTCGAGCCCTACAAGGTAGTCAGTTTCGCGCTAAGCAAAAGACGCTGGTGACTGACATGGGGCTTGCCCGCAATAGGCAATTTTGTGGTCGCGCTTATCGATGTGCACCTGTCCGGATATGCAACGCATTTCTGGAGAACGTTCAGGCGTGATGCTCTAAACACGAGCCCCGATTTCTTACCACCTAATAGAGCAGCTAGGAATGCACTCTTGCCTGACCCAGTGGGTCCAACAATGAGTGTGAGCTTTCCTTCCGCAAACTCAACATTGATGGGCCCCAGTTGAAATCGAGCAGGTCCATCTTTGTCGCTGGAAGACGTATACCACTCAAAGACACCATCTGTGATACCGATACTTGACGTGGAAGAAGCGCTTTCACGAGTTACCAACGAAGACGCCCATTCAGGGATCTCCCCCTCTTGTAGGAAAGTTTCGATGCGCTGCATGGACACGTAGGCTGGATTCGACTGAGCACACATCAAGCACGGGATTTAGATAAGAGGTTAGCACACCATTGAGCATGGCCATGATCTCGCTGGGCACCGCCATCATGGCTCCTTGCAGCTGAGAGAATAGCGCAATGGACGTGAAGGCCTTGGACACTGTTAGCGGCTGACCCGCGATCAGAGTATAGCATAAGAATGAGACGAGTGCTGTGGCTGAAGGAATCCAGATCCTTTGAAGGAGCTCAGCGCTCCTCGCAGTCCCAAAAAGTTGCAATGACCAACCAAATGAAAATTATCAAGGTATTGAGTACGTAGGACCGGACGCGCCACATGAGCTCTGTTTCTCTGGCCTGCTCGGCCTTGGCAGACCAGTGGTTCTCTATGGGAGATACTCAGTTGCGATCATAACGTTCAACGCTTGTGACTGATAGCTTACCCCAGCCGTAGAACTTTAAGAACCTGATGTTTTGTAGCAGTTCATTGACGACATTCATTCGTGCATCGCTTGCCTTCCAAGACGACTTTGAAATCTTCCAAGGATGTGAGTCCTTCGTTCTCCTCTGAGTTCATCATACGTACCGACAAGCTATACTTGAGCAGCGGATAATTGAGAGCATAGGCCAGCATCACTACTACCACGCCAGACAGCGCACTCCACCCCAATACACTATTGCCCATGCGTTCAGTCACGTTTGACCGCGCATACATGGAATCACTCACTTGTACAAGAACACCAACGCGATGACGAGGCGTACAGGCGATGCGAACAGACCAGAGAAGTCCCAGAAGCGCTGAGCTACAGCGTAACTATCCCCTCTATAGCTATGCTTTAGCATCTCAAAGTAGAAGCAAGCCCGAAGCACCTACTGCATCAAGTTCAAGATCTTTCCCAGATCAGCATTGCTCTGCTTGTCATCTTCGTGGCTTCCTTGCTTGCTGACATCTTGCCTTTTCAGTGCCTTATAGTGCAGGTTGCAGAATAGCTGCCCTCGTGTCCTCTCATAGCATCTGCGAGTATGCCAACTCTTGAGTAGATCCTTTTGAGCAAAGGTAAGGTGTGCGAGGAATGTAACGACAGCCCAGTAGAATGCTTTTAGCCTGGCTTCTGGCCCATTCTCGCTGAGGAGAGCAAGAATCTCCTGGAGGGCGTAAGCGGGAACGAATCCTATCCGTCAAGTATGAGATTGTACTAGATAGACTGATGGGGCAATATATACCGATCACCGCACTCCACATCTCCAGAGTTATACTGAGGATCAGGTCTAGCGAATTTGAGGTCAGCAAGAAACGCAGAAGCGAATGTTTTGGGTAGCTGCATTGTGAACAATCTTAACAATGCGCAGCATAGAATGACAGGTTTGAACGTACGCAGTTCTGTATTCGAGGAACTTCTCGAATATATTTTTGTGTTTGAAGAACGGCGAAAGAGACCATACATCGGTCTCGTTAAGGGTCCTCTTCATGGCCAAGTTCAAAATAGGCTGGGCGAAGGAAAACGTTGCCCATGACCACAGGGTGACATTGTCTTCCGGACATGTGAAGCTAGTGGATGGGCTCTGAATAAAAGCAGAGCTCATGTCTTGTTGTTAAGTCTGAGGAAAAGGCGCGTTCTTACATCGCCTGGCTTTGCGACCCGAGTGCCGGGCAAGTGAGACTTCAGTGGTAGGGTTCCCGCCACCCATGTGAAAGCACCCGACAATGCCAGATGAACGAGATCCAGCAGCGCAGCGAGGTAGTCGAATTCAGAATCCCATATCCTCCAGGCCAGGGTGAGTCCCGCAGCAAGAAAGAACGAGAAACTCAGGGCGAGCGATGCGTAGGGCGTCGTCGACAGTGGTTTGGTGACATTCCGGACGAAGATAAAGCACTGGGCAATGTCAGCATTGTGTCAAATAGTATACACCAGACAGACGCGCACCCAAGCCAATAACAACACCAGATCTTCCCGTGATTCCTCCACATTTTGGACCAGAACTGTAGCCGAGAAACTAGCGAGCCAGATTGCGGCCTCCAGGAACGCGAGTGAGGCCAGTACGCGTTTCTTCCATAGCGGAACTAGGACGGGGACTGCAACCTCGGTTTTCAAGTCGTCCAATGTCAGGAAGTTTTGAAATGGCCTCGTTATTGCAGATGGTATATACGCTCGAACATATTTGAGAAAGTCGTGGAGCAGAGCCAGCAGAATAATACTACATGGAATTTGGAATTTTAAGGTTGAAAGTGCCGTCGTCAATGTCGGATCAGAGAGCATGGCGAGAAAAATCCCACACCCACAACCTGCGGCTTTTGATGCCCCAGCGTCTTCATCTTGAGTCATGATGCATGATACCGGGGCATCGCGATAATGATTGCAAGCATATATTCGGATCCGACGCAACTACTGTATGTACAGTACAACTCGCCATCCTGGCAACGTTGCTCCTCATTGCTTTCTGGCCCGATCGCAAACGCCGCAAATCAGAGAGCGCACACACGCAACAAGGACCTGTTTAATGGCAGGAATTTCGAGTGAGTTTGGTGTCGCGGATGCAGGGAGGAAGGCAGCACGATCAGGAACACCCGGTATATGATCTCAAATCCAGAAATCCAAAGACTCTGAGTCGTATAATAGGGAACCAAAGAATCATCCTACTCAGGAAAGCAAGGATTTGAGAGACTCACAGTTTGTCTGGCTGCTGCGGGTGCCACGCATCCAG
Source organism: Pleurotus ostreatus (assembly GCF_014466165.1). NCBI lineage: Eukaryota > Fungi > Basidiomycota > Agaricomycetes > Agaricales > Pleurotaceae > Pleurotus > Pleurotus ostreatus. The sequence continues at coordinate 1,477,407 of NW_023503157.1, read as the reverse complement.
CGGAACGAGGAGGACGGTGTCGGCGGTGGTGGGTGGATGGAACTTGGATGGAAGGACCGGGAAGAATTCGAAATCTGAGGCTCCGTGGAAATGGCCACGTGACCGTTTGGCGCGATGATTAACGCAGGACCAGTGGCGCTGGTTTAGCTGTATACAGTGAACTACGACAATGTCCTCGCGCGATCCGATGTGGTATTGCCATGAAGTATGTTCTGCACAAAGTATCTGGGCTTCACTGACAATACTGCTAGTGCCATGCAGAAATGAGAGCCCTCATGGTCAGCTCACAATGCAGTGATTGTGCTCACAACGCACCTAATGATGGCTTTACAGGCCCCTCAACCCACTTGCGCCTCGTGTCATGGCACTTTCGTCGAGATCGTGAGCGAGCTTTAGGACCGCAACCCTTCAGACACATAACGAATTTCTTATCGCTTTAGATGGAGAATCCGGCCGACGATCCTCGCGAATTCAGTGCTCATCACCCGGAGGACGATGCTGGACCAGGAGGTTCACCAGATGAAATATTACGTGCGCAATATATCGATCAATCTCTTCTTAGTGAATACCCGCTCAATGATACGTACAGTTTCCCTTCAAACTCTGTTGTCTCGGGGCTTTGCCGAACGGCGGCGGCAACAGCCAAGCTCGAGTGGCGTGTGTAACATGCCTCCAAGTTTACCTCATGGTACTAATTGCGAGCGTCTGCACAGTTCACATTTCAAGTGCGCTCTGGCGGCGGAGCCCGAACATTTACATTCGGGGGACCAAACACACTGGGTGCTCGACCTGGGGCCCCTGGCGGCGACCAGGAGCCTCCAACAATGACTGAGTGCGTTGCTCTGCAGGTATTTCTTGTGATATATTAACGGACTACAAGGTACCTCCGGAGAGATCCAGGCGCCGCCAACGACGGCCCCACTATCACTGGACCTTTGATGGCACAATATCTGATGGCACTGCTCGGTCATCGTAACCCATCTCTGTTCGGGATGGACGGCGAGTCTATGGAACGCGGCCAGTACGGAGACTATGTATTCAGTCAAGAAGGTAGTGCTTTCGGTGACATATGCGCTTTGATGCATGCTCACACCCTTGAAGCTCTCGATCAAGTAATAACTCAAATAATGGAGAATTCCAACTCTAATCGACCAGTCCCTGCCCCTGACGACAAGATACAGGAGCTACCTCGGGTTGTCCTAGAGGAAGGATGTACGCAATTTCTCTACTTTCCTATAACACCTGTGTTCATGATGCTTCGTTGTCCCAGCTCCCCTTTTAGAAAAGGACTGTGCCGTATGCAAGGATCAATTCAAGCTAGGAACCGAGGATCCCGACGAACAAGTAGTCATAACCCTCCCATGTAAACATCCCTTCCACGAGCCATGCATAACACCGTGGTTAAAGTCCAGTGGAACCTGCCCGGTTTGCAGGTATGTCTCTATCCAATGGTTCGTCAGTGCTCCTTCTCACGTAGCTGCTTTCAGATTCGCTTTAGTCCCACAACCAGAGCATCATAGCCCTGGAGAGGGCTCAAGTACAGGAAACAACAGACCGTCTCCTTCACCGCCTAGGTCTACAGGCGGCGGCAGTCAACCCCCAAATCTCTTCCAGACACTCTACAATATAATGGGCAGCAGCTCGAACTCCAGTGGAAGCAGCAGCGGAAGTGGCAACGGAAACCAACAGCGACGGCGCAGCTCGTCGACGCCTCAGCCGTCTAGACCAACTGGCGATCGTGATCATATACCTGGAGAGTGGCACGAAGATCTCGATTAATGGCCACTATACGGAACGTTACTTCGGATGGATGATGTTGTATAGGTATAGACTGTACACTTCGATTACCTACTAGGTTTAATTTGTGTCCTCGGGGATTCATTTCACTTCTATAATCATGTTCTTCCGCTGTTGTATACTTTGCATTCTCTTTCCATGCGCAATACCTTATATTTATTCTCCCCACATGCGCGCGGTGACATACCCACCGCACCTAGGTATAGCATATCGATATTTGAGATGGGTTTGCCTCTGATGTTGTAGCTTTATCATTGCCTCGCGTATACACAGGATAATATCAAAGAGATCAAGCAGAATTATATTTCATCCAGTCATTATTACAGTTCAATGCTACTCCCTGGCTTCCTCTGACCCCCCCCCTTAGTTGACTGTGGAGTGGGTGTTCGCGGTGGTAGCAAACCCAACACGGCGGTTGGTGGTGTCGAATACCGAATAGAAGCGTTCAAGGAATGTGTAGCCGTTGATAAAGTCGAGGCCAGAGCCCGTGGTGGAGCCCAAGTCGCCGACGATGAGGTAGATGCTGTTGGCATTGCCACCAATCGCGGTGTTGAGGGCGCGAGGCCAGATTTGCGCGTTGGCTGTGAGCTCGTAGGAGACCTGGATGTAACATACCGGTTAGAGCCCCGTATGACTGGTTAGAATGATGGAATAGACGTACCCCGTTCACGGTGAAGAAGAGACTCTGCAAGTTGGCGAATTGAGCAGCGGTGATGCGGAGCAGGCCAGTGTTAGCATCATTGACGGCCCCGGTGGCAGAGCGGTAACGGCTCAAGGCATCTGGGGACTCCATTGGCACCTTTGGCTTCTAGAGAGAGAATCAAGGGGGCTTACCAGAGGCAATGAGGACAAGGGTGGTTCCAGTGTCGACGATACCGGCAGTGCTGGACAGGATCGACGTAGAAGCACCGTATCGAATTGATTGGTTAATTCCCCAGAACTCGCTAGCGGGGAACGTGGTAGTAATGGGCCTAGATATAGAACGTTAGTTACCATACACGCGACTTTGATCCGGGAAAGGACATACGCGAAGCCGATGCTTCCGGTGAACTTCGAGCTATCGGTACCACCTAATTACATGTCACGACTAAGCGGGCATAATCCAAATCTGGCCGAGTGCTTACCCCAAGTGATTTCACCGTTCACAGTGTCGAGGACAGTCGTGGGGTTGTACGAGATGCCGAGGAGGTTCTGGGTGATTGTTCCCTGGCTGAAGAGGTTGTCGGTGACAGTGGGGATAAGAGTGTTGGTAGCAGGTGAGAGAGTTCCCTGGGTAAGGTCAACAGGCCCAATCCTGAGGAGTATCATCAACTGCTGTATTTGATTCACATTGGTGATATTCGGACGTACCCTAGAATGCCGTCGACGCCATCGAATCCAGTTGACCTCGAAGCGACACCGATGGACTGGTTGGGAATGACGAGGCCATTTCCGATGTCTACGCGATCAATAAACTCGGTTCCTATAATGAAGGAAGATTAGCTTCAGGTACTAGAAGTGGGGCACTTGTAGGCGTACCAGAGAAAGAGCCAGAGCCGTAGGTGACAGACTGTTAGGGCACCCAGAATTAGCCGTTGCACTCATAGACCGTCACTGTGGGATATGCACGTACAACTGAGTTGGATGTACGTGTACTGGTACTAGTTTGCGTGTAGCGGGTGGTAGCGCCGACCCAGGTATTAGAGCTACCGGTATCAATGAGCAGTTGGACTGGTTGAACACAATTAGATACAAGCAGCGATCAGGTGAAGAGATGGTGTTTACAGTTGGTTGGGGGGCTGCCGACATTCACTGAGGCGATGTACGTGACAGCTTGGTTGTCGACGGGTTCGTTTATAACGGCGTCGACATTCAGAGCGAGACCAGATGCCTTTGCCTCTGCACGAGCACGAAGAGCCTTGGCCCTTGCCTGGTCCGCCTTCAGGAGGTTAACACTGCCCGTGAAGTTCGTCTTCCTGGCGAAAGGCAAGCTAATGGGGCTGTCCCTGATGGTCACCAAGGGGGTAGCCGAGGCAGAGAGGGCAAGAAGGACGGTGGTGAGGAGTGCAGCGGCAGGGAACATCTCTACTAATAGCTAGTGGGTGAGCTGAATGCTATACGTATTTCTACAGTGTTTATATACAAGCACCCTACTTCAAATTAAAAGATGGCGTCAAAGAAGCAGGTTTACAGGAATCGTACGTACACTCACCTGCTTCCACCATTATGGCCAATGTTGAGGCGATATCAAAGTCAGCGTGAGAGGACCACGATACAGCGTACTCGGCAACTCGCTTCGTCGCACACACCACAAGGAAGAGCGACGAAGCGCAGTTCTCTGTCGTGTGATGTTCCCAAGCTGTCGGCCAAATCACCTGTTCTCCGAGGTGCATCGCGCGCCACTGCGGGCGAAATTCGCCCGCTCTCTTGGAGACGCAGAAACCGCCGGTCTAAACCTAGTGGGATCGCTCGGATCAGTGTGGCGATCAATTGATGGTATTCCCACGGTCCAACTTTCCACGTGCACTGAAGTTATTTTTGGAAATGTTTATGTTTCCGACCCTTCTTCACGCTCGCTCGCTTCAGACACTTTTCTCTAATAATAAAGCGACGCGCTGAGAAACGTCATCTGCAACCATCATTGCATTGCATTAAGCCTTCTTCTACGTCGTGTGAGCTGACAGCCATGTATTTCCATTACATGTGGAGCACGCTTGCTTATCTTTGCGATATTCACAAACCAAATCAATGGTGCACCTATCATCCTGACAATACAGTGATTCGAAGCAAGTCGTCTCTATTGACTCGAAGTTAGTTGGACTACCGTGTCGGCGGATTGAAAGACCCACTCAATAGCTTTCAAGCTCAGCTAAGTACCTCCTCAGTTTGCAACGTCCTTCGATAGAGATACGCACGGCACGGAATCGCGCAGGCCGAGGTTCTTTTGAAGTCATTCACCCTTTAGACATCGACAGGATCATTTCCAGTGTTTCATGCACCACGTCCATGCGGTCTTTGGCACGAGGAAAATATATAAATAGCTTTGTCGCGAGTACCAGTGGCGGAGTGATAATGGTAGAAGATCATGTGTTGCAGATGGTAGCGGGACCGACGAACTAGCAGGTTCTCATAGTTTCTCATCCACCAAGTTGAACAGCCGGGAGGAAGATGCAAAGAATCCGACCTTGACCCGTGGTGGAGTCAGGGCATATCTACGGGATGGGTATAAAGGCCGCAATGGAAACAGCGTCTCCACGTTGTTTACTTGGTTCAGGCTTATCAGTAGTCGCTTTCTGGCTCCACCGACCTTCCACTACTGTTGGGCTTAGTCGTTGACAAGGACGTCGAAGAACTGCTTGGCAAGTTGAGAACGATGCCGAGTGTTCGAACTCGGATGAAATGCTTAACAGCGACAACCTATAGCAAGACCGACATCATTAGACAGAGTAATTCGAAGGACATAGGGCTGGTATTTTCCATCCGTAAGTGCGTAATGGACTCAGGTCGAGACTTGTGCTGGTTCATATCGTTACTGCGCTGTAGCGAAACCAGTGTCGATGGCCCGTCTTGCCTACGTCTTGCTGAACGTAGGAGACGCCGTGTATCTGAGCAAAAAAGAGTAGTAGGAGAGATTGAACGTGATGTTACAGCAGGATGATATTACAAATACTCGAATCTGTCTAAAGGCGTTTCAGTCGGCGTGGTCGTTACATATTACATATTCCTCAGTTCTCTCCTACTTCACGCGAAGCGGACCTTTTCACCGGGTCGGCCCTCGGACAAAAGAACAACAGCCTGCGAGCATATGTGTATGAGTAAATAGGAATGGAACACGGATGACGCGGGAACTCACGTATTTGCCACTGATCTTCCAGCCCGGTTCGCTCTCGTCTAATTTTTCTGCGATTTCGTCACCCTTCTCACCAAAGCCGACGACTACATCACTCTTGATGGTACGCAGGCTGGCAATCTTAGGTGCGCCGGCAGAGCTAGCCATAGGGCCAATGGCAACATCGAAGGGGGTGCTAGCAGGGGCTGCACAATCGTAAGTGAGCTTGCGATGGTTGAGATCTCCTTTGAAGTACACGAGATCGGAGCGCGAGAGGTGGAGGAAGAGATCGGGGGCTTCGGTGTGGAGCTCCCAGAACGTGTATCCTGTGCACCAGAAAGGGTGTTGTTCGTACACCCATTTGCCTTCTTTCTCGTATTGCTGCACGGTATAGTGTTAGGTATGAGGTAAACATGATCGCGAGTGGGTCTCACCTTCCAACGCGCACCAAGCCTTCTGAGGGATTCTATTTCGGCGTCAGAGGCTTTGGGGAACAGTTGACCGTACACCATGGTGTTCAACAACCACTCCCAGTCTTTCCTGGTGACGTCTGAGACAAACCATGGGTAGCGCTTGCCGTGGAACCTTATCTGCTTGGCCAGGCCACTCTGCAATAGGAAATCGGCTAAACGGCGGAGGGTTATAAGTGATCGTCCACTAGTGCCACGTCCAACGTACCATATACGCAATCACAGTACAGCTCGAATCCCGCGTTGTCCAGAACGAAGTCAATTCGTCCACCTGTCTTTCCACGGAGGTCCTTTACGGTCTCCCACAGCTGATTCAGATGGTTTCCGAGGATATTCTTTTCAGTCGCAGCCAGATGATCACCTCCAGTTGATTGGAGTGCCTTGATCTGATCTTCGGTCATGTTGATCAAGAGCGATAGATCTGTAGAGTTGCCCCACAGGCACACTGTCCAAGGCGGGATGTTGAGTTGACGCCAACGGGACCAGTCGCGATGACGTACCTTGCGTAAGTTCCAGGAACATGAGTCTTTCAGCCTCAAGCTTTTCGGAATCGGAGAGGTTATCTGAGATCTTGAAAGGCTCAGCGAAGCGCATGGACAGCTCAAAGACCGCATCTGATGATCGCGAGAAAGTATCGCACTGCAGTATTCTGGTCAATATCTGGAAAATGGAATAGCATGGAGGGATGAACCTTCTGTCGGTAGAATACGTCGTAGTCGGACCAGAACTTGCTGATACTGAAGCACTCGTGGAGACGACGATACTTGTATGCCTCAGCAAAGAGCCATGGCGCGTTCATGAAGTCTTTTCCTGTTCACGGTGATAGAGTTAAACGCTGAGACTATGAGTATAAAGGTATCGGCGCGTACCTTGGAAGTACTTGGCGATCTCTTTGTTCCATAAAGCGACGTCACCCTCCCCATCGTCGATTATAGGCCTGAGCTTCGCGTTTCCACTGAGATCGGTCATCAATACCTCCATGCGTTCGATGCATTGGACAAGATCGACGATCTTCTCTTCGGAAGACTGCTCGTTTAGGGTGCGAGTTGTATCTTCGATACCCTTTCCCAAGATTGTTGGGAGACGAACGCCCATGGTGGCATGGGCGAAAGAGTATTCGTGATATCCACGGTAAGCCGGCCAAGGAGGGTTGTTGGGGTCCACCTAGGGTCAAGTAAGCCTCTGCGCTCAGACAAAGGCGTCCATACGCACCCGCGATGGTGTTCGTGGCCATGGCGCTTTGATGTCCTTCTTACTCGGAAGATGGCCGAGTGAAAGAGTGACCTTTGTGGGTGCACCGGAAGCAGTACCGTTCATGATGGTAAGTTATGAGAATCAGACCAGCTGTAAGTGAAGTGAGTTAGAAAGAGGGAAAGCCGTGGTACGAGATCAAGAGTACCAGCCTTTTGAAGGGTATCTGAAACGGAGGGGTAACTGGAAACAGATCAAATTCGGCGACCGACGATCAGCGAGGGCGCGCGTGGAGTTGCTTGGAGATGAGATGGGGGGAGAAAGGAGGAGGTGCTGTGCGATGTGAAGCACGGCGGTTTATATACGAAAAAGAGACCCAAATTATTTATTTGGAATGTCTTTGAAGGCGAGTTTCTTATCTCCAAATCAGGCAACCAGGGTCACATGGTGACGTCACCCGCCGATGCCCAATTCACTTGCTTCAAGCTACAGCACGTAAGTTTCACTGGCTCTCCACCCAAACCCTGGTCACAATGAGCGTAAATTATGTACGAAAAGTCCCACAAAATGGAATAAATGCGCTTCTGGGATCAGTCATTGGACGCGTGCCGGCTTCGGCTTCTGGGCGTGACCAAGGTTGCAACTGCAGAACCTCCCGAGCCCCACCGATTGGGATGCAATCACAGGCTGCTGGCGAGGGCACCTTACCCAATGCGCCACTCCTCCTTCAGTTATTCGACCCCTCCGACAAACGGAGAAACGCTCCCCCCGCCACATCTTTCGGCCCTTTATGACGGCGGACATGGTGATGGAGCTTAACCTTGCTGCACAGAGTGTGACCATAGACTAGCTTTCTAGAAGACGGCGTCAGCGCGTGAACACATCAAATGTCTCTATATCAAGACCTCCGAGTGGGGAGTCTCATGTTCAGCCGAAAGATGCCTGGACTTCTTGCATGTTCTTCGGCATTCCATCGTTTTTACAGGGTGCCAAGAACTCCAAGCGCGCCATAAAACTTGATACTCGATAGATACGTGGACTACGGACCTACATAACGTCTGTCGTCCGTTTTACACAACCGACGACAAAACGGAAAGTCTAATTCGTGCGTCGAAATTTCGTGGTATCGGCTGCAAATTATCGGCGATGAGAACTTGATGCGAACCAGGCAAAAATATACAGACGGTTGGGTGTAGTACTTCCAAGTTGTGTGCTGTTGTGTGACAATCGACAGGGGTGAGATAACAGGATCACGTGGATGTTACCGCGTCGTGTTTGTTTGCGCTTGCTTGGATGTCCGTTTACGGATCACGGTGGTGTGAACTTGGTTCTCCACCACTGTACACTACAACGTCCTCCGCTAATTATGTCGCTCTGGAAGCTCGGTGCACAAGATGTCACCGAAGAAGCGCAGGCAATTAAGGACCATATATCAAGCAAGGGTCGGTGGTCTGCTCATCTGATTGTTCAACTAGTTGAATATATTTTGGGACTTTAGACAGCCACATCGCAGCTCAAGAAACGAAGTTAATGCGACAAGCCGCTCAACTCGATGAAATACAGACGGCATTAAACGAAGCTCTACATAAAGTGCGTGCTGTGCATAGCACACTGTCGGAGGCGACTGAACTGTTCACTAGCTGAGCCAAGAAACGGAGCGCGCCATACGCTTCGAAACGAATTTCCTCCAAACATCTGAAGACCTACGCAGGGAGAAGCTAGCCACCCAGAACATGGAACGCACACTTGTATCAACACAAGAGAAGATGAAGTCGAAGGAGCTCGAAGCACGCGAGCTAGAGTCTATAATCCAAACCCTCTCCCACAAGTCAGACACCACCACTACGCAACGGACGAAACTGGAGAAGGAGAAGGCGATGCTCGAGGCGCGTGTGAGGGAGCTCGAGTCGAGTAATCGCGAACTCAGCCAGGCGCCACCAACAACGACGCCAGGTCGCATACCCCGTCGACGTTCGTCCTCGGTCTCCAGCGCAAGGATACCCGGGTTAGAGCAGGAGTTGCAGAGTCTGCGGGCGGAAGCATCAACGAAGGACAGGGAACTGGAGAGTGCGGTGCAGAAGCTGGCGCGTGCACAGGAGGCGTTGGTGAAATGCGAGAACGAGAAGATGGCTGTGGAGAAGCGGGCGAGCAAGGAGATAGCTGAGATACGCGGGGAGCTGGAGGAGAAGGATGAGGAGATTCGATATATGCAGGAACAGATGGGCGACGAGTCGAGGGAGGCGCAGTTGATGGCACGGATTGAGGAGGATGAGGCGAAGATCGCTGCGATGGAGCAGTCATTGAGGAGCGCATCTAATAAAGACGTGGAGATACTGAGGCTGAAGAGAGTTGAAGTGCAGTTCTTCATTACGTGTCGGGAGATGACTGCAAAGCACCTGGAGTTAGTAGCCGAGAAGGATTCGGCGCTGAATGACCTCGAGGCAGCTCGCGCTCAAGTCCAACAACTCTCGAGTCGTACCAGCGAGCAGGAAACGCGTATTAACGAGCTTATCAACGAAACAATGTTAGAATAGCCCTATCTTACCCTTGGCGCGTTTGGCTGATTTAGTTCTTTGCAGTGACCTCCGCCAGCGATTGGATGTTACACCCTCCACCGGCGACGACAACACACCAGCCCATGTCGAACGACTACTAGGAGCCATTGACCGTCTGCGAGGTGAACGAGACGACCTCCGACGCGATCTCGAATACGTCGAAATGGAATCAAAGTACTCTATTGAAGCATTGGAGGCCCAATTAGCACAAGCCGCCGCAGCAACTCAACCGTCTGCCCCTCAAGAAAACTCAACCTCAAGTACTCTCCTCGACGAACAGCGACAAGAAATATGCCGCCTTAGGAAGACGTCTGCCGTACTGACCATCACCATCGCGCAACTCCAGAAAGACATCGAGTCGAATGCAATCACCCGCGAACAACTGCAAGAACAGCTTCAAAGCAAGGATGCTATGCTTGCCGACCTCGAAAGCAAGCTGCTTGCTTCGACTCAAGCATCTCAAGCATTCGAAGCCGAACGGGATGAACTACTCCGCCAATCCGAACAGCAGAACCAGGATTGGAGTAAGACTTTCGAAGAACTCAAGTCGTCTAAGGCCAAGGTCCAAGAATCTTTGGAAGAAGTTCAAGCCCGGCTGGATGATATCACCCAATCTCTTGAAGATACCGAATCTGAGCGTGATTCCCTCAGGCTTCAAGTCACCAACCTCAATCGCGACCTCATTGCTGCCCAGGAAGAACTTGAAGAATCCGAAGGCCGATATAGCAACCTCCAACACCACCAGCTCGATGCCATGACGGACAACGAGGCCACCCGCGCGTTGCGCGATCAGGTGCACGAGTTGGAAGGGCGGGTGATGAGGCGGACGGAGCAAATTGGGGTACATCAGCACGATATCAAGCGTCTGGAGACGAATTTGCTGTTGCATGAGGAAAGACTGACGGAGATGACGATGGAGATGGAGACGTTGGCTGCGCAGAAGGATGCTATGGTTGAAGACTGCGCTTCTGCGAGGGAGGCAAGAGATGAGTCCCTTGTGCGCATCGAACAACTGGAGGTTGAGGTGGAGCGATTGGAGAGTCAGGCTGAGCAAACTGAAGGCACGGTTGTCGAGCTCATCGCCGTTATTGTGGACACAGTTGCCAGGTCGCGGGCTGCCATTAAGGCCTCTGAGGCTTTTGGCCAGCAGACCAACAACCAACTCGCGGCACGTCTAGAGTTGAAGGACGGAGAACTCCAGGAACTCGCATCCCTTCACAAGTGCACAGTCGCGCAGCTCGAGGAGAAGATCGAATCGCTGCGACAACTCGAGGATGACGCGTCTACTTCAAGGGAAGACATCCGGAGCCTGGGCGTAGCTCTCGCTATCTCACGAAGTGAGGGATCTAGAGTCGTCAATGTTATGAAGGCCTTGCACGACGCGCGCTCGCAACTTACAGCGGAAACTAGCGTTCTTCGCGACCAATGTGAGGCTTCCCTCGAAGAGAACAAGACTCTCACCTCACGCCTTTCTGACTTGCAAGCACAATTCGACGCTCTTGACTCAAACTCGACTTCGGAACGAGCAGCCTTACAGCAGAAGATCGATGCTCTTGTCACCTCCTTGGATGACGCGAAGACCGCTCACCATGTCATTGTCGACAAACTTCACAATGAGAAGGCCGAACTGGAGCAGCGTCTCTCCGACGCCGTGGTGGCGAGCAAAGCTACTGAAGGAGCGCAAGTGAGCGAACTCAGCGCCAGATGCGAAGAGCTGCGTGGACAACTCCAAGAAGTGCAAAAGGCCCTAGATGAAGCCACCGCAGAAATCAAGACCAAGCAACTTTCCCTCGAGACGGTCGCAAATGAACGCATTTCCCTCCAAACGCAACTCGACGACGTGACCAGACTTTCGGACGAACGTCATGCTAGTCAAGTCGCTCTTGAGCAACTCAATAGCGATCATGTGGCGAAGATCTCGGATCTTGAGGCTAAGCTTGAGTCAGCGACATTCGAGTTGACAAAGCAGCAAGAAGAGATGCAAGCCCTTCGCTCCCAGACCGAAGCTCAAGTCGAACGTGTTCGCCAAGAGTTAGAGAAATGTCTTCAGGACGAACAAGCTCTTTCTGCCACGCTGCACACTGAGCTTGATGATCAGGCGAAGCAACTCGATGAGTGCTCTGTGAAGATTCGCAATCTCGAGCAGCGACTACAGGCCGAGATTTACACTCGAGACCAAGAAGCGAATGTCCACCAAGAGGCTATTGCCTTGGTGGAGGCAGACAAGACGGAGGTCGATGCCCTTCTGGCCGACGCACGTCATCAACTTGAAAGTACCAAATCCGAGCTCGCTATGACGAATGGTACCTTAGAAACTTTGCAAGCGGAGAAAGAGTCCCTTCTCATTGAAATCACCACTTTGGGTGCCGAAGTCCAGAAACAGTTATCAATGCATCGATACATGGAAAGTCAAGCTAAAGAAAGGTGAGGCACCATCCGACAATAGACCGATTTCGTTACTGACTTCTCATGATAGCGAACGATCCATTTCCTCCCTTACTGCATCCGTTCAGCAGCTTCGCGATGATCTTTCTCAAGCAGAAAAGGCCGCTCAGACATCCGAATTGAACCTCAGCCTTCAGGGCGTGCAGCACAAACGGGAGATGGCTGAGATGCAGCGGCGAATTGCAGCATTACAATCAAAGCCTAATCTGGACTCCGTCGTCCATGAGTTGGAAGAGCGGAACAATGAGATGGAAGAACTTCTGCGAGCTAAATGTGCGGAGATTGAGGAAAATGACGACCGTGTCCTTGAGTGAGTATGTTGTTTCACATATGACGTCTTTGCTAAAGCTTCCTGTAGGATGTTGAAGGATAACAAGAAGCTAAACAGCAAAGTGGAAGCTCTGACTCGCAAGGTTAACAACTTGCAGGCGAAGCTTGCTGCCGCGAAGGCGACTCAGCCACAAGCTACGGCCGAACCCGCTTCAACTACACCACCGAATATTAGCCCTAAAGAAAATGGCCTTGCATCCAGCGTTCGCGGCAAACCACCCCTTGCTAGCTCGTCGACTCCCATGGAAACTCGCGAGCTAGCCTCTAGTACACGGCGGTTGCGCTCCGTCACAGAACCTTACCACCCTCCTTCCGCTACTCCTCCAATGCCCCCAATGCCATCTAAATACGCTGTTGTGCCCTCCACTCGAGTTCTGAACCGCTCTGTATCTGGATCATCATCAGCACTTCCACGCGCAAAGACACCTGAACGCCAGCAAAACCCACTGCCCATATTCAAAGCGAGAACACCCGAGAGACCATCCCCACCTGTATCGACCGAAGCGTCTTCCTCCTCCGCTGGAAAGAAACGTCGAGCACCAGACGACTTCGATATTTGCGAAAATGTACCGCCTCAAGTATTCACGGCGGACAGCCTTCCAAGCGAAGAGCCAGAGAGTCGTACACCTCGCGTAAGAAGAGTGCTGCAGTCACTGCATTCCGGCTTCACACCGGTTAGACAACAAGCCGCAAGCCGCTCGAACTTATCACTCGCATCTCCGAAACGACCAACAACAGGGAAGTCGCCGTCGAAAAGCCCACGACTGAGCTCTATGCCCGTCAAGCCATCAAAGAGAAGTTGGCTAGGGAAGATTAGGGGTGCTTCCTCACAGGCTTCTACACGGCCAACCTTCGACCCATTCACAGATTCATGACATGGACTACGATAGCCGAGTAACTTATGTGTTTTCCACCGCTAGCACGCTGCACATGCTATGTATCATATCATCTATGTATATTACCTCCAAGTTTACATTCGTAGCATGAGTTCTACCTATAAATACGTTTTGTTATCGTCGAATGGAGTTTGTTGAGTGAAATGACTCCGAGCATGCCGACTTCGAGAGAGATCTAGAATAACAAGTATCTAACGATCATGGAAGAAACGCGACTTCGAGGATTTCCGTGAGAGGTTCCATGTCTTGTGGAGTGATCTTGTACGCGGCTGTGGTCTTACGGCCACGTTTAAGCACGACCTCCAATATCTCAACGGCGGCACCCAGTGCTTTTCTCTCCAAAAGTAACCGCTTGATACAAGCAACCAACTGCCTTGTATCCTTTGAATCTCTCTGTTGAAACAAGGAGATAGCTTGCAAGTTGGGGAGTGGGTATGATAGAGGCTGACCATCTTCCCTAGGTCTTTTGGGTGTGCTCGCAAGGGCAAAGATGATATCAGCCAGGCCGCTGACACGTAGCTCTGTAGCAGTCACGTGGAAGAAAGAGGCAAAGATACTAGGGTCCTTGCCATCCTGTGCTTCTGCGTACCCGTCGAAGTCGAGTGTGTCAATGGAATCAAGAAGGGGATAGAATGTTTCAAGAAAGTCTTCGCATTGAAAGCAAGTCGTGCCAACCAAGGCTAGCTTAAGTTTGACTGGGGGCATTTCCGTGGGTCCGGCCTCAAGTTTGATCGTCGTTCTGGATTCAGGCTTACTATACAACTTGGAACCGCTTGCCTCAATGACGACTGCAGTATGAGTGAGGGAGGAATCATGTGGTGGAAGGAGGCCATGTAGAATGGGAGTGATGACTGATATATCCGCGGGGTCTGCAACTTCATCGCATCGCAGAACAATGCTCTTGATAGAAGGGAACGCGAGATATTGCAAAATTTGAAAATCAAGCATGAATTCCACTTCGAACTCCAGATAGGTCAGGCCTAGTAGGTTGACACCGACATCGTCCTCAAGCGTCGGTATTTCGTATTCGGGGTCCAAAACGGCTCCAAGGGTTAGTTTCTGTAAATGAGGCATGCCTTGCAAAGCTACCAGGAGTTCGTAAGGTGAGAAACGATCCATGTCTTCAAGAATACGGTCATTCCCGCAGAACGATAAGTTCAGATGTGTAAGGTTGGAGAGAAAGCGCGGGTCGAGTTCAAAGCTGAAACCAAATATATGGAGCTTCCGCAAAGCCGGCGCGCTGTCATGGAGTGCGTTCGTTGAGAAACAACATCGTGCATTGTCCCAAGGCGTACTGCCACAGAGGGTGAGCACTTCGAGTTGAGAGGCTGGATTGTCGAGCAAGGTCTTGAACCATACGTGTTGATCGCAGTCCATGATTTCAACTTCCTTCAAACGATGAAGATGCGTATGATGGAGAACCATGGACACGGTCTGCCAGTTTGACTCGGAGTTGCAACTCCATAGATAGAGGGGGGCTGCCTTGGATCGCTGTAGGAACATCCAAGCTAAACTTGGGGACAAGGCAGTCCATATGTAGCACCATATTCGAGTGGTCGAGATCGCCACCCTCCTCCATGTCCGGCAAGTGTTTATCGCGGGGAGCCACTCAGAGCAAGGTGTTCTTCTGTCCCGTCGTGGAAGGACGTGATCGGTCCTGATAGCGAGATATTCGAAGATAAGCGTTAAGATATCCGGTAGCATGATTGCTCTCGAAGGCACTGGATCTAGGTCGGATGTCGATGCCATGGTGGTTCGACTTGCTCTAGTTGAACGATGTATCGTCGCCGTTTCAATCAACTCTCTCGGAGTTTTATGTTGGCACTTGTTCGCTGAGCTCCAACTTGCGCCTTTGTTTCTAAGTTTGAGCGTCTGTAGGAGTCCTACTATATCGTATCGATAGTAAAGACTGGTGTTTGCTAGTCTTTGACGTCGGTACAGATGTTCATTACTATCCTTCCCCGAGTGCACGTCAGTGCAACGTCGTTGCGATGTCCAGCTGGGCAGACAGGTCACCAGCTTTGCAAATCACTTAAAAGCGTATCTGCGCACTTTTGAGATTCAGTCGCAACCAAAGAGCAAAGCTCAGATCACATCACCGTAGCTTCACGGCCAATATTACGCGACGATGCCTGTGCACCGTGTGATGCTTCCGTGCAGTGAATCAGAGTCGAAAGGTGGACCCGGATGCCAGGATGTTATTCTCAGTGATCCTTAGAAAGGTAACGAAGGCTCGTTTGGGGGTTGCTAGATCACTGAGGCAAAGAACATAGTGGCTGGGAGTCGTGCAGCCACAGTTGAAAGGGTGAAGGAGTGACTAGACGCCGGTCGATCATGATCGAGATCAGGTACGGGGTCCTGCCTGGTCACAGAAACAGCATCGGTGAACATTGGGAATATCAAAGAAACTAGCAAGAACGGAAACTCGACAGCACACACACACAACAAACACATTATACAGTATCACAAACTGAAGAGGCGACCACCAGTCTCATGTCACAACAGAACTTGCACCAAAGAAAGTTATGGATATATTTATTCCTCATCCTCATCCTCTTCGACGACCTCCTTGCTTTTCTTGGCCCGCGAAGAAGCGGGTTTGGCCTTCTTTGAGGCTGGCTTAGAAGTCGACGCCT
This sequence comes from Pleurotus ostreatus, assembly GCF_014466165.1. NCBI lineage: Eukaryota > Fungi > Basidiomycota > Agaricomycetes > Agaricales > Pleurotaceae > Pleurotus > Pleurotus ostreatus. The sequence goes on along the minus strand of NW_023503157.1, from coordinate 1,461,279 downwards.
TGGAGGCGGGTTTCTGACGAAGAAATGAGTGAAGGTATATGCAAGCAGAAGGAAAAGACCTGACTTTGCGTTTCTTGGAGGCACCCTCGGAATCTTCGCTGGCCGGAGCCTGAGCATCTTCCATTTCCTCATCTTCAGTATCCGGCTAAGGGTATATTTAGCAGAGATTTGAGTTGGGAGGGACATCAAAAGCTACCTTGGGAGCGGCTTTCTTCTTGGGAACAGCCTTAGCGGGAGCCTTCTTTACTGGCTGCTTCTTTGCTGGTTTCTCTTTCTCTTCTTCGGGCTCATCAGCATCATCCTCATCAGCTGTAACCTCAGCGATGTCCTTCGCGAAGTCTTCCCCAGAATCACTGTCTGCCTTCTGTAGCAAGATGTAAACATAGCATATCAGTAGGACGTGGAGCAACCGCACCTTGGCCTTCGCCTTCGCGGGAGCACGCTTTTTGGCAGGAGCTTTCTTTTCCTTGGGTTCAGCGGCCTTCTTCGCGGGAGCGCGCTTCTTTGGAGCGGGTTTTTCCTCCGCCTCACTTTCACCCTCGTCATCCTGTTCAACTTTCTGTACAAACCGGTCAGTGTTCCTCTACCGGGCGAACGGAGAATCAAACCTTGGGAGCACGGGGTTTACGAGTAGCAGCTTTCTTGGGCTTTTCTTCTTGCTCATCGCCGGAGTCTGCCGCCTTTTCCTAGAAATATATCAGTATGATGATCGCAACCGTGCACATAGAGAGACGATACCTTTGGCTTTCTTGTGCGCTTCGGCTTTTCTTTAGGTTCCTCGTCCGCATCTGCAGCTGCAGCTTTCTTCGCGGGAGCCCTCTTCTTCTTCGGCTTGTCCTCGTCATCTTCGGCTTCAGGCTTCCTGGCGGTGTCTGGGATATCCTCGTCCGCGACATGGCCATCCTCCCAAGCCTTGTTGACTTTGGCTTGGTCTTCGGCCGACAAAGCTTCGTAGCCGTCAATCTCGGGAGCTTCCTCGACGCTCTTCTTGATATTCTCTATGATCCTTGCCGTCACGCACCCCCAGTGCCTCCATGCACTAGAGGGGAATGCATGTTAGCTGTATGGACGCATATACATGATGAACGCGCTCACAAGGACGTGTTTCCTTGGAAATCAACAACAGAGCCGAACCGAAGTTCGCCTTTGGCAATTGGTGTTCCTGCGCGTTTCGATGAACAGAGATTTTTATAGTGAAGGACATTGAAACTCACCTTGACACGGTTTGCCACCTAAAACAACCCACGGTTCAGATACAGCGACCGGTGCATAATCAACAACTTACCTTTGCATTTCGCGCGCGCTGAAGTCGCATACTCGAGTCTGTATCCCTTCGCCTTTTCAGCCATCGCAGCGAGATGTTCTTTCAACGAAAGCTGGGCAAAAGACGGGAAATGATAAGAAGGAAAGTTGAACTTCCGAAAGACGACTTCTCAGGTGATTGTAAAAAGAGGATAAAAAACAGCCGACTGCACAGGGCTGGACGATGGGTCCAATGGGGTCAGTGCACAAGGAAGTGGCTGCCAGAAGGAAGGGGGAAACGCGTAAATTCAAACTTGGAACAAATGTCTCAACTGGCTATATAGTAGGTTGCGGGCGCTTAAATGAAGCATGGCCACAGCCAGGTCGTGGGCCGTGGCTTTCTCTCCGAATCGCCAATGTTCCGCAAGCACAATGACCAGGAAATCTACGTGGATCTTTCATCGGCCCTGCGCGACCGCCAGGATTGGGCCGTGGGTGCTCTGCGCACCTTCCAGTACCTGTCAGATATCAGCAGCTTCGCATACGAGCCAGTATCAGGCCTCCTAGCTGTCGGTGAGCCCTTTGAAATATTTGTGGACCTGCACACGACTGCGGAAATGTACAAGGCACAAGCGGAGGGGTGGTCTCCATCTTTGGCTCGCCAGGAGTACAATGCCAGGTCTCCCTGAGGGAGCCCGTGGCCGTGAGGTTCCTTCAATTCGCAGCGTCAATACAGCGTTTGGTCTGCCTTGGTAAGATACCATCTCACTCTTCTCGAGCACGATCTAATACGTGGCCCGGAAAGATGGGAGCAACCAGCTGCACGTCTGGGACCTTGAGGAGCTCTCGCAGAACAAGCCTAAATATCTTATCACCGCTAAATTCGACGAAGCATCGTAGGCCCGATTTAATGTAAAGGATGGTACCTTTGCTGATAACTACATCACTTGCAGTGCTCTTACTGTGTCACCCAGTCACTCTCACGTTTGTCATCCCACAGATGGTCCCCTTCTCGCCTCTTAGACGAGACATGTTCAGGCTTTCATTACTTTGGCCTCTGGCGTCGTCCGGACTTATGATTTGCTCTGCCTGCGTAAATCTCCGTATAGCATGCCCAACATGTGGACTCTATATGAGGAGAAGATCATCGCCAGTGGAATGCCGGACATGCTTAATCCAGACAGGTATGTATGAAGCTTGGCGGCAACACTTGGTCTTATATGTGCTTGGGTCATTTCAGTTCCTTTGGCCTAGATGCAGTCATACATCCGCGTAACCTGAACCTTCTCTTCGTAGTGTATGCGGGTAAGTCTCATTTCGCTCTATCCTGATGTGACTCGACGGTATGCACCCTCCTTAGGTGGCATAATACTCTCCGACCTCGTAAGCGATTTGTCCCAGGCCATAAATCGAGCCATTAAACCATGCTGTAGGCTGAACGCAATACGCTGCGGGCGTACGAGTTGGTCCTCCCTCCTGGTGCCCCAGGCGGCGCAGGATATGGAAGCAAGGTCTTATTACCATTCAGGCTTGAGGGACCGCATTGACTTCCTTGTTTCCAGGAACTATTGATCCACCGTCGACCGTCTCCCACATGTATGGCCGTCCATCCCTCTGGGCATTTCTTCGCCGCTGGGTACTCCGATGGTTCCATTGCCTTCTGGGCCGTAGAGGATGAAGACCAACCTCTTATGGTCAGAACCCTCGATGACGTAGATGTCAACGTCGTAGACCCCGAAAAGATCGACAAGTATCTACCACAAGATGGCCGCCCGGTTCCTGGTGGCATCCCAGACGACGTTAGGGAGCCCATATTCAAACTGTCGTGGAGCGGGCTTTCCAACTCGACAGACCCGCGTGGTGGCGACACAGTGTTGACCATACTTGGCGGCACAAAGATAGGCGACGAAATAGGGCTTATAGTCCATTCCTTACCGCCTTTCAACCCTCCCGAGCCTCCTACGCCCCCTGCGACAAATCGACCGAATGAACTACCAACCTTCTTTCGGAACGCTATGCGTGAATGTGTCATCGCGAACAACGCCCACTTCTATCCAACGGACGGCATCGTCCAGGACTATTTGGTGGTGTCTCGCGATAACCCTCACTTCGGTGGTACATTTGACCCAACAGCCATCATACTTCTATGTGAAGGTCCAGGAGACACACGTGTTGTAGAAGCCCGACAATTTCCACCTCCTGTATTCACCTCGGATACACCCAAACCAGTCAACAACCCAGAGCTGGGAGCTGAGGGTGCTCAGGACGATCTGATTGATGAATTAACCAAAACTTTGAAGGCTATGGAGCTGGATAGTGAACCCATGCGCCTCACTTTGCCTGTTGCTTTGGAGGATGGCCGGAGCCTTGTGGATGGACACTTATTGACCCTTGGTCGCGATGCACACGAATCGTTGCTAGCTAACGGAAGTTTACAGACGAAATTACCTTTGAAAGGAGGCACTGCTTGGGCCGAAGAAGCTCATGCCACCGAACTCAGGCATGCGAAGGTCTGCAACCAACATTACCGGCCAACAGCAGCGTGGGCTAACATGTCACTGTAACATAGTATCAAGCTCGACGGGTATTGGTAACGCAGCATATAGACCTCACAGTTCAATTCGAGAACTTCAGTTCCCAGCTGCTGATGGGTACACAAACCGAAGGTCGCATAGAGCACGACTTCCCCGAGTCGCTCCCTCACCTCAAAATCGACCTCAACACCGTCATCGTGGACCCGGCTGTTGCTTCCCGGTCCAATTTCACGTCACCCCCGCGTATCGACTCGATTCACCTTACCTCCGAATCGCTTGAGTGTCTCGTCACATTACGCTCGGGTGAACTTTTCGTATACAAGCCTAAACCGGACGAATACGAGTTCGAGAAGCCCCTATTTAGGGAAGCAACGGACGAAGAAATAGTGATACTCTCGCACATTCCGACGGGAACTTCAGCAAAATATGCCCCGAACTTCATGCTTAGCCCAGGGAGAGGCCTCTTAACAGCGTATGCTATATGCGACATAGGTAATACGACTGCACAAACTTTAATATACCTGTGCTGATCTTGCGACACTAGGTTTTGTTGCTTCGGCTTACGCTGACGGATCATTGTATATCGTCGACATGCGTGGTCCGACTGTTATCCTTCGGCATGACCCCGCCCAGAAGTCCAAATCCCGCCATTCAATCGCATTGGCATTGTCTCGGCACTCCGCTTCAACCTATCCTGTAGATTCATTGACATGGTCAATCTGCACATTAAGCACAGGCGCTTCAATGGGTCTACGACTCATCGCTGTCCGCACCAACGGTGTGACCGAGGTATTCTCCCTCGAGCGTTCGGAGGTTGGGGCTTGGGAATGCGATCGCCCAGACCCCATCACCTTTGAGTCCGTCGAGAACCCCCTTCCGAAAGGCAACTTCGTTATTGACGGCAAGTATGGTGCTATCGTCGGTGCGACTCCAGCGCTACTTGCAGCGACTTTCGATGCCGTCGCTGCTTCGCGCTGTATATGGGTGATATGTGGCGCGAAGAGTGCGAAGAGCTTCACGGAGGTAACGGGCGAACAAGTTGGAAAGGCTCGCTGGAATACGAAGACAGGTTCTATCACCAGTGCCCAACTCGTTGATAAGAATGGTACGTTCTTCGTCCGCATCAGTTTGAACTCAATTAATCAATTTCCGGCGCCATAGGATCACACGCATTGGTGACTATGTCGGGAAGTAATACTGTGTCAGTCTATTCGGTTCCAGAGCTAGAACTCCTGCACACCATTCTTTTGCCGGCAACCCGATTCTCGTAAGTGCTTTAACCCTATTCTTACATTAATTGCAATTAAACTTCTAATTAAACAACCCCTTCCCCCTCCAGCACAATCACCATGGATGACACCGGCGATTTCATACAATGGCAACGGCACGCCAAAGCACCCTTGATCGTTAGCGCTACGTATGGTACCCTATTCAACTTCCGTCGCACGCCGGGCTATCCCCTCATTGAATTCGCCTCAACGAAAGGAGTTATCCCGCCCACACCACAACCGATATCAATGGGCCCCCCTTCACTATTGAGCGGGTGGTTCTCCTTTGGCGGAGGTACATCGGGCGATCAAATCGATTTACTACGTCCGTGTTTCATTCTTATTCCATTCATTTTCGGGAGTGAGGCGCTCATTATGGCATGTGCAGTGGGCGGCCCCGACCGACCCATTCCCCAACCAAAACCTCGTGACGTTGCGCAGGAAGGAACGTCCTCAGGTTTCAATGCTTCGGCAATTACAGCCTCTGTGGCGGGTGCTCAAGCTGGCATATACAACCGATTACAATCGGCCCTCAGTGAACGCGGGTGAGTCGTTATCAGGGCTTCGATAGAGCGCCTACTGAGGCCGTTGTTTCCAGACAAATGCTCGACGGTTTACAGGATCGATTCAATGATCTGGAGGAAGGGAGTAGAAACATGGTAACACAGGTACGCAACGCGCCGCTTCCATACAGACCTTATACTCAGACCGGGAGCTCATTCATTAGGCTAAGCGATTGGCCGCCGAGCAAACGGCGAAGAGGTGGTTGATGTTTTGAGCTGCCTATGGCAAGAACTTTCTGATTCAGGCAGATTCCCGTGTATCAATTTCTCCGATGAATCTTGTGATATCTTTGTACAGAAATGATCTGACAGAATGTATATAGTTCTACACTTCACTCTGTTTTGTCCTTTCCGACAGCGACGTGAGTAAGGGTTGCTGTCAGTTTCTTGCGTTGCTCGTTGAGCATTCCAAAGAACCCGTCCTCTGAAGACACGCTCTTCTCGTGATTCCATTCTTCGGTGTGATGCAAGATTTGGTGTTTGTCGTTTGTCGTGATTGTCAACAGTGAATTCAGCGTCTGGGAAGTGATTAAGTATAAACTGCAGGAACGGTGATGAAGCGGAAGTACCTTAGTTGGCTCTTTGCTTGAGTCACGATAATATGACACATCTTGGTCAATGAGAATGGTACTGGCGGGTACAGACGCTGGATTCTCAAGTACACGGAATTTCGGAATTTCAGCTTTCTCGAAAATCTGTGCACGCTGAATGAGCAAAGGCGGGGATGTGCTATTATGGCGACACCTTTGCGAGTCCTACAAATTGAGCGCGGATGGAATCCCTTCCATTGGCGATTCCGATGGGGTCATGAAACTGGGAGTCATTTGCATAAACATCAAATGTGGTCTGACGAAGTTTCAGCTTCGAGAAAGTGCGATATCCAGACAAGAACTACCTCTATTGGCGAACAGGAGTACATTTCTTTGATCGACTGAATAATCGCCGATTCGTGGGGCTGAGCTTGCCTCTCTGGTAAACCTTTTGTTTCGAAGGGCTTCAAGCCTGATGCGTTTATACGAGGTTCACTGGGTGCCATGATGAGGAATACGCGGAACAGGCAGTAAAACGAGACGAAATAGATTCCTAAAGTGGTGTAGGAGATTCTGCGTGGGGGCATGAAAGTTAGGAAGAAAGTGCGTCGAGGCAGAGACCCCTTTATATAGTTTCTGTAGCAGGTCGGGCGGGAGATTCTGACGGAACGACGTCATCCGCGCGCAGGATCGTGTATTGATGTCCATTTGGCGGATTGCAGACTTGGAGGGAACTGGAAAACGTGGCAGCCGCTAAAAATAGACCGGCAATTCCCGACGAACACCGTTGGCGTCACGGCACCGTTGGCCATTGTGGACTTGGCTGCGCACGACGCTCTTCACTGTTGACCACGATGACCTCCAACTACGAATCGCTGCACAGACAATGCAGGACATTGGAGTCGCTCTTCGACTCGAAACTGACCTCGTACTCGCGCCTGGCGTCGACTATCTCGAGGACGCATGACGACGTGGAGGCGGAGGGATCCAGGGACAGGTGGAAGGACGTCGAAATGGAATTGGATGAGCTGCTGGCCAAGGTGCGTGCATCCTAGCCATGATATTGCTGTATGATGATACTCACCGAAGCCATGCAGCTCGAGGAAACAAATGAACAGCTGGCGTCGCTGTCAAATAACGCGGAGGCACCGCTTTCCCAGTCAATGATGCGTGCAATACAGCGGCACAGAGACGTCTTCCAGGACCAGTCACGCGAGTTTCGACGGACAAAGGTATTATCCATCTCCTTGTAGCCGACCTGTGTTGTTGACCTTCGGAGTAGACGAATGTCCAGCATGCCTTGGATCAAGCGAACCTTCTCAGCGGTGTCAGGAACGATATAGAGTATGTTTAGGTCCCTTGGCTATGCATATCTGCTCTGATTATGTTCTACCATATACAGCGCGTACAAATCGTCAGCTGCGGACGCCCTATTAGCAGAGCGCGGCCGAATAGACAGTTCGCATCAAATGACGGACGACATGATTCAGTGCGCACCTTTCTGCTCTCATTGGACCCCTTGCTAATTTGGCTTTTACAATAATAGACAAGCCTATGAAACGCGGGCAGAGTTCTCCAGCCAACGCTCGTCATTGGCCGGTATTAATACTCGAATGATGGGGGTGATAAGTGCGTCGTCTCCTGTTGCTATATTATTATAAGCGAGTACTGAGGTCGATTCCAGATACGATGCCCGGGATTAATAACCTCCTGTCCATGATCAAGACGCGCCGGCGGAGAGATTCGATTATAATGGGTCTTGTTATCGGTATCTGCTTGATTCTATTCTTCACATACATGTGGCGGTAGCTACTTTTGTTTTCACGCGTAATTTATTCATGCATCCTCCCCTCTGATGAGGGCTCCATCCAGGCATCTCCAGATTATGATGTTCCCTTTGATGTTGCCGCGCTCCTTTTCCTAGTAGGTAGTGTATGCTGGCCTTGCTTGAACAGCCGAAACGACCTTTCCAGTCTCCTTACCACACCCCAGTCCTCTTCCAGAACATCTCCCTCTACCCATTCGTCTTCAACAACCCACCCTTTAACGTCAGCGATGATTTTTACCATTTCCCAAGTCCGTTCGGCGCAACCACGAATATCGTTGAAGTCGGACTCCACCAGTAAGCGGTTCGGCGAACATACGGCTATCAGCTCTCTATGATTTGGAGATTTCTCGTTGATGGTCGTCGAGAGCGACAAAAAGATGTTACCATGTTTTTTCTGCATGCACACGGATGGAGTGGTTGCGCCAACAGAAGATAGATTTTTATATATCAATAGTGATTAACGATACCTGATGATAAATGAATGATATATGATACCTTACCTGCACGTCTGTCCACGTTTGTGGACTGAATCCACAGCTGTGCATGTCGGCGCTGATTCTGTACCAACGATCACCATGCTTTTCCACCATGCGGTCTATCAGGTCTAGTGTGGCCTTCTGGGCTTTGACGCTGTGGAAACTGACGTTCCTCCCCAGATCGACGGCGACTTGCAGCTGGGCCTCGACGATAGATATTTGATGTTCCAGGGGAACGGTGAAGGGAGTCAGCTTTCGGGGTGATACATCGAAGTCGATGGGAATTCGGAATGAACGGTCGATGCCCACTTCGCCTAGCATGGCGTTGGGGAAGTCCGTGAGGTTTTGTTTGAGCTCGGCGAGGACATCGGTCAGAAGAATGGGGTCTGGAAGAGACTCGAGCAACTCGTTGAAGAGGTCCTCGTGGTCAGATTTGATGGGAGCCTTGAGGAAGATACTACTATAGTGGTGTCGTTTGCTTATCACCGGCTCTGTCGCAATCTGATGAGAGAACCACGGATGATATCCTGGGGGAGGGCCAAGATAACATGCGGGGAAGTTTGTGTATTTTGACGGTACGTCAAGGTGGCATTCACATTTGATGAAATTCATTATTCATGATGATCGGATGGTCAACGATGTCGAAGGGGAATTGAAATCGGAGACACAGCAGCATTCATTCCAGTACAAACCACATGAATCGTCGAGCATTGGAAATGATGCAGGCAGCAACTGACCGAAGCCCGGAATGACCTTATCTGGGTGCGCCTGTGCGAGTGCACGCACGAGGGGCTGATCTGATTTGCGCGAGGCCATCGGACAGATGGTGATGGGTAGGCGGTGCATGGAATCAGGAGAAAGCGTCGCTGGGGAATCGGTTGGGTGACAGTGGACGTCGACGACGTGGCGAAGGACAGCGTCACATGCGGCAACGGGCTCGCCGCCGTCGCGCGTGGTCGCTGCGGCGGGATCGTCTGTCACTGTCATCGTTGCTGCCGATGATGGGAACTGGGAACAAGGAAGTAAACGCGTGCAGGTAACGCGTGACCTCCGTGATTCGTGACGCCCGGGTCACCTGTTGTCTCATGACTTTCTTTTCGTCGATCTGCAAAATATTCAGCGCGCGGTCCTTACAGAGGAATATCCTACCACATCGCAGCATGCGGGGACAGGTTACGCTAGATGCATCTCCTCCTGTCCACCGGGGCATGATGGAGCTTGAACGCGGTGCCTTTCAGAAATCGATACCTGTGCTCGCTGCCAAAGTTCCTCAAGCACAGACAGGGGTGGTCTTGAAGTCGGAAATAATGAAGAGGTGCGCTGTTTCTGCCTGTAATTGATTCGTGATGGCAAAATAACAGGAATTTTCAAGATCTTTGATGAATCTCCCAAAAGTTCGGACTGTCGTGAATGACCCGTCCAATTCTTCGGACGATCGATTGGTGCTTTTACGCGTCTCTGAAGAAGGTGCGTTCATGCAAGGCTGTCGAAACAGCTCTGAAGCGAACTCAGGTGCAAGGAAGCGGACCTGCCTGAGCCAGCCCAGCAATTCCTCAAGGAACGGTCCTTCAGCTTGGTTCCCCATACACTCAAATTGGATTATGATTATTGGACAGCAGGTGAGTATTCTGCAGGACAGTGGGTTCTGGTCACTAATGCTCTGCGTCAGACGAGATACTGCAAGCAGTACTCCCCGAAGAGCTGTGCGACGGGTCGCCTACCGGTTTCGCTATGACCGGCCACATTGCCCACATGAACCTAAACGCCGAGTATCTACCATACAAGAGCCTTATTGGTCAAGTCATTCTGGATGTACGTGACTGTGACATAGAGATCAGCGAGGGGTTTGCTCATCATGTTCCAGAAAAATAAGCGAATCACGACCGTCGTCAACAAGCTTGATAATATCGATACGCAGTTCCGCTTCTTCAAGATGGAGCTGATTGCAGGGGAGCCCAATTATATTGTGGAACATGTAAGTTCCCCGCCTCTTCTCGGTGCCCGTGTGGTCTGATGTTCCATCAGCACGAATCGGACTGTCGGTTTACTTTTGACTTTACGCAAGTGTATTGGAATTCCCGGCTACATACGGAACACGATCGGCTTGTGCAGCTTTTTCAGCCCAAGGATATTGTTGCGGATGTATTTGCAGGAGTCGGTCCTTTTGCCTTGCCCGCTGCGAAAAGAGGGTGTGGCGTCCTTGCCAACGATCTTAACCCAAATAGCGCAAAATACTTGGCCAAGAACGTGGAAGATAACCGAGTAAGTCACACACCACAAACGTTATCTTGCAGCACCTTTTCTCAGATCTTCTCCATCCAGGTGAAGAACCTTGTGCGCGTCTCTTGCGAGGATGGTCGAGACTTCATATTCCATGTTGCGCGGCAGCTGTACGACAACCCCTTCCCGCCATACACCGGGCCCAAGCCAAGTAGGGCACAAGAGAAAGAAGAACGGAAGCGCCGTCAAGCTCAAACTCAAACGAACGATACGACCCAGCCGCCGTCAAGTGGCGATAGGGAGAAACCGTCAGAACCTCCCCGACGAATGGTATCACATTATGTGATGAATTTGCCAGACTCGGCCATACAGTTCCTTGATGCATTTCGGGGTATCCTCTCGTTTCTTTCTAGCGAACGGAATTTATGCGGTAGCGGCGAGATAGTGCTGCCAATGATCCACTGTCACTGCTTTACGCGCGAACTTGAAAGAGACAAAGCAGAGGCGGATATTCGTCGGGTGAGTAGCTATCTACCTCTGCCTTCCACGGCCGTATCTGACTGATTAATTGTGTCCAGAGAGTCGAAGAGAAGTTGGGGCATGCTATCAGCGAAGACGTCTCCTTCCATCTAGTGCGTTCTGTGGCACCTAACAAAGAGATGTATTGTGTGAGCTTCAGGCTGCCCGCCGATGTAGCGTTTGCCGTATGATGACAATTTATTACTTACACTGTCTGATCATGCCGATGTTGAGTCGGAAGCATCCGGTCACCGAAGTATTACTATTTTCGGAGTACGCGTCTAACCCCGCAAAATTTTGCTCAAACTCCATCCCGGCCTCCTCCCTCCTACCTTATCACCCAGCGTGGGTTACACGAGTCCACCACCCTCCCTGGATATACCCCCTTCTCTTCTTTCTTACTCTCTACATAATACCACATAGACAATGACCGCCCCGGTTCTCCCCATTGTACATGGCGATTCCGACGAAACGACCACCTCGAGAACAGCGGCGGCCATTCAGTCCATGCGCACTGCCGTGGCGATCCCAGAGACCGAGCTGAAGCGGTGGAGGCGCATATTCGATGCGAATGCCAAAACGGTGAATGGTGAGAAGTAAGTCTCCCAGAACCTCAGTCACATGTACCAGAGACTGCTTCTAAATTGAATACTCACCGCTTGTTGTGTGGAAATATATAGATTCTTGGACCAGGACAGCTTCGTCAATGCCATTGCACCCAAGAACGACCTCACGAAAATCGGGCGCGCTCAGTTCGGGATACTGTTCCGTATTGCGGACACGGCCAGGAGGGGGGTAGTCTCTTGGGATGAGTTCACGGTGTTCGAAACGATGTTGAAGCGACCGGACGCCGATTATTGGATGGCATTTCAGTACTTTGATGTGTTCGTACAACAAACATCTCTCAAATGCACAATTCTTATAACCGACGGTTTCTGCTTGAACAGCGACCATGACGGGTACATCACTTACGATGAATTCAAGAATGTCTTTTCCGCCAATATTGGCTCGGAAGCTATTCCCTTCGACTTTGACTGGTACGCCCGACCCTTTTGAGCCCAGAATGAGGGAGCTGACTCGGTCACAGCGATTGGGTGAAATTGTACCTCGGCAAGAAGAACGGCGCTCATGTCCTAGGCTGTACGTCCAGTCACTGGCAAAAATGCCGCACAGAAGCTAACACGCATACGCGTTGCAGACAATGAATTCACGCAGCTGATGAAGGGATTGCAAGGCGAACGTCTTAGACAGGCGTTCAAGTATCTAGATGCGGACCAAGATGGGTTTATCAAACCAGACCAATTTAAACGTATTATTTTGGTGCGTCCCCGCCTACCCCGCATTCCTCTCCCCACCCTTAAACGGCCCTTGCAGGAAATTGCTGGCCACAAACTTTCCGATGCTGTCATAGAACGTTTACCTACCCTTTGCACTCTGAGCCCTGGCCAGAAGATATCTTATTCAGAAGTAATTGCTTTCCATAATGTTATTAGAGGTGAGAGCTCCTTTACCATTGCTTTGCGTGTCGCAATGTAACCAGTATGTAACAGAGATGGACATGGTTGAGCGGTCAGCTTCCCGATCGTCTAACTCTGAGTTCGCGACTCACATATATACATAGTATTATCCGCGAAGCCACGGCCAAGAGTAGAGACGGACGTATAGACCAGTCCGACTTCCTTAACCACTCTGCTTCAAGCTCGCGTTATTCCCTATTTACCCCGATGGAGGCCTCCATCATCTTCCACTTCGCAGGACGGGGCGTCTCGCAACAGCGTCTTGCGCTCTTGGACTTTGCCCAACTACTGGATCCCCGATGGAGGGCACCACATGAAGAGTTCGAGACAAAGACCCCGTCATCAACATCCTTCCTCGATTCTACCTTGGCATCGGCGTATAGTTTCGGACAGGGAGGTAATTGGTGCCCTTCCGCTGCTGGCGCTGGCTGTTAATCCGTCTTGGATAGGTATTGCTGGAGCGTTTGGTGCGACGATTGTGTATCCTATAGACATGGGTACGTCCATCTTTTTGCTATTTATATATACCAACTAACCCGCCGGGTGCAGTCAAGGTATGTCACCATTTGTGGATGATGATCATATTTGCTGGACTAGAACGCCAATTTCCTAGACACGGTCAGTAACAATCCTTGACTTCTGTGATTAACCTGATGCGATCATTACTCTAGGATGCAAAATCAGCGAAGCACTGTTGTCGGACAACTACTGTACAAGAATAGTATCGATTGCGCGAAGAAGATATTTCGCAATGAAGGTTTCCTAGGTTTCTATCGCGGACTGGGTCCTCAACTTATCGCAAGTGCACTCGCCGTTCGTCTCTACCCTGCGCTAACATCTGTCTGTACAGGGTGTCGCCCCGGAAAAGGCTATCAAACTCACTGTCAATGATCTCATCCGAGCCCGAGCTATGGACCCTGAAACGGGGCGGATCAAGCTTGGGTGGGAGCTGTTTGCAGGAGGCATGGCTGGCGGGTGCCAAGTCGTGCGTATGCATACGCTTCGCAGGGGCCTGATGCTGATGGGATATTTTTAGGTCTTCACAAACCCGCTGGAGATTGTGTAAGATGAATCGACTATCTGACATAGCCATCTGTAACTGATGCACGGCTGTAGAAAGATTCGCTTACAGGTCCAGGGTGAGGCTGCTAAAGCCGAAGGTATCGTACCGAGGGGCGCAGTCCACATTATTCGACAACTAGGTATCTTCGGGCTTTACAAGGGAGCGAGCGCCTGCTTGCTCCGAGACATACCATTCTCTGCGATATATTTCCCCGCGTACTGGCATTTGAAAAAGGATGTCTTCCAGGAGGGATACAACGGAAAGAAGCTGTCCTTCGTGGAGACACTAGCATCGGCGGCCATTGCGTGCGTCGGTCTCCGATCTTCCGAATGAATTACTGATTGACAGAGTATCTAGAGGAATGCCAGCCGCATACCTTACTACCCCAGCAGGTAGGCATGTTTCAGTGATTTATAAATACATAGCATTCTGAGTGTGCTGATGATTTTTCTAGATGTCGTGAAGACTCGATTACAGGTCGAAGCACGCAAGGGTCAAGCGAATTATCAGGGTCTTCGAGACGCATTTGTCAGAATCTGTGAGTGGCTGGAAGCTGTGTTTGGACAAGACGTTTTATGTTGCTAAATCATACACCCGCCCCGCCTCTGCACAGATCGCGAAGAGGGATTCCGAGCGTTGTTCAAGGGTGGCCCAGCGCGCGTCATCCGTAGCAGTCCACAATTTGGATTTACCTTGCTCGGCTACGAGGTATTGAAGGATGTGAGTGTTTCGCTAGAGCTTGTAATTAACCAAAAGCTGATTCGGTCGCCGCCTCGTGGAGGTAATGCCGGTGAGCCATTTTCCGCCTGTGATATCAACCCCGAAGATTGACAGGAACTTTAATAGTATCCATGGGCCGAGAAACCACTGCAAGTTCAGACTGCGCTAACGTCTCAGAAGGACGACATGTCGCGCATCCGGGCCCGGAATGCACTGAAGATACTGCTGGACGTGCACGGGGACTTTGGAAGGAGGGCAGCGGCGGCGTCTGGGTCTGTCAGCGCCGTATCAGGCCCTGTTTCGAAAGCACGGCCGGGGGTAGCGTAGAAAGCGCTGTGTTGGGAGTGAGAATGATAGATCAGTGATGTGGTTGGCAGAGTCTGGAAATACAAGCCAATCAGCACCTTCTGAGGCAGAACCAAAGTAACGGACACACAACAGGAACAGAATGGACGAGCATGAGTTTGCCTGGAGACGCATCACACCGAGATGACCAGCGTGGGAGAATTGATGAGGGAGTGATGTGACAGGCCGTGGTTGTGAGGGACTCTCGATCGCGATTGGATCATCACTTTCGCTGTGACACCGTCCATCTCCTCAAATACCTGACATGCCGACCGCCTTCACTTCTTCACCCTCTTCCCTTCCTTCGTTCTCCTTTTCTTCGTTTCTTCACCCCTTCCCTCTTTTTTTGGCGGTGAGGTATGTGCTCCGACGCCCCTGCTCCTCCTCGTACTCACTCACAACTTGCAGCGTTTGCCCCATCTTACAGGCCCGCCCTCCAATCTCTATTCTACTGCAAGCCAGTACAGCGTCGACCGCTACAGCCCCTTCGACTTCGCTTCGACCTTCGTATTAGCATCAATTCTTTATATTGCAGCTGCACAGTCACTCTCTTTTCATCATGAAGTCAATATTTTTCGGTCTTTCCCTCGTTGGCGCGGCTGCGGCTCAGATAGTCAATGGTGTGTCCATGGTCTCGGTCGAGGCCAGCTCTTCTGCTGCCTCTGCTTCGGAACCGGTCGCCAGCACCTCCGAGGTGGCCCCCACGGGCACCCCGGCATCAGGCCCTGCTGATGTTAACTACGGCGCTTCTGGCCCACCAGCCCCAACACCCGCACCCGCGGGCCCTCCTGCCCAAGATTTCTACCAGATCATGCCCTACTCGCAGTACCAGAGCGGAGGATACCAGAACCTCGACTGTGGTTACGGTCACTCCAGGAATTCGCAGGGGTACTGTATGCCTGAGTCATGGGTACGCCTGCAATCTAGCCCATCTTTGATCTCTGATTTACATCTTTCCCCTAGTACCAACCATCAATCCAGGGATGTTATGCCACTATCATCATCAACAACGGAAACAAGTGGGGCCAGTACTGCAACAACTACGTCCACACCGTCACTGTCCACAACACCGTCACCGCGACTGCCACGGTTGTTAAAACCGAGACGAAAGTTGTTCCTACAACTGTCACGAAGCACGAAACGGAGGTCCAGACTCGCGTGCAGACCGACATCCGATCCGTCACCCAGGTTGTCACTTCGACTGAAGTTGTCCCCACAACGCGTGTTTGGGTCTCTACGGAGATCATCGACCGAACCAAGGTTCTCGAACACACTTTGACCGCCACGGAGACCAAGACGCAAGTCAACGTCTATACTCAGACCGCTACCCGTACCGATACCGCGACTGAGACCCTCAAGGAGACTCAAACCGACTTCGTCACCAAAACCGAACTCAGGACAATCGTTCAACCTACGACTTTCACCAGCGTCTGGGTGAAGACCAAGGTCATTGACAACACTAAGACCTTGTTGGAGACGCAAACGGCCACTGTAACGGACAAGATCACTTCTGTCGAGACGGCTACTAAGACCGACACCGTCACCGATTTCAAGACCGTTACACAAGTCAGCACCTACGTCAAGCCCACTACCTTCACATCCGTATGGGTTAAGACTGAGGTTAAGGACAACGTAAGCATCAGATTCCGCATCAGAAACGTGCAACAGGACTAACTTTTACCATCCGTAGACCAAGACTGTCTTGAACACCATCACTTCCACCATGGTTGAGGATCGCACGCTCTTGACCACTTTGATCTCCACCGCGACAGCTACCTCGACGGAAACTGCCACTGCTACCGAAACTGTCCTCCAGACCGCTCTTTCTGACTGCTTGGGCAGGTGCAAGTCCAGCTGGGGCTTGACACAGGGCAACAGCAACAGCTGGAACACATATGCCTCCGCTCCAGCCCCAAGCTCTTCCTGGGCTGCACCGTCGGAGTCCATCGCCACAGCCGCTGCTCAAGCCACGGGTAGCTCGTGGAACTCGTACGGTTCCTCCGGCAGCTCTTACGGAAGCTCATCTGGTAGCTCCTACGGTTCATCTGGTAGCTCCTACGGTTCCTCTGGCAGCTCCTACGGAAGCTCGTCAGGAAGCTCTTACGGTTCATCAGGCAGCTACTAAACGCTCAGCATTTCGGCTTAAATACCCTCACGCAGTCACGCATCCATTCACGTCGTTGCTTGTAGATATTCCCTTCGTTGCACATACACATTGATCTGATCACGGACAGAGAGGGACAGACCTTTTTATCTATTGTTTTCTTGCTGAATTATTCGCCGCTTCACTATATTCGTTGATGTCCTTAATACGTTTTTCAAGCTTCCCCCACCTTTCTTCCGCGACAGGTTCCTGGGTCGATTCCTGCTCGTTTCGCACATACACACCGTAGTTGGTCATTACAGTATTTTACTTTGGGCTTTGCGGTGAATGGAATGCTGCTGAAAAACGCCGACATGAGCACCGTGTAATGGTAGCAATCATCATATAGATTTTTCTTTCGCATCATCTTTGGTTTGTGTGACACCATCGTAGCTGGAAGTAAAAGTAGAATTCGGCGCTCCGCGATTCTCGTCCGCACCGATTAACATGGACCTCCTTGGACCCACATCACTATCATTACATTTGCGAAATGCCTTTGGACAGCAAAGACTTTCCCGATCCCTCAAGTCTCCTGGAAAACACCGGAAACAGATTCCTGATATTCTACTCATCAATCGTCGACGGACAACTTTGGTGCCCGGTATGAAATTTGTAGCTTTTGGCACACCGCAGTTGATGATTCTTTGATGATGGTAGGATTGCCGTGTGGTGGATGAACTGATCAAGGCAACCTTCTCGTCAGAGGATGCCCCTCATGGCATTGTCATCTACGTCGGAGATAGAGCAACGTATGTCGCAGCTCATCAATACCATCAGTTGGCCGTGAATGTAACGAAAACGAACCGCTTTTCTGTACATACAGCTGGAAGGATTCGGGCAACAAATATCGCGGTGCTCCATTCAATGTCACCTCTATCCCCACCATCATTAAAGTGGTCGATGTATGTAGATTTCTCATCATTACTTCACAGGTGACCTCAGTGGCGTGGCTAAATGCATCTTCGCAGTCGAAGGAGGTAGCTCGATTGGTGGACCCAGACATTACGGCAGAGAGCCTACCTGCCTTTGTTCAGCAAGAGGATTAGTATATGCGTGTCAGACAGGCTGATAGGAGACAAACGCAATTCAATGAGCCTCGGTGCCACTCAAAGGGCGGTGCCAACGCCGGGCTAGCCTCATCACGGAATGACCCTGTCGCAGCCGCATAGCACGACGCACGAGCTTAGTATCCTGCAAAGTCTATATGTGATACGATAGCTCTTGATGGAGCGTATCAGCGATCGAGTTTCCGACCCTTCTGGGTATACCCTGCGGCTGCGGGAATCAATGGAGAGTACAATGGACCATTCTTTCGTTGCTGAAACTGATCCGCCGCCCTGGTTGTCGTCGACTGGCGAACAACAGATCACACCCCAAAGCTGCTTGAGTATGAAGCCAAAGCGGGAACGACCCTGATCATCCTGTGTACGTCCTTGCCGATATCTCCTTTTCTCAAGGTGGACTGAACTGAACCACCATAGTTTCGAACCATCACTCTTCGGCCATTCCCCAAACATACGAGACGAGCCCGCATTTCTAATTTTATGCTGACAGTTGTCCACCAGTTGACTGTATTTAATATTCAACCATTTTCCTCAGATCGAGATCTAGCCGATCAACCTGTGTATGCACCATTTCATTGTTGGTAATATCGCGGATACCGCAAGCAACGAAATGGTGAAACGCTGACTCGATATCGGGATCTTGCAGGATTTTCGACCGTCGGGGATTGTCTTATGGTCACTATAAAGCATCCAAGTCCCATGGAATAATCTATCATTCCCTGAGCGTCCAGACTCTACAATGCCTACTTCAACCTCTGGCTCCCACTCTCAGGTTTCTGTACCGACCAACGACTCGAGGTCAGTCTCCATATGCCACCACGACAACCCAAGCGACTTCCTTTTCGCCGTGTCACCTTCACTCACTCTCCAATACGAAACCTCCGCCATCGTCATCTTAGCCCACGCTCAGAAACGCATCAACGAACCAAGACCGCGAGACTTTTGGTTAACGGTTTGGTCGACGTCCCCAACAACGTCGCGGAGTGCCCTCGAGCTGATTTTGATGTGCGGCAGCTGGCTTCTGGGAGATTATCCCATTTTCCTTTGGGCCCCTCCAAAGGCGGAGCACAGGAGCGATGCAACATCTAGCCTTGTCGAGTTTCTGAGGAAGCGTGTACCAGACAAGCGCGTGTTCTCTGTTTTCGGGCCCGCAGATATCACCCGTATATTCACCGCCAAGTGGTCTGAAGCCACTGGGATACGCATGCTCGTCAAACCTCATTATGACGCGTATCTTGCGCGGTGCACGAAGGACACCATGCGTCAAGGAAGGTCCATGCTGCCATTGCCCCAAGGGCACAAGACAAGACTGGCTACAATGGGAGATTTAGACAGTGTTTCGGAGCTTTGCAATAGGTTTGCTGATGAGGAGTCGGTCAGTAACGAGATCCACCTATCCAAAGATTCACTCGCCTCATCGATCTTCTTCTCAGGCTCCCTATGAATTCAGCGCGGAAGACTCGAGATTGGAAGCACAAGAGCTCATCAAAGCTCAGCAAGTTTGGGTTTACGAGGCTTCCAGCGGTGTGATCGCATGCATCTGCGCTGCAGCTCGCCATTCCCACCACGCATCCGTCATCAGCAAAGTCTATACTTCGAAAGCCTTCAGAAGCAAGGGCTTCGCAGAGCGCTTGGTGCGCCATGTGGTCCAGCAGTAAGTTGACCAGTTAATCCCATAAATATCTTTCAGCCTGATTGGCGACGTTTATAGTTTATTTTCGATTCGCAGAGAGAGCGTCGTGCTATACGTCGGCAAGAACAATTCTGCGAGGCGCGTTTACGATAGAGTGGGATTTTCCGGCATCGGAGATCAAGCAAAGAGTAAAGACGATCGCGAGGATTGGCTAGAGGTTGGATTCGACGTCGCCATCACAGGGCGTTGGTGATGTTTCAGAAGGCATCAATGAAGGCACACTGGTACCATGCGCGATGCCGATATTGTCTACATCTAAGTTAAACATTAGTATCCTAACAAGTATACGTCTATAATACGAGCTAGAGGTTCCGTGCGAAGTCACCGCTCTTTCCACCTGACTTTTTTGTTACGATGATCTCGCCAATCTCCATTTCTTTACCTGCTACGGCCTTCAGCATATCCCACACCGTCAAAAGTCCTACAGAGACGGCCGTCAGTGCCTCCATTTCGACTCCAGTCTTCCCTTCACAAGATACGGTTGCAGTACATAGCACGCTGTGTCTATGTGGCTGGCGATGAGGTCGGGATATGTCTCCATCATTGTTACGCGCTTGTTCGGGCGGCTGGGGTAACAAAGTCACCGATATATGAGAAAGTGGCAGCGGATGGCAGAGAGGGATGAGGTCGGGCGTTTTCTTGCACCCCATGATGGCTGCCAGCTGTGCGACTGTCAGGGCGTCACCTTTACTCCTTGCCTTCGCATAATCAGGGTGATCGGTTCCGTTATCGTCTTGCCGAGTAGTGGTGATGAGGTGGTAAGCGAGTGGCGGAATGTATATCCGGCCTGTTGCGGTGGCTTCGCGACGAGAGGGTTTCTTACTGTGTACATCAACCATGGATGGTCTTCCCTTGTCATCCAGATGTGTCAGTTTGGCACTAGTACCATAATATCGCAGCTGGGAAGCCACTGGGTGTCGTAGACTAGTCCTTACATGTCGGCGGGGGTGGATCGTGATGGAACCTGTAGGAATAGCGAGTAGATATGAACAAATATATGATAATCATGATGTACGAAGTACTCAACCCCCTATCAGAATCATTGGCCGGTTGGTCAAGACATCTATGTCCTCCATTCCCGCATGCTTCTCCTGTTTGTTGAACACCGCCCGGCCGATAGTTTCCAGAAGGTCGTCGTCCGAGGCGCCGTTACGCATGTGGTCTCTCAAGGATACCTCCTTTGCGTCAAAGAGGCAGACCTGTGGGCGGAAAGCACGGATTAGCTCGGCTACTAGGAACCAACAGCGCGACTTACCTTGATCTGACCATCCGCGGTGATGCGAAGGCGGTTGCAGCTGGCACAGAAATGATCAGACATACTGCTGATGAAGCCGAAGCTGCCTTTGTGCCCCGGGATTTTCCAAGAGCGAGCTGTATCGTTCAGCTCATCGGGGGCTCGCACGAGATCAGGGTATTGTCGTGATATTCGCGACAAAAGTTCCGATGACGGTACCATTTTCGACTTATCCCATTTATTCCCTGGACCGCGTATCTTTGGTTAGAACCATCATGCGTTACAGGTGGGGCGATTGAAACATACCCGCAAAGGGCATAAATTCGATGAATCGAACGGACAAATCATTATCCTTGGTCAATGCCACGAAATCCAAGACTTCAGCGTCGTTGAGTCCTTTGATTATCACAGCGTTTAACTTGACCGACAGCGGCGAAGGGGAGTTTAACGCCAGGTCCAATGTTCGCAACACGGCTGCATGTCCCCTCCGTCTTGTCATAAGTTCGAACTTGAGAGGGTCAAGAGTATCCAAACTGACAATCAACGATCAAATATGTCGGCAGTTCGTATTGAACGCAAAGTGCCGAACCTTATATTGAGGTGCGTCAATCCGTGCTGAACGAACTGTTCAAGTTGCCTGTGGAGTACAATCCCATTGGAGGTCAAGGCTATTGATCTGAGGCCATATGGTCGTAGTTGATTCAGTTCCCCTGAAAACATGTGGGCGGGGTCTGTCATTGTCTAGATTGACTGGAAAGATCCTCACGTATAATGTCAGAAATCCCTTTCCTAATAGTAGGTTCGCCGCCAGTCAAGCGTATTTTAGTAACCCCGCTTTTCACGAATAGCCTGGCCAGTCGGACCACTTCGTCATTTGTCAAAATGTGGCCGGATGGTGACAATTCCACGCCTTCTTCAGGCATGCAATAGAAACCTTCAATGGGTCACATTACGGCGCCACACTGAAATAAAATACGGACCCACATCGCAAATTACAGCGTTCGGTCAAAGAAATCCGCAGGTAGTCGTGTTCCCGCTCGAACCTGTCTACCAGAGCTGGAGCGACACCCTTCTCGGCGTCAATCTGAGCGATCTTCGCCTGGAATTCCATGCGTAAGAGGTTCTGCCACAAGAGACGCTATGTATACCTTGACTTGTGCTGCAGAATGATAACGTGAGGGCGTTCTGGAAGCCCTCCGAGCGATATTGCCCAATTCCAAGGCAAACCTTGGATGTCGGATCATGGTGGTAGAGAAGCAAGAGCTGTCAGGCCAAACGAGTTCGATCCTTCACACGGGGATAGAAAACATGGGCATTGGGGGTTCCTCCTCTGAGCGGCGTGAGCTGAGCCAAACCAGGCATGCGTGCACCGACTGACCGAGTGGAGTTTCTGAGAAAGCGAGTTTGTCACACGATTGTCACACTTACGCGTGCTGTCACGATCAAGTACTGTATCCTGCTTCAGACACTGACGCGTACAACATCGCCTTCGAGTAAACCACAACCAGCGCAGCGTCCACAATGGTGAGCAGAACGGCTTCTGGTGCGCATTTGCACGACTCTGAAGCCCTGAAATCAGTCGATTATGGAATACAACGGTGGCTCCGTTATAGCCATGGTCGGAAAGGAATGCGTTGCTATCGCATCTGACCTGCGCCTTGGGAATCAGGCTTTGGGCATCTCGTCGAATTTCCAAAAGGTAATCCTTGTACTTGACTGGCTGGTTCACTGCTGACTTTTCTGCCAGATATTCCCTGTAACAGATCGTATCTACCTCGGCCTTCCAGGACTGGCCACCGATGTAACGACATTGTGAGTTCGGTACATATGATCGTCCCCAGGCGGATTCATTGAACGGGTTCCCAGACAAGAATTATTTCGGTTCAGAGTGAACATGTACACCATCAAGGAGGAACGGGAAATTCAGCCTGAAACGTTCGCGCATCTGGTCTCCTCGACCCTCTACGAGCGACGGTTCGGCCCGTACTTCATTGAACCAGTGATAGCCGGCCTATCCCAAACACCCTCAGGCGGCTTCAAGCCATTCATTGCAGCTACAGATCTCATCGGATGCCTCAACTTTGCCAAGGACTTTGTGGTAGCGGGGACAGCTAGTTCAAAATTGTTTGGTGTTGCCGAAGGACTATGGGAGCCGGATTTGGAGCCAGAAGATCTCTTCGAGACGATTTCGCAGACTCTAATGAACGCGGTTGATCGCGATGCATACTCTGGTTGGGGCTGCGTCGTGCACGTAATGTGAGTGATTCTCTGCCTGATTTACTGGTGATCACTAAACTTGTGTACAGCACCAAGGATAAGATAATAACTCGCACGCTTAAAGGAAGAATGGACTGATTTTGTATGAATGCCATGGCGCTATTCGCTCTTTTCTTGTACTTGTTTCCCTCCTGGTGCAGCGACCCGCGTGGACATCATCAACCTCACTCTGCGCGCGGAAGATCATCCCATCAATTCGAAATCGACCTTCTATTCCCGACTAGACTGTATGATGCATTGATGAGCAGCTTGAACACGGGCATGAGGTACCATGTCTTTATACATGTGCGGATAACGAATACGGCAGCTTGAAGACTTCTCATTCATGACAAAAGGCAATCACCCGCCAAGCAACGCATTGGCAACGCATCGACCAGTTGTTGTTGCTGTTATGCTTCCCGTGGAGGTCGATGGCGGAGGTCGGGGACAATCCCGCCGTGTTTCACCTAAAATATTCCCTTAGATGAGATCAACGCTCGCCACCTGCTCTCTGTACAAAATTTACAGAGCAACCGACCTTTCTAAGGCCACAATAACTGATCGGTGGACTATCTTAGAAAGTTGAGATTCCCCGCTTACGTCACTAAGCGCGCTCTGAAGCCGATCACGTTGGTTGCCTTGCAGGGAAGAGTCGGTCGTGCGCCTTCGTTCTGAACCACCACCTTCCCGTATACCCTCACCATGTCTCTCCTCACTGCGCTCTCAAAATCAGCAGTTCAGAAGCAAGTCTTCCCAAATTTTACAAGAGCCATATCTGTGCAGGTGCCTTCCTCATCGAGCTCACCGGCGTTAGCACTTGACAGACAAAAGTTCCAGTCATTGCTGCATGGGTCCCCGGAGGCAAAGCGGGCTGGAGAGCTAGAGATTCTTCAGCACTCGCGACTTGTCGGAAGGGGAAAATACATACACTCCTTTGAAAGTGAGCACTTTGCCTCATGTTGTCAAGGACTAGAGTTGACGACTGCAAAGCTCATCGCGTCAAGCCGGACCGCGTAGAGGAATACAAGAAAGCGGCGTTAGTATCTCCTTGCCTCAATCTCTAGGGGGTACTAACATTTGAGTAGCGAGGCGTACTACACCGGCATCGTGGCCGATTCTCCACTCAAGGTTAAACTCACCGGCAGCTGGGAAACTGTCATCGGAGAGCAAGACACATTCGTGCACATCCTAGAGTACGAACACTACGGTGGATACGACAAAGCGTACGAAGCCATACAGTCGACAGACGTACGTGTCTGCTACGTTATCACCGATCCGCCCCACTTCACACTCAACTCCGCGAATTAGCACCGCAAGGCATACCAGGCCATGCTTCCTCACCTTAACTCTCGTGCCTCGCAACTCACCCAAGAATTCGCTTTCTTCCCCACAACTCCGCCCCAAGAGAAGGGCGGTGTCTTCGAACTGAGGTCATACCAGCTCAAACCCGGAACACTTTTGGAATGGGAGAACACATGGTGCATCTACGAATGCTTCGATGCCTGGCGGGTTGGCTCTAATGTATGTTATTCTTAGGCGAAAGGGCATTGAGGCCAGGAAGAAGTTCGTGGCCCCGGTGGGAGCTTGGTTCTCCCAGGTCGGTCGTCTTCATCAAGTCCATCACATGTGGCAATATCCGTACGCGCCCACAATGATATACCACTCACGCCGCGGCTGATCTTCTACCTGCTAGTTCTCTCCAGAAGCGGAAGGAAATGCGTGAAGAGGCTTGGCAAATCGATGGCTGGGCCGATACAGTGTCCAAGGTGGGTCCCCTTTGAGCGTATACTCCCGATATATTTGCTGAACGTTCCGTAGACCGCACAACTTGCGAAATTCATGGACTCGTTCATCCTCGTTCCCCTCAAGTTCAGCCCGCTGAAATGATACTGAGCCGTCAAAGTCCAATCTAGATTTTTTGAACTTTTGCCGCGGGCTGAGGGCTGTGCACATGTGGTGGAGTTTGTGTAAAGAAGGGTGGTCGGCCATGTTACCGAATGCTATTTAGCTACAGAACTCTACTTTCTGTCGTCATCTCATCTATGGTTATTGACACCACGTGATGCAATCTTTATATGTTTACTGGCTGAGTTTGATGAGTGACTCCTAACACAGAACTTCCATCCATGCTTCGCGATACGGACGGCTCAGACGACGAGGGTTATCAGGACCCCCAGCCAGGCTCCAGGAAACGCAGCAGTAGAGGTACAGCAATTCCCGCCTTCACAAGAAGCTGCAATTTTAATGGGATGCTTGCCAAACAGCTTGTGATCAATGCAGGAAAACAAAGAGCAAGTGCGAGCGACCTGACGGGGAAGCTCTACCATGCAAGAGTTGTCTTGCGAGCGGCACAGGTAACTGTCTGGCGTGCTCATGATAGTTGATTTGGGCTCACGTCGTTTCGTGAAGCTTGCACTTTCTTAGGTACATCTCGCTCGTGCAATACTATTCGGTTGCTCATTCGTTCACAACTTGCAACACTAGGTCCAAGTTACAAAAGAGGCCCTCCGAAGGGCTATATTCATGCTATCGAGCAGCGATGGCATCAAGTGGAATGTCTAATCGGCGCGCTGTTGCAATGCAACGACCCCCGAGTACAAAGCGTGATACAAGACCTACGGAGGGATAACCTCGCCAGTGCAATTCTTGATAGGGTTGACACAGGACCGTATGTACGTTGGTTTTGGCTTCGCGAATTTTGATCTGTACCTTAACCGTGGATTTCGGACGTCAGGGGCCTTCTGGGAGACAGCATACGACGCAAAAGTCCACTAAGGAGGATTTCTTTGCTACGATTATGAAGAGTAGCCAGGGGTCGGGCGGGGATGCGTCGAGGACACGGAGACAGTCACGAGTTTCGAGGGAAATTGTGTCCTCTACACAAGGTAAGCAGACATTGCTTCCTGATTGATAGCTTCGGACCCTTAGGGTGCCCGCAGACCATGATCTTTCCGTTGTTCCGACGCTCGACTGGCAAGACAAACTTGCGTTGCGGTTAGGTTCAACACATCCCCATCCCGATGCGTACGGCAGCCCTGTCTCCCCCGGTGCTTCTCTCGACACATACGGAGTTCCACATTCCCAACGCCGCCGTTTAGACGAGGGAACATTAGATATTATGGCACAGCAAGCGCAGTCACCAATGTCTACCCAAGAGTCTAGTAAGTATCCTCTGTGCCAGCCATTCCGTTCCTACGACGTGACCTCCTTTCAGCTAGTAGCTATGAACCAACAGATGCTATGGGTCAACTCTCCCTTGATGAAGATCAGGAGGTTTGTTCCGGTTTATTGGTGCCTTCCTTATTTTTTACACCATCTGCTAACAGCTTCGATATCACGGCAAAGCTAGTGGTCTCCACCTTTTGAGTCGGACCGATAGAACCGATAATAGAAATGAGGGGGGCATCTGGTTGGGGATTAGTTTTCTGCTTAACCATCATATGACTAACTCAGAATCATTAGGAAAATGCCCATGGCGCGAATGTGGCCTCCGTCCCAAAATGCGAACTTGTACTTTGGGCACGAGGAGGACGTTGACGTTAGGCTCCCCCCAATCGAAGTCCAGGATCGGCTCATTGAGTTATACTTTACATACATCCACCCCCTCTTCCCGGTTCTGCATCGAATACGATTTATGGAAGAGTATGAACTAAAGTAAGTCATCATTTCTGCTGCTTATGTTTCTCTGTTTTCCGTTCTCCGTTCGCTAAACGAGGCGGTAAATTCCGTAGCAAGCACATGTGAGTGTAGATCAGAATACGCACGAACATATCACCCTCATCATTGTTGGAAAACAGATTACTCGAGACATCAAGGAATAGCCCAAGCTCTACCACGAACCCCACCAAGCCCGACTTCTCTCAGAAAGTGTCGAAGCTACTCCTCCTTGCTATTTTTGCTATCTCTGCCCGTTTCACCTGCGACAGAAACCAAACGACTGCCCGGGGTGTGATGTGGGAGGAGGGTTGTGAATATCTTGACAGTGCGCGAAAGATATTAAGTATGATCGTCGCATTTCCTTTAGTTGCGTTGGACTTATCGAGCTGTAGACCAGGTTTACCATCGTTCGCGGTCGCCAACTGTCCAGGCTCTGCTCCTCCTTGGCTACCGAGAATTTGGGATCGGTACGAAAAATTCCAGCCCAGCCGTATTCAGTCGTTGACGTTTCATTTCTACAGGCTCCATGGAACAGGCTTGGATCTTTCTTGGTTTGTCCTTCTGAGGAGATCGTCTACATACCGTAACTAATCTTGACATAGGCATGGGTATTCGTATGGTGCGTTTGATCATCTATGTCAATCTTTGCTTGAGGATCGACTGCGGAGATCGTAGGCCACAGACTTGGGTCTGAATTGTGATTCCGGAAAATGGAGGAGAAACGGTCGTGATTTGCTGACCCCCGAGGAAACTCAGACGAGACGGCACATATGGTGGACTTGTTGTCTTGCTGATGTGTAAGTTTGTTACTTCCGCCGATTATCTCATTACTGATCTTAGTGTAGGTATGGATCAGTGTATATGGGTGGGCATCACTTCGCTTTGCTTCGTTTCACAGCAATACTCACACAACGGGCAGGGCGACCGGTGGCTATCCATGCAAGTGATTACGATGTCCCATTACCGGACGTTGACGAGGTATTATTCATCATTGCCCACCCCAACGGCTTTAACCTCCTATACAATGCCAGGCTGAGGACCGCATCATTTGGGAGCCCCCACAGTTTGAGGTCATTAAGCCCAATATTCCTCCGTGTCCTGGCTTCTACTCCGACTGCTTCCTCGCCAATGCCACGCTGTGTAAGATGATTCCCTTTGCCCCCTTGTTCTTCAAGAATTCCATGTCCCTGTACTGACCTTGTTCCATTACTAGCCGTTATTGTTGGCGATTTGATCGGGCAGGTGTACCCTGTCCGCACCGGTCCACAAATGGACGCGCATTCCGGGTTGGAAGCGCGGCTCGCTCAGTGGTATTTGCAGCTGCCCCAGCCTCTCCGGTATGATCCTTCGAATAAGCGGATTACTCAACCACCGCATATTATTACACTGCACGTGCGTTATTGGGGCGCAGTGCTTTTGCTGCAGCGAGCATTGTAAGTGGAATAGCGCTTCAACATGACGATCATGCTCAAAGAGGTTTCTTCTTCAGTATCCCCAATTGGAGCACGTACGGTGTCCTTTCGCGACGAGCAGATTCTATGCGTGCTGACCTTCGTACTAGTACTGGGCCAGATATGCATAGCTCGACGCAGGAACTGAAAGCCTTCGACCTTGCACAAAGTGCAGCTAGTCATATCAGTACAATTAGTGAGTGAATTCGGCACGCATTCACGAGTACCTGCTCATATAATTCAGTTACATCTTTCCGCGAGACCTTTACCATGAAGCGAACATCCCCTTTCTTAACGTCGTATCTATTAAACGCAGGGTAAGCGAATCGTTTTCGTGCTTATGTTTTTGAGTGCTTACAACCACAAACTATCTAACGTTCAGCGTAATGCACATCTTGACATGTATGTACTCACCTTCCGAGTTATATTCCAGACTTACCATAAATTGTCAGTGACGCTTCGATCATCGAACCCTCAGGCGACATTGGGACTTCAACAATGTCTGAGTGCTTTGGAAGATATGGCGGTACGAGGCGACGCTACACTCGTCGCTATCTTCTTCTCTGACATCTATTCCAGATTGTGTGGCCGAGCGCAAGCCGTGCTTGGGATTTGCTCAATAATGTGAAACTCGGTTTCGACAAAGTACACACCATGCCCCCACAAAATATGGCAAGAAACAAACGCTTAGCGGAGGATGCGTTCGCTCAAGAAAGTACACCAGAGGCACCTTCTTCTTTCGACCCAGCTGCTGTGAATGGTGTACAAGATCTCAACATGCGCATCATGGCCCACATGCTGGGACTTGACATTCCTGGCATCGAGGCCTCTACCTCTTTTTATCCTGGGTATGAATGGTGGCCCCGTACCAACGAAGCAATGCCACCTGGGGCAGGTCCATCGACCAATGACGTCGGTAATCAAGCCATTGCCTACCCCCATAATGTCCCTCAGCCGCAAAATACTCCTTCGACGGGATGGCTGATGAATGACACTGAAAATCCTCCATATCGATTCTATCCGGGCTTGTAAATATTTCCAGATGCTATCTATCTCGTGTTACGCAGGGCCTTGAGTAAGTGAAGTGTAGATTCCTCCTTTATGTATTACAAGCTTTCGATTTAGAGTATTTGAACGAAACTTAGAGTACCTCCGTCTGTAATGTGGACCCTGGCGATCGAATGTTATGTAATGATGTATTCCATTTTAGACGAACAATGGTCCTTATAAAATGACTGTCTTCAGCGAAACGCGCTTTGCCCACTGCTCCCATGGCCAGCCTCTCGAATCTCCTGAATCCAGACTACAGCAGGGCGCAAGAAAGCAGGTGCGTAACTTCTTCTTTCCGAGGGATGAGGCGCGTACTGACCTTTTCATAGCCAATATAATGACGAAAGTGATGGCCCGTCAGATGCATTCACCGAGTCCGTCCCAGAGGAAGGCCCCAGCAGCTACTACACGAGGGATCATACAATTGACCATGAACTACATCCCGATTGCCCCAATACGTTGGATTGTTTGCAGGATACGGATGATCGACCTCCGCATACCTTGCCAGTCATTCTGCGATGCGCTATTCTAGGCAGTCCGAAGCAACGGCTCACAATAAGGGAAATATACGCGGCCATGGAGAATAAATACCCTTATTACAAGACAGCTGGTCCGACGTGGAAGGTATGTCATTTGGCTTCATAACCAATCCCATACAATACTCACCATGAAATAGCAATCTGTGCGACATCATCTTTCTCTCAACCGTCTATTCGAACGGCAAGCAAGACCAGTCACTGATCCAGGCTTTGGCTCATACTGGGTGGTCAATCTTGAGGCGCCACCGGGTACGAAACGTCCTCGGAAGCGTGGGCGACCCAAGGGACCGGGAGGCGCTCCTCCGCCCGTTCGGAAACGTGGACGGCCACGAAAGGAAGACTTGGAGATATCTAAATGCATGACGAGTGTCAAGGAGTGGGGAACTTCGGGAGCGAAGCCAGCGTGGCCAGGGGAAGAAGAGAAAGAGGGCGAGAGCGGAGTTCGAGAGAATATCGAGGGGGTGCCATTGACAGACGACGAAGACTCCGCCATGGAAGAGAATGTTATCCACCCTTTTGATAGGCCAACACTACGACCAGTCCATCATCTCGAGCCTCTCGAAGACCTTCAAGCTGCCTCCAGTCCTGTAGCCTCCTTGGACGCTCTTGAACCCTGCGACGACCCCTTCGAACAGATTGAGCAGATGCGTAAAGAAATAATCGAACTCAGAAAGAAGACATCCGAAGCAACCTGCTTATCACAGCGTATGTCGGATCAGTTGGCCCATGCTCAGGCCGACGCCTGGCGCGCGAAGTCTGCACTTCGGACGGCGGAAAACAAGCTGAAGCAGGAATGCAAGAGACGGCAGGATGCTGAGCGACTTGCGGAGGAAGAGCTCCTTCGCAGACGACTATTGGAAGACAGTCTCAGAGAGCTGAGATCACAAAAACGTAACTCAAACCCACTGTCATCACCCAGTAGATCATGATGCATGATCGACCAACCTTTGAACCAAGAAAATCGGGAGCGGGCCCTTAGGAGGGATGTAAAAGAAGCTACGGAAGGACACACTCTAATAATTCATGTAGCATAGCAGCATAAGCCATATTCCACTCGTCTCTAATACTTAGGCGTGATTTCGAAAGTAGATTACCCGCACAGCCACCCATTTCCGATCACCAAAAAAATCTTAAGCGCCCATATTATCCATTCTCTGAACATGACCGTCCCTCCGCCACGGCCGAAGCTCAAAACTTCGTGAGTGCAAAATACGTACAATGCCATTGAAGTGCTGAAGTGGCTTTAGATTCAAGAAGTCCCGGGCGATCACTCCCTTGTACACCTCTGGACCCGTCGCGGTCTCCGTGGATGGCAGCAAACTCTTTACGACTGTGGCAGACGAAGTAATCTGCACAGATGTCACTTCTGGGAATGAGATATGCCGCTTTGCCGGGGTGCGTTACTTGGAGTTCTCAGTCATAATATTTGCCGTAATATCATTTACAGGACACACAATCGGTGCTTTCGCTCTGTGTCTCGCCGTCCACCGAATACATTGTCGTGTTCACGACATCGTCAGCGCTGAAAGTGTATAATATTCCGAAGGACAATCTCGCCGCAAAGCCCGTTCAACCGATCCGCGTAATTGCTCGCGCGCACGACTCCCCTGTCCATGTTTGCAAGATAGATCCTACGTCGACGTACCTCGCATCTGGCGCGGCAGACGGTGTTGTTAAGGTCTGGGATATAGCTCGTGGATACGTAACCCATGCTTTCAAAGGCCACGGAGGCGTCGTCAGCGCACTCACATTCAACTACCCTCGCGACAACTCCTCGGTCACCCAAAATCGAACCTTTCAATTGATCACTGCATCCAACGATACCCGCATACGAATATTCGATTTGATGGCTCGTTCTGCGGGTGGTGCTAAACCTGAAGCGGTGCTAGAAGGACATGTCTCAGTGCCTAGAGGTTTGGACATCTCCGCGGATGGCAGATGGCTAGTCAGTGGAGGGAGAGACTCAGTTGTGTTGATCTGGGATTTGGCGACGAAGCAATCCGAGACCAAGAAATCTAGCAAGGACAAAGGGAAGCACAAAGCCCAAGGCCCCATCCTCTTCAAAACGATACCAATCATGGAAAGGGTAGAGGCTGTAGGGATTTTGCGTGACGAAGATAGTTTAGCGACTTCATCCTCGTCTATGAGACTGAAGTTCTTCACTGCGGGCCAACAAGGCATTGTCAAAATCTGGGATGCCCAAGAAGGCCAAGTTCTATTCACTTTAGGAACGCCGCAAGTTGACGGTGAAGATGCTGAAGAACAACGCCAAATATTAGACGCTATGTACGTTATACAGCCACTCCATGCATCTGACTACTTATGAGGACCAAAGGTATATTGAATCCACATCCACCATTGTATCAGTTCATGGTGACCAAAATATTCTTTTCTTTTCGCTGACTACTCGATCACTGTCTCGTCAATGCATCGGCTACAACGACGAAATAGTCGACGCCTGCTTCTTATCCCCAGAGGCGTCGACATCTTCGTCTAAACCATCTGCTCGCGACACGCACATTGCTCTGGCGACGAATTCCTCACTGATTCGAGTTTACAACAATACGACTCTCGATGCTCGCCTGCTGTCTGGCCACTCAGAAATCGTACTATGTCTGGACCGAAGTTCCAGCGGCAACCTACTGGCTAGCGGTAGCAAAGACAGGACAGCGAGGATATGGGCGCCGTCTAAACCGTCTACTAACGAAGCGGATTTCGTGTACGGATGCGTTGGCGTTTGTGAAGGTCATGCGGAGAGTATAGGTGCTCTGTCTATGTCGCGAGCGGGAGGCACTACCAACAACGAAGATCCTCGCTTCATGTTTACTGGCAGTCAGGACAGGACAATCAAAATGTGGGACTTGACGCCGATTTCGCAGGTGTTTACGCCCAGCGATAACGATAACGACGACGACGGCTCGCCTGCGGTTCTGCGCTGTAAAAGTCTGACCACTCACAAAGCTCACGACAAAGACATAAATTCCCTCGACGTCGCGCCGAATAATCGATTCCTGGCATCCGGTTCACAGGATCGCACGGCGAAGGTATTCGAAATCGAGTTCATACCAGGTCGCGAAGGTCGTCCGCCACGGGGCGAATTGAAGCTGCTGGGAATCTGCAAAGGGCATAAGCGTGGTGTGTGGACCGTACGATTTAGTCGCCACGAACGACTGCTCGCGACGGGGAGTGGCGATAAGACGATCAAGTTGTGGAGTTTGGATGATTGGTCTTGCGTGAAGACTTTCGAAGGGCACACGAATTCGGTGCTCAGGGTGGATTTTATCAATGCCGGGATGCAACTCGTTAGCTCGGCGTCTGACGGGCTGGTGAAGTTGTGGAATGTCAAGGATGAGGAGTGTACTGCGACGATGGACAACCACGAGGACAAGGTTTGTCTCTTGTATGTTGTTATCTGGATGAATTGACGCTGTGGCTATAGGTTTGGGCGCTGGCGATCAGTAGCGACGACAGGACCATCGTTTCGGGGGCGGCAGACTCTGTGGTGACATTCTGGGAGGACTGCACGGAGGAAGAGGAGGTGGAGAAGGAGGCGAAACGCACTGATCAAGTTCTGAAGTAAGTAAGGTTCGCTTGGCGATCTATTATTAAACTAACCTTCCGCAAAGGGAACAAGAGTTTATGAACTATCTATCGCTCAAC
Source organism: Pleurotus ostreatus (assembly GCF_014466165.1). NCBI lineage: Eukaryota > Fungi > Basidiomycota > Agaricomycetes > Agaricales > Pleurotaceae > Pleurotus > Pleurotus ostreatus. Next base: position 1,427,707 of record NW_023503157.1, on the reverse strand, counting down.
GACTACCGGAAGGCCATTCAGCTTGCGATAATCATGGAACAGCCGGGACGATTATACAAGCTCTTTAAGGAGGTCCACTCTAATTCGGATCCCGAGACAGTATCCCCTTTGACTGGGCACTCCTCGGTTGACGAGGTGATCAAAACCTTAGGGGGATCTGATCTCGCAAAATTACTCCGGTTCGTCAGGGCGTGGAACGCCAATGCGAAGAGCAGCGAGGTCGCGCAGACGATACTGTACTCGATTGTCAAGCTTCGCAGCGCGGAGGATGTGATGTCTGCGTTCGGAGATGAAATGAAGGAGGAGGCGTTCATCACGGAGGGGTTGGTCACGCAGCCTGGGGGAGGGAAGGCTATTGGGGGCTCGGCGTTGAAAGAGCTGATTGATGGACTTGTGCCGTACACGGAAAGGCATCTTGCGAGGATTGAGAAGCTGGTGCAGGAGAGTTATATGATTGACTATATACTGGGAGAGATGGATGATGGGATGTTCGATAATCAAGTGGATGGGGCGATGGATGTCGACGAGTAAATGTACGTACTCCCCTTCTATTTACCAAAAGCGACTTGTACAGTTGCATCGTCATTCAAATGACAGCAGGTGACTTCACAACGCGCCCTAAACGACAACCAGCCACTCCGTTGAATAATAGAACCCAATCTCCTTCCTTAACGGAGGAAATATGCAGTTCTCCCAAGGTATCTTCGTGTATTCGCCCAAGCTCAAGTAGCCAGCGTCGGAACACACCAGGGAGACATCCAGTGGATGCAGACGGTGTTAGCCATCTATTGTCTCGATACAAAGCAACATTGCAGATAGTTGACTCCGTGACTAATTCGTCATCATTATAAAGCAATATATCGTCAGGATGTGGGTCAGAGATGATCCCTGTTTGCTTTGTTCTGCGGGCGCGCGAAGCCTCGTAGACGGTGCGTTCCGTAGTCTTCGTGGAGGTGAAGATGGAAGATGGAGTAGGTTGAGTGTCGAGGTAGATGTTGTAGATCGGGCCAAAAATCAAGCCTTCAGTGGAAGGATCAAACGTCAGGGATATAAGGGGGTCAGACACCAAGGGAGCTATCACTGTCGCAGCCCCGCTGAAGCGACCAGCCTCATCAAGGAGCAACCGAATCTGTGATGATGAATATGTTAATGATCGTGACTACGGACGGAAACAAAATCACCTTCAAAGGTTTTGAAGCGAATTCAGGTACGTTGTCCACTAGTTCCTGACATGCAGCCTTGACGGTGTCTAATGAAATCGCAGCCTTTGCCGCTACCCATGCGTGCCGTTCCGCAGCGTCGACGAGTCGGTCAACGTGGAAGCGCAGCAGTAAGAAGGGAGACGGTTTGCCATCGCTGTCGTTGTTCCAGTTCAGGGTACGAAGAAAGGGATCATATCTGGTGCAGCTCAGAAGCTTATATGTTGATGGCGGGGAGGACATTCAAGCAGTTACGGAAAGGAACGAGTGCAAGTAAATCAAACTGCAATACCCCTGAATGGCGTGACACGGGCGTCAAAGACGTGACTGAGTAACGGCGCTTATTTCGAGTCGGCAGCTTATATATGGAAGCTTGCTGCGCTACAGCTGAGCGCACTTCGCCCCACCCCACCTTCTGCCTCAGAACATCCTCATCCCCAATTCTCCACAATGTTCACCGTAAAGGCCACATATCGTGGTCAGACTAGAAAGATTTCCTTTGCGAATGTCAATACCTTTCCTTCCTTTGAGGAGTTGTGTAACCAGGTATGTTGGGAGCTTCGCCCTTTACAGCGCAGCGCTTAACTGGCATATACAGCTCTACCGAGTCTTCCCTATAAGCCATAATTACTACTTATCGAAACTACTCTTCTCTCCCTCAAATCAGGCGTCTCGTATCCTTATCGCCAAAGAAGTTCACTCAGCGGACGATTACGACCAATGTGTCGGCCCCTTTCTTCATCAGTCTTGGTCAAATCCTTTGTTGAGGTTTGCAGTGTACGAAGAAACGCCTCACAAGGCTCCTGGTGCATCGTCTGCATCGTCAGTGCGCTGGTCAGCGTACAGCGCCTCGGACACTGTTGTGGACAATGATTCCAGTGTATCTACCGTACTCGGCTATGGTCTTGGTTTGCCCAACACCTCGCCTGCTCCGAATCATGTACCTCTGCCGCTACCGATGCCTTTCATGGTTCCACCACCACCCATCATATACTCCTCCCCTCCTCGTGCATACACCCAAGCTCCCATGGATGTGGACACTGCGCCAGCTTCGCAAACATACCGGCCTCGGCCTGGGGCACTACTCAGCCCGCAGGCTCCACCACCACCACCACCACCCGCACCGCGAGCCAGCTCGCCGCAGCGTTGTGCCTGTGTAGATGGCAAGAAACAAATCGAAGACCTACTTACGTCTTTCAAAGCCGATCTCGACAACGTTTTGACGTCCACCTTTGGCTCCTCTCCTACTCATGGGAGTAACGCTGGGGTGCCACGCAGCCCTCCCGTTCAAGTACAGCAACCCATATCTCCACCGAAGATGCAGACGACTTCGTTGGATCAATCTTGGTCGTGTATCGCTCACTGGTGTGATACATGTATGAAGAGGTTTTCAGGGCCTTGGCACGCTTGTCTGAAGTGCCCTGTCATTCAAGTATGTACATCGCTTCCTTGGGGCTTTTCTCGTACTGAACTCTGTTCAGTGCACGGGCTGCCAATCAGCCTTCCCTAATGGACATATGATCTGCCAGTATAGCTCTGATAGCCTGCATTCCTTCAGCAAGAGGACGTGCCCTTCTTGTCCTCGACCATGGTCTCCTCTGCGATCATGGCAGCCGCCAGTCACCGAGCCGGCATCTTCAACATCTTCGGCCTTTTCTACGCTGCCACCCCTACCTAATTTAGCTCCTGCGCCGCCCCCGCCTTGTCTTTACGTACCTGGTAAGCCGATACTGCCATGGGAACAAATCTACACGCCGGCCCCTGTCTCGGCATTTGTCCCGCCTAGTCCATCCGTCGCCAGCCCGCGCCTAGTCCCAGATGCGCCTGCCTTACCGTGTGTGTCGCCCCCCGCAGCGTCGCCTAACGCTCCGGTTCAAGATGCAAACACACCCGCTGTTCCTCCGGTGGTGGTTCACGAAGGTATTATCTGCGATGCGTGCAATGGCACTGTTGAAGGAGTCAGGCATAAATGCCTTGACTGTCCAGGTATGCACCACAATCAATCACATTGGCAGACTCATTAACCCCCTTGTAGACTACGACTTGTGCACGGGATGTATCATGTCTGGATCCGCTGAACGTCACAATCCATTCCATGAATTCTTCGAGATCTCGGAACCGGGCCGTGTTATCGTCCACACTGTGTTCAGCGGCGAGGGTGAAAGGGAACCCACCCCTTCGACTCGTGCTCCCCCAGCCCCCGCCGCGCCCACAGCGGTATCGCCCCCCGTTGTCGAAGCGGTCCCCGTTCACGCGGCTAACTGTGATATGTGCGACTCTCGCATTCATGGTGATCGATACGTGCGTTTCGTTCAGCTCTCTGTCTTCGCCATCTGACCTTCCTTTCGCCAGAAATGTCTCGTTTGTCCAGGTATGTGAGAATGCTTAAATGCCTTTCGTTGTCGCTAATTATTCCGTAGACTTCGATACTTGCAGCAGTTGCTTCGCCATTGCAGACGAGCAACACCCGCAGCACTCGTTCGTTAAGATAACTGACCCCAAGCAATACATTGTGAGCGAACCGTCGTTCACAATAACCATTGTTCTCATCCGTTTTTGACAGCGACGCGCATCGTCTAGGCAAGTCACCCAGGTGGCGAGGCATTTCGCAACATGCGATAGTAAGTGTATACATGCGCGCGTTCGACACACCCTAACAACGTTTTAGTATGCAAACATGGCATCAACGGCATTCGATACAAGTGCATGCATTCTGACTGCCCTGACTTTGATCTATGTGAAGCCTGCGAGGCCTTGCCAATTCCCGTACACCCGGCTACGCACCCGCTCCTGAAGATGAGGTCTGTCGACACGATCATTCCTACTGTATACCGCGGCGCGGCTCGCGTTCCGTCAAGGGTAGCATCGCCGGCACTTTCGTACTACGACCAAGTTGCATCTCCTCGCCCAATGCCCGCCGGTGCCAGGCTTTCGCAATCCCCTATTCCTCTTCCTCCTTCGTTTTCGGTCCCTTGTCCTCCTTACCCCGTTCTAGGATTCTCGGCGCCCTCGTCCCCTGAAAGGTCTCACTTCTCTGCGAGTCCACCATCGCCGCGCTCTCCAGCCCTCAGCATCCCTGGGGGCTTTGACTCGCCTCGTTTGAACGCCGCTTCACCTGAACCTGGTCTCATCGCTAACCATAATCATAATTTCGCTGATGGTCTTTCTCTTTATGCATACCCGACGCTCTCGCCTTCGACACCATCCTTGACCGCGCGTCCTCCGATCCCGCAGTTCGTTCAGCAGGAAGAAGTCACTGTTTCGCTCTCGGACAGCTTCTCCCCTCAAGTACCTGCGATCAGTACTCCAGAGCCTGCCATTGTTACCTCGAACGCTTCTTCCGGACGCGCCACTCCAGACCACAAGACGTCCGATGCTTCGGCGCCTTCGGAGGGCTCTTCTTCGACATTCAGGCTTCCTCCTCTCTCGCTAGACAACGGAAGTGATTTGCTTCGCGAGTTTTGGCCACGCGTCGCCCAAGAATTCAACCATCTACTCTCACTTCAGACAGACAACGGGGCTCAGGTGTCAACTCCAAACGTGTCTACCGAGTCACCGCTCACTGGTGAGGCATTACTGTCGCGCCCACTTCCTTTCACTGTCCCCCGTCATGTTCTATCAACTCCCGACGTGTCTGCGAATGCGTTAAGCTCACTTGCAGCCCTCCTCAATGTAGACGTTACGCAGCACCGCGCCCCTTCGCCACCCAAGGAGGCGACCCCTAAGTCTCCTATCGTCAAGCTTCCCAAGTCTGAGGATGCTACTGTGAACCCGCCTGTCGCCCCGGTGGTTATCTTGCCGCCCAGCGTCTCTCCCCCAGTGGCTCCCAAAATTGCTACCCCGATCCCCGAACCTCCAGTCGTTCTTCATGCTACTTTTATAGAAGACATCACTGTTCCCGATGGACAAGTCTTCCCACCAGGCGCGGAATTCGTGAAGACCTGGAAGATGCTCAATGACAGTGATAAACCTTGGCCTGAGAACACGGAACTTGTTTACGTTGCTGGGGACACCCTATCCCGCGGCTCCTTGACTCCGAAATCAGTCGGGTTTGTTGCAGGGAACACAGAAGTTGAATTGTCCACTGGTGAACTCAAGGTTCGTATGTTTTTAGTATGATTGGCTTTGAGCTCATTGTATTTTTAGGCTCCCGATACCCCAGGACGATATGTCAGTTACTGGAGGTTGCGCGCTGGCAACGGCGGTCTCTTCGGAAACAGCATTTGGATCGAGTTAGTTTTCCCTGTCAATCAGATTGAGCTTGTTGCTGAAGATTCTTTTCCGCAGTATCACTGTTCAGGAGCCCAGTCGAAGGTCGACATCCGATTTTTCGCCTTCGTCGTCTATTATTGTCCCCAGTAAGGCTCAGACGGCATCTGAAGCCGGAGCCCAGACCATGCCCATAACCGAGCAAAACCTTTCTTCAATGCCGTCGTCTACTTCTATCTCAGCAACGGTGTCGCTCGCATCCACCAACACTGACGTTGCTTCGGACGCCGGATCTGTTGGCTCTGATGTATCTTTGATCAGCATGCCTTCCAGTAGTGTCGCTGACTTCGACGACGATGAGGATGAAGAAGATGAGGCGGTTGTGTGGGAAGACAGTCGATCGCACTTCTCGAACGAACGTCCCCCGACCAATACTGAGAATATCGAGTACGTGTTGTTGTTTGACGACAATTCATCAGAAGAGGGTTTGTAGATGTAGATGAGCTCCGTTTTTTTGCCGAACTAGTAGTATCCGAGCAGAAGGGTGACTCTCACTCCTTCATTGTGTACTTGTAATTTTCTTGCAGGCTGCTTTATTTCATCGTTATCTTGTAACCCTTAGTCTCCAAATACATAAAACGACGCTCCTTAAACCTCGGCTGCTTCTCCCAGTGATGCTGAATTCCAAACCCGCTTTGAAATCGCTCCCGTATACCCATTTAACTTCGGGGATAGTCCCCGTATCGCTGACATTCAAAAGAAGATTTTGCTTTTGAAAGTGACTCAATGCGCACAGGATTATCAACCGTGCAACGCCCAGGCTGCATGACTCGTTATCGGATCTCTCAAAGTACCGTCCTGACGATGATACTTAAGAAAGATTGTCTTTCGTGTTTCACTACTCAACATGTCAACAGAGTCCTTTCCTTTCGTGTTATCCACCGCTTTCTCGAGCACTTTATCTGGCGGAAATCCTGCCGCGACTCTGTTCATCGGAGATGCCAAACCGTCCGACGAGACGTTGGGAGTTATTGCTCTCAACTTCACGCAACCGATGATCACGTACATATCGTCGCCACTACCCTCAACCGACAATAACACAGCGGTCTTTGATGTGCGCTGGTTTACGCCTGTAGGAAAAGAAGTACCTTTGTGCGGACATGGAACCATTGCTGCTGCGGGAGCTATCTGGAGCTCACCTGGGATGGTCTCTGACGATGTCGACACGCTGGAATTCCACGCAGTGTCGGGGGCGATGTTGAAGGTGCATAAAGGTGATGGGAGATGGTATGAGATTCGTTTGCCTGCGGGTAGCGTCGAACCGGTTTCCGAAGCAGAGTGGGCACATGTAGCTGGGTTAGTAAGTCAGGCGATGGGGAAAGAAGTTCATGTCAAATTCATCGGAAAAGGAGGGAAAGGATTCGAGCACATGGTTCTCATCGAACTCGAACCTGAAGATGATCTAGAGGGGTGTGTCGTTGACAACTCTGCGTTGGTAAGTATCTTCCTTGACGTGTGTAGTCATCGTGCATTGATGGACTTGTTTCTTGTTTTGGTTTGCAGCGTACCACCGGATTCTATATCAACATCATTACGACGGCGGGCCCAAAGAATGAGGCGTCCGGCGCTCGCTTCGTTTCACGGATGTTCGCACCCCTACGGATACTAGGCGGTGAAGACCACGTATGCGGATCCGCCCATGGCGTCCTCACGCCGTACTGGTCTCGAAAGCTCGGTATTGCGAGCAGCGGCGAAATAAAGGCGAGACAAGTCAGTCCGCGCGGTGGCGACTTGAAAGTCTCATGGCATCAAGACGAAGAAACCGTGGGTCTGAAGGGGGAGCTGAGGTTGCTTGGGCGAGGGGAATTGTTTGTCTGATGGGTTCAAGTGCTTTCCTACACTAGACTATTTATTCGGGTTGTCCGACACTTTATTAGAGCTATCAAGGAGTCTGCGAACAATGGATGTCAGTAGGCCATTGACGGAGATAAGGCAACGCACCGTACTCCTAATCTGAGCAACGGTCAATGGCACACGTTCCTGTTGCAATATTTACTTCCTGGATTGAAGGTAGCAACGAGGCAACCCCAACATCCTGCCCTTGCCTTTGGCGCACCGCCAGGCACTGCACCATCCGCAACATGAGAGGCCTAGCATTGACAGGATACGCTGGCAGAGATATTTTTGATATCGATGAAAGTTCTATTCGGAACGGTGGATTAGGCTCCTTCGATGATGTCCTCAGAACGGCATCCTCGTGCAGGCAAGTGTGGACCATATGAGCGGAGCCCTCATTCAGCATATACGTAACAATTTGAACCTATTCCTTGATAAGGACGATACTTCTCCGTGGCTATATGCGTCGATTTCTTTGAACGAAGCATGATACTCGCAAACGGACCGGAGAGAAAGTATTGAAGCACTTCATGGCTTCATTCCTTCCGTTCTAGCTGAAAGCGATCGACTACTATTTGTACGATATCGCTCCATTCCGTCATCGCGCCGATGCCTGGGGAAGTGTAAGTGCGCGAAAGCTTTGTATGGTGTTTGCGTACCTATGTCACCGCACGCCAATGCTTTACCAATGGGGCCGACGACATTATAGCGTATTACCTCCCGAACGATTCGCAGATGTTCTGCAGTCAAAGGGTGTTCATACATCAGTGTGTTCATCGCAGGAAATACGTAGGTCGGTGTGGTTGGTGAAAGAGCTCGAAGCAATGATGTCTGCGGTGAAATATGTGAGCTTTGGAGCAGCGAAGAGAATACATCGAAACACACCGCTAAATTGTCGCACATGCCAGAGGCAATCTTTGCCAGAGTATTCGCCGAGCATGGGGCGATTAGGACGACGTCGGCCCATCGTCTCAGTTCAATGTGAAGAATCGGGTCGCCTATTTTGTACCCAGGCTGCGTTGATATCGTTTAGCCTTGAATCTCAAGCGTGTCGGGAGCCTACAACTACTCACCGACCATTCATCGGCGTCCACCCAAACACTGACGCCAGCTTGTTCAATATCACTCTTGGAGTAGAAAGCTAGCGAAGCCTTGGTCGCCACGACTGTGATCTTGATCCGCTTGTACTGCAACCATCGTTACATTGACAATTTCTGCCGGATAGGCCGCTGACGAACAGTAAGGAGCTCCCGAACGATCAAGGGAGCTTTGACCGAGGCCACGCTGCCTGTTGTGATGAGCAGAACGTGTGTAAATCCTTCCTCGCGTTCTTTCTCTGCAACAAACGGCGCGTTTGGCATCCTGGCTGAGATGATGACTGTCGAAGAAGAAGCCGGTATGCGGACACAGCCACACGGCAGGCACTCCGATCAATCCATCCCCAGGTCCCTGGTCAAGTTGGACCACCATGGCGCTCATGTCGAGTCGCGGCCCCCCAAGTGCACTCATGCTCCCAGATATCATGACGGTTTCGTGGGTGGCGACTATCCTCGGTCTGACACGAGCACACCGTGTGACGACTGGCTCCCCGCCACGCATACATGCCAGACCTGGAGAAAGGTTGCAATTGCAACAACTCGAATACCAGCGGTCAAAATCAACACCGTTGTATCTCTGGGCTTGCGGCTTCACTTCGAACTTCCGGACCGTGTCCATGGTACTCGACTCCCATGCGAGCCGTCTCGTGCAAGTCGAAATTATGGGCTTCGAACCAGCGTGGTTCGACTCATTGTTCGCAATACCAACTCCTCGCCTCAAATCTATTACCCTCTCAAGTAGAATCGATCCTAACGAACTGGGCGAATGGAACGATGAGGGGCGATGGCGCTTCTCAAAGACCGCACTTTACGAGGGCGTCCCGAGTTTGCAATCCTTATCCATATCTGGGTTTATCATCAACCTCGACTCGCCCCCTCCTCTGCAACCTCACTTCTTTAGACTTATCGCTCGACGATGAGACCTATTCTGCCAACTTGGCTCGTGTCTTTCCAGAAGATTTCCTATGCGCTCTACAGGGGATGCCTCGCTTGCACTCTTTACACATCAACTATGGCTTGAAGCCATGTTGGTCACTTAATCATCCTGTTGCTGTCACTTTACCAGTTTTGTACGATTTGCAGGTCCGGGTGGCATACATGTGGGACCTCAAGTTCTTGAAGTACATGACTCTCCCCTCAATAAAGTGCATTGCTTTGGGCTGCGACGAACTTGCGGGTCCCGAGGACATAGCAATTACAGTTCGCCATATACACGCCCTCCTTCCGCCCCACGAAACCATGTTCATAGTCAAAGCTTGTCGTCACGAGGATCAACCTGCATCTCGAACCGTATTGAAACTCAATGCCCAACCTATGGATAAACCACCGGTCGGCCTAGTGTTTGCATTTGTGGGCACGGATTGCTTTCGATCTACCGATCCCCTTCATACCTTCCATCCACTTCTCGGCCCCATCCGCATTCTAGATTTTGACGGATATGCGGAAGTCCAGAGCGACAAAGACCTTGCTCCTTTCTTCCGCGCCATGACTGCAGTCACAGAACTACGTGTCAGCGACCTACGTGATATCACCTTCATCCTCCAGCCTGATGATACACCCGAAACGCTGAGCGAAGGCGACGTGCCTATGCCCTATGCGCTTCCTAGCTTGAAGAGGATCTCCCTGTTACAGGAGAGAGACCTAACGGATACGAAGCGGCTGGTTATTCGGGTTAGGGAGATACTTTTGGAGAGAAAAGCACGGGGTGCCGACATTGATGTACTGGAGGTTGTTCTCGAGCGTGGACACAAGACCTGCAAGACCAACATCACACTGCAAGACCTCGAACCTCTGTCAGAAGTCACTGAGGTCGTATTTCATGACAAGGCGCATGATGATGTTTGTGATCATCATTACCTCTCAATCATCTGATACCCAAGTCGTGTTACTATGTAATACAGTCTCCTACCAGCATAGTCCAAATTCTCAGTTCCAAACGCTCAACTGTGATCTTTATGAGGTTCAGGGGATCCCTACTTTCGCCTTCAGGGTCAGTCTCAACCGGTCACTCCATGCGCTCAACTTCGAGTGGATGTCAACACCATACGTTAGCCAAGTCCTCGATGCTATGTCATCTGCATGGGTTGACTGAATAACCTACCTCCAGGCGGCGCGTTCCTTGCAGTGGTGCACTAGTAAACTACGCCACCCATCATGTATGCTTTATCTTGACGAGGAGGCGAACTCCTCTCATCTGCCCTCAGGTAGATGGCCAGAAAATTCTTCTCCGGGGTAGGCACGGTTGTACGGTACGCTCAGCACTGATGTTCTCGTAACCCCCGCTAGGCGGCCGCTATGTGGTTTGTGGAGTCGGTACGGCATGCAGTTCGGCGTCCTACGTTCGCGTTCAAGCAACGCCACGGGGCCTGAAGGGGCTCTTCGGTGGTGCTCCGCAACGCATTGAAGTTCAAGTGGCTGGAATACATCTTCTACAGCTCCGGGATTCCTTAGGCAGCTACGTGCAGGGTCAAACCAGGCTAATCGGCCCCGCTCAACTTGCACCTATAGCTTCAGGCACATCGACGATAAAGTGGCGACATGGATCTCCGGACGAATACACACTCGAACCAGCCTGTATCTATTCTAACGGGTACCATACGCTTTTAGTTCCTTGATGCTCTGGATCCGTAGAACACTATCACGGCAACCGGGGAATGTGCCTCGGATCGGTACCTACTGACACAGTAGGGCGCGCAAGACGCGCCAGTAGTCCAGGAGGAAACAGGAGCATCCCCGTTTCAGCCTCTGCGGGATATGCAACTGGCAGTCCGGAGAAATCTGAAGTTTGCTTTGACACATACTCAGAGCATTATTGAGGTACCATATATGTGGCTGCACGCCGCTGAGTTTGGCATTCTCAGTGGTATCACCATCTGCTAGAGATCGTACCTTGCCAACCCTCTTCTCAAGGTCACTGGCGAAGCTCGTTTCCGCTCACCTCATCTGACGAAAATATCCCTATGTCACCGTCCAACAAACCACCGGGTCCATTCCTCGGTTTCGAGACTCCTGTTCCTTGATATACTTTTTTTACCGGGACACTAAGCCGATTTGAACCTCCCTCTGCCTCGCTCTGTATATCGCGAAAGCGTCGCGTCTCGAATGGTACTTTACAACTTCAGCGTCACTGTTCCCAGCCCCCCACCCCACCAAGCTATGCGATTCTTGTCACTCTTACGGTTGGCCTTGGCTGGCGCATTTATTGCAGTACTCCCTGTATCGGCATCCCGAGATTTGAAATAGAGCGTTTCGCGTCTAGACTTCTCTGATACATTTCCAGCAGGATATAACGAGCAATATATTAGGCCCCGACTCTGTGAACGTAATTGACAACTGAAGCTTGTCACTACTCTAGTGAACACTGGCGACTTCTGAACGACCCTCGAGGTCCATTGTCCACCTTGCCAACAGACGCCTTTGTCATTACCGACGCGAAGGGCGCTCGCCCTGCCTTCACCGGTGTCAGGGCGAAATATGTCCCAGATCGAGCTGCGGCCCTCGATGCTGCAAGCATCTTCACTATCCTTGCGCCAGGCCAATCTGTCAGCATAACACATGATCGTATGCCCGTTTGCATTCTGATGGGATTTTATTTTAGTGTCCACATATACAACTTCACCCTCACTGGAGAAGGTACTTTCACCTTCGAAGCCCGCAATCGTCGACTCCAACAGGGCCGTAACGGGTCTAACTGCTACTGCAGAGCCCCATGCAACGAAGATTAGCGGTAAGCTCGCCATAGCTAGGCCTGCTCTTCAAAAGCGAGCATCTTTCACTGGTTGCTCTGACGAGCGGCAGGCTCTCTACACAATGTAGCTGCTGCTGACGCACAACAATATGCCAGCGATGCAATTTCGTAGGTTATCGCATCTCCACGCCGCTCGTCCGCGTTCCAACAGATATCTAGTTATCTCGAGGCCCATACTTCGTCTACTCAACCTGGTTTGGCCGCATCAAAAGCGCTGATGATAGCAAGGTCAAAGCCCACTTCAGCAATATCAACAATAACACGTTCTCCTCGTTTACGTTCGATTGCACTTGTACAAATACGGGACTATACACTTTCGTCTCCCGTAATCAGTAAGAACAATGGAACTTGGGCACTCCCCAACCCATCTTGCGCAGATTCGGTATCGTTACACTTTGTGGTGAGTTTATCTCCATTGTAGTGTATATGAACGGGCTTCCTATCCCCCATCTTCTCTAAAAGAGCCATCATATTCTGTCACTCACTGACTTTTGCCAAGACGCTGAGTATTACCCGAGCTGCTTCCAGCGAAACTTCAATCACAAGGTAATTAGTTCAGAATGTAGGTTAACGTTCATGGACTATACACAACGACGATTGTGATGCATAGCCAAGAAACTGAAGCAAGTCCACGCTCTCCTATCTAACTCGACAGGGGTAGGGCAAGATACCAAAACCCTGCCTTCCTGTTGCAGGGTTCGAGTACCCTCGGACCTGCACGGAATCGGACCTACTCACTAAATTCTGATTTGCTACCTCCAAAAGCCCAAGTCGTATATTCTGGGCGCGACAACACAATTAACAGATTTACAGAGCCCATCGAGGCAACGACATTCACCCATATCTTTACAACGAAACATGAGCTTAACCCAAAAAAGTGATCGTTCATTGTGGCTTGCTTTACGACTGCACAGAGCCGAACCCTTGAGGGCAGCGCCTACCAATCGGCGCGGACCCACTCCGAATATAACAGATCTTGGCGTTGATGCAGTCACCTGTGCACGGGCGAGTTTGAATCGAGCTCTTCCCTTGAAGTGTGTTGAACGTCTATTGGATACAGGGAAGAAAAGGCAAGTGAGTACGAGTATAGGCAACCCTGCACATCACTGGGACTTACGGCGACGAGTGAGCTATCAGCTTCCATGGCTACAATAATACTCCACAATCAGCGTTATCCAATCAAATGAACCCGAGCGTGATACGATAAGTGGCTAGTCCAGGTTAAATTTTAAACGAATCCATTCCACGGGAAAAAGAAATCCAATTGGCACCCAGTGCACTCACCCTCAGTTACGCGATGCCACCACGTAGCGTTCAGCGGATCGTTGGCTCCCCAATCCTGGATCGTCTTCCCATAGGTCTCGCGCGTGTTGTACTCGTATGCATACGTGGGACCGAGCGCCAGTTGCGAGTCCAATCCCGGGAAGGTGCTCACGTCGCTTCTCCAACTGTCGGGTTGTTAGTATCCTTTTTGATTGACCACACGGACAAGTGCCAACTCACGTATGTGCATCGAGAACCTCGAATGTCTATGATGAACGCGTTGACAATAATTAGCAACGGTCAGAATCAAGCCGAGAATATTCAGCGTACCGCCGAATCAACTTCGTACACCCTGAATCCAGAGTTCATGTTCGTCCCTGGGGTTAGCGATGGTCCCATCTGCATCATTATATGAGTGATTGTTCCAGGTATAGGATCACGCATGATGCAACGAACCCAAGCCAGCGCATGCGCCGTGTCACTGTTCATCACAGTCGCATTGTTGCGGTAGAAGATCTGCAGTAAGTCCGGCATGTCCGTCGGCGGTCAGTCACCGATACCAACACCTGCGACCAGACCAAGGTCCAATTAAACGTAAGGACGTACCGACATCTGATCTTCATGCGTGTGTCCGAAGAATACATCTATCCGTTAGCAAAAGAACGTTGAGTGAGAAGGGTTCCTTAGATTATAAGATATACGCATATGTGCATATATGCATAGAAAGGAAGTGGAAGCCAAAGGAAGGCCTCACTTGCGATGACGTGTGGTGAGAACCTGTCCACTCTACACACCAGTCAGTTCCCAGCATACTCATCCAATCCCCAACCTTGGGGTTAATTAGGGGAATGTAATAAAACGTACATTTGGTAAACTGGACACCACGACCAGCCGCCGTCAGCGTTCACGGTTAAAATCTGGGGGAGTTAGATGAAAGCTTACACAGATCGGTGGCAGGGATCAATGGATTAGTACCGTCCCAGCCGCTAAGGACGTGTCCAATAATCCAAACTACGAGATCAATAAGCCATTCGTAAGTATTTGGAATCGCGTGAATAAACATCATAACTGACCGCGCTCTCCGTGGTCTTCTGCATCTTGTAGCTCATCAGTCAAGAACCTCAGCATCCCTGACACGTCGTGATCCGTCATATTGATGTAGTTGAAATAGTTCGCGCTGGCGGTGAGAACAATCCGTAAATCTCCATTTCCAAAGGACAAACAAAACCCCGTAGTGTGAGACTCACCGGTACCCTAACCACACCGTCCAATAGCATAATTCGTCAGCAACCCCACCTTGAGCACCGCGCAGGCCAGACGTCGGAAGGCGGATGAGAGCACTCACACATATCCGTATTCAACGAGATGACTCGGAGATTATCGGCCCTCTTGACCATGTACCCCGCATAATGCGTTCTCGCGAGACGGACGGCCGAGTCTGGGAGCCATTTCTCGTGTTTCCAGAGGAGGGCTAGGTGGTCGTAGTTCCTATGCAGCGGATGGAAAGGTCAGCACAACTAGTTGGGGGTGTATAAATAGAAAGGTGATTGGAAGCGAGGCGATGATGGACCTTACCAGCTAAACTGCCCGGCGAGCCCTTGGCCAATGGCGTGCGGGGCATCTTGGGCTCTATTAATTGCCATGCCGTTAGGTTTGTCATCGGTGCACTGCTAAAGGCGTGCCAGCTCACTGGTTATAGCTATCGTGGTTTCCTAGCGTAGCATAGACCGGGCCAGGTCCTAGTGTCTTCTTCAGAAGGTCGTAAAGCAGTGTCTATGAAGAACATCAGTTCTGATATGACGCGTGATCGGTTCGCGGTGGTCAATAATAGAATGCCAAGACAACAAACGGAAAGGGTGGCAGCCTGCGTGAGGGCTACCGTGACCTCACCACAGAGCAAGAAAATCCTTGACGTTTCGAGACTTACCTCCACGTATGTAACATACTCTCTATTCACCCAAATACCCAAAGCCGCCGTAAATGGGTACGTTCGCGCGCGTGGGTGCGTAAAATCAGGATCAATCAGAGAAATCAGCAAAGCCCGTTAGTGACATGTTCTATACGGAACGCCCCCAGATTCCGACAAGCGGTGCGTGGTGGGCAGTGTGGAGAAAGGCAGGAAAAGAAGGATGCCAACCTTGATAGCTGATTATCGGCATCATGAGCCACCAAATCCCCCGTGTAGACTGTCCATGCAAACCCGGTGCCCTGGGTCTCCGTGAGAGGGGGTATTGCCTCGAGGGCTGCTGCTATCAGCGAAAGAGGGGTGTCACTGTCAAGATCAACACGCCGTGTGTTAGTTTTTTGCGCGATTGCGGTGACGGGTGAAGTAATCCCGTTACGTGATTCATTGAATAAGTTCGGAGAAGGGAAATCGAATTTGAAATCGAATGGGCGAATCGGAATGATATACTTGCCAGTGGTATGCGCCAAATCGCGGGGCAGGAAGTAGGGTCGCGTTAGGACTTTGGGAGTTGAATCCGCCTTTACGGCAGCAGAGACCAGTCGTGCAGTTCGCCTCAGCACCGGTAGAGTACCCTTCGGAAAAAAGCGAACGAAACGAGGTTGTCAGAGCCGCACAAACCCGAGACGTATAGCAGCAGCCCACGTACTTGCATCGAGATGCATGTCTGATAAATGCAGCACCTTGAGGCGTTTACCGCTCGGTTTCTTTGGGGGAGGCAGGGGATTCGGCTTTGGCTTCTTGAACCACGCTGTGAGGTTGAGTGGAGGCGGCGGGGGCAAGGGACATAAGTTTAGGAAATTCTGACATAAATACTGGAGATTGGATGTTAGAAATGTCGAACTGCTAAAGTAGTTGAGTTGCTGGTACCTGGCCATCGAGCCCACCGACGTCGGCATTTGCGACGACCTGAGTGATGACCCCGCCTGTTCCAAGAGGCCCGAACGTCGTGCTGCACGTTGAGCTGAACTTGAAGTGATCGCAGAGCCGGACGGCGAAGGCGGGGCCCTGCTTCGGCGCGGCCAGAGCCAGGAATTTTGCGGCCTCGAATCCGGCGATGCACCGAGCACATCTGTTATCACCAAAGACCGGATTCGCGGCAACCGACAAAATCTGCGCAAACGCGTTTTCGACTAGCCGAGAGGCAGATGCCGTGGGAGGCAACGGGTGTGGATCAACAGTGTTGTTCTTTGGAACACTATCTGGGTCTGTGAGCGAGAAAGGATAGATTTCATGCTGAAATAGACGGTGTTTGAGACACAAAATGGAATATGATAATATGGACGCACTGTGACAGGGTCTGAGATGACAGGCTGAACCTGGGCTGACGTGACAGTCGGCGAGTTGTGGTATTTGGAGAAAAGGGACGTCGGAAATGGCCCGGGCACGGTCAGCGTCGACGGCTTGATTTCTGCCCCAAAAACCGAGGAAAAAAGGCTGAATAAAACGAGAAACGCCCGCATATTCAGTCGGGGATTCGAAGCGCATTACTGGTATTATATAGGATTTTTCCACGGCCAATGGCAGTCGCGCAAGCTGCAACGTGTGTGAGTGGGAATTCGGCGTTGGTCTGCGCTGCTTCTTCCCCACAGCATATCGAGCATATACTTTCACGCCCACGTGGACATATAATAGTGACGTCAGCGTCCTCTTTAGCCCGATCAGGTAACTGTTCAGTCCCCCGGTGCCTAGCTGGAGTCGTCTGCTCCAAGTTCTTTCCTCCGAGATGCCGCGTACCAGATTCCAAGTTATCTGTCGTGACCATCTGTCACAGCATTGGAGCAAAAAACAAGTCGTCCTTCACACGCAGACTCTAAACAACGGTCAGTCAACTTGTTCCATCAGATAAGGTCACTCAACCGTTCTTCCTTCTGTGGCCAAAGGGCAAGATCGACAGCAGCCCAGCAGCCCAGTAGTACGTCGTGGGACATAACAGTGCATTAAGCTTACCACCTAGACAAATCTGCAGGTAGAGGGAAGGCAAACAGCTGGCGAGGGGGAATATACAACGCAACGGCTGGAAATAAAGCATACTGTAGATTCAATAAATAAAGAATCCTTTATGACCTTGCCTCCTCCAAGGAGAGGCCGGGTCTGTGTACGTAGCCATCCAAGTGCGAACGACGGACTGTCATTCGTCTTTCGATTGCTGGTGTATTATATGGGGATAGAATCACAGCGGGAGACGCTGAGCGGTAGGTTGAGCGGCGACGACAAATGTGCACCGACAATGGTACATGGCCTGCAATACAGTCTCATCAATATATGACTCCTTGCTCGACGCGATCACCTACCATTCTCTATGGTTCATGTCAGGTGGGTGGTGTGGGGGCAGAGGAAGGCACCCGACAAAGGCACTGTTATGAGCCTTTGTGGTGCGTCGATGAAGAGGAGTCCCCCGGAGCCGTGTTCGCCTCCGCTCCTGGTACACTCCCTCCCACAACGCTGCCACCCGTCTCAACCTTTGCCTGTGCCTGAAGCAGCACTCTTCTCCGCTCTTCCTCCTCCTTCTTGGCCGCCGCTTTCGCTCGAGCCTTCTCCTCGGCGACCCTCCTGGACTCTGTCCATAGCCGTAGCGTGTAGGCGTACAAGTCTCTAGAATATTGAATGACGGGATCGTTATCATAGTCTATGTCGTCGTCGCTGTGCGGCGGGGATGGTGGGGGTGGAGAGCCACTTGACATGCCGTTCTATAGCGTGTCTGTGTCGATCTTGCGTGTAGGAACGCAGGAGGCTTATAAATGAGAAGCGAGGTGCGGTGTGAGGTAGTGGATGACGGAAAGGTGAATCGACGCGGGACACACGCGTGCCTAGTTGTTTGAACGACTGGTCAAACTTGGCAAGAAAAAATGGCCAACTCCGAACTCTGTGGACGAGTTTTTTAAAGGGAGTCGAGGGCTGATGCGGATGTCGAGGCGAGGCGCTAAGGCCTAGGATGAAGTGAGTTTGGTAATTGTATATAGAGCCCCGAAGTCCGGATCATAATGATAATCGTCTGCCGTCCGAGAATCACTCACCTGTGGGTTCCAAAACACGGTTTCAGTTGGTGTCTCCTGGCGCGAAAAGGGAAATTTTAATGGGCATCTGCAGCGAGTCTGGCCATCAGCAAGGCTGCACTGTGACGTGTTCAGATCGCCCCCTTTTTCATATTTTGTGCAGGCCTTGATTTCATGTAAACATGCAGCAAAAACATAAAGCACCGTGGACGTGCCGGGGAGAACGCCAGACGGCATCACTGGTACACGGACAAGCCCATGGCCTTGCCCGGCCGGGATCTCGTCAGACGTACTCTTTACTAAACATTATTTTTATTCGCCTGGAAAAATACAAATCAATCATCAGGTGGAGCAGAAAGAATGTTGGGCCTTTTAGCCTCATCGGCCTCGGCAGCCGCACGCACGATCTTCTTCATTTCCCGCCCATTTCGCTGGCAGACACCGTCTTCAGTCCAGATTGCGCCAATTTCGTGGATTCAAAGTAAAAAAATAATATGACGAGCGCACTAAAATAGGAAATAGCGTTATGACAAAATACTGATGTACGGTGACGTCACTTGCCCTGATCAGCTCAAAAACTGTAAAAATCAGAGTCCGCTGTCAGATCACAAGGCACGCTCGCAGTCTGGACTCGCCACATTGTTCCACACATGCAAGTTCAGATGGCACCAATAGCGCATGTCTTGTATATTTTCAACACAACAATATTGTCCGAGGGAACAAGAGAAAAAGAAATAACGAAAATATTACACGCCGCTGCTAAATTACTCCCTTCTATCAATATCGTCCGTGCGCGCCTCGCGACCGCGATGAGGACCGTCGAGGCATCACATCGTCTCTCGAGCGAACATCTAAAGTTACCTGTAGATCATGATATTTCTGCAAATCCACCGCCTCTGATCTCGCCACGCCCGCAGAATCATTGGGCAGCCATATGATGGGCGGAGGTGCAATCAGTTCAGGGGCGTATAATATCGAGGCCATTTCCTCTGCGTGGTCCGTAAATGGGAGCGGTGGCAGCAGAGGGGGTGCGTCAGGGTGCGTCCGTGCTGCACGCTCTGTCGCGGTCAGGTCATCCAGCGTTTCGGTTTCTGCAGCGGACGGTCAGCGCGTGAACGATGTACCCCATCCGGGGAGCATTGCCCAGTAAATGAATCATTTCGCTTGTAGCCCCATACTGGAACGGGAATGGAAGGGCAAAGAATCGTTGCTTACCTAGTGGAATGGGCCCTCTATGTGCCGATGGGGATGGCATTACGGCAAGCGTCAAACTCATCATCTCGAGAACAGAAGCCATGGATCCACGTATACGATTCGTGTTCCTCGCACTGCTGACGAGACTGGTGCTTTCTTCATCTATGGGCCGTCGACTCCCCTTGGAACTGGGAGGTCGGGTCGTGTTGGCAAATTCGTCAATGGAATTCTGGGTGATCGGCTTGAGTGACTTGCGTCCTGGAAGTCTCATCTTCCAACTCGTGTACACTTCGACAAATAAAACCACCGCGAGGGCTACGCCACAGCAGACGCCGCCTAGAACCCAGAGCTGTCGACTTAATAAGATAAGTCCCAGAAGGAGAGGCTGCAGTGCGAGCAAGCTGCCAAAGCGACGTAACAGCCATATTTGCAGAAGGCCGCCCGTTTGCGAGTGGGTCCGGCCATACACGTATCCAACGAGGTAGCGATGAGCTAGAAGAAACGTTATCGGCCCGTCTCCCCAAAGATTTACGAAAAAGAACGCACCGACAAGGCTCAAGAGAATCAAGATGACGACAGCCGGCGCGATAAGCGGGAAGATGACCGCAAACGTGGAGGCGAACACAATGGCCAGTATACAGGCTCCGAGAGCAAATGACGGATTGTAGGTGCGTGGATAAACGGCTGACAAACCCCAAAGTGTAAGTAAGCGAGAGTCAATAAATCCGTGGATGAATTCGCGGCCTCACCTCTAAACCTTTGTCTCGGGGTGACAGCTTGCTTCTCTGCCTTCATTACTTTCCACAGGCGTATGGGTTGGAGCACGAGCAGGCCAGGGAAGATGATGGCGCCGTTGACAATGATCGCGAGGGCGAAAGCACTCAGGTAAATTGATCCGTTAGCAACTGATGATGATCGCTCCCGATTGCCAGCCGGATCGGAACTGAACGCCTCGAACGCGAACAGAAGAGAGCCAACCGTAATAATCCACAACCCAACGACGAAGGTAATAAGGAAGAACGTCGCCTTGAATGCGAGTAGCTGCCCTCCGGATACGGAAACCGCTCCCCGGATATTGGTCGCCCCTGGTAATTCATATCAGAAAGCGAAACGATAAGGAAAAACTGGGCACGCTCACAATGAATGGCCATCAATGCTAAGCAAATGAAAAGAGTCGCTGCCACAGCAGGAGCGAGGCTAGTCGCGAGACCAGCAACCAGGGGATGCGCAGCGAGAAGCGGCTCCAAGAAGGGGAGGTAGTGTGCTACATCAGGCGCAGTCACCACTGCTAACCCAGCTGCAGCAGTTACTGCCGCATCACAATAGTCAATTAGTTTAATTCAATCACAACGCGTACGAGAGAACTCACATGCGGCAGCGAGCAACACGCCCACCACGATAATAACGGTCCACCATACCCATTTGTCGACTGCAGTTCTTTCGTTCTGCAGCACGTCCCACCTAATATCCTCCTTCGCCCTCCCTTCGATTAATTGAGCGCCTTGAAGATGACGCAGCCCCTTCCCTATCATCAACCACCCTAGAACGCGCGAACCGTCCGCTATATCATTATAGCAGTCTCTCTGCGCATCTGCAATCTCAGCGTTGATGCCCTTCAATCTTGTCCTCCAGTGCCGGATATCACCATACACCTCTCCCAAATCGTCGAAATTCTTGCCTGAAAGCGGACGTACGAAAGGTTGGTGGGGTTGTAAACGTAAATGCGGGGGAGGGATCTCGTCCATTGCGGCGTGTCCAACAGGCTCGTTGCTCCGTAAGGGGAATGTTTCTCTCTTCGAAGGTGGTTGCTCCTTTAGTCTTCGCCTCGCGATGGGAGGCGCAGGTGAAGGTGTAGGCGAGGGCGTCATCATCATCCGCGCGCCGTAAGCAAACCCACCCCTTCCTTGTGGTGGCGCCTCCTCGTCCGGTCCGGGCATCTCATCGTAATCCACCTCATCCTCCAAGTCCACCCAATCTTCACCGTCGATCTGCCCAGTTAGGCTCCTTCTATCGCCATCTTCTTCAGAGTAACCTAGATGGTTGGGGCCGTACCGTCGCGGATCGGGAATGTAGGAGCGTTCGCTTTCTTCGATGGTGAACATGTCCATTCGGTCAGCGCGGTCGAGCATACCACCTAATCCGCCAACGCCCATGCCTCCACCTACACCAGCCATATTCCCACTGCCAACGCTGGCGCTACCAGGGGCACCCCCACTTCCTCCCCCATATCCACTCTCTCGACCCGCATCACTTCCCCATCCTCCCGGCATCCCTCCTGATCCTGCACCCCCACCCAACTCACCCTTCTCAGAAACCCCAACATAGGTGCCCATCGGTAATCGTCCATACGCTGCGCTATTCCTGTTGACTTCTTGGAACCTGCTGCCAATAACCCTCGAATTTATCGAAGTAGAGAGTGGGGGTTCGTCTTCCTCCCTGTAGCTATATTCGCTGCCGCCAAAGCGTCCGCCACTCACGCCACGGAGACCATGGAGCTTGTAATATTGAGACGGGGCAACGAAGGATGTAGGCGCGAGGGAGGAAGCAGCGAATGCAGGGTTCAGAGTGCGTCGACCACGGCGTGTCCGTTTCTAACACCGTCACATAGCTTTCAGTAAATGACAACTCAAGAATAAGGTGAAATGCGACATACCTTCTGTGCGGGACCCAAGGGTAGCGGTCTACTGATGTAAGGCCTATTGTCTTTGGGGGGCACAGGGGGCGCTTGGAAATCCGCTATTGAGGGATCCGGGGTACTTAACCTGAACGATGATATGTATCTCGTCTCCGCGATCTCCAAATTCTCCAGAATCTCGTCGCGTTCGTCAATGAGTAGCGCAAGGCGTTGGGTATCCCTACATCTATCAGTACAGAGTAGGCGAACGAGAAGATGAATATAGGCGTACCCAATCGAAAATAGACTCGAGATGTCCACCTCCAGCTCGGCTTCCTCCAGGCTCGTCAATGGTTGTTGTTCATTCCGTCGTTGACTGCGGGGACTATACGGGCCACTAATACGTCTCGATCCCGGGGCAAGCTTCTCGGTCTTACTACCATTACTCTTTCCATTCCCGTTTCCATTCCCGCTTCCATTCTCGAAGCCACCACTTAGCCCACTCTTCACCAAAAAGTCCTTGATCCTCTTCTCTCCCCATCCCGCAAATCCAGGCGCGTCTCTCGCACTCAACCACGCCATCTCCTTCCCTTCGCACCTCTCCTCTGCCCATATGCGCCGGTAGTGAACTAACTTAGTGTACTCCTTCAGTATTTTCCAGAGCGCAGGGAGAACACCGACAACCAATGTCAGAACGACGAGGATGATGAGCCGTGTACGTATTTGTGGCTCAAAATCGACACCGTCAATAACAGCGCGTTTGCCTACGGGCGAGAATGTTACGGCGAAATTGGTGGAGACGTTGCCATCGTCTAGAAGGCGGAGGAGTCTTAAGAGACTGAGATCTTGCAACGTGCCGTACGCGCCACCGAACCTGCTTTCCCCGCCACCAGTCGAAGTGGCCAGACAAGGCATATTGACTAAGTATAGTGGAAGCGCACCAGCCAGCCCAAGCACAGTCCATCCAAGACATATAAGTAGGGCCAACCATAGGGAACGTTGTGCGAGGTTCTCATCCGAGGGAAGGGCTTTCTGCGCATCGGGGGAACGAGCATCGGATGCTGAAGGGAAATCTGGTACGAGGGGGACCGGCGGATGTAGGAATGCGAAGAACCCGCTGCCGAGGGGTTTTGGACGTAGTCTATTTGACCTTTGTTAGCAGATAGCAATTTGGTATCGGAGGGGCTTACTGCGGGTGTACAAACCACTCTCGTAGCGCGTAAATTTGTCGGAAACGCGGTCGTAGGATGGCAAATGTTATCTTTAAGCTCTGTTAGCTTATTCTTCTACTCACGAGGTTCTAATTTAAGAACGCGGGGGGTATAGACCGCGAGTGGGTTATGACTCGCCGAGGAGGGAATAGAACGGAAAAGGGGGACATAGAACACCAAAGATATGGAAGGCTCACCCATATTATCAAACCGATTACACTAGGCACTATGATCGTCGCAATTAGACCTGCAGCCGACGCGTCTATCCCTTTGCCAGCACATATAGGCTGCGACTGTGCTCCCACTTGTAGAGAACCCGACGTGCTTTGAGGGCCATTCGCGCTCATTGCCGTACCCGAGCTGGATATTGATATTGAAGGAACTGAGGAAGTAAAAGCAGGTGAAGATAAGGTATTGGGTATCGCAGAAGTGGTGGTAAACACAGATTCGGAGAATGAGGTAAACGTCGTCGTAGCTTCGAAGATCGTAGTAACGGGGAAGGTCGATGTCAGGGTTTCTGTCGCGAAGAGGTCTGAGCCAGAGATGGTTGGATTTGGTTCGGACCCAGAGCCAGAGCCAGCTCCGGCACCAGTCCCACCATTCCCAGAGCCATTCCCTGACCCCAATGTAGGATTCGAGCTGGGCTGGCCTCCGGGGAAACTTGTATTCGGCTGGGGGGAAGGCGGAAAGTTGGATCCACTGCCAACGGGTGGCGATGGCTGTCCTGCCGGCGCAGACGGGGCAGTTGGTTGGTTGTTGAATGTGTCATGTCGTTTCTTTCGTGTATAGTGTGTATTCGTGGTCATTACTGTCGTTTGCCCCACAATCAACGTGGCTGGAGCCCGCAGAAGTGATATAATGATATAGCGTCGTTGCTTGTCGTAGTGGCTAGTTATGTTCCCCAAGTCCCGTTATTCCTGGACCAGTCGTGAGTGCAGTATCTTGTCGTTGCGTCAAGTAGCGAGGGTCGTGGACTAGAAGAGAGTGTGGGTACCGGTCATAATAAGAATAACTGGAAACTGAAAACGAGGATGATCGCAAGTCGAACCGCTTACTACTTTTGGACAAGGGTCCAGGTTCCTGTTTGCTCGTGCTTGTTTCGGAACCCGATGGCCTTCGCAGGAGCCGCTAACCGCAGCGAGAATGTTTTGGAGAAATTTGCAACGGTACCGGTGGCGGCAGGCAGAAAACGGTGGGCGAAGTTCGAAGTCCCTTTGTTTTTCTCTTTCTGCTCTCGAGATGCTGCTGAATTCCAGAATCAATGTCGTACAATTACGATAGGCTGTGTAACCATGGATTCACAGGTGAGACCGTCTCCAGGGAAGAACCCAGGAAGAGAGCACAAACGACGATGTTAAACAGGATGACCTTGTGAGCCCTTGTGAGCCTCGTTGTCCCGTAGCCCATGTCGTGTGATTACTTTGTAGTTTGGCGGCGACGATCGATAGCAACAGGCACGGCTCGGGGGGAACCTGGAAGTAGCTGATCTGACGCTGATCATGACAGCACGAGGGATCAGAATGGGGTAATAGGGTGCCCTAATTACCAGGCCCAGGAGCAACAAAATAAACTGAGAGGTAATTATCCATTGTCCCGCAGACCAAGAAGTAAATAGTGTGCGGAGGCACCTCGTGGCACGCACCAATCAATGTAATGCCGAAAGAAATCCGTGTTTTGATGTCCTAATGTCTACCACACTGCATTACTGTGTACCCTTTCCCAGCCTCGCGAGCACATCAACGAATCCTCTAGGATCCACAATGTCTGTACCTCCATAAACCACTCTCCGTCCGCTCTTCCCTGCCCACTCCTCCACGTTCCCATACTCGACGTAACCTACACCACCCACGACAAACACCATCCCCTCGTTGAAATGCATTCTCTTCGCTCTGCCGCCCGCTGCTGGTCCCGAAGTCGACGCACCACCAGGGTACCCGGCACCTTGGTTCCGTGGAGCTCGTGGATCTAAGAAGAGGTACTCATCTGTTTCCTGCAGTGACTGGTTTGAAGCAGACGAAGAGTCCATCAGTGCTTCAATCACTCGAGTCACGACCAGTAGTTTGTTGGTAGGCAAGAAGTTCTTAACGCCGGAAATCAGATTCTCGAAACCTCCTTCTTTGAGTCGGTCAGTCAGCTATCAAGGATTGTTTCAGCAGGCGCCGCGGAATATTAGATCGAAAGAGGCTGACCCTATTTCCGAACACACTGAATCCTTTCAACAACTCTCCTCCTTGTGGTGTGCTCGCTCCTCCAAACCCACTTCCACCTGCGCTCCCTCCACCACCAAACCCGCTTCCACCACCCCCAGAACCGAAAGTAGCCATCCGCGAAATCTCCTTTACCCTTCTGACATACTCGAACGCTGCAACATCAGCACCGGCAGAAGCTAACTCCTTCTCCAGGTCGTTAATATCGTCCTTGGTGAGGGCAGCGAGTTGGTTGTCGTTGAGGGAGAGGTAGAACACGAGTACGAGACGTAGTTTATCGGTGGGCGTGAACGGCGGCAGAGTGTCAGGACGGGGGGATCGCAGGGTTTCAAGGATAGCGGCTACGGTCTAGAGATAGAATGGAATAAAACTACTTCGCGACAATTACTGATATCTACGCACCTGTTTCTGAATGTTCTCTTCCATGCTGTATAGCTCGTCTAACCCTCTCTGCTTGATCTGTTCTAGCAGTGACGTTGCGATGTTCATATGAGTATCGAGCGTCGTTTTACGCGCCGTAAGCTCAGGAAGTTGGGTGATGGCCGTTTTGAGGTGCGCGGCGTTGGCCGAGAGATCTCTGTTTCGGTGCAGCAGGCGGCAAAAGGTAGAAAGGAGCAAGGAAACGGAACAGGCATGCAGTTAGCAAGTTGAACTCATGAAATAAAGCCACAGTGAAATTACTCACAGTTGTGAGATATCATTGACGTCACTGACACCAGTCTTCCTCGTAATCTCAGCTGCATCTTGCTTATATTTATTCAGCTCTACATCAATCTCTTCTGCAACTTGAGGGAACGGATTCGCCGCGTTCCTCGCCCAGAAGAAATCATTAGAATCTAAGTCGTACGACCTCTTCTTCGCGCCTGTTGACGCGAGAGGCGGGTCTGCGGCGGAAGAGGACGCGGAGCCAGATGGGTCAATAGTAACTCTGTTGAGTTTCATGGAGAGACAGTCCGAGACGAGCGCTTGGTAGGTCCACCCATGGGAGAGCATTGATGCGAGGTCGATATTTCTGTCGAGGATTGCTAGGACGGGGCGTTGCAGGTTTGACAAGCCTGTGGAATCTTGGATGAAAAGGTTCGCGGCCCCGCTTGAGCCAGGTCCGTATGAACCTGAGCGAGAGGCAGATAATAGCGCGTCGCGAATCTTGGTCTCAAGTTTCTTGCCCACCATTTCGGCTGCGTTGCCTCTAGGACAACGGATTATTGGGACGTGGCCTAGTCGATGTGAAGAAGATATCAAGTAGAAGTATCAGTGTAGAATAACAAGTACACGCACCCATTGTGACAACGGCGCTGAATAGCCCTGTAGCGATTCTTTCAATCTCATCCTCAATGTCCTGTTCTGACGAAGACGGTGAATTCAAGATTTCGTAAGATGTTCGCTCTGTTGGAGCCGTCGCAGTTGAACCTGCTGGTACGGGAGCAGGAGGTGGAGGTAGCAAAGAAAACAATTCCGGCCCAGGAGTGATAAACCCCAGATACTGATCCACAACTTGTTCAATCCCTCCCTCGCCATCCTCTTCGCCGCCGCCCATACTTATTCCTCGCTTTACAACCTCTGATGCCAGTTCCTCCAAGACTGCCCTCTTAACCGGCTCCACCCAGTTCAAATACGTCCTTTCATACAACCCCTTCTCCAAATCCTCCGTTATTCTCTTGACATTTTGCAGCGTTGGCGAGACGAAATATATCGCAGGTACGTCAGGGAGAGGCGGGCGAGGGGAATGGAGGGGAACGTGTAACGTTACGCCAGCTTCGCGGAGGTCAGATACGCGCAGCACGGTTGCAAGTATAGACTGCGTTGGTGGGTCGAGGATGAGTATCTTCCACACTGGAGGTCCGGAAGCCTGTGGTATGGCAGGTGATTTGGAGCCATGCGATGAGTTTGAATTGGATTTGGAGAGGGCCGTCGTAGATGGTGTCGATGAAGAAGGCGGGTCAACTGGTGTATTAAGGTTGAGCAGCGTGAGCAGAGCATTGGTTTGCGCCTGCTGGAGCGTCGGCGACGTTGAAGGTCTGATTGAGCTCATCGTCGCGAGTTTCTTCAAGCCAAGTCCTCTCTGATGACTGCAAGTTCGCGAATCTCGAGACCTCTAATTGCTGGATGATGGTGGTAGGAGAGGACGTGTACTGTACGTTTCCTGTTCACCGACCTCTTCACTAGTGATCGTGGCACCACGTGACCTTATGTAGTTCAGACATCCGATTCGGGAAACCCATACGGTGGACTGTGACACTGCCCGATAATACAAGTCCTCATGCAAACGGTGCAAAGTGTTTCGTTTCACCCACTGCGCCCCGGCGTTTGGGATTTGGGTCTGCGCCATCATCAGCTGCTAAGACAACTACGCTGTGTCTCAGGCTTGGCCCGCCAGGTATATAAAGGTGAGAGGATGCGCAACTGACCCCCTTGTGCGCTCTGCTGGACGGAATTTGTGAGTAACTTCATCGAACTACTGTGCGCCATCCTGACTTTAGTATATTAGGCACAAAAGCCCTACACCTCCCCGGACCGCGAAACCTTCCTCAACAACTTATACAATGGGCTGCTTCCCAAGCAAACAGGATGATGGCAGAGCGCTGGCACGCTCCTCCCGTGGACCCATCTCCCACCAAACACAAATACCCATACAATCCCTTCACGACGCCGATACGGAAAGCGTCGTCTTCACTGCCGGACGCCCGTCGTTCGGATTCACCACGATGCCCCATAGCGCTACTATAGCAGCCGCACCGCCTCGAAAGAGTCTCGGTGCCCAGCCCGGGAAGACCAGACCGATGCTCCCCGCACATCTCCAACTCAACCCCAATCCACCCAGCTCGCCCACAGGATTCGGCCAAATGCAACAAATCGACTTGAACGGCCGGCCGTCGTTAAGCAGGACGAGGCCATTCGGTCCTACCCCGGCTAGTGCAGGCGCCACCATGGGTGCGGGTGCTAAGCCGAAGGTGTCGTTTGCGGCACAGATGTTGCTGAAGGAAAGGGAGCGAGAGATGATGTGGGAGAGCAACGGCGCGTCGGGAGGCGCTGCTCCCCCGATGACCGCCCCGCCCACACGGGAGACGTTTGGGCGGTAATCGTTTCAGAATATAACTGTAGCAAGCAGCAAGTGAAACAGAGGAGGGCTTTTGGGTTACTACTATCTTAATGATCACGCTCCTTAATGTCTTTGTATAACTTTATTCCTATGTAAGAATCCCTGTAACAATATAGTGAGTCGTTCCTTCATCATCAGCGAACTGAAACCCCCTTTCAGCCCGAACTCATTGCGACACGTACGACTTGTGGCAAGTTTCAGTAGCCCCGCGCATACGTGCATACATCGTGCAACCTCTATCACAGTCATGATCGGTTCGCTGCATTCTGCGTATTTGGTTGTTGTGATAGATAAAGTACATCGGTGACTGCAAAGGATCGAAAGCTTTTTACACGATAGACTTGGAAGAACTGATGGGAAGATATATGGATGTGATACTATGGATGAATGTTCTAGAGATACTACGGACTCATAAATACGCATATGTATATACAGCGATGATTATTGAGTGTGGTGAATGGAGAGCTTGGTGAAATGAGATTGAGTAGTAGAAAAGCAAGAAATGGTTAACAAATACAATTAACTATATTCAATATTCAAGAAAGGGGGAAGCAATAAGATGATGAAGCAAGCATATCGGTCACGGCGGCGTAGATGCGGTATGTATGTGAGGTGTGAATTTTGAAAGAGACGATGGAAGTGGAAATGGATATAGGGATGAAGATTTTGGGTTTGTGTTTCGATGAAAGGGAAGTGAAACGGGGGTATGCGTGTGATACGAGATGTTGGAATGCAAAATGCAGCAAAGCTAAACGGTTGACGACTTCAGGCTTCAAACCTCTCCCCTCCTCTATCGCGATCACCCGGCTCTCAAGAACGCCGCATTCCCCTGCGCGCGATCGCACTTCTCTGCGACTCTCACAGCAGCATCTACGGCCTTCTGCACAATTGCTCGCGAGGGCGACGTCGTCGGGATATGGGCAAGCAGATCTAGGATGAGTTTCGATAATAAGCATGTTGTGATCGAACACCCAAGAATACGAGCGAGTCAAAACAAAAGAAACTCACCTCGGAACAGAAGCACGTATCTCATCACCCTCTGCGTGGGCAGGATCGCAAGGTCGCGTACGGTCGGGAGTTTACGCGGTGTCTTGTCCCCATCACCTCCATACTCTCCAAACCCTCGTCCTGCATGCGCGCCTCCGAGCTCCGAGCCAGACGCAGGGGCATAGGCATGCGCACCCCCACCCGCACCAGCGGAATGAATGTGTCCACCATCCACCGCATTCTGCCTCCGGTCGTCGACGACCCATCCACCCCTACCTCCACCAAAATCAATTCCATTCCTCCTCTCGCTATCGCCAGCAAGAGCGATGTCGATACTCTCTCCTCTCCTGTGTGTACCTTCACCGTCGCTATTCTTGCTCTTCCGCGATCCAATACCCACGAAGCTCAGGCTACGGCCAACCATAGAACCCATGCCAACAGACACTGCGCTCTTACTCCTGGTTTGCACCCGTCGCGTCCCTTCGGCACCGTTGAGGTTCCCGTGCCCATTGAGACTGGTATGCCCTGCAAGCAGATAAGCCATATCACTTCCATACCCGTTGACGGCCCCGCTCCCATGTCCATCTACGGTCGAAGCCGACTGCGCGCCTGTGCCGAATCCGTAATCCCCATCGCCTCCGAAATCCTGCATCCCCCGCATCGAAAACGCGGTAGGTGGTGTCGGTGAACGCGTGCTTTTCGTGCTCTTGATACTTTTAATACTTTTCGTACTCTTTTTGCGCGTTTGGGACCCTCCTGGAACCCCTACAGCGAGTAATGTGTCCCTCGTCTGCGCCCCAGGTGTGACCATCGCCCCCTTCTCCTCCTCATCATCCGAGATACCGTTGCGACCGAGATCAAAAGCCTTCCTCTCCCCGCCATCAATCAGAGTCATCCCATTCACGCTGGATGGCATCGCTGACGCAGTGGCAGTCGACACAGCAGTCGTAGGTACGGTCATAGTCATTGTCAGTCCAGGAGGGAGCGTCTGCTGCCTCGCCCTCGGTGTCGCGCTCCCATTTCGTATCACAGAAGGCGGAAGCGGGAGGGGCAGTGGCGGAGCCACGGTCGATCCTGCCGCTCCGTACATCGACACTGTCCCACCTCTCATCCCCCTCAGATCCCTCCCACCTCCCGGGGTCGACCCTCCAGAAGAAGACCCAGCCCCAATCCCAAAATACCCGGGTACGCTCGGTAGACTCTTCCGCCACTGACTCATCTTCCTTTTCAAAGACGTCGTGCTAGTCGTTCTGGACTTTGAGGTTATTCGCCTTCCTTCGTCGGCCTCGTCGGGCGAGGAATTGGACGGAGAGTTGGTGTTCACCGCGGTGAGGGCGTTCGAGGACGGTGTTGTGGAGATTGGAGTGGAGGTGAGTGGGGAGACGTACGCGGAGGTAGAGGTGGAAGGGTCGGAGGCGTAATTCGAGGACGAGGAAGTGTTCAAGCTAATCATCCCTCCCATAGCCTTCGAATGCCTCGCTTTGCTCAGCTTCCGCCTCCCTGATGGCTTCTTCTTCACTTCACCATTTCCCATGCCACCAGCCTCAATATCCTTCCCTGCCTCATCTCGCCCTCGCCCATGTGATACCTTCCTCTCCCTTTCCCTCTTGCTCTCCCGCTTTCCCGAGTGTCGACCATGACCCGACTCCGAGCGCTCATCACCGTCCACAAACCACGTCCCAACAACCCCACACCACGCGACATACGCGCGTTCCAACGACCCCTCCATTCCATCCATATCCTCTTCGTCTTCTTCTCGAATATCCCCATCCTCAAACCCACTTGGCCCAGTGGGAACACCATTGGCACTCATTCCTCCGGAAACGCTATTCCCGCTCCCACACATCCCCACAAAAGCCCTCGCGACGCCCCCGACACACAAGTCCTTCTCCATCCTCGTAACGAATGCTTCGCTAACTTGAACCAGCTCGGAGATGTATGCGCGCATTAGAGGGGGCGGCGTGTGTTTCGAGTTCGACTGCGAGTTGGGTGGTAAGTGACTTGAGCGGTGAGGGTGGGGATGGTGGCCCGAGGGATGGGGGTGAGGATAATGATGAGAAGAAGGGAAAGATGGGTGTGGATAGTGTGGATGTGAGTAATACGAATGTGCATGACTTGGCGGATGCGTATGTGAATGCGAAGTAGATGATCCATCATCAACTTCAACATCCTCCGTCGTCCATTCAGTGGACTGCGGGGAAGCACTGATCACGTCGCCATTTGAGCCATACGGGTTGGCAGCGATGGTCGACATAGGGCGCGCATATGAGGTGGGGCGCGTAGGAGAGTTGGGTTGGGTATACGAGGAGTACCGGTGACGCGAATTCGCCGCGCTCGACGCGTTCGTTGCGTGTGTGCGCACTTGCAGGTGTTGATTGGGCTGCGATTGATATTCCTGCGGCCCCGAATACCCAATCAACAGCATCTTCAGCGAGTCTAGATAGTTCTTCTCCGTGCGTATGAGTTCGCGAATGGTTAACAGTACATGTCGGAATGTTGGATTTTGGGGGTTGATTTGAGCCTTCGCGTTGTTATGTGAGTGAGGGCGCGGATGTGGGTGCGGGTGCGGGTGGTGAATGTGGTGCATGTGGGGGTGCGAGCTATGCGAAGGGAGATAGTATGGAAGATGAGGATTAAGGTGGAGGTTTTGGAGCGGGTTTGTTAGCGGAAGCACGACCTCCGAAGTTGGAATGGGAGGCAAAGGACGCGATCTGTAGTCATGCTCATCCTTTCCCGTCGCTCTCGTCCCTCCTGCACCGACACACCTCTCCAGAACCCTCACAAGCACCTCATCCGATAACCTTTCATCAATCAGTGCCATACGGAGTGTCCAGTGCGAGTTGACATCAAACGCATGGCGTCTTGTCAGTGATGGCCGAGTTTGCGTTGGCGAAAGAGGAGGAAGTAGGCTTGGGGGTTGAGACAGCGAGTGCGTTAGAAGAGGAGGTACGGGGAGAACGGGCGAAGAAGGGGATGAAATGCATTTCAAAGACAATGGCGCTGAATCTGACCGGCTGGCAGGCGATTCTACATCATGTTCGCCGTCCTCCTCATCGTGATCCACACCGTCGCCGTCACCGATTATGAATTTGGCGCGCGAACTCGTCGTTGAAGGACGACCTGGTGCCATTGGGTCGATATCGTTCATAGAAAGTGATATCCTTGGCCCCTCTGCCTCAAAGCTCCCCAGCCCATTGCTGTTGCCATTCGCAATGCCATCAGCGCCAACCCCGTCATGATGCCCAAAGGCATACAATGCAAAGTTATGCAGATGGAGGTCAGGATCCCAGTCCATATCATTGGCACTCTTCGTCAACGCCGGAGAAGCCTGCGACGAGAGGCTCTGCACGACACAAATCAACTTTATGGACACCTGAGACCAGAAAACCGACAACGTACCGACTCAAAGGCAGGGGACCCCAATTTCAGCGGTGGCAACCAATTCTCCGTGCGCTCGGGCTGCACGAACTCGTACTCTTCGTCCCCTCCCCGTCGTTCGTCTAGTGAAAGCTTCACGTTCGTTTTCTTGGTCCCTCGCTTGAAGGAAAGCCGGTCCGAAATGCCTGAGATAGACGAGAGCGTCCGCGAGCGGGCAACAGAGGATCTGGCCGATTGAATATCATGGTCGCTGAGGTACGTAAACTCGAGTATGCGCCGCTTTTTCGAGAGTTTTCTGGTCCTGGGCGGGGACGGGGGCGATGGGGGCGGGGACTTTGTCAAGCGCCTGGACGTCGTGGTGATGGTCGTGGACGTCGCGGCGGACGATGAGGAGGCTGCGATCATGGTGCGCGTGTCTGCCTGTGGTGGTTAGTGGAGGAAGCGAACATGCCCTTGGAATCCCTGGCAGTGTTGTGTCAGACAGGATTGTGTTATTTGCATTTCAGGTACGACGTCATTTCTTACTCGCTACCGGCGCTAAGCGCGCACCGACGCTGGAACCACCGGTGCCTTGCCATGCGCTCCTGGTGCGTTGCTCTGGTCCACTGGTCCCCCACTCCCACCAACACGCCAATCAAAGGCTTTTCTCGGAAAATCATCATGTTTTCATTATTACACAGCCGTCCCCGCATCAATCCAGATCTCGTACAGACACCAGAGCAGGTTCACGTTCGCCAGGAGCGTTGCTCTAAGATATCTCAGCCCAGGAATATCAGCATGCCCAAGAGAAATGCTGCACTGCGTCGAAACCTTCGGTGTCTCGGCTGATATAGATTGATGTTCTGGATCACAAATGAGATGGCTAGGCCTCAGTGAACCCTGCAACGTGGGGTTAGATAACCATAGTAGGTTCGTGACGTCTGAACACACCCAGGTCATGCCGTCTGCTGACCCTTCAAAGGTGCTCGAACGGAGGGCAGCACAGCCAAGTGGGTCGACTAGAAACACCAGTGATGCATTTTGGTGCGGCGATATACCATTGATAGTGTCAAACAGCAAGTATTCTCCCCGTTGAGCTGTACAGGCATCAATAGCTGAGCTCGTTGATTGACAGGACATCAACACGTACCCCCACTAATAGGACAAAAGGCGGTATCAGTGCGTCCGTCGACAGCGTGCGACGGCGGATGGTCCAGATAATGATTCCGTATTGCATCATCTAAAATGCCGGCAGGCGCGGGGAGAACATCGATGTTCGTCTCAAACAAAGCGTCTGACCCCCTTCGAGGCGCAATAAGGACCGACCCCAAGGACGCAGAGTCCGGATTCCGGTTCACGTAGGGAACACTATCATTGGTCTGCAATATCTTCCCCAGCATCTCGATGGCGTTCCGCTTGCTTACACAATTAACGATCAGAACTATACCCCAGAATCTGGATCATGGACTTACAATATGCCTCTCGTTCCGCTCATCTCCTTCGGATCCGACCGTGAAGGCTTCTCCCCCACCGAGCGGTATCCCCTGATCAAACCACACCTCCGGGATCCTATTCGCCAGAATGGTATAATAGTTATCAGCCATTTTGAGCTGTTCGTCAGTAGCGTATTCGTTCATTAGCTGTAGGAATTCGGTAGCCCTCGTTCTGGATATCATGGCACCGTGTCCTAACCACGCGAACCCTGTGTGTATGTCCGTGCCCGGAGGGCTGATCGGCCGCAAGGTAGTGGATAGCATTTCGTGAGGAGGAAGGAGGTGGATCCCTCTTTCTGCTGACTGGGGGATCCGAGACCGCATCGTTCGTATGATCTCTGGTAAGACGAGATAGTCGTCATCCTGTGCATCAGAAGTTCAGAACACGTTGAACTCGACCAACAGCGCAATCGGACGGACCTGAATGAAACAGTACGGCGTAGCCGCATGCTGGCACGCTATGTAGCGCGCCTGGAACAACGCATTGGTCGGGGAATTGTAGATATGTAGTTTCCCAGTCGGACACTTGGCGTCCGCAAAGTCCTACATGCAAGCACCGCCAAATGAACCCCGTGCTGTAGAAGTCAACTCCTAGAGAATCTAACCGCAACGCTCAGAGATGCTGGATTGTTATTCCAAATCGTTACATTCTGAATGACAGTGTTCAAGGCTGGATCGCATAGCACAGAGGCGATCTTGACGACATTTGGGAAGCGGGACCAGTTGAGGACAATAGCGGTGACGTCGGGGCCTTGCGACGATACGCTGGCGCGGTCAGAGGATTGGGATTGATAGTACCGCAGGAGGAGTGCTACCACACAGCCAGCCAGACCAGCTCTCCATGATTGCAGAATCCTAAGCATCGAGGACAAAGAGTGAGTCAAGCCAGATTCAATCAAGGGCCCTGTGGGAAGCGTAAGTGACGACAAGCGCTCCTTTTCCTTGCGCGACAATTATCCTGGCCGTACGCCGTCACCGACTACAATGCAGTTGTATCAGGCACATGCCGAACTCGAATTTGGGCTCAAACCTCATAAATAGCACTTGTTCCCAGTCGTTCCCACATCCTCATATTAACACGATGCCGCTGCCGCCTTCGGGTATGGAGGCCACAGGACCAGTGGTGCTTATCGGCAGGTTATCTGCGTGTACACGGCGACCCTCTGCATTTTCTAGGGCCCTTCGTATCTTCATAAATTATGGCGAGCAAGGATTTTACAGTAGCGATCGTCGGGGGCGGGATGTGCGGTCTGGTGTGTGCGTACGCGCTCGCGAAGGCGGGCATCTTGGTTGAAGTGTTTGAAGCTGCTGTACGTGTCCTTTGACCTGATCTGTTTCGTGGTGGTGGTTGATGAACTGAACTGTTGCGTAGCCAGAGTTTGGAGAGGTCGGTGCGGGTGTTGGGTTAGGTAACAGCCTCAACTTGTCGCTGATCATTACTTTCTTTGACATGACTGGATCATCTACTAGGTCCCAACGCTGTTCGCGCCCTCGACCGCCTGGGAGTGCTGTCGGCGGTGCTAGCACGCTCAGAGCACTCATCACCGGTATTGAGGCCGTTCCTTTTCGTCTCGGGCTACGATGCTCAGGAAGTGATATACGATGTACGTGTGGGCTGCTGTCTTCGTAGTTTTGATCTCATGGTGAATCTATCTGGTGTATGCTTTAGTATTCTGTTAGCGACGATGATAGAGGCCTACCAATTCACAGGTAAAGTAAATTGTATTTATTCATTTGAGTCGAAGGCTGACTGGGGTCGGTTTCTAGAGCCGCCTTCCTCGACGCTATCATAGGAATCTCGGACATGAAGATTGCGCACCTCAACAAGCGATGCATTGCCGTACAGCACACCCATGTCTCGGCCACTGCTTCAGACTTCGGTTCCACGCTGTTTTTCTCAGACGGGACGTCGCACCGTGCTCACCTTGTCATCGGGGCGGACGGCATCAAGAGCACCATACGCAAATACGTTGTCGACCCTCTAGCTGGCGACGCGGAGCATAATACTAACAGGAACAACAAAACCAACCTGGCGTTCTCAGGATCGTCGGCATACAGAGGCTTGTTGCCCAATTCAACCGTTGTGGCCGCCGGGGTCAAGATCGACTTGACAGTTCAGCCAGTCTGCTTCTGTGGTATTGATCGGGTTTGTCGTTGAGTTACTTTTGTGCATACATAGCTGACGTAGTTATGCTAGCATATTATTACGTTCCCAATCCAAGCTGGGCGAATTGTGCGCATCCATCCCCGATAGTCCTGCCACAGTGCTAATCTGATTTACGCATACTCACATAGATCAACGTGGTCGCCTTCTCCACAATTACGCGTGATAATTCCGCTACCGGGGCACTAGACGAACTGCCCCATCCATGGGTGCAGCCGGTTGCAAAGCAAGAACTCGTAGAGACCTTCGAAACCCGGGGTTGGGGAGCTGATTCCGATGCCATCAAGCTGCTAAATTGTATGGAAAACCCGAGCAGATGGTCCATTCACACCGTGGAACCGCCTCTGTTAAGCTACGTTAATGCAGCGAGGGGCATCGCGTTAATTGGCGACGCGGTGAGTGTAGAGTAATGTTGATGCGAGGCGGGATGCTTATATTGACGGATAGGCGCATGGAATGCTGCCACATCTAGGAGCGGGGGTCGGACAAGGTTTCGAGGATGTCGTGGTTCTTACTGAGCTCCTCACTCACCCCGAAACCAATCTATCAAACCTAGAGGTATGCTCGGCAAATCATTGTTTACTCAGAGTCTGGTTTTGACTTGTGTATATCTCCAGCATATTTTAAACGCCTACGACTCTGCCCGTCGGCCACGAGGCAATATGGTGCTTGAAGCGAGCGCCAGGATGGGTCGCATTACCACAAGATACGGCAAATCAGGTTACTCAAATGAAGACATGCGCACCAAGCTGGCGGGGATATGGAGCCCAGTCTGGCATCACGATCTCCACGAAGATATAAACAAAGCGATGGAAAGTTTGAGAGAGAAATGTGTATTCAAACAAGCTGAGTCGTCATGATAGTCGTAAACATATTCTGATGTGTAACATTGTTAAACTGTTCTCCTTCCCACGACGGCTTTCGAGCCATCCAAGCCCCCGAAGATATGGAAGGGCTCCTTGGGAGTAATTCCCGCATCGCTGTATTGCCCGTACGTTTGCTCCAGGACGTCGAGCTCGAAACATCCGACAGGTTGGTTTCCGCGGCCAACACACTGAACTTGCGGGTTGGCTCCTGGGCACCTATGCATGATGCCGTCGGAAAAATCGACAAATCGCAGGCCTTTCACGGTAGAGATAATATGATGGCTCGCTAATAAGTTTCTGTGCATCACGCCCGCGGCGTGGAGCTTGCATGCTGCGAGCATAACCTTGCGGCTGATCCTCCGTCAACGACTGTCATTTACGTAGGTAAGGGGAATATACTCACTTGAACTCCCTTGCGTCGGGCTCCTCCACACTCTGGCAATATTCCATGATGAACACCGCGATGTCGACACCATCAGCGCGTCCCCTGTATCCGCCGAAGACCTTCGGCACAACGTCGCCCTGGAGTGTCTTCAAACTCTTGTCGTAGAACTGAATCTCCTTCTGCAAGGTTTCCACTTCATACCCGTCTCTCGCAAACTTAATGGCCA
Organism: Pleurotus ostreatus; assembly: GCF_014466165.1. NCBI lineage: Eukaryota > Fungi > Basidiomycota > Agaricomycetes > Agaricales > Pleurotaceae > Pleurotus > Pleurotus ostreatus. The sequence goes on along the minus strand of NW_023503157.1, from coordinate 1,389,532 downwards.
GGGGTCCCGGGATGCCGTTGATGGACCCAACGAAGAGGCGACTGCGAATGCGCGTGTGGATGCGGCATACGAGGTTGGCGTTGGAGGTAGCAGGTTGGGTGATCCAGGGCTGAAGAACTTGGTTGTTCCCCGACACGGGCGCCGCCTCGTTCGCCCAGATTAAGGTGAGAGAGCTCATTTTATTTGGTGAAAGGATGTGATGCTGGGATTCGATGCTGGGATTTGTGATGGAAGGATACCTTGCCCAATCCGCCCACTATTTAAACACTTCTGGGTGGCCATCCGTTGAGTGGCTCACCTGGCCAATGATGGCTCTACTCAAGCCACCATCCTTCACCTCATTGACCGTGGCCTTATGCAGTATTCATTGTCCCAGACAAAGCGTCATTTGAGGCCATGATATCCTGGGCCTTGGTACATGGACTTAGGGTTTAACGGACATTCTCGAATCTCGATGGATGATTCCACAACCAACAACCTAGACCGTAGAGGTCTGCTGGGAGGGATCGTCGCATACTACTCTGAAATATGCGAAAAACTCTCGTAGTGACCGCCCGGAGTACCCGAATACTCACTAGCGACGCGACGTCGCGGGGAGATTCTTGGAAGTATTATTAAGGCTATTAGAGGGGCTAGGTGAATTAGGGGCGGATTCTCGAAGTCCCACCAAACGCGTATGCACGAGTGGGCCAATGACCGGAAGACCCACTTTCATAGAATACGCAGGATGTTGATAGGGATAAATGCAGGATCTTAGGTAACTGTGAATCGGCAGGCCACTGTAGAGTCAACTTGGGCATACGCGTCTGACTGTTACGAAGCAAGAGTTAAGGCTTTGATTGCTACGGAGCACTAGTAAAAGGGTAGATGAATATGATGGCCATAAAGTTTATCGTGAGCATCATTCAGACATAAATACGACTTCAACGACTTTTTCCAGAGGCTTGAGGTCCTGCGGAGTGACCTTAGACTTGGTAGTGGATTTATAGCCGCGTTTAAGAACAATCTCCAGCACGTCAATGGGGGCACCCAACGCCTTTCTTGCCGAAAGTAACTTCCTAACCCGACCAACTAACAGACGAAAAAATACTTCAATGATTTCTGCAACTCGAATCGCAGAAGAAGGGGAATGTCATGTTGGGGCCATTGCTGCCACGGCTCTATTGTCGACAAGTTGGCTATCGGACAGCCACTTGAAGTACCTACGGAAACTGGTACTAATCTCCTGTATATTTGCTCCTGGAAACAAAAGGTGATCAAGAACAAGTGGCGACGAGTTAAAGGGTGCCGATGAGCGCCCAGCGCCTATCGCAATGTTCTTCCTTGCTCTCTACTACAACCCCGAGTTCTCAGTTTGTTTGGTGTATACCGTGCGGCATCCTTCAAGTACTTCGAAACGCGAGATCAGCGGAATTTGTACGCGTCCCAATGCCCTTGTAGATTCACAATGTCCAATTGCCGCAAACGGGTCCCAAAAGCTGTTACAGCCTACTTTACAGGTATTTCCTGGTCAGAATAAGTGCTATCGGGGTATGTGGCGACACGCTCTTCTCCGTTGTTGTCGGAGCGATAGATCTCATTGGCCTATAGGTTAAGATCGGGAGCCGAACTTTTGTCCTCAAGGTGCACGGGCCTCGGCTGGTATTTGCATAGAGGCCATGCGCAGACACTACCGCCTAGAAATTGCAAGTCTAACACGGTGGTGCCACAAGCCTCTCAGAGTCCGCTCAGTTCCACACGGTAACGGAATTGGCCTGGGCAAGATTGGCCGTCGTTTGACGGTAATCGTTCTGATTGAGATCATTCTTTGAATCGAATCGAATGCAACGTGCTGAGCGCTCCGCTTCATCGACAAATCACCCGGTTACAAAGAAGGCTGAAGCATAGTCGAGTGCTAATACCTGGCGATCTCTGATACACGGCTGGAGCCTTGTGATCGCCGTTGAGAGTGACTGATGATGGTGGGAATGCCACAAGGTCCTTCCACACCGACAGGAGAGGACTTGACTTCTTTACCAGTATGCGGCCATCTTTGACAGATGGACGAATATACTGGGCAAATAGTTCTGGTGAGTTCCTAGCCAGTCCCGCGAACTGACACTCACTAATTAAGCGTACAGGCTGTTTGTGGTGAATTCCGAGGCGTTACATCAACATATCCCTGCTTATTCTGAAGCGGTACCTATAATGGGGTTGTTTTACAGCCATAAGTAAGTATTTCCGTGCATCCATATACCCGAACTCACCCTGCAAAAATCTTCAGGTCCGTTGGATGAAGCGAAAATGGATCTAATAGTAAAGCACAACACTTCCGCATACGAACACTCCTCCGACAATAGTCCACCTTATTATTGGTAGAGCTCCGTAGGATCCAGAAAATCTTCGGTGGTCTCGGCACTTCCCTTCATGATGAGAGAAACGTGCAATTCAGTGGGAAATCGTTGATCATCTCGCGGCAAATTTCAGGTACGCTCGAATGTGTATATTGAGGATGCGGATACGCCCCTCTTGGGATATTGGGAGTCTGGTTTATTATGAAGGCGTTACGCCCTGACTCAACGGTACACCCTCTCCATCTTCTCAGCTCAATTCCTTGATTTGTCGCAGCAAAGATTAGCATGTCGAACGCAAACGTAGAGGTGAAGACCTTCGTCCTCGACGGTCCCGTGGCGCAGGGACACTCGGAGGCCGCCTTCCCGCCGCTCAAGATGGTCGCAAAACGTTATAGATGGAATCCGTCTTCGTCCCAATCCAAAGTAGCCGACTACTTGTCAGGCGTATCAGGTCGCGGTACCGACAACTTGCCATCGGATGATCACAAGTCTGGCCTTACTCTGCTGTTTGCTCATGGCGTCGGTGCTCGTGAGGCTTTCTCCCTATTGATGTGTTACGCCTGGCTGATATCCTGGGGTGGAAATATAGACAAGGAACAATGGGAACCGACTATCTTATCCGTGTTTCAGAGATCATCTCTCAGCAGCGTTGCCAAGGCTAGGCTCAGGGAAGCTTGGGCGTTCGACTGGCAAAACCATGGGGACGCGGCGGTTTTGAATAGGGACGCTTTGCAGCGTAGGCCCAGCCCAGGAGTATGTGAGTCCTGTCGTGTTCTTAACTGTCTATATATGGGCATTCATATTGATGGCTGATTGGCTTTCTTTGTGGGCTATGTCGTGATGTAGCCGTGTACGAATGGGCAAAGGCCATGTCTACGTTTATGAAGTCTGATCATATGAAGGGCCACAAGATCATACCGATTGGCCATTCTGGCGGTGCGGGAGCTGTGTGGGTTGATCTTCATCTATCGTGAAGCTATGCGCTAAATTAACTTTAGCATGTTGACATTAAAGGACTTCCCTCTTTGGGCCTCGCCGCAAGTTGCCTATATCCTCGTCGAACCCACCATCATGAGCGAGGCCCAGTGGCAAGCGCTTATCGACGACCGGATGGAAAAGATGCAGTTCTCGATACGCATGACTATGAAGCGACGGACGCTATGGCCGAACAGGGAAGATGCGTTTGCATGGTTTCGTCGAAGATACCCTGGGACGACATGGGACGACCGCGTATTGCGAGCATTTGTGGTACGTCGTAACCCACACCGTTGTTTTCTGGCGCTGAGGTGGTTTGTCTTTTCTCTATTGATCAAAGGATCATGGTATGGAGGAAACGCCGGAAGGAATTCGCCTGAAATGCGAAAAGGACCAAGAGGCGTCCTCGTATCCAGATGTCGAAGGTCACTTCGAAGCGTCGAAAATTGTCACGGCTGTTTGTCATACAATACCGATTCACTACATTTGGGCTAAAGACCCTACATACCTGTAAGTGGCCGAATTCGTCCTTACGCCCTCGATTATTCGCACTGACAGAGATACGTTGTGTAGCCCTCTCGACGTCCGAGCATCTCTTAGCGATGCGGCTTACGGACGTACGGCACGATCTATCAAATTGATAGAGGGCGCAGGTCACATGGTAATTTCTACAAGCCACTAGCCCGCCACTTTGTGTTCACCGTGTTTTCAGGTTGTTCAAGAAAAGCCAGACTTAATAGCCAAGGCCATATGTGACGTACTGGCCGATACCGCTATGATGACTACGGATCAAATCCAAGCGAGACTTTAGACTGAACTCACGCACTATTACAGATTATTCTCGTACGTATTCTACAATACTCTCCATCGGCCGAGGAACTGATAGTGCTCTACTTCGTGAAGGCATGGGTGGAACAGGGAGGAATCTCGCTATCTCAGAATCTAGAGTGTGGTATACCCAAGTGGACTCATGTACTATCTTATTTTTTTTCAATCGTCATCACTCAATGCTCTGTTTTCACTTCGCCAGCGAGTAGCGCCGTACTTACATCAGGCTACACTGCGACTCAGCCATGGCCTGCTTGTTTCTGGGGCATTCCAATGGAATTTCTTCACGCCCACAGGACCCTATCCAACATCGAGTCACCACTCATAATTGAGGCCCGACATTGCCTCCGATAATCTGAATCTTCCGCCTCCAAGCTTACGCCTCAAGGTTCCAAGTCTGATTGAGTGATTCGAGTCACTGATCCTAGTAATACGCTATTGAAGTTCCCTTGTTCAACCCTGGCATCCACCTCAGGTGAAGATCGGGAACATTACGGAGTATCAAATGGCTGATACGAGTTCACAGAAACATGTCTACTTGGTTGCGTCCTCCCCCTCTGAACGTATCGCGCTGACCACTCGCGATCTCAAGCGACGTCACCGAAACCAAGTGAGAATCAGCCCGAGGCGAATACAAGCTTCAAGCTTCAAACGGAATCCCATCTGGAGAGGATAAGCCACCCCTCAGATCTCAGACGTAATCGATTGGTCGTAGGTGTCATATACTGAGGGTGGATGTCAAATTAACTTGCATGCAGGTCGACCCCAGTTCACGTAAACGGTCTTCGACTCGGACTGAGTCAAGCCTAAGTTGACCCCTGGACTCCTATGGGGCACCCCTGGCTTGAGGACGATCACACAGGAGGTATTTAATCCCTCGACCAGACCTCTTCCTCTTGCAACAATTCCCCTGGTTTATATATGGCTAGCTCGAAACGTTCTCCTAAACAGATCTTCGAGTCTCTCACTGCAGCTATCACGAAGAAGCCACCATTCGTGCATGGAGCTGTCTCGCTGCCACCAACATCTACCGCTTTGTATTTTGGAGCCACTGACGCTGGGTATGTTGTCCTGGAATGTGTCTTAAATAAACTGCTGATTAATTCTCATTGTAGACGTCTTGACCTCCTCAGTCCTCAAAAGAAACAACTTGAGCAGCTCCTTGCAGCTTGTTCACCAGCGACCTTTGGTATGAACAAAGAAGACGTACTCGACGAAGAATACAGGAAGGCCGGGAAACTCGACGCAGAAAACTTCGCATTCAACTTCGATGTGATGAACTCTGAAATAACCACTCAGATTACCAACGTCCTTCTGCAAGGAAGGTCCGACCCCACCTTCGTTCCCGAGCTCTACAAGTTGAACGTCTATGGTGCGTCTTATAAAATGGTTCCCTCTCCCTGGCTCATGTATCCTCTCTAATAGGCAAAGACGGTTTCTTTAAACCCCATAAGGATACGCCACGGAGCGAGGTCATGTTCGGTTCTTTGGTCTTAGTTCTTCCAACGCCGCATGAGGGTGGCCAGCTCATGCTACGGCACGAAGGCGACGAATGGACGTTCGATTCTGCGGAAATTCTTAGCGAACAGCCCTCGCCATCCATCGCTTTCATCGCATTTTTCAGCGACGTGGAGCACGAAGTGCTCCCAGTCAAGTCCGGTCATCGCATTACGATAAGCTATAACCTCTACTCCAAGATGGATGATCCTTTCACCAAAGTCGTCCATGTACCTTCACCTATTCAATTAGCTGTTGAAGAGAGCCTCCGTGGGGTGCTGGATTCCAAAGTCCTTCGCCGCGGCGGCTTCATTGGTTTCGGGCTCAGTCATGAATACCCTCTCCGCGCCGGCGGTAGGCTTCCAAGCACACTCAAGGGTACCGACGAAATGGTTCGTCAAGCGTGCAAGAAACTAAAGCTCCGGGTCATGATAACTTTGCTCTACGAAGCCGGCCCCGACGATGGATCGTTCACCCATGTGATGTTTCTGACGTACCCCGATATCCTCGCCGAAGGAGAGCTTCAGGCTGAGGGCGGTCAGATACACGAGCCGCTCTTGGAGATGAGAGGAGCGAACCCACTTTTGGTCAAGTATACCGAAGAAGACGGATTCGACTTCAAGAAATCCCCGACACCGGAGGAACCGTTGCAAGCTTGGTGTGTCACCCCGAAGATGAAGAACAATGTCTCGTCTTTGTATCAAGCGTATGGAAACGAGTCTACAACTAATTACCTCTATGGCCGCTTACATCTGTTAGCCCTTGTTGGACCAGTAGGCCTCAGAGAGACCGCGAAGGACGACAAAGAAGATGCGTAGGATGTCTTTTATTACACATTGAACGTGCAGTTAGTAGAGCTAGTCAACTTCTCGGTCATCCTGTACCGTTTACTGGGAATCGCCAGCATTTGACGCTTACTCGAGATAATCAGTTGGAAGTTGGAAGGAGCCGCTGGTCGCTGAGTACAACCCATAAGTGCACGACTCCGATCGTTCAGGGTTATTTCAATGTCGAGACTTTGACTTCTTTTATGATCCACCTAATACCCACTTCATCGTATATTTTTGTCTTTTCTGTGAGATTATGTGCAACTTGGACGTTCAAAGCTTCGTTTTTGCCGGCGCCATCTCCAGCGTAGTCCGGCCAGTGTTACCACCAACGAACGCTTCGCTCAGTCTCCACATTACAGCAAAAAGGTATCGCGATACAAAGACGCAGAAGCGTCAGAGAAACGTTCCCTCCCCCGGCGAAAGCGAGGGTTTGACGCTGCTATTCTTGCATTGTGTTGGTGCTCGTGAGTCCATTCATTTCGGAATATATCTTTGCGTGCCAAAATTAGATGCTTATTTCGTGTTTACAGACAAAGAACAATGGGAGCCTACGATTCAAGCAATATTCGAAAGAGCATCCAACATTAGAGAAGCGTGGGCATTTGACTGGCAAAACCATGGCGATGCAGCGGTGCTGAACAAGAACGCGTTGTCTGAGCGAAAAGACGACGACGGGGCGGTGAGTGAGTTGCCCCTCTGTACGGCGTGGTACCCTAGCTTATACCTGAACCAGCCGTTTACGACTGGGCTGCTGCAATTTCTGCGTTTGTCAGGTCAGATCATGTCAAGGGACACAATATCATTCCCATCGGCCATTCGGCAGGCGCAGCCACTGCGTATGTTCTATGATTGAGTTCCACTGACTCTCCCGACCGAACGGCTAATTTATTCGCTTGCTATATCTAGGGTCCTCACAACCAAGTATCTACCTTTGCAACCGAAGCCATATCCAGCCATAATCCTCGTAGAGCCGTCGGTTGTGGCCAAGGAACTCTTCGAAGCGACGATTGATGACCGCATGGAGCAGATGGAATTCGTTGTACGGATGACTATGACTCGGCGGGATCACTGGGCATCCAAGGATGAAGCCTTTGCCTGGCTCAGTAAGCGGTATCCGTGGAGTACCTGGGACACGCGTGTTGTGAAGCTGCTCGCGGTAAGTTCGGTTTGACGACATGGGCTTGCAGAAATTATTAACAGATGATTTGTATCAGGATCATGGGCTGGAGCAGCATGAGGACGGTGCTCGCCTAAAATGTCATAGGAAGCACGAAGCAGTCTCATACACGCAAGTAGAAGGGCATTTTGAGGCTGCCGCCCTGCTAGCCACAATTTCCAAGACCATACCTATTCATTTGGTATGGGGCGAAAACGAGGACATTATGTGAGTTCTTCCGCTATTTCACCGTAAAGCAAAGCCAAAGCACTCATTAGCGCGTTGACCTTTGCAGCCCTGAAATCATACGGAATTCGCTCAGTGATGCCTCTGCTGGCAGAAGCGTTACATCAACCAGAGTGGTAGAAGAAGCTGGGCATATGGTGAGCATATGGCAGCACGCTCGCATTCTCGCAACACAGATATTTATCTTGAAATTCGTAAATAGATCGTCCAAGAGAAGCCCGACGCATTGGCCAACGCGATCTGTGAAGTCCTGCATGACTACATAATGCCTTGCCCCGTTCAAACCAAGCTGTGAACTACGGGGTTAAGGCCCACCTACGTTGGCGATGTTAATCCGTAATAGGAACTTCTAAGAAGTGGGGTCCACCGCCATTTATATTACCAGTGGCAAATATATAAATTGTTAAATTTGATAACGAAGATGTAGTAGTTTAAGCGAGAGCGGGGTTGTTCTCCGCAAAGTACTCGTGAGAGTCAGCGTTGTCGATGGCTTGTGCAGGGTTGCTTCTAGCGAGACTTTGAGCGCCAGCTTGGCCGTAGACGTGATCGTCTGTGCCACCGTTCCTTGTGAAATGAGAGGATTCGTGGATGAGGGTTCCACCCCTAGAGTCCGTGCCAGCAACAGGGGCATTCCAGAAGGCACCTAAGAAGGGAAATAGAGTGAGCTGCCAAACTAACGCGACATCTCGAGATAGGCTTACCGCAAAGTGTAACGTAACCGAAGCTGCGGAAGGTCGAGAGATTAGAAACTAAGTTTATCTGTACAAGCTCCATGGCACTCACTTGCTGGGGTTGACAAACGCGTAAGTCCCAGCGTCGGAGCAAGTGCAGTCGAACGTATATGAAGAAAACGTGTTGCTGCTGATGCTTGAGAAGTGGGACAGGACCGTGCTGTAACGAGAAGTGACGAATGTGCCGAACCAGGTAGTGTATCGTGTAGTGGACGAAGTGTGGGAGTTGAGGTAACTAGATTAGAGTCCAAAGTTAGTACATCGTCTGAGAGGGACAGACAGTCGAAAACGTACGAAAGTGCGTTAGCAGCGTAGGTCTGAGCCTGAGAGGCGGCTGCGTTGAGTTGGGTCTGCCTCGTGGCTGAGCAGCCGACGAAAGTTGCACGCTTTTGGAGAGCCGGCTTGGCGATAGCGAGCTTGCCGCTGATCTTGGCTGCATGAGTCTCGACATCAGCGTATAGGGGGGTGATCGTTTTGTCTGAGTCTACGATGTGGAAGAGGTTGCGAGCCTCAAAGTTGTAAGCGCCCTCTCCAGTGGCAGTGAAGTTGTAAGTGGTGGACACTTCAATGCAGTATTATTAGCAGTCGAGTCTGAGGCTAAACCCAGGAATCACTGGAACGTACGATCGTGCGTGACGTCGACGGTTTCTCCTGGAGCAAGGATAGTGAAAGCACTTGCGTCGTCGAGGGAGGCAGCGTAGGCTGGGACATATTTTGCCTTGACACCAGTGAACGCGGGGCGAGAACCCGTTGCGTCGGTAATGGAAAATGTGTCGGTTGCCAGGGTGGACAATGGTCCTCGAGGATCGTTCAAGATTTTGAGAGTCTCATCGCCGGTGTTCACTAGGGTGGTGACGATCTTGAGGTTGTCAACACCGTTCACAGAGTCGGGACCTAGTATTGTTCATCAATCGGTGTTCTGTGGTGTCGAAAAAGTATACGTACCGGCAACTTTCAATGTCAAGGCAGGAGATGCCGATACGGAGAGTGCTGCGACGAAGACTGCAGCCAAAGCTGATCGTAACGAGGATGAGAATTGCATGACTTGATAGAATGCAGCCGGTGGATGCCTGTGAGGATGAATCTACAATACCAAGAGTATGGCCATTTTATACTCAAGAGGTGTTCGAGGCGAACTGGCCAGCATGCGATACAGCACGGCCCTTCACAAGGTGCGTTTACAGCGATAAGAGCAACATCATTGCCAGAAGCACAGCGATTCCTTTCGCAAAAATAGAATATGAAGCAACGAAGACGAAGGCACGCGTGAAACCCGGCAGAAGGAGACTCGAATTGTCATAGCGTCCTGATGCGAACCGGGGGAAGTATGCGACCATGATGCTTAAATCGGGATCTCCGTGTCAAATACCGCGAACATATGCAACCCAGCATGATTGACCTGTTGTCAAGATATGTCGGACCATGTTTGGACGAATCGAAGCCTATCCGGACGCATCCATGTGGCCACGCGAATAGGATGTACCATGCGAACGGAATGCCTTTCGCCGGTAATAGATTTTGACCTTGTGATGCAGTACAAGAGGCCTCAATATTGCCAGATACATAGGCGAGAGACATCGTGGCTAGTTGAGTGATACTCCGAAAGAACTGTAACTGAGGTGAGCTTAATGCCAAGTAAGTGGACTGGAAACTCAGCGGCGTACCCGTAAAGTTCGATATCCAGCAAGCATTTATGCCAAACACGCCACAACACGCTTCCGATATGGCTTCGTCTCATCAACTCCCTTCCGAGTTATGGATGGAAATATTCCGATGGGCCACAGGGTCGTACGAAGTTGAAGGATATAGAATAGATTATGAGCCTTTCGCCAGACTTCCGCTGCACACAGACGTTCATGAACTCCTATCGGTCCGGAGGGTTCTTGTTCTCGTTTGTCGTCGGTGGCAGTCACTAGCGATGGAGTTGCTGTACAGTGATTTGATCATCAGAAATCACTCACATGCGCTTCACGAAGCCTTGCGGAGAAGCGGCGGAGAACATGGGAAACGGGTATGCTCACCTTATGCTCACCCTTCTCTTCCATGTTGCTGACCGCATCCCCATCCTGCAGGCTCGCCGCGCTATTCTACCTTACGCTGCGACGGTGACGCCATCCTGTACACCCGTTACCTCCACAGAGATTCTCAATGTGTGCCCCTCTCTGCAAGTGCTAGTTCGACCACCTATCGTAGCCCCTGCACGGGAGCTTCTTCGCTTTGAGTTCGAAGCTGGCAGATGCCCCAACCTACAATCTCTACGGCGGCTGGAGTGGTGGCACCATCCAGAAGCATCAAGAACCAAAGGCATAAACAAGCTCGAAGACGTTCTGCTATGCGCCCCGAACCTCGAACATCTCTTCATCGGCGGAATTCCTTCATACAGCCCCTCCTATCAACAGTCACTCCACTTGGCCGCGTTGAAGACACTGCGTTTGAGGCTGGGTAACGGAATGTACCTCTTTAATGTGTGCAAGTGGTCGTTACCGTCGTTGACAACGCTCATCATTGATGCGCCGATGGGCAGTGGTGCTCTGGATACCCTATTCGCCGCATACGGGGACCAACTTCGCACTGTTGAACTGGGAAAACACCTCGGCTTCCTGGCAAGTGATAGCTTGGCGGCTTGTTTCCAGGGATGCCCCAATCTGGAGGAGCTGAATTGCCGGATAATCTTTACTGCCGTCTGTATGCGACCAGGGAGCTCGTCACTTCGAAGCGTGGGCTTGTTCTTGGATCCTATATATCATTTCGAGGAAGTTCACGAGTGGATGATTATCGAATCCCACTTACAGACATTCGCGAACAAGACCGCATTTCCATCGTTGGCGACGATGCGATTACTCGGAAGGTGGCCAACGATGATGCTGAAGCCGAAGTGGTCTTCACTGTACGAAAGCTTGATTAATAGAGGTATATCTATATTGATAGAACCGGAGTCGTAGCTAGAAGGCGACTAGGGAATTATGTTCTTGGGTATATCTTGGGTATCAAGTTGTTTGTTGTTGCCCAAAGAACCCTTGTAGCCATCGAGCCTCCTCCTCCATTTCTCCCAATGTTCTCGCTACTCTATCTTCATCAGCGTCCATTTTAGTTCCTTCCATTGCCGGGACCGGGGCATTTCTTTCGTATCTCGTGGATAGTTCCGCTTCTGATTGTTCTATCGCTGGATAAACTTCGTCGTTATTCTTTGAGAATCTGTCGCCTTGTAACTTCCGGGGTAATATATGGAAGTGAACATGTGGCATCGTTTGTCCAGCTGCTTTTCCATCCTATGGTCATGTCAGGGAACGCCATGGGGTGTAGGGTAGCATGTAGTTACCTGGCAAGCTACTGTCAGACCATCTGCACCATATGCGCGCTCCACGACACGCCCAACAGCTTGCACCGAGTGCATCAAAGAAGATAGCTCTGCTTCCGGGAGGTCAGTCATACGCGTGACCACTCTGGTTGGGATAACGAGGACATCTGTTTCGTTAAGTTGGCCACATATATGCGCGCTGACTCTGCTGCTTACGGCCTGGAACAATGGGCTTGAGGTTGACAATGGCAAACGATAACGACGACCGATAGAAGGTCTGCTTCGTCACGTCCACCGTGGAGAAGAGAAGTCTGCTGGCCATGAACACAAGTTCTGCGTCGCGAAATCCGAATGGTAGAAGAGAGAGAGGTGCTCTTCGAATCAGTGCCATGGATCACGTGGCTGAACGAGTTAGGAGTCTGGCAGGAGTCTAGGAGCTGGCGGAGTTCGAAGAAAACCAGGAAGTAGCAAAGCCACCACCGAGCCTATTGGAAAGCGTTATCACGAGCAAGTGTCAAAGGATAAGGTATATGCTTTCTATCAAAGACAGACAACGATTCCAGAGGAAAAAAAGCGACTACAAGGATTACAAGGGTCCATATTTGAGGTATTAACACATATAGTGGGATACCAATCATAGCATAAGTGAGGAGGGATGTCTAATGAGTGGGGGTATAGTAGTCGATGAGTGGAGGTTACAGAATCGCGAGTCTAATTAGTGATTATCGGTGTCGTTTAGTTGTTCTCTTGCCAATCGGCGTCGAGAACACGGATACCTCTTCGAATCAGCCGTCTTTGCCATTCTCTCAACTCCCCTTGGATACCTGCCTCCTGAGCACGCGAAGTCATGCCCTTGCGAAGCCATCGAACGTCTCGGGCGCGGACGACCTGGAGAGCCGGGAGGTGGGGCAGTAAACGTTGGAGGATCCGCCAAAAGTCAAGCGTCGGCCGGGGAATAGAAAGGATCTGCAGGGGATGTGGGTCTGACAATGACTCGCGTTGGGGGTGGCGTAGCTCTGGAAGGGGAAATTCCAAAGACAAGTGTCGCAGCGATGGGGAAGAAAGCAGAACGTCTGGAGGTGAGGGATGGAGCCGAGAAGGCCACGATTTCGGAGTTAATAATGATAATGATCGAAGGTCAGTACCATGAGTAGCGATAAATTGATTGACAATGGAAGTAGGGTACGGAATATCGTCGTAAGGCGTGATCGTTAACTTTCGTAAAGCGGGGAGTGGAGATTCAAGCATAGCTAACATGAGGGGAGATGAGTGCATCGACAGCAGCGTTAGTGTGTGCAGGTGGTCAAGGCTGAGGGGTGTGAAGTGTTCGGGAAGTTGGGCGGTTGGCAAGTCTGACAGGAATTCTGATTCGCTGGGATCAGGGCCTTGGTCGATGACCTCTAGCTCCTCGAGGTTGATACAGCGACGCATCAGCTCGACTAGTGGGTCTCCTTCTACGCCCGCCGCAGCGGAAATAGACGGAACATAGCCTATTCCCCGAAGGGTGAGGATATTGGAGGCGCCCTCTCGGCGCGCTAAGGATTTGACCGCGCGTTTGCTGAGCAGGAAGGATGGGTTCAATGTGAAGTGTGCTAGGAATGGCACTAAGGGGAACAACGAGGTCAGAAGAGAGTCCATTTGCAGCGCTTGAAGTCGCGAAGTAAATGTTATATTCGATATATCCAACGCTTGAACCCAACGGCCCGGCGCGGAATAAGGTATCCGACGAATGGAATCCCACTTCTGGTCCGCAGCATGAAGCCGAGTGCAGAACGATTCCAAAGTCGACGTCTTCGATATACAGACACTGGCGTATACCAAAGGAAGGACAGCTTCCTGTGGACGAGAGTTAAGGGTCACCAAGGTTCGTGAACAACCAGACATCCCAACATACCGAGAACCCCTTGCACACCGTCAAGAGAGCACCTGCAGCCCCCGTCGTCCCCTCTTCATCCAATACAGCAAGGTTGAATATGTGCGACCATATCTCCGAAGGAAGTGGTTTCAACGGCCTTCTGTGGGGTAGCAACGGCAGGAGCAGCAGTCGACCAGCAGAACTGGCATAAGGTCGCGGCTGCAGCAAAATCTGAGTCTGCGTGCTCATCGAGTGGAGCTGAGACAACGTGGTTGGGTGAGAAGCTTGGAAGGCGTGTCCTAGACCATCACTGAGAATGGACTATCCTATTTCTGTAGCGAGCAAACGGAACTCCGTCGAGACACGTCGCGGTCGGGAATCAAGTAAGTAAGCGCCTATTTTGACGCGAAATCTCAGCCTCTGACGCCATATTTGATACATGTACCAAGTCAAAGCGAAGACTGACAGAAAGATGGTAAATTACGAGGCGACTATCTACTTCGTACTTATTAGATCACCCATTTCCTCCATGAATTTAGCGTAGTCGTCTTGTTTCGCAGGTTGTGGTTTACCGGGAGCGGCTCTGTCAGCTGGCGGAGTATGCGTTGGGGCGGGACCAAAATGACCCTTGAGTGCAGACAGAAGGTTGGGACGTGCTGCGACCGGAGCAGAGTCCTCTAGCGCGTCGTCACCTTCTGGCGCACCCAGTAACGGTGCAGCATTGATCCTTGCCGAGGAGCCACCAGCGGAGGCCGGGGTAGCCTTCTTACGCTTCACTGCTGCCGGTACAAATGCCGTCGCTTCTTTCTTGAAGTCTCGTAATTGTGCTGCAACTTCAACGGTGGCAGCCACCATGACTCGGGGACTCGCAGCAATCGCTGGGGGCTTGGGAGGGAGAGAAGGGTGTGCGGGAGGAGGAGGGGGCATGTTAGGCGCGTGCTGACCCGCGCGATGCGCCTGGAAAGTCTGGTGAGGGACGGACGATAGGGGATCCTGCATCGCGGAAGAAGATTGCGATCGTTTGGGAAAGAATCCAGGTGGAGGTGGAGGGAAAGCTGGCTGCGTCGGGATGCCAGTCATTTGCATATGCCCAGGGAAGCCAGGAGGTGGAGGTGGAGGTAGGCCTCCCATGGACGGGAATCCCGGGGGTGGAGGGGGGAAGTTCATCATTGGTATGAATTGCTGACCGGGGGGTGCGCCAGGGGGAGGTGGAGGGAAATTTGGCATGAAGTTAGGAGGGAAGGACGGTGGTGGCGGGGGAAGGCCAACTGGAAGTGGGGGTGGACCAGGAGGTAAAGGTGGATTTTCAGGCACAGATTCCTCAAATTCTTGCCCTGGGGGAGGTCCATCGGGCATCGGGATATCTTCGTCACTGTCGACAGGAAGTTCTGACACACCAGGCGGCGGGCCTTCAGGCATAGCAATGTCATCGTCATCTATCCAATATGATATCAGCAGTGAGTCTTTGGAATCACCAGTATTTGACTCACCATCTTCGAATTCAATATCACTGTTGACTTCGTCTGGACGCAAAGCTGTTGCATGTAAAAGGTAATTAGTATCTTCGTGGGCACAATGATGCGTTCACGTACGCCGTTCAGCGTAAGGCATTCCTGGAGGAGGCACACCGTATGGATTCATGACCGGGTCGTAGTATATACTTCTTTCGGGGTGGCGAGGGAGCCCATGTTTATTGAACAAATTCCTCTTCTGGGGCAGAGGTTGTTCCTCGGGCTTGTCCTCACCACCGTCTTGCTTCCGAGCTTTATACACCAGTCGACGATGCTCCGGGTGCTCTGCCACATACTCTTCTTTCTTCTTCATAATCTTCTCTAGCTCGGACTTGAGCTCGGTAAGACGACTCTTGTCTGCATTGCTTGATTCGCCTTTGGCCTCAAGCTTCTCGATCTCTTCCTCAAGGTCTGTACGGCCAAGTTCAACATCTGGGCCTGACTAGCAAGTGCTGGAGACGGAGTACCTTTGGTGTCCTTCTTGACTAGCGCAAAGTCTCGGGCTTTGGACCTCTCGGTCTTGTTCTACTACATCATGATGTTGGACTCTGTTGAAATCACAAGAGCGAGGAGCAAACCAGCCTTTTTGAGTTCCTTCTTTCGCTGCGCTTTGCCTGCGGAATAGTGAGCAACATGGCGAATATAAATCGTGATCACTCACGAAATGCATCTGCGGGATTTAGGTTCTTGCCCTTGGCCATGATCGCGCGTACGATGTAGTTTAGAGTCACGCTTCTGCTTGACGATGACTGCACACGTGGGACCGTATTTCCGCATTTGGGCATGAGTCATCTGCTTCCCTGGTCCCGCTCCCGCTCCCATCTCAAGCGGTGGTTATCGCCCCCACTGGCAGGGAGGCGTCCATCTTCTTCCTCATCGTCCCCCACAGCGACCTCGAACACAAACCACGCTTCCTTGACTCTCACCGATGAGCAGCGCCAACAGGACCCAGGCGTCCACTCCGAAGCGTGCCTCCAAGATGCCGTCTAACCAGAACCTGAACTTAAATCACCTTCTGAACTTCACCTTACCTCCTCGACAGACGCAGCCGGCGAACAATCTGCCGCGCAGGAGCAGGAAGACGGCGAATCATGGGGTATGGAACAAGGAGCGTAAGTTGCCGTCTTATCTCATCATACAGACGTGTACTAACACCACCGCTAGGCTTCGTCAATGCCCAGTATCGGTTCGTGATGAACCCAACGGGCGACTATACGGTCCACTTTGCTGACCCAGATATGTGAGAATTCCCGCTGATTTCGCTGCGGAATGCATGGTCTTATTGAGCTTGCAGCTTCTTCCAATGGCAGGATATTCTGCAGGTCATTATTCCTCGTTCTTCGGCACTGGCTTCTGCTGGTGCTGGAATAAGTCAGGAAGAGGGCCACACATCCTGCCCAATCTGTTTGGCCCCTCCAACTGCACCTCGGATGACCAAGTGCGGTCATGTAAGTCCTGACAGCACACATAATTGATAGCGAGTTTAACCTTGCCCCACCAGGTATATTGTTACCCCTGTATCCTGCACTATCTGAATACATCGGATAACAAGTGGGCAAGATGTCCCATCTGCTTCGATTCCGTCAACGAGAAGCAGCTGAAGAACGTCAAGTGGTTCGACGGCCCTACCCATTCATATGACGACGAACCAGGGGACGACGCCCCTTCGGCTTCTTCGTCCGTGGCGGACAACACACTATCAGCTACCCCTCGCGAAGGCGCCCTTCTGCGAATGCGCCTCATGCAACGTCCTCAGATTACTACCTTGGCTCTCCCAAGGTCTCATACATGGCCGTCGGACCTCCTTCCGCCTCACCAAGCGCCATTTCACTTCCTTCCCGACGTGTACGATTACGCGAAGTTCATGCTCGCTACGCCAGCATACCTCATCCAAGATTTGACCCAAGATCTTGACGAGCTTATGGCGGAACGTCGCACGCTGGCTAGCACCAACGATGAGCTGGGTATCGTTTTCGTCGAATCCGCTGAAGCCAAGATTCATCAGCAAATTGTGAAAGCATCTGCCCTTGAATCACCTCACATCAAAGCCTTGATCAATAAAGCTCGCCACGAACAGCGCGAGATCGAGCAACGTTTCGCTGATCAAGAGCGCGCGAAGCAATACGAGGTAGACCCGGCTCTCGATCCGTCTGCTGAGATCCCAGAGGAATTTTTAGCTACTCGGTCTACTGGTTTCTTTGCGCCTCCCACACTAGCGAGAATCGATGTCGTTCAACCACCGCCATCTCCTAATCCCAATCGAGCGACACCCAAGCAGCGCCGTAACATTAACCCTCCACCACCCTCCACATCTACATATTACTACTATCAGGCGGCATCTGGACTGCCTATCTTCCTTCACCCTCTGGACATCAAGATCCTTTTCTCTCATTTCAACAGCTACGCGTCTTTTCCTGATGTTATCACTCTACGTGTGGAGGGTCTCTCTGAGGGATCGGTCAACGACGATCTGCGAAAGCGCTGTAAGTACCTTGGCCATCTTCCTGAAGGCGCGGACGTCGTCTTTGTCGAGGCCGATCTAGAAGGCGTCGTAGGCAAGGAGGGTTTGAAGAACTTCGAAGGACCTTTGAGGATGAGGCGGTCTAGACGTAAGGAGAAGGGCAGGAAGGACGACCGAGCTAAAGCACGGGCAGAGGAACGTGACAGAGAGCGTGATAGGGAAACGAGGAACGCGACGAATGGTCAGCATTCAGTGCGGGTTGACAGCCATACCTATATGGCTGCCTACGACTTACCCGCCGAAGTTGCACTGTCGGAAGCACAGCCGACAGAAGTGCAAGACAGCGCTCCACCCCCAGTATCTGGGGCATGGGGTGCGAGAAGCTTTGCGTCTGCTTTACACTCTGCTCCTGGTAGTACGCCGAGGGCTCGTCAAGGTCCGTCACGCCGTGAGGCTGCTCAGCAAGATGAGTGGGACATCGACGTCGCTTGGCACGAACTTGAGAGGGGCAACACCGGTGGAGGTGGAGGAGGGCGCAAGAAGAGGGGAACTAAACTAGTAGTTCTAGGAAGTGGTGCGGGCGGTAGACGGCGCTGATAGTACAACCCAACTCGACGGTCCACACCGAACGACCAGAAGAGTTGCTAATTCATCTTCCATTTTCAGGTGTACACATATAGGTCGAAGTAGATAGTTTACCGGTCCCATGAACTCTCCTCATAAACTCACATACATAACAGCATTATATCCTTGTAGCGTCGATCGAGCATCGATCGATACATTCATTGTACATCAATTATATCAGAGCGAATTCTAGTGATTGACGGTCGTGTACGGCACTAGTGATAGCGAAGCCTCTCCTATTGGTATATCAATAAATACATAGATAGTTAGACAAGAGGATGAACAACCACAGGACAAGGAATCAGATGGAGAGGATACGAGTCACGGCAGTATGCACTGGATACACATTGCAGTCGTCTACGATGCAGCAAGACATTAGACGGGGATTAAAGAGGAATGTACTAGTCCCAACATCCGAATAGTTGACATCATATTTAGGTAGTAGCGTGTCATTTTTCGTCGTAAGCACTCGTGAGATCGGGGGGAGATAGATAGCAATAGAACTAAAAAAATACTAGATGATTGAAAGATAATTAGATGGCGCGACTGCGATAGGAACGGGTCAGTTACAAGGAAGTTAACGGATGCAGACGTAACAACGTACTCCCAATCGTGCCATCAGCTTTGCGACCTTGCCACCATTTGCCCGTTTTGTCAAGAATTTCGAGGATCTCGCCCTTGGTGAAGGATATCTCGTTGGGGTCGTCCGGCGAGGCGGTGTCTGAAATAGCGTGAATGGTACTAGCGATAGGAGCAGCGAAGATAACGTACATGCATAAAGTGCTTTAGCTCGGTAGACGGTCTCTGGTAGCGTACTATCGGGGGCTGAGCTAGGCGCGCCCACGCTTCCATTTCCTGAGCCTATTCCTGCCATGAGCGGGGAGTGAGGCCCGTCGCCGACTACTGAGCCAGCACCTGCGCTGGGTGGGTTGTTGATGCTGCCTGCCCCCGTTCCGCCTCCTATGCTCTTCGCGGCGCCTCCCACATCAACGCTTGGCGTGAAGCTGTTCTGACTGCGCAGGCCCGGACCTGTGCTTCCCATTCCCGCACCAACCTTAGTATCATATGGGATGTCCTGAGAACTAATCCCACCGCCCGAGGCGTAGTTTGCTGAGTATCCGCCGCCGTTGACGTTCATGTTGTGCATAGACGCCTGGTTGCGGGTGCGTCGTCTTCGTGAAGGGGGAGTCAGGCCGCCTGTGCCCATTGAGTTGAAGAGATGGAATGCGAGCGAGTCCTCTTCTGACGTGAAGTACAAGACCCAGAGGATGTCGACCATGGAGAGGATGAGCCAGCCCGCTCCCATAGCATTCAGCGAGCCAGCATCTGCGAAAAGGCCGTCGGTGGTGCCAGTGACAGCAAAACCGATGGCAAGCGAGCCAAAGATAGATATTTGGAAACGGTGCATGGATATTGAGTCGGATGCGAGGGTGTACAGCACGCCGAGGATAACGAAGAGCTGGAGGAAGATACCGAACCAGTTAACTCCCACAGCAGAGCGACCGACTGCAATACAATATATGAGCCACGAGTGTGCGCAATAGAGCGATACTGACTTTGCGCAGTCACGACCGCCTGGGATATGAAAGCCAGCAGCCATGCTACCTGTAATTGAGTTCAGTGGGGGGCCAGAAGGTTGGTTTGCAGGCACGCACTATGGCCAAGATGGAGGTGAAGAGGAAGAGATAATGAGTGAGAATTGGAGTAAAGTCAAGGCCTTCGTTTCCGCGAGGAGGCATGGTCGAGATGGAAAGTTGGTTACGCTATGCGGAATCCCTCTCAGAATCAACCAAGCCACTGCAGCGTGCGAGCATATTGCGTAATCATTCCCTAATCCGTACATCTCACCATTTCAACTTGTCCCTGGCGCGCGCGTCGCGTCCATCTTCCACTCTAACACATGGAAGCCCCGAAACCTCCCCTTGACGTCCTCAAAATCAGGCAAAGTCTCGCGCAGAGTGAAGCCCAGCTTCTCAAACACGCGCACGCTCCCAACGTTGCCCGTGAACGCGGTCACAATGATATGTCTCGCCTTCATTCTGGGAATCGCCCAGTCATGCAGCAGGGTGTCCAGGGCGTCTGTCATGATCCCCCGTCCGTGATGACTCGGTGCTAGGTAGTCTGCGTGGCCCATCGTCAGGCTGATTGCGGCGCCAAAATATGCGTCGGGCCGTACCTCCAATGGTCCAGATAATATCCGGATCACCAGCGGCTCGCTGAAAATTCTCTTTCACAAGCTGCGACTTCTTGTCTATCTCGTCTCTGATCAGAGGGTACCCCCATCTGTCAAGCGTGACAGAGCCAATGAACGTATCCGTGCCATCGTCACTGATTTCGCGGAGACTGCTAAATGGACACCCATCCACCACCGGGCATTCCAGCTTTCCCAACAATTCGCCCGATGCGTCCGTGGTGACCTTCAGCCACGATTCGGCATCCTGCTGCGTGTACGGATACGGCGGTCCCTTCAACCAATCATGCACTCGAGGATCGTTTAGCAGGTGGACCAAGGCATCCGCGTCTGTAAGCCTGGGCGGCGTCACGACAATATTAGGATGTCTTCGAAGGCGGATAAACGGTTCTTTGGTCGCTTGGTTGGTTTGCAGCGGGGCAGGGTGGTTCATGGTTGTATGTAAGACTCATTGTACTCACGACTTGCGATACTTATCATATCTCCAACTGACTCGTTGCTTGCAGCATGCTGAGTGCGGGAAATTTTGAGATCATGTGAATGCGATGCCTAGATCTGATATAAGGACCCAGAGGCCTGCCCTAATGTCGATCGATAATCAAGTCTCCTATACAGAACCTTAAACTTCCTCTCATCCAGCAAGGACCGGCCTCACATTTCGCTTGTGTGGGCTGCCAAAATCCCATATTTCGCCTCTCCAACAACTCATTCTCCCAGTTCCCCCTCTGAAGCCTAGAAATCATGGTGTAAGTCCTCATCGTGTCGTCTCAGGGGATACAGCTCATCGATGTCCCCGATGACAGTAACTTCACCGTAGGTCAGTAGCGATGGTATGCGTTGCCGACGAGCTCGTTGCTGAGGATATTCCCCCCGATATTCAGATCAGATTCGGGCCCTTATGGACAAGCCCACCAACATCCGTAACATGAGTGTTATTGCTCATGGTGAGATCAAACCGATGGAGCGCATTTTCGCTGTGCTGACTACTCGCATCTAGTCGATCACGGAAAGTCCACCCTCACCGATTCGCTCGTCTCGAAAGCTGGTATCATCGCATCAGCAAAGGCTGGCGACATGCGATTTACCGATACAAGAGAGGACGAAAAAGAACGCGGTATTACTATAAAATCAACCGCCATCTCCATGTACTTCGAGGTCGACAAAGACGAGGTCTCCGCCATCAAGCAGAAAACAGAGGGTGCGTAAAAATCCCTTGCCTGTCGCCTATCAATCCATTTGTTTATCTTAGATGCTCCACGTCTATAGGCAGCGAGTTCTTGATTAATCTAATCGATTCCCCTGGCCACGTTGATTTCTCATCCGAGGTCACTGCCGCTCTCCGTGTTACCGACGGTGCCCTCGTTGTCGTCGATTGTGTTGAAGGTGTCTGCGTGCAAACAGAAACCGTGCTCCGTCAGGCCCTTACCGAACGTATTAAGCCCGTCGTCATCATCAACAAGGTCGATCGCGCTCTCCTCGAACTCCAAGTCACGAAGGAGGATCTCTACCAATCTTTCCAACGTACAATCGAGTCCGTCAACGTCATTGTCTCGACGTACCACGACGCTGCTCTTGGTGATGTCCAGGTCTACCCCGATCAAGGTACCGTCGCTTTCGGCTCTGGTCTCCACGGATGGGGCTTCACTCTCCGTCAATTCGCCGCAAGATACGCTAAGAAGTTCGGTGTCGACAAGGAGAAGATGATGGCCAAGCTCTGGGGCGACAACTTCTTCAACCCCGCTACCCGCAAGTGGACAACAAAGGGCGCGGACGCCGATGGCAAGCAGCTTGAGCGTGCTTTCAATATGTTCGTGCTCGACCCCATCTTTAAGGTCTTCGATGCCGTGATGAACTTCAAGAAGGATGCCATCGCACCCATGCTCGAGAAGCTTGACGTTAAGCTCGCTTCTGAGGAACGCGATCTTGAGGGCAAAGCTCTCCTCAAGGTCATTATGCGCAAGTTCTTGCCCGCTGGTGACTCTCTCTTGGAGATGATAGTCATTAACCTTCCCTCCCCCGCTACCGCTCAACGCTACCGTGTTGAGACCCTCTACGAAGGTCCGATGGACGACGAGTCCGCCATCGGTATCCGTGACTGCGACCCCAAAGGTCCTCTCGTCCTCTACATCTCCAAGATGGTGCCGACATCCGATAAGGGTCGCTTCTACGCCTTCGGTCGTGTCTTCTCTGGCACAGTCCGCTCTGGTCCCAAGGTCCGCATCCAGGGCCCCAACTACATCCCAGGAAAGAAGGATGACTTGTTCGTCAAGTCCATCCAGCGTACCGTGCTCATGATGGGCCGATACATCGAGCCCATTGAGGATTGCCCGGCCGGTAACATCGTCGGTCTCGTCGGTATCGATCAGTTCTTGTTGAAGAGCGGTACCCTCACCACCTCTGAGACCGCCCACAACATGAGGGTCATGAGGTTCTCCGTGTCCCCTGTCGTGCAGGTCGCCGTCGAAGTCAAGAACGCCGCTGATTTGCCCAAGTTGGTCGAAGGTCTAAAGCGTCTCTCCAAGTCCGACCCCTGTGTACAAGCCTGGATATCGGAAACTGGTGAGCACATTGTCGCCGGTGCCGGTGAATTGCACTTGGAGATTTGCTTGAAGGTACGTCTGCACAAATTTAGAGACGACTACGTAGGTTGAACTTACTGTCTATTCTAGGATCTGCAAGAAGACCACGCCGGTGTTCCCCTCAAGATCTCTGACCCCGTCGTACCATACCGCGAGACCGTCAAGGCTGAATCCTCCATCGTCGCTCTCTCCAAGTCACAAAACAAGCACAATCGTCTCTACATGAAGGCCATGCCCATTGACGAGGAGCTCACCAAGGCCATCGAAGAGGGCAAGGTCAACGCCCGTGACGATTTCAAGGCCCGCGCCCGTATCCTCGCTGACGAATACGGCTGGGATGTCACCGATGCCCGAAAGATTTGGTGTTTCGGTCCCGACACCACTGGTCCTAACTTGCTCGTCGATGTCACCAAGGGTGTGCAATACCTTAACGAAATTAAGGATTCGTGTATTGCTGCTCTCCAGTGGGCTACCAAGGAGGGTGTCTGCGCTGAGGAGAACATGCGTGGTGTTCGTTTCAACGTTATGGATGTTACGGTACGATATTACCTGTCCCCAAAAGTTATTCATAACTAACAATTTTTTTCCTTAGCTTCACGCTGATGCCATCCATCGTGGTGGAGGACAACTCATCCCCACGTGCCGACGTGTTTGCTACGCCGCCTGCTTGCTCGCCACCCCCGGTCTCCAAGAGCCCGTCTACTTGGGTATGCCCCATGCCCTTGATCAGTCTGCTCTTACTGACCTTCCCTCCAGTCGAAATCCAATGTCCTGAGAACGCCATCGGTGGTATCTACTCTTGCTTGAACAAGCGTCGTGGACAGGTCTTCAGCGAAGAACAGCGTGTCGGAACACCTATGTTCACCGTCAAGGCCTACCTCCCTGTCGCAGAATCCTTCGGCTTCAACGGAGAGCTCCGCTCACATACTGCCGGACAGGCCTTCCCCCAGAGTGTCTTCGATCACTGGGAGATCATGCCTGGATGTACGTTGCTCAGTATACATTATGGATGATGGTATGCTTATGTTGTTTTGATAGCTCCTCTCGACAAGGGCAGCAAGATCGAGGAAGTCGTCACCAAGATCCGTGTCCGCAAGGGTCTCAAGGTTCGCACTTTCTTCATTGCTGTGATTGCCTAACTTTATCTGATGCAACCTCTGCACAGCCCGAGATTCCTCCCCTCGACACCTACTACGACAAGCTTTAAGTTCGCTTATGATCATGAATGCTGTTCGGTATATGTTTTTGTCGACGCACTGTACGACCTGTTCAGCATGGTACGAAAGTTACATGAATGTTCACGTTTTGTAAAGACATATAAAGCAATTTTGTTGTACAAGCTCCTCATTGATCCGTATTTTCACTATCATGTCCATTTTCTTATTTCCCCAATCACCACATGCATTTGGGACGCCTTTTCTGATGAGATAAACCCGTCAACGCTCCCAGAGTATGAATTCATTCACTTCTAGTACGGGCTGTGGGTGTACCAGCAAATAGGCATGCATAGCGGCGCAGAAGCTGCCATACATAGCACCAGACATCAACCGTAGTGTTCATCATCAGGTCGTTGCAATAGAACATTGTCACACGACGTGCAACACATTGATACGGCAATGTGCCCATCAGTGCTCGTACTGCTTTGGACTCAACTTTATAAGGTGTTCGCGACGACCGATACATCCCCTCATGGAAGTTCTCACAGCGGTAACTGTTCCACAAGTCCTCAAGGTCGCCTACGATGCACTATTGTTTTCCTGGACTCAGTACGAGAAGGTGGAAGGCAATCAAACCCAGTGTCGCCTTCTGATACAACGATGCCAAGACCTGTTTTTCGAGGTGAACAAACAGCTCAGCGACCTAGGCCTGATGGGCAAGACAGCACGCAAGCGTGGACTGGCCCCCTACTTGCAGAATCTCGAAGAGTAGCCTTCGTTCCTCGTATCCCTTATCGCTAATTAATCAAATATACAGGACGTGCATTACTGTGAAGACGACGATTGGACGTCTGGCGGACAAAGGGTTCGCTTGGAGACTCTTGAATCAAGACAAGATCAAGGAGGAGCTTGCTGCTGCAGAAACCGCAATCAGCGATGCGTTGACAATATTCAACGTGAGTCAACAATACAGTGCAGACAATGTGGCCCTACTTAGCGACTCTCGTCTAGTTCGGGACGCACTTGAGTGCACAAAACCTCCAAGTTGAAATAGCTTCAGCGCAGAAAGCTGACCAGGAAGAACTCGTTGCGCGGCTAGATAGCCTAGCGTACAACGACGAGAAGATCCTCGCGGCCTTGCAAGATGATGCCAGACGTCAACGACAAGGCTTAGAAGAATTGATAGTGGCCTTTACCAGAGTCAGTCGCGCTATATGTGGCTAGCGAGGCAATATCACCTAACAGCCCACCCAGCACATCGAAAGAATCACACAAGCATCTCCAGCCGTACCAAACGATCCCGCAGAAGCTTTTCTGCTGATTGCTTCATCAGCACTGCAGCGCTTGTCTGGACAGACTGCTTCAGGAATTCCACATTGGGCTGTAACGAGTCTTGAGGTCAGATTTGACCCTGGTGATCGAGAGAGCTGCATTGGCCAAGGTACTTTCGGCAACATCTACAAAGGTGAATGGAATGGACAAGTTGTCGCTGTCGAAGAAATGCACGGCGGTGATGCTCAGATGCTTACTGCGGTCTCACTGAAAGTACGTAGTTCATTTTACGGCGGTGTTCATTCACTAACAGATGGGCTTAGTATATCAGGAACGAAATCACAAAATGGTCTCAAATTGCTCATCCACACTTGCTTCCGTTTTACGGTGCCTGTTTAGAATTTGGACGGGTAAGTTTAGTGCTGCTCTCCTTTTTGTCGACATTCTAACAGTTGCCAGCCATTCATTGTAACTCGTTTCTGCGGAAATGGAACCATTCTCGAATTCCTGCGCTGTAAGCCTGACGCTAATCGCACCGTTTTTGTTCGTCCCCTTCACGTCTTTGTGGTTATCCCCCCTCCTGACCATGGCCTTCCAGCTCCATGAGATCTCCTTGGGGATGTCATACCTACACAACCAAGGAGTTATTCATGCTAATCTGAAAGCGGTTCGTGATGACTTCTGTCTTTACCCTCTGCCGACATTCTGAACATGGGTTTCAGGCCAGCGTGTTGGTTGGAGATGACCAGAAGGCCGTCATTACTGACTTTGGTCTATCACGTCTGCAATATCAAATTGCGTCAGTGACGGGGACGACGGGGACGAAGACTGTCTGGACGCCCCACTGGATGGCGCCTGAGCTACTGGGTGGAGGGCTCCCTGATAAACCTGCTGATGTTTATAGCTTCGCATTTTTGGCCTGGGAGCTTTACACAGGGCTCGCTCCGTTCGGTTATCTGCATAATGCTGCGTTGGCGCACAGAGTGCTAAACAAGAAAGAGCTTCCACATCGCCCTGAGTGCATGGATGATGCTACATGGGACATGGCCGAGAAATGCTGGAGATACGAAGCAAGTCAGAGACCCTCATTTGCAAGTATCCAGAGGCGACTGAGGAGGGTCTTGTTGAAAGGTATGTGCTTCATCGTGATCTCGTAGATCTTGTCAATAATACGTTAATGCATAGGCCGAACCACCACCGCCCTGATAGACGCTTCGTCGGTTAGCACACCATATTGCAGATTATCGGGTATGTTTCTTCCCTCCGCACTTTGCATTTACTTCCTAATCACATCTATTAGCATCATCTGAGGGACCAGAGAACCCACCCTCGGCACCACTTGAATACCTCAGTACCACTACCGGCACCGAGCATCTTCTACGAGTAGAACCTGCATATTCCAAGCTTCCTGCAGATCATGAAATACTGTCCGAGGAATCCCACAAGGAGTTACACAACGGCACATTAGGAGGAGTAAACCATCGCATCTTGCGACCCACAAAGTCCAAGGACCCTGCGAAGTCAACGCGAGAGCCTAGGTGGTTCCCTCCCGCAAACTCGCGTATGCCTCCTCTTGTATTATCAGGCGAACGCTCTGCCTTCATTGAATCTGTGAAGACATCTGCCAAAACTCGGATGCGGTCTTGGGAGAGGACCTCCAAAGCCTTGATAGCACCCGTTTACCGGGGTAAATCGCTCATTGATGGTTCTTACTCCTTAGGACTCGGAAGCGCGGGTGCAAGGTCAGATTGGGGTACTACCTTGCCAGGGATTGTCCTCCGAGCCAAAGCAATCTATCCATGTACGTTGTCTGCGCCTCCCCTGCCGTTCGTCCCATTCATGCTATGTCAGACATTGCACCTTTGAACTATCCCAACGATCTATCGTTCACCAAAGGAGAAATCCTTGACATCCTTGACATCCCCGACAGCACTGGTAAATGGTGGCAAGGTCGCAAAGCTGATGGCAATGTTGGGAGTACGTTACCATGCCTGCATCCAACCAATCCCTTTTCACTGACCCAACCCTAACGCAGTGGTGCCATCTGATTGTCTTTCTATCATTTCTTTCGGGTAGTCATCCTTCAACACACCGGGCCACCGAAAATCCCTTTTCACAAAGGAATAGACTTTGGAGGACCTTTGCCGGCTCTCTCGGGTAGAACGAACAGCAGATATAAGTTTATCACCCCCCAAGCGAACGGCCAGGGAACTTCTGCGCAGATACTTCCTCCCGGAATTATTCAACCTTGGGTGGCAAATGGGCTGAAGAGCGGCCACAATCGCCTGGCCTCGCATCCTTCTGTTGCTTTTTTCCCTTTATCCTCTCTCTTCGTATCATTTCGACGAGTCTATTGGATGATCGACGAGTCAAGAAAGTAAATTTCTTGGACTGGGGCTCGGATTTTCTTTGATAGTATGTATGTGCCGTTCCACGATGTTGCAATATATAGTATATATGAACTGTCTTGGATCTCTCCATGAGGGTATGTACTACTCCTCGCTGAAGTCGAACGTCGAAGGGATTGATTTTTGAGCATCTTTTCGGCTGCGATCGTTGTGGACCGTGGACGATGCTTGACTGGACACATCAGCACAGACAATCAACGTAAGCATAAGATGTAGAGTCGAATTCTCGCACAAGGATCCCTAGCCCCGAAATGCCAGACCTTATCACAGTTTCGGGCGTGAAGGAATATCTGGAAGGCACCCGTTTTGAGTGCTCGGATGCTCTTCCCCTTTCAGGAGGCACAGCGAACTTCATCTACAGGATATCATTGTTGAGGCCGGTTGAGGGACATTCGAGTCTAATCCTCAAGCATGGACGTCCATTTGTTGGGAACATACCCTTCTCGTTGCAGCGACAGGTACGCTCGAGCTCTTCTCTACCAATCTCTTTATAACCAAAGCGTGTTACATTCCGTCTAGGCATACGAGGTGGAGGCTTTAAAATGGATTTCTACCTGGATCGCCCCTGATTCACCAGTCAAAGTTCCTGCTGTTGTCCATTTCGACGAAGACAAGGCGGTCATTATTATGGAAGATGTCGGACTTGACGCAAAAACGTTGAAACAGCTCTTACTTGATGGGGCCGTGTCGCAGGCCACGGCGAAGAATGTTGGGAACGCGCTCGGGGAATTCATAGCAAATGTACACCGTCGTAGCGGTGGTGAAGTTGAATTGCTGCGGGGCTTTGATGCAAATGAACATGGAAAATCTATATCGTCATGGGCGACTTATGGACGGCTGGCCTCTACGCTGGAGGGCGAAGACATGCCTGTGCTTTCGGATCCTCCTTTGAACGTCTCTAAGGAAACAATGAACACCATCGCTATGCTATCCAAAGAGAGATCTTCCCAGATCAATGCTAGCGCGGACTGTGTGAGTTGGCTTCGTCTTGACCTCAATTTACTGGTCACTGATTTTGATGTTCATTGTTCCCAGCTGGTCATGGGAGACTTCTGGCCGGGGAACATTGTTCTGAGTCCAACTGCAGAGTCGATCTACGTTATTGACTGGGAACTCGCGAAGACGGGGTTGGAGGGATTGGATTTGGGCCAATTTTGCGCCGAAATCCACACATTGCGCCGTTTCCATCCAAGTCAAAGCACGAGCGCAGAAGCCATCATCTCAGCTTTCCTTCAAACATATCGTCGACTTCGAGATCATCTAGATCCATTAGTGCTGGCGGGTACAGTAGTAACCCATGTCGGGGCGCATCTGGTCGCTTGGACACCTCGCGTCGAATGGGGCGGGAGAGAAGACACCCGAGCAGTAGTTGCAGAAGGAGTGGAGCTGCTCGTGGGAGGATATAGTGGTTCTTATCATCAGACCCAGTCATGGCATGACTTTCTGAAGGCCTCGTTGGCCGGTCCGTTGATCGATTAGACATTGGACGAGATCACGTAGCTGACTCAGGTGTTCCTAAGTATATAATGCAAATACGGGCGGACCAGATACAAACCTCCTTGTTTGCACCGCGAACATGTCAGACAGAAAGGTCATCTTCACTGAGGAAGCTAACCCTCCTCTGCCCATATATTGTACGTGATCGTACCCTGCGCGGACACTTGATCGAGGGGACTTAACGTCTGATCGCGAGCTAGCCCAGGCGATCGTATCAAATGGCACCGTCTACGCCTCTGGTAATATCGGATGCGATAGGGAACTAAAGCTTGTAGAAGGAGGCGTTCAAGGACAAACAGTGAGCAGGTTTAATGCAACTGACAGGCCGGCGGAACGTTAACTATCTGATCGCCCACAGCGAGCGGCTTTGAAGAATCTAGCCATCGTCCTCAAAGCTTCGGGATCAGGCTTAGAGCATATCCTGAAAGTCAACATCTACCTTACCGATTTGCCGAAGGATTTCGCAGCGATGAATGAAGTGTATGCTGAGGTAGGCACACGATCGCTGCATAGTTAGTTGTTCAGATCAATTGATCCTGCCACTAGTTCTTTCAAGATAAACCTCCAGCGAGGACATGCATCGGTGTGGCTGCGCTCCCGTTGGGCGCAGAAGTCGAGATCGAGTGTGTAGCGGCTGTAGCAAAATGAATACCTGTGACCACTTCCTCACCTAACAAAATGTCAACGAAGATAGCTGTATTCCTTGTATAAATCGGTAGCAAGATGTAGTTGTTAGTGGAGTTCTAGCACGCTGTAATGCTTTCGGAGGTGAAGTTCTTTCTAGACCGATTGGATATCCAGATAATGTACAGATGACGGCTTGCCTCTTCGGATTTGCCTACTCGTCGTCGTCGATCTTCTCGGGCCTCACGACGTTGGCATGCTAACGAGAAATACATTCAATATCCTCTTAGAGGCGTTGAACGAAGTGCAACTAACCTTTTGGCTATCAAAGGCGTCAAGGCCAGCAGCAACGCGTGGGCCAGCAACCAAACCGCTCCAATCTAACGTCTTGAAATTCTCTTTGCCTTGGGCTGCCTGTTTAGCGTGGATAGCACGAGCGGTGATGAGGTGCTGATGCGCAATATCAATGACGGGCATCGGGGAATTGTGTTCGGCAGTAAGGTGGCGAATATGCCTGTGAATGATTATTGGAGGTGAATTCGAATATATTCGCGATAGAGGCCTACGCTGCATCTTTTATTCCCCCGTCAATAGCAAAGCCAACCGATCCGTCAAATTTGTCGTGCGCAATTTGGTCGGCACAAGCCACGATTCTGAATACAGCACATTAGTATTGATCACATGTGTTACTTGAATGAGGGACTTGCGCAGGTGCAGGTAGGAGATCTGCATTGATTGAGCTTGGATTGCTAAGTCAAGATGTTGAAATATCACATACCCTTTACGAGTTCCAAAACTGGTAGCGAGCCAATGCCTGATTTCTCTGCCAGTGTGAGGCTCTCCGCAAGCACCTCGAGAGTCCCAAGGATCATCGAGTTACCGATCAACTTGAACGTTGGGGCTTCGGAATATTGATAAGATGATAAGATAACAGAGGATAACTACACACCTTTCTCCAAGTTACCGCCTAGATCAATCACTTTCCTACCAACGGCAGGCACAAATAGGTGTGCGATCTCTTTCTTCGCCAAGTAGTCACCGCTCATCACAATGAGAAGTTGGCCCATCTCGGCGACAGCGGGTGTCCCGAATACGGGGCAGGTGATGAGGTGGAGTTTAGGGTTGGAGGTAATGAGTCGATCAAGTTCGCCTGTTGTAAAATGCTCGACATCGGCCAGTCAATTTGATACCGGCGTGGCTCACCTGCGAGACTTGGGTATATCTTGTCAAATAATATCTGAGTTCTTCTTTTACAATAATGGGGAAACTCGTTACCGTGCTTGTTTCAACGAACGTCTTCTTCCCTGTCGGTTGTGAGCTCTATTGATGGATCAGCACATCAGAAAGTGACAGAATATTATACAGCAGAGATACCTTTAGTGCGTCCGAGAACTTTTGATAAATCTCCTTGACCACCGCATCGTTGGCGAGGTTGGTGATGATCACATCGCACTCGCGTGCGATCTGCTCAACGTTCTGAGCAATACGGATTTTGCCCTCCCCTAGTTCCTTCTGGAGGGCTTCTGACTTGGATACTGATCTGTTCCAGACGAGAATCGGTACTGATCCTACTTCGCGGTCATTTGCCAGGTTCCTTGCCATCATGTAGCCCATGGCACCAAGGCCCACGAAGCCAATCTGGTGCTCATGGGCGATGGGGGTGGACGGGCGGGAGTAGGGGACATGGGAGTGCAGAGCACGCTGCAAGAGGTCACTCATGGGATCAGACAAGGACGTTAAGGGCAAGGAGGGTTGCGCGGCCCAAACTTACTGCTCGGAATCTAACTGAGTGTTCCCAAAAAGGAATGTAAGCGACGCCCTTGCATCGCCGGGATCACGTGTAGCTCAGAGCAACTTCACACCTTCCCAATCCGGCCATGTTACAGTAGCACTCAACAGTTCATGTCGCTTGCAGCTTGATCCCGAACCACCACTTCGCCCAGATACCCATACCCCATGGCGAACCAAAATCCTTATCAGATACACGGACAGAATAAAGGAACGCTCGTGCCAGGACAGTCTATCGCGGTTGGGCAGTTCAATGTTCAGGTCGAACGCTATTTGTCTCAAGGTAAGTCACTCGAGACAAATTCGACACCAAATATGCAATTGGACTCTAGGTGGATTTGCGCATGTATATCTCGTCAGAACGGCGACGCCCGTGTACAACACGACACATCATGTCCTGAAGCGTATAGCAGTTGACAGTGAGGGCATGCTCACAGAGGTCAAGAAGGAAGTCGATGTGATGGTACGTATTTTGTTACCCTGTGGTATGGATGAATGATACATGATCGTTATAGAGGCTTCTCAAAGGACATCCCAATATTGTTCATCTTATAGATGCAGCATGGAGCAAAATGGCGAATGGCACTTACGAGGTTTTCATTTTAATGGAGTATTGCCCTGGTACGGTACAGGCCACGATCTCCCACAGGCTGCTCTCATGGTCTCATTGCAGGTGGCGGAATCATTGACATGATGAATCGTCGTCTCCGGGAACGTCTTACAGAAGCTGAGATTCTCCAAATCTTTGCGGATGTCTGTGAGGGCGTCGCCTTCATGCACAGCTCACGTCCACCTCTCCTGCATCGCGATCTGAAAGTCGAGAACATCTTGCAATCATCTCCTACGTCTTTCAAGCTGTGTGATTTTGGATCTGCAACATACGCCTCCCCTAGGCCACCCTCAACAGCCCAAGAGATCCGGGCATTGGAAGCTGATCTAAACCGACATACCACACTTCAGTACAGAGCCCCAGAAATGGTGGACCTCTACCTACGAAGACCCGTTGACGAGAAGAGCGACGTATGGGCACTCGGGGTTCTTCTCTACAAGCTCTGCTACTATACCACCCCTTTCGAAGAACACGGACCCCTTGCAATCCTTAACGTTCAGTACAAGACCCCGCCATACCCCGTGTACTCTAATCAGATGAACGCACTCATAGGTACGTACTTGAAAGATCGATTCTAGTCACGTTGGGCTCACTTTACGTAGCTTCAATGCTGCGGGAGCATGGTGTGCACCGACCAACCGTCTTCGAAGTCTTGGACCAAGTACATCGCCTGCGCGGGACCAAATCTCAGTTCAAATACAACATCCCCTCTCCTCAGCCATTGTCGCCAAAGCATGCCTCATCCAAGAACGCGTCAGGTTTCTCGACTAGCAAGCCACCTCAGCAAATTTCAACTAGTCCACCAGTGCTAAACGGCACGTCGTCAAGTACCACGTCGTCCAAGAACGCCGGTGTTCAAGCCAGGGAAATGGTACTGGAGGCCATTGCTCCCATGCGACGCGGTAGGCCTGCTGCCAGCAAGGATGCCAATGAACCTTCATCATCATCATCGACCCGACCAGCGAGCCCTCATAAACCAACAACCTCGACGACAGCAAGGCAGCCTGAGGGAACCAAGCCCTCGAATAACTGGCTAGATAGTGGGTTTGATGCAGAGGAAGAGAAAGCGTGGAAAGCGATCGCTGCCACCAAAGCTCCCGAACATCTAAAGCCTAGTGGTGACGATGCATGGACAGTCAAGACCTCCGCCAACTCTGATAAACCCAAGGACCAAGGCTTTGGAGATGACTTCGGGCAGAAACTCTGGGATTCGTTTGATCCTCAGTCAGCCAAGCCAAAGAACACAGATACATCGAGCAATGCTGCGTCGACTTCGCATTATCAACCACTTACACCCTCCCGCACTCCTGGCTTGACCCCTTCAGGAGTAGTTAGACCACGATTGATACCTTCCAAGTCTAAGGAAAGGGACGCGTTCGAAGGTCTTGGGCTTCAACCAAATTCCCGGCCTCTACCTACCCTTGGAGAGGCCCGAAAGCTACGAACTGGACTTGCTGTACTGAGTACACAGTCAAATCGTTCAGATACCTATCGACCGCCCTCATCTCCAAGTACAACACGGAATACTTATCTTGCTGCCCAATCTCAGCCGATGCGCGGTGCTTCTTCTTCGCCTGCTCGTACCACTCCACAACCTTCTGCCTCACCTGCCGCTTCTCCTATTCCTCCGCCGATACAGACGCCTTCTGCGGACCTTCCTGCGGAGTCAAGATTCCCTTCGCTAGAGGAGCTCGATGCCTCTTTCGGTACGGGAGCCTCGAGCAAGCAACCGCCTGTTATCGGGATCAGAGCTGGTGCTCAGCTATCTGGAGCGTTGCAAGCTCAAGAGGCTAGGTCGAGTCTGGATATCGACGTACCAAAGGCGGAATCATTGAAACCCGTTCGCCTACCGTCGTATAACGGAGGGTCCCGCTCAGCGCAAGTCACAGGTAGTGCAATGCGCTCGACTCAGATCACCGGAGATGGCGCATCAAGCGCTGACATTAGACGAGTACTCCGAGCCGAGAAGGATACAGAAACGCCACAGGAAGCGCATAAGGGTGCGGCTGCCCCGAAATCTGCGAAGATACCTTCTCCGGAGATATCTGGTCAACGACCAAATACCACAACCTCTTTCAACTACACCGGCTCCAAGTTCAATTCCCACAGACCATCTCCATCTGAAGCTCCGGACAAGCCTATTGCTTCTAAACCAACGAGGTCTACAACAGACTGGTTAACTGGGTCTGACAATGAGCAGCTTCCGTCCATAAGCCCGAGAACGCCTTTGCTTCGAGCTTCCCCGAACAAGCGCAGTTCATACCTAGAAGCAGGTTCTCGTACAACGCAAGTAAATGAGATAGCTAGGCGAACCAGCCCGACTCCATTATCCTCGTCGATTGGCGGGTCACCGCCAAAGCCCACTGCTACACGAAGTCGACTACCTTCGCTTACACAGAGCAAGCCTCCTACTCGATTGACCAACATAAATACAACGGGTGCGAAATATAACCCAGCGGAAGCGTTATCTGATAATTGGAGTCCCTTACCCTCGTCAAGAAAGGCAACGGATAACCAGAAGGACCTTGATGCTCAATCAAGTCCCGATGAAGATGGTCCTGAAGACCCTGCTAGGTTGTCTCGTCCTTCCAAGATGGTTTCTGGGCCACAGAAGACAAGGCACAAGGCTCGACAGAGCTCTGTGCATGATCTTGTTGATTTATGGGGCGGTGGCATCTCGTCTGGCGCGGACGGCAAGGAACACAAGAAGGATCTGGTTGCTCCACTTTCGAATCTTGAAACTTCGCGACTTAGCCCCTCCAAGAGAACGTCGGTAAATTTGAGCTCTCCGGCTGTAACTTCGTTTCCTAGATCTGCTTCTCCAAAGCCTACTGGTATTGATTCGCGTCAGACTAGCCAAGGGACCGACGCGAGTGACGTTGGCAGACCGCAACCTTCCCCAGTGGCCCCCACTCCGTCACCCTCGTCCGGACGCTCACGACCTCAGTCGATGTTCATTTTCCCTTCCAGAGCTTCTGACGCACTTGGATCAGGGCATCCATCTGCACCGGCTCTTTCTTCATCTTTGTCTCCTCCGGTTGACCTTCCGAAACGTCCAACAAGACGGACGTCAATCTCTGACATGGTGCAACACTACGAGGCTATCAACAAGACCGGCCTGGGGCCACCGCCCATAGCTACGAAACCGCAAGAATTCAAAGCGCTTCGTCCGTCGAACGTTAGGAAGGTCTCCGCCGATGTTATATCCCTTTCTCAGAGCCAGCGACCGGCACTGCAGCCCATCTCTCCGACATCGCCGCCGCAATCAGATTCTCCTCGCAAGCCGATACAACCGTCAAATCTCTCAGCGCCCCCTAGCGATGTGACCCCGCGCCGGACATCACCCACAATTACGGAAGGTATTGCCCCAATAGGGCGCCGACAAGCTGAGAAAGACGAGGCGAAGGCATTTGACGAGGCTGTTAGCAAGCTCAAGAAGGCTACCGGCAATGATGAAGGAAATCAATCTCCCCCTGACCAGCCTTACCGAGGAGTCGGGAGACTGATTGACCAGTGGCAACGCAAGACAGCCGAGGTTGAGGGGACGACTCCTGGTGCTCCTCGACGGGGAGGTTTCGTTGCGAAGCGAGGGACTGCATTGACGAGTGCTTCCGGTAAATCGTGAAGCTGTAGCATACTATAGGACAGTTACTTTAGTGATTTACGTATCATCTATTTAATCGTGGAACCAAAACAGGACGAGGGAGACAAAGCTAAATGAGAAAGGGGAAAGAGTGGGGAAGATGGATGCTACGTAGACCCATCCTCATCTTCGTCAGATATGCGGAATGGGTCTCGTACAGGATTTTGGGATTTCCGAGACGCAGCGTGTTGTTTTTCCCAGACCTCCTCGTCTGCGTAGTGATCAGGATTGCTGCTACTGCTGCTGGCATATCCGAGCTCCAGGGCCACGGCGTCTGCACGCGCGATGTTTGATTCATTCGGGTGGATAAAGAGGCCACCAGGTCGTGTTTTGGGGCCGGGGCGTGTGCGAGGAAGGAGAGGGTAAGGGGATTCAGGGCCATTGCGATCTAGCAGCGGCTGGTGGAGACCGTGCACACCCATCCTATGTGTCGACGCGATTATTTGGAGCGCACGACGGAGGCACTGGCGTAGACGTACTGTTGGTGAGGGGGAATAGCGCCCTTGTGGTACTCGATAAAGAATTGGGCTATTGATAACGTGGTGACCTGGCGAACGTGTTTTGTACATTGGATGAAAGGAACGCGATAATGTGCATGGAAGCTCACGATAACGATGATTATCCTGGGGGTATACATAAGGATTCAATACGACTATGAGAGGATCCGGGTGTACTCACCCAAGTTGAAACGACATTGCAATAAGCATGTACATCCTACACTCATTTAGGTTCTTTGTCCAACTCGCGAAGAGGGGGCGAACTCACAAGCGCAGAAAAGTTGTCATCCAGTACAACATTGACCGCCAAGCAGCATGTTTCCACCGCGAGTGCTTTACGCTTGACGGCGCCCACTGTTTCTCGCTCAGCAATGCAAGCAACCTGTCAATACGCATGAAGGGTCGTCAGCACCCCGCGCATTTCCTCAGCCACTACCGCGTTCGTTCTAAAGCAAACGCACCGTTCAGATACACAGACCGCGATGGTGAGAAGCGAGCCGATGAGAAAGCCCGAGAAAGTGTTTAGCTGTATAGAAGGCAGCAATATGACGCTGCCCATAAAGGACCAGTGAAGATACGGCCCAAGCAAGTCGTCTGAATCCGCGTCGCTCATGGTTGCTTCAGGTTATTGGTTTCGCTTGTGTGAGGTCAGTTAAAGGATGGGAGAGAGTTGGGCCAGTGCAATGGTGATGTTGATCATTAGAGCAACAACATTGATGTTGCCACCAAGCCGAAGCCAGAAATAGGAGAGCCCCGTACCCAAGCGCCTGCCTCAGCTCTTCATGCAAAAATCATGGTGCTGAGACGTGTACGAAGTTGTATTCAAAAGAACTCTAGCTGCCCGATGGCTGTTATACAAGAAAGAACACTAGTGCCAATCACTGATACCCATCATCATCATGAAGCTTCCCGACGAGATTGCATCGTAGCTTGCATCTCAGTGGCCTTCGCTTCTCGCCACTCGCATCCGTCGCAATACTCACATGTACTGCGGCGGTATTGGGTCAACTATTGAAGCAAACGAGCAAGAAACCATATGGACACTTACTTGCATCGCTTAACCTCCGACTCGGCAACGCCTCGCGCCTCTCGGTGCCCTCGCCACCAGTCAAGAACACCCCTGAGGTATTCATCGAGTAAAATATCGTCCATGAGGAACTTCTTGGTCCCTATGATATATCCCTTCGACTCTACTGCATCAGTCAAATTGTGAACCGGCCCTTCGGCGATTGCGGGCAAGGTGTCTTCGCGTTGAATGGCCGTCGGGAGGGGAGTAGCTAATGCGGGAGCAACTGGGGGTGGCGTGCCAGCGAGCGAGGGCGACCCTACCCGCGGAGCCGAAGGCATGCTTCCCGTAGCGGCGGCAGGCACAACTTCTGCGGCATGTACCACGCTGCTGCTCTGCATATTAGCAGATTCATCGATATTCGACGGTCCGTCGCCCGTTATTCCGTCTCGCTCTCGCCCATACGACTCGAGGCTGGCCTGAATGGCTAGAGTCAGCTGATTGTCTTCCTCCACGCTGGATTCAGAGATGCTGGCGAGGATTGCCGCCGCTATGCTCTTCTCTTCTTCTTGATCGGCAACATCCTCTTTGGACACCGTGATATTGATTTCGGTGGCTTTGCTCCAGCGTTCCTTGCCTTTGCGACTTTGCGGTTGCTTGCGATAGACCAATTCCAGCAACGGCGACACACCAATGACCTCTAAATCGGCCACTGTGTGATGCCAAGTGTGAACTAGCTTGTCAAGGCAGTTCGCGGTTGGTTGGGGGACACGTTCGTCGTCAAAGTCAGGGATTAACCCTGCTTGGACTAAGAATTCATCGGAGAACGGTTTGAACGGATCCAAATCGAGTTTCTTCCATATTTCGTTGATGTCGAACGTGCCGCCGGTGGGCGCGGTGAGGATATTGTCTAATAAACGGTGGTATAGCATTACTTGGAGTCGGGATGGAAGTGTGTCTGCGTGCGGAGGCAGCGAGTCCGTGCGTCTAGACTTTGTGTCGAGGACGTGCAGCATGTACAGGGGAGTCCGGCGGGGTGGAGCCGTTGCTTTCCATTTCGGTGACTTAGGTGGATCGCTGCTTTGTTGGACCAGCAGATCGAGGATGGAGAGCGCGGGGGTCGACTCCTCAGATGTTCGTGCCTCGTCAGAGGGTGACTTGTGTCTTTTCCGAGGAGTTTCTTGCCCGTAGTCGGAGCCGCGTTTCGAAGAAGTTCCCTCCTCGGTGACTTGCAGTCGCGTGAGTTCATCCTGTGCTTCAACAATATCAAGAGAAGAAGTACTGAAGAGCCTCACATGCTTACGATGATGCCTACGACGACTTGACCATCCACAATCCCAAATATAGGGATTTCACGCTGAAGGAATATGTAGGTAAATGGGGATACTCATGATGGACATGTCAGGACGTACTGCAAGCCCAAGAAGCTTAAGGGATTCAAAGCATGCCATCATATTGACAAGTCTGTCGGAGGGTTGTAGGTTTGTTGAAGTCACGGTGGTGGTCAACGCTACCTTAGAGCCCATCGTTCTTCCTCTGTTCTGACGCGGATGGGTATTGCCTCTGGCTTAACTTCACGCTCAAGGGCCTTGTGTACAGACTAAGTCACAAAGATAGATAGATGGATCACCTAATTAGCATCACCATCGCACGATAGGCCGCACTTACATGGCCCTTCTTTTGAACTTGGAAGTTTTCTTGTGCGATAGCTTGCTGCACCATTATCTCTTTCCCTGAGCCCGAAACAAACGACTTGGGTCGATGCTGGGGCTTCAGGAACCGCTTCTGCCGCAATCCATAATCAAACTGAAGTTCACACCTACATATACACAGCGAGATTAATCATAGCTCATGGGACCCTGCCTAGGTCATAGGTCATTGATATCAACGCGTACCATGCTGGTGACACCAAATCTGTTACGGAAAGGA
Organism: Pleurotus ostreatus; assembly: GCF_014466165.1. NCBI lineage: Eukaryota > Fungi > Basidiomycota > Agaricomycetes > Agaricales > Pleurotaceae > Pleurotus > Pleurotus ostreatus. Next base: position 1,349,986 of record NW_023503157.1, on the reverse strand, counting down.
ACCCCTTTCTTCGAAATCGGCGTAGGGGGCTATTCTCAGACACAGTGACGGTTTTGTCGAGTGAGATTGGGGTAACGGTGTCGTTACTTGAGGAGCCAACTTCCGCTGGGCAATCAGGAAGCGATAACTCCAGGGTGATTGCAAGCTTCGGACCTCCGTTTGGCGGCGAGGTTATCGGTGGGGGCGTCGAAATATTGGATATTGCAGCATCAATGCGAGCAAAGTCCTCTTCGGTAAACTCTGAGAGGTCGTACCCTCCGTACGAATCTTCAGAGTCGGACATGGTGGTCGTGAAATGAGTTGCCCTTCACAGTCGCGTCGCGGTGATCGATCACGTGCGATCGTACAGAGAGTCCTCGTGACCGAACATCTACTCCAGCGATTCTGGAACCAGAAGGAACATCAGAACCACTATTACTGTTAGCCATCATGTTCTCGCACGTTTCTGCAGCTTTCTTGGACTTCCTCCATCGCCGCCGACGGCAGGACCAGTATCTCATATGGGCATTGCATATGCAGGAGCATGCAAGCCAGCTCAGCTACTTGCGGCAGCATATGGCTATCCTTTGAATTCTGGCGCCAGAATCCAAAACGAAATGCGTACGTATATAGGTTATCTACGGAAATGAAGCTGGAGCAAAATTCCATGCCAAATGCCAAATGGGCGGCTTCTGCTCTGGCATCGCCAGCGTGCCGGTTGAGAGTAAGCTCGCTCCTCCTCGTAAACCCTTTCTGCAATCCTCGCTGATATAGTGGAACTTCCAAGCGATAGCACATTCTTCTATCGCCTCACACTTTCATGGTGACTGACTGCCCCAGCAACACAAATTCCCCTAACATGGAAAGAAAAACACATCGCTATAATGTCTGAGGATCGGCACGTTGGAATGCTGGAAGCGACACTGCCAAGGGACCCGGATTCCATACGCCGTGACAGCACACTGCACCTCCAGCGACATCGCTACATGTGAGCAATAATAGAAACAACGGCATTATTGTCTCATATGATAGATCATCTTAACTACGCTTGGGCCCATCACTGGCGCACGAATCTCAACCTACTCTGTCACGAGGGTCGTGGTTCTTCCCAGACGCGGTCCGCTTCAATTGCCTTTCGCGTTTTCCCCAGATCTGTCCACGCTTCGGCATGCCACTCCCATGACAAATACCACGCACCTCGCTAGCGTCATATTTCCCGTCGAGGAAACCTGCCCACCACGCTCTGGAGATACTGCAATGCACCGCTTCCTCCGCCAACAAGGTTCGAACGGCCCACTTCCTCTACTGGAAATGCAGCCCACACGGTCTGGCCGACAGTTACTCCGTTCCCTGGAGACGCCTCGCCTCCGGGCTGCCTCCATCTACCCATCAGTGCTTCGGAGCAGTAGAGGATAAACTGCGGCCTACTAACGCCTTCTGAAGTGGAGGGAAATATATTCAATAGGTACGTATTGCCTTCCGCCAGGCATGCGATGCTGGTGCATGGGGTAGTTCGGGGTAACGTGGTTAATCGGCATACGCTCTGATCATGGAAGACTGCTTGTTGGGGGCATCGACTCAACCGTGATTTCACCGTCTAAGTTGAGTAAGGAAGTGGCTTAGCATTACGGTAATGCTGGTGCCTTTCGATTGGACCTTCTAGCTTCGCCTTGCAGGTATAAAAAGTACAGTAAATATGGATACTATCCTTACCAGAAGCTCCTCCTTCTTCATTACTGAACAACCTTGGTTTCTTCTCGGCTTTTCTCCAACAACGATAACGATGTACTTCTCTTCACTAGTAACGCTCGCCGTCCTTTTTGGCGCCGCTGCTGGTGAGGCATTTTAGCTGCTCATCGCCACAGGTCGGATAAGCTCACTCTTGGTCGTATTTAGCTGTCCCCACACCAGCTGAACACAGTCTTGTCGCCCGCGACTGCTCCGCTGAGGTTCGCCGTTTCAACATCGAGCGCCGCGAGAAGAGGGGCCTTGGCAAGCGCGCCTTCTACAACAGCATAAAAAACGTAGGGCAATGATTTACATTGGGAGTCCTTCGTGTGCTTATTTTGTTCATCAGGCTACTTGCATCGTGTCCCCTGATGCACCAAGAGGTAAGTTTATTGCCTCCTCTGATGTTGTAGCAAGATGTTTATAACTCTTTGAACAGTTAACTACGTGGCCAACCCAGTAGGAGACAGCTTTATCGCTGATCGACACTTGTGCCTCACCTTATTTCCCTTCCAGGCTGTCCGCACCGATGTTACTGACGGTCAAACGTGAGCACATGCCTCATTGGTCACCCCTCAGGAACCTCCTAACCTCCTATTAATAATTAGCGGTATCGCTCTGACTCTCGATGTTGGTGTCATGGACATCACCACCTGCCAACCCTTGACAAACACGATGGTCGAGGTCTGGTCCGGTAGGCCGCCTAAATACTTGTCGCGTAATTCTCGCCATCTGATTGCGTTCTTGTACATAGCCAATGCGCAGGGGAACTATGGCTCGTACCTCCGGGGTGCTACCGCGACTTCTTCAAGCGGTATCGCCGAGTTCCAAACTATCTTCCCCGGCTACTCATCGGACGGAGCCAATCACATCAACCTGCTGGTTCACCAGCAGTCCCTGGGATCACCAGTCACCCATGTGGGCCAGGTCTTCTTCACCGATCGATGGACGGAGGTTGTGTCGATGACTTCGCCATACAACACAAACACCCACAAGCTCACGAAGAACGCACAAGACCCCAACTACACCAAGGCAAGCAGCTCTGGCTACTCCCCGATTGTTGAGTAAGTTATCTCCCCTAGCTTATCTGGGCCTGAAACTGATGATCATCACAACAGCATCGAGTCGATCAATGACGACTGGCCAGAGGGTGTCGTCGGATATATCAGTGAGTTACTCGACGTCGAACCGTGATGATCGTTTCGCTGATTTGTTTGATTCAAAGCTGTCGGCGTGAACCCAAGCAAGTCTGTCTGAGTCTGAGGATTGCGCCGGGCAGGAGAGGCAGTATGATAATCTATCGCATGTAATCGCAATCATGTCAGTAGTGTAACGGTATCAAAATGGCGTGTCTCGGGACCGCAGAGTGTTTGTCACGGAAGCAGATGCCAAGCAGGCTCAGGCTAAAAGTGGTGATATGTCAAGTTGCCTTACGTGAAATTTCACAAGTGGTGTCATACTTGTGGCCAGAATTTCAATGAAACCGTTTGTCCAGCGCCGTCGAGGCTCGCACCATGCCACTCCCGTAATCGTCCCATTTACCGCGCACCCGAAAGCCTTATTATCAGACGGCGCGACATTTTGTTTCCAAGTTCAACTCACAACAACCATCGTCCCTTGTCGCGCTGGCCTTTGTATATTTTTTAATGTGCACGCCACCATTCCAGGCTGATTCACCAGACGATAATGCTTTGTGATCCTGCACCCTGCTACCAATTAATCGCCTCCGAATTTAATCGAATCGCCCACAAGACCGTCTTGGTCCACACCATGTCGAAGGAGCTGGAACAGCAGAAACCTGGTCGAATGCCACTTCTTGCAGCGAAGGCGATGAGTTCGGTGGGGTTTGCATTGGTGAGTCTCTTTATCTTGCTCAAAGGAAGCATGAAGCTTAAAGGGAATGTCTCTGCTAGAGTGTTCTGGCTATATGGCTGGATTGGATATTGCCTGTGGCGAGGCCGCTGGTTCCCGAATTGCCCATTCTTCATCCCCCGACGCGAGAGAAGCCGCATCGAAGGCGGTCGGCTCCCGCTTCGTTTGGATCCAACGCCGTTCGGCGTTCTCGAAAACGCAGAGCGATCCCCGCTCGCGCAAACACATCGCCTACAGCGCGTGACACGCACGAGCCATCCACGACCACGACCGTACGCGAAGCCGTCCAAGTCGTATCAGATACACCAGAGCCAACGCCCGCTGCGGATGTTGATGACCGCCAATTATCTTCTTCCTCGACACTGGTTGCTACGCCTCCAAAGCATTTGGCTTTCCAGCAGCCTCACCTTGATACTTGCGACGAATCTGTGGAATCGGATGGCTCGCGTATGTCTTCTGGACCTTCCGCCCACCCCCGCCTTCCTCGAATGAAGCTTTTGTTAAGCAAGACGCGTAAAGCTTCCTTAAACGCTGAATTATCTCCTCCAGCGGCTTCGATATCCTCCGAATGTAAATCTGCGCCGTCTAATTCTTCGGTCGCTCCGTCTAATAGCGGGGCATTAGTGAATGAAACCCCCGTGAAGCCCGCGCGCAAAAGACCTGCCTCTGGGTTTGTCCCACCTTGGATCCTCCCTCGATCCAGTATCACATCCGATACAACATCCGAAACGCTGCCCAAGACCGCTTCACCCGCTCGATCTTTTTTCTCTCGGCGTCCGTCATCCGCCCGCCAACCTACAAGCCCTCAGTCAACTCGATCGTCGATCGAGCAACCGCCCAGACCTTCGACTCCAACGCCCGTCTCTACTGCAAGTTTCTGTCGTTCGAAAGTCGATCGTCGTCGGTCGGCGCCCGTCCCTCGAACGCAACCATACGAATATCCGTACTTTGCCGCCATGCCTACCCCTTATGATGATGTGAATGTTGTTGAGGAACCCGTCGTAAAGCGAGAGCCCGTTGATGAAATGGGTCGGCTGACCGCTCGGAACTCGGCGTCACCAGAGCCAATCGTAATTGAATCGGATGGGAGGATAGGTAGGCCGAACTCGCGGCAGGTCAATGCGATCGAGCAGGCCCAACTTGGGTTGGGACGCCGTCCGTCATCAAAACGAAGATCAACGAGTGAGAGCTGGGCACAAAGAAGTGTGTCACGGTCATGATTGAGAACACCACACCATTCATCTGTATTTATAGTATTGTGAGTTCCCTGTCTTCTGACTAACGGAGTGCATCATGTGCTGACTGTATTCTCTTCTTCTCCGTATGGTTTCGCAGCATCAACGCATATTCTTATTACTTGGGCTATTTTGGCAATCAATTACACTCACGACTCATCATTCCACGACACGAATTGGCAAGTACTCATGAATTACATGTATTATTCATTATATAGAAGCTTTACGACCTACACATCTTACGCATTGAATAAATACTTGCATTGACACCATATAGTGACAGAGGGCGCCTAAGTAGCAAGGTTCCCTTCCTTCTCCCACCATGAGCTGGTGGCCTTCTTCCATCATGAGGTGGCGGTACGCATAAGAAGCAGCTTGAGTACCTTATTTATATGATATGATTCCTCTAGCGAATGTGTCGCCATGTCTGTACAATGGCTACGCTCAGCAAGCTCGACCGTCTCGCGTCTTCTCTTCCGGAGGCAAACTGCCCACCTTTTTGCCTTCCTGACGGCAATTCCCAGCGGCATCTCTACTTCTCCGCCTATTCCCTGCCTCAGTAATTCGTCCCTATTGACGCTAGAAGACGTCGTGACTTGCTTCGACAAATTCACTGTTTCGTTTGAATTCTACAATCAATCCTCATACGATACAGCACAACCGACGCCTTTCGAGTTGACCGCGTGGACCGACACCATTGCAGCCCTTCTCGATGTCGATGGGAACTGCACTTCCGTCTCCGTTCCCAGCGTCCTTCAGGATGTGTACTCCGTGACGTTGTACGAAGAAACTGCTTCAGATTCGACGCAGTCGTTCTGCATCCTGTCCGAAACCAACTTTGACCCCGCATCGGGATTCTACATACGGGGCTGGGGTCTCTTTGCCGTACCAGCCTCTCGTCCTCAGCCAGCGCGCAGCCTCCATTTTTCTGCGCCGCATCCCGTGTTCGACATGAATACCCCGATGCAAGCCTCGGCTTTGTTCAAGCGCACGGGCGCGAAGAGCTTGCTGATCGCCGGGCGCATACGAACAGCGTTCAGAGAACCCACATTGTGCATCCAAACCGACCCGGAGGGCGGTCCGTATTTTAAGACGGATCCTGCGCACGATACGGTAAGCATGGCGAGGTACCAGTGTGGAGTTATGTTCCCCACATTGTATCATCCCGTGAACGTAACGTTGCTAATGGTGCTGATATCGGGGTTTATATGTAGAACGAACCTTTCTTTGGTGCGGCGAAAACTGTCCATGTGTGGCAAGAGGATCATGGTGGTTGCCAAGCGGCATCGTGCGCGTTTGTCCAGATGCACGGCAAGGCTGCGAGTACGTGTTCGGAGGATACGGCCTTCATGTCCACCGGTTTAGGTTGGGGTCCTCAGGGTTTTGAGTGAACGGTCAAAGCATGCCTAACGCTCTATTCTCACTGTTATAGGTCGGTCGGAATCGTCCCTTGCGTGGTATACTTCACCTGCCGACGCGCCTATCAAGAGGTTGCAGAGGGAGGCGTTGCAGGTTTTCACGACGTGGAATATATCGCTTCCTTCGGATAGCTCTTGCGGTTTGACCGCGACGACGAATGTGTTTGGGAGACTACTGAACGGGATAGCCGAGGAAGACGTTTGCGTCCGTGACGCCGATGCTACGACGGTATCCGGGCAGTTCATCCACATTGAGCAGAGCATAATGGCGAGGTCTTCCGAGTTTTATGATGCTTGGGCAGAGGCGTTCAATCGTGCGTTCATGCAATGATGAAATCCAATTTATTGGCAAGAGAGAAGAAGAAATAAATCCGTAAGATACATTTGACTTCGTGGGTACATATAACATTATCGTTAAATACCATGAAAATGACGTGACTGGACTGGCATCTAGTCTAGAATGTGTAGAAGAATCCTGGGCGGCCTTGGATGGCGTCCGAGCGGCCCTCGCGGACGGCCTTGTTCTTGGTGTAGTAGTAGAAGGAGTTCGCGCAAATAGTGGAAATGATGAGGAGTTGAGCGCCAATGACCACCCACACTAAAGAAAAGCATTATATCAATACCGGGGTCATTCGCATGTTTAGAGAATGTGACTTACAGCCCGGTCGGTATCCTGGAGCATCCTTGGAGCGGAAGACAGTCGAAGCGATAATTCCACCAACACCTCCTCCACCGATCGTGATAGCAGTGGCGAAGCCTCGTCTTGAATAGCCCGAGGTGTTGTTTTGGAGGTAACCAAGGATAGAGGCGACGTTGGCAGATCCACCACCGATACCGAGGAAGACACCGAAGTATCGGACAGCATTGTTGGTGTGGAAAGCGGTCAAGCATAGACCGACGATGGCAACGATAGACTGGAAGATGATGAACGGTCCGCGGTACCCTGTCTTATCACTGAGGATGGCCAAGGAGAAGGAGAAGATGGCGGCAAAGACGTATGGTGGTGCGGTGAGGAGTTGAGCATCAAGAGTTGTATAACCCATTCCTTGTACAAGGATGATGGGGAGGAAGTAAGCGAAAGCCTAAAGATTGCATCGTTAGCGATGAGGGATTGTTTGTATCATGTGTTTACCACTCACATATGTGGTAGTGCAGACGGCACCGAACAAGACGGCAAAGGACCACAAATGGGGGTCCACCATGTATGACCAGAACTTCTTCATGGTCCAGTGATCGTATTGAGCGTCTGATCGATCAGCATCAATGCGAGCGAGCACCCAGGACGTCTGCTCGGGAGACAAGAAAGTATTCTTATCCGGGAAATCCTGGACGAGTAGATATGCCGCGACAGCTCCAACGACTGTGATGAGTCCAAAGATCAACTATAGAGAAGTCGTCAGAATTGTTGTGATATTGATGTTGGCGAAGACGTACGAAAATCCATTGCCAGCCGCCCATGTTGCTAGTCCCTTCGAGTTCAGCAATACCACCGGCCATTGCTGAAGAGAAACCGCTAATCATAACGGAGACGACGTAGAAACCAGTCATGCGCTTCTGCACTTCACGTCGGATATACCATGTACTGATGATGTAGGTGCAAGCAGGGAAGAAGCCAGCCTCTAGGACACCAAGGATTGCACGGCAGACGACGAGTTGCCACCAGTTCTTGACGAAGGCCATCCCGATCATCACAGAACCCCATAAGAAAGTGATGCTTCCGATCTAGAGGCGGTGGTATCTCAGAACTATGCAACGAAATACTTGAGAAGATGACCTACCCAGCGCGCAGCTCCAATCTTGCGAATCAAGATGTTGGAGGGAAGTTCGAAGATGATGTATCTATTTCGAGTCAGCCAAGCTAAGGATACTTGGTAGATGCCACATACGGAACGAAGAAGATCAAAGTTGCCAAGGAGTACCGTGTACCTATTTGTAGTTCTAGATCCCGAGCCATGCCAGCAACATATGCATTTCTAAAATTATCGCGGTCAGTGACATGTACACAGAGAAATCTGCGGCAAAAGTGACTGACGAGATGTTAACTCGATCAATGAGTGAGATGGAGTACAAGACAGCGAGGATGGGAAGAAGATGCAGGTCGATCCTACGCATGGTGCGCTTGGCGAAAGCAGGATCGACGTTCAAGTTGTGTTCAGCATCGATTCTTGGTTCTTGACTGGACTCGTTCTCGATGAAGTCGGCAGAGGCTTTCTCAGAGATTGATGGCGACATGGCGGCGGAGTGCTGAGGGGATAGAGAAGCAAGCAGGTCGAGCGAGCCTATCGAAAGTTAGAGCTGAAGCCATATCTTTTATATCGCGCCGACCAGGGGCTCGTACGTAGAGAGCTAGGCACGGAATGTTACTACCTTGAAAAAAAAACAGACATGGCCAGGGCTTGCCAGGGGCCCCTCAATTTCAACTCGATCTCAGGGTCGAAAGCCCACCGATCGATTTGCATTTATCATTGATTCCCCGCCCCCAGGATTCCCCCAGGACCCCAGAATGCCCCATCTCAACCCCGCACCGCCTCCAATCTTCGGGGTTACACGTCCCAAGGAAGGCCGTAAGACGCCAGACGCTCTTGATAGTACGCTGCAGTACAGTAGTGGCTTTCGTGTATGGCGAGTCACAGTCCAAATGAATGTTAGATGCTCTTCTGTGGGTCGTATATGTGTCAGCCAGCTGCAGGGCCCGCCCCACAAGCCAAATTTCTAGATGCGAACCCTGATCGCACCCTGGAGTATCCTGTCAAAAACATAGGCAGCTTCGGCAGCCGGTAACCGGGTGGAATGTTAACCAGTCACTCTGTCTGCATACCAAATTACCCCACCCCCACCCCCAGACGACGGCAGAATTATTACTCACTGACACCGAGCCAACAACTCACCTTGTCGTCGTCAAATTGATTTCCAATATTCTTCTCTGTCAGACGTCGAAAATATTGGTAGCATGAGGGGAATAGGAGACATCGCACAGTACCAGACTCGATCACCGATATCGATCCCCTACAATTGTCCGAGTCTTGGCATTCACCATGCAGGATTGTGATTATCCTCGCGATCGCGACGTTCGCAGTCGTTCGCAAGCAACCGGTACCATGCACTAAAACTCCGTAGATCCGTCATTCTCCAGCAGAGAAATGATGGCCAAAGCAACAGGATTATCTCGATCAAAATCCAAAGTAGCCCCATCTTCCATGCACCGCCGTAGTTGGACATCCAAGAGTTGACTGTGCGGGGAATGAGGGGAAATATACGTTGAGCTCGGTGGAAGTTCCGTACCGCAGTTGGTTCACAAGAACCCCGATCCTCGGCCATGCTTTCAACTTGATGTGGCCAACGGTGCTCTGAATTGTGACACCCCCAGCTATGTGGTTGATGGATACAGGTCCCCCGAATAGGAGTGCACCGTAGACAGGGACCTGACGAACATGGTCAGACCTCGTCTACGCTCTGTGTAGTGATAGCTACCTCTGTCACACTCCTCAGGAAGGACTTAGTCGTTTTATGCTGCTGGAAGAACGCCACGATGGGCGACTTCCATGCAACTACCGTAAATAGTATGCTTGAAGGGTGGAGGAATGCCCTCTCGCCTTTCAAGTCGTAAAACCTAAACTCTTTCGCCGAGTTATCGCGTTGTACTGACCCTGCCTGGACCTTGTCGAATTTAATGGCAGAGGTGGGTAGATATACTCTGGCGACCCGAGGCCAAAGCCCACCTGCGACGATTGCTTTTAGTACATTGGTCTTGTTGCTATTTGTATTGAGGGACGGATCGTCGGGCGAAACTTGTAAAGGTACAAAACCAATATCGGCCAATGTGGCGATGAGCTCATGGCGCACCGTCGTGATGTCTCGAACTGTTGTGGGGGAGAGAAAGTTCTGAAATTCTGTTTAAGTCAGGGCATACGACGGAATGATAAAGGTCCTACCTCCTCACAGTATCGTTTGATTTGGCTTTGGGGTTTCCCAGCCTTACGAAGGCCAACAACCTCGTTGTAGGCGGTCACATCCGTTAAAAGATCGCTACTACCAGTGACGAACTTCGCTCTCGCGCTAGAGAAACCTCAGAATCACGCTGCGCACTCAAATGTGGTCATTTACTAACCGGTTAGCCTCTTCCCTTTGCTCGGCGGGGCTGAGAAAAAGGGACTTGGATGATAACATCGCCACGATGCTAAGGATAGGGTCCAAGCATCGGAAAATAGTCCCGAGAATGAGCATCTAGGTAAAAGAGGGTGAGTAAAGACACAATTGTTTCGAATTACATACGCACTTTTGCGAGCCGCAAGTCAACTGACAACATAGACTTCAAGAGATTTATAAAAATGGCCGGTAGTTTCGGGTAACACTTACTAAGTGTTTGCCTAACGAGCTCAGCGTTCCCTCAGAATCGATGGCACCTAAATCCTCTAAGGTATCTATCGCATTCTTGATCGCTGCCGTGGAAGGTGGATCTATCGCTTGGTTCAGGTAGCGCTTGCGACATGCGATTTAGCACACAGAGTGGGCGGCGAAACAATAACTCACTTCAACGTCCTCGCCCTCTCTCATGACTTTCACGGTAAGCAACACGTTCTCTAACGATATCCTTAACATTTCTGGCGTCGGGAATTCCTTCATGTCCGATTCCCTTTTCTTGGTGAATAACTTGAAACATTTGCCAGGCTGCGTTCTGCCAGCGCGCCCTCTTCGCTGCCGGGCAGCTGCCTTAGTTACCCAGGTCTCTTTCAGAGTCGAGAACCCCAGTTCCGGGTTATAGGCATTCTCTTTGACTTTACCGGAGTCAATCACATGGACTACGTCGTCGATAGTGATGGAAGTCTAACCGGAAGAAAGTAAGCCTCGGACGGTATAGCCCCCACGAATTACGAGCCTACCTCGGCAACATTAGTAGCGGCAATAATCTTCCACTTCTTGCTGGGGGCGAACACGCGAAGTTGTTCGTCACTAGAAAGGTTAGCGTGCAAGGGGAAAACGTCCGCAGAGCCTGATGGAACGGAAGCCCGGATGGCCTCGATGCAATGCCGGATTTCTTGGGTGCCGGGCAAGAAGACCAGAATCGCTGACTTCGCTTCGTGTTTGATTATGTGGTTTATCAGCCCTGCTATCAGCTACAGAGATCAATACCAGCAGTCTTACAGAGGGCGACGCGGAGTTACCTGATAATCTATATGATCGTTGCGGCTTACAGCCTGGATCGCACGAATGTCGTTCTCTTGAAGGTTTGGTTGTTCACTGAATTCTTCTTCTTCCTTGTCTCCACCTTTCTTGAACTGCTTCCCAATTTGAGGACGATAGCCAATCAAAGGAACAATGTTTTCAAGGTATCTGGTACTCAAATATGAGCATCGTGAAGATAAGACCTAAAACCACGAACATGTCGGTCACGGGGTGAGTAAAGCCGGGTATCTTTAGCAAGGGCGCGTCGTTGAAGTATTTGGAAAATATACTGTAATTTATGGTAGCCGACATGAGCACCACTTTGAGCGTTGGATGTGAGCTGAGAAGTTCTTTAAGTTCTAAGAGCAGGAAATCGCAGTCTACAGATCGTTCGTGGACCTATGTAGCATTGAGGGTCAAAGTGGGCTTGTCGAATGATACGTTTCCCTACGAACCTCATCAACGACCACATGTGTGACATCCTTCAACGTGTCACCAGCGCTGAGCCTTCTGAGCACGACACCAGTGGTACAGAACAATAACTTCGTCTTTCCTGGCTCATACTTAGACTCTCCACGGATAGCGTAGCCAACGGACCCGTCCTGGGTGCGCTCGTAATGCACGCGTTGTGAGACGGAGATGGCTGATATCCTGCGAGGTTGTGTGACGATAATGGAGGCCTTGGATCCCGACCCCGAGAAGATCAGTGAATCTAATATGAACTGAGGCACTAAGATGCGTGTAAGTCGACGAACAGAGCTCAAAGGAGGTATGGCGTTACATTGTGTCGTCTTCCCACTTCCTGTTGCACTATCAGGGGATGTTGATGCAAGTTGGACGAATGGCTCACCAGTTTCACCAACTACGACCACTACACGGCTACTCTGAAGTTTCCTGAGGAAATCTTCCTTGGCTGCGAACGCAGGAAGTTTCTTGCGCGCCTCCAGAATTTCGCCGTACTGCAAAGGATCAGGACAAGCGCGTAGTAATCATTGTACTGACACTACCTTACTGGTCCTGCATAGCACCTCGAACTCTTGCTTAACCTCTTCATCGGTTCGTTTGTCCACTCGAGCCTGACCGGGTCGTCGTCGTCTTGAAGGAGCCGACGTTGGAACGTCCTTTTCAATAATTTTCTCTGTCTGGAAAGAAGGCTGTGTAGTCGCAGGGAGCATATGTTTCATAACTTCGGAGACATCTGGTGGGCCATTGTCTTCAATTACGGCCCATGCATCTTCCAAGACACGCATAGCGATCATGCAAAGGTCTTCGTCGCTGCTCGCCAGCGCCGGGTCACTGAGTTCATCAAGTAGACGGGCCAACAAATGCAAACGAACGTATCCAGGGACTGATTTAGATGTGATATATATCGGGGCAAACCCTCTGGAGGGAAATCGGTCAGGCGACACGAGAACGTGAAGCAGGATCGGTGCGCTGAACAGGGGCATGACCAGATGACCCGGATCCTCGAAATGAGCGCCAAGGGCAGAGTATTCCTCTTCGTTCAGGGTATATGCTTCCGTTGCTTTGCTCTCGACGATGAGATCCTCTACATTGTTCCCGATCAGGCGTTGACCTAGTGCAGCAACCAAAACCTCGAAGCTTTGACAAAACCGTTTGTCCGACGCGATTTCGTCGACTATGTGCTTGGGCCAGCCAGCCTCCTTCATTGCCTTCTCCTTGATCCAGCGCTGCCTCAGATCATCAGTGCCAGTGTGTGCAGAAGTGATGAATGGATCGGAGGAATGATCTGCAGGTAAGAACCGCGGAGGAAGATCGCATTCAGGTAGATCCAGGACGAGATACTCGATACAGGCTTCCAATGGTGGCAACCCAGCCAAGAGACGGGAAGCAAGGGTTGAAGGCGCAGAAAGGAAGTCGGTGGCTTTCTTGGCCTGTTGACCAGTGAACCCTAGAGTCTTCAGTTGACTTGCCGCTACGCTCATGACTGAATCTGTCAGGCCGGCGGAAGCATCTCCAACTTCTGGGTACATGGAGAGACCCTGGACGGACGAATAAATCGGCCAAGCATCTATATGGTCACAAGACTGACTGACCTTCTTGATGCAGCTTTCAACCACATCCCTGAGACTAGTTGCCATTCGTACTTCAGGACATTTCGCGAACTCTTTGGACTCTGCAGAGGATGACCCGGTGCCTTGCTGTGAACCTGTGACCCTTTGTTCGTTTTTTATGGCGGCCTTGGCTTGCCTCTCCACCACCGTTCTTCTAGCTGCAAATGGGTCGGCTTCGTACATCCAACTTTGATGCTCTGGGGCCTGCGCATGCTCTGACGCTAGTTGATTCCAGTAATCGCGGGGTCCTTTCGGAAGAACAAGTTGAAGACGAATCCCATTGCAAAACTACTTGCGATTATACATTCAAGATCGACCCAGTGACGATAGACTTCCAAGGAAAGACGAACACGGTAGAGTGCATATGTAGCGCCCCAATGTCTGGCTTCAAGGGCGGTAGAGCATATATACGGAGGATGTGGTTCAAGGCGCACAGAATCCATTCCAGAATCTGACTTCTTGTTGACCCTCCTCAAGGTCACGACGAACGAGTACCCGTCATTTTTCCTGGGCTGGAATTCCTGGAAGTGAAGTCTATGATAGGGTATTTTAAGGCTAGCGCTCACGGTATCAATTTGAGGCTTTTCCCATCCTTCTTTCTGGCATCTATACCACATCAAGTTCGCAACCAAAGTGAATCAAAGGAACCGGAAGCTGACCTTTCGGATAACAGGCTTGCGGGAAACTTTGAACCAGGAGGGAAAAGCGGCGGCGGCTTATTGGGATCTGCAACCGGTTCTGACGCCTTTTCCTTGCCTTTGGAGGAATTTCCAGCGTTTCCGGACTTGACGATATGTTTTCTCGGCGGCATGTGTCGTCTACGGTGAGCTCGCCGTTGCGTGCAACGATGGCGGCAAGAGACAGAAACGAATTGCTTACCTAATCGTGCCGATCGCATGACGAGCATGGTCACCTCAAGCAGGGGTTCCAGAGAGTTCCGTTGGTCTGTCAGCTCTTCATCTCTTCTTCCCGTACCGCCACCATCGCCATTTGCCCTCGATGCAGCGCGCAGGCTTGTCTGTTATTTCTCTACTTCCCAGCGTCCGTCTCCAGGCAGCACCCACAAAAGTCTTGCACAATGCTCGCGCTTTCAGTAGTTATGGTGGCCAGTCTAATGTTCTGAGGGCTGCTCAGATGAAGCCTTTCTCGTGGGCTACACTTGCTACCAGACAGTCTACACGTACTTTTATGACAGACCAAGCAACCATCATTCGTCCTACACGCGAAGAAACATGGAAGCGCTTCGGGATAACCGCGGTGCGTATTCTACATTACTTTGGTACAACTTGAAGCTTACCGAAATGTTCAGGCCGGAGTCGCTGGGGCGGTTGTCGTGACTAACATGTTCCTAAACCGCGAAACAAATGATGGGTTATCGCCAGCAGAGAAGTCATACCTGCACGAGACATTCCAGTATACCGGCGGAGGACTTGTACTTACGGCTCTGGCTGCACGAACCATGTTTAAGAACGGTTTTGCATTCAGAATCATGTCCGCCAACCCATGTAAGCCAGATTCTCTCTCACACACACCCATCTCATCTCGGTGTAGGGGTCGTTCTTGGTGTCAGCCTTGCTGGGTCAATTGGGTCCATGCTCGGAGTATACTACACTCCTCCGGAGAAAACATTCCAAAAGCATGCTTTCTGGCTTGTAAGTAACAGCATGATACGTGCGGGATCTATTTGGTTTCTTACACATCTATAGGCCTTTAACGCTTGTCAAGCCGCAACACTCAGTCCACTCTTCTTCGTAAACCCAGCCATCCTTTCGAGAGCTGCCCTGTATACGTGTGGGGTTGTAGGATCACTTTCATACGTTGGCGCTACGGCAAGGTAGCGCTCATTCATCTTTTAGTCTTCGCTCTTCTTACTCGGATTCAAAAAAGGAACGACAAATACTTGTATATGGGCGGTCCTTTGTTAGCCGGCATCACTGTTGTGGCGCTTAGCTCACTCGCACCTATGGCCCTCCCCATGGGCATGCGTAGCCTCGCTATCGCCGAAGCAATCTCATTGTATGGTGGCCTCGCAGTTTTTAGCGGCTTCGTGCTCTATGAGTATGTCGTAATTCCGTTAACAATAATAAGACTGACGATATATCCGCACAGCACCCAAAAGATTCTGAACCACGCACGACTGGCCGAGCAGGGTCTTGTTCGTAAGGATCCCATGAAAGAATCCATCAGTCTTCAACTCGACATGATCAATATATTGTAAGAACTCTTCTCATCACATGCTCATCATCAATTGACATCCATTTCTTTTTTTCCAGCATCCGCCTTGTTCAGATTCTGGGAATGCGCTCAAACAACAGAAAATAAAGAAGCGTCACAACTATTTCGGAAAATTCATGTCATTACCACCCCTCTCAGTTATCTGCAATGTCTGATTCTGTATCATAGGTATACACCTTGTATCTAGTATTAGCCAATGGCACTTCTACATCATGATTCTCTTGCCCCCCAGTTCCGGGTTGATGGGCGCAAATCATGTTGATTGTTCCGCCACGGCGCCAGCGCTTATCCTATTGAATAGTCTGATGCTCGTCGGTCCTGGGCATAAGCATAAGGCCAGCTTGCTCTCCGCAGACCTCGTCCTAGGATTTCCCAGTAACGCTATTATGGGGTCAGTCAGCAGTTATAAAACCGTCCATGTCGGATCTGAATTCAGCCTGTGAAGCGCCGATCAGATAACACGGGGAGGTTTATAATGGGCGTAAATCAGGGCTAGGGTACATTGTTGAACGACTATGAATCCCACTCAGAGCGACCCAGCTGCCGCGGCATCGACGATTGGTAGGATTTCTCTTCTCCCCCTTCGTGTTGAAATGGGTCGTCGAACTGAACCCCGTCTGATGCCCAGCGCGATTGGAACCGGCTGCTAACCAAGCATTGCAGACGGCAGAGCAAGCAATCACTGCTGTTGCGTGTACGTGGAGTTCAATCCCATAAGCTGTTCATCTCCCACTCATTGACTCGTTATCATTGTTACTAGCTCGCAAAAGCAGCGGCAAGGATGGAAAGGCCGCCGCCAAAAAGATCATCTCTGGTGCCCGACAAGTGCTACCAATTCTGACTGTAATTTCGGAAGTCCACCCCATTGCGAAGGTCTGTGACTAGGTCATGAGTAGATTTTTTCAACGGACTCAGCCATCATTCGATAGGGCGTGATAGGAATATTTGCGGTAATCCAGTAGTCGTACTTGTTGACATCCAAGCGTGTAACTAATTATGTTTGCAGGCTTTGGTAGAGATGGAGGCTAACCGTCAAAACAACAACCTTCAGATCGCGGTTGTGTATCATTCTATGGTGCGTCGGTGTCTTAGATTCTAAATCATATCCTTACTAAATCTTATGCTACGTAGACTATCACAATGCATACCCTCCGATATCTCGGGGCTCTGCTTGACCAGGTCGACGAAGTGGTCGACGATCTACAAGATACTCTCAGCGAAATGACTCGAACAATGGAAGAATTCGGTATGTTCCTGTTCGCCGGTTCAAGTTCGTGGACTATAGCTAACCCGCCCATTACTAGGTAATTTGGTCAAGTAAGTCTTCGTGGTCGGCAGCGTGGTCGGCAGCAAAACTGTTAGAAAAATTGATACACATCCTAGCACATATTATCGTTATTCCGCGAAGCATGCTATATGTGAGTACCCCCCTGCACACTGCAGCCTCGTTGGTCGCATGACTTCTGACATACTTCTGATACTAAACAGTCCGTATCCTCCGCTCTCAAGAGTACAAGGAACAACTCGAGGAGATAAACCAGACATTTGCTCGCCTCAAGGATGACATGCGGATGATCTTGGAAGCTCGTACCATGGTCTCGACCTTCGATACTCACGAGCAAGTGCAGACTGTCTCTACGAACATCAACACTGTCATTCAAATGCTCGGCGCTATTGGCGCGAAGGAGCAAAAGGCGGAAGAGTACAGCAAGGCGCATGGAGGTGCCGGGAACATCATCCAAGTATGCAGACAGACTTCTTTGAACGCAAACTGAAGAAGGTACTGACTAGCCCTCGTCGTACAGGATGATGCCCTGCTTGCTAAAGTGGCTGAAATCCTCGGAGAAAAGCTGCCGCCCCAAATCAAGGCCGCGCTTCGAAAGGATATGCAGGATATCCTTGAGCATGATCGGTTCGTTCGCTCCCCCTATGTTGGCCATGGAATGTGATTTGATTTGATTGTAGTACTCAATTCAAGTTCGCTTTGCAAGCAGCAAGTGATAATATAGAAGAAAGCGTCGCTCGCTCCGAGATGGCGATTATCAAACATGTACTAACTCTTCTTTGTCGCGCATCTCATTGTTGCTAATATCCTTCGCAGCTTGATGCCGGGCCTCACGAGCTGATCGACGACCCCGATGTGAAAGCTCTTTGGCAAGGTATGCCCTCATTTCTCCCTGAACTACATGTGCTTACCAACAAGTAATGTAGAAATGGTGTGTCCAGAGATAATCCCGAGCCAACAACCTTGACCTTTTTCTCAGAAATGGAGAACCAGCGTTAAAGTCCGACCTTTTGTTGATGGTAAGTATGCTCCACGCCAAGGAGTTGATCAGAAGCTTATATATTGGCATCTAGCGCTGCACGAATACTTCCAACGTCAATACGCCATGAAGAAGCAAGAAACCGGGTCGGCACCTGATGATGCGTGGACGCTAAAATACTTGGCCAAGGTGATGTGTACGCGGGTTTCTGATCTGTTGTTAAACTCGCTGTTGATGTGTTGGCCGCAGACCATCCGGCCATCGGGAACGCTATCGATGAAGATGGGAGTGGATTCGTCTCTGTTCACGAATTGAACCACTTCCTCGAGAAACGTCCCGTCAAATCCTGGACTGTGCCAGAGACCCTTGTCTTGTAAGTTGCATAAGTCAATGATGATGGCTTGAGACTAATCACCGTCGCTCCTTAGCTGGGCCGTTGTCTGGCCGCAGTCCAATGCATTGTTGGTTCTTTCATTGCATTACTTCTGGGAGTTTTCTCTTACTTTATCCCAGTTACTATGCAGATATCGCCCATTGCCTCAAAACGATCAGGACCTTGATCAACCGCAGAAAGGTTACTGACGCCTTCAAAGATTACTTGGAAGTTCTCGGGTATCTCGATGTCGTAGTAGAATCCCTCGACGATGTTGAAGACGAAGACGGCGATGGGCTAACCGCACTCTTGGATGCATATGTCGAGGCCAAAGACGCCGAAATCATTACATTCCTGAAAGAAACCCAATACCGTATCTCGGATACTTCGACTTTGGAGTATATCGTTGGGCAACGTATTGAACTAGTTTGTCTCTCCCTTATAATCGCGGAATTCCTTACTGACCAAGGTCCATTTCAAAGGTTCTGGCGCCCTTGCTCGGGCATATATTGATGGAACATATGAATATCATCCAGGGATTACGCAAGGGGCAACAACCCGACGACGAGATAATTGGTTCGATGTGTGAAACATGCGCCTCTATCTTCGTCGCCTTCTACGAGAGATTTGAGGAGTTACAGCGAGGATGGAAGCAACAGAAAGTAGACGTTCACCTATACACTGATAGCTTCGCCAACGGACTCTTCACCGCCATCTACAAGGTATGTATGTGCATCCTTTTTCACACGTGCTATCGTTAAAGCAGTTACTAGGCTGACGCAGATGGCTTTTCCCAATTGACCGGCGATGTGGACGAATACGATGAAGTGTTCAGTGACGAGGAGGAAGAGGACGAAGAATCGAGCGAAGCTACTGCTGTAGAGGACAAGGTACGTACCTTCGTATTTGCCCGCAAGATATCATCTGACTATTCATCCAAACAGACCGATCAACTTCTGCAGATGGTCTCTGACTTGACTACCAAAATGAGCGGAATGGAGGCTAGACTCGCGAATATGGAGAAGATTCTTGCTGGCGGCGGCGGACAGCTGGGCCCCGCTGGGCAAAAAAATAGATCTAGCCCGAATGTAAAGGTAGCGAAAGCCGGCAAGCCAATATCGAGCGGAATGTCCGGGCGAGGGAAGGCTGGCGACGACGACGGCGACGACGACGACGATGACGAAGCAGGAATATATAGTCGCGGGAAGCCAGGGAAGCCAGCCAAATATGACGACGATGATAACGACGACGATAACGACGACAACAACGACAGCGAGGGGGATAACGATGGTAGGAGGAGCGATGGCGACGACGACGATAACGACGACGACGACGACGACGACGACGATTGACGAGACCTGAGAGCTCAAAGACTCGGACTGCGAGTGATGGGCCGACGTAGCGTACTTGACTGTATAAACACGAGTGGTCATCACTTTGTCAGATTATACAAGTATTTGCTACTTGGAATGATATGGATACCTACGTCGGTGAGTATCGTCATCTTTTTGTCAGACAACGTCGTCTTGGGATGATGAAGACCCGTGGCCGTTGCCCAGAGCCATTTTTTTTGAAAATCTAAATGAGCTTTCAATCCAGCTCGAGACGAAAGCTCCAATTGAGGATGATCGGTTGAGGGGGTGATAGGGCCTGGCGTAGCCATTGTAAGGCTCGCACAAAGGAGCGCCCATAGTACTAATGTTCCCAACCCTCCCCAGACAGTTCCTTGAATTACATTGCAATCCCTCTATAGCCTCAGGATGCCATCTGAAGACCTGACTGGTCGTCGAAACAGACCGATCAACTCCTGCAAATAGTCTCCGACTTGACTGCCAAAATGAGTAGAATGGAGGCTAGAATAGTGAATATGGAGAGGATGCTTGCCAATGGTGGCAACGATGATGACGACTACTGATGAGAGCTCAGACTCAGAGTACGACTGGTGCCCGACGTAGCCTCTTCGACTACCGGTAGTTCGCATATTGTCAAATTGTACAAGTACTTGGTGTGTAGAGTCGCCCTAGATCAGATGTAAGATCCATGACTTTTCAGCACCAATACTGCGTCTTTCCCCAGAATCTCAGAGTGCACATGTTGCAATCCAGACGACTGTAGACAGCTTAGCTGAAACAACGTCGAAGCAATGGAACGACGAACAATTTGCAGGTCCAGATCGTAGCCTATGCCTTGTTGGCCAACGAAGACAGGGGCAACTGTGACGATGACCGCGTCTACGAAGTTTCCGCTGGGGTTGGAGACACCTGTGAAAAAGGACTTGATGACAGAGGCGCCTCCTTCTACCATCAAAGAGCGAACACCGAGTTCTGACAGCGTTTGCAGCATAGCTCTAATATCAATTTGATGCCCTGTTACACATATTCTTAGTGGTTGAAATAAGGGTTCTCCTAAACTTATCAACCTGTCTCAGTCGGAATTTGGATAACCCGAACACCTACGTCCGTTAGTAGCTTCGTCTTGCTGGCAAAGTCGGCATCGTCCGAGGACGATGGGGCTGCACAGATGACCCATGGCCGCCGCCCAAAGCCGTTCTTGAAATTTTGTACCAACTTGCAATCCGTTTTGAGGCGAAGGTTTGTATCGAGGATGATTGGTCGGGGGAGGTGATAGGGATTGTTGTGGGCGTTGCTAGCATCAGGCTCTCGAGGTGGAAGGTGTCGAGCTAATGGGACGTCATTTCATCCTGCTCAATTATTGGCAGCAAATTTGACTTCCTATTGAGTTGTGGGTTATCGTTCAATGCCGTACCGATGCCAACCATGATGGCATCGTGCATCGTGCGCATCCTGTCCTCGCGAAACCGTCAGTCGATCGATAGTATATACACGTCCATGGTTGTATACAGTACCAGTGTGTCATGATCATGCTTTCCTTTCCGCTGAGAATGAGTTGCTGCCCTCCCTGTCCAGCAATTTTGGAGTCTAGGGACTGGGCGAACGTGAGAGTGACGCGGGGACGGCGACCATCCGAAGGCGGTAGCGCCGAGTAGAGTCTTGTCAGAAATTCAGGAGGGCTAGTAGAGGTCAGAATGTTGGACATTGCTTCTTTCCGTGGAAGGGCTACTGGAGAACTTGTGAGAATGTGGTGTGCGAAACCGGGAGGTAACTTGGCTCGAGTCACGGGTGCTGACCTAAGCTGAACTTGAAGCGCCCATTCTCTCTCTGCTTTACCGCCAACTCACTTTCCCCTACTCCCTCCCATTCCCTTCTTTTCATGGCCTCGTCCGACATCTACAACCTAGAATATCTATCTCTGGTCGCAAAGATTACCCAGGAGATCGATAATCATACAGGACTACACGACAAAACCCTCGCCGAGTTTGTGATTAATCTCCATGAAGAGTCAAATAGTAACCTCGCAGCCTTCAAACAGGCTCTCAGCGATGCTGGCGCACCATTTCCCGAATCCGTTGTCGCCAACATAGATCGCCTCATCCTTAGCATGCACCCGAAGCACAAGAAGAAGTCCAAGCCGGCTGGAGAAGCGAAAGACACGGATGAAGGGATGTTGTCGGAGCAGGAGAAGAAAAAGCGCTTGTTTCCAGGGTTGGCATTGAAGGATCAGGAAGTTCCTGCCGCAGTTCCGGACGATGTATTCTTGAAAGAGATTGGTGACTTGGTTTCTGGCAAGAAGGTGCCGACGAAACGACCATCGGATGAGCTGGAACACCCGTCGAAGCGCCGCCGTCACAGTCGCTCACGAAGCCCACCTCCGAGACGGCGCTCTCCTAGCCCCCCACGCAGTCGTGGCTATGGAAGAGACGAATATCGCGGTCGCCCGCAGTTGGACGAGAAACCAGTGGTATTCAAAATTTACAACGGCAAAGTCACAGGGTTGAAAGATTTTGGTGCCTTTGTAACTTTAGAAGGTGTGGTGGGACGTGTAGAGGGTGTGTATTCATTCCGTATACTTGTACAACCTACTCACGCAGTTATTTTGCAGGAATGGTTCATGTATCTATGATCCAAACTGGTGTTCGAGCAAATTCAGCATCTGACCTTTTGAGCAAAGGTCAATCTGTGAAAGTGAAAGTCATGAGCATGACTACGAATCGTCTCAGCTTGTCGATGAAGGATGTGGACCAAACGACCGGAAGGGATCTGACACCCCACTTACGTATAAAATCAGAGGCTGAATTAGAGGAAGAACGTCAGAAGGCATCCCGGGTGTCATCTGGTGCCAATGCGATGCCACTGAATTCCGCTGACGTCCCCACCACTACCCGTTCGGCCAAGCGACTCACCTCTCCTGAACGATGGGAAATCAAGCAGCTCATATCTTCTGGTTTCGTCGATGCTTCCGAATATGCAGACCTTGACGAAGATCTCAATAACCCCGTAGCCCATGCAGAAATAGAGGAGGAGCTAGATGTTGAAATCAAAGAAGAGGAACCTCCATTCCTTGCTGGCCAGACAAAGCGTACACTCGACCTCAGTCCTGTCAAAATCGTCAAGGCACCCGACGGATCTCTGAATCGGGCTGCTTTGGCGGGAGCTTCTCTAGCCAAGGAACGAAGAGAATTGCGTCAGCAGGAGGCCAACGAGGTAGCGGACTCGCAAGCTCGCGACTTCAGTCAGCCTTGGCTCGATCCCATGTCCACCGAAACAGACAAAGTGTTTGCTCAGGATATGCGGGGGAACTTGCGGAGTCAGAGGGCAGGGGAGGTGCCGAAGTGGAAAGAGGAAACTTTCAACAAGGCCACGACGTTCGGTCAGATTACGAGTCTTAGCATCCAAGATCAACGAAAGAGCTTGCCTATATACAAGCTGCGGGACTCCCTCCTCCAGGCTATCGCAGAGGTATGTTCTTATTTCGGTGATCCGCGGTGGCATTGACTCACGGTTGAATAACAGCACCAAGTTCTCATTGTCGTGGGTGATACTGGCTCGGGGAAGACAACGCAGATGGTCCAATACCTGGCCGAATCCGGCTACGCAGACAGGGGGCGCATTGGCTGCACACAACCTCGACGTGTCGCTGCTATGTCAGTCGCCAAACGTGTTGCCGAGGAAGTAGGTTGTCGCTTGGGTCAAGAGGTGGGGTATACCATCCGTTTCGAAGATTGCACCAGTCCGGAAACTCGTATTAAATACATGACGGATGGTATGCTTCAACGAGAATGTCTCATTGATCCGATATGTAGCAACTACTCCGTAATTATGCTTGACGAGGCTCACGAACGGACCATCGCAACAGATGTACTGTTCGGTCTGATGAAGAGTGAGTATTGTGCTTCCTCTGTTTCATTTACGTTGCTGACAGGTAGCAGAGGCTGTTAAACGGCGACCAGACCTCAAGCTGATTGTTACGTCTGCGACGCTCGATGCCGAGAAGTTCTCCAAGTACTTCTTTGGTTGTCCGATTTTCACTATACCTGGTCGAACCTTCCCTGTGGAAATCCTTTATACGAAAGAACCCGAATCCGACTACCTCGACGCCTCCTTGATCACTGTCATGCAGATTCACCTTTCAGAGCCCTCGGGCGGTATCTTGCTGTTCCTCACGGGTCAAGAAGAAATCGACACGGCATGCGAGATTCTTTATGAACGTATGAAGGCGCTAGGTCCTAAAGTGCCCGATTTGATCATCCTCCCCATCTACTCCGCCTTGCCTTCTGAAGTTCAATCCCGTGTATTCGAGCCCACGCCACCCGGTGCTCGTAAGGTTGTCATCGCCACTAACGTTGCTGAGACCAGTTTGACCATCCCCGATATCTACTACGTTATCGATCCTGGATTCTCCAAGCAGAACGCCTTCGACCCGAAGTTGGGTATGGATTCGCTAGTGGTCATGCCTATATCACAAGCACAAGCGCGACAACGCTCCGGGCGTGCTGGTCGTACCGGCCCCGGGAAATGTTATCGACTCTACACGGAAGCGGCGTATCGCAACGAAATGTTGCCGAACGCCATTCCCGATATCCAACGTACGAATCTGTCATACACGATCCTACAGTTGAAAGCCATGGGCATCAACGACTTGCTCAGCTTTGACTTTATGGATCCTCCTCCCGCACAAACGATGTTGACAGCATTGGAGTCTTTGTACGCTTTGTCGGCACTAGACGACGAAGGCCTGCTCACCAGACTTGGTCGAAAAATGGCAGATTTCCCTATGGAGCCTCCGCTTGCGAAGATGTTGATTGCATCTGTGGAGTTGGGCTGTTCGGATGAGATCTTGTCCATCGTTGCCATGTTGTCCGTGCAGACCGTCTTCTATCGACCGAAGGAAAAGCAAGGACAGGCCGACTCGAAGAAGGCGAAGTTCCATCAACCCGAGGGCGACCATTTAACCTTACTTACTGTCTACAACGGATGGAAAGCTGCCAATTTTTCAAACCCTTGGTGTTACGAGAATTTCGTGCAAGCTCGGAGCATGCGCCGAGCCCAAGACGTTCGGAAACAGTTGCTTGGTATCATGGATCGGTATGTATGCGCCATCTCCCACCTCAACTTCCCATTGACGGATATGGTACAGGTACAAACATGATGTTGTTTCCGCCGGCCGTGATTTCAACAGAGTACGCAGAGCCATATGTTCGGGCTTCTTCCGAAATGCTGCCAAGAAGGATCCTCAAGAAGGCTACAAGACACTCGTAGAAGGAACACCTGTATACATTCATCCGTCATCTGCTCTCTTTAATCGAGCTCCGGAATGGCTGGTCTACCACGAACTTATCCTTACTACAAGAGAGTATTGCCACAACGTCACCGCAATAGAGCCCAAGTGGCTCGTCGAAGTTGCTCCCCAATTCTTCCAGGTTGCTGATGCAAATAAGATCAGCAAGCGGAAACGGCAAGAGAAGATCGAGCCGTTGTTCAACAAGTACGAGAAAGCAGACGAATGGCGATTATCAAAAGTCAGGAGAAGTGCTCGTTCGGTAGGTGCCTCATTTACTCTCCATGTTCTTCATCTCACGTTTGCTCGTAGAGTCAAACATTCGGCTAAGCGTGTTCTATTTGTATCGTATGCTACTCATGTATTCCTTCCTTCAATACTCAATAAGCACTTCTCTGTTATTTGATGATCAACCTATGTGGTCTTCACGGTCTCATTGCCTTATTCTTGTCTGGCTCCACATTAGGTCACGCGCCTGGAAGGAGGGAATTACTGAGGCTTCTTCGATGATTCAATATTCAGTGTTGATCCAATAATAACAGGCGCAGGTGGCCCAGGAGCTCTTCTTTAGAGGACGCTCTCACGGGCGTCGTCCTTCCTCTCGTCCTCCTCCCAATGTCTTCAAAGCACGTCTTTCAAGCTACAGAAGGCTTGGTTGCCAAGTCCCTTCGCGGTGCCGTGACCCTCAATCACGCATTAGCTCTGTTCGTTCATGTTCGTAACATAACGAGCGAGGGATCTTCTAACCCGCAAACCACAAGACAGGGATAGCACGAACAAAGTGGTCTATGTTCGCGAACCAAGCCAGCATACTCAAGTTGCCATCATCTCAGGGGGTGGAGCGGGTCACGAACCAGCACACGCTGGCTACACTGGACGTGGAATGCTGTCGGCTTCAGTGTCGGGCGAAATATTCGCCAGCCCAAGTGCCAACCAAATCCTAACCGCCATTGCTTGCGCAATCACCGGAGGCGACCCTACAGCAACACCATATAAAGATGTGCTGGTTATCATTAACAACTACACAGGCGACCGCTTGAACTTCGGGCTGGCGATAGAAAAGGCGCAGATTCTTTTGCCGAAGACTCGTATCGAGAGTGTTGTTGTTGCGGACGACGTCTCCTTACTGGGTACGCCATCCGCAGTTGGCCCTCGCGGTCTGGCTGGGAACATCTTAGTGTGCAAAATCCTTGGCGCGTACGCAGAAAGAGGGAATGACTTGTTCACCGTAAAGACACTCGGTGACGCAGTCGTAAACAATATGTCCAGCATTGGGGTTGGATTGGATCATTGCCACGTACCCGGCCGAAAGGTAGACTCGATGCCCCTTTTGAGCAACCAGTGCGAAATAGGCCTTGGGTTGCACAATGAAGCTGGCGTTGAGAAGGCTGAGATCAAGAGTGCCGAAGGCTTGATCGCAGAGATGGTCGAACTCCTCGTACGTTACGGGCACCACGGAGGTGAAGACAATTCCACTGAAGGAGAGCGCCGAGACGAGTACGTTGTCTTCGTGAACAATCTAGGAGGGATGTCGCAACTAGAGATGGGCGCAATTTTGGATGAGACATTGTCACAACTCGGTACGCAATCGCCTATCTTGAAGGTCACTGACCTACGGGGGTCTAACTGTAATTGAGATCCAGAGGGTAAATCAATTCGCTATGTTCGCTGTTACCAATCCCACTTCATGACCTCCCTCAATTCACCGGGGTTCTCCATCACCGTCCTGAACATCTCTCGAGTGGAACGAACGATGTATGCCGAATATGGTTTAGTCATGGACATTGTTGAGCTGCTTGACGCGCCTACGGACGTAACATCATGGCCCGGCAGTCGATCTTGGAGCTTTGAGAGGCCGACGGATTCCGAAATAAATGTCGAGGCCATGGTTCAGCCTAACGATGGCAGGACGGTCGATTGGACGGCCATGGACATTTCGCCCTTTTCCGTTCTGGGAGGAATCCGCAGTGCCTGCCGACGGGTGCAATCCTTGATTAACGAACTCACTGAGTATGATGAAGTCCTTGGTGATGGGGACTGTGGTGATACTTTCTACAAAGGCGCTGAAGGTATGTGGCAGACGAACGGTCCACTATCCTATTCCTCATTGCCTTGACAGCGTTGCTGAAACTCTGTGATGCAATTGAACCCAACATAAAATCAATGGATCTCATTAAGTTAGTGAAAGAGATTGGAAGATGCGCAGAGCAATCGATGGGCGGGACTATGGGTGCTCGTGAGCTTTATAACGGATGTCAGACCGTTCACCCGCGTTGACTATTCTTCTTAGTATTCGCCATATTCTTTACAGCATGGTGCGACGCACTGTATACTCAGCTGGAGAGTACCATCCCACTGTCATCATCAATCAATCAAGCGATGGAGACATTGTTCAAATACACACCAGCTCGACAGAACGATCGCACGGCGATCGACGCGTTGGCACCTTTTGTCATAGCACTAGTTGCAGGGAAACCACTAAGCGACGCGGTCAAAGCAGCAAGAGAAGGAGCCGAGAGTACGAGGGCAATGAAACCGAGGTTAGGAAGAGCTGTGTATGTCGTTTCTGGAAAGGAGAGTAGGACGCTGCCGCCGGATCCAGGAGCCTGGGGTATAGCGGCCATTTTGGAAGGATTCTGTGCTGGCTTCCAGTCTCGCCCGTAACACATCCATCAAGTCTCGCAGCCGGATTTTATAACACGTTGAACATTGTCATATGTAATACAGAGTATTCTCTTTTGCATTCCACCAATGCATCATCAGCAATCAATCGAATTTAAGCACATCTTGAACGAACCTTATAACTTCTACCACACAACTAACCGACAAATCGCAATGAGTCCGCGCCAACGTAATACTTAGCTACCTCTCCCGCCTTTGAAGGGGGAGCATTTGGATCTGGTACTAGCATGAAAGTTTGGGAGAAGACGCGAGGTTGTCCGTCCGGTGATTTCACAGGCGTGTCCGGAGGATTACCAGCAGGTCCTTGGCCATGCGTTACATTGCCAGAAACCGTCACCAGCAAAGATGGCGGAGACGTGCCTACACTCATCACGCGTCAATTGATTAGCATGTACGTAACTTAATTGAACAGACCTGGAATTGGGTGACAATCGAAAGAATTGACTTCATGCTTCGTTGGCGGCATATTCTCAATCAAAGCTCTAAGACCATCTGCGCCCTGATATGGCTTCCCATTCCATGTCAAGGAGGACGTGGGTCGATAGAAGAGCGGCAGGTCTGCGACACGCGAATCGGAGTCATAAGTCGCGTAGTAGACGCGAGTGAAGTGATTTGCAGCCCTTGTTGCGATTTCGACGCTGCACTCGAGCTTCAGGAGACTTGAATTGAGGATATGTGGTTACACTGACTCTTTTGGTGTGAGTGTGGTCGGTGGGCTTGCAACGGACATACTAGTGCTCGTGGTGGTTGGAAACAAAGAGAGGATTGGAATTAGCGCCGGGACCATCCCCTTTGTTTGGCTCAGAATTAGACTTTAGAACTAGGAAGTAACGCTGACTCGGACGAGGGACAGGAGTTCCAAAGCTTGGTGCTGGATATTGGCAAATAGATCCAGTTTCAGCTGTCGGTTGAGCTCGTTCTCGGTGGTTTCTACTTCTAGCAGCACGCTCCGAAAATACCTGCTCCTCAGCGGAATTTAACATCGTTCGTATCTTCCTCTGTAACACACCAATGCATTAATTGTCACGAGAGCTACAGATAAACGTGCCGAGACCAATGGGCATGTAGATTTTCATCTATTATACCCTCTTAGTTTTCAAAGCTACCCAGAATCGTGAAGGGAACCAAGAGGGCAAAGCACACAACTCTCAAAGGGCGCCGTGGCCTGGTTCGGTGTGGCCAGTGGTCAAAGTGGGAGGAGTGATGCCACAGCTGTAGACATATAAGCCCTCTTCCTCACCTCCTCCTTCCCCACAACACACCAACCCACCACCTTCTATCATCGTCAACTCGCCAACAATGTCACAATCCAACAAAAATAGTTGGTTGACCATCTCATTCCAGGGCAACACCTATCCACTCTATTCAGCCGACACTCACCAGTGTGCGCACCGAACCCTCACTATCGACGGCGTACCATACCGTCAATCGAACGCAGTTTACAACGCCACGCTCACCGACAAGTCGTCTCCCCGCGAGACTCGTACTGTCATCGCCAAGCTGGCTTTCAACGTTAGCCAGTATCAAGGAATTCTGAGAGAGGCCTCCTTCTACAAGCAGGAGTTGGTGCCGTTGCAAGGCAATGTTGTCCCTAAGTTCTATGGCTTCTACGATGGGGAGGCAGACGGGGGTATCATTGGTTGTCTTCTCCTCGAGAGATACACTGCGATCCCCAAGTCCCAGAACGTAATCGAGACTTGGTGAGTATGTAT
Source organism: Pleurotus ostreatus (assembly GCF_014466165.1). Taxonomy (NCBI): domain Eukaryota; kingdom Fungi; phylum Basidiomycota; class Agaricomycetes; order Agaricales; family Pleurotaceae; genus Pleurotus; species Pleurotus ostreatus. The sequence continues at coordinate 1,320,614 of NW_023503157.1, read as the reverse complement.
CAAGCATTTCTTTACTTCGGAAAGCTGATCGCACCTCCACTAGCCGCCAGACCTTGCTGGGAATCTGCAAGTTGCATCAACTCGGAGTGTATCATGGTAGCCTGGGCACCAGCACCAGAGACATCCTGTCCACGATAAGCGGCCCGCGGATTATAGACTTCTCGAAAGCCTTCCGTCATCAGTGTGTAGGTTGTACGCCCCAGCTGGTAAATATTGGCGGGGCAGTGGCCACTGATATGTGCGGCTGCTTGGAGCTTTCGGAAGCTGAGAAGATTTATGGATGCATGGAAACATTTCAGGGGATCGAGCATCGTAAACAAGAACACGCCCAGGCAATGCGTGCGCACATGCAATACCTTGATCAATACAACCAATACAGAGCGCAAGCACAAGCCTACAATCAAGCCATGGCAACGGTCCATCTGGCCTCGGGAGCACCACCTCCTGCCCGATGGTAGGACTGGGGAAATAAATATCTACCCAATGTAATATTATGTGATATCTTGAATGTACAGTTAGAGGACTTACGTTATTCAAACTGCATCAGTCATTGGCAGACGAGGGGTGTTTGAGTCCCTGTTGAATTGAATCAGTTACGACGCACTTCCTTGGCGCTTTAAAGTAAGGCTCAGACCAAGACCAGAGTACTTCGAGATCCATGTTGCGCCATCGCTGGAAGATAAACACTGCGTGCAACACTTTCGCCTCCAAGAGCGGAGCAAGCCCCACCAGAAGCTTGCTTGCCTCTCTCGCCTGATCGCCCGCCTCCCAGGCAGGGCGAGTATGTGCCTCCATAGTGATCACAATCTTCAAGTCAATGCGCTCCAGTGAACCATGCGCAAGGAGCTGCTGGAGGATGCGTAACAATACTCCATAGTCCGAGAGTTGGGGGTAAGGCACCTCCGACCATATACCAAGTTGGCCGATGTGTATTTTAAAGCGGCGCAGGCGATCTGGGAATGGGAGGAGATTGATGCATTCCTGGATCCAAGAGGTAAACATGGGGTATGGATAGTATCCGGAAACCCGGATCGCAAGCAGCGCAGGATGGATGATTTTGCCAAGATTCGGGACAAATCGACGAGCTGTTGCTACATTCGTGGAAGAGTAAACACAAGAAGCAACGAGGCAATCAATGCAGCGTACAGTAAATCGAGAGTTCCTGCAACCCATCTGGAACCCATGTGGGCAGCTGCCATATAACTGTAGGTGTTCGGATCTCCAGGGATTCGAGTTTAGGGCAACGAAGACAAGTATCCAGCGTCGGATGACATGTCTGGAATAACTCTAGGCTGCGTAGGGCTTCCATGAATACAATTGATGGTGGCGCAGTTATTAACGCAGAGCCGACTGAATTGGTCGGGGTGTCGCAGACATAAGTACCTTGGAGCATCAAACGTTCTAAAGTCTTGCAACACGAGGCTAACATAGCGACAAGTTCAGACGAATCCTCCGCAATGGCCCATTCTAAAATGGATAGCTCCTTGATGCGAGGAGCAGATAGCAGCGATGTGATACCCAAGGCCAGTGGCAGTGGAATTGATGACAAGCTCGTGATGCCCTCGTCAAGGTATAACGAACGTAAATTCTTGAACCGCCTAAAGCACTTGGGGATCCAGTCTGGGAGGAAACCAGCACTTGTGTTCCACGCGAGGTCGACGTGAGCGATGTATTCGCTGAGGTGGGGAGTCGTGAAGTGGAGAAATAACAGGCGGGAAACAATGTTGTCGCCTTTTAAGAAAATGGTATAGTTATCGAAGATGTAAGGTCGGCAGACCTCGCTCCAATCGCGACATACAAGCCTAGAACACGCAGCGAGGTTGGAACGACCATCCACCAGCGAGATGATATGGTGGATCAACTCGATGGGGAGTTTTTGCTCTTTCCCTTGGGCCATCTGTTTCTAAATACTTAGGGCCCGGTCTGCTCGTCGAGATGTCAGTCCCTCGGGCCTGGGGTTGGCGGAGATTGAACTTGACAAAACCTAGCGCTGGAGTCTGCTCAGGGCGCTTGGGAATCGTCACAAATAAGTCACAGACATCATGGTGGGAAAGCGGCAATAGATACAAAGTAAATACATGCAAACTTCTGCTTTCGGTATTTCTTGTATTTCTTGTCGGCGACCTGAAGTATCCCGGCTCAGTAGGTGATATACTAGTCCAAAAGAGTTTAACATGTGGTACGTTGGTTTAGCGGTTTGCGCGCTTGAGTACTACTTTTTAGCACGGAAAGGTTGCGGGTTCGAGCCACGGATTGTCCTTTTTTCACTTCTTCGTCCTGCTATCTCACCACTAACATTCATTAATAAATAAACACCACAAGCTGTAGTACTGTTTATTGGAGGGAATAGATAATGCAGTTGATACAAGGTGCCACCAGGTATATTAACGCTGACATAATAATGTGACAGGAAGGTCCTAACCCACCCGCAAACCCCCTGGTACAGCAGACCAAACTGTCGGTTTGGAGTAGGTTTGGGCCAGGTTTGGTCCAACCGTGGGAGCCAAATTTGGCAGGTAGGGACTAACATCTCGACGAGCAGACCGGGCCCTTACAGAATTTTTCAACCGTCGTGCCAAGTCTGGTGACAGATTCAGTTCGATTTCGCTCCTTCAGAGTCCTTTCCCACGAGCAAGCGCCAAACATATTTAGTCTCGGTGCGGAGTAGAAGACCGACCTTCTTTAAACGCAATGGCCACCGAAAACCACCAAATCAGAGTATTCAGTCTCAATTGCTGGTGAGTTCCTTTCTAGCTCGGATACCACGAATCCGAAGCTCATTGTGCACCAAGGGGACTCAAATTTGTCGCCAAAAATCGCATTGAGCGTGTCGCCGCTATCGCCCAATATCTCACCAATGCGCCTTACGACGTCGTTACCCTCCAAGAACTATGGGTGTACGCAGATTACGAGCATGTCAGAGACAGTGTACAGGCCAAGTTGCCCCATGCAAAGTTCTTCTATAGGTACGTTGCTTGGACGCTCCTTCTCGCTATTCGGGGGGGACTCAATCTCTTTCCTCATGGTAGCGGTGCTCTGGGAGCAGGCCTCGCGATATTTTCTCGCTTCCCGATAGTAGCAAGTAATATACACCCTTACTCGTTGAACGGCTCCCCAATAGACGTATCGGCCGGCGACTGGTTCGTTGGCAAAGCCGCTGCAAGTGTCATTATCCAGCATCCCATACTGAACGAGGTTCAGATATTCAATACCCATGTATGTCGCCTTCTTTGTTGCCATGTCTAGCTACTCTGACAGCGAGGCCGCCTGCCAGTTGTTTGCGAAAGGCGGCGAGGCAGAGGCGCATCGCTACGTGAACGCATGGGAGATAGCCAAGCTCATCCGCCAAGCTGCAGAGCTGGGCCGTTATGTCATTGCTGTAAGAATCTCACCACACGCTACTACCGCACCTCTCTTATCACCTCTTAGCCCGGAGACTACAACAGCATCCCAACGACCCTTCCCATGACCATCATCAAGGACTACGCCGGTCTCTCCGACGCGTGGTCTGTCACCCACCCCAACACTTTCTCCAACACTCCCCCCAATCGCAACTCCAGCACAAGTCCCCCCGACCCAGCAGTAGAGGCCATCACCAAATACGGCGTAACCGCAGATTCCCCGCTATGTACCTACTCCGCCGGTAAGCCCCTCGACGGACACGCGCTTCAATTCTGCGGCAAACGACTGGACTACATCCTCTTCCGTCATCCCCACCCCCATTCCGTCAACCGCACCGAGAAACGCGACGCAATCGTCTGCACACACTGCAAGGTCGTCCTCACAGAACGCGTCCCCGAATATGACTTTTCGTACTCGGATCACTTCGGGCTGGAAGCGACCTTTACGATTCAACCTGCTGAGGGTGGCGTCTACCCCGATCCCGCCCCGTCATTGTCTCGCGCCGCTGTTTTGACTACGATCCAGAGCTTGACGAATTGCTGGCGCCTTTCCGCCCAGAGGTCGCGCAAGGAACTCATCATGTTCGGGATGTGCATCTTCGCGTTGGTGGCTATCGCTGTCGGGACCGCCTGGCTCCCTCATTCTTGGATAAATCCGATATTCATCATCGTGACAGTTGCCATATCGTGGTGGGGTACGACAATGCTTTATCAGGGCTTCCTCTACGGCAACTGGGAGAGAAATGCGCTGCAGAATATCATCGAGGAGCTAGAAATATATTCCAAGGGGCTTGACACACAGTCAAGAATATCGAGGTCGTCTACTTCTGCTTAAGGATTATCTTCCAGGACTTTGTGGTACGCCTTTGCATATCCCTTCATCCCTTTGGGTTTCTTGTTGGCGGGCCCTCCACTCATTTACACTTTGCACTACATGTATTATTATTATTTTGTGGGATTAATACCTACATACATCTACATGCTAACGAGATGACGCTAATGATACAACCGTTACACTTCCTGCTGACTACCTGGTGGTGCGACTCTACATGCCCTGAATATCAGTATCTGAGTATTAAGATGCTAAGATGCTTATGAATGCTGTTGTTGTGATGAAGAATGGCTGAGTGGTTTATACATCATCGTGCGATTAGCGGGACCCGATGAAGTCCATTGTTCGACCAGCGAAGTGATATCGGGGTGGCTCGAGTTGAACCGCCGTATGGATGGGGAGGGTGGCGGAGACACCATGCTTAAAGACAGAGTATTTACACGGGATCGAGTACCGTGGCGATGGAGGGACTCGGAGGTATGGGTACGAGAGAGCGGAGGCTTAGTAGACGTTGAGGTCGATGCCGATGTTGCATGGGTATGATGAACAAGCTTGGAGGGAGACGCTACCATAGGATCGGGCATGATATACGAGATCGCGGATGAAAGACGCTTCAGTGTCGTTAACGTAGGCATCGTCGCGCGACGGCGAAGCGTTCTCCTTGGAGGTACTTGCGAAGTCGTGGTCTCTACCGCATTCGTGTTCTTCCTGCGTTCCGACTGGGCGAGCAAATCCTCTTCCGCGTCCTCGAGCTCCAGATCGTCGATACTTGACGGAGTCGAAGACAATGAACTCCATATCTGGCTCTTGCCCCAGCTAGGATACTCCTTCGGCCCACGCTCATCCTCGCTATCGGAACTCTCTACCCTCGAGCTGTCCTCAATCTCCTCTTCTCGCTCGAGCTCATGTTTGACCTCCTCCATGCCAGACACCGTCTCGACGCCGTCCCCTCTGACAACGGTGGCATTCTCGTTGTCGATCTCCTGTTCGAGCACGTCTTCCGCCTTGTTGTCGAGCATCTGTGGCGAGCGGCTCTGGATATCAGGAAGGGTCTTGCGCACGAATTCTCGGGCTGACATGAACGCGCGGCGGGATGCGTCGAGGAAGGGGTATAGTTGGAACACATGAATCTAGTCGCACCAAAGTGAGCAATTCATTAGCACACCGAGGGTTAAATAATCAGGAGGACTTACAGCATCTTCGTAAAGCTCATGTCGTACATTCACTCCTGCAAGCGTAGCCTTGTGGGCCAGGAGTGTGATCTCATCCCGTAGCACTTCAGCGTCACCAGACTGTATGAGCAACGGCGGTAATCCTTTGAAGTCACCAAATAACGGGCTAGCGTATGGATGGGTGAGGAACCGTTCCATATGTTCACCGAGATATGCTGAGACGGGGTCGAGGTGATCGCCTGGATTGGGGATAGGGATAACATCGTACCGCGAGTTGGACTCCCATGATTCGCAGCTCATCGTCAAGTCTGCAACGCAAATGTATGCTAATGAGTAAATGATCGAAGACTGCAAAAAATTTGATACTTACCAACCCAAGGCGACATCAATATCGCACCAGCTGGTAAAGGGTATGCATTGTCCCGCAAATACATCAGGAGGGCTAGCGTCAAGCCGCCCCCAGCGCTGTCTCCGGCGATGACAATGTTCTCCGGCGGTATATGCAAATCCTCGACCAAACGAAGGTATCCGGTGACAGCATCGTGCAGCGGACCGGGGAAACGCGACTCGGGAGCGAGCCGGTAGTCCAGGGCTGAGTATCAGATGAGGTCAGGAGGAACCCACGGACCATGCGGTGTGGGGAAGCTCACAGAAGACACGGGCGTCAGTATACTTCGATAACGGTATCGATATGAGTCTCATGGCGGCTGCACTTGAAAGATAGTATGCTCCTGGACTCCCGTGTCAGATCTCATCGCGAAACACGAATACTCCTCCTCGGAATAACGCTGTGCTTGCTTACCGCCGTGGATGTACATAATTACGCGCTCCTTCTTCACCCTGTGCGACTTATCCTTGGAACCCGATTTCTGGTGGCTGGCCTTCCATTCTGCCTGCAGCCTGAGCCATGTACGCCGGCCTACAACCCATTCGCCAGATAGCTCACGAGATCCGTCCTCCTTTGAATCGATTTCGGATAATATACCGCGTAAACGTCGTTTGCGCACACGAAACGTCACGGGGGTTACAAGTGCATCCGAGGGAAGAGGGACTAGGCCACCTATGCTCATCAGCATTCGGAGTGTTCTCTGTGATGCAATTAACACCGAAACCACAAGATTACGGGATAATGTGGCACGTACGAGGTCGATCAAAGACGAATGCTGTCCAGCGCCACGCATGATACTGGAGAGGATTGTCATCTCTATGCCCCACGACTTTCTGCGAGGTCCCCAAATTCCGTGCGAGACGACATCCATAGTGACTTCCGTTACTGCGCGCGTGCTGCCGTTAATTGGCCGTAATAATCGGGCCGCCGATCCCTACGCACCTTTCGACACGGCGACCAGGCCATATTTCCAGACATGCCAGAGCCTGATTGGTTTCCTCTGCAGAGGCTTCAACTTCGGATCCACACGAGCGGAGGGCGGTGCAACGCCTGGCGTCGAGTAATGGTGCAGCGACGCCTGGGTCGATTCTTTGTTGACGACGGGCTCGGCGGTGGCGGTGGTGGGAGTGCTGTGATAGAAGGGCCAGGGGATGGTGGCGGTCATGGTTCAAGAGTCTCGAGCGGCCACCGTCTAATTGGAGAAGCGAGTAGAAGAAGGCATAATGCTGGATGCGGGGAACACTGGGGTAGTAATAGAAACCTTACGTGAGCACGTGGCTCTGAGGAAATATTTGATCAGGGTCCAAGTCCGTCACCAAATCACATGCAGAACCAATCGTGCATCTTATCTCACTCACTGATTCTGGTAACATGGCGCTTGGCCCACCGACTGCCAGGTGCATTCTGGTCGCTGTCGCCATCACTGGCCTCCACGGGGGCAACAGCGCCATGGGATATGGCCTCTGCAATTCGGATCTTCTTGTCCGAGATGTTACTCATCCGCGCCCATGTAGATCCGAATATCGACGGCCCGACCGCAGAAAGTATTGTTGATTATTGTCAGCAAAGGAGGATCAAGACGTCCTCATATGTTAAAGCCGATGTCTGACGTTGCGGCACAAGACATGTGCGCGCGTCTCGGCACACAAAAACCCTCCTAAAATAACAGAATCTCGGCGTGCTTATGTAAAGATTCAATGCTTCCACCGTGTGGGTTCCACGTTACACACACAAAGCGTTCACATTCGGCAATAAGGTAGGGAGAGATGACTAGTACAAGATACAAGTACAACCAGACAACAGGACAATCGCAGTAGCAGCGGTGGTGGTTATGCAATCAAGCACCGAAACCGTAGAGGGTGCGACCAGAACGCTTGAGGGCATAGACCACATCGAGAGCAGTAACGGTTTTGCTACGAAGAGTTGATCGAGTCAGTATCGGCACCGACGAAGCCACAATCAAGCCATAAACGTACCGCTTAGCGTGTTCAGTGTAGGTGACTGAGTCACGGATGACGTTCTCAAGGAAAATTTTGAGGACACCACGGGTCTCTTCGTAGATCAAGCCGGAGATACGCTTCACACCTCCACGGCGAGCAAGACGGCGGATAGCTGGCTTTGTGATACCTACACAAGTCAACGCCACTCGTAAGCACCCGCTGAACACAGTACACTGCAGAAAGACGCACCTTGAATGTTGTCGCGCAGAATCTTGCGGTGACGCTTAGCACCGCCCTTTCCGAGTCCCTACAACACCGACCGCCGACTCCAATAAGCAAATTGCTTCTTCCTCCGACAAAGGCGAATGAGCATTACCTTTCCACCTTTTCCGCGTCCAGACATGTTGTGTAGATTAGAGCTTGGGGTTGTTGTTTACGACTTGGTTCACCGCGCGGTGGTGGCGGGTGATGCAGATGGTGGTCGAGAGGCAAGAGTTGTTTGTGTCAGTGTGGCCCGCGTCTCGCGTCGTTTATTCAATTCTGCAATGCACGTGATGTATGGTGTTTGCTAACATTTGGTGACAGCGACACAGTGAGCACCAGCGGCGACTATCATGGATCCGACTCCAACCGCACGCAAACGGGCAAAATTTAGCTATAGAGCTCACAGAACGCTTAGCTCGATTCATTTGAAATCGCGAGTTTATTGGTGAACACATGAACATCCTTCTGCTTCATCTCCGTCCTTTTAAATTTTTCGTAGGATAGCTTTTCCTCGTGCAGTTGGGCTAAGCAGTGCAAGTACCTTAGTGTTTTATCTCTCAACACAGCAGCTAATGCCATAGAGTATCACTTCAATGAAGCCGCCAGCATGTACCGCCTATGACTGGCTACCTCAAAGTGCGCTTAGGGGGCCACTGAAGCGGATAGGAGGGTACAGGAGGTCAGGGGAGTCCTCAGGGACTTTCAGGAGATTCAGGGGACATCAACGAACTTGGCGAAAATCCATCTCAAAGGAAATACAGCATTATCCCTATGCATCCGCAGCCTATGGTAATGTACATAATAATGATATAGTCTAAACATGCTATAGTACTCTGCCGCCACGTCCATGATCAACCCCATAACCATGATCATTGCATCGCCGGTATGAGAGTGACATCGACCACTCCCACCTGCCGACACTCCAAGGCAATGGCCAACCGATCGAGTTTCTTAGGCTCGTCTGCGGACGGTGTTGTTTGCTGCCAATCAATCTCGAACACACCTGGCTTCTCGAATCCGGCATGCCATGCGAATACCTGTTCCTTCGTCTGGAAAAGAGGAGAGAAGGTAAGTTAGAGAGGGGAGGTTGGGTGGAAGTGAGGATGTTACCTCGGTGTTGTAGATGTACATATATCCATCCCCGCCTCCTGTTGAGAACCACCTACCGTCTGGGCTGAAAGCCAGTGCATACACTGGCCGTTTGTGGTCGTTGAACGTGTGCAAACAGTCGCCCGTTACAGCATCCCAGAAACGGGCAGTCCCATCGAAGGAGGAACTGTATAACATCAACACCGTTAGGACAAGGAAAATTCTGAAAACCGAACGCACGTTGCGAGAATATCGTTTGAACCTGATGGAGGCCGAGGACACCAGTCGATTCCACTAACACAATGTTTGTGACCTCTCAGAGAAACCTCTTGCTCAACTGGAGGAAGGCCGGGTATTCCCTCGGGAGCAGTGGGAGGGGCGACCGTCCAGATGCGTGCAGTCGTGTCATCGGAGCACGACGCAATCAACGTGCGAGAGGGATTGCACTTGATCTGGTTGATTTCATTTTGATGACCACTGGAAGAACTTTTAGCACTATCTCATACGGAAATCCAAGGATTTACTTACGAGAGCGTCCGAATGGGTTGCGCCTGCCCCACTTTCATGATGTGCACGAGATTATCCGCACCACAGCTCGTGAACGTTTCATCGTCTATCCAGTCGATATCGAGACAGCAATCTGCTGACAACTAAACAACTTCATGAGACATGCATGGGAGGGATAACTTACCGGAATGAGCTTGGTAAAGCATGTGGACAGCCTTCTTCTTCACATCCCAAACACATGTCGTACCGTCAAGACTCGCTGTGAGCAGCCACCGGCCAGACTCAGAAAATCGTGCTGCAAAAATCGGGCCCTTCTCTCGGCGAGAAGGTATAAGTACTTCGCATATGTGTTGCAGAATATGAAGGAGCATTCTCACCTTATGTTGCGCATGCGAGAAGTATAACTGTCCTGTTACTGTACACACTCGTAGCACCGAATCATAAGAGCCCACAGCGAGTAGGTTGCCGTCGGGACTCCAATGCAGGGCAGTGAGGTCTGCTTGTACGCTGCTGCTAAAGTCGCGTGTCACTGAAGGCGGACTATCGCCATCGACTGACAAGTCCCATATTTTGACAACGGCATCTTTCGAACTTGAGGGAATTGTCAGATAAAGAGGAGCCAGACAGGTCAATAGAGACATACCCCGTTGCTAATATATTTGGTTTGGCCGGATTCCATGCGCAGACGAAGACCTAACGCTAGGTTAAATGCTAGTCCATCACGTACAAATTATTGTGTTACTTCATTGACGTGACCCTTGAGCAACCGCACGCTTTTATTTGGAATAGATTTCGGTAGTTGCGGGGTCCTCTTGCCATCCAGCGGCACAAGTGGAAGAGATTTCGCTTTTGCTACTACAGTCAACGATACACATATAGAGTGATAACAGCGACGCACATTCAGCCCTCTTATCCTCTTCAGTTTTAGCTCGTTTCTCCGCGCGGGTATCGTCCCCATTGGGTGTGTCGGCCTTGCGTTTCGCGTTCGCATCGAGGACATCGTTCACCACTCCGTTATTCTTCGGAGGCGCGAGGGGGACAGGTATAAACGGCATATTTGGAGGTATGTTCGGTTCCAGAGAGCACACGTGTGGTTCGAGCAGCGAAAAGGACGTCTTGCAGTTTTCCTGTGAATTGGGTTTCCAATGCGATTCGACCTCGACGAAGAGTAGTGCTTTCGCTAGAAGCTCGACGAGTTCCCCGCGTGGTATATGTTTGTGGAAGGAAGGGGATTGTTCGAGCTTGGCTTCTGCCCGAATTACGAAAGCTGAGTGTTCGAAACCTGTATGGACACATGTGCATCAGCTCTACGCGGGAGAAGATGCGTATTTACCAGAGTCCTGAAGATATGCATGAATCAGAATGTTGACATCGTCCGCAGTAAAGCGGAGTGGTCCTTCTGGCATAACCAGCATCGCCCGTGTGGTTGTGGAAGCGTAGAAAAGTGTGGAGGATGTGGCCGAATTGTACAAGTGCTTGAAGCGCCGAAGTAAATTCCTGAGACACAATAGGAGGCGTCACGTGCTCAAGTACCCACTCCTTGTGCCGATGTGCTGCCGGCGCCGAATGTGCTTACCGAATGACATGGAGGCTTCGCTCTGGGTAGAAAGCGAAGATTCGTTTCTCACCTCAGACGACCACCATGGCCGACCGCGATTCAGAAACAAATGAGAACGATGCCAACGACGGCCCCCACGACGGAGTCGAGACCGTCCTCAGCAGTGAGTACAGCGCCGCCGCTGCCCCCCTGTTCGCAGTGACCGTGTTGCTTATCGGTTGTAGACCTGTTCAGTTTACAGGATGACAGTGAACGCGGCAGTGGTCAGCGTTCACTGCGCCTGGATGGACTTACTCTCCGAGATCTATCAAGGCTGTTGTCTGGTGGCAATATGCTACGTGGTTCGGGGAGAGTTAGGTACCATATGTTCGACGATGATGATGACGACGAAGACGATGTGGACGACGATGATTATGAAGATGCAGACGAGTTCGGTTCTCGACGGAGGGCGTCTCACCAGTGGTACCCACCCCACGAGGAACCCCAGGAGGCTGGCGAACACCTATTGATGGGTGGTGACTTCGGGCCCATCGCGAATAAAATAGCGTCCCGGCGAACCCTCAACAAAAACATAGCCCAGCAAATCCGTAATCGTCATTTTAATTCTCGGCCCCTGCACTCAAGGGAGACATTCTCTCGCGTACGTTAGACCGTTCAAACGAGAAGCACCTATTTACACACACGGCAGGATCTGGTGCCAAATTCCACGGGCACAGTAGTGGCCACCTTCGACGCTAATGTTTACACTGCTCAGTTCTCTGAGGGTAAGACTTCGTATATGCCTGGTTGATCCACGAGTACCTAACCATAATTTAGATTCCTCGTTTTTCTATACTTGCGCCCAGGGTCAGTAATCTCATGAACACTCTGCGAAGGCTAACAGTGTGTCATAGACTTCAAGCTCCATGTATTTGATACAACTGCCATGCCCAATAACATAGGCGGGGGTTTGCCCGCCCGCAGCGCAGATCCTGGCCTCCAGACCACCCTGCGGGTGAAGAAGAGCGTACAAGGACACCCAGGACGATGGACGATTACGGATGCGAATCTCTCTCCAGATAATGAGAGGTACAGTCTCTCCCCTGTGACATACTTACGAGGCTCCTGACTTCCCAGTCAGGTTGATTTATGCCTCAATAGTATGTTCACGAATTCGCATACGTTGGGATTATTGTTGAGTTTTACTATAGGCACCTACCGTATACATGACAAATATCCAAGATGAATCGTCCGCCCAAATACCGATATCATTCTCTGATCCTAGGCCTGGAAGGAGGGATACCTATTATTCCGACGATCATTTCGGTATCTGGAGCTGTAGGTTCTCGGCAGACGGAAATGAAGTTATTGCCGGGGGCAATGGTTATATTTTTGGTATGCTTGAACTGCGACGTACACGCATCCTGTGCTATCAACTAACAACCGTTTCCAGTATACGATCTTTTAGCGAACAGGCGAACGGTCAAAATATACGCCCACGACGACGATGTGAACAGCTGTTGTTGGGCTGATACCGCATCTGGGAATGTGCTTGTCAGTGCCTCTGACGATACATACTTGAAGGTCTGGTGAGTAACAGGACCCGCACGTAAAGGCTACACAGGCTCATGCCCGTGACAGGGATCGACGGTCTCTTGGATCTTCACAGAAGCCATCAGGTGTTCTAGTTGGACATACTGAAGGCATCACCTACGTTTCTGCAAAGGGCGACGGACGATATGTTATCTCCAACGGAAAAGACCAAGCCCTGCGCCTGTGGGATCTACGCAAAATGCGCACGAGTGAAGAGTTCGACCGTATAGGTAGGAACGAATTCAGCGCACCCCAATTCGACTACCGGTTCGTGGATTATGCTTTGATTGAACGGACTAGTTCTCATCCAGAAACGTCAGGTATCCCAATTATCCCAAGCCTCGGCGGGCGGCACATCCCAAGGACTGTAGTGTAATGACATATCGTGGTCACTCTGTGCTGAGGACTCTTATTCGATGTCATTTCAGCCCTTCGGAAACAACTGGTGGCCAGTATATATACTCCGGCTCGGCGGACGGAAGAATACATGTATGTCTACATCACTCTTCCCCACCTACCCTACTGAACGAAGTTCATCTTGAATCCCAAGATTTGGTCATTGGATGGGACTATAGTTCAAGTGCTTGATCGCACCTCTACGTACCCCATCACCTTTGACCCATCTGAGCCCGAGCTTGGGCGTCCCAAGGGAAACCACAGTATCTGTGTGCGCGACGTAAGTTGGCACAGCCATGTACGTACCTCTGCTCTCCCCTCCATAGATACCCCTACTGAACATTGTTCCAGGAACCAGTGTTGATGAGTGCTGGGTGGGATGGAGGCCGAGGTGGCAGTAGCCTTGCCCGGCATGAGTGGAAAGGCATGTCAAAACTGAGGCGCTTGGAGGATGCTGTGGAGAAGGAACGACAAGAGTCCGCCTCATCACCGTCTCGGCGCCGTTCGAATCGACTGTCGACGTCGGTGAGAGGAAGCTCGCAACGAAACATTCCTGGCGCATTTGTAGATCTCGACGACGATCTGTTTTAATAGTTCATATTGCAAGCCATCCTCTATGTATTCTTTGCATTTGTATAGTAATTGTGCTTGTCACAAGTAACGGGGTTGTTTGTTAAACTTGTTGGAGCCGGACGAGGTCGGCGTCTAAATTACCCTTCTCATCATGGACGTCAACAACGTCGAGCATGAGCAAGTAACGGATGAAATTGATCCAATATGGACAACAAGTCGAACGGCTCGGCAGATATACGCCCTGGGCGAAGTAGAGAAGGTAATTCCTGCCCCACTGCTTTCTGGAAATCTCTAAGGCGGCGACAGGACATTTCGCGACTCCTTGCGCTCGCGGCGTCGTGCATATCGTTGTTGACCTTGCCACAGACCGATGGCCCTGATGACAACCTCCCACAGGGAGAAGAGCGCTCCGAGCAATTCGTGCTCGAAGTCAGCGAATACTTCGAACGGCTGGACGTAAGTTGAAGCCACCATCACCGAACGCCAGCTCAACCGCTTCCGCCCAGTCCATCCAGGTCGCACTTCGTTCATCGCTTGCGCACATCAAGCACTCACGCATAGCGCCATCGGCTATCAATGCTCCACCGCCTGGGTTCGTCCCTCCGTCACTTGGGGTAGGTTTGCCCTCTGTCGATGAATCATCCAAGAAGCCTCGTGGGCTCCAGGAGGAGAGAATTGAAACATATGCGTGGAAAGGGGTGCTCGATGCGCTAACTCGCATCAAGGCCGCAAGGAACGAGAGACCTAGCGCAACCCACGCTGCACAGACTTCGGACACTCAAAGAAAATAGAATCTGGGGCAAAACCCCGAAAAACAAAGAACGACCAGGATTCTAATTATGGTGAGTTGTCTCTTGCTACCGCTCAACTCGGCGGCCGGGTTGTAATAGGCCTAAGGCACCATCCCATGCCCATGCGGGGGATTCATTAAATGCTAGCTGACTCAAGAGTCTCTTCTGCTTTCAATAGTTCTTCTGCTTCTGCTAATTCAGGGATTTTCTTCGCCGCAATCTGAACATGAGGCATATGCCCGATTAGCTTCGCAATCCCAGAGTACGGTATGCGCCACATACCACAAGCTCTCTCAGGTCTGCAACAGCCTTCCCAAGACGGGTGGTCGAGTCAGCAATCATCCTATTTGCTTCCTCCATCATCCTGGTCTGATGAAACGGGTTAGCTGAACCTCCGTTGATCATACACACATGTATCAGGGCTGCCGTACTCCATTATTTATGTCCCAAGCTTCCGAATTCTCGTCGGCCTTGAATTTGTCAAGTTTAAGTTGCTGGGCCTCGGCTTCTTTGCGGTAGAGGTTGTGCTCCTTTAACAGCCTATATAAGTATTGCAATCTCGTTTAGGACAGCTGTAAAGCAGACGTGAGTCAGGAGCTTGCCTATTTGCTGAGCCGGTCTTGATTTTCAGACTTCTGCGGATGGTGGGTACGTCGCTCATGGTAGTCGATCGTGAAGTTCGCTGGATATCCAAAGACTACTCATATAGGATCCACAGTGACGTTGTACTTGTATCTCATCAGATAATCTTGATAAGGGCGGAACCCGATCTCAGTTACGGATTGCGAAGACTGCGCCGTGAAGTCACCGAAGCTTCCATGTATCGAAGTACCTCTGGTTTGGGCAAATATTCACTCGGGGGAGGTTACTCGGCATAAGGATACCATTCAGTTATTCTACGATCGCTAGACGACAATACATCAACCTGGCAATAACTAAGAAATACTGAAGATAGAAGATACGTGCGTGGGGAGTAAAGGGAGGACGAGGGTGTGTGCATCAGACCTGCTAGTATCAGAAACTATGGAGCGCAAGCGCAAGTTTCATGACAACACGATACAGGGAGTTCGTAAAGAGAGGCAGCTAGTCGTGTAAGTACGTTGGATTGCCGTAGACAATGGCGTAAGGGAGCGAGACTATGAACAAGTTCAGAGTCATCAAGCTCGTCGTAGATGGCATGGAGATTGGGAGGGCATCAAACGCGTTGTAGCGAATTGCGTGTCGGTGAGTGAGAGCGTTGAACTGCGATACTATCGAACGGGTGCGTCCAATGACAATCGATCTGGTCGATTGTGTCTATGTTCGCCTCCGAAGACACTTCAAGCGTCCGCAGATAGTCCCAAGGCCTTCGAGCGGCGCTCATCTACCACATCCTATGACAGGCAGGCACAGTGACAACAAGCTGTCAAGCTACGACCCGGAGGCTCGTCAGCACATCTAGAGCAGGCAATGAACTGGCATCGCCGGCGCTGGAAGGCGAGAGCACACCGCGGTCGCAGTTTCCTGTGGGAGAGCGGGCCTAGGAGGGGAGAGCGGCTGCGAGCGAAGGGACATGGGTGGTACGCAGTTCGGGACGTCAAAGGTGGTCACCTCTGCCGCCAATCGATCAATTGTCTTCCCTGGCCGACGAATCCAATAGCCGCACGAACACCTGCTCGGAGGCGAGCAGACGATCCGAGGCTACGAAGAACCAAGCGTAGCCGACTCGTCGGAGGGATGGGGAAAAGATGATGATGGAAACGGAGCGAATATAAGGGGCGCGCAAGACTAGGACGGTGATCAGCCGTTCTGTTCCAGTGCGAGGGTAAGGCGGAGAGAAGAGGTCGGTGTGAGGTATGGAGACAGTTAATCAAATAAAAAATTGCGATGCGTGATGATGAGGGGAATATCTTGTCGCAGGCGTGAATGAGCCACAAAGTCGGGTGGTTGACTTCCGTAAGTGAAAGTCGCTGGTCGTTGAGACGATGTAGAGTGGTTGCAATGAAGGTCGTTGTTTCGCCACACGCGAGGCACGTAACCACAATTAAGTGGTCGTCGCCTCAAGCGCGGACAGACAGTCGTAGGACAGGGATACGATAGCGGGACATTCGACGGGTTTGAAAAGCAAGAAAGCGTCGAGGGAGGCGAAGTGCGCATTCGCCACGTATGTGAACGAGTTTGCACCTCAAGCACTAGCCCTCGATCCTGCGTCAGTGTCGTGTCGCCAGCAAGTGTCAACCTGATCCATGGGGTCTATCGTTCATCTTGCTGCAATACGGTGTTTCCGCTCGCCAGGGGGAGCGACGTGGCACGGCCACGTAAACGGTACCGGCGACGGGAAGGGAGTGAGAGCGCCTGGGAAGACTTTGAGCACGTCGCGACAAAGATATGGGGAAGAGGGAAGGGGAAATGCGATGTGGTCGATGTCATAAGATATGCGTGTAAATAGTCCATCAAATAATCAAAACAGTGCGATACCTGTCTCTGCAGGTCTAAGCCAAAAATACAGTGTTGCGAGGTGGGAGATTTTCTGATTGAGGAGTCGAGAAGCTTAGAACGAGGCCGTGGGCACCATGGTAGTAGCAACGCCATTGTGACGCTGCCCAGCGGTGCCTAGCATGAGCGCCTCGTTAACGCTTCGGAGTCGGTGAACCTCGGCCTCAGCAGCCTTCAGTCTGTTCTCCAATTGGTCTTTGATGGTCTCGAGATACCTAAGGTGGTTGGTAGCCCGATCGAGGAGGGAGACCTTGCTGGCCTTCTGGTTGGACGGGGGGAGCGTGTCCTTAAGGCGGGCATAGCCATCACGGAGCTCGTCGCGGCGCCTTTGTTCTGACTCGATGCGCTGCTTGCGGATTGTCTCGCGGCGTCTATTATATCACCGATCATTAATTTGCAGTCAAATGACCGATGCATATCACTTACGAATCAGCGGAGTTGGCTACGATGGGTTGGAAATCGTCATCCTCTTCGTCACTGTCATCGTTCGCCCGGCTGTTCTTCCTTCGGTGGATGGGTCTCGTCGCTGGGCTCGCCATGGGGTTGAAACGGTGCGAGCGGGGGACGGAAGAAGGGAACGTAGCGTTGGAGGGAGAATGAGTACCGCTGCCGCGGCTGCGCCGACCCGATGCCATACCGTCGGACGAGAGCTCACCAGCGCTCAAGTTGTAGGTCAACGATGGCGGGGAGATACTAGCTCCGTCGGGTGGCGTGTACGGACGAGCCGGAGAAGCAGCTGCGCCGTAAGCAGCGGGGGACGAATAGGTGTAGTCACCGAGTCCGTTCGAAAGGTTCAGGGAATTGAAACCGATCGCTGGGGAACCAGAAGGACCTGGGACTGCGATTACGGCTGAGCAGGTTGATCTTTCACAAAGGGAGCTTCTGTACTCACGGGTCATTGATACACCAAATGATGGCGACTGAGGATATTGGATAAACTCCAGACCCGAGTCCATGTACGAGAACGTAGGGTCGATGGGCTCCATGAACGAGGCGGAAGTCTTGGACGGTTCGGTGGCAAAATCCATTGCTAGTGAAGGCGTCGGGGAGAATGGAAGGAAGCAGACAGAAAATGCTCGCAATAAATGAGCTTAGAAAAGAAGTGCCTATTGTTCAAAGGGAAGTAAATACAAGGCCTCTGGAATGGTATGGAAACGACTCACAAAGGACGAGACGGCAAATCGCAGAATGACTACGCCGACGAGAGTGATTTGGTCGTCGGGGAGGACGTCGAGGAGGGCGGGAGGGAGAGAGGAGGAGAAAGGGATGGAGAAATCGATTGCTGGAACGGCAATGGACTATATAGTCAGTGGGAATGTTTGATAACCCTAAAGAGGAAATTCGCCTCGTGTTGTTTAGTAGCGTTTATTCGCTGGGTTATTTCTGCTAACCTGGCAGTTTCCCATCTCCCCGAGACTTTGCCCCTCGCCCAATTAGACTCTCTAAATCCATGCCCTTCTCCTCGTACCGTTGGACCGTATAATCGGTATCTCATCAAGATCCGAGGAAACCTACAAGGGCAATCCCCATCAAACCTTGGTCCCAATTCCCTCTTCCATTTCAAGTCTCCCAAAACTATCCCAATACCCTTTGCTATCACACTTTGCCCGCATGAAACTCGACACAGGTCACAGCGCTCGCAACGTTGTTTTCATTTCGCCCGGAATTCCTCTTCCTTATGGATATTCTGCTCGCGGGACCTTTCCGTACCCACACAGCTGAGCCGGTTTTCGTCCTGATCAAACGCGCAGCTTTCATTTAACACTGAGTTCCTATTAGGCCCCAGCCTATGTTCTTGGGCATCGGGGGAAATTCCTTCGTAAATGACCTGAAACGTTCATCTCGAAATGTCAATCAACGCAGCCTGCAAGACAAGTAGTCACAATGGGTCATTTCTCGGTCCAATAGATAATTCATCACAAAATTGGTTAATCGTGGCGTAAGTCGTGATAAGCAAGCGGAGGCACAAAAGCGAACCGACGCGTCATTAAGATGTCGTAAAGGGTCATAAGAGCTAGTTCGTGAGAGAGGAAGAGGAAACTCGAGTCCATAAAGATAAAAGTGTGGAAATGGGGAGAGAAACAATGAATAGTAAAGGACCAAGGAAACTACCGATCAGTCTTCGCGTCTAGGCATTGTAATACCCTGTGGACCCGCGTCAGTGGGTGCCAAAAGATTGCAGCAGAAAAGGGACCTACCACCGTGAAATGGTCCCTTCATTGTTGAATAGTGCTCCAGTCGCTTGGAGAAACGCCATGTAAGGAAGTACATGTACAACTGTTTAGCGTATGGTTTATTAGTTCCGGATAGAAAAAATACGTAAAGAAAACGGCGAAACGGACTCAGTATCACGGAGGATACGATGGAGAAGGAGCCGACACCTGCAAAACAAATTCGGAAGATGGCCCACGCACCTGGAAGACTAGGTCGACCAGAAGGCAGACTATGAATGCGGCATTCAAATTAGAAAAGCCGGCTGCGCAAAACCCGCCGGGCATTTGCGCCGGAGTCTCAGTGCCAGTCTCGACTGTGTCGGTCCACATTTGTCCTCCGTGGCTACACTCCCAAGCGATCTTGTCCTTTCTGCAATATAAAAAACAAGAGGTAAGCGTAAGAAGGACGGGGCACCACAGCAGCCGATAGCGGTGAGGTCGGTTCGCTAATAGTGGGAGAGCTCTGACCCACCCTCTTTGGAGCTGCACGATCATCAGGATGGCCCGAACAGCGGATATGACAATCACAAAAGGCCAGAGGAACTTGCACACTCGGATCCAGATGTATGATCTCTGCGAAGGCCAGAATTAGCTCCCGCTCCGTCCAGAAAACACAAGATGAATTCTAGGCTCCCAGATGGAAGAAGTGGAAGCGTCTTAATGCTTACATTCGATAAAGCAAAGAGGTTGATCACGGCAAGGACACCAATACCAACACCGATGCCCCCATATATTTGCCTGTAGGTTGGAGTCATGGTTAGGTCTCGGGTCAGGAAATTCCACTCGAAGACCCACCATTCCGGGAACGTGAAAAAAAGATATTGACCCAGGACAAGCAAGAATACTCCCCCGGCTATGCTGTACAGCTGTAGTAGAAAGTAATGAGCCGAGGCTCATGCGATGATCGATAAAAAGGGAGCAGCTTACAGCTAAAACAACAGCCCACGCAATGGCACCACCACGCTTCGGTGATCGTTAACGTCGAGTGCTTTTTTCGAATAGAGTTGCACTGACCAACGGCAAAAGCAGCAGACAGTTATCACACCTAAGATCCCGACCATGAGGACGTACACTCGGCTAGCGATTATAACGGTACAAACCACATCGTAATCAAAGATCGGCTTCAGGCAGTGCAACTGGCGCAGGTGATAGCTCCGGCGGGGAGCAAACGAAGGTTAAAGGGATCGTAAACGGGGTGTCGCTGCGGTGAACACGAGGTGGGGTCTTGACGATGGGGGCGCTGCCGCCTGTGCGGGGTGGCCTTTAGAGTCGGTGGAGTCGGTGGGAGAGGGAGGGACGTGACACGAGGCGGTGAACCCTAGTTTGGAAACAGCAGGGGCTTCAGAATTAGACTGGAACAAACAAAGCGACAGGTGTCACTCCGACAGAGTTACATCCTCAAACAAACCCCTGCACGCGTTTCCTCTGCGCCACTTCCTCCCAGCTGCAGACCGCAGCACTGCATTGTATTTCGAGGGGCCCGACGCTCATTTTCGACTCAGGTCCATGTATCATTGCGGAAAGAAAGCTTGTGGGCTGCCGGCATTGGTATCACCGCCGACTGGGAACCTGTGACCTGATCTAGCTACTATCTGGGTTCAGGCGTCCACGGTAATGTGGATCAAAACCTTGCCATGGTATCAGTGAAGAAGCACGAGTCAGTCCTACCTGCGGTGCATTTTTCGACCGTCTATTTGCTGGGAAATCAATATAGGCCATAACGCACGCCGCGAAGCAGCGAAACAGATAAGTGCGGCTTTGGATGTGGTTTCCGACCGCTATCTTTACCGGTTTCATTAAAATTCTATTAGGATTCGTCTGACAAGCACTGGAATATCCATATTCATATCGCCTCCATCGATGCGTAGCTGCTGTTCGACGTACTACCCTGTCGTCGCTTGGTGTGGATCGATGATGACGAAGGCACTTGCCAAAATCTGACACTTACCCGAGTAACAAGTATGCCTGCTCGCTATAGATCCGTTATCCGAAGCACTCCCAGTGTACTGGACTCCTCCGGAAGGACTCGTCGTCGGACGAAAACCTTTCACAGTTTCTCCGTACCCATGCCCTTTGACGCTCTAAATCTTCCAAAGTTCCTTACCTCTCTTCTGTTCGACTTCGCCAGGTCTTCGCTGAGTCGCAATCGATGGATGCCTGTCTTTCTTGTCAACCTTTTGCACTTCGTTCTGTGGAGACTTTCTATCTCTGCACCATTTTTCGATC
This sequence comes from Pleurotus ostreatus, assembly GCF_014466165.1. Lineage (NCBI taxonomy): Eukaryota > Fungi > Basidiomycota > Agaricomycetes > Agaricales > Pleurotaceae > Pleurotus > Pleurotus ostreatus. Next base: position 1,299,217 of record NW_023503157.1, on the reverse strand, counting down.
GCGAACCTCCACCAAAATCCGCAAAACAGCCGATCCTCCAATCTGCAATCGATTCGGCCAAGTGATGTTCTACCCCCGAGTATCCTCGTTCAAACACAGTATCCCACATCGTCCAGTGACTTTGTGGCGTCCTCTGGGTGCCTTGATCTTCACCATTCCTTCCCACCCAAACCAGCCTCGATCGCGCATCAAGTTGCTTCCTCATCCTCCCTCCCTCCCTCGGATTGTCCACATCGCGCCAGCGGAGTGGATCCTAGAAACCTAAATCCAACACGCGTTCATCTCAATCTCGGATATCGATCTTGCGTTTGCCTCGTGTGGTCTCTGCTATCAGTCCCTCGAACTCGGGTTAGTCAGTCGATGGTCATGGACACCGGCTCTTGGCCACTGGAATATTCCCCCGACTATCGTACTTGAGATTCCATCAACATCAACTCCGTCTAGCGCTACAAAGCTTCTTCGCAGCACAGGACCCTCCAAAGTACCGTAAGCTATACACAAACGGGTATGAACTGTATGGAACAGAATCTCATCACGGTATTCCATTCTCTTCCGCCCGCAGCGTACCTTCGGATCCGTGGATAATCAAGGCCCCTCGTGAAGGGTGTATATTGGTCCGTTCACTAGGAAAGAAGGTCACCCTACCAATATTAGGCGGCCACTATCACTGGGAGTCACTCTCTTGTCCCTTCTTGGAATACAAATCTCTTCGATCCCTTGCCAGTGACGGAATCGGTGCCACAATACCGACAACGCCGATTACAAAGGGACCCGGATGTCAGCCAGTCTCCGTGTCCTCGGACCTATTTGGAATATGAGCCGGCATTCTCGTATACACAGAAATAGTCCGCCCATTTCGAAGTTCTCCGTCAAACCTGACCTGCCAATACGAACTCGCTTGGGGTTAACACTTGGGCAGGTATGGCATGCGAAAGTCGAATTGGGTGATACCATAACACCATTAGTGGCTTCTGCTAGACGAACAGGTGACTGCAGGGGTGCGGGTTTATGAGACGCCTTAAGGCTATTTCAACTCTTACCAGGTCAACTTGTTTCAGTAGGCACCTGCCGAATTGCACCCCCCACATTCGTTCTGGAATATCTGTCGCCCACTCAAGGAGTCTGTCTGTCAGACTTAGCAACTACTGCCGACCCACCGAGCTATCATCGATTCATCCTCAACCTTCGGTCGAAACAATACCTTATATGCCATATTCATCCATTGTGGTGTAGGCTCAAACTTTCGCTGAGTCTGGTTAAGTAAGTAAGGAACTCCTGCAAGCAAGTCGTGTTTCAATATACGCCGTATACTACTTCGCCATGAGGTTCCAATGCTGAAGATGTCACTGGCTCTGCTCGCTTTAGGCATCAGTATTTACCGGAGAAGCGATAGTCATTTTGTGATGTGATGCGTGTATCAAAACATTTGAGCCGCATGTTGTGTTTATACTGTAACGGATCGCACCGTGTAAGCAAAGATGCGCAGTGATTTGAATTGTCGCCTGAGATGCTGTACGAGACTCAAGCTCACAGCTTGCAGGGCTCGAGAAGACAGCACCCCATTCAGTCTAAAAGGCGCTTCGTACGAGTATGTAACTCTCGCACGCGATGATAGAGAAGTGCAGTGAAATACAATTTGTTCATAGTTGAATGGATATGCTAAAAATGCTAGCGAGTTACATATGAGAGCGCATCTGGGAAAGTCCTAGTTCGTCGAGGGCAGAAAAGGTAATGGGATGGCCAAACAGGTGTACGATTCCGTAGCATATATATCCGAGACTCCAGGACGAAGAGGGTGACGAGCCCAAGCTCCAGCCCCTCCCATATCGTCGTTACATCCATCACTAGCCTTGCCTCCGTCGTCGAGACGAACTACAAAGGCTGTTTACAACAATCAGACACCACACAAGCTGAGCATCATCGAGAGAGTCATGGCCAATCAAACCATCTCCCTCTCGAGGAGCCAGCTGCATGGCGCTGGCCGTGGACGTGCCTCATCAAATCGATATCGTGTTTGCCATGTCGCCGCCTGCCTTCTCGTCTCGAACCCAACTAGTTTTGGTCGTGTATTAATATTCGTCAAGAATCATAAATATCGTCAAAATCTCTCGTTGGAATGTCGACTGCCGTTAGGGGGGTTCTGTGGCGTTCGTGAAGTTCGTGGAATTGTATGGTGCGTGGGGTAGTTTGTAGTGCAATGTGGCGTTCGGCGTATAGAAGAATGTCGTCGCGGGAAATGACCAGGGGAAAATGCGGGGGTAAGAAGGACGGCAGTCGAAGGAAGAACGAGGCCCAAGGTTAAGATTGCTCGAAGCCTGGGTAGGAAGTAGAGTGTAAACTCGCTGGGAGTTGTAATTGGTGGAGGAAGGAGGCGACGAAAGCGTGGAGAGCAGAATATAGTTCATCGATCAAGGAGATAACGTGTAATATCAAGCACGATGCCATTCTTTCGGATGAACGTAGCCCAGCTTCTGATCCAGGCAAAGACATCAAGTCGTCGTCGCGGAGTCTCTCTCATGACTAGGACAGTGCAATGGTAACCAGGAGTATAGTGTGCAATTGACGAAAAACAGCCAGCGTTTAGCGTCGCATGCGAAACCCCATCCGTTCCATCGACTGCGCCATTCCATGTTCCACCACCGTAGCTTCATAAAACACAGTATATCGTCCAAACGACCTCCGAGAGTTTAGATCTGTAGAAAATATAATACCAACCGAGGAAAGCAGGTTACATGGAGAGGGGTCAGAGAGATGAGGAGCATGCAAGGTCAATAGCCTTCTGAGGCTGACGGACTAGAGTGGTCGGAGGGGGCCTCTTTAATGACTGGAGGGTCGGGTGGGGGAGATAGTGGTCGGCCGTCAAAGGTGGATGGCGACGATGCCGTGAGCGATATCTTCTCGTTTATGGAGCGAAGCCTCTGCATCTCCTGTTCCAGAGCCTCTATTCGAGCAACAAGCTCCTTATTCGTATTCTCAAGGCTGACGATATGGTTTGTGGCTGAAAGGACCATCGGTTTTCATTCAAAGGCAGAAGAATGAAAGAAAACTAACCTCGCTCTAGAAGTGACACTTTACTGCTCTTCTGGTTGGACACGGGGAGCACATCCTTGAGTTTTGCATATCCGTCGCGAAGCTCGTCTCTTCGCCTCTGTTCTGCTTCTATCCTCTGCCGCCGCGTTGCCTCTTTCCTCGAGTGAGCCAAGTTCTCGGTGAAGTGTGCACCCATGTCTTCTTCGTCGGAATCCTGTGAACGACTTCGCCTTCGGCCAGAAGAGCTTGTGGGAGATGATGTGGGATTGTATCGGATGTGGCGATGTACAAGGCTTGTACCCCGTGAGGAAGAAGGAGAACCAGTACCGCTACTGTTGGAGTGGTTGTAGATGCCGTCTGCGGATGTATCCGAGCCGGATATGGGGGGAGACAGAGGGTCGTACATATCTGGTGAGGGGGGAGGAGGGGGCGATGTAGACAGCGCGAGGCCTCCATGAGGCGAAGGGGCATAAACGGGTGGATATTGATGTGGCGGAATGAGGCTCATGTTATGATATGCCATGCCTTGCTGCTGCAGCTCAGTAACCGATAATTGTCCTGTAGAGACGATTATCAGATGGACATGCGTTTTGAAACAGACCGTGAAGCATTGGAACGCTGCACCCACGAGTTTGGGGTCCTGGCTGCACGACCTGGTAAGCACTCATTTGCGGGTTATAAGCCATGCCATAGGGCGCATCCTGCTCAGGCTGGTAGAAATTATATGGGGGCTGCTGCATGTTCTGCTGCTGATTGTGCTCGTCGTGCTGCTGATGCTGGTGATCCATTTTTCGTGGGCGACACGGTCGTGAATTTTTCGTAAAGATGAAAACTGTGGAATGAGAAGAAATGGGAAGTAAGTAAACGGCCAGTTCCCGCTGCAAAGGAAGAAAAGAGAGAAACGCTCCCAGTCCACTCGCCGCCAAAGTCACTCTCTGTTTGGCTACAACAAACTTTGTACACAACATCCTGCCATTGTCCCCATTCCTCGGATTCACGTCCTGGGAGTTATTTGCATGGCACTTGGCCCATAACGAGAGCATCTACAGGCGATTTTCCTTTGTGCAACCAATGGCAGACGGCGTTTACGGCACATTTCTTCGACGAGCCCCTAGCTCGACCCCTCAAGGACTTCAACGCTCGCCGGCGTCTTTCAGTATCGATCCCAGTAATCTCGGTACAATCACCCGTAGTCCTAGACGCTGCACAGACACAAGGCAGGCAGATGATACCCCACACCGTGACCAGCTAGTGCTCTAATGAAACGCCCGTTCATTAACAGCCACTTCGTCCCCGGACTTCGGTTGTTTATCTGCCGAAGCAGCCAGCGAATAGCGTCAATCATCTCTCTGATAGGAGCGTGTAGCCGGTGAACAAGTTCCAATGAACTTGAATGACCCAGGGGGATACGCATTGTGACTATTACCAGAGGAACAAAACGTGCACTTCTCGGAGGGAGGTTCTTCCTGAAATGCTTCCTATCGGAGCCACGCCTTCATTCCTCTGCCTTCTTGCCGTTCGGATGGTACCAACGGAATACAGGCTCCTTCTCACTCACCCCAGTCTTCAAAGTTCACCCGGCCAACGGAGCGGGCGTCAGATACGACGGAGAAGCGGGGGAGATAGACAGCCAGATCTTCAGGTTAACGGACTGGTGTGAATTTCGAAGAGCCTCTCTTTCCGTAGCGTGACACACGGGGGAGTCTTTGCACTGTGCAGGTGACACAGATCAGCATGTGGGGAGACTTGAATCTGCTGACCTCTGCGCAGAGAAGTAACATGACATGGACTATACAATCGTGCATTGCGTTTCGTGTTTCGAGTATCATGAAAGTACACAACGTGTGCGCCGATAGGCTAAAAGGCAGACTCGGAATTGCTGGCTATCGGAGTGACTGAATGTGCGTACTATGAGGTAGTACTATGAGAATGCATGTTCAACTTCAAGACATGAGAATGGAATGCGATCGGAGAACGCAGCTTTGACATACATACAGCTGTGATCACATTGCGAACTTGAGAAGTGAGAAGTCCCACCCATATACATACACATAGATCATACTAGGATTTAGATGCGGCGGATGACAGGGGATTTCAAGACGTCTGCGGACCGCGGCCGGCGTACGAGGGCACTGAGGGAAGCCGGTCTATGGCATTGGGTGCTTTGCAACAGTTTCACATTCACACCGAAAGGCGATCACTACTGACATAGCACAGTCGTAAACACCGCTGAGCCGCTGGCAGCGCCATCGCCGCTTATTGCATTCCAATCAGTTGCCTTGACCTCAGACTCCCACTGGCAGCGGCTGTCCGAGGAATTCGACTAAACAAACCACTGGCATACTCCGAATAATTACCAAAGTCCTTCGTAAATAGGGAAAGTGGCGTTGAGGATTACTGCAGCTTCCCAGAGACTTCTCAGAGACGTCGCAGCGAATTATTAGCCTACGTGGTATACCGTCCCGGCTCCCAACCTTTTCATTTATCACTAAACGTTGATTGATTAAAAGGGTCATGGACCAGGACACGCCCCTCAGGCCACGAGTTTGCAAGTTCGTTGAGGCTTGGGATTATCGATGCATCGCTGATCAGAGTATGCCGTACTAATTCACTAATTCACGCGATCTCACCAACTCATGCACCCACTATCTCACTAAGTTCTAACTCGAACACTCGCTAAACCACTAACTTAACTACCGCTCGAACTCCCATTGGTTCCGACTCGCTATGGTTCGCTGGATATGATGTACTTGGGTTGGTACCAGCTGGCTGGTACTATACGACTATCAAACAGCCACCGCCACTGCCAGGAGAATCCGATAAGCCTGTGTATTGTGCATCGTGTCCTGGAATTCCCTTCTCTCAATCTTCGAGAAAGAGGCTCGCTAACTCGCCACCCATGACTCCACGCCATATAACCCAATTAGATATTTTAGAATGTGGTGCACGAATCCACGGGTTGCACAGTTTCACCGACATTAAATAAAATATTACATACCGCGTCGATACGAACTTACAGAATCGAAGTACATATTGCATCCTAATTCCAACCTAATTCGACCCGGATCACCGTACACCGTGGTGATCTGCATTTCGCCGGGCCTGGGTGGTGAGCTTTACCATGGCTCCAACTGCTAACTCTTTGCCTCGTTACTGTCGTACACTCCATACATCCGCCGATGAGTGGTGCCAATAGTACATTGGAATTTGATAGTAGAACGTCTGGCCAAGTCAAACTATGCATGTTGAACTTTACCGTGCCGGAGATGCTAGAGATGATCGTCGGCGGCTGCCAGGCTGATGAGCGTTTGAACCAGGAAGTAAAGGGTTTGTGGCACGCCACCGCAGCTTCCAAAGAAGTTATACGTCAAACAAGGTTCTTGACCATAGCAGATCCTGTAGGCTCAATCGTCTATAGATTCAATCACTTGGGTGCGCTCGGACACGTTTTCAGCAACGCGTTGCAACAACTACCTTCGTAGTCTCCTCTTCGAATTTGGGATCTAGGGGCTCATTTATAGGGGCATTCAGAACCCAGACGGAGAAAGGTTTGAGACGCCCGGTCTCGTGGATTGGGTTGGATACTTCCGCCTATAGAATCATGGAACCGTCAAGGTACTCTTGATCTTTTCGAGAGTCTATATCTTGGACAGGATGTATGTCGATGTAGTCATACCTCTACTGGCCATTAATACTCTTGCTGTGGCAGAGTGCGGCAGTGTGTCCCTTTGCTCATACTGCTCATGCCAAAAGCGTTTACTATACCCCCCCCCCCCCCCCCCGTGATTTATTACCAAAGTCTGATCCATGATCGATGTCGATGGATCATTAGGCTCGTATACAATCGGTCAGTGCTGTATTCAAGCTTCGAAAGCTTCCTCCTCGCCTCCCGCTCCTAAGTACGACGAGGCAAGACCCTTCATGAAGTTTGGAAAGGATTCTGAAACACAAGTATTGGACGTAGAAATTTGTACGCCCTTGATGAGAGACAATGAATGCAAGGTACAAGATCTTATCGGGTTGCGAGGGACTGATACTGAGTAAGGCTTTACTTTCCCACGCTTGCTCTTCCTCCCCGACGCTTGTTTGATTTTTGCTTCAAGTTCATCGTCGTCGACGGCAGCAAAGCGCGGGAGCTCAACTCGCCTCTCTCTCTCGTACCACCACCATCACGCCCCCGCCCCACGAGCCCAAGGTGACCATTCTGCTGCGGCTTCATGGCGGCCTTGTTCCCAACTGACCAAAGTTCGACCTAGGCCAACGATTCATGTCATAGACGCCATATCCTCATAGAAGCTTGTTTTCTAATCTCCGGGTCGCTCGCAATTCGACTCGGCGCGTACACGAGGTGATATCATGTCAACAGAAACGACTCCCATGTCTAGTACGAGCAATGCGCCACCACGATCACCGCTGGACTCTGGATCACCGTCACAGCTATGGGCGCCCCCAAAGTCACCTCTTCCTCCTCATAGGCTAGCAAAATTGGCGAATGCGCTAGGAGTGTCCACGCCTATGCCTGCGACCCAGCCAAATTCACCCTACTTGACTGGCTCTGGCTCGCCGTACTTGTCTCATTCTAATTCTCTACCAACGCCATCTTCAGCTACGGAATTCCTACGACGGTCACCAACGCCGTCTGCTTCTTCTGCCGTCAGTACGTATCAAACACCCACGTCTAAATTCCTCCTCCACGTTATCCCTCCATTACACCTCCTTCACGACTTCGATGTCTCGGATGAAACGAATCAGCCCCCGGCAACCGCTTCTGGATACCACACTCAGTTTCAGAGGGGGACACTTGTACCAGTTTACCCCAACCTCCAGCTCCAGCTCGGCGCGATTGCCAAGGAATACGCGTTGCCGAGCACGATGGGACTTATCCTCTATTTGGTGAACACCAATGTACCTCAGAACTCCAGCGGGCCAGTCGGATTGGAGGACCCGGGAGACGAGCTTGGGCCGCGTTTGTCAGAAGATATATGGAAGCACCTCTGGGTACGCGTATTGAAAGCTGAGCAACGTGATGAGTTGGTCCCCCGCAGTGCTAGCCCAAATCCCCTCGGTTTCGTGTTGAGTGCAAAATCATCTCCAAACCCCAACGGCTTCAACCATCTTCGTATCACGGCTCCCAATGGCAACGAAAATACCACCACCCCGTATCCTCTGACACCTTCCTCATCAACGACCACCACAACCTCGGCATCAGACCTCCAGCATCACACCCATCCTAGTACTTCTTCCATATCACAATCTGAGGCCGAGACACCCGACTCTTCTGTCCTTGACTCCCGTCGCGCTGACAGCCTCGATCTACCTGGGTTGAATTCCACGTCTTTCATTCCGATTCTGGCCAAAGTGGAGTTCGATGTCGACCGTCGGAAAGCTCCGTGGTATGATCCCTGGGTAAGGAGCAGGAAGATGAACCAAGTCAAGAGGGCGGAGAGTCGAGCGAGTAGGAAGGGGACTGTTGACGATGCATCCGAGGAGCGCAGGGCTCCGCTTGGTTTGAAGTTGACGGAACGTCTTTTGACTGCAAGCCCCATTTCGCTGAGATCTTTGACAAGCAAAGATAAAGGAGAGGTGGAAGGTGGCTACCAGCAGTTGTCTGACTCAACGACAGACGACACAGGTTCGGATTACGGAGGTGGCGAAGAGGATGAGGATGAGGAGGATGAAGAAGAAGATGCGACTGCTCGGGTAGCTTCAATCCCAAATGGCAGAGATCCTTTGAGTGACGTGTTTGGGACCGATGAAGAAACCTGGGCTGAGCTACGCAACTCCCAACTAGCTGCGAAACGACCCCCTTCAAATCCGAACGTCGTCAGCCTTGCATTAACTGCCGCCGACCTCGAAAACCTTCCAGAGCTACCGCCATCCGATGACGAGGACGATTTCACTGGTTTGACACGGTCTGAGGACGAAGTCGCAGACCTACTTGACCAAATGGACCAGATGACCCGACCCGCCCTCTCCGTATCTATCCCGACCTCCCCTCCGCGAAGCGACAAGCACGTCCCACCGCCCCTCGTCCTGAAGCCCATATCGACGGATCTAAGTCTGCCAGTGGAGAGCCCACTACCCGGAAGTTCAGGTAGTGCCCACCTAGCATATCTCACCAATACCTCAGAGGAGAACATTGAATCCTCTTCTTTAGCAGATGAACAGCCTATCGCGCCGGATGCGGAGCACGAGGAGCACGAGGAGGATGACTTGATGATGGATGAGATCTCGCGGGTGAAGAGTCCAGCGGAATCGGAGAAGAGGGAAGGGGCTATATTTGACGATCTTGACCTTGGGTTGGACCTCACGGAAGAGGTGAGTAGTTTGGCGCCGTTCACGTCAGATGGATCTCTCATGCCGTCCAGTTCGATGAGAATGACCCCAACGATCGCCGGCGGAGTCAACTGATGATGAAAGCCCAACTCGATGAGATCGAGAAGGTACGCCGCAATTTCGCTCTTTCCCTCTAGACTAGTACTCATCTGGCGGGTAGAATCTGGCTCAATTCTCGCCGAAGGCATTGAGGACCGATCTTGCAGATACCATCGTTCCGCTGTCCCCTAATCTATCGGGCGTTCTGCTGAACTCAGAGGTCCTACCTCCAACCCCCGGGTTGTCTCGCCTTTCGGATACCCCAACCCTTACTCCGTAAGATTTTCAGAATCATCTACTTTCACCGGTATTCATGCTTTCATACAGGCCAACCAGCGGTGCTTGGCCATCGGTTCCATATTCAACAATGAAAGATGCGCCGGACGTCCCACAAACTGCCGCATTGGCCTCTCCTTCTCCCCCGAGGCTTGCCCTCAACGGGGTATCTACTGGCGCACCCAAGTCCTTCAACGTATCGCCTTCTAAAGAGATATCTAAAGAGACGCAGCAACGACAGCTCGAAATGGAAGGGCAGGAGATAACATACCCCGCCATCAATGCCGCCGTGTCCTCTACGACCGATTCCCCTGTAATACCTCTTTCTCCCGATCCATTTGGACGATACCCTTCGAGCAATGAAGCGTCTTCTTCTCATCATCCCTCGTCGTATTGGGGAGGCGACCAAGCTCCTGCCACCCACGAAGTCGATTATTATAGTGTTACCTCTCCAACCGAGTCGGGCAGGCCTCCTTCTTCCCGCTTTTCTGCCGATTCCACGTCCAACGAGGAGGTCCTCGCCAAGTCTATCAAGAACTCTAATTCTAATAGTTTGATGTCTGTGAAGAGTCTCAGAAAACTGTGGAGGAAGAGTAATAAATCGTCGATCTCGTCAACGCCTGCGTCTACGAGTGGTCGGTCATCGCCAGCGGCTTCGCTTTCGCAATCAGCTCGGCCTTCAGAAGATCTATCAGCGTTACCAGCACTGCCAATGACCCCCACCGTCGGTTCCTTCCCTCTACCACCTCCACCTCACATGCAGATGCAGCCTGGCCAGATGCCCTCCCCTAATATGCAAGCAGGGTCAATGCTACCTCCTTCCATGAATCGCCCTGACCTTCCCCCTCAAAACGGCGGAGGATTCGCTCCCCCTCCGCCTCGCGGGTCCCTGGCACCGCCGTTCCTCCCTACACAGATGCAGCCTCCACAACGCGATTCTACAATGGGGCAACTACGATTTGACCAGGAGTCACCATACCCTATTCATCGACCCCCTGCTCCTCGATATTCTCCGCGGCCCCCTTCGCCTGCCTACGCACAGCCGCCTCAGCAGCAGAACTATCAACAAGGCACACTCGCAGCCCCCGCTGCACCAGAGAAGACGAGCGTCCGAAAGTCAATTCTGAAGGCGGTGAAATCGTTGCAATCCGGCGGTAACGGTAACTCGTCCCCCACCGAATCGCAAAGATCGAGCATGGATCGCTCAGGACCTGGCACACGGTCCAGAAGGGGGAGTGTAGCCAGTACAAATTCGTATACCCCGAATATGCCTGCGTCCGATATACCTCCAAGCCCTCGCATCCCCGAGCACCTTCTAGCTGGCATGCGTAGCAGCCCTAATGGTGCACCTCCTGGGCCACCGCCGCCGCCACCACAAGATCACCGTCTGTCGCTCAAGACACGGCCGAGAAGCAACACATCGTCCCTTGTCCGCTCGGCATCCCCTCCTCGCTCTATGGCGTCCTCGCGTGATTCAGAAGAGACGAGGCCCAGTTTCGATGTCTCCCAATTCGAGATGGTTTCTCCCAAGATGAACTCTACGCTTTCCTATCCGTATCATGGTCTGGATCATGAGTAGATTTATCCTTCGCACGTTGCTCTTCGTTATTCATGGGTTGTTATATATCTTGCATCTGTACAATGCGTTAGTATAAGCATTATTCAACATCGGAATTTCTCTTCTGCTATCATAGTAATGCGCTGTTTGTATATGTTGTGCGACCCTGAGGACGCGCACTTGATGGTCGCAAGCGACGGCCACTGACAGTGCGCCCGATGAGCAAGCCAAAGGCAAAAATCGCACAAGTCCAAACGACGGGCATATACAAACCAGATGCCATAAGAGTAAGGTTTGTTTTGACCACATCATCTGTAAAGCTCGCTACATACTCGTCCCCCAGGATGTTGCAGAATTGCATGGTCTGAACAGCATCTCAGACACCGTGGCTTCGGCTCTGGCTAGCGATGTAGAGTACCGGATACATCAAGTGGTTGAGGTGCGCGTTACGCTCTTAGGTGCCCGACGTGGTCTGACTGGTAACAGGAAGCCGCGCGGTTCATGCGCCACGGGCGACGGACAACGTTGAGCACGGCGGACATAGAGCAGGCGATGCGCGTACTCAATATCGAGCCATTATACGGGCACTCGCCGTACAATCCCCCGACGTTCAGACGCGCCCCTCCATTCCCCCAATCTGCCGCTGCTGGCACAGTACACTATGTTGAGGACGAAGACATTGACTTCGACCGCGTTCTGCGCGACGAGAAGATCACTTTACCCAAAGGCGCCAACTGGACGGCTCATTGGCTAGCAGTCGAAGGGGTACAACCTCTGATCCCTGAAAATCCTCCTGCTATCCCTCGAGAAACGGATCAAACGGACACGAAGACCAATCAACTACCCAATGGCAATGGCTTCCCTTTGGCACCTTCCTCGCCGAACCGGGGCACCACAATCAAACAGCAGCAGCAACAGCAGCAACAACAACAACTCGTGAAGCAAGTGCTGTCTCGAGAGCTGCAGCTTTACTACAATCGCCTTATTACTTCCCTTCTCCCCCCAACATCCGATGCTACCAAGCGAACAGCTGCGTTAGCGAGTCTCAGGCAAGATGCAGGTCTGCAAGCACTTCTACCGTATCTCATAAGATGGGTTGGCGAAGGAGTTGTAGGGGCGTTGAAGGAAGACCTTCAGAGCGAGGCTGATGGCAAGGTGTTGGAGGTTCTACTGGATGTTATCAGCGCGTTGTTGGAGAACACAACACTTTTTGTGGAACCATATGTGAGCCTCGTTATTTTCCGGCCTAGATCTCGTGCTAACCACTCCAAAGTTACATCAAGTCCTACCCCCGATTCTGTCCATCCTTCTCCATTCATCCCTAGCGCCGTCTCATGCAATACATCTGCGCACGGCGGCAGCTCAGACGCTCTCTCGGCTCCTAACGCAGCATTCAACAACATATCCTTCCCTCGCCCCTCGTATCATGAAAACACTGCTTCTCGCCCTTGTCGCTCCTGGTAAGGGTAAGGGCACAAGGGAAGGTGCAATACGAGGCTTGATGGGAGTAGGGAAAGAGGCCATCCGAAAAGGCCTTGTCGAAGGCGGAGGAGCGAGAGTCATTGGTAGTGAGTGTTCTGGCCCAAATGCCAACAGGTTGGACTCGAGGGCCTTAGCACAATGTGTTATCGTGAGTACAATCACTCTTGTGTCGCTAGTATTATGGTATATAACCTTTGGTTCCAGGACGCTCTTTCCATGCTACACCCGCCGTCCGACATGCCAGAAAATCTCGACTTCACGAACCAAGCCGACGAACGAGTACGAGACAGATTGCACGAAACACTCGGCGACTTCTTCGCAACAAAGATCTCGGGCGACGCGACATGGGCTCGAGGCATCCTCGGTATATCTCGAGATTAAGTATAGCTTATTCCATTTCCTGTACTTATAGGTAGTTCGTAGTTCTAGTCCATTGCTCCATCTTTGCTATTCACAGATGCCAAAATCAATTTGGGCTTGGAGATGTAAGGATACACGCAGATTAAACGGATTGGAAAGGTATGGCGGGAATGACACGAGTCCTCATCATTCCCGATACAGAAATATAGTAATAAGTCAAAAGGTAGCGCTGGCGCTGGTGGTAGTGTGGTTATAAGCCAACTAGCCTGAAGAGGAGATAGAGGAAGGAGCCCATGAATCGGACTGCTGACAAGCCAGCACTACAAACAGATTAATCGTCAGCCCATGCATTTATGGAAACATAGGGTATAGACTTACAGTGCCCAGAATAGGAATGTCAGATACGGATTGAAGTTGGCGTCGGTTGATTTCGAGAAGTTCTGCGCCACCCAGTCGGTGAAAGCTGTTGACGTGAAGACGACGATCATGGCCATGTTAGATCCAACCCAAGCCAGAACGACGTTGGTACGGCTGTTACGATCGTGGTCGGCCTGCTTGGTGGCGGCGTCACGATGTTCCTTCTCCTCGGGAGGTACAACTCGCAGTGCACTGCGGGAGGCAGCCCAAAGCGAGTCGACATCTTCCCTTGCCGTTGGTAGCTCGACTTCCATGAACTCTTTGCCGTCATCGTTCTTCACTTTCTTGGCGCCTCCGAGGTCTTTAGCCGAACCATTGTCACCCTTGGTACCCCTAACGCAGCGTGCATTAGAAACGAGTGTGCAAGGAAATCCAGGCAGGATAAACATACCAGGTAACATCGTGGAGATTGCACATCGCGTACATCATCAAGATATTAACATCTAAAGGGGACTCGTCAGTTTGTTGTTCGCATAAAGTAACGGTAAACCGAGGTGCTTACAACTTGGTAGGAGGAACATATATTGGATGAACGATGTGAACATATGGTATGGCTCAAAGTGCATGAACGAGCTGATGAAGTACAAGCCATAGGTTGCCGCGAGTGAGATGACGATCTCTCTGAAGGTCGAGTTGTTCTGAACAAGGCTGCATGGAAAGTCAGAATGAATCAGTATGTGTTACGAGATGGCAGGCAGGGGCACTTACGTAGGGAAGTCTTTCCATTCCTCTATCGTCTTCGGAACTGCGAGATACACGGTAAATCCAGCACACCACAACGTGATCACGTTACACAATCCGAACAGAACAATCGCAAGCGTGTATGTCCATTTCGAACCCTAACCAAAGTCGTAATCATTTAGTGATCTGAGAGAGATAGCCTAGAGGGGGAGGAACTTACTTGAGGACGGTTACCGAGAGAACAGACAGTGACTACGAAGAGGAGCGCGATGTAGAGCTATGCCAAGGATCAGCCCCGGTATTAGGACAAGGTTCAGATGGGTAAACTTACCTTGAGGAACACCTCGAAGACGGCCTTGCCGGCACCATTACTCAGGAAGTTGAACGCGTCTGTTTTCGAATCTGCCGTTGCCGATGAAACCAACTACATATCCCACACCACGATCAGTATTCTACTCCACATTCCACTCCAAAAGTAAATGGAGTAAGATCAAACTCACGAAGAAGAAAGCAAGATAGAAATTCGCTAGCGAAGTCCAAGTGAAGAGTAATTGCACCGCATTGTATATGAACTCGAGTTGGAGGAAGATCTTCCGGAAGAATCCTTGGCCCGAGGTCCATATCCTCCAGAAGAAAACAGTAGCGTGGATGGAGGCGAATAGGGAGCCGTTGAGCCAGCGGCGACGTTGTGAGATGAATTCGGGGACGGAAGTGGGAACATCGGTGGAGGCCTTGGCACTCTTGACGTATTTGAGACTGCAAGTCTGATCAGAGAAAGATAATCATCTAAGGTTGGGGGAGCAACTTACACCCATCCTTCGTTCTTCTTAGTGACGATTTCGAAGCAAAGGATACGGTCCTCGGCGAGGTACATGTTTCGCTCTAGCATGGAGATTAGTACATGCTTGAGTTTGAGCTAGGTCTTAGACTCACCGAATAGGCCTGCGTTGCTATTACCACCGTGCATGGTTTCACCCTTGAAATATGAAGCTAGCGGGCCCTTCCCGTTGGGGCCGTTGAGCAAGGCCTTGTATCGGTAGGCACTGAAGGCACCCGGCAGAACGCTGATATAGCCGAACACACTCTAGACAGGGCATAAGAATGTATGCAGATTGCCGAGGAGTTTTGTCAATTGCATACCTCAAGAGGTTTGTCGAGGATGTTGGACATCTTGTACTCGAAGTTCTGAGATGCGGCGAGGGGACTGGTGAGGAGGAGAGAGCAAGCACGGCCAGTGTCGACGCAAATCCTGATCGTAATATAAGCAAGCTGGATACTGAAAGCACTGTTACAAAACTTACTCTCCGCAAGCGCCTCCGACATTTGAGTGCTTGTCGAAACCTGTAACAACGACGATAAGCTTCGGAGGACGAGAGGGAAACTGTGACGAACGTACATTTCCACAGTTCGTAGATAGACGTTCCAGTGGGCTTGGTTCCGACATCAAGGAGGATGCAGACTGTTCCAATTGTTTAGACAAGAAGATAATGTGCCAGAGGCACGGAAACATACCGTTGGGCTTGATCAAAGGACCGAATGCATTGAAGAACCAACGATGACTGTTGAGCTTCTTCTTGTTCTGTTCCTTCAAGCAGAAAAGGATCTGGACGGGACAAACACCCTGCGAGACCTCGCCCTTCTCTGTGACAACAACGGAAGAGGTGTATCTAACCGACAATCATGATCAGGCATATCATGCCGGAAGAAAGATGATCACTCACTCGAAGATGTGGGCAGTAACATCCTTTCCGCCAACGGAGTCCTTAGCAATGCCTTCTTGATAGCATCCCATCACGGTCAGGACTTGCAGAGTCCGCTTGTTGATCTTGCTGCGACCATCTGATACGACGCAGACAACAACCTTCTTCCATCCCTCCGAACCCCACATCTTGGACTTCGACCTACTGCATAGGTGGGCGATGTTCTTGATGACGGAATTCATGGTGCGGGTGAACAGAACTTCATCCTCGTTGTACATAGTCATCACGATAAACAGTTCGGTTTGTCTTCCAGCAAGGTATGGGCGAAGGGAGTACCGGGACCGCAAGAAGTCGTCGGGGTCGCATGTGGCGGCGGTGTATCGCATCTTGGAAAATTCTTCAATGTCTTGCTTGCCTGCTGGCACGATAGTCGAGGGGACATCGACGTCAATGACAAGATTTCCTTGGTAGAGCTCGATTTGTCGGACCGAACGTCTCTTCATCATCTTCTCGCGAGCAACAGAGTAGCCGGCGGTACTCTGGTCACGGTAGATACCTGGTCGGGGTTGCACTGGGGGGTAGTTTGGTTGGTATGGCATAGTAGGGACCGGCGGGGCGTGGTGCGAAGGCACCTGGCTCATCTCGTACGGGTTCAGATGCGCTTGCGAGCTGGCAGCATAGCTATTGTACGATTTCGTAGACTTCGAATCCCAGTTCGACTGCGTGTCGTAGTTCTGTTGATGATAAGCCTGGTTATCGGCGTAGTAGTCATTCTGTCCCGTGGTTCCGTGACCTGGGTGGGAGTAGTTCTGTTGCTGAGCCCCGTAGTAAGGATCGTGGTTCTGGCGGTACGCCATGCTGGAATTCTTCTGCTAATAAAGCTAAGCAAAAATGCACGGAGATTGTAGATTCGTGGGTCTGTCGACGTGCAGTACAACCAGCAAGAGAATGGACGGCCTGAAATTCACAGAAAAGGCCAGGGAATGAGTGGCAGCGACGAGCTGGCGACGGGGAGAAGGGAAGAGATGGTGATGGTTGTGAGAAGGATTCAAACTTGAACTTGATGCCCAGCACTGAGTGCCCTGGCCGGCAGTTCCCATCTTGGGACTTGGAAAACGCGTGACTGGAGGCGAATCCTCAATTCAGCACCTCACTTTAGATGAGCTACCAGATATTCTAGACGGCATCAAAAAATACACCAACTAGCAACCGTCCGCAGTTGGGCCAATACCCGAGTGTGGGGGACCGGCAGCACGCTCAAGAGGCGGCGCTTATTCCTTAGGGGCATAGGAGTTTGTTTATTCTGAAACACTCCATTATTAGAAGCGATGCTCACAGACATGATCTACAGGGCATCAGATAAATTTGGCAAACACATCAGTAATGCATATGTACGATATCGAAACGAGGGTAACTGGATGAGTGGTGGGTAAAGCAGTTTGTAAGTAATAGTAACATTGAATAACGAATAACGAAAAGATTTAGCCAGTCGGAATTTATCTCAAAGGTATAAGCTGTATGTATGAGCGTGCATGGGTGGCAAGTGTTGAAACAGTGTGTAATGAGTGGTGTCCAGCAGTGAGCGAGTAACGAGAAACGAGCGACAGCAGCGGTAAGTACGTCCCTTTGACCTGTTGGTATCGCGTATTATAAAGTACAAGGCAAAGGTACAGCGCCGACCGCGAATGTTCGATGGCCGACACGTATGTATATATTTATAATCTACAATGCCTTCTTCAGAATCCGCGAGAAGCAACCAACAACGTAATCACTCACCAGTAGTATACTTTCGACATACAGACGGGAACTTTTAATGCACAGCGCGTTGATGGAAGCTCAATAACAGAAGAGCGTCTTCAATCGTCACATTCGAGGAGTGTGCGGACTTGTTGTCCATCTCGCTGGGGTATGTTTGGTCAAGAACCATCCTCAAATCGACATGAGCATGCGTGTGACCGTGGTTGGGTGGGGAAGGAAGCTGCATCGGCATGGAAATTGGCATTGGCATGGGGATGTCTGTGGGTGATGGAGGGGAGGGAGATGGGTCAGGAGACGGCGTGACCGCCTCTTCAAAGTCCTCGTCGCTTGCACCATCATCAGATGCTTGCTGGCTGGGGGTCTCCATATCAAACTCGCTGAGTGCACGGATGACTCGTCTTCGGCGGGGTTCAGACCGGTGGTGATGGTCGACATCCATAGAGTCATCTACATCGTGACTAGACGATGATGATGAAGTAACGAATGGCGAGTTCGCGCGGGAGACAGAAGCCGACGGAAGACTGAGGGCAATATAACCCTCTGTATCGTTGTCCTCATAATCATCATCGCCGCTGCCCATCTTCTTCGACGCACGCTTCCTAGCCGTCTGTCGAAGGTTGCGAAACCAGTTCGTGACTTTACCAAGATCCCTGAAGCGAATAGGATCCGTGAGCACCTAAAAAGACTGATGGGAATAGAAAATTGCACTCACATTCCTATTTCAAGCGCAAGCGCCGTGCGTGCTTCAATGGATGGATTGATTGTTTTTGCCGACAGTTCCTTTAACGCATGGAGCTGATAAGGCTCGGGCCGGGTCCGTCTCGGTCGTGATGAAGGAGCAGTACTACTATATGGGGTACCGCTCCGTCTAGATCTCTTCGAAGGTGAAGGCTCGTCACCAATGATAGAGGGTGTTACGCTGACAGAGCGCCGAGATGGAGGGGCAGAGGCCGATGGGAGGCCGAGAGAAGGGTGTGTGGAAGGAGGAGGTAAATGGAGCGAAGGATGGCTAGAAGGGGGCGGAAAAGCGGCAAAAGTCCTATTTGGCTCTGGCCATTCCCGGCTATTAGACGGAGAATCTGTAGAGACATCACCGTCGTCTTCCCTCCGCTTTTTAGCAAGGCTGCGCTGGTTTTGGAACCAATTCGTGATGCTTTGGTATCGCCTGGAATAGTTGCAGGATTGACATAAAGTATGGAGACAATCGTCAAGTCAGTTTCAGTTCATCACATTGACAACGTGGGATGATGATAAACTCCCCGAGGGTATAGGAGGTATCACTCACATGTTGATACGTTCTGCTAGCATTTGCCTTTGCTCCGTTGAAGGGTGTGGGTTTTGATTGTACAGCTTGCGAAGCTCTTCTGTCTGCTCTGCAGTGGGCCTATTGCGCATTTTGCGAGGCATATCGGTGGGTTCGACGAGGAAATGAGTGTGGTCGGGGTTTCCTGCGTAAAAGGTAGGGGATACCGTCTGAGAGGGGTTGTCTGAACCAGCTATAGATACAGAACTGTTATTAAGCGAATAAGGACTATCTGCCCGGGAATAATCGTCCTCGTCCTCAAGATCGTCGTTGTATTTGTGGAGGTCCTGAGGGGTATTTGCGCCTTTGCCTCTCGACGTGCGCTGGGAAGGAACTCCACCCCGGCTGCGCTGTTTCTTTGATGAAGCTCTTTTATTTTGAAACCACGCATTGACGGTTTTGACCTCCCTGAGTGAGACTTTCTCAGCAATCAATACGGGCCCCAAAGAGAAAGGACATACATTCCTAGACGCTTTGCCAGGGATGTGCGCAGCTCGAGGGCTGGATGCTCGTCTCTGTCGTAGAGCTCATTGAGGGCGGCTATTGCAGCTGGGGAATGTCTGTGCCTGGGTTTCTTTTGTTGTGAAGGAGCGTTCCAGATATTGACAGCAGCAGCAGGCCGTTGGCGGGAGGGCTGGTCGCTGTGTGGCTCGACGTCGAGGTCGTCTGGGATCATGGGCCAGGTGAGGCGGGGACTTTTTACCATTAGAGAGATGATAGTGGTACCGGAAGGAATAGCAGTTACTTGAAACCGTGCATTATATGAGCTGACATCAACTTTTTTGGGTCAAGTCCAATCCCATTCTCCCACTTTCCCACAGCTCTAATTCTCCGATCGTTTATAGCTAATTTATTATATTTCCGACTTTTTATTTCTTTCACCGTCCACTCTGCTGCTCCGGTCCTCCTCATCGTCGCAAACGACGTCGACGACCTCAAAAGGGCGCTAGAGCAGCGTACACGGCGGGTGCATCATCTCTCAGCCAGCGATTTCCCTTGCTGACGCTGATTACCGAATCGGGTTATACTGTGTAGCAGCTGGGATGACAGTGACGCTGATTATGATGTTGCACTGGGCTAGCACGTTGCTCGTCTCCACTGCCTTGTATAAATAAAAAAACATACCAGCCATGCAGGTAATCGGGGAAGCTCCATTATGCCTCAGAATTAATTCGAGATTCTCATCAAGCCGTCTCGACGCTGGCTTCAATTTATCGAGGCGTTCGCCGCCGGGAGGTCGGAGGTAGAACGGTCGCAAGCTCACCACCACTGAGACAGCATCCCTGCAAACCCATCAGTTTCCATATGGCCTGTCCCTGTTACAAAACAAAACATCAGTATCACTACGCTTCGGGGTCCCCCCATGCCGGTTTGATATGTCACCGTCCGGTGTTCCAACTTACACCATCATAGCCTCCTTCGGTAGTACTAGATAAATACATTGCTAGTCAGAGGGACTAGATGGCGACGTGGGCAAAGACTCACTTTGCTATCGTGGACATTGCCTGGGTTCTAGCCACCTAGGACGATGAGTAGTTCGTGTTTACCCAGGCAACGGGGAAGCAACGGACATTGTCCTTCTCAGGAAAGGAAATGATAGTCACAGGATGACCACGAGTCCTGGGACTCCGCCAAAGTTTTCATCATATGCAGCAATGCAGTACAGCGCCGTGCGTGCCTCCGAGTCTATAGCAATTAGCCGTCCATAATGATATGGCCCACCGGGGACATACCCAAAGGGCGTAAATCATACATGCCCGAAATACACGCTGCTACGCGAATTGCGATGTCGTGTGTGCAACTGCAATGTGCATGGAAATGCGCTCAATGTCAATTGCAATTTAGCAATGAACATTCAATGATGATTGCTCTAGTTCACGAAATAAACGGGCATGATCACATCAAGTGAATCAGAAGATCAGTTGATAGCGAAACTAATAACAGACTAAGCATGAACTCGACGAACCTAATACAAGGACCCATATCGTTGGGCCACCGCACCCATCTCAATTCCCAAACACACGGGATGGTAACAGTTGCTTCCGCTGCACGAACGCACATGCGGTCGCTTGCAGTAAACCGAATTCTGGCGTATTATCCCAATTTCAAAGGCGGTCGGTCCCGGCCATTGAACTGCTATCGAGTATACGCAGTCAATTTGCTGATATGCATCGACACCATCTATGGAACCATGGGTACGACCGAATACACGAGCTAGTGGACCTGTGGTGGTGATCCAAGGCTGAGTTTGAGCCTGGCTGAGCTTGCTCTATAGTTGTCACAAGGGTGTCAGGCGTCCTCCCACACTCACTCTGGCAGTTTCCTTCAAGTTCTCATCATCACCATGCAAGCAACACAATTAGATAGAATAGCTACGCGAACGTGAAAAGTATGTATAGAATACAAATACTACTACGTGTGGTGTCTGGACAGCACACTCTAAAGTACACTACATGTAAATCCGTACTGATCAAAGAAAGGATATCACTGCATATACAGCAAGTAATCGACAGTTATTTAGATCCCGGCCACTGCGCGTGCCGTGCAATGCAGTTTGCAGTTTCATGATAGCATCAACGGCCAAATGACCAATACCTCATGGAGAGGTAGGGCTGTTTATCTCCTCTTCCGGCACAATGTTCTTGATCCATGCCCCAATCGAGCCGCTGTGAATAGTAGGTAAGGATGACTGATCAGGACTGCAATTCCGCGTGAACGGCAATTGCTGCGATGAAAAACTCACAGGAATCCTTCATGGCGAAGGAACAACGCCCGTTTTGTGCCTTTGCTCCAGAATCGGATGGCGTATGAGAGTGTACTTATCGTGGCAGCATGTCCTAAATGAAAAGGAAAGATCCAGAGATAAGCCGCAATATTCCCTCCACGCATAACATGGCATAACAAAACATGAAAAACACCCACCTCGGATGAAACATCCGCCAAAGTATATCCTGTCTAGATTGTACTTCTCAGCATTCATATACCTAAATCGCATGGACATATCTTAGCACGGGGTCGAGATACGGCAAGGTGGTGTGATACGCACGCAATCTGACCGATGTTATTCGAGATGGCATAAAGCAAGCTTTTGCTGATATCCTCAGATGAGAATTGTATCTTTTCTCCTCCTTTCTTGAACACCTTGCCAAACGAGCTAGCAATCATCGTCGATTTAAGGCCGAGCCGGCTGTAGTCCTGTCCATAAATATCCCCCACTAGCATATCGACCGTTGCATTGTCTCCCTTCTCCGATAGAGCCAACATTTCTAGCTCTTCATTAGCATGCATGCCTCGTGTACATCGACAAACATTAGCTTACCATCAAATGTTGTTGCAGGTGTCAAGAGGCTCAGCAACCCCCACAGTGTTCCCCCACCCAGACTCGTGCCGCTGACACGCTCAAACCTGCCATCCTCGTCAACCTTGATGATCGACACACCAGACCCGATGTTAACAAGCAGACATGGCAGCTGTGGCGTTGGGTTCGATTCGAAGGTGACTTGGAACTTTGGTGGATCGGGGCTTGGTCGTTCCAGTGCTAGCATCGGATGGGAGACATTGTGAATGAGTTCGTCGGAGAAGAAGTAGACTTCGTCCGGAATGAGAGTGATGAACTTGAGGCCTTCGATAAGACATTCCATCTCATCTTCTCTCCTCACCTCCACCCCTAGCGTATCCCTGAACAGCTCGTAGAACCGGTGAGCGCCTCCGCCCGTCGCCATGATCTTCACCCCGTTCCTCATCTCCTCTATGGACACGCCATTCACCTGTGCCGACCTCTCGATCAAGGACTGGATGAACTCCACGCATTCGTGAATATCGTCCGTCTCGAACCGCTCGAAGTTCAAGGAACCGCCGGGGAAGTGTTGCGCGGCTCGCCGAAGCACGGATTCCCGCAGCATCCCGTCATGCAGTCCCGAGAGGCCGTTTCCGTTAGAGACAAGGTGGTTAGGGGTGTCTAGCACCAGCGGAGTGAGTGCGCCGCCGCGCTTGATGCTGGCAGACGACGGCGAGTGGCTGCCATCCTCGGAGGGTGATAGAGATCGGGGGGTTGATATGGCGCTGTGTGGCCCAGACCCGTGTGTAGCGGCAATAGACGGCGACGAGGGCGGTTCTGGAGAGCGTGTAAAGTAGACCACCTTTGCTAGCGAGCCCCCCACCTACAGCCAAAAATGAGTTTTGAGGTCACCCGACTGCAGCATAGGGCCTGTACTCACGTCGACGGCAATATGAGACACTGGCTCTATGTGGTTTGGCAAATAGATTCCTCTGCTGTCCCGTGTCTGCACAGCACTCTGGTCAGCAGACTGAGCACGCCAACTTGTGTGATAAGACATACCTCTGGCGACTCCTCCGAGAGAATGACTGCGCCTCTTGTGTCGACATGGATGACTCGCGCGGTGGGAAGCGAAGGGTCAGCAGCTAAAGCGGGCATGGTTGTTGGCGGTGCTCTATGAGGTTGTCGCGGTCGAAGCTGCCCTTTCAGACATTAACCTCATATATTTGAACGACAAATCTCGTACGTTTCACCAGCTTTATAAGTGAGACAACCGTGACCGGCAAGCGATCTCTGTGGTCGCCGAGCGCGTGCCTCCTTTTCCGATTCGACAAATTACCCCGGATCCGGGTTGGGAAATCACTGATCACTGCAGCTGCCCAATGGAAACCGCGCTGGTGGTAAGAATCTAATTCAACAAATCCAGAATGGTACAACATCTATGTGCGGACGTATCAGCCCCCTACAGCTGCAAGCACCAGATCGCAGGCTTCTTGCTTCTCCGCACGAACAGCCAGCTCCAATGTCACTCCCTGGCCACTGGAGAATGTCATCCGACACCGAGCGAGAACCTTGCCTCCTCCACCTGCGACCAACCCGGAAAGCTGTAGTGTGTGAACGGATGACGGCGCAGGATTTTCTGTCCCACCCAAGGGCTCCATACCCAGAACCTCAATGATAGAATCACAGGCGGCTATACCAGAGATCAGCCGACTATACAGTATCGGGGGAAAACTAGCATACCTTTGATGCTTTCCATAGCAGATAAGGCAAATGTTTCAGTGGCGTTGGGTCCGGACTTAAGTCTGTCCCATTCAGCACCAAATGTTGCGTAGCTGGGCACAATGTAATCGCCGCCAGCACTAAGCTCGACCTCCTCTAATTGGTATTCATCTTCGTAACCCTCCTCTTCGGGTTCGCCTGTTGATGGATCGAGTTCCTTGCTCACGAATTTGAGCGTACATTGGAATGATGCGATGGTGTAGGTCTCGGGTGATTCGCGTGTGAAGGATACGTAGACGATTCCAGGTGAAGTGGCGGCAGTCAGTGATGGAAGGGGGATGATGAAATCTTCTGTCAGCCCTGCGTCGTCTGACTGAGGTTGCATAAACACAGACACGCCTTCAAGCACTGTGTCCGGAAGCGTGTTCGATATATTGAACTAGAAGGTCGGTTGATGGGAGCCACAAATGAACGATGAGATTGATAGCTTACTTGGAAGACGATATGCTCCTTGAAGATATGCTTCACGCATGTAACCTGGTACTCTGTTTCGCTTTCTGTCAACTGCGCTGGCGTCGAGCTGCTGTTGAGGACAGGTCCATATGAAGACAATTCCGGCACTTCAGCCAACTGTTCTGCGTAAGCCGACTGGCGCTCAGCTTGTGTTGGTGGCGCGGGTGAATCAGAAGTCGAAGCCTTCGAAGTGGGTATGCCAATCGTATCCAGCGTACTCGGTCCTGCGAAAGTTTAAGTAAAAGGCAAACAACCCCGCCGAAGCAACGTACGTGCAGCTTCCTGGGCGGCCTGAGCCCGACTAATTTTGGGTACTGAGGAAACGTCAAACGCTTCGCCCGAAGCTAATGGATCTTTGACGTAGGTAACGAGCTTCGCTTCCAGCGCTGCCAGGGAATAAACGGACTCTTTTGGCAAAGTCAGATGCCGTCAGCCTGTCAAGTAACATACAACCGACCTTCCTTGACATAAACATCTGCGAGAGTTTGTTCACGGAAGACCTTCAGGTATAGAGCAGCTCTATCGCGTACTTCATCATCGACATCGTCTAGGCATCTAACCGAGCGGTTAATTGAGGGAGATGAATACACGTTTTAGAGAATACCTGTTAAGGAGAACCCCAATGCTGGTCCGAAGGCCACCATCACCAGAGTTGACGCCAAATTTAGCCAAGCTAGAGACGGCCGCGGCTCGAACGGTCGCATTCTCCAACACGACACGATTGTAGATGAAACGGATGTATTTTGCCGGTTGGGGGGATTTAGGGCCTTCCATACCGAGAAGATGCAAGATGCGAACCGAGAGCTTCGTGAATTCACAATCTTCGATGAACTCGCATAGATGGGATAGAGCCTGTTCTTTGCATTCGCCAATGAACTTGATCATGTCAAACATCGCCTCCACCACAGCACGCTTGAAATCGTAGCCGCCTTCGTCGCGAAGAACACCAGACAAGAATGACAGCATTGATGCGTGTTTTGTGGGGAACTTGAGGCACAAGGAACGGATCGCGTCGACAATGATGACCTTGAATTCGTCGCTGATTTCTGCCATGAATCCAGTAATTTGTTTGATGAGCCGATCCACTGAGGCTTCGTTACCGGTCTGATCCTATCTGAGTGACAATCTAAATAAGTCAATGAGTAACGCACTTTAAGCAGTGTGGTGATGGCATAGGTCGCGACACTGCGATTTGAATCAGCAATGAGTGCTTCAAGATCAACGTTACACGTCGAAACGCTAGATGGATGGGTAAGAGCAAGAGCAGCGAGCGTCCGTGTTGCGGCAAATTTCAGAACAGATTTCGGCGAGGACAAGAACAATTGAAGGACTATAGGAAGTTAATAACGGGAAGTAACTTTCGTGACACTCCGCTCCTGACCTGAGATAGACTTCGTGAGTTGCGCCGGTGTAACGTGCTTCATTTCGCAGATAGCGCGAGCGGCTTCGAAGTTGACCATGTCGCTCTTGTGTCGTAACCAGCCTTCGAGGAGTTCTACCATTTGCCGTTGAGTACTAGTAACCGCCCGTTAGCAGTTACACGACAGGCCAGGATTGATATACGCACTTAGGATCCTCTTCAATGACCTTTGCCGCGTAACGGATGAGCATGCAAAGAGCCATCGGGTTCTTGAGCGTGGTGCCACTACCAGATTTACCACCGCCAAGTTGTTGGATCATTTTGGTAACAGCCATCCTGTCTTGTTGGCGAATCAAGTACAGGAGACCGAGGGCATGGTACTGCGTAACATAGCTCGTGGAAGGAATCGTCTGAGGACCACTGGGGGCAGAAGAGCCAAATCCAAGGTAACCACTTCCTGAACCAGAGCCGAAGAAACTTGACGAGGATTTAGCATTTACGGCCTCTTGCGCTTCGTTCACCCAGCGCTTCACGACATCCTTGGCGTGTGGGTAGAGATGGTACGCGGAGACGAGCGCAGCGGATGAGATGGATGGATTCCGGTCAACAATCGCGGCCTTGAAGAACCGCTCGACACCTTGCGCCATTGACGGCTACATCCCGAATCAGCGTCGAAATCCACGAGGTTAAAGATTCCACGCACATCAATGATTCTGCATAGTGCCCTAATTGCATTTGGTCGGTATATCACTTCAGAATTCGGCTGCATGTCCTTCATTATGCTGCTTGTGACCATGATTACATCTTCCGCCGTCGTCGCGAGTTCTTTGATGGCCAAGTACACCGCCTGACGGAGTGCGCTCTACATCACACACTCATTAATGCGCCGTCTCCCATCACAAGTAGCGCGACTCACGTCCTTATGCTGGAAGAGCTTCGTAGTTCCAAAGAACAGTGTCGTAGCCTCCTGCGTCCCAAACGTCTCCCCTATGTAAAGGAGGTATACGATGCGTGTCAAAAGTGCCCTGCACTTCCGTGGACTAATTGGCGAATCATTGAAGACGCGAGCCTCCTGTATTATGGTGGTCTTGTTATTATAGTAGGAGCTGAGGCCGCTCTCTTCCTCCTTCTTCGACGGGAACATGATTGAGAGCGAGGACATTTTGTAGAGAGCGTCGATGTGTGTCGAGACGTTGATAGACGTGGACCATGTCTGTTTGGCCTCTGTTTGTGCATGTTGGTCTACGGCCTCTGGAGACGCCTCTGGCTGCTTCGCCCATACCATCGTACTCAACAACATACTGGGCGACGTCCTGCTGCGAAACGAAGAGAGTTCAGTGGCTAAAGAAGCTGAATACATATACTTGAGGACTCGTGCCACGACTCAAATTGTGCTATGATTGACAGCGAGAATTAGACACACACAATGGGGTTGGATATTAGACTAGTACAGGGGTGGAGTATTGGATGTATGGATAATGGATAACACCAGCATCTGAGCAAAGATGTCGTGAAGTGAAGTGAAGTGCAGCGGAGTAATTCATGAGGGGATCATAACAAGGTCGTGAAGTAAACATTGCCGAAATCTCGCGAAAACTCCCTCGAAAATCAACACGCTTGCAGCCCAATCGGTACCCAGACGCGACGCCCTCTTCCATTCCGCTCGCCCTCGACCGTATCTAGCCGACATGCCAGATACTGGGGGAGGTGGGGGATGGAAGGACCACAAGTGCTGAGAAAGAAAAGGAATAAAGTGAAATCCAAGGAATGTGGGGGAGTATAAACGTTGAAGAAGGTGATGTGTACAGATAACGCAACGTTTTGTTATATACGGCAAGGGGAAGGAGCCAGTCCCTTTGGGCTGTACAAAGGAGAATGGTACGGGCGCGAACCAGATGGGGAGATGTATGTGCGATAATACGCAGAGTGATAAAGGGATATAAAGGACATTGAATCTTCATCACTGTCCGTAGGCAATAAACGATTCAACTTGGAAAGGAAAAGGGCGTCCGTATTCGAGAAAAAAGTAACCATGGGATGGACGTGGCGGGTCTGTTCGTTCGGCACAAGTGGAAGACGTAGCCCTACGGTCGTCGAGCTGCTTGTGCTATGATACCAGGAAGGGCGAGAGTGGGTAGCGAAGGAAACAATCCAATGGCTATGGAACCAGAAACCGGGGAGGTCCCAAAATGGACCATCTGCTGTCGACCCACCACCTTCCACTCGCGAGCATATCCTCCGACCCGCTAATGGGTTGACCTATCAACCCTCTGACTGCCATGACCGAGCTAAACCTATCACCTTCCCTCCGCCCCCCCTCGCTCGGCCACACGGAGCGCACAGCGCAAACAAACCAGGAAGGCTGAGTTCATTTACCAGAGATCGTCACGGTTGCGTCCCCCACGCTGTTGACCGACAGCGCCGGGAGCGGCTTGTTGCGCCTGGCGAGTATGAGAGCGCAACCTGTCAAGAAGACGTTAACATGCAGCGGTCAAAAAGAAGGTAAAGGCCGTACATTCTGTCACTAGCACGGTGATCATCCTCCTCTTGAACAACCTTACGACGGGTGGTCTTCGAGCTTGAGCCAGCCCCATTGTCGTCAGTGGCGCCCCTTTGCACACTCCAGTCGAAAACGTAATCGTACTGGTAACCCTCACGAACAAAGAGATCGCGGAAGAGCTTGCGGAGGTACGAGTAGTCAGGCTTGTCGTCGAAGCGAAGAGCGCGTGAATAGTTGAGGAAGATCCCAAACTCGTTAGGGAATCCACGGCAAAGGAGATCGGTGGGAGTAGTCATCTTCTTCTCCATGATGCGGTCGTACTTCTGCTTCTTGGTAGCCGCCTTCAACCCCTGCCACGGCAAAGCGCCACGCAGGAAATACATGAGGACGTATGCCAGCGACTCTAAATCATCGCGACGAGATTGTTCGACGCCTAAATGGGTGTTGATTGAGGTGTAGCGAGCAGTCCCCGTCAGGTTCTTATTCTCGCGGTACGGGATGTGGAGGTGGGTCTTGGGATCTCTGAATTTCTTCGCGAGACCGAAATCGATAACATTCACTTGATTGCCACGCTTGCCGATTCCCATGAGGAAATTGTCTGGCTTGATGTCGCGGTGAATGAAGTTGCGCGAGTGGATATATTCTATGCGAGAAATCTTGACAGAGGGTTAAAAATAAACCCTTGACAATGACTGATTACTCACCAACTGATCTGCCAGGAGCAGCACGGTCTTCAGGCTGAACTTGCGGTTGCAGAAGTTGAAAAGGTCTTCAAGGGACGGCCCGAGCAGATCAAGCACCATGGCGTTGTAATCGCACTCAGTTCCGAACCATCGGACGAATGGCACACCGACACCGCCGGCTAGAGTCTTGTAAACCTTGGACTCATACTCGAGCTGCGGATGCTTGGCTTTGACTGATTCAAGCTTGATGGCAACTTCCTCGCCCGAAATGATGTTGATTCCGAGGTAGATATCACCTGTGAAAGCCGCGTAAGCAAACAGCGGGGGAAAGGGGGCATTGCGACTCACCGAAAGATCCAGAGCCAATCTTCTTGCCAAGACGGTATTTGCCTCCTACACGAAGGTCTAGTCTGTGTGATGAGCTGTCTGCCATCGATGGTGGGTGGATGCGAATTTAAGTATCTGAATGCGGGGGGAAATGAGGTGAGTGAGTGAAAAGATGAAGTGAGGCGGCAAGGGTTTTGTAGCATGAAGGGGCAGGGCAGCGTGTGGATCAAGGCTGTTCTGCGGAACACGTAACAGGTCGGGCGGTTGACAACACGAGTAGAGCAGCAAGCACAACAGTCGAGCCGCTTATCATCATAGTCCGCAAAAATCAAGCGAAAAGGTTCTTGACAGCTAACACGCAGGCTGACCTCCAGGTGGTCTGATTCGAGGCGCCATCTGGCCCACAAGCACGGCTGACCGCAAGACCCAAACTGCACCCAACATCAGCCAGAGGGCGGGCAAAGCGACTCACAGATTAAAGACGAAGAAAGCAAAGCGGGAAGGGCGGTAGGGATGGTGGTGGAGAGGAGACAACGGCTTATAAGAAGAGATGGGGACACAAAGAGGGCGACCGTGGGAAGCGGGGGCGAGATTCAGGCATCGGAGTGCGAAATATTCCAGCTCACATAATCGGCCTTCTTCCTTTCCTGTGCGACCATCAACAATCAGCCCAATCACAATCAAGAGACGGGCTCATTTGTTTTCGGGTTGCACGCCCTCGAAGCGTGGTGTTCACTTTCTGGCGGTAAAAATAAAAATAAAAATGTTATCCGAGCCCGGCATCTTCTCGTTCGCTTTTGGACGTGCTCTGGCTAGACTAGGTCCCCTCCACACTCCATCGCAGTCCTGGCATCACTGGATCAAGGTGGCTCAGCTTTTCTTCTGCCTGCGCCAATCCAGAACTTTGGTGCTCAGATTGCCGAAATATATATCCCTGGCGCTCAGCAGTCAAAGTAGCGTCACATCAGCAATTCCTGAGCAAGGTGACTCACTTTCCCCGCACTTCACAGCCCGATATCCGGAGTCGTACGCCGCTCGAAGCTCTGGCACTACGGCCCGCGTCAGGTCATCTCGCACGTTTCCCTACGACTCGGGCCTCGTCCAGGACACATTGCCGCCTTAATTCAGTGCATACGCCCGGGACTATCTGCCAATGGCCTCATTCTGATCAACCCAGCTTGATTGATGCCCATCTTGGCATCACATCAACTAGCATGCTGCGTCCACGACTCACTAGGTCGACAGACATCGCTTCTCTACCATTTCACGTCACTTTTGTTGTCTGCATTAGCAACAGTTTCATTTTTATCGTTGTTCCATCTATTGATGCAGAAATGAATACACGCTTTCACTCTGGCCTACCGCCTGGTGACACACACCATTCCGAGATGGATCGCAAATATATACCCACGTCCCGGGTTCTATTTTTCGAAGCAGACGTTTCTATTGTGGTGCTGAAGCGTTGACCCCTGGTAAATTGTCCCAATCCAACATTCGGACACCCACACCAACCCCATTTCAGTCAAAGCGGCCGATGGGGACGTTTCGGTCGATCGAGGCGTCCTCTATGACTGTGGGACAAATTTACTGACCGTGAGAATACTTCGGAGTTACTAACAGGTTCAAATGCTAGACGAGACGGAGACCGCTTCACCCGCTCACCAGTCTCCGATTGTTCGATTGTTCTTGGCCTCACAAAAGCCTACTGACAGTACGATCATGCCCGCTCGTACATCCAGGCCTGCCCCTCTCCAGCGGCCAGGTCAATGATCGCCCTATGCGCTCTGCCCGAAAACTCACATCCGAGCTGCAGATCGGCCATACCTTGCCCTGGGCCTCGAGGGGTCCGCCAATAAGCTCGGTGCTGGCATAATCAAGCATGCTAAAGATGGTTCGAGTACTGTTCTCTCAAACATTCGACACACGTATATTACTCCGCCGGGAGAGGGATTTCAGCCAAGGGACACGGCTTTGCATCACCGGCAGTGGATCATGGGCGTGATCAAAGATGCTCTCCAGAAAGCGGGAGTATCGATCCATGATTTGGACTGCATATGCTACACGAAAGGTGTGGGGTGTTGCTCAGCCTTTGGTTGATTGATGCGATCGACATTCATTTCAGGTCCTGGTATGGGTGCACCGTTACAATCAGTAGCGTTAGTAGCGCGAACGCTTTCTCAATTATACGGCAAACCCCTTGTTGGCGTGAACCACTGCGTTGGTCGTACGTTTCACAACCCTCCTCTGTCTGAATCATTGTTGATCTACGAATAGACATTGAAATGGGTCGCGAGATCACTGGAGCCCAGAACCCAGTCGTTCTATACGTTTCTGGCGGAAATACTCAGGTTATAGCATATTCCCGTCAATGCTACAGGATATTCGGTGAGACGCTCGACATCGCAGTAGGAAACTGCCTTGATCGGTTCGCTCGTGTGATCAACCTCAGCAATGATCCCAGCCCAGGTTACAACATCGAACAAGAGGCGAAGAAGTAAGTGATGCTTCTGTTTATGCGCAGTTCCTCATCTAATCAGCCGTTCTCAGAGGCAAACGCCTTCTGCCGCTTCCCTATACGACGAAGGGCATGGATGTTAGTCTTTCGGGTATACTCACCTCCACCGAGGCTTATACGCAAGATAAACGATTCCGGTTGGATGGGACCGGATCGGATTCTGAGGATGTCGTGACCCCAGCCGATCTATGCTTCTCGCTCCAGGAGACGATATTTTCGATGCTTGTAGAAATTACGGAACGTGCAATGGCCCACATCGGCAGCAAAGAAGTTCTAATTGTGGGAGGCGTTGGATGTACGTTCTTCCCTTCTGCCTCACATATACGTGCCGGAGGCTTACGCGTTGCGGTGTGACTAAGGTAACGAACGGCTGCAAGAGATGATGGGCATAATGGCGAAGGAGAGGGGTGGCCAAGTATTTGCAACGGACGAAAGGTAATATTAGCCTGTAAACGTGGCCGACGTCGCTGATTAGCTTCAAGGTTCTGCATCGACAACGGCATAATGATTGCACAAGCTGGCTTACTCGCGTTCAGAATGGGCCAGTGCACAGACTTAGCGGATAGTACGTGCACGCAAAGGTAAGATTGAGCTTTGTTACATAGACTTCCTTCCTTCTGACAACATATTCTAGGTTTCGTACAGATCAAGTGCACGTCGCTTGGCGTGCCTGAGTTAAAGCGGTGGAGGGACCACGGACTGAAGCAATCTCAGTCCAGCTTCGTCACCAGAACTCTTCAGCTGATCCTCCACTTTCGCGAACCGGTCCCACCACCACCTGTTGACCTCCTCATAGTCCCCACCCGTTCCTGGCGCGCCTACCCTCCCATGCCAGGGCTTCTCTGGCAAGATATAGTGCAAGCATCGAACTTCGTCGTCACTCCACAACTTCTTGTGAACGATCTTCAAGGTCTTCAGCGCGTTGTAGTACCAATTCAATGGCTTCCATTTCCCTTTGAAGTATGCGGCCATGAGGTCTTGATCGGCAAAGTTGTACGTCGAGATATCGGGGGAGGTGGCTAAGAAGTTGGAGAGCCCTTCGAATAGCTCTGAGGAGGGAGTAATCACAACGAGACCGGAGTTCAGGAGTCCGTATGGTCGAGGGGAGTCCGGCTTTATTTCGGGCGGAGGGCTGGTAGGACTTTCGACGGCTGTATGTCCACAGTTCTCAGGGATCCTAGACGTTGTTTTAGTCAGCCATTCCCAGTCACTTCTGAGAAGTCCTATGCACCAGTCCTTGGGATAATGAGCGAACTTGCGCGGATTGCACGCGCAGGCATGGGCTGCCGCCACCCAATCCTTGGGTAACTCAATCTCCATTAGTTCATCCATGTTCCTCATCACGATCATGTCAGAATCCAGGAGGACAACACGCTTCAGAAAAGTTCATCATCAACAATCACGTCGCACTAAATGAAATCCTTACCTCGTAATCGCGCAAATCGTACACCCTGGGCGTGTGGATTGAGTTCGGGTGTAGGACGTCAGGGCTGGTCAGATGAGGCGTACCTCAGCTTTGTCCACGTATCTGCGAACCGGGGGTCGAATTTGAAAGGTGAGTCGACCCCTTCGGCCGGTTTCATGTATTCTATGTCGATGATGACGATCCCACGTCCCTTGAGGTATGCGCGCCACTCTGGGGCCACATCCGGCGTGGCCATGGCCGCCAAGGGGTATTTCGACCCCACGGACTTGAGTGTCTCCGCAAGCACCGCGAGACCGGCAAGGTACGCAGGATCGCGGGGTGTAATCAGTGTCGCCCAGACAGCTTTGACCATGATCGCTACTCTTAGATGAGATGGTGGTTGTAGGTGAACAGGGGGTTAGGAGGATCGATCACTTTTAAAGCGCCGCGAGTTGTAGTGTGGCGCACTATCGAGCCATCGTACGGTTGAGATGGCGAAGAGTCGATACTAGACGTTTGGATATTGAGCATCGCAGTCGATGTCAAGAAAACAACCGCACACGTATCTTATCTTATACGAACTAAGACACAGCGCTAGCTGAGATAAATATATGGTGAGAACAGCGCCCTTCGTTCGGGTGCCCCTGGAAGACCCCCTGAACCCCTGGTCTGGTAAAGTAGGAGATCCTACACTCGTGACAAGTATTACTATCGACCTAAGAACATAAAATAGCGAGATTTTCCTAGTTTATATCACTTTCACGCCTTTGCGCTTTATTTTAAGCCGCTTGGCACCAAATATCGCCCCCGATCCCACACGTACATACTCACCATCCCCACTTTCCGCCTTGCGGACAATAAGGCAGTACTGTGTATCAAGGAATGGTGACTTCATCATACTGGTCCCCGGCTCTGGTTCAGGCTCTGTGTCTGTTTGACATCGAACAATAACCCAATAAAGGTCGTCAAAGTTAGTGTTGGATTCCGATGGAGACTCCAAGTCTTCATCCAAGACAGCCCATCCACGTACACCAAGCTTTTCACGCGGGTCTTCGATGCGACGGTAGCGTGCGTTGGACTTTTCAAACTCGAACGGGAGGTACGATGTCCTTAAGGGTCCGAAACGCAGCCCTGATTGGAGCGAGCAAACGTCTGCATGGAGCACAAGAGGTTCGGCGGTTTGGGATTCTTCTGTAGGCGGGCCTCCGGTAATGTACGTAGATGTATTATCTTCGTATTCACCCAGCATTTTGATATGCTTGATAGGGCCTTTTTTGCTCGCCCAGCTCCACGAAGGAACCCTGATTTCAGATAAATGCTCTAATCCTTCGCGGTCCGCCGCGACCCAGAGAAGACCAACGGAAGCACTATCTTCCCAAACTCCAGCGAGGAACCTGAGCCCGAACTTCGATGTCATCCACGAAACGATCCCGTGGATGGCGATCAACTTGTCTGAGTGATAAGTCAAACCGCACGCAGTGTAGTTTTCCAGTAGAGCCCACCATGCTTGTGGCGTTTTCCCCTTGACTCCTTCGAAGAGGGCGCGGGGTGTTTGGGTCATCGAAAGTTTATCGTCCGGGTTAGCTTGGTGGTTCATGTCCTCCGCTAGGGTCTTGCAGGCGCACTCCCAGTACACCTGCGATCGAGTAAAGTGAAGCGTCCGTGGCGACAGGACACGTTCTTGCACGACCCATGCCCGGCGATTCAACGGCGCGCCAAAAACGGCCTCGTCGAAACGAAGAGCGACATTTGGGCAGACGTAGAAGTACTCCCCGCCCTCGCCCGGCATTTTAATCGCTTTTGGGACATCCCTCCTCCCCAGAAAGCCCGCCGCACTGTCTGGCGCTCGCGACGCTGCAATCGTGATCCACGAATTCATATACAACCCCGTCATCGTCTTGGCTTCCCTCTCCCAATCATCTGCATCGTCCTGTACGATGCACAGAGAGTCGATCCAGAGGTACCGCATTCCGAGCGCTTTGGTGACTTTGATCGCATCACGGAAGTTGAGGGGAAGGGTGTCGAAGGAGAATCCCTTGAGTCTCTCTTTGAGGTTCCCTTTGAGTGTGCGACCCTCTACCTGGCCTCCCCAGGTGTGGCTGAGTGCAATATATCGACCAGGAGTATGATTCGTCTCATACAAGCGCTCCTTCTGGACGTCAAGGACCCTAGTGGGCAGAGGCGGCTTGGGAGGCGCGTCGGCCGGCCCATTGCAGACTTGATGACTCTCGCAGCACGCCCTCCGCCAATACTTAACCTGGATCGCAAGCGAGTCCAGGTCCACCTCGGCAGGGACTTTGAGGGCCAATAAAAGTTCGATGCCTAGTGGAGACCGCGATCGTATAGCTGGTAGGCGTCACCGGTCAGTCAGTGCTTCGGCAACGGAGAATAGGAAGCCTACCAGAGTCTGTGTAGATCCCGCAAACAGAAACAAGGCCTTCTCCTGGCGCCCCTGCTACGCCCGTGAACTTTTCAATCGCTACGACATGCTGCATCCCAGGGAATGGCCATTGCACCAGCGCCACAAAAGATGTGCCCTTCTTCTTCTGCTTAAACCCATGTTGCTCCAGCGCGAGGGCATATCGCTCATCGCGGGGTAGATCCTTCGTGCTTCGGGCATCCGATTTCTGCCTCGACCTTGGATTTGGGCGATCCGACTGTTCCTCTTCCCCAAGACTTCTGGCGATTACGTCGACGAGCATGTCGCAGAAATCGCACTCCTCTGCTGATTTCGGGAGATCGTACACATTGATTGGGTACTTGTATCCGCCTGCCTCGCGCATCTTCGCCACAGTGATTCCTGAGCAGCCAGAGCATAGCTTGGGAGGTGGTTCATCTCGAGGCAGGATGTTGGCCTCCCGGAGTTTGTTCACGATTCTGGTATTGAGTTTACTCAGTGAGGTGGACCTGCGCTGCATTGCGGTCACTCATGCAATCAGACAGGCAAATTTAAGCGGCCATTTGAAAACTGCCGAGTGCCAGGGATGTCCAGAGAGCATACGTCACGCAAATCAGTACATTGCATCCAAGTGATGATGATTGTCATTGATGTCAAAGTGTGTACAAATGAAGTCCAAAGTCGTATTTCGTGAATCGTGAATCGTAATGGGTGTGCAAAGGCTCAAAAGACCCTCAGCGCTCCCGGGCTCGTGTAATAGCACAGCACCTTCGCGCAGACGGTCAAGAGTGCGACTGGGGCGGCGAAGCAGAATGCTGCGGTGTTGGCGAGGACATGGCTGAGAAGAACAGGGTGCAATGATATGCCGGTCGAATAAGATGCTTTCGTGAGATCGTGATCATGTCGTGTCAAAGAAGATTGGCTGCGAGGAGAGCCAAAGCGCAAATCCATGGACCCGACCACGGACTCGGACTTGGTGGACGGGGAGGCTGAGGCGGTGGACGTGAAAAAGGGAATTCCGAGGTTTCTGTGCAGGCGCTGCAAGGTGAGCCGATCACGCCATCTCCGAGTGTGATCGTCGCAGATGCTGTCGCTGTCGGTCTCGGCTGGATCGCCAGTGGGACGTATGAGGATGTAGCTGCTCAGGGGCTCGAGCGGGCTAGAGTACGGGGATAGGCCGTACTTGTTGTTCCAGGCGGTCAGGTTGGAAAAGTGCGCGTGGGTCGCGGGGATGTGGCGCACGAGCTCGCAGTCATATTGCGCGAATATGGCGCTGGCGAACGACCAGATGTCGGTCTGCGATGTCGACGAAGACGACGACGAAGAGGCCGCCGCCGCCGCCGCCATGACGGACTGCGACAAGTGCTGTTCAAGCCAGTGATGGGGATCTCTGAAGCGCGTCGGAGAATTAAGCATCGCGTTGTTGGTCCGCCGGATGTCGCCTGCGTCCCTGCACCCACACGGTCCTGTGAATCCCTCCCACTCCCATACATCTCCCCCGTATATCTCTTCGTTGTACTGCCTGCACTCTGGACATAGCAGCGATCGCAGCGATTCTTCGTATGCGTGGAGGGCGCTGTGTGAGGCGTCGACGAGGTCTGAGGCGATGGCGGGCACGAGGTATGTCCTGACCATGAGCAGCAGTTCCCGCGGCAACGCTGGGGACGACGAGGAGGCTATGATTCCGTCGAGCACGCCGACCTCGGGGGCTGCGTGTGCCAGGCAGGCGTGCATGAGAGCCTCTGCTGTGGTGTAGTGGGCCATGTCGAAGACGTCTGGGGTGCAGCAGTGGCTGGGCTCATCGCATCCTCAGGCAATATATATACCACGGACCATGCCATTTTCATATCCACTGAGATATCCTCCGGTTAGGGCCGGCCGCTTGTTTCATCGGCGAGCGAGTGACGTGAAACTGCCCAAACAATAGAAACAAAGGAACTCAGAATTCACGAGTCTGACAAGGTTTCTGGCATTCGTCCGAGTCATGGCACCGCATCAGGCGTCTGTGAATTCGAAGGCTGGCTCTCCTCGGAGGCTTTCACGAAGACGACGAGTCGCTTGCTGCTTTGGGCCTCAGTCGCGCACTGCACAATGAGCCTTGCAGCAGAAATGCTGTAATGTCGCCAAGTCGTTTGCGTAATTGCCTCAGGTTCGCGAGGCGGGAATGAAAACGCCTTATATTTGCATTTTTTACATCTCTCCGTTTGCGATAGTCTACAATGGAGATTCCAACGGAGATGATCGATGAGCATCACTGACTCAGTCTTAGTTCCAATTATCGTTTCTCGACGCCGAAAGCTACGGCCAGTATTCGTCTCTTGGCGGCCACTTGGCGGCGATTCGAAGATTTCAGCGTTCTAGCTTTTCACTCAAGCTCAGCTGTGGCGGAAATCTATCCTCTTTCACCCGACGCCTTCCAGACTTGTCTCCTGCATCTTTTTGCGCGCACGAGACAAACGACCCATCCGAAGCCACGGAAGAAGGCCTAGCGCAGATTGACAGAGAACCGACCAGGCAACGGATTGTCAGCACTAGGGGCCAGGGGTAATTAAGGGGCAGAACTGCTGACAATTTACCGCCTTCTCTGCCCTGAATTTCCAGCAGCAGTTCGAAGGGCAATCGTCGACGAACGGTCTGTGTCCCATCCCGACGCGCGACGTCGAGTGCTGGTTTCCAGGGTCACCGCCGTTGACACTTGCGCGTTGTCACTCCGCATCCACGTTAAAGGCCTCGACTGGACTGGGGACAGCACCATTAATATCTGAGCACTAAAAGGCTGCGATCTCCTCGTGCACCTTTGTGGGAAATAGCAAGTGCCTCATGCCCGACTACGGTGAGAGAATCCGAAGTTTAATCAGTTATCAGCTATATCTACAGACTGCGGTGACCAGCAGAAGGTGATGAAAACTACGGTGAAGAATAAATCAAGCTTCGCAGACTACGCGTTTGCAAACATAGACACACTCGATGCTGGGTATAACCGTCTCCCCCTTTGCTCATAAAAAGTTGACCCCGGACGGCATGACTTGGTTAGAGCAGGGTTCATACCAGGCAGCACCAGAATCTGAGACGCCCTCCACGCACCCAGATATGTCAATGTATCCATCGATTAGCTCGGTTCCGTCTCCAGGACTGTACAGGTATGTTTCCTCCTGGCCACAGGGATAACTCTGACAATCACTTCAGTGACCATGGCACAATCTCGGGGCAAAGGCGTGCACCTACGCCGGTCAAGTCCCCGCCGCCTATCTTACCGTATTACACAGAACATACTCCCTTGATGCATGGGCAAGCGCCACCGTCGGATCGGACAGAGCGCCCACCCCCACCGCCGCGCCCACCCTCATCCCCGCCTCCCCCAGACGAAAAACGGTCTTCAACCCCGAAGAAGCTCTTTTTCGTGACCCTGTCCATTGCCGTTCTATTCCTTGCTGCGATGGCGGCCGGATACACTGTCGGTCTGAATAGCTACTGCAACCCGAGCGTCCGCGAGGCATATGATCATGCCTGGCAAATGGAGACGCGGCGCCGCGACGACCTACGCCATCAATGGCAGTTCGAATTAGACACGATGCGCGACGAGAGGGACGAATGGGAGAAGGAGCGCCAGCGTCGGGCGGAGGAGAAGGAAAGGAAGGAGGCCATCCAACGCTCCAATGTCAAGTTCGAAACACCGATCCCCCGCGATGCGTGCTCGAGTTACGGGACGAGGGAGTATTCCGCGCGATTGCTGAACGTGCCTGAGAAATTCAACGCGATGGAGCTGTGCGCTGAAACGGAGGTTAGCATCCATGGGGTTATGAAGCAGCCCAGCTACTGCAAGGATAATGTATGTTTACACTTACCAATGATGTTGCTGAGGTCGTTGCTGACTCGTCCGATTGCAAGGGGAAATGGGGAGGCGTGTACGGCCACTGGGTTGTGGACTTCCAGGAAGCGGCGTGCGCTCCGTACTTTTCCAAATTCGAGAACAAGGTCAGCCTTCCTTCGGCATCGTGGTGTGTCGCTGACCCCATCTCCTTCACTTATATAGGGCTGTTCGACTGCGGGTTCCGGACTTCGAGTCAGTGGAACATTTCTCCCATCAATCACTACTGACTCGTGTTCATCATTCTATTAAGACGTACCACTCGCGCCTGGAGAATCTCAGACCGTCCGACGACTGGAAAGATATGTGCTCCACGACTCCCGCAGACTTCTTGGGGAACCACTTCGACAGTCCTACTCACTGCGTTGACTGGGTGCGTGACTTCACTGCTCATTGACAACGGAGCTAACGCATGTATCTTCTAGTCCCCGCACGGCATTTGGGGTATCTGGGACGTATCTGACGCCAACTGTCAGTGATCGGACGGCTCGCAGAATACGGTGCACGACCTAGATACAATCCTCTGTCAATTTCGCTGTTGTTGTAATTTCTGCTGTCCTTGCTCTCTGAATATATGTGTGATTGTAATTCATTGTTATATACATCCTGATATAGTGTCCCCACGAGTTCGACGTTGAGTTCCGAGTGAGCAAGTAGATATATTTTGCGTTTGGCTGGGACTCCAGCAAACGCATGAAGAAAAGAATACATGCACGCGCGAACTATCTACGTAGTCACGTGAGATCCTGTAACCCCTGTACTGCCTAGATTGTCAGAATCCAACAGTCACTCCCTCTTTCGTTGGCTGCAGGGTATACGACAGGACTGAATAGTTACTGCAATCCCGCCGTCCGGGCGGCCTTCATGCGTCAGCGGGAGATGGAGATACGGCATCAGGAGGAACAGCGAAGGCAGTGGGAATTCGAGAAAGCCGAGTGGCAGGAGAGGAGAGACGAGTGGGGGAAAGAGAGAGACGAGTGGGGGAAAGAGAGAGACGAGTGGGCGCAAGAGCGGCGTCGACGAATGGAGGAGAAGAAGAGGAAAGAGGCAATTCGGCGGGCTCATGTTAAATTTGAAATACCATCCCCGCACAAGTCTTGTTTGAGCTATGGGACAAGGGAGTACTCCGCACAGCTGCTGAACGTTCCTGATGATCTCAACGCTCTGGAACTTTGCAATGATGCGGAAGGCAGTATTCACGGCGTTATGAAACGGCCTGATTATTGCGAGGACAAAGTACATTCAGATTTTTCTTCTTAGACCATGGTTTAATAGTGCCGCCTTCGATTCTAGGGCAAATGGGCAGGCGTTTTTGGCCACTGGAGAGTAGACTTTCAAGAAGCTGCTTGCAAGCCCAGCTTTTCTACTTTCGACGACAAAGTCAGACATTATTCATGTCATAACGCGAATATCGCTGATTCCGCCTTCTTTGTGCAGGGATGCTTGAATGACGGCTCTGGAATTCGGGTTAGTATTTTATCCTTTTATGATCATTATTACCGTTAACCTAGTACTATCTGTCCAGATTTACCACTCGCATCTAGAGAACCTGAGAGACTCGGATGATTGGGAGATCATGTGCTCGACGACACCCGCAGACTTCTTGCAGCACCACTTTGATGGCCCTACTCACTGTGCTAACCGGGTACGTGACTCCATGGCCCACTATTACTACCAACTCACTAAACACTTCTCTAGGGTAGTCACGGTATCTGGGGTATCTGGGAGGTACGGGACACCAGTTGTTAGTGAACGAGGTCCGATACGCGGAACGCCCCTTGATTCATTTTCCGGTAAGCTTGTAGCTCTATGATTTGTTGGGTTGGGGTGCCACTTGCTCCCCTATCTACTGTACTTTTATCTGCAATGTACTGTGTGCTCGTTAATATCTACTTGAGATGGTGGGCCAGGTCGAGCTCGAAGTGAAATAGGGTATCAATAGGAGTCAAGGGGTACCTATGTGCTCTAGATCTGTCCCCCTCAATCTATCCCTCGGTCTGATCTGTATGTATTTGAACCTGTAATATGTACTATAGTGCTCTGTATTCGCTTGACATGAGTGGGTGTGATTTCACACTTTCTCAGAGACTTCATGCGAAGATGATCAAGAATTCTATGAAGTAGTTCTATTGTAAAGCTCCCTAAATCTATCCACACCTTCTAGATAACTCAACTTGACGCTCAAAGAAAACCCACGGAAGTCCATTCACGGGTCGATTCCACTCAGGTCCCATTTCTTCAACTTCTTGAGGCCGATGTCAAAGTCTCTGACCAGTCCAGCCCCGCTGTTGCCGGTGGTAACCCGGGCAATACTGGGGTAATTGATATTTGGAGTTGACGTTAACGTTTAATTTGGGAGAGAAGGATCGTAAGAATCGAAATCAAGCATTAATTAGGAGCCAGATGGGAGAAGTGGATAGGAGGGCTGGCGGTACTTACTGTGCCCGTGTCTGTGCACTTCGAATCGTAAAGTGGGAGACGATCACGTCCTACATGGCGACAGAAGTTAGCACTTGGTCTATGCGAAGGTGGAGTTCCCCTTGGTACCCCTGACGCTTCGCTGTCAAAGGTGGGTAGGCAATTAAGGAGCAAACGGTAAATGAAAGGGGAAGAGAAGTTCTGGAGTAAGGCACAAGAAGAGAGGATCGACGCACGGCCCATATACCGTTCCGATGTTCGTCGCGTAGCCAGTCAAGGATGGCCCACACGGTGGTCGAATTAGCCAGTTCCTTGTTGTAATCAATCGAAGCCTGGCACTTTGCATTGGCTTTACCCCTGCCAGGTCTGTAAATGAGAGGTGATGGGTAAGATGGCAACCCACGACATTGTGGTGTTGACTTACTCGTTGTACCACGGTAGATCGATCAGTATCATGCTTTGGATACTTACTAATACTTGGAGAAGCGTTGACTTGTAGGGCGCCCACCCCTCGTTTGGTCCGCCATGCCAAGTCCCCAGAAGCGATAAGCACACCTTACCAGAGGAGTAGAGATTCGGGTTGAAGCGGACACGTCCGTTGCCGGTGGTACGGAGGTGCATCTGAGGGGGGGATTTCGGATAGTCGAGAGGCATGAAGCAATCGAATTCGAAAAGGCCGTTTGCGTAAGGCGTACCCTCTGGGCCAGCGATCATGATTTTGCTTTGTAAGTTATCGTCAACGAAAAGTAAGTATAGATTATAATCCTGTAAGGAGGATAGACGCACATAACATCATTCCGCACTTCATCTACACGCACCCATATGCCGGGGGGTAAACTTGTGGCCATAACAGCAAGTTCTTTCACTAAATGCATACGGTCCTTTGGGATCCTTGTTTCACTCGAGGACGACGAGAGTGCGGCGTTGAAGTTGAACGAAGGATATTTCAAACCGCTACGGCCATTATCTTCGCTGTCGGCGGCAAGTCTGACATATTTGAATGCCAATCGTTCGCAGGCCTGCGCGTACTCTTGGTCGACTTTATGCGTGTCTTCCGTGGCGATTGTGGTTTTAGCCTTGCCTTTGGCCTTGGCCTTACCCTTCGCTTTCTTTCTGGGCTTATCAACGTCAACGTCCGAAGTCTCGACGATAGGTTCTGGTCCAGGTACTTCGTCAACCTCAGCCTCTGAACCAAGGGCGGCCATCGTCCGTTGAATATCATCTCTCGCAGCAATGATGTCTCCGCATAAGGAAGTCGTCTGCATCATAGCCTCGTCGACCTCTGCGTCGTCTTCTGCCGAGTTCTCCATCATCTGGAGCGCACCAGATAAGAAAGCCTCACATTGCCTCGTGAGCTTCTCGAAGTGGTGGTATAGTGGCACGCCACGGACGATCGCTCCTTCCCCGCCCTTTCCCTCACGCTCCCAAATAATCTCTCCCTTCTCCCACATCCACTGGT
Source organism: Pleurotus ostreatus (assembly GCF_014466165.1). NCBI lineage: Eukaryota > Fungi > Basidiomycota > Agaricomycetes > Agaricales > Pleurotaceae > Pleurotus > Pleurotus ostreatus. The sequence goes on along the minus strand of NW_023503157.1, from coordinate 1,255,832 downwards.
CTATGCTACAGCTCTGTTTCACTTCCCACTTCCTCTCGACTAGCCTCCGTAAGGTTACCTCAGAATCGGCCATCCTCCTTAACAAACTCAACACCGTTTGATAGGTCCCTGACCGGTTCCCCCAATCCGATATGCTGTCATTACGCAGGAGGTTAGATAGGACTTCGGTTAATTGGGAAAGGGCGAGGAGGGGGCCGAGGGACGGATGGGGAAGGAAGTCGTATGTTTGCGGATCGGCGGAGTATGGCGCAGGAAGGAGTTTGATCAAGGTTTCGAGCGCACAACAGGTTATGCGGTCAGAATGCGCGGCATGATCTTTAGATGAATTGACAACAGATGTACTCTGCTGTTGGGCCTGAGGTTGTGACTGTTGAACCATTTGGTGTGCGAGTACGCTATAGCCTGTTGCATAGCCTGTTCCGCCTGGCCCTACTGAGTCAGCCCCGCCGGTATTTCTGGGAATTTTCCGAGCTCGAGAAGCAGCAGTTTCGCGCTCATAAAGGACAAGACGGTCGAATGCGCCCAATGTTTCAAAAACTGCGAGCGCCCGGACTTCAGCGCAACAATTTAGGACGGGACAAGAGGCGTTGGAAGCGAGGCCATCACAAGACGCTTTACACGGAACTCTTTTGAAGCAGCCCCTGCAGTGGTTCGTTTTGCACGATGGGCAAGAAGCGTGTAGAAGGTATCGAAGCTTGGTGGGAAGTACCTTTGAGGACTCGAAAGTAATCTAAGCGTGTCGTCACTAAATGTCTACGAAAGACAAGAAACGAGAGACATACAACTCCTTGTGGAGACCGAACTTTACCCCCACAACTGGTACAGGAGCGCTCACCAGTGAACAGGTCTTTGTATTCGCTCAGCTGCTCGTCGGGAGGGGTCGTATTCGCTGCATCTTTCGGAACTCTGAGAGGCCCTTCCCGTGTTGAAGTAGAGCCAGTGTCCGCGATTTCAATGGACGAATCTATGGCAGCCCATTCAGCAGCTAATCGCCGTGCCATCGCCGCGTCGTCTTCAAGATCTTCAAGACCTTGACGGTCACTTGTGGTCTTTGGCCAGCCTGCGTCAGCAGTCTCACTGCCATTTATGAGAGACGTTGAAGCAGTCCCTTCTTGCAATCGTTTGGCTAGAGCCTCGCTCTCCTCCTGATCCTTTATTTGTTGGAGAATCAATTGGAAGTCTTCGTCGTCGTCAGAGTCCTCGATAGTAATGACCGACGCTTTCGACGCGCGCCTTGCGGATGAGTTCGTCTTACTGTATTTCGGCGAGGGCTCGGGATTGCTATGGCAGAGATCTACTGCGACCTTTCGCTTACCGCGCGCTCTAGTAGTGACTCCCTAGTTGGTTGAACTCGTAGTGAGAAGTGGTCAGTTCTTCCATAGTATTCAAAGCTTACTGGACTTGATTGCATGACTTACAACCGTATCTCAACAAACGACTCGGACGCGTGCGGCAAATAAATGGTACCGGTCACGTGTTCCGGCTACTCACAATGATCGGCATGCTCATCTCTGTCCCGCTCGTTCCGTATTTATACGCTGCTTGCTGATTTCGCCTCTCGACTACGAAATAATGTTGTCAATACCATCGAGGATACGATTAGGCACATTATCCCGTCTCTCGCACCGCCTAATGTCGTCTGTGGCTCTCCCCCTGCAACCACCAACGCCAGACGAGGAGGTGAAGGAGTTCTCGGAACGCACATCGGACGTTGCAGCCTACTTTGCCAGCCCCCGTTTCAAGGACATACGACGCCCCTACGATGCTGCTGCCGTCGCGTCTAAGCAGGGATCTTTACCGGTGCTACCGATACCCACGAACCTGCTCGCGGACAAGTTGTTCGGCATACTCAGCAAGGCAGCTGCCGAGGGGAAGCCCGTACACACTATGGGTGCCATCGACCCGATCCAGATGACGCAGATGGCGAAGAACCAGGAGGTGGTGTACATCTCGGGGTGGGCAGCGTCGAGTGTATTGACGACTGGGAACAATGAAGTAGGGCCGGATCTGGGGTGAGTTCGAGGATCCGCATCTAACAGTGGCAAAATCAAGGGCACATAACCCTCAGCGCGCCACACGTCTATGGACTCGGTGGTGCATCAAAGGAACTACCACTACATATGCTATGAAGTTTGCCCATACGAGAAGCAAACTTTAGGGCACGTTCACTAATATGCACTTGGAGTGTACCGTCCCTTTGACATTGCGACCGGTACCTGTGATGGCGAGGCTAATACAACCCATGTAGCGATTACCCGTATACGACCGTTCCGAACCAAGTGCATCGCATCTTCCGCGCGCAACAGCTACACGACAAGAAACACTATGACGAACGCATGTCGGCTACGCCAGAAGAGAGGGCGAAGATGGAGTACATAGACTACCTCAGACCCATCATTGCTGATGCTGACACCGGGTGAGTCGTGACTATACGCGGCGATCCAGTGCTCAATGATTGTAGGCATGGCGGATTGTCTGCTGTGATGAAGCTCGTGAAGCTGTTTGTCGAATCAGTGAATATACACGACTCTTCTGTGTTCCTGTGACTAATTGACAATAGGGAGCGTCTGCTATACATCTCGAAGATCAACTGCACGGGGGCAAGAAAGTAGGCTCCCCCATCGCTCGCATTTCTGTTACTGACACGCCAAAAGTGCGGTCATCTAGCTGGCAAGGTCCTCGTCCCGACGTCGACGCACACCTCCCGCCTGATCGCCTCGCGCTTCCAAACGGATCTGATGCGCTGTCCTATGCTCCTGATCGCACGTACGGACTCCGAGTCCGCGAAGCTGCTCTCATCCACGGTCGACGCGTCCGACCACGAGTTCATCATCGGCACCACTACCAAGGACGTCAAGGCGCTCGCGGAAGTGCTTGCCGACGCGGAGGCCAGCGGTGTGAGCGGCGCTGAGATCGATGCGTTAGAGCAGAAGTGGACCGCGAGCGTTAACTTGTGCACGTTTAACCAAGGTGGGTGTTCGTCCATGGGTGTTTAGTGCCTCAGTTGACGATGGTGCGGTAGCTGTGGAGCAAGCGATCAAGGGATCGAGCCTCAATGATCCCGATGCCGCGTATCAGGCGTACATCGAGGCCGTCGCTGGGAAGTCAAACTCTGAAGCACGGGAAATCGCCAAGGACATCCTGGGTGAAAGCGTCTACTGGGACTGGGACCGTACGCACTCTCCCTCCTTCTCCCCGCATTTAGATACTCACAGCGTCCTCTTTTCCTTTTAGTGCCCAAGACGAAGGAAGGATACTATCACTACACCGGCGGTGTCGAGGTGCGCCACTATCTCGCTCTTTGCACTTGGACTCGGACTCGGACTCCTTTCCGTTTACGTTTTCTGATTGTCTTCGCTAGGCTGCGATCAAACGCACGATGACATTCGCGCCGTACGCCGACCTGCTGTGGCTCGAGACCAAGACGCCCGATCTGGAGCAGGCGCGCTACTTCGCGCGCAAAATCCGCGCCAAGTACCCCGGCAAGTGGTTCGTCTACAATCTGAGCCCCAGTTTCAATTGGTCGGCGCATGGGTTCTCCGGTGCGTGATGTGCCACACTTGCACCTTGTGGGAGGACTCACATCTCTGCAGAGGCGGACCTGAAGAACTTCGTTTGGGAGCTGGCTAAGGAAGGGTAGGTCCATGGGGCGTTGAAGCATGTACGACCCGGCTGATTCATGCGGGATTAGGTTTGTCCTCCAACTCATCTCTCTAGCTGGTCTTCACAGCAACGCCGTCACTACTGGTACGCAAACTAAACAATACAGTTGCCTTTCATGTCTGAGTTATCTTTAGCTGAGCTCTCCGCGCGATACAAGACCGACGGCATGCTCGCGTACGTCCAGCTCATCCAACGCAAAGAAAAGGAGATCGGCTGCGATGTTCTTACGCATCAAAAATGGTGCGTGTCCTGTGACCCTGCCTGCTAAGCAAAGTTTCTGATGATTGCGCGTTATCTCAGGAGCGGGGCGAACTACATCGACAGGATCTTGTCTAGCATCTCCTCCGGGTCGTCTAGCACATCTGCGATAGGGAAAGACTCGACAGAGCATTCGTTCTAATACCAACAACGTAGTATGTAGTATGTACTCGCACCAGACTTGCGCGAAGCTATTCTTGTAACATAGAAAGTTGTACTTGGCACGGGATCAATTCGAATCTTATCTTATCTTACGAAAGATCTGGAAGCTCGATCATCAATCACGGCTAGCTATCCGATCCACGTGCTTCCGATCGCAATGAACGCACTCATTTGTGGATCTTTGCAGCGCAACTGCTTGACCACCAACCATCACCATCTTTCCATCCCGCTCCCCCTCACATCGCGTCTCACAGCCGAAATGGACGCTGCGGGCGATGTCCCGTACGCCGACAGGCACCCCGTCGTCTCGCTCGTCTCCGCATGCTTTTGGGTAATTTGTACGTATACCCAGCGGTTCTGTGGTTCTGTGCAGAAAGGCGCTGACGAACGTGTGTTCCTCGGCCGATACCAGTGTGGGCATTGTCATGGGCAAAGGCACTCATTGCGTTCGCGACGATAACGGTCCCCAAGTGGATTTACGCCGTGTTGTCGTGGTCGATGACACTTACTGTGGGTAGAACTCTGCCCGCGTGCCTAAACATACACGCTTAAGATGAGGTTGTTATTGTTGTCGTGATTTGCAGTTGAACATCTGGTCGTTTGCTATCATCTTCGTCGCATCGGCCGTCGCACTCAACTACTGGATACGCTTCCGATATCTGAACGACTACATGCAACTGAAGGAGTCGCCGCTCGGGAAGCCAGACACCACCGAGCTGCATCCCGATGTCAACACAGACGCTCCGCTGCGATTTGCGACGCTCACCACGTTCTACGACGATTTCCTGCAAGCTATCAGGGTATTTGGCTTCCTGGAGAAACCAGTACGTCGTCTAAGTTCGTCGATCGACTTCGTTCGATTGAATTGAGCTGCGCTGCAGGTCTTCCATGAATTAGCTAGACATCTGCAAACACGGCGCCTCATTGCGGGGGATAGCATGTCCCTTGAACAAGACAAGAGCTTCTATTGCGTAGTAGATGGCATGGTACAAGTATACGCTAGAACAGGACACTCGACAGAGCACCAGCCGGGCTCGTGGGATGAGGACGATACAAATGGCTACCAGCTCCTCAACGAAGTGGGCAGCGGAGGCACGCTGTCCAGTTTGTTCACGATTCTGAGTCTCTTCACGGAAGACGTGAAGATGAGTTGGCAAGGCGCCGACTCTGCCAATGAGCCCGCAGCACAGAATGCCAGTACCTTTGCTTCGTCGTCGTCTTCTACGCACAGCCGGACGAGACGCTCGAACTCGGATGTGTCGCAGATGGAGCTCAATTTGGATGGGGTCAAGTCCCCGAAGACCGGTGCTGCGCAGAGGAGGGCGTCTGTCTCCTCGTCTGCTTCGGCTTCTACTGTGCATGCATCTGGCGGCACACAACGAGGCACTTCTCATTCCCCGATCCTCGATGACGATGACTTCGAGCCAATCACTCCCCATGCGTCGTCAGTGCCACTAAGTCGTACGCAGTCGAATTCGCCCGGAATACATCGCGGCGTCGTCGTTCGCGCCACCGAGGATACGACGCTCGCTGTTATACCTGCCGAAGCGTTTAGGCGGCTAACTAAGAAATTCCCCAAGGCTACGGGACATATAGTTCAAGGTATGCCATTCCACTCTCCCTTCTGATGCATGCAAATGGTGATCATTGATCGTATATCAGTGATTCTGACGCGCTTTTCACGCGTGACATTTTATGCCGCGCATAAGTATCTCGGCCTCACGTCCGAAGTGCTTCGAACGGAGAAAGCCATCAACGAAATTGCGTGTCATCCTCTACCTCCGTCATTCTATGAAGGAAATGGTTTACAGCATCTTCGTCAACGCTTTGATGCCGGGGCGGTGAGTACTTTGGAAACAAGTTTCATAATGATTGTACTGAATCTCTCCTCTTTCTTTTCAAGCCCCCCAGCACGCTTCATTCACCACCGGGTCCCATGAGAGCGCCGGCGCGCCCTACAGTTGTTGATACACGCTCGGACCGTGACAAGGCTCGTCACTTGAAGAAAGATTCCACCCACTCTAGCTCTCCTTCCCCAATCGCCTATCGTCCCTCTCGCCATATTGTACAAGCAGGGGATCTACACAGTACGACTGGCCATTCCAATGGAAGTGACTCTTACCGCCCCAATCGCTCAATGAGCGTGTTGCATACTCCACGTATGGCTCGCATGCCCAGCCAGAACTCGGATGACGATAGGGTCGCTGACCCTCTGGGCAAATCGCCTACGGGTCTCGGGGGGCATAAGCTGTTGGGTACGGAAGATTTCGATCTTCGGGAGGAGGTTATGTCGTGCATTGCCAAGTCCATCGGTCTACTGCAGCCTCCGATGAGCGATACGGACTCGGCGAATGGTTCTCCAGCGTTCTTGCCTTCTGAAGGGGGCTTATCCTCCACGGGTTTCACGTCCTCGCTAGGCTCGCTGTCTCTACTGGACCTTGGTGGAGAAGATGCAAGTGTTACTGGTTCATCGTCGATTGTATCGGGAGGCAATGGCTACCTGAGTGGCCTGGACAACGAAGTTGAGATCCTTTTCTTCCCCGCTGGCGCAACTTTGGTCAAGGCGGGAGAGATGAACACCGGACTGTTCTATGTAATCGAAGGCTTCCTGGATATCCTGCTCCCCGCCGAGACGTCAGCGAAGGATGCTGGAGGTGCTTCAGGCATTCCGCCGCAGGACAGCTTCAAACTGCCTGAGCAATTCCCTCCACAGCCGCGAGATCCATGGGGGTCATCAGGACCTGGAGTCAAGCCTGAGAAACGCCAGAAGCTGCTGTTCACCGTGAAGCCTGGGGGCATTGTGGGATATCTAGGTATGCATCAATTCCAATTCCAAATTGGCCGGACCTTTGGCTAATAAAGGGCCTCAGCATCACTATGCAGTACTGCATCGTACGTTGATATCAAGGCTAGGACGGACACTTATGTTGGCTTTTTGCCATCGAGTGCATTGGAACGTCTCTTGGAGAAGCGTCCGATCGTCCTGCTCACCTTGGCCAAACGACTCATTTCCTTGCTCTCGCCCCTAGGTAACCTTCACACTGTCGTTACTACTTGACAATTCATGCTTACGCCTGCCTTTGCAGTCCTCCATATTGACGCCGCGCTTGATTGGATGCAAGTCAACGCTGGCCAAGTGCTCTGGCGACCGGACGATGCAAGCGATAGCTTCTACATCGTGATCAACGGTCGTCTGCGTGCCATCACTGAATCCGACAAGCCTGGGAAGGGCATGACAATCGTAGCAGAATATGGGCAAGGTGACACTGTCGGCGAGTTGGATGTGATCACTAGTTCAAGGAGAAGGACGACCGTTCATGCTATTCGCGACACTGAATTGATTCGGATGCCCCGAACTCTATTCAATGCTATCTCTGCCCGGTGAGTCGGATGTTTGTTAACAATATCTTGCAGGGTGGGAAGCCTGACACTTGTTTGCAGGAACCCGCAAACCACTGCACAGTAAGCGAGAAGTTAAATGTCCCCTTGACGGCGTTTAACGTATGTTTAGATTGTTGCGAATGATTGCTTCCCGAGTGCGGGACGAACTAGATTCGTCGACAACGACCCAGGCTCGGAAAGCGAGTCAAGCAGAACTAGGCCACAATAATACAAACCTCAAAACTGTGGCAGTTCTGCCAGTCACCCGCCAGATACCAGTCGAGGCCTTTGCACGTAAGCTTCATGCTGCGCTGGAGGCCATGGGCGCCACTACGTCGTACTTGAACCAAGCGAGTGTGTCCAGTCATCTAGGAAGACATGCCTTCACTCGCATGGGCAAACTTAAAAGTGCTGGGTGGCTTGCTGACCAAGAGCAGAGGTACAGAATTGTGCTCTACGTTGCCGATTCGCCGGTCAATAGCTCGTGGACGCAGACATGCATTCGGCAGGTGAGAATTTGTGTTCCTTTCATTTATTCATAGCTTGTCGCTTATGCGTGTCACCAGGCGGATTGCGTGATGATAGTAGGCATGGGGGATGATCCTGGTATCGGTGAATACGAGCGTTTATTGTTATCGATGAAAACTACAGCACGGAAGGAACTCATCTTGCTCCATCCCGATCGCTCTGTCGTATCTGGCTCAACGCGCGAGTGGCTCAAAGTGGGTAATTTCGGCTTTCAGCTTATCGTTGGGTGTCTGACCTTACTGTCTTTGACAGAATCGTCCTTGGGTTCATCAACACATTCATGTTGAGCTTCCTGTAGGTTCCCTCGCTCCGGTCGCTGCGAGGCCTATCGTTAACCTCTTCTGATAGGGCCTTGTGGTGTCCGTCTCAAAGACTACTGTAGAGCCCAAAGGAGCAGGTACAGACGCCGTCACAACCTTTAGGAATCTACGCGATAGAGTGCAGAGTGGAATATTGAAGTATAGAGGGAGCTCTGGCGACGTTCGCCCTCAACGCCTGCCGCACACGAACGACTTTGCACGGCTAGCTCGCAGAATCTGCGGGAAATCCATCGGTCTGGTCTTAGGTGGTGGTGGAGCTCGCGGAATTTCCCACCTAGTAAGTCGTGCCTTTTCTTTTGATAGTCAATACAAATGACATGGTCCCAGGGGGTCATCCGCGCACTGGAGGAATATGGTATTCCCATCGACCACATTGCTGGTGGGGATTAATCTCTTCGCGATATTTTCTCTGGTTTGATCCATTTTGCCTGTCATAGGGACAAGTATTGGTGCGTTTATCGGCGGCCTATACGCTCGGGAAGGCGATATCCTTTCCAGCTCCGGCCGTGCCAAACAATTCAGTGGAAGAATGGGAAATATCTGGCGCATACTTTCTGATGTCACGTATCCCATTGTAGCATACACGACGGTATGCGATCAACGGCGTCTTCACAAGTACCATGCCTCATGGAAGTTCTGACTTTTTAGGGACACGAGTTCAATCGCTCGATCTATAAGGTGTGCAATTTCAAAAGGAGTTGCTTCTTCCCAAGGCTAATGATGGGACACCAGGCATTTTATGACCTCCACATCGAAGACATGTGGCTACCATATTTCTGTAACACGACCAATATCAATACTTCACAGATGGATATTCACGAAACCGGCTACGCGTGGAGATTTATCCGTATGTCTTCGCGAGTCCAGTCCAGAATATATTCTCACTCAAATATAGGTGCGTCTATGACGCTGGTGGGTCTTCTACCCCCTCTGTGCGACAACGGAAATATGTTGGTGGACGGTGGATATAGTGCGTGTCTTGGTTTTTCCGCTCGATCTTTACTCAATTACTTGGCTAGTTGACAATCTACCGGTACGCTCATCCGATAGGTACCTTTTCACCTTCGCTGACTTTTGGTGATTACAGGTCTCCGCCATGTTTTCCATGGGCGCCAGTGCAGTATTCGCTTCCGATGTTGGCTCAGTAAGCAATTCATTCCAATAGGTGGTCTACATGGAGCTGACAGTGGGCTTAGATCGACGATAACTCCCCTCGTAACTTTGGGGATACGGTGTCGGGATGGTGGCTACTCATCAACAGGTGGAACCCTTTCGCAAACATCAAGGTTCCCGCGATTACCGAAATACAGAGCCGACTTGCATAGTAAGCTAGCTAAGTCAACTTGTTTGGCTGTCCCTCGCTGACCCATGCGCAGTGTGTCGAGTGTCAATACATTGGAAGAGGCCAAGATTACTCGAGGGTGCTTCTACATGCAGGTGCCCGTACAAGACGTAAGCCTCTTTTTACGTAGCTTGTGTGCCGCTTGATAATTCTTTTTTAGTATGGGACGCTTCAATTTGGGAAGTTTGAAGAACTACAGAAGATAGGATACCAGGCAGCGATGGATTTGCTCAGTGGCTGGAAAGCTGAGGGTAAACTCCCTTCAACGATGATCGAAGGAGAGAACGCAAGTAATAGCAGTAAGAGGAAGGGCCGCACTGCACGAAGAAACTCGATTTAGAGGAGGTATTACTTGAATAATTGTGAGCCTTTCATAGTGTCAAACAGGCTTCAAGTAATGACCCCATCGCCATGTTAGTATTGGCATCCTTATAGACATTCATGGAGTCCGACAATCTCAACAAGGACATACGTACTCCGTTCAAATCATAACATCTGCTCACCTGTATACGAAATGTCATTAGTTTACCCTCTCCTTGTATCTATATATTGCGAATCTTCAATCGTCGAACCCTTACCCCTGTTTTTGAGTTAAGCGCCCGCAGTCGCGTTGCGCACAACTTCGACGATACTCCCACCAATGGCCTCCGACGATCAATCCTCTGTACCAGCAAACGAAAGTGCTTTGGATGTGAGCTTGCTAAAGGATGTCGCCAAATCTGCACTAGTGGACGCGTTGAACTCTGTATGTCTTCTTCTATGTGTTCTCTTAATCCTCAAACGACCTATCCAGTAATATCTAGGTTAATGGAGCAAAGACGTTGGTACTGGACGCGTCTTTGTCTGGACCACTTGGGCTTGTGACAGAGGTCTCTCTATTGAAGGTGATAGCGTCGCCGGACATATTGTGGATAAGTGCTCATTTGATTGGTTAAAGCATCATGGTGTAGACAAGATGTTCTGGCTGGAGCCCGGTCCATTGACCTCCACGACTTCGAATGTGGTCTATTTGTGCAGGCCTACAATAAAGAATGTAAAGATAATTGCGGGTGCGTGCTCTGCAAGTACATGCAATTACGAATTCTCACTAGTCGGTATAGATCAGATCAAGAGACATGCACGAGAGTCACTCAAGCACGCTTACACAGTGTTCTTCGTACCACGAGTGTCCACTTTAGTAACCCGCATCCTAGAGGAAGAGGGTGTGCTTGGTGACGTTGTCGTATCGACATACAATCTGCAATTTATTCCTCTAGCGGACGACGTTGTGTCCTTGGAGCGGGACAATACATTCAAAGAATTGTGGGTCGTATGTATGCTCTAGCCGGTCCCATGACCTCCCTTACCATATGTTCGCTAGGATGGTGACGAGACCGTTATCTTCGACTCTTTCCAGGCTTTGGTCAGTTTCCAGAAGTACTACGGTTCCTTCCCACGTATTGTCGGGAAAGGTGATTCTGCTGCAGTAGGTTACTTTATATTATGCTTCCCTGTCAGCACCCTCAACGGTTGACAGCGGCTCGCGACGCTTTTGCATCGTCAAGGCTCGACGGACTCATCCTCGTCAGAAGCGCGCCTTGCAAATGAGCAAACAATCGACTCCCTTATTATTATCGACCGTCGGGTAGACATGATAACCCCCCTTCTTACTCAGTTGACGTATGAAGGGCTGGTTGACGAGTTGATTGGCATAAAAAACTGTAAGAACGGTCAGATGTGTATCACAGAACCGCCCTTGATCATATACCAGCTCACGTCGAACTTCCCGCCTCACTTGTCAATCCTCCGGCCGCTTCAACACAGGTGGCGCCACCTTCCGCTCCAACCTCTACTGCCCCAGTCGCAGGCTTACGCAAAGAGGCCAAAAAGAAATATCACTTAACGACTACAACTGACCCCCTTCTTGCTGAAATCCGGGATCTCAACTTTTCGTCCGTTGGAAAGAAATTAAACCAAGTCGCCCACAGATTGGACGAAGACTACAAGGTACGCTCAGCGTTCCCCACTTCTCCAATTGGATCTCATGCGGTCCGTCTGGGCTAGGCTCGGCTACAAGCGAAAACTGTCGCTCAACTACGTGATTTCGTGGGCAAACTGGGCGGTCTCCAGACTGAACATCAATCATTACGGCTTCGTGAGTAATGCGACTTGATCGTTCTAGCTTACTGACGACATTCATTAGACACCGGACTTTCGGAATTGGTGGTCCCTCTCACAAAGACCGAGGAATTCAATAAATCACTTGAAATCCAACAGAGTAAGGCACATATTGCGATCTGTCAATTTATCACCGTCTCATTTGTCATTAGACCTGTTGGCTTCCTACAATGTTTCTGTCCAGCTGACAGCAATAGAGGATATGATTGCGCAAGGCGCGGAGATGCAAACGGTCCTTCGATTGCTATGTTTAGCCAGTATAACTGCGGGAGGAATCAAAGCAAAGACGTTGGAGAATGTCAAACGAGAAGTCTTACAGGTTTGCCGTTCAATTGTGAATGGTGGAGTTTTATATTGACGAGATTCTATAGGCCTATGGTTATAATTACCTCCCAATGCTTCTTTCATTAGCAGCCCCCTCATTGTCCATGCTGTTACCTAACCCCTTGCCATCAACTGTGACGGGTCCCAAATACCCCTTCGTTCTTCTCAGAAAGTCCCTGCGACTTCTCATCGATGACAATCCCGAGGCGCTTGACGAGGTAGAGAATGATATCAGTTTTGTCTATTCAGGATACGCCCCCATCAGTGTCCGACTGGTTCAATGCATTGCACAAAAGGGCGGCGTCCTGAGCAACCCGGCGGAACGAGACAAGCAAGATCAGGATGGAAAAGGCAAGACCACGAAAGTCCAGGCGCATCCAATCGTGGGTTGGAAAGGATTCGAAGACGTTATCTCAACTATTCCCGGTGAGACGGTTGATATCGTTCAGAAACCTGCGAATGCCGTCATTTCACCCATGGCTTCATTACGTGAGTTCCTCGGCACGTCAATACTCAGCATCACTAACCTTGTCTAGTGCCTCGAGAACAAGCGACAACAACGGTCGTGTTCTTCCTTGGGGGTTGTACGTACACGGAGATTGCTGCATTGCGATGGGTCGCGCGGCAGAATCGAGGTTTGTGTTTTGCCGAGAGCCTCTTAACATCCAATCATTGACATAGTGGGTAGGGAGGAAGTTTCTCATTGCTACGACAAGCATTGTCAGCGGGGCAAGCATCATAGAAGGCATAGCCGGCGTTGGCAAGGCGGGGGGACCCAAGGATGCTGGAATCTAGTCGCCCGTAGCGTTCCGGAATACAAACATGGGTGCAGTTGTCACTCGGTGGGGAATCGTTAACCGTTTTCGGGGAGCACATGGTCGCGGGCAAAGCCAGAGCCACAAGAAATGCGGTAAAGTTCCATTTATGTGTATACCCCTCGCAACCGAAACGCGTTGATTGTTTACGCGACGCGTTCGTTATATTTGTGCATCGGGTTCAGTGGGAAAGCCCCCGAGCACCGACGGAGGCCGGTCTGGCTTTTTGCTGCCGCTTTATGAGTTTCGAGATGTTTCTGTTGTTGTTTCCGGAGGGGTGACTGAATCTCGAAGCAGTGCGTGCAAATGATCCACGGCGTCTTGTGGGGTATTTGAATTCATGTCATAGATCGTACCTGCTCGTTTGGGCAGGGGTGGCTGGGGGAAAGTTATCATTTATTCGGATAACTGAGTATAGAAGCTCAAATTCGCCTCCCCTTGAAAATTCCTATAAATGCCACCAATCTACTCAAAAAATGCTTCTCTTCTTCCCCTCCGTCGCGTCTACTCCTACGGCAAGTTGGCTTCTTTCACAAATTTTCGTTCAGGCCTCCAAACAGGCTAGTTGCACAACCAGTAGAAGTCTCAGGAAGAGCTTTTAACGCAACAGAGCAACTCTTAATTATGGCCCGCACCGAAACTGTTACACCTAAGCCCAAGGGTAAGTGGCCTTTCTTTTTTGTCAGTAACGAGGATGAGTCTCATAACATTTTGTAGTGGCAACCCGTCGAACTACTGGCGGCAGGAAGAGGTTGTCGGCTTTCAATAAATTTATGGTGAGCTCTGGGGCTGCCAGTGCGCCAGGATGTGTGCTAAAATTCTGGTCGCACATTTACAGCAAACGGAGATGGCCCGGTTGAAGGAGGATGAACCTGATATTCCCCACCAGGAGAGGTAGTAACATTTATACCTTTTCGATATCGGCAACGGATTGAACGAGTAAACGCAATAGGTTCAAATTAGCGACACAGAACTGGAAGGACGCGAAAGAAAATCCGAAGAATGCCGGCGCATCTTCTTCCTGACCCTTTCCACTGTCTGTCACCCATATCGTCTTGGACTGTAACGTCGTCGAGTTGTGCCTAACTGTACAGCTTTGCTGCCAATTTGCTTTGTGCGCTCTGATCTTGCACCATCCGCCGGTGAATGATGTTACTGGATGGGGAATGAGTGCTATCGCAGTACTACATCCAAGTTCAACGAATTATAGAACTACAGTGGAGGTCTCCAGGGTCGTTAAAGGAGACATCGCCGTATCAGGGAGATAATCATCGCATTGTAATCGATAGAGTAGCCTGCTGGCTAACGCTAGGCCGACTATGATGGTGAGACAGCTATTTCTGACAGCCCCTGAATTCGCGTGACCTGAACTGCTCTAGTACCTCGCCGGAGCGATCCTGTATCGGCGAGGATATGTTATGTGAAATAACCCTTGAGCGTCTTATCTTCGGTACCATCCCTCTTGTTTCTCTACTTCCATCATCTCCTTGACCTCTCGCCTCCAGCTCTGCACGACACTTGGTGCTGTTCGTCGTGAGACACCGCTCACAAAGCACCCCTGTTAGGAGCATCTGCAACCGACAGAATGGAGAACATGGGGCAGGCGCATGGCATCGATAAAGACGAGCAGCTATTCGACTTTGATCCCTACGAGGGCTCGAGTACATCATCCGACCCGGCACCTACCCAAGTGCTGGGAGAGCGGGCCGCGGCCGATGCAGTATGGGGTGTGAGTGAACTTGAGTGGTGCGCTGAGAAAGGGAAGGGGTCGACGAGCATTCCGATGCCTGCACGCTCTGCCGCGGTCGAGCACGATGTCTTTGACACTGCGCCCGACGGCGCTACTAACCGATCGCTCGATGTTCCATCGTCCTCTCTATCACCACCCACGGGGTCTCGAAGTCACTCGGCTTCTGTAGAGCATGTGCCCACAGAACACGATGACATATACTCCGACAGCGAGGTGGTAGGAACTAGTAAAGGGAAAGGGAAGGAGAGGGAACAACCTCCAACCCTCCCCCCTCTAGATTTCACCCCTACCGAGCTCGGAGGATACGATGCCTCGAATTGGCCCTCTACCAGCTTCTCCCCTTCTTCACCTGGACCTTCCTCATATGGATCTGGTTATGCCTCGCTGAACAATACCACCAAGGCCGTGGAACAGCTGCCGTCCATCGTTGCAACGATACAGCCCTCTGTAGCAGCAGTGGCCAGCGATTCTCCTGCTTTGACTCGGATGCCCTCTCGGCGCCGCTCTCTGTCCCATATACCTACGCACCCTCCGCGCAGCGAAACTTCGCGACCCATGTCTGGGGCTAGATTGAGACTCGGGTCACCGAAGCCGACCGGAAGCCTCGCACGTAAGCTATTCAAAAAGAGAGACGAAGCTGCGAGTCCCGTCTTGCGAAATTCCCAAATAATTGATTCTGATGGCGTCCATTCGGGACAGGGTAACTGTTTCATACCTTGGTACGGAGACTTCAAGCCATCGCCCAACTCCCAAATTATTTCGTCTTTGAGCAACAGTCTAGAGCTAGCTATCGATCTCGACCAACAGAAACTACCGCTTTACCACACCACGCCCCGGGCTAAGGGGCGGTCGAATTCGTCACCCTTTCCAATTTCTGCTCTTGACCTCGTCGTCCCCTCTTCGAACGATATTTTCGCCCCTATACCCCTGATTATCAGAAATTACTTCGATGAAGCCTTACCCAGGGAACTCAAATTATATATTTTTCAAGCACTCGTGCATTTGCATGAGGAAGACTACTCTAGGGCGGTCCGTGATGGAACATGGTCCATGATGAAGGCCTCATCGTCGAAGGGCCGATGGGTGGGCCGAGATAGGGGGGCCAGGGAGTTAGTGAAACTTAGTCGAGTATGTACCATTCCTTCTGGAATTAGCCGCTTGCTCGGCGTTGCTCATCGTACCTGTTAGGTATCTCGTTTGTGGCAAAGTATCACCCTAGACGGCCAACTGTGGGTTGATCTCGATCTCAAGGCATTCCCCGCTATGCCTACCTCCCTCATCAAGCGGTTAGCCGAGACGGGCGGTCGCTTCATCAGAAGTGTTGACCTTGCTGGCAATGGTCACATTTCATCTGCGGCGTTGATTTCTCTGGCGGACAGTCTCTGCCTTGACGCCACCCCGACAAGCCCGCTTGCATACACGCAATTAACCACCGTTAACCTTCAAGGATGCTCAGCTCTGACAACACGTTCACTGCACCACCTTCTTATTCGTTCGCCATCGTTGCAGAAGCTCGTATTGAAGGGGCTTCAGGCAGTCACGAATATGACACTCGAGATCTTGGCTGTTTATTGCCGGCGCTTGACTATCCTCGACGTTAGTCGCTGCGCAAATATGGATGCCGAGGGTGTACGCTCTATGGCCAAGGCCTTCGTAACGCGCGGCGACCACCTTTTATTGAAGACACTTCGCCTTTCGGGACTTAAGTATGCTACCGACAACATGATGGCGGTTCTCGGCAGAGCGGCGCCCTTCTTGGAAGTCCTCGACCTTAGCTACGCTCGACAACTTCACAATTCTGCTTTGGAGGCGTTCGTCGCCTGTAACGACACCGACACCGAGGAAGAGCTGGGAGTGAAGATTGTAACCCTGACCGCTAGGGAAATCGGGCGGGAATCGACCGACTACAACAAATGTCGTAGGCGCGTTACTCGGCTTCGACATCTTTGCCTGTCTTCTTGCATCCTTCTGACGGACACAGCGTGTGCCAACCTCGCCCACTCCGTGCCGAAGCTAGAGTTCTTGGAGCTCGCAGGCATATGCACCTCTTTGAAGGACGATGGCCTGGTCACCCTTCTCAACACTACTCCTTTGATTCGCCGCCTGGACGTCGAAGATGCGGTCGAACTCACTGATTCCTTCCTCGCTGCAATAACCCCGGCCTCTCCAGAGGCTCGCGCTTCCGCATCAGCCTCCGCTCCAGTCGTGCAGACCGGACAAATGCTGGAACACATCATCATATCTTCCGCTAGCGAGATGAGCAACACCGCTTTGGCTGCTCTAGTTCGCAACTGCACGCGTTTGCGAGTCTTGGAGGCAGATGCGACGAACATCAGTTCTAATGTCGTGAAGGAGTTCGTACGCCTCAGCCAGAAGCGACATATGATTAATGCCAAAGTCGTCGCCGTCGACTGTCGGGCTGTGAGCGAGTCGATGGTGCGTTCGCTGACCACATTGACACGCCCGCGCCTTGGGTGGAGGGCTCATGAGGCGAGGAGGTTGCGGTTCTTAGACGCCAGAGATACTCGAGATGGTGTAACCGAGGAACTGAAGATCGGGCAAGACGAATGCGATGAGGAGCGTGTTGTGATTAAGACGTTCTATTCTTGGCAAACGGTGGACGCTGTTCGTGCTGATAGGGAGAAACGGCGCAAGCGCCAAGCACGTCGCACGGCCAACGAGTCGGGAGGGAGCTTCGTTACGGACGATGAGGATGGCAACTCAGGCGATGCAACCAATCGAACTTTGAGATGGTGGTCTCCCAATGGAACTCGACGCGGATTTTCCTCTACTGGCCCAAACTCGCCGCTTATAGGCGACATGGCCAATGACGGTTGTAGACTAATGTAAGTTTTGATATCTGTAATATTTTTTCGTGTAGGACGTTGCTGCTGGCTGGAGATTTAGCCCAATATTTGCTGTACTGATTATAATTGAACATCACGACTCCTCATCTGTACTCACCTCTCATGACTATGACTGCAATGTAATGTATATAGTGTTTCTGCCCTCGTGCATTGACTTTGTTTCTGTACTATCATTGTGGATTCCATTCCGCGATAGGCTCGCGCCGATTATGGACACTGAATATGGTGTGGCGGAGGAGCGTGTGTACTCGCCTGACGTGCCGGACAGCTGAGGCAAGCTCTCCATACTTGGGCGCGAGTAGCAAGATTTATTATCATTGCATCTGCAAACGGATGCAATTACTCCCTTTGTGAATTCCTTTCTTTCTTCGCTTTCTTCCTCTTCTTCTTGGGGGTTTTACTCCGGGAGGCGTTTTCGGATGCCTCAGGCGGCGTTGTGGCGGTGGAGCCAGTATGTGACGGCACCGTGTTCTTTGCTGCATCAGCATTAGGCGTGGGGGATGTCGAAGCCAAAGGCGTGCCATCTGATTCCAAAACAGCTTTGCGCTTCTTCGTTTTCTTCGCTGACGATTGGGGTTGCGATGATTCCGTCTCTTCGTGCATTCGAGTACCTGGATGTAGACGTGTATGGTCAATCAAGAAGAAGTTTGGTGTTTGATGGGTGACGACGGCATCTGCGGTGATAGCAAGTAAGTACGTACCAGTAAATGGGTCGAATGCGGGGCGCCTGCGTTTATTTGCAGCTAGAGGTTCCACAGGTGAGTCTCTGGCTTTTTGTTTTCCCGTGCTCTTCGATGAGGGTGGGTTTGTAACGGTCTCCGATGCCGTCTGGGTTTCTTCTCCATCCCCTACTACTTCCATCTCAGTGTCCTCATCGAACACCTCCAGGCCCCCATCCTCATCTTCCCTTTCATCGCGGCCCTCATGTAGATCCTTCTCGTATTCCGCGCGAGCGCGCATCTTCGATGTGACCTTTACCTCAACACGTGGAGCACTCGACGAGTCTGCGGGAGGTATTGGGTCGTCTTTGGATGATGAAGAGACGACCGACTTGGCCTGAGCGATAGCATGTTTGATGAATCGACCCGCAGCGGCCTTGTCAATAGCCTGTGCTCGAGCTGCATAATCATTCAGTCTACACATACAATAAAGCGAGAATGGGCACCAATCCGACCTTCGGGCTGTTTCTCTGCTTTCGCTATCTTATCAAAATATTGTTTAACGCGTTCCTAACATTGTTGCAGTGTAATTTCTCTCGTTCGGAGAAGCAATATAAATGATAACATACAAGTTCTGATATAACGGGGTGTGTCCGAGGATCGATCCCTTTAGTCTTCAGGTAAACTAGAATTCAAGATACACACATGGCAGCCGTTGAGCACTCTTGCATGCGGGCTGATATTGAACTATAACCCAACGCACTGAATACTAGATCATACAAAAGATATGGGATAAGGGTTTGTAATTTCGCTTGCTGGATTGTTTCGAGGCCAAGGAGAGTTTCAGGTAGCGATTGGGAGAGAAGGGGCTGAAGTTCGCGTTCCAGCTCGTCGAGTGAGGCATCGACGGCGGCCACTTTGCGGCGAACGGTCAATTTTGTCGACATCATGGTGGTGAGTGTCGAAGGCTATCGAAGGCCTCACTGGCAACGCAGTCGAACTCGTCGATCAGAAAATGCGAACCCACGTGATCCCAAATATTGGCGAGTGCCACAGGCGCCGACGGCGACCCTTTCCTCTTTACCACTCGTTTCTCGAAGATGGTGAGCTGCCTTGATTCCACATTACCGCCGCAGCTTTAGCTAAAGTCAATGCGCAGTCCTCCGAACTCAGGTATACCGCAAATACGCAGCTGGAGCACCGTAAGTGGCTCTTTGAATTCATCCCACCTTGAATTGCGAAATACTGACTGGGCGCTGTTCGTTTAGTTCACGCTCGGTATACCGGAACAGGTGCGTGCCCTCGGACAGTTCGCTTGCCGTCGTCCTGACCCCACGCAGGACATGCGGACTTGACGAAGTAGTACGTATCCATCGGTTCTGATTTCTACCATCTCCACTAACCTCCGTATGTGTATGTTTCCAATTTGTAGTGAATGGTTGACGCATCAGCACCGGGATACGCTGGCGTCCATCGTCGGGCATCCCACGCTCACGTCCTACCTGGCCATCGCTGACGGTGAGGCCATCGGACGAACCAAGTTCGAGATGACCGAGGTATGTTTCCATGCCGCTGATGAGAATGTCACTCTTCCCTGTCCTGTTGCCTCCTTCGTTTCCAAACCGTCACACCCGAACTGAACCCTTTCATCTATTCTTTTATCCAGCGCATGCTGCAGCCTTGTGGTCCACCACCGAAGAAAGACGAGGATTAGATAGTATATTGTACAATTAGTCGTTTGGCTGTTCACTTTTACAATTTTCCCACTGCTTTACATGTTTTCATGTCATGGAAAATTGCCCTGAATGTTTAATCAACCCGTCATGCCGATTGTGGCGTTTCAGGTTCGCTCGCCAAAATCTGATGGCGGTGTGGCGCCAATAAGATCGAGTCTCGGGGGATTGCCAGAAATGGACCTGCTTGTCTCCACTCCCAAATTCTCCCCCACGCTCGCTCTTTCCCAATCACCACCATCTCCTCCGTGTACCACACTTTGGCCACCATTAAAGGTCCTGGCCACCCGAACCCCCTTTGCGTCGTGGCAAGTAGCCACAAAGGAACTAATCCACCGCAGCCAGGCCACAGCTCAATCCTGTTTATATTTCGCGGCTGACAATAATGTCCACATTTCTTCACCGTGAAATTTCCTCTCCGCCAGCTTCGCCAGCCTCTTTCTCTTCCATTTCATCCTCAACATCATCAATATTTACATCAGAAGCCTCCCCAGCCACCGGATTTCCAGTTTATCCGCAAACAGATTCACGTTTGGAGTCCCCTGCAACCAGTCCGGACATCTCTAACCCTCCGAAGCCACTGCTTTCCGCGCCCAGTACTCGGACACTGCGACGTTCATTCTCGAGACCATCTTCAAGCGTCGGATTACCTGCTTTCGTTAACAATATGACCTTCGGATTCAAGGACAAGAAGGTTAAATCGGCGAAGAACTCGCCTACAATAGAGTCAACTCCTCGGCCCAATGAAGGAGGGAGTACGACACCAACTCCAGTACCGTCTCGTACATCTCGGCTGGTATCAGCAACCCTTGGGAGAGCGAGAATGCAGAAGAAGAAGTCACTTGTGTCGTTTCTCAATTCAGTCAACCCCGAAACCCTTTCGGCCCCTACGAATGCCTCCTCTTCATCAAGCAATATATTACAGGCCTCTAACGCCCCTACGACGGAACAGACTCGTCCTCGAGCAGCGTCTGTCAACGATGAGGAAGACTATGGCGAAGTCGTAGAGCAGTTTGAGACGAAGAACAAGTGGGCGACCAAACTCGGTATGAAGATGCATCCTTACGGAACGGATGCGTCGTACATGCAGTCGTTCGATAGAGTCTCCATAGACAAGTGAGTCTCATCATTCTCGTTGATTTGGAGCCCCCTAACGTTAGTTCAGTGACCGGCATACGGAACAGCTCCTGAACCGCCTCAATCCAAGTGGTGCTCCCACATTCTATCAATACGGCAAGAAGCCTCCGACGACCGTCCTCGATTTGGGATGCGGTCAAGGAACCTGGGTTTGTCAAGCTGCCGATGCTTGGAAACACTCCGGTACAATCGTAACTGGCCTCGACCTCGTCGATGTGGTTACTGAGGAACATGAGAACGCAAAGTTCGTACGGGGCAATTTGTGCGTGATATTCTCTAGTATTCGTCGTGCTCTTCATCCTGATGCCTCTCTCACCAGCGTGAAATATCCACTTCCCTTCCGAGATGAGTCTTTCGAACTAGTTCGGATGGCGAACCTCTCCCTCTGCATCCCCTACGATAAATGGTTATTCGTACTCTCCGAAGTGAAGCGCGTTCTCGCCCCAAACGGACGGCTCGAATTCATCGACGACCAAATATTCTTTCCATATGGCGCAGCCCCTTACCCAGATATAGATGAGAACGCCATGTCATCCACCACGCCCACTTCCAGAGCGTTCCCGGGCGCGTCAGAATGCCAGTCCGGCTTTGATGATGAAGACGATGATGCGACTGGACTCGGGCCAGATGGGGATTCCAACGACAGTATTATCCCATCATCACCAGTTGCGGAAGGCGAGAATAAGGTCGGCGCTGACGACGACTCGTTCGACACGGCTTCCACACTCGTTGATTCTGATGCCTCCACCACTCGATCGGCTAGGTCATCAATGCAATCAAACCACAGCGTTATGAAGAAACATGCTGCGGCGAATGCTGATATTCCGACTTCAATCACTTTGCCATCAATCACGCCAATAGCCCCCATCACCTTAGATATCACCGAAACGGGCGATGCACCCGCACGGCCTCCTCCTCCTACCCGTCCAATACCTGCCATCCCCATTGAAGAGCCTGTCGCAGTCGTTGCTGATACATCTTGTAGCGCCGAATTGATCACCGCCGCGCCGTCGCCTTCCAGTAACACAATCACACCACCCGATGTGACAATACAGACTCCTACCCCGATGTCCACGCCAACGCCTTCTACCCCCTCGGACGACGCTTCCAGGTGTTCCAGTGAACTCCTGACTGAACCGGAGGTAGTCAAAGAATCCGTTTCGACTCTGCAAGAGCAACCCCCTAAACCGGAATCAGAAGCAACTTTCGATGCTTATGAGTCCTGGCACCAGTCTACCTCCGTATCAAGAGAACTCGAGACGGTGTTCGAGCGGATGCTGAAGGAGAAGTATGGTATTCATCCTCGTCCTCACGAGTTCGTGCTTGCGGCCATGAAGACAGTCTTTGGCGATGAATACGCCGAGAAGTCTCGCAGTATGCATGTAAGGCTCGCGCCGCCAGAGTGCAGGTTCGACCACGAATTTGGCCTAGCTGACGAATCCACCGTCGATAATCCGACGGAAGGGGAGAACTTCCAGAAGAAGCCGTGGATTGTTGTTCGTTGGGATAAGAAGGAGAAGAAATCGAAGAAGGCTGCCAAGCAGCACATCGAGAGCATTCCAGAGGAAAAGCAGAGCACAGACTACTTTTCGCCGACTGCTCTTCCTGATGGACTGAGTGCCAAGGCAGCTAGTAAGCTCGGGATCTTCCCTGGTGACTTGCCTCCATCGCCCGCAGTTTCGGCGCGTCAGCCACGACCTGCGTCGATTGACTCTATCCCCTCGGCTACCTCGACATTCTTTGCCAGCGGGCCTGTCCAATCTCCTGGTCTCATCGTTCTTCCCTCAACCTTCATCCCTCTCTCGCCATCGGAGCTAGAGATGCATACGTGCAAGCACTTGCATGTCTTGCTCGGCTGCAAGCCTTCCTTGAAGGAGTACATTGAAGGTTTCACCGACGAGGGTGGTCGAAGAGTATGTGGAGATGAAGAGTTCGAAGACTCTGTCTGGGAATACGAATGGTATGTCTCACTTTTTTGTCTTGGGTTTCCTCTTTTGCTTACTGCTCTTGGAACAATGATAGCTTTCGCCGCCAACGCTTTAATTGGCCTGTTGAGATGGCTGGTTTGAATTTCGAAAGCACCGACGATTACGTTGATTCCCGTTCAGCTGTCAAGCATAAATATTACACCCCTTCATCAAATTCCCAAGGGTACTCGAAGCAGACCTCCTATGCGGCTGAAGACCTTACCCACGTGCGAACCTTCCGTATATACGGTGCAATGAAGAAGTCAGACGACGACGACACCGCGCCAATATTAATGAAAACTCATAGCGGCTTGCCCAGCCGTCCTGGGACCTCGAAGGGAGTTAAACCTGTCTTCTTCCCATCTTCTACATCATGAACGCTCGCCGCACTTTCCCCAACTTTCCTTCATCATCCACCAACTTTCCGCCGACGGCCTGTACATATAGAATATCCCGAAAAGCCGACACTCATTTCACTTTTCCATATATCTCAACATCTTGCATACACCGCATGTCCCACCGCTATTCGCTCCTTACCTTTTCGTTTTTTCATAGCTCTTGCCTTCTTCCACACTGGAACCTCACACTCTTTCCTGCATCAGCATCACCCACCGGATTTCCCTGCATCATATTTACACTTCGCACAGCACTCGCACGTTACTGGCACTGTTATTTTTATTAGATACATTGTTGTAATCCCTTGCATATGTTCCCATAATGGAAAATGAGTATAAAGAATTCAAAACTAGATTTATCTAACCGTCTGTCTGATAAGGGTTGTGAAGAAAATAAAATGTGAGCTAATAATATTGAACTAAGAACGGACGCCTCCTACATCACCCGGTGCCGTTAATAATAACTACCTTTGCTGTACAGAAGTACGAGACATGCACAGCGGCCAATCCGAATTTAACTCCAATGTTGGGAATCCCAACACCCGTGAAACCCACCGTGATAAGAGGAGCTTCTCTATGACGATAGCCCGTGCCTTCACGTTATGGCCAAGCTTGAGGTGCTGAAGCCGCGGACAACATCGGTGCGTTGGAAATGGCTCGGTCTTGGTGGACAAGGAGAGCAGGGAAAGTAAGGGATCGATATCGACCACCTCGCGCTCATGCTGAATGTCCAAGCAAACAAGTGTGTGGGTGACGACATTCAAGGACTCAATTACAACGGCTAATATGTTGTTTATAGAATCAACGCGAAGGCTCTGGAGCGGACATTTCGATCGTGAGAGGAAGGCAGGCAATTCAAACGAGAGCGTCGAGAGCTTCGTTGGTGGCGTCATGGGAAGTTCTGAGATTTCGAGGTGTGTAAGGCTAGGCAGTGTGAGGTGTCTGAAGATACACGAAGTAGTCTGTTGATTGCGAGGTTGGATGCTCACTACGGTGAGAGCCAGAAGACTGGGGTGAGTGATATGCCTTCTTCCCGGGGATTGCGAAATACCGTTGCGCGCTTTTGTGGCGCGATATACACCGTCTAGATGCATGGTGGTGAGGGAGGGCGCGAGCTCTAGGATGTTTAATACTGCGCCCATGGGGACGTCGCATTCCAGCCGCAGGCAAGAGAGCTGGTGCCACGGTACGGTTCTATGGTCAATGTCATAGTACGAATGTCCCCAAGTGAACTCTGTGAGCCTGGGAGCTGAGGCGTACAATGTGGCAGCGACGTCAATTTCCTCTGCACACAACCCATCGCCTATCAACATGCGAAGGTTCTGCAGAAGCGGCGGTCCGGACTCTGGAAGCGTGGTTATGGCGTAGCCGGGGCATGGATCAGGTAATACCATGCTGAAATTCTGCCACCTCGTCCAAAAGTCGAAGAAGAGGGTGAGGATGTGCGCAGCGAGCTCCGAGCCGTCGTTCTCCCATTTATCTTGGTCTTCATGGGTGAACGAGAGCGATAGGGGGCATGAGCCCGACCTGTCGAGCCATAAGTAGATTAATGGCAACGCTGGGTCCGAGTGTGTGGGGTAGACAATCACAGACAGAGACGACCACAGCAAAGGCATGGCAATGGCAAGCCTCCGCCATTCCGCGCAGACCTGTGTCAAGAGCAACGGCGCCTCGCATGGGCATGGGGCGATGTACATGTCCGTCGGAAGGCAGTACGAAAATATCATTGCGATTATCTCGACTGGCATTGTCTCGAAGGTTATCGTGGACATTCTGATAGAAATGAATATCATCAGACAGCGTCGGTTATAGCCACGACCGTAGACCGTTAACGTTACTCACCTTGAGTTTGCTGTATGGGCAAGATTCGCTGGCGTCCTCTGCTGAATTGAGGGTGTTCCGCTATAAATGTGGGCTGGTTGACCAGTAAGGGAACCCGCGTCAATGCTATTCAATTGAGAGAGGGGGAAATCAACATGGCATCAGCCTGGGGCTTGACCAGCATGCCAGTTGGCGGGGTTGAAAGTAAATGAACACCGGATCGGAAAATATATAAGAGTTCGGGCCTCGCATTGTGCACCATTCTACAATGAAGCTTGCTGGATGGAATCTAACCATCCCCTGTCCCAGCCGAAAAAGAGCAGGGATCCTTTTAATGGAACCACTGAGAAGCAAGAACGGCAGAATTCAAGGAAGTTTGGCAACTGTGGGAGCGCTGGAAATCAAGCGCTCGTCTGGCGTCTAAGTTGTGCCTTAGATAATCAGCCGCTGACAAAGCCAACTACACAGTGATCAAGCGGCGTTCGAACCTAAAATTTCCGTTGTCCACACACCACCACCCGCCCTCAGCGTTGCGCGTATCGCCGACTCTTCAAGCCACAAAAGAAGACAAAAACACACCACATCAAGATGCCAGGCGTACGAGACATCAGGTCGGTGCTCTGCTCATGGCACGAATCCCGGCCTTAATCTCAAATTTGGCCAAAATCTAGCGCGGAGGCCTTCATCACTGCATACGCTTCCCATCTCAAGCGATCAGGCAAGCTCGAGGTCCCTACATGGGTCGACCTTGTCAAGACCGGCTTCTACAAGGAGCTCGCTCCGTATGACCCCGACTGGTACTACGTTCGCGCAGGTGCGTTATCTATCAAGTTTACCTATGTTTCCAGTTATTTAATCAAACCGTCGACATAGCTGCCGTCGCTCGTCACATCTACCTCCGCAAAGACGTCGGCATCGGCGCTCTCGCAAAACTGCACGGTGGCCGCAACCGCCGCGGTAACCGTCCATCACACCACGCCGACGGCTCAACAAACGTCCAACGGAAAATCTGCCAATCGCTGGAGAAGATCGGTGTCTTGGAGCAAACCGACAACGGTGGACGCAGAATCACTCAGGATGGACAACGGGATTTGGATCGTATTGCCACCGCTGTAGTTGAAGCTGCAAAGGAGGACGAAAGCGAGGAGGAGGAGGAAGACGAGGAAGAAGAAGGTGAGGAGGAGGACGAGGAGTGAATGTCTCATCTATCTTTCGCTATGCCGTTCTTCATATGACACTGCATGATTTCCCACCACACTCAGTATGCAGCATGCCGTATAAAATCCTTCTTGCGGGTTCATTTATGCCCGCTGTAATCAACGAGGACCTGCAGCCTTGGTGCTTCCATCTGGTGATAGGCTAGCCACTTCGCAACATACCGATACCATGGCCTGTTTCTACGAGAGAATCTGTGCTCGAGCAAGCTTCGAGGTCTTTTCTCGCTTTTGGGCCTTGTTGAGCTGAGCAGCCTACGAAAGTATGACAACCTTTGACTAGCCTTTGGGGACAGAAGTTCCTTTTCTGTGACAACCCCTAAGCCCCTCCCATTACCCCTGTGTGTCTTGGGATGAAAACACGTTCCTATGTATCTTCTCCACAGAGCAGCCCCTCTTCTAGAGAATATTTACTTCCGCAGATATTCTCGTAGCATACAAAGGCGAACCATCGACCATGTTGCTCCAAATCCGTTCAAACACGTAAGTTGCAGCGGAATCAGTTAAACCAAGTCAGTACACGTAAAGGCATTGACACCCAACACGATGCCGTCAGACTAAACGGGTTGGAGGATGTATGTATTGGCAGTATGACACGAGATGATGAAATTCTAATACACTACTGATACATAGAGTAAATGCCGGATCTAGTCCATGATTACTAGCAGCAGGAGACAGAAGGAGAGTGATGAAGCGTCAGGCCGATATGGAAATGATGATGTGTCGAAAATATGTGATAATGATATGCGATGTGCAATTTGGGAAAAGAATGTCGGCGAACGATGATGAGGGATCTATCTTGCAACGGCCGTCGTAGATCGTCGAGCACTCCTCAATACCTTCGGAGACTTGGGAGGAGATGGAGGTTCGACTGTGGGCATGGGAAAGAAATATGGTGCTTCGTACGGCTGTGTGCGCAGGGGTTGCGAAAATTTCTGCTTCAGAGTAGGTGTGGCTGGCCAAACCTTCAAAGTCGGCACTAAACAATAAGCAGTAAGTTTCTGGTCGTATTGATGATTAACGTGTTAAACTTACGTTGTGAAGACGCTGACTTGCGGAGGCACATCTCCTTAAGCTTAGCGGGCTTCAGCGCTTTCGGGGTCAAAAGCGTAGCGGTTCTCGATAACAGGGGAGTAGGTGAAGTCGAAGTCGGTGAAGTCGGTGTCGAAGAGGGTAGCGGCGGACACTCCGATACTAGCAATCGGGGCGTCTTGCAGCGGGGCATCGACTTTGAGCGTCCTCGCTTCATACCCGCCTTGGCACACTCATCCGGACTGTGGGCTGACGACGAATCGCTGGACGATCCTGAGTCAGGTGAATGCACTGAGCTCAAGGAAGAACGTCGCAAAGTCTTGAGAAGCGATTTCCGTTTCGGCTTCGGAACGAAGTAGTCTTGGGCAGCAGGAGATGTCCCAGGAATTTCCGATGGGGAGGCAATCAGGGGTTGATCATCGGTGAATACTGAGGTGGGCGTCTGGATCGACTCCGAAGATGCTGCGGACTCTGCAGCCGTCGAGCGGCGCGATGGTGAGGGTCTGGCAGACTTCCTGTGACGCGCTGCAGGGCGCTGTGCCTCCTTCGGAGGAGCCGCGGGTGCCAAGACGACAAAGCCAGCGTTAACAACTGCAGCCATAACGCTCTGCCGAAATCTATCAATCACTAACGTCGTAGCGAAATGGGGGATAACTCACCAACAAAAAGCCCCCCCACGCAAAAACCACACTAGCAGCACAGATGAAGAAGTTGTTGATCTGAGAAGGCATCGTTGGGTGGTGAAGATGGATTTCAAATTTGAAGGTGGACAGGGGCTGCAGTGTTGATGCGTATACGGCTCTGCAGTTATACTGTCGAATCAGCGGGGAGATGTGTTCATAGAGGGGTGGGCGTAGGTGAAAGATATTCTTGAGAAGGAAGCAAAAGGCTGAAGCGAGATGGACTTTATAAAGAGTTGTCGCAAAAAGGGGACCCTGACGGAGACTCCGAAGAAGTGATCGGAACGCACGTGATTTGCAACACTGCCGACACCATGACACTTTCTTCCGCCGCTGCAACCTTCCGCGCACCCGTTAACTTCTATCAGACATAGGAGTCGACAACCTGGACAGCCTGTCAGTGACCCAAAGCACATTTATGAAGGAATCTAGGAATTGTCCCTAGACCGCCGACATCCTTACAAGCTCAACTGCAACAACCGCAGTCAATAATCATGAAGTGCTAGTAAATCGTGACTGCGGAATGGTTTTCACTGGTGGACGAATATCAGAGCCGCATGGAAGTACCATACCAACGCCACTGCGGAAGAAGAACAAGCGCTCGATGCCATGCGCATCAGCAAAGGAGGCAACGGGTTTCGGATGTCGGTGCAGGCTTATGGACATCGGAGGCTGTGAAAGCGGAAGAAGATTGCGACTTACAAAAATAGAAGTAAGGGATAAGGACGTACAAAATCGTCGGTACATCGGTACCCTGTCTTTCGAGTAAATGTCGACACCGACTCTATGATATAATCCCTTACCTCACTCTGCGCTTCGAATTTCGGCTCCGTCTATTGAAGATGGCCGCCATACTTATTCTCGGTATGCACAAATGTTTCTTAATGATGTACACATTAGGCCTTACTATTTGTCTCGGTGATGAGAAGGGGCGTGCCCGATGCTGTTGATTTTTCCGGTCTGAAATACAAAGTTTGGCCCGGGCGAAAGTCATGAATCTCAACAAATGTGATCAGTGAGCACAATAATGTTTTAATGTGGAAAAGCGATGCACACGTTCGTTGAACGATAGCGTACAATTTGAGTACCATGATTGGAGAGGACGCCCTATACCAACCCCACATAACGACACACGCACACAACACAACACACGTCCGCCGCAGCTGGACTATGACCACATTCTCTTTCTCTTTCTCACATATGTTTATTATGTTTATTATGTCCCATGCTTCTCGCTTTGCATTGCGTTACCCCGCCGCCATAGGCGACAACACTTACTGTACAACTCCCCTCACACCACTCACTGTACCCATAGATTGACACTGCAAGCCACATCCCTCACACTTAGTGATACCGTAGATATGTCTTAGACTTACTGTACATACCCGTACTTAGTTGGCGCAAAGAATCGCCTGATTACCATTCAAAAAAAAAAAAAAAAAAAAAAAAAATGATTGGAGAGGAATCAGGATTGGCGTGCGCTGGGACAATCGGACCCTAAATTCTCTGTCACAACTTACTACTTGGTTCAGTGCTTACATACTCAAACAATTGATTTCAGCAACGACATCAGCAACCAAGAGAATGATATGCTCCTTGATGTCCTCCGAGTCGGTCTCCCTACAGACCATGTGTACTTGGGGGCGCCGAGCGCTGATGTAGAATGTAACTAAATATGTCGGAGGACGACTTTTTTGGCTGTTATTGGCAATACCGCCAATCTTGCCCTTCCGCAACGTATCCTGCCGCACTCAAATCACCATGACATTTATATGTTTAATTAAAACCTCGTCCGCATATTAGGAATGTAAGTACCATGGTACCCTCTTCACTGCGAGGAGACTACCAAGATAAGCGCGCCGTCCGCATGTCGGGGCAGCCAAGACGATTTGTGTCTTTATTGCCCTGGAGACAGCGGGCGCGTCTGAACTGTTTTGCTGTAGGGCGCTGGACCTACATCGGAATGATAATGGAGAGAGGCAGTGAGGATGAACAGGCCTCATACATACAAAAGGGACTATACTCTTGAGCGAGGATGATCTTTGGGTCCCCTTTGTTCTTCCCCCTCCTTTTCTTCATAACTCCTTTCCCTTATTTCGTTCGTCATAATGGGCTGCATCGGACCAGCTACGCCTGGTTTTCTTATTACCTTAATCGCTGCGGCACTCCTCGGTCTGGTATCGTTTTGTGTCCCTTACTTCGAACCCATTTTCTTCCTGAAAGCCGCCATACCCGTCGTCGGAACCGACCTGAGGGGTATAATCACCTTCGGCACACTTGGATATTGCTTAAAATTCCCGAACGAGACTACATTCTGTTCTGAGCCTCAAGTTGGCTACAAACTTGGTGAGCTCATCGTCATTGAGAACCGACATCAACCCGTCGGGGAACAAGTTACTTACACTAACGAGCGCGCAGATGTCAACCAACTTCTCGATAATAACCTCCCGTTCGAAATACCTGGCGAGGTGGTCAAATGGATAACCTACGTCCTGGTCCTCCACCTCGTCGCGTTCGCACTAGCGACCCTCTCCGCCTCGTTCGGACTGCTCGCCCATATCCAGGAGATCCCTCTAGTCTGCTGCAGCACCCTCATCTCTGGCTTCGCCGCCACCGTTGCGATGCTCGCATTCATCTTCGACATAGTGCTATTCGCCCTCACGAAGAAGAGGATCGATAAAACTCCGGGAGGGAGGGCGGAGATGGGGATAGCGATTTGGCTGACGCTGGTGGGGTTCTTGATGTTGTTCTTCAGTGGATGCTTCTATGTGTTCGGGAGGTGCTGTATATCGAGTTCCGGGGGTGGGAGGAGGGATCCGGAAAAGGGACGACACTGAGCTTGATCGAGGAAGTAGTGAAGTGAGTTGAATCGACCATATGGATGATGTTGCTGACGGGCTATGGTGGTCCTTATAGGAATGTTAGCCTTCATTTGCTGGCAACAAGGCGACCTGTAATATATTACCTTCGAGTTACATGTACTTTTAAGAACGGACCCAAGTAGTCGGTGGACGGTGATACGGTGAAGGAACGAACCGGTCAATCAGCGTAGCATGAAACGCAGAATCGAGAACGCCTGTGACTCATTGCCAGTCCAAGTCGTCTCGAAGTCAAATTTTTGGAAACAGGGTCAAAGGCAAGTCGGTAGAAGTTACCGCAAAGTCACAGATAGTCCTCCAAAAGTCAAGAGCAGTCCAAGATTAGGTCGGATCCAGTCGCTGAGCGTCAAATGAAGTCGCCTTGGAGTCAAGGTTTTGGGATTGTAGTCAACGGAAGTCAGGCAAAGTCCGCATAGGTCGTCGAAAGGTCACGGAAAGTCACCCGAAAGTCAAGGTCAGGTCAAGGTCAGGTCAAGGTCAGGTCAAGGTCGGGGAGCCAAGACCACCTGAGGGGAAAAGTAAGTCGCATTGAGAGTGGCTAAACTGAACTCGACGTGTTTTGCTGTGGGATTCATGATATTATTGGGGCCTGAGGTCACACTTGGGTCAAGAAACAGTCCAACAGGAAGTCAGTGGTAGAAAGTGAGTGGCTCAAGGAGTTAGTAGTTGGCAACGTTTCAACCCTGAAGTTTTTAAAGTCAGATCGAGGTCACCGTTACCACCGTCGTTACCACTGTCACAGAACGTTCAATAAACCCGGCTAGTCGTCTGGACTAGAGCTCGATAAAGCAATGGCCACCGCAATCGAGGTTACTCAAAGCCCTCGCAGGACAGCCTTGTATATCGTGTCTCGCGAACTTGCAAAGGTTGGATCTCGTCGTATACTATAGAATGGGTGTATTGATTCAAGGATTGTCGTGGCCTTCAGATTTCGTCCTTGCTACCTTCGAATCCAATGAGATCAATAATCGTTCACTCGTTAGTCGATGCTCTTGGACTCCTTGCCCCGTCGTACTCTCCAAGTCGCAGATTGGTGGCGGTGACGCCAAAACGCACGTCGCCAAGCACTCTAGCAATGTACCACACACAAGACTACCTGGATTTCATCTTGAATCCAGAGAACACGGTAGACGCAGATGCCACCAACTTGACGGATTTCGGTCTTGAAGATGTAGATGTTCTACCTTGACCGACTGTCCCGAAGCTATTGCTAACCGAGGATGTTTGATTACTGACAGGATTGCCCCATGTTCAAGGGGCTTTCGGAATACGCGCCGTTGGTTGCTGGGGCGACTCTCACAGCTGTATCGGCTTTGGTGAATGGTCTAAGTGATGAAGCTATCTGCTGGGACGGAGGCAGGTGACAAACTCTTTTGTCTGGTCACTCAATCACTAAATGCCTTATTATAGACATCATGCCCAAAAGTCGCATGCGTCAGGCTTCTGCTATGTCGCTGACTGCATTCTCGCGCTCTTGGCTTTGAAACGCTGTCCGCCTCTCGCTGGCACCCCCAATCGTAAACCACGAATCATGTATCTCGACCTCGATTTACACTTCTCCGATGCCGTCTCTCAGGCATTTTACTCGACTCGACCTACCGGAAATATTCAAGTTCTGGTATGTATTCCCCTTCCTTGTACCCCAACTCTACCTCAGGAAAGGATACAGACTTTAAGTCTCCACCACTCCGCTCCTGGGTTCTTCCCACTATCTGAACTTTCCGCATTATCTAATCCTGCAGATGCTAGCTATGACGCTGCTACTCTGTCCATCCCTTTGCACAAAGGCGCTTCTGATACGACGTATGCTAGGGTCTGGAAATTGGTCGAGAAAGTGAGGGACACCTACAATCCCGATTTCGTCGTAGTACAATGCGGACTTGACGCACTGGCCGGAGACCCGTGTGCGACTTTCAATTGGTCGTTAGGCACTAGAGATGGATCGCTCGGCTGGTGCATCAATCGTATACATAAAGAATGGTCGGGGAAGAAGCTTTACCTCGGCGGAGGTTAGCTCTACTTAATTCTGCATCGCGTCGAGTTCTTACCGCTATTGTAGGGGGCTATCATTCTGCCAACGCTGCGCGTGCTTGGGCATATCTCACCTCCATAATGTATGGCTCTCTCAAAGTCTATACCCTAACGCCCTCCTGACATGCAACAGACTTGACAACCCATTGCCTCTAGATACCAACATTCCCGACCACTCTGGATTCCCTTTGTATGCCCCTTCCTTTACACTGGACGTTCCAGCTGGCAACATGTTAGACGAGAACACCGAAGTTTACCTCCAGTCGGTGGAAGAGCGGTATGAGATTATTATCTCATCATTACACGAACGGCTGGAGGTATGCTCAGCCGCATAGCAGATTATACTGCTTGTTAGTGAGGCTGGCACTTGGTTCCTTCGATATATACATAAACATACATCGCCTTCGAGACTCCGAACATGAGGCTGTGTTGAGGTAACCCCCAGAACTGGACTTCTACCGCTCGTTACATAAATCGAGGATCACATTGCATCGGTTTCTGGGGCTCCTTGGAGTCGAAGTAACTGCGCGTAGTACTGCGCTATGTAGTTCCAATAGTCACGGGATGTGGAGGCGCGCATGGCTTCCTAATTGAGATTTGCTACGGCTTGTCCAGCAAGGCAGTGTCACCAGCGGCGAACCAGCCAATACAATTCGCTGGGAAGATCGTCGGTTACCACAAACTCTCTTCTTCTCCAACCACCACCTCCTTTTTCTTCCTGCAGCAATGGGCTGTATCCGTCCAGCAACGCCAGGATTCATCGTTACGCTGGTCGCCACAATCTTACTCGCCGTGGTGTCCTTCTGCGTTCCCTATTTCAAGTCCGTTTACTTCCTCAAGGCAAGCGTCAAGTTCGGAGACAATACTGGATCCATAACGTTCGGGACACTGGGATATTGTGTTGACCTTCCCGGGAACAGCACATGTTCATCTCCGTCAGTTGGATACGAGTTAGGTGAGTAGAAGCCATTCACATTCATGTGCCATTTGCAAAGTATAACCTTCACCTTACCCATGATCAGACATAAACGGCCTGGTGGGGAACAAACTACCGTTTGAGATTCCAAACGTTCTGGTCAAATGGCTGACCTATGCACTCGTCTTGCACATCGTGGCCTTGGCGCTTTCTGCGGGGTCTGCGGTATTTGGCCTCCTCGCCCACGTTCGGGAAATGTCCATGACATGCTGCAGTACCTGCGTCTCAGGCTTCGCGGCTGTCGTTGCGATGGTCGCCTTCATATTTGACATTGCCCTGTTCTTCATCACGAAATCCCGCATCAACAGCGTTCCCGGTGGATCTGCCGAGATTGGAAATGCTATCTGGTTGACATTGGCAGCTTGGCTGCTGCTATTCTTCAGTGGATGCTTCTACACCTTGGGAAGATGCTGCGTTACCAAGCGTAGCAGGTCGAAGAACGATTGGAACAACAAAGGGAACGATGACAGAGAACAAGGAAGGATGGGAGGATTTTTCAACACGAATAAGGACAACAGCTATGAGGAGCGAATGAGGTTGGATGCAGTAAAGGCGGAAGCTGATAGGAAGGCGCGACAGAAGACCGCTACCGAAGGTGGCCTTCCAGCGTTTTACGAGATTCAACCTCTAACAGCGCAAGAATCCCAACCGTTGACCGCCCGTGTTGAAGGCGACTCTGTCTACGTCGACACGCCCTACCGAGATGAGCATAACGGACACCCAGGCCGCCAAGCTTCCGCCGGAGGTGGCGGTTACGTTGGGGGAGGCTATGCCAGAGCTCCCGCAGGCACTCGCGCAGTGGACGAGTACTATAACCCCACTAATACGTCTTACCCTCCACAACCGCAGCAGCAGCCAGCGCCATCACAAAGAACGCCTCGACGCCAACCCAGTGCTTCCACTTATTCGGCATACAGCTATCAGGGTTCGCAGGCTCCATCTACTTCCCCTCCACCGATGCCCATCATCGCTCCCCCACCACAACGCACACCACACACCTCTCCTCCGCCCAACAACCAGTATTTGAATGTGGGCAACCAGTACGGTCAAGACCGCAGCGGTTATTCCAACGCGGGCTATGGGCATGCTGCTCGGGACACATCGTACCAATCCGCTGTATCTCATCAGCAATACCCTTCGAACTACAGTCAGGCCCAAGACCACTTCAACCCTGATACCTACAACGCCACTGCGATGATGACTTCGCCCCCTCCAAACATTGCAGCCAACCCATACCTTGGCGGTAACGTCACCTCGAGCCCCATCGCGGAAGAACCGACGTCGTACTACAACCCTCATTCACCAACCCCGCCTATCCAGCACCCAACACCAGACCGTAGCTATACCCTCGGTGGCGATGGATATGGGCAAAACACGGTTCCTGCATTGAATGATCAGTACGGCTCGAGCTACAATTATGCTTACGGCGGACATTCCACCGGATCGCCCGCACACACGCCATCTCCGGCGGTCGCTGCGCTCAACACTGCCGTTGCAGCCGCAGCAATGCCTCACAGCGGGAGCACCAGCCCGGTGAGGGGACCTCGTGCTCAACCATCAATAGCACAGGCACAATATGACGACGCGCCTCCCGGATACGATGCAGGACCCAGCGCGCCAACAGGACAGTGGGGCAAGAACTAGTCAAGCCTCCGTTGTTCATGTTATTTGTTAATATTTTACGCCTACTACACAGCTTCACGGACATCTCTAACATATTTATATCCGACCTGTTTCTTTCTTTGTGTAATGAAAGATCACCTGTGTTTTTAGTACATTTAGTTGATCGACTGACTATTCACTACATTGTACGATGCACTGGTGAACGAATATATCACTGCAGATATTGATTGATATTCAACGGATGACACGGATGCTTCCCCGGATCTTCAGAGCTCGTCTCTAACTGAGGCAGTCTGAGTTTTTGATAGGAACATGGATAAGAAATCGTGAACGAGATCTGCTGCGGCAATGGCGGTGATCTCAGCTAGGAATAGGAGTGTATGTGTGTTAGCTGAATTTGTCCCAATGATATACAGAGCATTCCGAAGAATCACCGTTGTCATACGCAGGTGCGACCTCGACCACATCAGCCCCACTGCATTCCGTCCCACACGCATAAATCAATCAAACGGTCAGTCAGTCAGTCGGAATCGGGAAGACTCAAGGATCTGAAAGAACTTGAAGAAGAGAACTCACACGAAGTTCAGGCCAGCAAGCCCCCTTAGAATACGTTTCACTTCGCGAGTGGTCCAACCGCCAGCCTCAGGCGTGCCAGCTACGAACGTTCAACTGTTAATCTAAGGGAAATGGAAACGCGAAGCGGGTGCGCTTTTCGGAAAAGTGGACGCACTCGCGGGAGCTAATCCTGGGTCTGGCAGACCCCATGACAATGGTGCAATGAGCTTTGTTGACACTTTCACGTTGGTTTATCAAACTTACCTATGACATCGATATCAAGACTAGACAGATAGATGGACGAGATCAGTCAATCGCTGACCATGGTCAGATGGTATTTCGAGAGACGCTTCCCACCTGAGATAGACGGGTGAATCCCCTACACGGTCCCTAATCCGGCGCACAACCTCAGGAATCCCAAGGTCGTCTATATCGTCTGTCGAGATTAGCTGGAATCCGACCGCTTGATCGTTCTCAATGTCGTCAACGCCCTGCCGTTGGTGATATGCAAATAGACAGGTGTCAATTAATAGCGGGCTTCATGGGCGGACGCGTCCTTTTCGACTCACAGCAAGCTTGCATCGTATCCCGGCATGGACGCTTGTGTTGGACATTAAACCTTCCTCATGCGCGAGGTAGAAGAACGTCCCGTGCGTAACCCGCGATTGCTCGGTGAACTGGCCTGGGTATCCAGCCCAAGTGTCCTTGAAACGGGGTGATTCCTCAATAATGAAATGTCCCTTCAATGTATGAGTGGCTTACCAGATGAGCGTCGAAATGGATGACGGAGATCGGTCCGTACAACTTGTACAAAGATCTCAAGATCGGGAGAACCTACGGGCATGAAGGAAGGTCGTCGTAAGTAGTATTCTACCGTATGACAGCAGCTGGAAATCAACCGTACAATAGTATGGTCACCGCCGAGACTGCGTCAGGTGTATCAAAAAGAGATTTTGGGGTGAATGTCGGGGAAGAATACCTGATGATACGCGGATGGATCAATCCATCCTGTGCCTTGACCCACGAAGCCTTCGAAGCCTGCTCTTTGATAGGTACAGGCCGATCTAGCAGCGTAGAGTATGCGACCTCCATCTGGTCAACGGCCAGAGCATTATCAAAGGGGTTGACCGGAACCTACAACCAAGATGGAAGTAATCATTCTCAGCAAACACACCCCATAATTTCAAGGGATGATCCTAAATACGCACATCACCACAATCAATAATCTTCAAGCCACTTTCGTATGGATTGTTGCCCCAGGACAGTGTGTATCCGCGCGATTCACGCTGCCTTCTGCTCCCGGAGCGAATTGCATAAGGCCCGAACCTTGCGCCTGGGCGGTATGTCACCCCTGTGTCGAAAGGCATACCCAGGATCGCGACGTCGAAACCGACATCGTCCTCTTGCAAGCAACGCGTGTAAGGGAGATGAGAGAAAGCCAGGGGGCCGGAGAAAGTCTGGTCGAATTGGCTTCCATACTTTTCAGCCCAACTGGGGGACTTCGGGGTGCCACTCTTGAATGTCGACTGTTCACTGCCTTGCACCACGTCCGAGTACAAGGCTACTAGCAGTATTGTAGCGTACACTAAATGTTCCAACATGGCAGAACGACAATCTACGAGTTGAGGCGATTGATTAGCTTATCAATGAGGCCACTGAAAGACTCCCAGGATGAAGTCCTCAAGGGAGTGCACGTTTCAAGCCAGTATCACAAGTAGGAAAGTTAAAAGTAAGAAGTACACACGAATTGAATTACATTATCCCGATTCCCTTTAAGCACCAGTTCTCGCATTAACCGTTCGCAAGGGCGCAACCTGCCAGCGTCTGCGATTCCTTGCTTTCTCTCCTAGTGTCTTGTCGCTTATTTCCTTGTCCACCAAAGCCAGCATCCGCACCTTCCTGATGTCCTCAGGCGAATCATCTACTTCCGCTTCCTCTCCCCGTTCCTCCTCAACAACTTCGTCTTCCCCTATGTCAATGTCACTCCGATAAACCTCCTCAGGCGTGGGTTTAGGCGACGCAAGCCCAAATAACGACAGCGGCGCAGTAACCGCAGAGGTTAGAAACTCAGACGCGTCGTCGATGATAGTTCGCGGCTTTCGCATAGGTATAGAAGCCAGAACATAGGTCTTGTTGCGCCAGGCACCCGTAGCTTGAGGAGTAGGTGGATATGTTGGATCATACTCAAATTGGACTGTTATCTCGCCGCTCTTGGTGTCATAGAAGAACCGTGGAAGTGGGTGGGAGTATTTGTTTGGAAATGGGAGAGAAACCGGACGCCTGTGACGCAAAACCAAGCGGTCGTCTTTCATGTAACTCAGTACAGGTACGACGAGACGAGGGCTACAAACGTAGCTTACCTTCAATATCTATAGCGTGTCCAGATGATCTAGCGCACAGTGCCCCAGAGGGGTCAATGAAGAAGACCTAACTATCTGTGAGCTCAGTGATGCCTGGTATAATGCGACATTCCATTCACCTGGTTGTTGGCCTCAGGACTTCTACGAGCTTCGGTTTACGCGTTCGATAGCTTCAACTATGAGGTAGACGCCATGCACTCACATTCGACCAAGGAACTGTCCTTCTCCGGCCAAAGAACTATCTCCGTGCCGTCTTCGACATCGTCGTTCGTGACATCGAGCAGCCGATTTGAAGCAATAGACCGAATAATGAAATATCCCGGAGGAAAACCAAAGGTTTGCATCGTGTCCGCAGTCATGGTAGATCGGAAAGAGGAGCACTGCTGCTGTGCATCATCGGAACAGCCTCATAAGAGTGATGGATGTAATAGACGCTCAGCACTTCAATTTATTTCGATTCATATTTACAGTCGGTTACATGTTAAATTTCTTCTTCTGCCTCTAAAGTCCGTTGCCGGTTTTACTTAGTACCCTTCGTCGTAGTTGCTCCTGCCGTAACTGCTTTCTTCTTCGGCCTCTTCATTTCGGTGGTGGCGACGACCATATCCATGCTCGCTTTCCTCGTTGAGGTTGAGTCTCTCGGCTCCAAACGTCTCATCGCTATTCCCATAGCTAGGAGCGTAGCCGGAGGATTCTTCCTCGCGACCTCCGTAGTGGCGCCCGTAGCCAGTCGATTCCTCCTGCGGCTCACCACCGTAGCCACGGTGGGACCGACCGTACCCTGAAGACTCTTCTTCTCCCCCGCCACCATATCCATGACTAGAACGCCCATAGCTAGGTGTTTCTTCCTCCCCGCCTCCATACCCGTGACTGGAGCGCCCGTAGCCGGAAGACTCCTCCTCTCCGCCACGATGCGAACGGCCGTAAACCGACGATGAGTCTTCGCCGCCGTATACACGTTGAGGGCGAGAGTGTTCCTCCTCCTCGCCACCATAGCCATAATGACGGCGAGGCTCCTCTTCCTCCTCACCACCGCCACCATAGCCGTGACGGCGGGGTTGCTCTTCCTCTTCACCTCCACCATAGCCGTGGTGGCGACGAGGCTGTTCTTCCTCTTCGTTGCCTCCATACCCGCTGTGGCGTCCATACCCCCCACTGCTTTCTTCCTCGCTCGGACGTTGATACGAAGGTTGGTACCCGCTAGACTCGTGACGCGAGCCACCGTAACCCTCATTTGATTCACCGTGCGTCCTCCTGGATCCATAGCTGTCGTCCCCTCCTTCATGGCGAGAACCGTATGTTTCTTCCTGACTTTCTTGGTGGTGCTGGGGCCTATACGATCCCCCGGTCTGTCCATAGCGTCCCCCATCATTGCGGGACCCTCCGTAATTGCCGCCCGACTGGCCGCCATGACCATGGCCCGCGGCAGCGCCGCCGTAACTCTCGCGACTGTACCCAGGCTCGACGATCTCTTCAGTGTCCGAGCCAATTCGCTTGTTCTTCCCGTTCTTCACGCTTTCCTACAAAGAGCTGGCATAAGAACTAACATCGACATCGCTTATTGGTAAGCTCGCCTTAGAGAGTGCCTCGAGCACTTGACCTTCGAGATCAGGGCCAAGTCCGCCGAACCACTGCTCCATGGTTTCGAACATCTTGTGTTGGATCTCGGATCGGCCGGTGGCATAATATGGGTGATGGAATGCCTCCAGGACCTGGTCTAACACCTGATCGGGATCGCTATCATCTCCCCAGGCCTATATGGAAAAGTAGTCAGTCACCTTGATGGCTCATTTGAAGGACAAGTAAACCCGACCTGCACAATTAGATTGACAGTATGTTCGACTACAACTTGCGCGATCTTCCCGGCTGGCTCGTTAAGGATCAGTCCAAAATGATCCTGGATGGCGATATAAATAAGTCGGAGAGGATTGTAATGAGAATATGTATACCTTTGATAGCATACTATGAGAGGGATCCGAGGCATTGTCATCATTGAAGACCTATTCGCAAGGGGATTGAGTATCAAAGATTCCTTAGATCTGCGTCAATGCACTAACAGCAAATTGATCATCCGAATCGATAACGGCCTTGCTACCTTCGTTAAGGACGCCAGTGGTTTGTTGTAGGATTGGCTATCAATAATTGATCAGCTAAGCGAAAACGAGGAAATTCGCATCAAGTACCGTAAGGTAAGGAGCCAATACGGTGAAGACATCTAATAAGAGGGGTAAGCATCATTATCACTTCCTTCTCCAATCACGAAAATGAGATAAACGCACAAGCGTTCAAGGCGTTCGTCAATTCGTCAATGAGGTCTGCCAAACCGGGAACCATCTCGATCTTACTGACCACATCTCGATAGACGCCATCGCGCCATTTGAGGATATCCAAGAGTCTTTTCTGGACCTCGGGTGGGGCAACGTTATCCGGATCGAAGTTGTAGGCCTTCGCTTGAGCCTGCATTTCCTCCGATTGGTTCGCCTTATCATCTCCGCCACCAATGGGGAGTTTTGATAGGATGGCGTGTAATGTGGCCGTCTTGTCATCGCTGTCGTCATGGGCAGCCTATCGTTGGAGTTGTAGAAAAGGGCGAAGATGGTGAGAGTGTGTACGCACGGAGTCCATCTTCGCAGAGAGATCAGTGACACTCGATTGACTCAGTTTACTAAAGCAATTGTAAGAGGAGAGATTCGAGGGAACTACGAAAATACTTACTCTCCGGCCTCGCCCAGCAGGGAGTGAAGGAAATCGGCACCTAAGGGTGTTCACAACGCGCAGAGTAGAAATTATATACCCAACTTACCACCAAAAGTACCAGTAACAATGGGAGGCGCCTCTCCGTTTGGTGTTCTAATCCGGACTACATCGCCCATTAGCCAAGATAAAGTGAGTAGAAGGTAGAAGTTACCGCTGTCGCCAACATGACAGAAGACCTCGCTATGGCCCATCTTCACAAGAGCAATTTCGCACCAGTTGCTATGAGCGAGGAGATCCTCCAAAGTGTGGAGCCCAGTGCCAAGTAAACGATAGGCCTCCCAAAGGTCGCCACCCTCCTGACCACCAGCGCGGCGGCCATTTTCGATGCAGGCCTTAAGGGTGCGCCTGATGAAGCTAGTAGACGTATCAAAACCCTCATTGGCTGAAGCCATATATTTCTGTTCAACACACATGTCATTATGTGCATCCAGGAAACAGTATCATTGAAAGCACCTTCATCCCAGTACGTTCATCGATCTCGAGCTCGCGATCTTCAACGGGTGGCCTGAGCTTTGGGTGGAATTGACGTGCATCACCTTCCTTCTCCGCGTAACCCCTTGATCAATGCGTTCAGCAGGAACGAAGAGTGTGATGGAATCAATACTGACTTGGGATTGTCAATATGTTCCTATCAAAAATGTCAGTAGACATTAAAGATAGAAGAGTACAATGACTTACGACTGGTAAGTATACACCAAGGCGTTCAGGGGTAACTTGGAACTCTTCTGTCGCGAACCCAAATGTCTATTGCAGGCGTAGGGGTGATTGACCTTCACTGAGTACTTCAGAACAAGCTCACCATAAATCCCAGCACGGAAATGATAAGCACAATAGTCTCCCCCGTAAGCTTACTCAGGCCAGCAATATCCATAGCCTTGAAATAGGGACAATTATTAAAAACCTGCCGTCGAGGAAGCACCTAATCTTCCTACCTGGGAATAGTCTCTGAGCCAGTTTCCCTGAGATAAATGGTGAGCTGCGCGCCAATAAGATGCCGACATAAACAACTTACGAAGTAAACTTTCTTGATGTCGCTCCTTGAGAATTTCTTGCCACCAGCCGCACTTTGCAGTATTGATTGTGCGAATCCCATCAGTCCTCCTCCGCCTGCATGTCCGGCAACCTTGACAAGATCCTCCAGGATCCCTTCAATGTCTCCATGACGGAAAGCTTTGCCTGTCGTTCGATTTAGCGACTCCGATCGTGAGACAAAGAACAATCTAGAGATGGCTCACCGTTGAGGTACGCAAAATCAGGGATATCACCAGCGCCAAATGCATACGCTTCTGGGGGAAGCAGCACCAGCAGCACAGTCAGAATGAGAAGTGTGGTCGTTATGTTGGGCATTGTTCAAGGTCAAGAGCAACTGTAATGGCAACGGCCTTGAGAAGCCTGCGGATTGTTTATCGATGATATTATGATGTCAGAAAAAGGATAGCATTTTAGATAAGATTAGCCTGATTTAGTAGAATCAATCAAAAACCTCTCATTCAAGAAGTAGATAAGTCAACGACCCAACTCCCTGCGGTATTCGATGAACGCTAGTAAATTATCTCTAACCTCCATACCCCTCCGCTTCAGATCGTATCCTCCTTGCTTCTTGCGATCAATTGCCTTGACCACCTTTTTGACACCGTCAACACTTGCTATTAGTGTCTCAAGCACACCGTTTTGGACGAAGTTGGTGTCGTAGGGCATTGCCTCATCCGAGTAGATATCGATCAGTGAAGAAATAACCTGGATAAGTGGTTCAGTCCCAATGGCGGATGGTGATACCGATGTCGGCAAGAGGGAGAGTAAATAATGAAGTATTCTCTGCTTTCAATCAGTAACTGTTGCGCAACGATCAGAGGGAACGAATCACCTTGTTGGCTTCTATAGATTGAGGATGCTGGGCCATGCATTCCAGAGTCCCTATACATTGCACCTTCGTCTGAGGGTCGGTACTGGCGTCACAAAACTGTATTAGAACTTGTATCTGTTCTTCATCGGGGACCTTATTCAAGGGTTAGCAAAAAAATAACATCAATAAAACCGCAGCGTACAATGTGTCCTTTCCAAACGTTGGAGACACCCCACATGACACCGACGGCAATCTCCCACATCTCCTTCCGGCGTTCTTGGCCCAGGCCAAACTCGACACCGACAGATCCCAAGGCTATCCAAATCTCACGCCATATTCGTTGACCGCTCTCGACATCATCCGCAATCGCCGGCTTTT
Source organism: Pleurotus ostreatus (assembly GCF_014466165.1). Classification (NCBI taxonomy): domain Eukaryota; kingdom Fungi; phylum Basidiomycota; class Agaricomycetes; order Agaricales; family Pleurotaceae; genus Pleurotus; species Pleurotus ostreatus. The sequence goes on along the minus strand of NW_023503157.1, from coordinate 1,212,225 downwards.
CTGATGTTGCCAGGGCCAGGAAAATGTTATTGAGACATTCCAGAGCACATATATGGATAGCACTTAGGACGGAGGTGGTGGGTGGGTGAAGAGATATAGAGGCGAGTGGAGGGAAGGAGAGCGCGACAGGTTGTATTAAGGTGAGTAACGGTGGGACGAGGGTGGGCAAGAACGTCGGTTTAGTCGTGCTACCGACCTCTTCCATCTCTGCATCACCGTTAGGTTTCTCGGTTTCTATGATACATCAATTGACGATCTCAGGTAGAATGATTTGGGACTACCTTCATCAAGATCGTCGCCTCCTTCTACTTCATCATCCCCATGGGGTTCAGAATCTGGCAACATTGCACACATCCCCGTCATGATTTCCAGGGCAAGCTGTACAGTACGCAGCACATTCTCCAAACGTTCTAGTTCGCGTTCGGAGTCTGATTTGTGATCCGATTTTGGGAGATTTTTTATCGGTGGTTCGTTTATCGGTGATTCGTTGGCCTTCGAAATTGAATAAGAACCCAGGAAGATCGACGTGATTTTTTCCTCACCTGCTGCGAGACTAGAGCAAGAACCGACTGTGACGTATCCGCCAAGGTCACGGAGGTGATAACGTGCTGTAAAAGGGGGAGGATGATATCTTTATCCAGGTCCATGGACGAAGCAACAGAAGGCGGTGGTATAGGCGAGACATTTCGGAGGACACCTATGCGGGAATGAGCTCAGTGTTACCAAGTCAATATATTGCATAACGAGCCAGTAGCCAGAACGCGAAGAGTCAGCCTTCGGTCATCTTGCTCTCTTTGCTTGCCATTTGATGCAACCTCCTTCAGTTGCACAATCGACAACAAGGAGGAAATATAAGAGGCATCTGCTCGGACTTCATTGATGGCGGGAGGGTTTCCGTCGGTTAGAACGTACAAACATTGCGCTACGACATTGCCGTCAGCATATTGGCAACCACGCAGCAGAAATCGACGCTACCTGCTGCAATCACCGGTGACAACGGCAGACTCTCGCGAGATGCCAGGAAAGACGTCAGAAACGGGATCAAGTTAATTTGGTTTATGGCATTGAGCGCTTTATTTGACGTCTCTCTAGAATGACTCAGAATACGAAGCAAAGCAGCCGAGGAAAACTTACGAAAGACACCAGAGGGTGGTAATCACGTTGTCCGCGAATTCATAAACCATCTTTCGCGAATTCTCAGGTGCTGTAGACGGCGTGGCCAAAAATTGCGACAGCATGGAAGAAATCTTGATGTACGTGAACAAGTGTACCCATCGACACCTGATCCGAACTTACTTTGGGGATAAATGATTTCAAAGGTGTCAGTATATTTTTGTTGTACATCTCTGCGCAAATATCGAAACCTCCATCTATGCACAAATTTCTACAGATATGCAAATAAGCGTTGGGTCTCGCAGAGAGACGATGGACGCACCGAAGAGTACCCATAGCTTCAGTAACGACCTCGTCTTCATTGTCTGTGAGCCGTGTGATCAAAGCACCAACTACATTCTTCCCCTGCAGCAATCGGCGAGTTGACGGATCGTTGTGGATGAGGTTAGAGACAGCAACGCAAGCCCATTTTCTTTCAGAAGCGTCAGGACTTTCCATCTAATCCAACGGTTGGCATGTCATTACCACACGATGCGTATGATGAAGTACTTTTTGTATGATGGGAGGGATCTCCAGTGATTTTGTGGACGACGAGGACGCTGCCGCCAAGCCCTTCGGTAAGTGAGAGTCCGGTACCCTCACTGGGTTATGCCGTCGCATAGATCGTTTCTTTTGTGATTTGCCCATGGCGCTGAAGATGAGATACCCCGTTAAAGAGTGCAACAGCCAATCTCCTCAACGCGAAATCTTGCAAATTTCCGTGGATCACGTGATTAGGTGGCGGTGCTGCTTCTTTGGCTCTGCTTGGTTGATGTCCTGAGTGGCGCGGGACTCCCGCCAAGAAACCTGGAGAAGAACTTTGTTCATGAGGAATACTTGGCAACGGAACCAAGCCTCGGTTGTAAAATGACCAACTGCTACGTATAAAATTCCGCCATGTTCAGACCCCTGCTCACCATAGTCCAACAGACTAACCCGCCACATTTGTCTGGGGACTGGCCTCGGTCCCACCATGAAGGCATGGTGATAAAGTTCGTTCAAATTGTTAGGGTACCACGCGGTTGGGTGGACGCTAACAGTGTCTAGTACAACACATTAGTGGGGGCCGAAATCTCATTTTTAGGTGGGCGATCTGCTCCAAGTATTTCGGAAATGGACGTAACACCTTGATAGCTGAACACCATGGGTCCTTGACGTGCGGATGGCATCACTACCACTCCAGAGGGTCGCTAGTCATGCGGGAACAGTGCTAATGATAGAACGGCCCCCGAACGCTGAGGACCATATGTCTCGGGTTCTGCCAACTTCTCACCTATCACCCTATCCGTCCTCAGACCTACAATCTCGATTATTGTTCGACAATATATCGCAAACCGCCTCAGTCAGTCGGTGTGCTGGAGTCAATATAACTTTGGGCGGTGGTTCTAGGCCCTCTAGTTCCATCGAAATTCCCCCCTCGGTGTCGGTCTGTTAGTCCCCATCAGCCGTTCCCGTCCACAGAATCTTATTACATTCCAGAGTGCATGTAAATCGGCTTTAAGACTATTTCCTCAGTCCCAACGGGGTCCATCGGGGCACCGCGCCTTCATGAATAATTCTACGATCAACTCGTCCTCTGAGGTGCACGAATCCAGCTAGATTTGGAGTGCTCATGATTATTACGATAAAGGCATGACACGAAGCACGACATATATCGACAGTAGAACACCAGGAATCGATCATGAGATACATGAGATTCACCCCACCACCTCAGAATTTCACAAAATTCTACGGTGCGACGATTTGGTGACCGGAATAAATCCCGTTCTCTCGCTCGCTCGTTAATATCACTTTTCAGGACACCGCTGCATCTCCGCGCTATTTCATTTGTCCTCCATTCGTACCCCATTCTTCTGGTGCGAAGGGAACCCACACTCGCGTCCGTGCGTCCTCCAGCCCTCCTTCTGTCAGCAGTGTCAACCTGCCGTGAAACATCTATATACCTTTGATCGGACTACTATCCACCTGACGGCCAAATTACTCGATGCTCTGCGCAATGTGGGATGTCTCTTTCTAACTTCGAACTTTGTACTGCCGGCAACGTAGTTTCCGCACCAACAATGACCATTGCGAGGGTCTCGCTCTGACTCGTGAGTACCTTCTGGACGCACTTTAGCTTGTGAAGCTTGGAGGCGGCACTCCATACTACCAGCATTCCTTGCCCTCGGGCAGTCGGGCATACCTTATTTGTATACTAATATACTCAGCTTCCGGCCAGTAAGATGAACTCAGAATACTAAGCCTGATCTATGGGAGCATCGTTGAAGATTGAACGTTTGAATGCAGACTGATGAGCTTGCCGTACAGGTGTTCATTCTTGCGCATCAATGAACCGCCAATGGGAGATCGTGTAAGCTCTCGTTATATTATTCGTTGCCTATAACCGACTGCAGATCAGGGTAATGGCCACGGAGTTGAGGACATCGCTTCAAAACAAAGCGACGACAGCCGGATGCATTCCATGGGGTGTATTGTGGAAATAAAAATACAAATGTTGTATTCGATAGTTAAGACGTAAAACAATCAAAAGATGCGTGACTACAGAGAGATAAACGGTTCGAGATTTAAGACATTGGGAAAAGAAACCATGAATCAAGGACATATGTCCGAAGCACAGTACCATCCCAGTGTTCAGCCCGGACAAATTAGGTAGTGGGTGGTGTGCTATGGTTGATACCTAGGCAGTGGTATGCAGTCATTCGCTACCGAATCTTGGGCTGATTCAATAAGCGATACTCTGTGGCGAGGGTAGTCGGATGTTGAGTGGTTCAACGGAGATGGCGGAGATGGTTGGGGTTCGTTCGATGCTGTTGTCGCCAGGTCTTGGCTAGGCGTGAGAGTAGTACCAAACGACTGGGCCGCGACGAGAAGCTCCTCTTCATCGACGTATTCCAAAGCATCATCCGTCGAATCAGAAAGCATAGACCTATCGTAATGCTGTTCAACTGCGTGATCGTCCTCATCTGCAGGGAATGGTGGGGCAGACGGGCCGGCAGGTTCTCCAAAGAAGCTGTCGTCGAGCGGCGGCGCACTGGGAGCTGGGAACTCGTCAAATGGTGGTGCACTGGGCCCTATTTCTGGCTCGACATCGGCTATATCGTCATATGAGTACTCATACTCATAATAAGACAGATCGGCTTCTTTGCCCTTGAGCGAGACGGCGGGGGGAGGTAGAGGAAAACCGGAGGAGTGGTATGAGGACGAAAATGAACTAGAGCCGTGGTGTGTGCCGCCGAGCGACTCAGGGCGGCTTCGGTCAGATATGGTGGCGAAGTCTTCCAACTGTTCATCCTGCCAAACTGGGGCTGATACCTCCAAGGCCGAAGCTGCAACGGAGTCCGTGGGCTCAACGGGAGGTTCGCTAGCTAATTCCCCAAGGCGGGCTAGAAGGGCTTTATCGTCCGTGGCCACGTGCGCGGAGTTGATAGTGATATAGCGCAGCGATGAGTCTCCCACTACTGACTCGCCAAGGGTATCATCAGCGACCGAGTCCGGAGGATGTGGGGGGGAAGCTGCAACCTCAAACGACTGCTTCCGTGATAGAGCCTCGGCGGAACTCAAGTTATCGACAGAGAGTTGACGAAGAGGCTGGTGGTAGGCAGGAGGGGAGGCAGGTGCGGGACTCGGGGGACTGACAGAGATGGATATTGGTGTCTCTGCATTCTCTGTGGTATACTGAGGACCTGTTGTGTTAGATATAGAAGTTCGTCGAGATGGTGACCTCGAGGAAGTAGAAGCGTTGCGATTGGTGGATTGGTTATCGTTGATTGCGTTAGGGAGTGACACTGCAGAACTGTAAGATGCAGAGCCGCGAGAGGCAACGGAGCGTTTGCCCCGGCGTTGCCTAGCTGTATAGCGAGCATTGGCCTTCCATCTCGCCGTTGCTCTGGCCCAAAGCCTCTGTTTGGTGCGAGCTGCTTGAATGACGATCGACTCGTTGTCCTCGTCGTTGCGACGCAGCTGCAAAGCTTTCATCTCTATGTCGTGCTCCCTGTATTTTTTAGCTCTGCTTTTGCGCCAAAAGAGACAGCCAATGATAAGAAAGCAGATCACGAAAGCAAGGACCAGCGGCAAAGTAACGATGATGGTCTTGTCCTTTACGCTGTTTTTCTTCCCCCACCCTGGTGGAAGGGTAATATCGAGTTTATTCGGGTCGTCTGGAGGGTCAGTGGAATCTTTCATGGGGTCTAGGAGTGAGGTGGGTGAGGCGGTTATAGTGGGCTCTTGGCAATTCTGTGCTTGCATTGGTTTTGCTGTATTAGCAGGAGAGGTCTGAGACTCACGAAGCATATCGTAGACCCATACAGCGTGAAAGTATCCATCCTTCTCCAACGCCCATCATCACCCTTTTCATACCTAACTGGAACACGGCGCTTCTCTCGACGATGTTTTGTGGGGGTCGGCGAGTTTGGGAGTAGATCAGAGCTGATGTCCTCGTCAAGCACGTTGTCTCGGCGGTCGTGGCCGTTGTCCTGGATAGTGGAGAGGAACGGACACAGAAAGGCTGGTGGTGTGGGACTACAGCCAGCTGTGACTGAGGAAGCTGCGATGCCTGCGAGTATGGTCAAAAGGCCCGACGACGGCGAGGATTGTCGAGGGGGGCGCTTCTTCGTCTGGCGATGTCGAGGCTTGTTACGTTGCTGATGGTCTTGTAGACGCTGTGTGGCCGGGGAACCATCCTGAGCTGAGGATGGGCCAGCAATGGGCCAAGCCATTAGGCAAGCAGCGGGAAAGGGCTTGAGGCCAAGACCTCTTATTTAAGGCGTGGTGACGGTTATCAGGTTTCGACTCCGCTCCCCTGAGAACGACTAGCCAGAACGGCGTCGGGAAGGGTGTCGGTGATTGTGCAGGATGTGGGAGGGAACGAGGAGGAGGGGGAGCTCGACGTCGACGTCGATGAGCAAGAGGCTGGATCAAGTTGGGGGAAGAGGGCGAGTGCTTGAAAGCCCCTGGAATCCAACAGCTGCAAATTGAAATAATATCCTTTTATATTATATAAATACAAAAATACCATTCTACTCCGCTACTGCTAATTTTACATACTCTCTCCTAAAATATACGACGGCAACTCTCAGCCACTATCATTGCTGTAGCCAGCGGCATCTTTTCCGTTCTTCGTGGCGTGCTCGTGCCCTTTCACGCAGTGTCGCCAGCTCCTCCGCGCACCACACATGCACTAGGCAGTCCTCAGTCCCGAACTCATACATCAGCTTGTACGTGGGCAGCCCTATGCGGATTACCGTCCCACCAGAGCAGTGGGAGGGCGTCTCTTCGGAAGCTCGGAGATTCCTGTTGGGGAGTCAAGGTTACCCATCAGTTCAACAAACAGGTGGGCGTTGCTCTATGTATACCTTCGCAGAAACACAGCACTACTTTGGTCTTGCTCCTTCATTTCGGGCACCCACTCGGTGGGATAGTGCATCACATACGTGTCAACGTATTCTCGCCATCGATGGACCATCGATGTACCCCCATCGACACTGGGATCATCGGCACCAATAAGCTGCATTCGAAGCATTTTTAGTTCGGGCTCCTGTGATAATAGCGTTTGAATCCAGTGGGCAAATGAGTGCCTAAACATAGCTTACCCATTTGATCTTGTAAAGATGATCATCTTGACCAACATGTCGTTCGGCTTCGCGTCGATAACGTACGATATCTCGATTTGTCAAGGCATCAGCAGTCTGCATGTATTGCAGGAGTGTCCACAGTTCTTGACACTTGTTATCCGATAGGATGGTATGTACCTACGCCAGATGGGTTAGCCAGACGTTCCCCGGGTTAGGCGGTGAGATAACTAGAATAATTTACCTGCTTCACCAAGGCGGTTATCAACTTGTCCAAAGTGAACACATGGTAGGCCTGTTATAAATAGACCGGTGAGTAACCCAATGAGACGACTGCTGTCTGGTTCACCTTATTCCCGAAAAACCACCTCATGTGTTCCTCAAAGGTTGACTGGTCTAGTTCACCATCAAAGACCTTCTCGCAAGCGTCCAACAGATACATGTACACCACGTTGGATCCTTCAGCGACGCCTTGTTCGCCCATGGCTTCCATCGCCTGCGCGAGTACAGCAGACGGCCCGTTGGGATCATCCAAACCAAGCTCGGCAGCGACCGGATTCGCGAGTAACGGTCTATGTTTTTCTGCGGCCAATTGTACTCCAATTAGCTTGCAGGTAAGCAGACGAGAATAGAGCAGCTGAGCAATGAATAGTGCATGGTTCCAACATTAGCCCTGCAATTTGCCCAATAACTAAATCTTCCCACCTGGAGTAAGCGTAACAGCGTATAGAACGTTGTATTTGCAAAAATGGGTCTTCCACTTTCCATAGTCGGGGGTTCATCAATGCCTTGTGGGCTACTCGTGGACGCTCGGATCCAAACATCTTCGGCGTGATCGCCCAACGCAGCTTTGAGTTCATCATCCGCTCGAGATGCCACAGACGAAGCTGCGGGCGACGCGGCACGAGACCCAACGGCGGACGAACCCTTGCTATCCCTCCCGGATATCTTCTCTTGTGCGCTCTTTAGAAGCTTCTTCCTCAAATCACCGGCAGTTACCGCGTTAGAAGGAGGATTGGCTTTCTTGTTCCGCTGGGGTTCCCCGGGTCCACTTAGATCATGACTTGAGTTATCGTCATCAGCACCATCCAGCGGCCCGCATGCTTCGTTAAATTCAGCTGCAGGGTACCTACACAGGAGGGGCACAAATGACCTGAGAAACTTCTCAGCGCCTCGCCTTTCCTGAGGGGTGTAGGTGCCTTGGGAATGATCCAGGAACGAATACACCATCTTGAGGGAGTCGTGTAAAACCGAAATATCCTGGAAATCGTATTCGATTTGGTAACCAACGGAGCCACGCGTGAACGCAGGGGCTTCAACGCTCTTCTGAGCCTCCATCTGTTGAGCCTTCGAGGATTCGATATCGGCGACGAAGTATTTTGCGGTGATGGCTTTCTTGTCGTTTTGTTTGAAGCTGATCCCCTGATGGTCGAGAGATTTGTAGAAATTCTTTGCGTCCACTTCGCGCCATGTGCGACTCCATTCTCGCTGAGCACGTCTCCATTCGTCGTCCTTTTGTTTCAGGCGAGCAAGTACCACCGGGACCGAGACACTGGGACAATCCTGCAGGGCCTGGATGACTTCTGCGCCAGCATCGCGTCCATATATCTTCCTTATGGTCCTGTGGTAAAGACACTTGCTTGGGCCACCAAAGTTCGCCTTCAATTTGAACGTCGATCGCTCCTCGGCTGTCATGCCCTCGAGGCGGGCCCCCACGGGCTCAAAGAGCGAGATCGTCCTTTTAAGGGCCTCGAGATGGACATGGTATTCGTGGCGCTCTTCCTCGCTCTTGTGCAGCGCCTCCTCAAATGTGTTCTTTTTGTGGGCCACAAACCCGGAATCTTCGGAGGCCCATGTTGGATGGGAGGCCCACGCGTCGTTAAGGACAGAGCGACACAATTCGTCTCGTCCGGAACATGCCAATCGCACCTCCTACGGACCAAATTAATCGAAAATCCGTTGTTCTAGGAGATGTCAACTACTTACACTGTCCGGCAGTCGGCGATAGCTAGGGCCCTCTCCATCGTCGACAGGCAATGCGGACAAAGCTTCAGGGGGTCCGGTTCGAATACTTCCGGGAGGGCCGTTCTCGATCCCGCGTTCAGCATCCCAGCCTATCAACTCCTTAAATTCCACCATTAGATCTCCGTCTCCGAGAAAGACCTGGGCGTGTTCAATGAGAGTCTTCGAGTCAATAACATCCTTTGAGAATAGGCTGAGAAGTTTAAGGAATTCTTCATATATTTCACGGTTTTCCAGAGCTTTCTTTGCTCGATCGAAGAAGAGTAACTTGTCAGGTGAGGTAGCAGTACCATGGCCAAGGACGTGAGAACTGGCGTGATGGTGGGGATGTATGTTCTGAGCCGAAAGCTGTGAAGGGGGCATTCCCATAGGAGGGATGGCAGACACGAGCTGAGGGGAAGCAGGCCCCGCATAAGGTGAGAACACAGGGGAATCGGGGTCTTTGTGATTGTGTTTTGGCTTCTTCGACTGTAGATGCATTAGAAGGATGTTCATGGAAACGCAACAATGAACTCACGCGACTCTGAGCGGGCTTAGGGGGCGGTGGGACAGGAACAGGTGTAGGCTCTTTCTCCGCGGGTCGTCTTCTTCGTTTAGGCGGAACAACAGGGACGCGTTTCTTCGACTTGTCCGCCACGCTTGGCTGGGCCCACGGAGAGTCAGGGTGCCCCGGGGCAGGCATTAAGCCAATAGCGTTCGAACCCAGGGCTCCGCCAGCACCGACCTCGGGAAGAAAGTCTTTGAACTCGGCCAGGAGGTCTGGGGCGTCTTTAAAGAGCATCTGCACCTGAACATAGACTTGTGACTATTGGATGATGGATTAACCTAGCTCAGCCAATGATTCGGTGGGACGTACCTCTTCAATTTTGCGCTGCTCCTTCTGATAGGATTGCAATATGTCCAGGAACTGTTTATAGGTATTCGCGTCATCAGAAAAGCGGGCTTTGATCTTGTTGAGGTATTCAATGGCGTGGTGAAACTCGCCCGACACAGCCGCACCCTGGCGGCGCTCAACATCGCCTCCACCTTTCCCGTTCAGATTCCCTAAGAACGACGCAGCAGCGGTGGTCCCAGTTGAGTAACTTGGGTCTACAGGGGATTGACCTTGAACAACATGGTATTGCTGTGGCGTCATGGATCGAGAACCGGGTGCACCCAATGGTTGCCCGGGAAAAGGCATGGAAGGATGGACAAGTGACCCGATCCCATGAGACCCCGAGGGGATCTGCGCGAAGGATGTGGTACTTTGTGTTGTGGTCCCAGACGGTGTCGTAACAGTGATCAAATTTGGGTCCATAGGGTCCGCAGAAACGTCGATACGGTACCCGACGGGCAGGAATGTATTGAAGCCTTGAATAAGTTCGGGGTTCCCATGGAAGAGCATAGAGACTCGTTCAATTACACCTGGTGTATCAATGCTGTAGAAATGACGGCTCAATCATGGGTCCGGGTGCAGTCACCTACAAAGCCACACGAGAGAAACACTCACACCTGAGATTTGAAATCTTTCATAATGTCCAAGAAGCGATTGTACACATCCGGTTTCTCTTGAAATTGCACCTTTACAGCATCCAGATAGCTCAGCGCGTCGGTGACATCAAGTGGTCGGACAGGTTCCGGGGAAGGCTGCACTCCGGAGGGTGTTCTCATTCCGTCCAGGGTATTGGGTCGCGGTGTCCTTGATTTCGGTGCCCTCATCGTGGGTGACCCGGGTCGTGAAGGGTTCAGAGTAGGTATTATCTGCGTGCCACTGTCAGAGGCGTCGAAGGCAAGAGAGGTCAATCCCAGCGACGCGCCGCTTAGCGTGGCTACAACAGTGTCTCGAAGCTCCTGCGATCTAGCGCGAGTGGCAGATTCCGGTTGTAGAGATGATGGTTCGAAAGGAAGAAAGCTTGATTGGGGGATCTTGTCCTCACGGAGGTGGTGTAGCTGAGAAGAGGACGGTGATGGGGGCAGAGACGCCGGTATAGGCTCCGAGGTGTCCATTGGTCGTGGAAGCGAAGGGTCAAAAAACGGACCCACAGTTGTTCACATCTTATCTTATCGCTCAAGCACGGAACCATATCTTATCAGATCCAGGGAAGTTGACGCAGATAAGATAAGTCGACCCTGATGATCTTCCGTATACAGCTTTGTAATTTAGTCGACGCGTCTTACCACAGCTTGCCACCGACCACCATCTCGGAATCCGACTGCCATGTCTGAGACCTTTATCAAAACCTACACGCACCTGAAAGATCGCCCCAAGGCAGATCGCGCTCTCCACATGCTCCAGACAACCGCGTCTTTGGTGAAGCCCATAATGCGGAAGCATGGCTGGGTGCTGCCAGTCCTGTCTGAATTCTATCCAGATGACCCACATCTTGTAGGTGCGTTGTCAGCATAGTGTACATTAAACTTAAGATCTGACTTCGTTTAGGCCTCAGTACGTGATGTCTACTCTCACCCGGGAGCCCCAAGTTAATTAACACCTTGCGAAGATGTGAACGGAGGTCAGAAGATTCTGCTCCGCCTTCGCCTGCCCCATGATGCCGGTTCTTTCTACGACGAGGAACAGGTCGTCCTAGTGATGCTCCACGAGGTGCTATTTATCCACGCCCTACTCCGTAGATCATTACTAAACCTGAAGTTAGTTGACCCACAACGTCCACGGCCCTCACGATGACAAATTCTACAAGTTTCTTTCCGAACTGGAAGCCGAATACGAGGCCTTGAAGCGCTCCGGGTACTCTGGAGAGGGCTTCTTTTCCAAGGGCCACCGAGTTGGAACAAATGTTTCGCATAACCTCCCGCCGCACCAGGCTCGAGCGAAAGCCCTTGAAGCTGCGGAGAAGCGCAGGAAGGTAAGTAATTTGATAGGCCAAGGCGGGCGCCTCGGGGGTGTTGCGAACGTACGGAATCTAACTCCAAGAGAGCTCGCCGCCCAGGTAAGTCGGCGATACATCGACGCCGTGCCCGTCTTTCCTATTCACTTCTTTCAGGCCGCTGAACGTCGGGCACGAGACGCAAAGTCATGCGCTTATGGAGTAGATGCCGACAGAGAAGCAGCTAAAGCCGTCGAGGAAAGTATCGAAAGTAACGCAATCGACCTCACTGGAGATTCCGACGACGAAGTTGTGATCCTCAATGATCCGACCAACTCCACAAAGGTGGCTGCAGCGCAGTCTGATCGGACTGCGACAGCGACAGCTATTCCAAATGTCGAGGAGTCTGATGATGAAATTGAAATCATTGGCGAGCCGATAGCCGTCCCACAGAAGCACTCTCTGAAGTCAACTGACACCCGAAGAGTGACCCAGCCCCAGACGTCGAAGCTTCCTAACACAGTCCAGACACTTCTCCCTAGGTCGAAGCCACAACCCGTTCCTACGGAGTGGTCCTGCCCAACGTGCACCCTACTGAATCCTATGCGTGCTCTAACATGCGACGCGTGTCTAACCCCTCGTCCCATCAACAAAGCATACGGCTGGATGTGTCATGCCTG